>NC_136465.1:8953782-10220032 GCF_902686455.1 Sciurus vulgaris | reverse complement strand
CTGATAAGTTTGAAACATTGTAATACCTGTATTATGAAGCTATTTCCATGTTAGTAACAAGTAGTTGCAATTACTTGCTTCTGCTTATGAGCATACAAGTCATTTATCCAATATGGGGTGAAGATTACTTTCCTAGAAGCCAGGATGGTCTTAGTGATATGACTGATCAATAAAGTATGCAGAACTGACATTCTGGGTCTCCCATGGTCTTCCTACAGATTCTGAATTTTCAAATACTCACTCTTGAAACTCCCATTCTTGGGACACTTATTCTTTTGAAAAACATCTGCACTGTATGAACATTAGCTACACTGAGACACAAAAATATAACCCCTAAACTAATACCCTCTAAATTCACAATCCACAAAATTGTGAAAAAAATTAAATGGCTGATATAAGTAATTAAGCTTTGAGGCAGTTTCTTATGCAACAATATCTAGCAGAAAGAATTAATAACCGGTATAGTGCATTTCCATAACAAGATCCCAATGCACATGACCTTAGTTAGAAGTTGGCAGAAGTGAAACATTTGTTATAAAGTGATAAACTATTTGTCATCATTGCTGCCTGTGATAGAGAATATAGAATTTGGGCTTCCTGTTGGTAAGAAGTAAAATGCAGGGTGAATATTGAGAATCTAGGACTTCTTTAGGGAACAGGATTGCAAATTAATTTTCATTCTGGATGTTTTCCAACAAAAGCTTCTTAAAGCAAAAAATGGTTAAATGCCAAATCAGAGATTTTTGCATAATAAAATTTTATCTCAAAACAAAAAAAAATTATCTCAGATAAAAATGTCAAGCATTGGACTATAATCCTCTGTTAAAACTTCAGAAAAACTTATGTTGACCTCTGGTACAGACCCCCTCACCTAAACAAAAGACCTTCTAAATGTTCTCTGAGAATGACTAATATTATCATTTGAAAGTCAGTCAGTGAACTTCACTATATCAACACAATAAAAAAATATAATTGTCTAGTTTGATGCAAAAAAAAAATCATGGACAAGATTGAACACTTATTCATGAACCTTTTAAAAAACAGCAAAGTAACTATCTCAAGCACACAAAAAAGAAAAGCATCTCCCCTAAAGAGCAAGCTAACAGAAAACAACCTCTTTAATCTGATAAAGAACATGAACAAAAATACACTTGCAGCTGATGTATCTTGTAATTTTCCCATAAAATTGGGAGCAAAGCAGTAAAGTCAACTTTTACCATGTCTGTTCAGTATTTTACCCTACATCCTAACCTATAGGAAAAAAGCAACAAAAAGATTAGAATATATGAAATGAGATAGCATTTATGTGTAGAAGTTGTGATTAATTACATAGAGAATCCTAACCAACAAAAACACTTCTAAAGACAATCAGTACCTTTTGAAAGACAACAGAAACAATCAGTATATAAAAATCAGTTGTATTCCTAAAGTAACAGTGAATAAAAATCAACTTAAAGTCAATGCTATCTATAATACTATCACAACGTAAAACATTACAGATAAACCTGACAAAAAATGTACACTGAAAACCAAACCAATCCCAGCGGCTCCAGAGACTGAAGCAGGAGGATTGCAAGTTCAAAGCCAGACTCAACAGCTTAGCGAGGCCCTAAGTAACTTAGCCAGAAACTGTCTCAAAATTAAAAAAATAAAGAGCTGAGAATGTGACTCAGTGGTTAAGTACCCCTGGATTCAATATCCAGTACCAAAAATAGGAAGGAAGGAAGGAAGGAAGGAAGGAAGGAAGGAAGGGAGGGAGGGAGGGAGGGAGGGAGGGAGAGAGGGAGGGAGGGAGGGAAGGAAGGAAGGAAGGAGAGAGGGAAGGAAGGGAGGGAAGGAAGGAAAGAAAAAAGGAAAGAAAGAAGGAGAGAGGGAAGGAAGGAAGGAAGGAAGGAAGGAAGGAAGGAGGAAAGAAGGGAGGGAGGAAGGGAGGAAGGGAGGAAGGGAGGAAGGGACGAAGGAAGGAAGGAAGGAAGGAAGGAAGGAAGGAAGGAAGGAAGGGAGGAAGGAAGGACCAAAAATGCAGGAAGGACCACAAACATCCAGTTAAATGGAAAATATGCTGCAGTCACACAGTCACCTACTGAAAGGCTTTATTATTGCTAATAGCTAATTCTCACCAAATTTAATATATAATCTAAATGTGTATTATATTGTCTATAAATAGATCGATTATATTCCATACTTAACTCCATAATTCAAATCTATAGATTTTAAAATGTCAATCATAATAGCATACAGCTTTTAAGAAATTAACGGTTTGATTCTCAAAAACACCCAAAAGTGCCTAGAAGAGCAGAACAACCCTGATCAAGTGCAAGGAAAAAGGACAGCTTGGTCTGTTTGTCTTGCACTGAATTTATTGAATTTTTTTTTTTTTTTTTTTGGAGAAGGGTACAATTTAGTTTATCATTATATTAACCAAGACAGTGTGTCACTAAAAAGGAGAGATGCACTAATAAATCAGTAGAATGGACTGGAAAGTTCAGAAAGATGCCTATGAAAACATAGCTTATCAATTTTTCAATAAAAGAACAAGTCAATGGGAAGGAAAGTTAGTTCAAAACATTGCACTGAAGCAAGTAGGTATTTACATATCGCTAAACCAACCTAAAAATTCCAACCTACTTATCAATCACTATGAAATGAGTCATTAAATGTGGAAGTTAAAACTTCAGATTTTAGAAGGAAGCATGGGAATTTTTTTGTAGTTAGGATAAATGAGAATTTCCTATATAAGACATGAAAATACATATCAGTGCAATAAAAGATATTTTAATCCAAATGTTATATGTGAAGTATTTATTTTTTTGTTAGAAATAAGAGTCTTAAGAAAAATATTCAGTTCTTATAGGGTCCACACTTTAATTCTTTTCAGTGAGAGACTACCAGGAATAGAAGGTTCTCAATAAAAAAGCAAGGGACAGGACTATTATGTGAGCATCAAAAGAGCTTCTACTTATGTTGTCAGTTTACTTAGTTTATATAAAAAATGCAAATTATAATGATTAAATAGTTTTGATTCTTATTCTAGTATCCATGGTAAAATACAGAAGTACTTTTACTACATTTCTGGTGATTGTCTTCTAACTGAGTTTTTCTCTCCTAGAAAGGCGCTATATTGAGCGTACTTATTACGAGTCCAAAACTTCAAGATGGCCATTTTTCTTACTCATTCCTTTCTTCGTTATTTTCTGTGTACTGATTGCCATGCTGGTAAAAGTTCATTTCCAAAGAAAAAAATGGAAATCTGAAGACTATACAAGTGATGAGTATGTTGATTTCATATTTGCTCTATTACTTATATGATTTATTGGCATAATAACTTATTAATAGCATATGGTAGATGTGATTAGTGCTATTTAAGATTTAACTTGTCTTTACAAGAAAAGACAGTGCTTAATATATTCATGACTAATATAATAAATAATCAAAAAAGTTGTTAAAAGGTCAGTAATTTCAATCTTACAAAAGCTTGAATTTTTTTAGGGGAAAAATTAAAAGAAAATGATTTCTAGTTAGTTTATCTACCTACTTTTATCATTCGATCTTAATTATTAAATATGCACTAAACAGTAACACTTTACTTTTTAGTGTTTATATATTTCAAAGAATTTTTTATTTTATTTTGATAAATGATAGCAAGGAAGACCAAGACAGTAGCTTAGCCCTGTTTGCATTACTTTAGCCTTTATTAAATAAACTGAGATGTAATCAGAAGTAGAAAAGAATACAATTTAATACAAGATATTAAGACTAAATGTATAGATCATAGCCATGGCTAATCTACAGAAAAAATAAAGGAACAAATACTTTTCCATTAAACAAACAAAAAAAAAACTGAGAATATGTTATAAGAATAAAAATAAATCTTAAAATGGGTTTACTTTTCCTCTGGGATATTGCTACAAAATAATTTCTGCCTTTGAATTATTGAATTGAGTTAATTTTATTTGAATTGAATCTCATTAACTACTTAAATTAATGTGAAAAGGTAAATAGAATATACTTCATGGAAATATGTTGAAAGTGTAGAAAGAATATGCAGCTAGTTATAATTCGGTTAATATCTAAATAAATTAAAGTTATTTTTTACTTTGGGTAACTATTTTCTTTTCCACAATAGTTACTTTAGGTAATAAAATAAAATTTTAAGTGATGTTTTTCATTTTTAAATACATAGGCAGCTTGAAACCGAGACAGAATCCAAAGAATAGTGTGAATAACGAGGATTCCATATCACAGTAAGTTTCAAATATTTCAAGGGGGAGAGAGAGAGAAAGAGAGAGAGAGAGAGAGAGAGAGAGAGAGAGAGAGAGAGAGAGAGAGGAGGGAGGGAAATGTATTAGATAAACATAAAAAATATAAACATTAAATAGCAATTGTACAGCTATACATAACTAAACTGAAGAATATTGTTGATATTTTAAGTCATATCATTTATATAAAGTTATAAATGACATTGCAGGTTGTCATTTAAAATTTCATGCAGAATTATATTTTTGATTACTTTCTTTCATTAGGTTTATTCCTTTAGCATTTGTGGATTGAAAATGTTGATTAAAGGATATGCTCAAAGTCTACTCCATAATAAGGGTACTCCGCTCTTAGTTGCATCGGCAGCATTCATTTCCTTGGTCAAACAAGTGACTTTTCCTTCCTTCCTCATTCTTTCAGAGCAATTATCTTCAGTGGACAGAAAAAAAAAAAAAAAAACGTGGAAAAGAAAAAAAGAGGCATCACCTGATTTCTTAGAACTCAAACCTGCATATTATGATTTTCATCTGACCATTGACTATAAATGTATATATATATAATTTCACATTGACTATAAATATATATAATTCCACAGACAATTTATTTGCAAGAAATGCATGATTATGAGTTTTATATTACATTTTTCCTAGTTTTAAATTATCCCACACTACTACTATTATCAAAAGGCATGATATAGGGAAGATTATAATATAATAGATGTGATGCCATGATTAAAGACCACTGCTGCATTATAAATCGCACTGAGTGTGTTGTTACAGTCTGACAATTTATAACCAATACAAAGACAATGATCCTATGATTTGGAAAAAATTCTCATTTCTGTACTTTCAAAGGACACATTTTCATATGTGTATATATACACACATACATACACACACACACGTATACATACATGTATATTCATAGGCTTAAAGTAAAGGATGGAAAAGTGTATACCACAGGAACTTTATACAAAGGAAAGCTGATGGACTTTAACACCAAAAACATTCACAGTGAAAAAAGAAGAATGTATCATGATGCAAAAGGTCAATCTGAGAGGAAGGTGTAAGAATACAAATGATGATGATTTATGACTTGTTTAAAGCAGTGCACTATATGCATATAAAGCAGTGCAACTTCAACATATATGAAATA
The DNA here is from genome assembly GCF_902686455.1 of Sciurus vulgaris. Classification (NCBI taxonomy): domain Eukaryota; kingdom Metazoa; phylum Chordata; class Mammalia; order Rodentia; family Sciuridae; genus Sciurus; species Sciurus vulgaris. The sequence goes on along the minus strand of NC_136465.1, from coordinate 10,214,620 downwards.
AGGATTGACAGGACAAGAAGAAGAATAAGAGAAATTATCCAACTTAGTGAGGGATTTAAACATAATTAAACAGAAATGGTCTACTTGATATAGAGAAGACTGTGCTTGGCAACAACTGCAAAATACACACCATATACATATGAATGATTTATTGGTGTGCTTGGAAATAAAACAATCTTAATTTCTCAAGACAAATATTTCAGATTATGTTCTCTAAATGTAAGATAAATATATTATAAAATGCAATAATCTCCAAATATTTGAAATAAGCAATGCATTTCTAAATAATCTGTAGATCAAGAACATTCAATGTAACTTTAAACATACTTTGAACTGTATTCTATAAAAATGTTATAGGAAAAAGTTTGTTGTGGAGGCCTTGCTTAGAGGAAATCTAAGCCACTTGAAGAATATTAACAGAAAATTTCAAAGTAGCATATTACATTTTTAAAAAGTGATTGGAAATAGAAAATAATAGAGAAACAAAAAGTTAGCAAAAAACTACAATGTTGAGAATAAAGAAGGTCAAAATTATTTATGCGGGAAAACCAATGAAATTCAAAAAACTCTTAGAACATGTTCAAGGTAGAGAAAAATGTTGAAGGCAGTTAGCAGCAGTATCTGGAATGAAATGACACACGCATTCACTACAAATTAGAATGATAAATTTTTAGAAGAAATAGAAATGCTTTCATAGAAAGACAATTCTGAAAACTGACCTAAGAAGAACTTAATCTCTGACTTAATATCTATGTAGAACTGCAGCTTTTAAAAAAAATCATAATCATAATTCAAAGAAATGTTATTTAAAAAGAGTTCCAGGTCTTGGATAGCTTCCTCAATGAAATCTAGCAAATACCGAAGAAGATGTAACATCAGTCCTACGTGTTTCACGAGGTCAGCAAACACTGGTGGCAAAATGGGGTAAGGATTGTTCAGCCTGAAAAAGGAAAGAAATCCTGCCACAGGCTGCAGCATGGTGACCCTGAAGGACACAGGGCTGCTGACCCAGGCCAGGTACGAAAGGACAAATCCTGTGTGATTATATGAACTGTCTGAAGTCCGGATCACACTCTCTGATTAAACTCAACACAGTTCTCTGATTTACAAACATCTGCACAGAAAACACTGATAGAATTGAAATAGATTTTGAAATGTCTAGATTAAGACATTCAACATGATTAATATTGACTTACTGTGGTCTTCCCTCAGATATTGTGAACATGTTAGGATACTTAGTGTTTTCATCAGCTTTGAGCCACTGTGACCAAAAGACCAGACAAGAACAATGTTAGAGAAGGAAAAGTTAACTTGGGCTCATGGCTTCAGAGGTTCAGTCCATACTCGGCCAAGTCTGTTGCTCTGGGCCTGAGGTGAGGCAGATATTCATGGCAGAAGGGCGTCGAGGAGGAAAGCAGCTCAGAACATGGCAACCAGGAAGAGAGAGAGCTCTGCTCAAGAAATGATGAGCAGTTTTTCACGTTTGTTGATTGATTGTACTTATTCCTCTGTGGTGTCTGTTCAGGTCCTTAGCCCATTTATTGATTGGGTTATTTGGCTTTTGGTGTTAAGTTTTTTGAGTTCTTTATATATTCTGAAGATGAATGCTCTATCTGAGGTGTGTGTGGTAAAGATTTTCTCCCATTCTGCAGGCTCTCTCTTCACGTTATTGTTACCTTTGCAGAGAAGAAGCTTTTTAGTTTGAATCTATCACATTTATTGATTCTTAATTTTACTTCTTATGCTTTAGCCTTCTTGTGAAGGAAGCCAGGTCCTAAGCTGCCTTCCCTCTAAACCTTAACACTTGATATTAACATTTTTACATGTTTTTGTGGAAATCCTTGTGAGTAAAATATGGTTATGGAAATACAGAAAGATAACTTTACTGTGTACAGTACAAAAATTCTGCAAAAGAATATATCTCGAGACACCTTTTAAACAGAAGGAAGCTGTCATCTGTAACATGAATGTCTGGCTTATTTCACTGAACAGAGTGATCTCCATTTCCATCCATGCTATCCCAAATGACAGGAAAGCATTCTTTTTTTAATTAATTTTTTTCTATTTGTTCTAATTAGTTGTACATGACAGTAGAATGCATTCTTTTTAAGACTGCTTTGTATTCCATGGAGCATAATTACCACATTTTCTGTATCCATTCGTTCATTGATAGACACTTAGGTTGATTCCATATCTTGGCTTGGCAGGTATCTCTTTCACATTGATTTCATTTCCTTTGGATATATACCTAGTAGGAAGATTACTGGATCATTGAAAGATCTATTATTTAGTTTTTGAGGAGCCTTCATACTGCATTCCATAATGGTTATACTGACTTACATTCCTGTGTGTTGTTCCTTTTTCTCAACATCTTCATCAATGTTTTTTATCTGTTGACTTTTCAATAATAGTCATTCTAATTGGAATGAGGTGGTATCACATTTATGGTTTGGATTTGCATTTCTCTGATGACCGCTAATGTTGAGCATTTTTTATGTACCTGCTGGCCATTTGTATTCTTTCCTTTGAAAAGCGTCCATTGAGGCGATTGGAATATTTTTAATTTGGGTTATTTGTTACCTTGCTATTGAATTGATTGCATTTCTTATTATTTTGGATATTAGCCTCTTACCAGATATAAAGTTTTAAAACATACTCTCCCATTCAGTAGTATTCTTCACTCTTTTGATTATTTCCTTTGCTGTGCAAAGTTTCTAGTTTAACCTAACCCCATCTGTCCATTTTTGCTTTCATTGCTTGTGCTTTTGAGGTCTTATTCAAAATATCTTTACCCAGATTAATATCATGGGAACATTTCCCATGAGTTTTCTTCTATTAGTTACAAAGTTTCAAGTCTTAAATTTAAATTTTTATCTGTTTTTAATTTATTTTAGCATATGGTGGGACCCAAGTGTCTAATTCATGCTTCTGCATGTTAATATCCAGTTTTCCCATGAGCCTTTATCAAAGAGTGGGTCCTTTCTCCATTTTGAGTTCTTGGCATCTTTGTTGAAAATCAGGTGACTGTAAATGTGCAGATATATTTCTGGGATTTCTATTCTGTTCCATTAATTTATGTATCATGCCAGTATCATGTTGTTTGGTTGCTGTAGCTTTTTAATATATTTTGAAATCAGGTAATATAATGCCTTCAGCTTTGTTCTTTTTACTCAAAATTGCTTTTGCTATTCAGGGTTTTTGTGGGTCTTGAAAATTTTAGGATTTTTATATTTCTGTGAAGAATGTATTTTGGCATTTTGATGTGATACTGCACTGAATCTATAGATTGCTGCAGGTAGTTTGGATTTTTTAACAATATTATTCTTCCAGTCCATAAACATGGGCTAGCTTTTTATTTATTTATGTCTTTTTCAAGTTATTCATTAACATTTTTCAATTCTCAGCGTACAGATCTTTCACCTCCTAAATTAAACTTATTTCCTTTTTGTTTCTACTGTAAGCAGAATTGTTTTCTTGACTACTTTTTCAGATATCTCAGTGTTGGTGTACAGAAATGACAAAGACTTTTGTGTATTAATTTTGTATCCTGCTTTTTGCTTGATTTATTACATCTAACAGTTTTTCAATGAAGTCTTTAGGATTTTCTATATGTAAGATCATGACATCTTCAAACAGGGACTATTTTAATTCTTCCTTACCAAATCAGATTTCTTTCTCTGGCTTAATTTCTTTCTTTTTTTTTTTTTTTTTTTTTTTCAGTGCTGGGGATTGAACCCAGAGGCTTGTGCTTGCAAGGCAAGCACTCTACCAACTGAGCTATATCCCCAGCCTGGGGCTTAATTTCTTTAGCTATGACATCTAGAACAAACACATTTCAAAAAAAATTGCAGGTTTGATTCCAGACCATAGCAATAAAGTGAACATCATGAAAAAGCAAGTCACATGAGTCTTTTGGTTTCCTAGTGAATATAAAAATGATGTTCGCACCATACTATGGTGCGATAGCATGGTGCCTAAAACAATGTGCATACCTTATTTAGAAATATTCTACCATGCAGGTATAATATGTCAAAATATACTCTACTGTCATGTATATTTAAAAAGAACAAAAAATAAAAATGTTCTATTGCTAAAAGACAGTAATTAGCATCTCAGTTGTTCAGAAAATGGTGTTTGAGGCGAGATTGTCACAAACCCTTAATCAATAAAGGATGTACGATCTGTGACATGCAATAAAACAGAGTATACCAGTATTCTGTTGAATAGAAGGGAGTGAACATTCTTGTCTCGTTCCAGGTCTTAGGGGAAAAGCTTTCAACATCCTCCTTTCCATATGATGTTAGCCATGTGTTTATCAAAAAATGGCCTTTGGAGGCACCTGCCTCCTATACATAATTTGTTGAGAGTTTTTATCACGAAGGGATGTTGAATTTTGTGGAATGCTTTTTCTTCATCTATAGAAATTATCATGAGGTCTCTGTCCTTTATTCTGTTAATGTGATGCGTCATATTTATTTGTATACATTGGTCAGGTGGGTGGATGTCTTTTTGACATGTTGTTGAATTTGATTTGACAGTATTTTTCAGGACTTTTAAACTGTGTTCATCAGGGATTTTGGTCTGTAGCCCCCACCCCCGCATCTTTTGTCTGGTTTTCATGGCAGGGTAATGTTAGTCTCATAGGATGAGTTTAATTTTCTGGAATAAATTGAGAAAAATTGGTATCAATTCCTTAAATGTTTGGTAGAGTTTAGCAGTGAAGCCATCAAATCTTTGGTGGGGGACTTTTTATTACTGATTTAATGTTTTCATTTGTTATTGACCTATTCAGATTTTCTATTTCTTTACAAGGCAGTCTTGGTTCATTGCATGTGTCTAGGAATTTATCCATTTCTTCTAGGTCACCCAGTTTATTTGTGTATAATTCTTCATATGGTCTCTTACGATCCTTTATATTTCTGTGGTATTGGTAGTCATGTCTCCTTTTTTAAGTCTTCTTTTTAGGAGAAATTGGTGAATTTTATCTTTTCAAAAAAAATCAAGTCTCTTTTTCATTTATCTTTTGAATGTTTTTTTCTCTAATTCTTTCCACACTTATCTTTATTACTTTCTTACTTTACTAATTTGGAGTTGTTAGCTTTGTTACTCTATTCCCTTCAGGTGTGGCGGTGTTAACTTATTTAAGATATTTCTTCTCTTTTCAATATAGGTATTTATTTCTATAAACTTCCCTCTTGGTACAGCTGTGATTTGGGTATGTCGCATAGACTTTGGTATAATGTGTTTCCATTTTCATTTGTCTTGAGTAACTTTTTAATGTCCCTTTTAATTTCTTCATTGATTCATTGGTTATTTAGGAGCATGTCATTTAACCTTCATGTTTTCATAAAATTGCCAAACTTTCCTCCTCTTGTTAATTTCTTCTTTTATACCACTTGGTCAAAAAAGATATGATTTCAGTCTTTCTAAATGTATTAAGATTTGTTTTATGGTCTCACATCTGATCTATCCCAGATAATGTTCCATGAGCAATTGAAAAGAAGGTGCATTTAGCAGTCATTCATTGGAATGTGTTGCAAATGTATGTCAGGTCTATTTGGTCTAGAATGCATTTTAATACCGCTATATCTTTGCTGGTTTTATATTGAGATGACCTGCCTGTTGCGAGAACAGGACTTTGAAATTCCCTACTATCATCCCTTTAGATCTGTTAACATTTGCTTTAAATTCCTAGGTATTCCAATGTTGGGTGCATATATCTTTATAAAGTTATATCCTCTTGATGATTCCTTTGATTGTATCTGTTTTTTCTTTTTTTAATTTATTTTTTATTTTTTATTTATTTTTACAGAATGCATTTTATTCACTGTATACAAATGGGGTACAATTTTTCATTTCTATGATTGTGCATAATGTAGATTCACACCATTCGTGTAATAATACATGTACATAGGGTAATGATGTCTGTCTCAGTCCACTATCATTCCTTCCCCCACCCTCCCCCGCCATTTCCCTCTACACAATCCAAAGTTCCTCCATTCTTTTCTTACCCCCCCCACCCACACCCCATTATGTATCATCATCCACTTATCAGAGAAAACATCCAGCCTTTGGTTTGGGGGAATTGGATTATTTCACTTAGCATGATATTCTCTCACTCCATCGATTTACATGCGAATGCCATAATTTTATTCCTCTTTATGACTGAATAATATTCCATTGTCTATGTATACCACAGTTTCTTTATCCATTCATCTATTGAAGTGCATCTAGGTTGGTTCCACAATCTAGCTATTGTGACTTGAGTAGCTATAAACATTGATGTGGCTGCCTTACTGTAGTGTGCTGATTTTAAGTCCTTTGGGTATAAACCGAGAAGTGGGATAACTGGGTCAAAAGGTGGGTCCATTCCAAGTTTTCTGAGGATTCTCCACACTGCTTTCCAGAGTGGCTGCACCAGTTTGCAACTCCACCAGCAATGTATAAGTGTGCCTTTTTTCCCACATCCACGCCAATATCTGTTATTGTTTGCGTTCTTAATAATAGCCATTCTAATTGGAGTAAGATGAAATCTTAGAGTTGTTTTAATTTGCATTTCTCTAATTACTAGAGATGTTAAACACTTTTTCATATATTTATTAATCGCCTGTATGTCTTCTTCTGTAAAGTGTCAGACCTCATTAATTCTCCCCGAAAATGACTTCTATGAGAGACTGAAGGCAGAAGACTGGTTCACCCATTCAGTTGTTGCTGGGATAATGGTGTTGGAAACACGAGGGCCGTGATACATGCAACACTGATGACCGATGGTGAGAAGGAATAAACCAAGTCAGAACTAACATGTGTCTATTGAATTTGGGCAGTCTCTTAAAAATCTCAGGGAGCTGGGCACCGTGGCACATGCCTATAATCCCAGTGACTGGGTAAACTTAGGCAGGAGGATCACAAACTCAAAGCCAGCCTCAACAACTTAGCGAGACCATAAGCAACTTAGTAAGACTCTGATTCAAAATTTTAATTTTTTTTAAAAAGGATTGGGTGCATGGCTCAGTCACTGAGCACCTCTAGGATCAGTAAAAAGAAAAAATAATCAAAACACAAAGATTAGACATGTCTGCTAGATAGCCTAACAGTCTGCAGCATCCTCCTCTAAGGACAGGACCTTCTTCATTTTGATTCTAACGTTCTTGGTGTATATTGTTCTACAGATGAATAAAATGAGGCAAAGAAAGGCTAGATAATTTTCCCAAAAATCCCAACCAACCAGTAACAGAATTAGGGTCAGAATCTGGGCTGTGAGATCACTCCGTAAGTATGGTACTTGATGCTTCCTCAATAGTCATTCTAATTGGAGTGAGATGAAATCTTAGGGTAATTTTGATTTGCATTTCTCTAATTACTAGAGATGATGAGCACTTTTTCATATATTTATTGATCACCTACATATCTTCTTCTGTGAAGTTTCTGCCCAGTTCCTTAACCCGTTTATTGATTGGGTTCTTTGTATTTTTGGTGTAAAGTTTTGTAAGTTCTTTATAAATTTTGGAGATTAGTGCTCTATCTTAAGTGTGTATGTTAAAGATCTTCTCTACTCTGTAGGCTCTCTCTTCACATTGTTGATTGTTTTCTTTGCAGGGAAAAAGCTTTTTAGCTTGAATACATTCCATTTATTGATTCCTGCTTTTATTTCTTGTGCTCTGGGAGTCGTGTTAAGGAAATCTTGTCCTAAGCCAAAATGGTTAAAGATCTGGGCCTACTTTTTCTTCTATTAGGTGCAGGGTCTCAGGTTTAATTCCTAGGTCCTTGATTCATTTTGAGTTGAGTTTTGTGCAGGCTGAGAGATAGAGATTTAATTTCATTTTGTTACACATGGATTTCCAGTTTTCCCAGCACCATTTGTTGAAGAGGCTATCTTTTCTCCATTGTATGTTTTTAGCACCTTTGTCTAGTATGAGGTAACTGTACTTATGCGGGTTTTTCTCTGTGTCTTCTATTCTGTACCATCGGTCTACCTGTCTATTTTGGTGCCAATACCATGTTGTTTTTGTTACTATTGCTCTGTAGTACAGTTGAAGGTCTGGTATTGTGATACCACCTGCATCACTCTTCCTGCTCGGGATTTACTTTGGCTGTTCGAGATCTCTTATTCTTCCAGATGCATTTCAAGATTGCTTTCTCTATTTCTATGAGGAATGTCATTGGGATTTTAATTGGAATTGCATTGAATCTGTATAGCACTTTTGGTAGTATGGCCATTTTGACAATATTAATTTTTCCTATCCAAGAACATGGGAGATGTTTCCATCTTCTAAGATTTTTTTAAATCTCTTTCTTTAGTGTTCTGTAGTTTTCACTGCAGAGGTCTTTTGCCTCTTTGGTTAGATTGATTCCCATGTATTTTTATTTTGAGGCAATTGTGAATGGAGTAGTTTTCCTAATTTCTCTTTCAGAGGATTCATCACTTATGAATAGAAATGCATTAGAATCCATCTGGTCCTGGGCTTTTCTTGGTTGGAACTTTTTGATGATTTCTTTTATTTCACTGCTTGAAATTCCTCTGTTTAAATTGTGTATGTCCTCCTGATTCAGTTAGGAAGGATCAGACATCTCTAAAAATTTGTCCACATCTTTTGAGATTTTCTATTTTTTTGGAGTATAGATTTTCAAAATAGCTTCTAATTATGTTATGTATTTCAATGGTACCTGTAACAATATTTCCTTTTTCATCATGAATTTTAGTAATTTGAGTTTTCTCTCTCTTCTTCATTAGTGTAGCTAAGGGTTTATCTATCTTGTTTACTTATTCAAAGAACCAACTTTTTGTTTTGTCAATTTTTTGAATTCTTTCTTTTGTTTCAATTTTATTAATTTCAGGTCTGATTTTAATTATTTAATTATTTCCTGTCTTCTACTTTTGGTGTTGTTCTATTTTTTTTTAGGGCTTTGAGACATAATGTTAGGGCATTTAGTTGTTGACTTTATTCTTTTATTGGATGTGTTCCATGCAATGAATTTTCCTCTTGGTACTACTTTCATAGTGTCCCAGAGATTTTGATATGTTGTATTGTTGTTCTCATTTACCTCTAAGAATTTTTTTATCTCCTCCCTGATGTCTTCTGTTATCCATGCATCATTCAATAGCATATTATTTAGTCTCCAGGTGTTGGAGTAGTTTCTGTTTTTTATTTTATCATTGATTTCTAATTTCATTCCATTACAATCTGATAGAATACAAGGTACTATCTCTTTTATAGTATTTGCTAAGAGTAGTTTTGTGGCATAACATATGGTCTATTTTAGAGAAGGATCCATGTGCTGCTGAGAAGAAAGTGTATTCACTCCTTGATGGATGGAATATTCTATATATGTCTGTTAAGTCTAAGTTATTGATTGTGTTATTGAGTTGTATGGTTTCTTTGTTTGTTCAGTTTTTGTTTGGAAGATCTATCCAGTGGTGACAGTGGTATGTTAAAGTTACCCAGTATTATTGTGTTGTGGTCTGTTTGGTCCCTGGAATTGAGAAGTTGTTTGATGTACTTGGATGCACTATTGTTTGGGGCATAAATATTTACGATCATTATGTGTTGCTGATTTATGGTTCCCTTAAAGCAGTGTGAAATGTCCTGATTAACTTTGGGTTGAAATCCACTTTATCTGATACAAGGATGAAAACCCCTCCTTTTTTACTGAGTCCATGTGCATGGTGTGTTTTTTCCCATCTTTTTACCTTTAGTCTGTGGATGTCTTTGAGATGAGTCTCTTGAAGGCAGCATATTGTTGGGTCTTCTTTTTAATCCAATTCATCAGTCTATGTCTTTTGATTAATGAGTTTAGGGTTATTATTGAGATATGATTTGTATTCCTGGTCATTTTGGCTTATTTTTGGTTTTTAACGTGACTTAGTTTCTCGTTTTATTGGCTTTTCCCTTAGGGTGGTTCCTCCCTTTGTTGGCTTACATTGTTGTTTTTCACTTCCTCCTCATGGAATATTTTGCTGAGAATGTTCAGGCTTTCTATCTGTAAATTCTTTTAACTTTTGTTTATCAAGGAAGGATTATATTCAATCATCAAATCTGAAGGTAAGTCTTGCTGGGTATAAGATTCCTGGATGGCATCCATGTTCTCTCAGAGTTTGAAATATGTTTTTCCAGGTCCTTCTAGCTTTTAGGGCCTGGGCTGAGAAATCTGCTGATAGCCATATTGTTTCCCCCCATACGTAATCTGATGCTTTTCTCTCTCAACCTTTAAAATTCTATCTTTATTTTTTGTATTAAGCATTTTCATTATAATGTGCCTTGGTGTGGATATGTTATAATTTTGTATAGTTGGTGTTCTGTAAACCTCTTGTATTTGATTTTCCATTTCATTCTTCAGGTTTGAGAAATTTTCTTATATTATTTCATTGAATAGGTTGTTCATTCCTTTGGTTTATATCTCTGTGCCGTCCTCAATTCCAAAAATTTTTAAGTTTGGTCTTTTCATGATGTCCCATGGTTCTTGGAGATTCTGTTTATGATTTCTTACCATCTTCTCAGTTTGGTCAACTTTATTTTCAAGATTAAATATTTTGTCTTCATTATCTGAGTTTCTGTCTTCCAAGTGATCTAGTCTGTTGGTGATGATTTCTATTGAGTTTGAAATTTGGTTTATTGTTTCCTTCATTTCAAGGATTTCTGTTTGGGTTTTTTTCAGAATCTCTATGTCTTTATTGAAATGATCTTTTACTTACTACATTTTCTTTTTTAACTGTTTTTTGGAGTGATCATTCATTGCCTGCATTTGCTCTCTTATCTCATCCTTTGCTTCATGGATCATTTTAATTATGTACATTCTGAACTCCTTTTCTGACATTTCTTCTACCATGTTGTCATTGGAGTCTATTAATATAGAATCTTAGTTTGTTTGGAACACTTTCTTCCCTTGTTTTTTCATGTTGTTCTTATATCTTCCCTGCTAGCAGTGCAAATCTGAGGTATTACAGTTTCCCCCCTCTAGGCTTAGAGTGACCCTGCAGGCTCCCAATACTTCTCCTTTAAGTGGGAGATCTATATTAACAACACCCAGTACAAACAATATGCAGCCCTAAACCAAATAGCCTTTTGTGTCATGATAAACAGAGAGGATAAATTTGATTATTATCTACAGTATAACCAATAGATTTGCAATGAGGTCTACAATTTCTAATAGTGGACAAAGAGGATGGGGAGGGGTGTAGGATGTAACCATTAATGGGATAAGAAGAGAGTATATAAAGGTACTAGATCATAGGAAGAGTGAAAGCAGAATAAAATGAAGTTGGTTGTTAGCAAGAGAAAAGGGAGAAAGAGACTCCAAGGAAACAGGTAAAAGGAAAAGAGAGCAAGAAAAATAAAGAAATAAAAACTTACAATTTAAAAAGAAGAAAAAAATCTATACTATAACAGTCTTATATATACTATTCAAACCTCCCAGTCTTCAGTAGCCTGATGCATGAGAGGAACCTGACAGAGACGAGCTTCCAGTCTCCAGCAGGTGTCTCAGATGGGAGTTGCCCCACCTAAAGATGGAGCCTTCTGCTTCCAGCATAATCCAAGAGGACTCCACTGGCTTCCAAATACGTTGGCAGATTGGGAGCCACAGTGCTCGGGGCAGCGGGGTGGGGTGCAGTCATGCCAGAGTCCTGAAGGTGGGGCAAGATCAGGCTGGGGTCCTGAAGATGTCATTGTATCTTTTTGCAGCTTTTTACTGTAGTTTATTTTATCCAATGTGAGTATAGCTACTCCCGACCTCTTTGGTTTCCAATTGTGTGGAATATCTTTCTCCATCCCTTCACTTTCAGTGTGTGTTTGTGTCCTAACAGGTAAAGCAAGTCTATTGTAGGCTCTCTATCAGTGAGTCTTTTGGTTTTTTCCCTTGATCCATTCAGCCATTCTGTGTCTTTTAATTTGAGAATATAATCCATTTACATTCAAGGTGACTATTGATAAATCAGAACTTCCTACTGCCCCGTTTTAATTATTTTTCAGTTGTGTCTTTTTTTTTCTTTCTTTCTCTATTGCTGTCTGCCCTTGTGATGAAGTGATTTTCTCTAATAGTATGCTTTGACGACTTTTATTTTACTTTTGGTATACCTATTATAGGTTTTCACTTTATGATTACCATGAGTCTTATAGAAAACATCTTGTAGTAAAAATGGATAATTTTCAGGGTGATACCAACTTAACTTTAATCTCCAGAAAGTAACCAAAAGATCCACTACACTTTAACCCCACACCTACTATACACAATTTGAATTTTTGATGTTGCACTTACATTTCTGTTGTTTATCCTTTAAAATTATTGTAGTTATTCCTTTTAAATGTTTTGTCATTTACCCTTCACAATGAAGATATAATGCACTTTACAAAGCGTGGTTAGTGGATTCTATGTTTGATTAATTGCTTTGCTGGATCAACAGTATCCTTAGTGGGTAATTTCTTCATCACTTTGAATATATCATCCCATTCCTTCCTTGCTTGAAGTAGTTCTAGTAAAACACCTTCTGAGAGTTATACTGAGACTTTTTGAATTTGAGCTTTCTTGTCTCTTGCTGCTTATAGTGATCTTTATCTTTTATTTTAGTAATTTGATCATAATGTGCCTTGGAAGTTTCTCTTTGGGTTTAATTTGATTGGAGACCACTGAGTTTCCTGACCCTGACCCCAGTGTTTCCTTAGATTTGGGGAATTTCCTGCCACTGTTATCTTAAACATCTTTTCTAGACCTTTCTCTCTCATCTCTTTCAGATACTCCTAATGTGCATAGGTAGTTTGCTTGATAGTGTCCCATAATTACTGTAGGCCTTCTTTATTCTTTTTTTTTTTTTTCTTTTTGCTACTCTGTTTGGATAATCTCTTATGTCCTGTCTTCAATCTCACTGTTTCCTCTATTGACCAAATATGTTGTTGAAGTTTTCTGAATTTTTCTATCGGGTTATTATGTTTTTGTTTTGTTTTGTTTGTTTGTTTGTTCTTGCTTCTATTTCTTCAGAAGAATTCTTATTTTATTCATGGATTGTCTTCCAAATTTTATTAAAATTTTTGTACATATTTTCTTATAATGTCAGGAACTTCTCTAAAAGGATTATTCTTCATTAGTCATTTCATAGATCTTGATTTCTTCTTCCTCTACCACTGGAGCTTTGTTGGATTCCTTTGGTGGTGAAATAGTCTCCCGGATTTTCCCAATTCTTGTATCTTTAAATTTATGCCTGGGCAGTTGAAGACATTGACAGTTTGGGGTTTTTTGTTTGTTTTGTTTTTGTTTTTTGCCGTGCTGGGGATCGAACCCAGGGCCTCGTGCTTGCAAGACAAGCACTCTACCAACTGAGCTATCTCCCCAGCTCCCACAACTTATTTTTCAGAAGCAAGTCTCAAACTTTGTGGCCCCAGGTACCCTTGACACTTAAAATTTACTGAGGTCCTCAAAGCACTTAGTTATTATGTTTATGTCTGTAGATATTTACCATACTAGAAGCTGAAATTTTTAAATATATTTATCAATCCACTTAAAAACAAAAACAACATGCCCATGTTAACATAAATAACATACTGTTATTTTTTAAAATATGCTTTCCTATTTAAAAAAATTTAGAAGAGTAGCATTATTCTTTTTCAAGCCCCTTTCACATCTATCTAAAAATAGAGATGCTGGATTCTGAAACTTGCTTCTGTATTCAAGTTGTTGTGCTAGCGTGTGTTAGGCAGCCTCCGCAAAGCTCTACCTCACGTGTAGGACAGCATGAGAGTGGAAAACATAAATGTAAACATTATTTTTCATAGATCCCATAAAAGTGTCCCAGGGCTTCATAATGTCCCCAAACCACCTTTGGAGAATTAATATTCCTTTTCAAGTTTTTATGAATGTAGTTTTCATCAAACCACATTTAGAATATCTTATTTAGACTAGTTAGCTTAGTTACAAATGTTTAAAATTATGTTAAAATATACATAACATAAAATTTACCATCTGTCTTAGTTTGTAAAATGTTCCTGAAACTGCATACTTTAAAACAGTAAGAGGTTTGTGTAGCTCACACCTCGGGAGGCTAGGTCAGGCCATCGCACCTGGTGAGGGCTTCTTGTGTGCTGCATCATGACGTGGTGGATGGGGAAGAGAGAGAAGGAGGGAGATGTCACAGTGTTACAGAGCCGGGGCTTCCTGGGAAACTGAGGCAGCACGAAGACTCCCGCCTCCCCCCGCAAACCCCGATTTTTGCAATCAGGCCAGAAAGATTCTGGACAGGTGGCTCAAAGTAACAGGCATGAGTTAGAAGGGATAGGATAAGGGAAAGGGACTCTCTCAAGGGAGAGGGTGGGTCTTCTCAGAAGAGAAGGATGATGTGCCTCTCCTGTCCTCCAGTCTTATTGGGGTCCCAGGGACGTTTTCTGAGAGTTCTGCCTAGGACCACTCTTAACTTTTGACTGACAGCAGGATGTCATGAGACTGTCAAGTCCCCACTGCCAGATTTTATGACCGGGGAAATTATCCTTATCTCCCTGACTTCTGGGATCTGATCTGTGCAAGGGTCACTAAAAACCCCTTTTGGGATAACTCATGTTCTTCATGTTGGCATTTTGGGGCCTGCCTTTCTCCTACAGATAGCAGCGAGTTTGCTGAGGAATGTAACATATCCTGCTGACTAAACCAGGCAGGGCCGCAAGCAAATTGCTTTTTAAAAATGAAGCACAGTAGGCCATTTTATAGAATTACTCCCTTACGCTCATATTCCCACCACTGTCCCCTATCGACAGGGTGGGAAGGGGCCAGGCTCTTTTTCACAACCAACGGCCTTCATGGACTCTGATCCATCCAGGAGGCCAGTGCTGACCCACTCCCGAGGGCAGTCAAAGCAAACAGGCACCTAGCACTGCGGCCTCACAGGGCGGCAGGCAGGCCAGAGGCCAGCTGCATGGCCGGCTGCTCCACAGATATTCTGGTCAAACTGGTAGGGAAAACGGTTTTCTTCAAAGCCAGCTTTGAAGGAAGAGAGAAAATTTGGTTTCAAAAATTCCATCTTCCGAGGCTCTGGACAAGGAAAGCTTTTAAAAGAGAAGAGGCAGGTGTCACATTGAGACAAAAGGCAGGAAAGAGACGTATGCAGACAGCTGGCCCGGGCCAGATGCGTGCGATGGGCAGTCCACATTTTCAGCTTCCTTGGCAGCCTTGGTTGAGGGGGCCTCAGCCTTTACTGTCAGCAAGAGGAAGCTGCTCGGGGGTTTTACAAGGGCCCCAAACTCAGCCGTTTCACAATAGGCCCACTAGGCCCCGCCTCTTAAAGGACCCGTCAAAACCGCTGCCTTGGATATGGAGCTTCGAGAACATGTATCTTCGAGGGACAAATCATATCCAAACCATAGCTCCATCTTAACCGTCTTTAAGGGCACAGTTCCATAGCTCCAGTGCCTTGCTGTGCAACCATCACCCGGCCGTCGAATGCTTTTATCTTCCCAAATTGAAACACAGCATCCACTGAACAATGGCTTCCTGTCCTTACTGCCCCTGCTTTTTGTAACCGCCAGTCCACATTCTGTCTTTATGAATCTGGCTCTTCTAGGTACTTCATACAAATTGAATCACGTAGTACTGTCTTTTTTCACTTTACAGAATGTCCTCAAGGTCATCCATGTACCATGACGACTGAGCAATGCTCCATTTTACGTGCGGACCACATTTTCGTTTTCCATCCATCCGTTGATGGAACACCCGGGCTGCAACTTTTTATTTGGAAGGGGGTACTTTCTGCCACTAATTCTCATCTTCCCAACAATTCTGTAGGACTTCCTACAAAGCAAACAGGCTCTAAGAGGTCTGTGACCAAGACCAGAGCACATGATGGAGGCAGGGCATCGATCTGGGCTTGTCTGACTCCAGAGCCGGCATGCCTCCCACCAAGCCATGATGTGAGGGAGCATGGGCTTTATTCTGTGCACTGTGGGGATGACAGCAGGATAAGTTCAAAGTCCCCTTGAAAGAGTGACCCTGGGGGGAGATGCTTACTCACTGCAGCCCTAGTGAGGACCAAGTGTCTGTCTCAAAGGTCATTACAGTCCTCGTGGAAAAATCAGTACCCCTATTGTTCTACTGTAGCAGCTGGGTTTTATCTGCAGCAAGAGTTTTGGGGACAGTTTTGTTCCTAAGCACAAAGTCCCTTGACAAGGAAATGTTAGATAGTTGAATTAGTGATCTGGCCACAGAAAGGTACCCAGAAACTGGATTGGCATATACCCAGCAGCTGGGACTGACTGATGGGCACAGAGCTGGGCTGAGAGGGTCCTTACAGGATGTGCTGCCAGTGTGACTGCACCCGCTCCCTAAAGACCCAGTGGCCAAAGTGGCTGATGTTTGTAGGGGTGGGCGGTACAGGGGATTGAGCCCAGGACCTCGCACATGCCAGGCAAGTCGCACCCTCAGCCCTTTTTATTTTACTTGGAGACATGGTCTCACTAAGTTGCCCAGGCTAGCCTTGAACTTGTGATCCTCTTGCCTCAGCCTCCCCAACATAAGCAAGTGCCACCACGCCTGGCTCACTTCTTATCTCTGGTCCTTTGTTTCCTCATCTGCAAAAAGGTTGGTCTCCTTGGATAGTTTTCAAATAGGTGATAGCTCCGGTCCCAAGCTGAATTTGGGGTCACTAAGTAAAACTGGCAATAGTCAGAGCAGCTCTGACTCAGGGGTGCATATGCTGAGAGCCCCTCCTTTCTCCTCCCTCCTCCCAGCAGAGTCCCCCTGGACAGGAGCTGTCTGTGGGTATCTCCTGCTTCTCCCTAACTCATCCTCCAAAGGAAGGCTCCCTCTGCGTGCAGTGCACCCGCCCTCCCAGCTGAAGCTGGTATTTGCTCAGCACTACAGAGCAAGGCAGAGGTAAACTCCAGGTTACAGTTCAGTCACGGATCTCTTTGAACCCTTAGCCAATGTGTTCACCATCTCACCCAGGGAATTTGCCAAGTCTGGTGCAAACTCAAAGGGGCCGGTTTTTTCCTTTCTCAGAGAAGGAAAAACAGGTTTTCCACTGGCAGAGTTAGAAAGGGAGGAGGAGGCAGCTCTGGTAGCAAAGGCAAGGAGAATTGACTGGGTGGCTTCCACGGGACCTGCTCCTTGTGTTAATTCTCAGATGCTTTACCCCCTGGCTTAGCCCCTGGGTCCCCTAACCCAGGACACGTCTAGTATCTCCTGTGAAACCCCCTCAAATGCCTCCCGACTCTGGCTCCTCTTCACTCTCCTGAACATTATGTAGGCATTTTTTTATTTCTTTGGGGCTCAGTAATCGTTCAGCAGGTTAGAGGCAGATGTCAGGCATGCAAGTCCACGTTTGGGTAAGGATTTAACCCGATGAAACTAAGGAATGAAGAGAAAAAAGGAAACGATAGGTAGCAGTCAAGGAAGTCCCCCAATATTCCCTCCAGAACAGCGTCTTCTCCAGGGACAGTTGGTGATCAGCCACAAGTTCTATTTTTAAGTGTTTTTTTTTTCTTCATTATAAAGTAATGAAAATTGCTACTTTACAAAAAACTAACTTGTGAAAATTAAAAAGTTAAATCCCCCTTCTGTCATTTAGAAGCTCCTCATAGCAACTATTAAGAGTTTGGTGAGAGTATTTTCCAGACCTTTTTTTCAAATATGATTTTAAACATGTGTGTGTATGTATGTGTATATGTATGTGTATATATATATATGTGTGTGTGTGTGTAGTGTATATATATGTGTATATATGTATATATATTATATATATTATATATGTATATATATTATATATGTGTATATATATTATTTATATATACACACACACATGGATGTGTATGTGTACATTTCTCATATAAGTAAAATCCTGCTGCTTTTTTGCAGACTACCTCTTGGGAAGATCCTCCTCTCAGGATACATAGATTTGGCTTATTCTTTTTAATGGCTTCCCAATTTTTCATAATAGAGATGGACCACAATTTACTCAGCCAATTTTCTATGGAAGAACCTTCTTGGCTGTGTTTCACAGCTGAAGAACACTTTTTAAAAACGAGAGCTGCCTCCCTCACTAGACTTTAACTATCATGATTTTGATCTTCGTACCTTTGTGGAAGGAACCCTGGGCGTTTTATTGTCCTTTCTTAAATTGGTAGTGTTGTGTCGCAGTGAAAGCTGTGGGGTCTGGACTCTGACAGTCTCAGGTCTGGCCTTGCCATCTATAATCCACCTGACCTTGAACTTGAGAGCCTTCGCCGGTTAGATGGCCTGCCCACTTCAGTGCTGCCCGGTGAGCAATACCCAGCACCCTCAGAAGGTGGCAGGTAGGGCCAGAGGGCCTTGGGTCCTGTCAGAGCCCCTCTGAAAGTCTGGGAGTCTTGACCCTCTGACTCTCTCTTATCAGAAAAACAGAGTCAAGGATACAGTTCGGTGTTTTTCACCCAGATTTTAGATGCCTCTGTCCACAGGCATCTTTGACCTCAGAAGCAACCAGCCCCAGCTATGGCTTCTGGCCTATTTCAGAGAACTCTTTTCCAGAGTTCCAGAGGAAAAACCTGCGTCTTCCCTCAGGAATTCTAGGTGAAGGGGCGGGCCGGGCGACAGAGCCTCTGCTTTGTGGGAGGTGTAGTTGGATTTCAGTAGCCGTCTCCCTTGTCTTAAACAAAAGACAACATGTGCAATTAAATGCTTCTACTCAGGCCTGTGCGACATCTTGGAAAGGCAAATGTTCAGCTGTGCTGGGCTGGAGACAAAGGAGGACGTCCCTTGAGGATCAGGATGGGGGTCTCTGAGGGAGCGTGTGTTCCACGCCCTGCCCAGCCAGCAATCCTGGACATTCCCAGGTATGAACTCCAGGTTCTGAGTCTGCCTCATGTGACCAAATCTCCTCTTTTCTTGGGAAAGAACATCAGTCATTGTGTTTAGGGTCCACCTTAACCTAAATCAAAGACAATCTCATATCAAGATCCTTAATTATGTCTGCAAAGACCTTATTGAGGACTCGGACATATCTTTTAGGAAGGCACATTTAATTCAACCCAATACAATGAGGTGTATGACCTTAAAATCATAGTTCATCAAAAATTTTATTTACCCTTATTGGTTTCTAAAGTCAGTTTTAATCCTCACACTGGTTGTGACAAGGAACTACATGGATATGTTTATCAGATGGTTAGAAATATATCTCAGGAATAAGGGTGAAGCTAGGGATCCTAGTCTGGAAACCACTGAAACCAAAGGAGATGAGAACTACAAGTTTCTTCTGTGACTTCAGGTTTGAAGAAGGGAGAAGCCGGGTGTGAGGGTGCACACCTGTATTCCCAGTGACTCGGGAGGCCGAGATAGGAAGACCAAGTTCGGGGCCATCCTGGGCAACTTAGGGTGCCCTGCCTCAAAATAAAAAAAGGTTTAAAAAGGGGCTGGGGACGTGGCACCAGGGTAGAGGGCCGGGATTCGAGGAAGGAGGAGAAGACGTGGCTAGTCAGAGGGGCCAGCACCTAGCTCCAAGCTGGCCTTCAAGTCATTCACCCCTCCCTGGCTTGGCCCCTCGGAGGTCCTTGTCACGAGCACCTTGGAGAGCACAGAGCTCCAGCAGTCCTGGGAACCCAGGGCTATGTCCTCCGGCTTCTCTTAGGACCTAGAGCTGTCTTCAGATCGCCGCCCCAGGTGCTGGCTCTTGAGTGACGGTCGAGCGGGTGTGTTCCTTTGGATCTGTGCGGAGGGGCTGCTCGGTCGCTGGGGAAAAGCTCGCCCAGAGAATATGGGCCCTCAGTGGGCGCAGAGAAGAGCCCCAGGCCACGCGGCCGATCGGAAGGCACAGCCTTCGTCCCTCTTCCTCCTTTCTTCCCTTCCCGTCCGCCTTTGTTGGGTACCTACTCTGGCCTTGCTCTGGCAGTCAGAATAAAAATATGAACGAGGTACAGCGTGAGTCCGTGAGAAAGTCTCAGGATGGTGAGGGGACCAGACCAAAAACAGACCATCCTGGTACACTTTGAGATGATAACGATGATGATAATTCCCATGGATTGGCATGTCTCGGCATACTAAGAAACACACGCTATCTCACTAAATTATCACAAGTCCCCCATTTTACAGATGAGGAAACTGAGGCTCCCAGGGAGCAGCATCCCAGCTAGTCAGAGTCAGTACTGAGGCTTGAAACCACGAGTGTGGGAATCTAAAGTCCATTCTTTAACTCCAGTCTCAGAAGCACGAGAGGAGGAGCCCCTGGCAAGCTGGGCAGACAAGACATTTGTCACTGGTCTGTGGGACTTAAAAATGCCATCTAACCTCCTGTTAATTAGGGCCAGATGGCTTCAGCTGGGCGCACAGCCAGAGAACAAACGCTCTTACCTGCTCCTCCCTCTGGCCTTCACCTCTGGCCCTCTGGCCCTTTGATGAGGACAGGTTTATTTACCTCTGTGCTCTTTGATTCCTCCTGGCTCTTTTGGCCTCCACTTGCTGTACTCAGAGCCCTGAGAGGACAAAGCCCTGTCCGTGCCCTGCTGGTCCCTCCAAGCACTGAAAGGCGCCCCCAGCTCAGGATGAGCAACTGCTCTGCTGGGGACGGCGCTCAATAAATAAGAATGGTGGCGGAGGGTGGCGCAGGCTGGCCAGGGCTGCATGGATCACTAGGACCGCGCCGCGCTCAGCTGCTCCCCTCCCTGCATCCATCTCTCCGCAGAGGCCGCCATTGATCCTCCTTGTAATTGAATGTCACCAACGGGCGGTGCCGTGATTAACGGGCCGCAGGGTTTCATCAGAAATCTCCAAAGGCGGAGCCAGTGCTGCCGCGTGATAAATGGCCCCTTTGCGGCCCTGCTCCCCGGCACAGATCCAGAGCTCTGGAGGGAGGGAGGAACCGAACCAAAGGAGGTCACCCCCAGAGTGCACAAGGGCTAGGGTCCGCGGGCCACTGGACCGCTGTGTAGGCATATGCTGTGGTTGTATCTTAAATGTCCCCCAAGGCCCTGCACTAAAGGTTCGGGGATTAGCGCTGTTGGGAGGTGGTGGGGACTTCAGGCGGTGGAGCCAGTGGGAGGTGTTCTGGTCACTGGAGGTGTGCCCTCCAAAGGGACAGTGGGAGCCCCGCCCCTTCCTCTTCCTCTTCCTCTTTGGCTTTCTGGCCTTGAGGTGACTGGTTCCGCTCCCCCAGGATATGCTGCCTCACCCCAGCCCCAAAAGCAATGGGACTTGTTGATCATGCACTGGAAACTCCAAAACTATGAGCCAAATAAACCCCTTCTCTTTACAATCTCGATTTCCTCAGATATATGTCACCACAGAAAGCAGACTGAGACGTGACTTTGGGTCCTCCTCTCTGGGAACATGCATCCAGCCCCTCTACCCCAGGACCAAGGCTGATGATTATTTTTCTCGCCCACCATAAGCATTGGACAAAACCCAGTAGGAAAAGTTAAGAAGAGAAAAGAGTAACAGATGTACTGAGTCAACGTTTTAGTGACACAGAAGCCCTTCAGAAATGAAGAAGGGTTCTAGCTTCTCTGACTGGCTGGCGGAAAGGAATTCTGGTTTCTGTGACTCACTTGAGGGAAGAAAGGGCTGGAGACAAGAGGGCCGGAGACGGTCAGAGAGATCTTGCTTCCGATCCTTCCAATAACCCTCAATTCAAAATCTTGGCCCAACGAGGCACCATATGCTGGTGTATTTTCTTCGGAGCCCCCGCAGTTATACACCCACCCTCTAATCAAAAACTCGTATCCTGATAAAAGTTCCTAGGTCAGGACCTAACTTCTGCTCTGAAGGAATTCATCGCCTTGTTAATGCCAAAGTGGAAAGACAGAACATCCACACCGGGGAGACTGTGACTGAGCTCATGTCACAATGTCAAAGGCAGAAACGCTTCTTCATTTTGCAACTTGAACAAAGAGAACTTCTGAGGAAGATCAAACAATGGCCTTCACCACAATTTGAACACTTGGGGGACATGGATGTCTATTCGTCATCTCCACCAACTGTCCTAGACTGGGGCAGAAACCAACTCTGGATGGCATGGGACGTGGTAGTAGAGAGACATGGAAGAGCACAGTCAGCTGGGGCAAGATGGCAAGGGAGGAGGTGGGGCCAGGGCCAGATCAAAGGACCAGGAGAGGGTCTTCCAGTGAGGTCAACTTCCTGCCTGACAAAAGTGCTCCTGGACACAGGAGGGGGTCCAATCAGGTGGACACCCCTGCTCCTAAGCAAGGATCCAATAGAAAATCTAAAACAGACGCGTGCACACAGGGGACACCAATCAAGAACAGTAAGGAGCGCATGGACAGCAGGGAGACAGGGGAAGGAGGAAATTCCAAGGACCATAAAAGGGACAGGCCAAAACTCCCCCGCTGGACTCCCAGCTCCGGGGCCCCTTCGCTTCTGAGAAGTCCGTCTGCTGCTTGCCCAGCAACCTGCTGCTGGCTTGCTAGCTCTGTGTCCTGTTCAATTCTTTGCCGACTGGAGACAAGGGACCCAGCACCCCAGACGGTAACAATAGGGCAGCTCATCCTGCCTGTCATGAACGCTGAATGACCTAAAGCCCTTCGTGGTATTTTAAAGGCGGCGAACTGACTTGCGGGGTCGGGGGACAATGAAGGGAGAGCTCCGGATGAGAAGTCGTTAAACAGCCTACAACACGTTCACGGCAAGAACACGGGTCCCGAAAGGAAAGGGTCACGCTCCAGGACACAAGTGGGTGCCAGGGCGCCAGTCCCGCTGCTTAACAAGTCCGGAGAGGAAAGGTCTTTCAAACCTGCTCTTCAGCCACCACAAAAGGGCAGCGTCAATTTCCCTGCCGATGAAAGTTGGAAAAAATTAAGACTCAGCCATTATTGAACAAGCTGAGTCCTTCAGAGCAGGAGAAATAAATCCTTGACCCCAGACGTGGGTGACAACGACGCAGATCCAGTGAACTCGTACACCCTGTTTTTGCTGATTTTCATTTCTTCTCGCATGGATTTTTGTTTTCCAATAAAGGCATTTTATATACTTGATGTGCCTGGCGCGGGTGAGGCGGAGCCTTCCACTCTAGGAAGGTCACGAGCAATCAGAAAGCCTGCTGGCTCTGGGAAAGCTCAGCAGAGGAGGCCCGGAGTCCGCCCGCAGCCCAGGCTGTGGGCCCACCCAGGCCCGGCCCTGCATCGAGGCTCCCGAAGCTCAGAATTCACCAAAAGGAGACGTTCTGTGACGGGAAAATTTGTGGGTGGGAAGCAAGACAACATTGCCTAAAGTTGTGGGGACAGGATTTGAGAGGGAAGTGGGACACCAAGGCATTGATCTGGGGGTAGAGGTACAGGCCGTCCCTCAGCACCTTCCTCTCTGTCCCTGTACACGATGCTGACTCTGTCCAGGCGCTAGTCACAACCTCTGGGCCCCTTCCAGGGCTTTGGGACAGTGGAGGTGAAGGGACAGTGGCCAACCTCAGCCCCAGAGCCCCTCTCCCTGTCCCCAAGACCTGCCTTTCCCAGCAGGGAGTCTGGTGTCCTCTGCGGCTGTCTCTCCTCCAGCAAAGGAGCGGGGAGTCCTGGACTCCCGACAAGGTACTGCTAGGCCACCAGAGCAGAGCGCCGCACAGCAGGTGACCTGAACGTGCACATCTGTCTCCTCAGCCCTGGAGACTGGAGGTCTGGACATGGGCAGTTCTGGCTCCTCCCGAGGCCTCTCTCCTGGGCCTTCAGGCGCAGCCTTCCTCCTGTGTCCCCAGTCATGTCCCTTGGTGTGTCTATGTCCCAATCTCTTCTTATAAGCATGCCAGTTCCAACAGATGAGGGTCCATCCTAATGAACTCCTCCTACCTTGACCACCTCTTTAAAGGTGCTATGTCCAGTACAGTCCCATCCTGAGGTCCTGGGGGTTGGGCTTCAAAACACTTGAATTTTGGCTCTGGTTCTTCCCCCAGAGTCAGCTCGGCTGCTCCTCACCTGTCCCCTCTGTGTGACCAAACTGCTCCGAAAGTTCATCAGCAACACCTCTACCGGCAGATTGCTTGTGGGAGCTCACAGTTGGCACACGCTTCCTTTGCACACGCATATGCACACATACCCACAGCTTAGGGGAAACGCTGGCTTGGGGTCACAGGTGTGCCTCTGACAGCCCCAGCGTCGCGTCCTGTCTCCATAATAGCTGTGGACCACCAGGCCTATTCACCCCCCAGGCCTGAGGAATGGACTCAACCGTGGCCCGCGTCACACGAGCCTTCCTCATGACAGGGCACTGAGGCAGCACCGCGGAGCCCCCCGGGCCCCCACCTCACAGCCTTCCTGACCTGTGGGGTTAAGGACCCAGTTTTTTGGGGGGGTTTGTTTGTTTGTGTTTCAGTTCTGAGTCAAACCCAGGTCAGTGAGGCAGGTGTTCTACAACTTAGCTACACCCCCAACCCAAGAACCCAGGAATGAGACAGGGGTGCCCTGCGGGAGCGGAGCTCAGCCTTCTCCCAGAGCAGAGCAGCCTGCGCCTAAACCCTGCCTTTCCTCCTTCCTGCCCGAGGGGCTCCTGGGAGGGCAGGGCCCAGCTGCTGTTTGCACTGGTGACCTTACTCCCGCTGGGGGTGGAGCCCGCCCCCACACACTCCCTGCCTTCACCAAAGCCCCTTGGTGTGCAGCAAGAGGGACTCAGCCTGAGCTGCCCCAGCACCAAGGCCACTGTGCCTCCTGCCCAGGGCTTTGTTCCTGAAGAAGGTCACAGACGACCGAGGCCACTGAGCACGGCAGCCATGGTAGGTGCTCGTGGTGTGGACCCTCAGCCAGCTGGGCTGCATCCAGGCTAGATCTATGACCCGAGTGTGGGAGGACAAAATCAGACTGCATTTGGGGCTGAGGGAGGCCATGGGAACCCTCCTGAAGCAGACTCGAGGCTCTGGGGCGGTGCTGGAGTGCAGGGAGAGGGGCAGGGGAGGCAGGCTGGGCTGGACTCAGCGCCTTCATTAGGTTGCTGGGGAGGTCACCTCACCTCCGGGGTCTCAATTTTGGCTGCTGAAAACAGAAGTAAGATCTCCTAGTCCATGACACTCGTGTAGGATCTAAATAAGACGTAAGGGTCCCAGCATGGTGGCCTGTAACACAGTGCTGTCCAACCAAGGGGAGTCTTATCTCCAGGACGCTGTGGTGAGAGGCCAGGAAGACCCTGCCGTTGAGCCTCCCCGATATGCCCCTTCCCTGCTACAGAAGCCCAGTGGGAAAGCTGAGAGCCGGTTGCCAGTCCTCCTTAGGCCACCTGGGTCAGCTCCTGCAGCCCCCTCCCTGGGCCCTGCTCAGCTGCAGCACTGCTGGGACCTCAGAGAGGTGCCCAGGGCAGGGCCGGCTTGAGTCCTGCCTTCTCGGGCCCTGCCCTTGAACTCATCTAGCCCCCTTGACCTAAGAGGGGGCAGAATTTCCCCTGCAGTCTGCCCAGCTGATCAGAAGGGGTCAAGGAGACATAGCAGGGGGCCCTGCATGTAGACCCACAGTTCTAGAGTTTCCAGTGCATGTTTGATCTTCCCAGTGGCCCTGATCTGAGAGCTGTTTAGGGCCGAGAGGCGCCTGGGCTCAGCACTGTGGCTCAGCGTCCTCTCCACAAGGAAGAGTGGGGAGTGGGGGAGACGCCACAGGGCTGGAATTTCAACAGCCTGCTCGCTTGCTGAGACCTGACTTTCCCCCCCACTACAGGTCCATGGGCATAAAGGGGTCCAGTTCCAAAACTGGGCAAGGACCTATGGCTGTTGCCCAGAGATGTACTATCAGCCCACATCTGTGGAAGAGGTTAGAGAGGTGAGTGTCCACCCCTGAGCCACTGCCCTGGCAATGGCGACCATGCAGGAAACAGGACTTGTGGGGCTGAAATCCCACCCCAGCCCCAGCCCAGACCCGCTGGCTGGTTGCGAGCTCCATACCCCGTCTCTCCCCTGCTCCGGCCAACCTAGAAGCCTGCGGCAACTTCCTCTGCCCACCTCTAACCTGCAGAGCCAGGTCCCAAGGACCTCAGCTGCACTCGCTGCTGCTCAGGGCTCTTGTGATTTACACACACGCACGCACACGCACACAATACGGATATTCATGCACACACTGTCACATTCACACGCTCGCTTGCAGTGAATTTTTGAGAGGAATCAGTGGGTCGTAGTGTGGGAAGGGCAGGAGCATCCGGAGGGTCCTGGGCGGTGGCTGCAGCGGGGGCAGGGACGCTGGCAGGGCAGAGTGGCTTTGGCCGGATCAGGGGAGCAACAGACTCCATTGGAGGGAGAGGGAGGGAGCTGGGGGGGTTGCTGTAGCAGACACAAAGGTGGTTCCTACGCAGACCCCTGGCCCTGTGAATCGCCAGCAGCAGGAGGTGTCCTAGGCCGAGTTCCCCTGAGAGGGTAGCAGGACCCTTGAGTGGAGGAAGCACAGGAAAATGGCATGACGCAGTTAAATCCAGGTCTTTATTGCAGAGCACTGTGGCCTTCAGGATGCTGTGCACCAGGTGGGAGGGGGAGAGCTGGCCAAGACCAGCCTGCACAGTGTTGCCCGTCTCTCGTGTCTCCCGGCCTCCTGGGACGGTGAACACCCTGTGGTATGAATCGTAAGGCTGGTGTTCTGCGGCACAGATAGGAGGCTGTCGGAGCAGAGAAGACAGTGAACAAATTCATTTAAGTGACATCAGTCATTCATTTATTTATTCATTCGACCATCTTTAGATACCACCTAGCTTTGCCAGGCCTGGAGCAGGCACTGCGGGTTCCAAGTCAAATGCAGTCCCTGCGACTGTCCTCGAGGAGCCCTGATCCCAAGCATGGAGGCCAAGGTCCCTGTAGTCAAGCTAAGGAGCTCGGGTCTTATCCTTAGGACCCGGGGCGCCCTTGGGAGGCTCTGTGCCTCGACCTGCAGCAGAGAAGGAACCAGAGCGGCAGGTTGGGAGGGTCCCTTGGGAGTCCACCCAGGCCCACCTCCAGGCTCCCCCCGGCTCTCTTTCTGGAGTGCCTGCCTGGCACAGCAGTCTGGAGCTGGCGGAGTCCCTGAGGCCCCGTGCATCTCCCAGGTTACCTGCGCCCCCTGCAGGCCAGGACAGTGCCCTGCGGGTTCTCCAGCTGCCCCTCTGACTCTTGCATCGCCTCGGCAGGTACTGGCCCTGGCCAGGCAGCAGAACAAGAAGGTGAAGGTGGTGGGTGGTGGCCACTCACCCTCGGACATTGCCTGCACTGATGGCTTCATGATCCACATGGGCAAGATGAACCGGGTCCTCCAGGTACAGGAGCCCTGGGCTCACCCTCTGCTGGCCCTAAGCTTGACAGGCTTGACCTTCACCCCAGGCCCCAGGGTGCATGCTCCTCAGCCTTTCCCCTCAGCTTTCAACACCTCGCTGCCCCTGAGGCCCCAGAGTAACACCCCCATTCCTGGACTCTCCTTGCACACTCCTCACCTGAACCCTCACTGGATTTGAGGAGGCCTCGGATCAGGTAGGCCCAGCCACTATGGCCCTGGAGAAAATGTGGGCTCCCCTCTCCTGCCAGATCCTCCCCTCCACTTTGTTACAATTGAAGCAGGGAGTCAGATTCCCAAAAGGCAGACTTGCAATGACAAATTCTGAGAGACCTAAAGTGCATGTACCTAGCTTTAGAAGTGGAGAAATTAAAGATCAGAGAGGGTCAGTGACTCACAAGGAGTCACACAACCAAACAGTAGCAAAGCTGGGCACAGACCCAAGACAGACACTAGCTCTGTGCTGGGATGATTTCCATGCAATCCAACTTACACCTGGTACCTGTCGGCAACTCGGGTTCTGGACAGGTGTGTCCCTTGTTAGAACTCCTTTTCTCACCTTCTAAGGTCAGCGCCCCTAACCTGTAATTTTTGGCAGATAATCTCCCCTCCCAAGCCCACTAGGAAGGATCTGAGTTTCTCTTACTGTTTTCTCATTTGCTCAGACTGACAGTTTCTACCTCTTAGAAAACATCTGGGCCAAGCTATCAGTCATGGCAGTAATTAACTGTGATTGCTAATTAGTGAGGACCGAGCTCTAGCAATTGATTTCACTGAGCTCTGTGCTCTGGGTCAATGGAATGAGCACGTGCTTTGGAGTCTGACAGATGTGGACTCTCATCTCATTTCCACCACCAATGTTTGTGTGATCTTGGACAAGTGACTTCAAGTCCCTGAATCTCAGCCTCACGGAGGTAAAATGCAGAGGCTGCTCCTCCCTAGCCCTCGGGGCCGCTGTGGGGATCTCAGGCAGCATGCTTGCTGCTTGGTGGGCACCACACAGATGCTACCGCTCTGCCCTTCCAGTTTCTGGCCTTTGCCTAGGTCTTCCCGGGGTGAGAACAAGTGGAGAATTTGAACTCCATTTGGGATAGTCAAGAGCCTATGGAGCAGGCCCTCTTTAGTTGGTTACTTCGCACGGGAACATAGAGAAGTCCCACAGTGCCAGTCTGCACCAGCGGCAGGCTCCTAGTCCTGGCTCTGCTGTGTAAGCCTGGGCAAAACTCCCCCGGGTGTGCCTCCCCCTCCACCCAAGCTCCAGCATCCTCGGCTCCAAGGCCCTTCAGGCTGCCTGCAGCAGGAGCTGGCTCGAGCTGATCACCAAGTGGGACAGACACTCATTCCCGAGGAACCTGGCTGCAGGGGCGAGGGCCCAGTGACTCCCAGCTCTGCTGGCTCTTGCAGGTGGACAAGGAGAAGAAGCAGGTGACCGTGGAGGCTGGCATCCTCCTCACAGACCTGCACCCCCAGCTGGACAAGCATGGCCTGGCTCTGTCCAAGTAAGAGCCCCTACCCCATTCCCAGGTGGGCCAGGGCTGCCCACCGCCCACTGCACTGGAGGAAGGATCTGGGGGATTCAGGAAGACTGTTTCTCAGGTGCTCCTCTTCTCTGGATCCCCATTCCTCCCCCTCAGGACGTCTGTCTCTTCATCCCCTCTGGGTCCAGAGCTCTTTTGTGGGAACAGAAAGAAGCATGCCAGAGTTGAGCTGCACATTACGTAACAGTCCAGAGCAGGGGTGGCACAACCATGCATTAAGGGTTTCTGAAAATTTTCAGCAAGCAACTCTAGGGATCAAAACACAAGGATGTGTAAAATAAGCACTCAGGGAACAGAGGAACATGGTGATCGAGTCACGGAGCTTCCTGGCATGCCCAGTCATGGCCTCAATTGTCCCCCCACCCAAATGTGGTGTCAGTGCTGGTTTGGATGCAAACCAGGGGATTTCCACTGAAGCAAGTCAAATGCAGCCCACGGAGTAACTCTCTGTGCGTTTCCACCATTAGCAACAGGAGGCGGGTGTTTGCTAAGCCAGTGCCGCAGTCGTGTTGCAGCTGAAACTCCGCCACAGAAGTCTGAACTTGGCCTTGGCGCCTCAGGCTTATCACAGGGCCCGGGCATTGCAATTCTTTTGCACTCTGGAAACCATCTGCTCCTGCCTCTGTAAGGTCACAGCAGTGCCAACTGTCAGGGAGCACCTGCCTATGCAGACCTTGTCCAGGCCCTGCAGAGGCAAAGCCCAGACCCCACCCATAATGACCCCCAGCCAGGGGCAGACAGGGGCAGAAACTGGCCAGCTCAGGGCTGGGCAGAAGCTTCAATGTCAGCCAAGCGGCCAGGGTAGGCCCCCAGGTGACCCTGAGGTCAGCCTTGGCAGGAGGGGAATGCTGGGAATGGGAGCAGGGTGCCTGCGGGTGATTGAAGACGACTAGACGTTAATCAGGGAAAAGAAAGGAGGAAGGGATTCCAGGTCCAGGAAACAGCAAACCCTGTTATCCCCACCCTCTTGAGCCAAAGTCTTGGCCTTCCTTCCGGTGGGTCCCCATTTACCCCCCTTGGTATATTCAGAAGGAGCAACATCACCAACTAACCCAACCATGGTGGACAGGGGTAGACGGGACGGTGAGCGGAGGGCAGGCAAAGGCCAGACGTTGCTTAAGTTTCTCTCACCTCTTCCTGCTCTGCCAGGGCAGCCCCCAGGGTTCATCTCCTCTCCCAGGAAGAGATGAAGGGAGGTTTCCAGCCATTGTCAAACAGCCTTGAAATGGGAAACGTAGGCCTTGGTTCTCTTGCAGCGGGGGCAAGACCAGGTCAAATTCCCACCCTCCCATTTCCTGCTGGTGAGACCCAGGCCCAGCCCAGCCCACTTCTGTGTGGGACCCTGGGCTACCTGGGTGTTGGGTCGCCACAGCGTAGCCCCACCGCATGGCTGTCCCTGCATAATGGATGAATATTTGTTTCCTTCTCCCTTAAGCTAGTGCTGAATGTCTCAGAAAATTCCCAGAACGTAAGGTTTTCTTTGTTTTTTAAACTTCTGCTCCACTCCTCCTCCTTGACCCTGAGATCTGGGCAGTTTCTAATTCCTGCCCCCACAGCACACGCCTCCCGAGGGTGCTGCTCCCGGTGTGGATTTGTCCCCTGGGCCCACAGAGCTCCTCTTCCCATTCTGGGGCCTGGAGCCCAGGGCTGAAGGATCTAGCTTTATCCTGAGGCCCCCAGGAACCCCTCCAGGTGTCCCAGCAGGAGAGGGGCAGCCTCCTCATCCTCTCCCCCTCGGAGCTCAGGGACGCTCCCTGCTCCAGCCCTTCTGGGATACCTGTTTGGGTGCTTGGAACCTCTAGTTCCATGAGGACTTCACAGGCTGCTGCAGAGGAGGCTCTGCGAAAGCTTGTGGCGTCGGCCAGTGGAAAGATGCGGATGGACGGAGGAACGTGGTCTCATAGACTGAAAAGACCCCAGATCCCAGGCAGCTGGCCTCCCTTCAGACTACACCATGTCCCCCTGGCTCCTCCGACTGTCCACTGAGATGAGGAAACTGAGGCACAGAGAGAAGAAGGGCCAGCCATGCTGCCCAGACTCCAAGGATAGATATGGGGCCTCTACTCACGCAGGGGGCCTATTGTCCTGAGAAGCCTAACGGGTCTCTGGTGTCCCTCTTGTTCCCTCCTGCTGAGCCCAGCCTGGGAGCCGTGTCAGATGTAACAGCAGGTGGTGTCATCGGGTCTGGAACCCACAACACGGGGATCAAGCACGGCATCCTCGCCACTCAGGTGGGTCCACGGCTGCCACAGCAGAGCAGGTACTGCACTGTGCGCCTCTAACCCAGCCCATCTCCCTTCTGATGGAGACCTGACAGGGGCCCTCCAGGAACATTGTTTCTTTCTCTAAACTTCGTCCACACTGAAGGGGCCCTAGGCCTGCTGCTAACAGTCAAGAGGGGCCCTGCCTGCTCCTCTCCAGAGCCTTGTAGGCACCAGGTGGCAAGGGGAAGCCAGGGCAGGGCCGCCATCCCATCCCCAAGCCAGAAGGCCAGCCAGGGATAGGACTCCAGTTTAGCAGGCGGGGTCAGGGATCGGGAGAGCGCAGGGAAGCTGTGGCAGAGCCCACCCAGGTGGGCCAGGGATGTCTGGCCTTTACTGAAATACATTTCTTGAACTTCATGAGGGTCCAGCTTGGGGAAGAGACAGGGCTGGGACTCAAACCTGCAGTCTCAGCCCCACTCCACCACCCACCGGCCAGTGCCCATAGGTAGATTGCTCAACTTTTCTGGACATTGCTGTGAAAACGGTCAGCTAAAATGAAGAGTGCATCCAACTCTCAGAGATGGTGTTGGGGAAATGACCATGAGGTAGCACACATGAAATGGACAGCCACCAAATGGCAGCTCAGAGGATGCCTGTGTCAGGAGCCAACCTTTCAGAGCTTTCAATACTGCCTCAGGAGGGGCCAGCCTGCAGGCACGTGGAGTCCTCCTTGGACTCTGCCATTTCCTCCTCAGGGTTGGGTTTACTGCCCAAGAGAGCCCGGTGGCATGCAGGGCTGAAGGCAGCTTGGGAACTGCCCCCTCACACACGCACATGGCCGGCATCCGAGCCCATTGTCCAGGGCTGACGTCAAACCAGTCACCTCATCTTCTACAAAACGATCAGCAGAGAACAAAAGCAATTCTGAGAGACCAAACATCCAAATGCATGCAAAGATTCTCTTTGGAAGCCCTGGAAGCCAGATCTGGAAACCAGGAGGAGGAGCTTGCTAATGGATTTGGCATCTCAGGCCCCTGGCAGGGAGCAAGGGGATGGGGCTGACACCGTTAGTGTTCATTTTACACCAAGCAGGTAGCCACGGGATTGATGTTTTCTCTCATTGAATTCTCACCTGGCTTTCTGAGATGGCTGTTGCTATAACACCCATTTCACAGATAAGGAAACAGGTCGAAGAACGTGGCAGTCGGTCGGTGAGCAGTGCCCCCACTTCCCGGTGTTTCGACCCCAGCGGGCCGCTGCACAGGCAGGCCTCCTCTGCTGCTCTGAATCTTAGGCAGAACCTGGCTTCTGTAAAACTCATCATGATGTCCTCACGCCCACAGCTGCCACTGTGCCCCATTTCTGCCACCTTCTCCTCTCTGGTCTTTGGTCACTGTTAATCAGAATTAGTTCAGCTGCATCTTTCTCTTGCTCTGAGCCACCCCGTCACCAACTATATGTCAGAAGCAATTTCCATCCAAATTAGCAGGTAGCAGAGTGAGGAGAAGGGCATGGTCAGAGGTAAGAGAGGGTCCCTCTGGAAGTGGGGCCAAGGACAGAGATGCTGACACCCATTTCTAACCAAAGTTCCGAGCACTAGCAGAAACCCAAAGTTTCTGGTTGGTGTGTCCAAGCAGGAGGATGTAGATCTCAGGAAAAGGGGTCCCTAAGGCAAGGGAAGACTCCGTGTGGCCAACATGTCGACCAGGAGTAGTGAAGACAGTGAGTCTGTAGGACCCTGCTCCCTGCTGAGTTGGGACAGCAACTGGCCTGACCCAGAGGCACACCTGCCCTTCTTTGCCTCCTGTGTTAGGCAGCTTTTTGACATTGTGACCGAAATATCTGCCGAGAACAACTTAGAGCAGGAAAGATCTATTTTGATCTGGGTTTCAGAGGATTCAGTCCATGGTGGGCCAGATCCATCGCAGACACATAATGGCAGAAGGGTGTGGCAGGGGACAGTTGCTCACCTCCTGGCTGCTAGAGAGCAGAGAGAAAAGCAGGGGCCAGGGACAAGATGAACTCCTCGGGGCATGGTCCCAGTGGGCTACTTCCTCTAGCTAGGTCCCGCTCCCCGTCGCGCACTCGGGTATCAAACTGAATGGATTAAATGGATGGACCCATGGATGAGATCAGAGCCTCCTTGATTCAGTCCCTTCCCCCAAACCCACCTCTGGACGTTTCCGCCCTGGCCACCGTGTCTTCAATGCATGAGCCTTTGCGGGACATTCAAGACCCAACCCACAACCAAGCAGCTCCCCAGGAGCTGTCTGCTCGGGCAGCCCAGCCTACCCGCAGGGGAGGCTCCCTGCCTCCTGGCTGCGAGGCCACAGAGTGTGGGGCAGCCTTTCCCGGCACACACTGGGTGAGGCTGCTGAGGGCGGGTGCCCACCCAGACACAGCCGCCTTCCCCTGCTCCCTTTCTGCTTTGAGACTGAGAGGGCTGGTCTGACAGGAGACGGGCAGGAAAGTGCCACGTGGTCCTCTGGGAATGTGACACCTAGCCTCCCTCCTGAGGTGAGCAGGAAAGTGGGGGCAGTGGCCAAGCAGGTCCTGAACTGTGGCTTCTCTCCACTGCCAGGTGGTGGCACTGACTCTGATGACAGCTGATGGGGTGATTCTGGAATGTTCCGAGTCCAGCAATGCAGAGGTGTTCCAGGCCGCGCGGGTGCATCTGGGCTGCCTGGGCGTCATCCTCACCATCACCCTGCAGTGCGTACCCCAGTTCCACCTGCAGGAGACGTCCTTCCCCTCGACCTTGAAGGAGGTACTGGTCCCTTGCTCACCACTGCTCAGCCTCAGGAGAGAAGTGGAGGACTTCAACACGTAGGCCACACCCCATTGATAGTCCCCATGGTCCCCAAGAATCAGAAGGGATCTGATCACCCCTTTCCTTAGCCCTGGGGAGACTACAGCCTGAGCCCTATGGGCAGTGAACCCTAGAGGAACTGCAGAGGGGGACAGACAGGTGGGCAAGAAGGGGGTCTGCCACAGGAGGCAAGAGCCAGAGGAGAGCCAGGAGAGGACATGCCCAGGATTCCCTGCGCACTGGAGTCTCCACCATCATGGAACTGGGCCCCCAGCAATAGTCTTTTTAGAGGCCCTGTCCCCACATGCAGTCCCATTCTGAGGAACTGGAGGGTAGGACTTCAGCATAAGAATTCAGGTTGGGGATGGAACACTATTCAGCTCACAGCAGAGGTCGTGAGTCTCCTCGTGAGAGTGTGGATCACCCAAGGGGAGTGGTGTGGGTGAGAAGGGAAGAGGTCCAGGGCTCAGGAGCGATCAGGGGATGAGAGGGAGAAGAGGGATCATGAAGGAAACCAAGGGGCCGTCAGACAGGAAGGAAGACAAGGCGAAAAGGGCAGAGTTCCGGAGGCCACAGGTGCCGGTGTCCCTGTCAGAGGGGCCATACAGCCAGTGCTTCCAGGGCTCGGGGATCAATGCCCAGATCTGAGTGGTCATCAGGAGGCCACTGCTGACCTCCAGGAGAATGGCTTTAGCGGGGCGCAGGCAGGTTGTGGGGTGAAGGAAAATCACAGGCGAGGAAGAGATGGGCAGTCAGGACCACTCCCAGTCAGAAAGGGGCTCCGTCCTGCCTGGCGGCTGAACCTGTTTCTGCCTCTGACTTGGGTTAGAATTTACTCATTTTGAAGCTGACTGTTTTGACCCAGAGATAAAGGGGTTGCTTCTTTTTGCCAGAGGACTGCATTTGGACCCCAGGTTCCTTTTCAGATACCAGAGCTGAGTGCACAGGGGTCCTCTAACACCCAGCCCACCCTCTCTGCTTCCCCCTTTGGCTCTACAGAGATGGGCTGCGATTGATTCCAGCCAAGTCCCTGTTCCATTAGAGCCTCACCTTGGACTGCCTTCCCCACCCCAACATGCACACAAGCACACACGTGCACATGCACACACGTGTGCACACTCTCGCACCCGCACACACGTCGGCTGACAGCTCTGTCCTTGAAACCTCCAGTTCACCTCAGCAATGGAGACTTGTAACTTAGGACACTCTTGAAAACTCAAAGTGACTTTTAAGCACTGTTTCCAAGTTCCCAGTTTGAAACAAAGTTTCAAATTGTTTCTAAGTTTCCGATTTCTTTGATGTTAGAAGGCTGTGATGACACATGAGAAATAACAATTGCCATCCCCTCTGCTGAAAGAGAAGCCAGAGAGCTGTGCATGTGCACACGCATAATTACACAAGGGAAGATCTCACAGGAAAAGGGTTCTGGGGGGAAGGCCAGGCCCCCAAGTCTGACTGTGCTGCTTCTCTGTGTGAATTTGATCCTATGCCTCAAATATCTGGGGCCTCAGTTTCATAGTGTTTTACAGGTGAGGTTGGATTGATGTTTCCAAGGTCTTTCTGGTCAGACATCCTATGAGCCAATGAAGTTCCCTGGTACAGAGGGTCATGTCCTGCATTGTCCCTCCTGGAGTGCCTGAAGAAAGCACTTGGGCCTTGTCCCCAAGGAGGACGTGAACTCACTCAGTTCATCCTGCAAGGATGTGGGGAGCAAGATTTTGCTCCTCCCACTCGGTGACCAGCCAATGTCCTTGGTGGTTTCTCTCCTCCGGAGATTCTTGTCAGGTTTAAATGGGTTCTTGTACAGATCCTCACTGCCTTTGCACCTCACAAAGACAGTCCCTAACTCCTTCTCTCTCTGACATCTTTGGATAAAATACCAATCCACCTACCCTGCTGACAGGTGTGTTCAGAGTCCCGGGTCTGAGCCAATCCTGAACTCTCCAGGCTGAGTATCCTGGTCACACCTGATTGACTGACAAGTGTTGTCTCCTCCTCTGGACATTTATCCCCTTCCTCTTGGTGAGGGATGATCAGTTCTGAAGCGCAGAGATCTCCTCTGAGGCATCCTTTGCTCCCCCAGCATCCATGAAGGACATGGAAGTGCTCAATCCAAAGTAACTCAGTTGATCAAGACTATTGATCATCCTTTTCCAAGATCTTCTCCATCTCCTCCCACCCCAGCTGGACGGGGGTCACCTCTGATCCAGTTCTGTGCTCCCCCATACTGATTCTCCTACAGACATCTCAGTAATGTTGTTGAATGTTGATTGCAACCCTAATAAAGGAAGGGTCATTCTCAAGCCCTGAAAGAGTCAGAATCAACTCTTTCATGGTGGAGGACAGTAGGGTGAGGTCAGATGTTGGTCCAGTTGTGTGACCGTGCTACTGAGAATGAGCTGTCCTTATGCTTCTTAACAATAAATTCTCAGCATTTCCTATTCTTGGTAGCCTCGATCACATGAAATCACTGTAACTAGTTCCCAAAAGCCAACCCTAGAGCAGTATTAGTCTAAATTTGAGGGACAGAACATTCTAGAACTCTTCTTGCCAATAGCTAGCAACGCAGCAGTTTCCCTGGGG
The DNA here is from genome assembly GCF_902686455.1 of Sciurus vulgaris. Lineage (NCBI taxonomy): Eukaryota > Metazoa > Chordata > Mammalia > Rodentia > Sciuridae > Sciurus > Sciurus vulgaris. Next base: position 10,178,343 of record NC_136465.1, on the reverse strand, counting down.
CTGAAGTCCTTTGATGATGCTCCCAGGAAACCCAAGTCAGAGCTAGGAAATCTGTGATCCCAGCGACCCTCGTTCTCCGGAGGGGATAGTTTGAGAGCCCAGACGGAAGAGTTGGGATGGCTCCACAGTCAACAACCCTGAGGGCTAGGTGAGCACCACAGAGGGTACTGTGTCTGGGTTAGTGCTAAGTTGCCCTTGCATCATGGAATCCAGGTGGGAAGCTGGACAGGCCTGTCTTGGGAGCCAGACCTGAGAAAAGGGCATGACATTTGCTGCTGGAATTTGGGACTTGAATCCAGAACTAGTTCCAAGACCAGAACTCTTCCCCAACTCCACAACTGGCCATCAACCCCAAAATCTATACTTTGATCACAACTTGACTGTATCTGCTTAGTGAGTTTCAGGGAGAAAATTCTCTCTGTGACATTATCTCAATGTGTCAGTGATAAGCGGTGTCAGAGAAGGACTCACCTGTTCACTCCTTAAGGAACTACTATGCGCCAGGGTATAAGAGATAGTAACGGTGACAATGATGACAATGATGACAAAAGTGACTGTTCCAGAAACTGGTTTATGCCTATCTAATGCTTAACATGGGCCCAGTACCACCTTAAGCACTTCCTGGCCATTAACTCACTTAATTTTCATGACCATCCTGGTGTGGGTACTGCTGTTAAGTCCATTTTACAGATGAAGACCTCGAAGCAGAGTGATAGGTAATAACTTTCCCAAATGAGTAATTGCTCAAGGTAGGACTCACAAGAAGACACTTGGGTCCACTAAGCTACTTAGGGAAGTCAACCTGTACGTGGACCATTGTAACACCCAGCATATTTGAAGAGTCATTCTGTGCCATTTGGCCATGTTCAGACGATTTTAAGTGTTTCCTTTGGAAGGAGAGAGACTGAAACACACCTCAGCCCTGCTTTCCGGTGTTCCCTACCACCTTCTGTGACTAGCACAGTCTCTTCCCTTTCCTCTTGCTCTTCCAGGTCCTGGACAACCTGGACAGTCATCTGAAGAAGTCCGAGTACTTCCGCTTCCTCTGGTTCCCGCACAGTGAGAACGTCAGCATCATCTACCAGGACCACACCAACAAGGTGAGTGTGGCGGCCTGCCCGGCCACGCCCAGCATCTTGGAGAGGGTGCTACCCAGCCCCAGAGTGACGATGCTTGATGCCATCCTGGTGGAGGGGACCTGGGGGTACGGCTGAGTTTAAGGAAGTGAGCAGAAAGGCAGAGGGTGGAGGCAAGAACAGAGGTGGCCCAGCGGGGACCCAAGGTGTCTGAGAGTGGGGACCCACAGGGTGTGTTCGGGATCAGCCTAGACGTAGGGAGAATGAAACAGAGGACAGGGTAGGACAGATGAGAGTCCTGGGCAGCTGGGCTGGACCTCAGAGACCTTTCATATCTGCGTCCTTCCCTCCACCACCCCACCTCCAACCGCAGAGTGGAAGAGACGGCTAATCTAGCTTTCCCACGTCCTTCATCAACGGCCGCTTCTCAGCAGAAGGAAACAAAGGCATCACCCAGATGAACGTTGATGGGGCCACAGCCCCTCCTGTTGTGGGCAGCGTAGGCTCATACAGGGTGACTGCTGTCCCCCTGGCTTGTGGGCTCTCCAGAGAAGGGAGAGATGCACATCTTTGCCTCGTGCAAAGTAAATGGATAAACACTTGGAGAGAGAAGCATGAAGCAATAGGTTAGAGCCCGGGAACTGGATCTGTCTGCAGGAAGGAAGGCTTTCTCCTCCCCCCTTCCTCCCGCCTCCCCACACAAGCCACTCCTAAGCGCGACATCGGGATGAGTAATTCAGGGGGCAGCTCAGCCCTGGGGCTGGACTGATGACACATTCTCCTTCCCAGCCCCCCTCTTCTGCAGCCAGCTGGTTTTGGGACTACGCCATCGGGTTCTATTTACTGGAGTTCCTGCTCTGGACCAGGTAGGAATGCAATGGTACCTTTTTCTGCATCTGCCATAGATGGCCGAAGATGTAGCTCATCAGAAGCAGAATACCCCTGCCTTTAGCCACGCAAGTTGTGCCTGTCTCCTGGGTCTCGGCTGTGGTTTTCATCCCTGGATGCACATTTGAATCACCTGGGGAGCCCGGGACTCATCTTAAGGCCAGTGGAAGTCATTAGAAGGGTTTGAGGGAGGAAGTATTTTAAAATGAGCCACTCAGCTGCTGGTGGGCGTGGCTGGGAAGGAGCAGGAGGGAATGTGAAGAGGAGCTACAAGCCCATGTGAACGCTGCCTATGACGAGGTGGTGGCTGTGGAAAGGGAGGAAATGGATGGATGGATGGATGGATGGATGGATGGATGGATGGATGGATGATGGATGGATGATGGATGGATGGATGGATGGATGGATGGATGGATGATGGATGGATGGATGGATGATGGATGGATGGATGGATGGATGGATGGATGGATGGATGGATGGATGATGGATGGATTCAAAGTGTATTTTTAAAAAATGAAAAAACGTGGCATTTTAAGAACTAGAAGTATCTAGACCGAAGAACAAATAATGACAGGCGTGCCCAGGCGTGCCCAGGCATAGAGGAGATCATCCAGGCTCCTTAATCAGGATCTGTCTGGGACGGACCCTCTGCCCGTCACTTTAACAGAGTGAGTATCCCAGTGGGGCCAGACTGTAGATTTATCTCCTAATGGCACGTGGCTGAGAGCAGGAGGCATAATATTGATACATAACGGGCACCACATGGAGATACTTCATTTGGGGTCAAATATCCAGTGACAGGAGATAAGAAAATAGAGAATTTCATTTTGTCCGTTCTCTGACGTCAACACCTCACCCCCTCCTGGAGGCCATTCGCACTTGTTTCCTGGCCCACTGAAGAGTTTTGTCTCCAGCTTCCAGAGTCCTCTGTGCTTTCCCCAGGGGTGATCCCACCCTGTGGGCAGGTGCCTGAGCACAAGCCATCTTTGCAGTGAAGTGTCTGGCATCTGATGCATAAGACTCAATCCCTGGGTTTAGCCATGAGAAAACACAGTGCGAATTAGCCTCAATCTAGAGTCCAGCTTCCTGGCTTCAGAGTCCTGCCGCACTGCCTAGCAGGACTGGGCAAGTCGCTCCACCTCTGCAGACCTCAGTCTTCTCACCTGTAAAGCAGATGTGGTAATAGTATCCATGGCAGAGTTGCAAGGCCCCAGTGAGATTGTGTAAAACTCTTAGGCAACCCTGGGCCCACAGAGGATGTGCCGAGTGCTGGCTGTTGTCCTTCACTCCGAGTGGCGCTATCCACATTTACCCCACTTCAAGGTCTTACCCCCCGACTCTCCTCTCCAGAGGACACTGCTCAGGGGCCTGCAGAACCCAATGTGAGCACATCTAGGACGAGCACTGTTGTCATCCACTGGCCCTCAGGTCATCCTAGCCCCTCTGCTGGGTCTACCCCAAATGCATCCACGCCTCTCTGTCCTCATAGCCCCACAATGGTCCTTCCCTGCCTTCCGCCTCACTCCTCACCCTCCACCCAGCTGCCAGGATGATCATCCCAAAAGACAACCTGGATCGTATTGGCTCCTGCTTCAAGGCAAATGGGAGCCTCGTTAAACTAAAATTCACAAGCCATGCAGTTCAGCCTTCTCAGAGGGCAATTTAGCAGTCCTGTGTGTATTCAGCCTGTGCAACCTTGCCCTCAGTCTAACTGAACGTTTCTACCACTCCCCATCCTCATTCCCCGTCATTCCAAACCCAACCCCGGAAAACGCTCATCGGCTCGCTGTCCCTATCAATCTGCCTATTCTGCACATTTCATGTAAATGGAATTAGCCGACACATGACCTTTGGGTCTGTTTTCTTTGACTTTGTGCTCTATTTCCAAGGTTCTTTGTGTTGTAGTATGTCTCTACTTCATTCCTTTTATGGCCAAATAATATTTCATTGTGTGGCTAGATCACATCTGGTTAATTTGGGATACCCCTGGATAATGCTGCTGGGAACATTCATGTATGAATTTGTGTGTGGACACATTTTCAGTTCTTTGGGTACATGCCTAGGAGAGGAAATGTTGCGTTAGATGGTAATTCCATACTTAGCTTGTTGAGAAACAGTCAATTTTCCCAAGGAACTGTACCAAGTTACAAGATCACTAGCAATTTATGAAGATCCCAATTTCTCCCCAACCTAACAAAGCCATCCTATTGAATGCAGGCGGAGTGGTGACTCATTGTGGTTTTCCTTATAATCTCTCTGATAATAATGATATTCAGCATCTTTTTGAGTGCTTGTTGGCCATTTGTGTATCACATTTGGAAAAATGCCTAATTCAGATTTTTTTGCCCATTTAAAAATTTGAATTATTTGACTTGTTACTAATGCATTTAAGAGTTTTTAAAAATATATTCTAGATCTAGTCCCTTAGCCAATATATTTTCTCTCATTCTATGATTAGTCTTTCTACTTTTTTAAATGGTGTTCTGTGAAGCACAAATAATTTTAATTTTGATGAAGTCCAATTTATTCTTTTGTTGTTGTTGTTTTGTGTATTGCCTCTAAAAAAAAAAATCTCCTAACCCAAGATAAAGAAGATTTTATTCTAAGAGTTTTATAGTTTACACTTTCAGTTCTTCCGTTGCTCTGATCATTGTGTACGGTGTGAGGTAGGGATCCAACTTTGTTCTTTTGCTTGTGGCTATCCAGTTGTCCCAGTACCATTAGTTAAAAGACTTTTCTCATCAAATTATCTTTGTACTTTTGTCAAAAATCAGTTGACCAGCTACACCAAGGTGTATTTCTAGACTCTCAATTCTATTCCCTTGATCTATATGTCAGTCCTTAGCCCACTACCACCACACCATCTCAACTCCTGTAACTCTGTAATGAGTTTTGATTCAGGAATCGTGAATGGACCTGAGTCCACCTCCCTCATCATTTTCCCCTCTTGCCTTGGGTTGAAATCAGCCTTTGCTCCTGGGGTGTTTTTCCTTTTTTTTTTTTTTTTTTTTTTTTGTTGTTGTTGTTACTAGAGATTGAACCAGGGGCACTTAACCACTGAGCCACATCCCCAGTCTTTTTTAAACGTATTTTATTTCGAGACAGGGTCTCACTGAGTTACTTAGCACCTCACTAAATTGCTGAGGCTGGCTTGGAACCCACAATCCTCCTGCCTCAGCCTCTAGAGCCACTGGGATTACAGGTGTGTGCCATGCACCTGGCCTGGGGTTTCTTCTTCCTCCAAGGTCTTTCTCTTGTCCATGTGGTGAGCTCCCGGCTACCTTTCCACTCACAGCTCAAACCTTCCACCTTCGCTAAGCCCTCCACTAAATTAGTTCCCCTTCCATGCTCCTCACCTTTTTAGTGAACAAAGTTGTCCACTGCATGAGAGTTCTCAGTCCTTCTGTCCAGCTTCTCATGGCCATCCAGATAGTCTTCTTAATCCTCGTATCACCAGCACCTACTGCAGTGAAATTTTAATGGCTTCAGAAGGTGATTAGAGCCAGTTCAGCTCAGCGGGACCCTGAGCTGGCCTGTGCCCATAGGGTCATAGTTGGTGGTACCCCAGGGCCCAACATTGGCTATCCCCACTAAGAGCCTCTGGACCTTGCCCCTGAGTCCCCTGCCAGGATGTGTCCCCTCTAGCAGCCCCTGCCCCAACTCTCAGTTGCAGACCTGAGGTCTTCTTCCTCTGAGGTTGACTTGGCCTCTCTGCTACAGCCCTGAACATACACAAGGCTACACAGCTTCAAGGACACAACCTGGAGCTGCTCACCACCCAGGACGGGTCCCCGCCTTCCCAATACCCTGAGCCCTGAGTGCCCGTGACATTGTAGGAAAGCCAGGGCCTCAGGGTGTCAGGCTGACCAGGCTGGAATGCATGTCCTGGAGACCCCACCACCAAAGGCAAACATAAATGTTAGCTGGGCACAGCCCACCAAGAGAGCTTCCTCTCCCTCCCCACCACGGGGACAGCTGCACGGGCCCTGGGTGGCATACTATGCCAGCCTGAGGAATTTCCTTTGTGTTCTTGGCTTTCCAGCCTAGCTATGGTGAACATGTAGCCTTTTATAAAGAGAAAAAAGGGAACTTGTGTGTATGAGCCTGCGTGTGTGTGTGTGGATACAGATTTTGAAGGCATGACGTGGCAAGTGAATTTTCCTAGCGTGGATAGCCAGGTAGCAGCTCCTTCCTGGCCTGGGAAGCACAGGGCCCTCCCTTAGTAATTACCTGGGCAGCTCTAGCTCCATTTCCAAGGACAAGAACTTGGGACAGGAGACCCCATTCAGGCACTGGTCCCCACTGGCCACTTAACCCTTACAACAATCCAGGCCTCCCAAGGTGTGGATGGAGGGTGAATACCAGAGTCCAACAGTGACCTGCTAAAATCAAAACCCCACTTCCCCTTTGCCCCCGAAAAGCTGGTGAGGCTTTGGGACAAAGGCCTTGGTTGCAGTGTGGTGTGAGGTGGCAAGAGGCTGAAAACAATCCCAAGAGCCATGAACGGGCGAACCGTGGATTTCAGTGTACAGTGTTGTGACTGGAGTCCTAGGCCAAGGCCTGACTCTGGGGTCCAGCGAGTCAGGTCCTGTCACTGCCCCAAAAACCAAACAGAAAGGGCATTGGTGGAAAGCATGAAAGGGACTTTCATCACCACAGTTGTCCCAGGAAGAAAGGGGACCCATGTCCTTGGCCCTGTCTTCCAGGGCTGACAGTGACTTGGAGTTTTTATAGAAGGGAATGGAGGCCAAGGTGGGGCATCCACAGAGCCCGAGGGATCAGAGGATGGCACAGCAGCCAGAGCAGGTGATCTTGGCCAGACCACCGCCTCAGGATTTGTCAAGTGGCTCCTGGTCTCCATAAGAAAACTCCTCTTAACCAAGCATGGCGAGGCACACCTGTAATCCCAGCTGCTCAGGAGGCTGAGGCAGGAGGATCACAAGTTGAAAGCCAGCCTCAGCAACTTAGCAAGACCCTATCTCACAATAAAAAAGGGGCTGGGGTTTGGATTCAATCCCTGGTACCAAAAACAAAAGAAGGATGGAAGGAGGGAAGGAAGGAAGAAGGAAGGAAGGAAGGAAGGAAGGAAGGAAGGAAGGAAGGAAGGAAGGAAGGAAGGAAGGAAGGAAGGAGGGAGGGAGGGAGGAAGCTCTCCTTGCCAAGGACACAGTTTTGACTCTTGTCTCAAGATCTTCATCCATCAGGCCTCTTGCTCCTTACAGTCCAAGGTGACTGAGGAGTTTGGCCCAGGAGAAAAGTCAGAAAGGCCAGAGTGAAAATGGAACCTGGTCAGGGACGAGTCCCTCCCTCATAAAGTCACAGTCCCCTCGCCTTGTCTACCATGTGGTCTTCAAAGAATGGTTTAGAGCCCCATGCAGCGGGAGGGACTTCCAAGCTGTAAATAAGCAAAGGCACCCGAATGTCCCGTGAGTACCTTGCACACAGCTGGCGCACAATAAATGCCAGGATTACAGTGATCATGCCCCCTCAGCCAGACCCAATGCGCCCCTCCCGTCCCCTCCAGCACCTTCCTGCCTTGCCTCGTGGGCTGGATCAATCGCTTCTTCTTCTGGCTGCTGTTCACCCGCAAGAAGGAGAGCAGCAACCTCAGTCACAGGGTCTTCACCTACGAGTGCCGCTTCAAGCAGCACGTCCAGGACTGGGCCATTCCCAGGTAGGCCGTTCCCAGGGAGGCCTCACCCAGGGCCACCCCAGAGCGGAGCCCCGTCACTACCATGCAGAGCCTGGAGGGAGGTCGCGGGCCGCCCCCTCCTGCTCTGAGGTCTGGCTTCTCTTCCCCTGGGCTGCGTGTAGAGAGAACACCAAGGAGGCGCTCCTGGAGCTGAAGGCCATGCTGGAAGCCCACCCCAAGGTGGTGGCCCACTACCCCGTGGAGGTGCGCTTCACGCGGGGGGACGACATTCTGCTGAGCCCCTGCTTCCAGAGGGACAGCTGCTACATGAACATCATCATGTACAGGTGAGGGGCTCACTGAGAGGCTGGGGCAGGTGGGAAGTGGTCTCCTTGGATTTGAAGGTCTTCTTCCTCAATGTTTCAGTGCTGGCTCTGATGCCACCTTCCCTAGGGGGACTCTGCTTATTCTGACAGCTGGAGATGGTCTCTCTCTCTCTCTCTCTCTCTCTCTCCTTTGAGTTCCTTACAATACTTCCTCTCTGTAGGCACGGATGACGTATCGTGTCTAGTCTATATTATGTTAATGTAATATTCATATTACTTGTGGATTAGTATGACTTAGGAATAATTCTGATGCAGATATTTATGGGATGACAATGACATCCCATCTCATGAGCTCACTGGAGTCAGTGATCTGGACAGCCTGGAAGGCTGGGTTAAGAGAGAATCCGAGGCTGGGTTTCAGTTTCGTGGGAGAGAGGACCATGCTTGGTACCATTTGCCCATCTTGAGGCTCTGCCAGGCACAGGCCGGTGGCTGCCGGATCTTTGCCTTCTTAGAGAGGCAGCAGGCTCCAGGATGAGGCTCCTGTCCCTGGGGAGTTGAAGCTCATATTTTCTAAATTGTCTGCCTCCCTATTCCCCCTTCATCCATCACAGCCCTCTGACTTTGCATGAGAGCAAATCCCCCTCACCCTCCCTGAGTGTCTTTCTTCAGTGTATAAGACCCAAACTGGGGAGCCCAAGGGATGATTAAAGAGGGTGCTGCCCCTGAGGGAGTCCCGCAGAGGCAGGACAGAGGGTTTCTGGAAGACTGATTGAAGGGACAGTGGCTTGCTTATATCAAAGAGGGGAAGCTCCTGGTAAGCCCCGTACCCCATCTGTCCATCTTCCTACCTGTGAATTCAAATTCAGAAGTGAGGAGGTCGACGTGGGAATGCATCTCAACATGTTCATCTGAATCTTTAAAAACGTTTTCCATTAGTCAGTCGGTCTGACTTGGCTGGTTGACTGGGCAGTTAGGTCATATGACCATATTCTCCAGGCCTGTACCAGGTTGTCCTGAGCTTCCAAGGCTCTGTCAAAAAAGACAGCTACAACACTGTGCATGTGTATGGGGACACACACACAGTCATGCGTCATTCGACAATGGGAACAGGTTCTAAGACATGTGTCAGCGGGCACTTTTGTTATTATGAGCATCACTGGATGCATTTAGGTATGCCTACATGGTACTGCCTACTGCTCCTCTGGGCTGTAGGCTCAGCCTATTGCTTCCAGGCTACTGACCTGTGCAGCATGTGGCCACAGGAAGCAATTGTAACACAATGGTATCTGTGCATCTAAAAGTATCTGAACAGAAAAGGCACCGTAAAGATACTAGGTGACAGGAATTTTCCATCTGCATGATCTTATGGGACCACCATTTGTAAATGTGGTCTATGACCAACTTTATTTAAAGGCATGATGACTTTCAGGTACCAAGTAAATAATACAGGAGGAGGGGACACACACTCTTCAAAATTCTTTGGGGATAAGCAATGGCCTCAAGCTGCTGGACAGCTGCTGTCCATGTCCTGCAGGCAGAGCCAGCCTTGATCCCCACTCACATGCTAAGTCTGGGCAGGGCTCGGGGAAAGAACCTGATAACTGGGTGGGATGCAGGGCAGGGACAGGGTTCACGTCCTTCTGTCACCCCCCCCACCCCAGGCCCTATGGCAAGGATGTGCCGCGGCTGGACTACTGGGTAGCCTATGAGACCATCATGAAGAAGTTCGGGGGCAGACCCCACTGGGCCAAGGTAGGACCCCTGGGCCCTGCAGCAGGGCAGCAGCTGGGCGCCGTGGCCTCCACCAGAGGGCGCCTCTCCTCCTTTTCCCCTGAGTGCTCCAGAAACGCTGGGGCTGATCCTCCCTCTCCCACACTCAGCTCCCCTCCCTGCACTCTGGTTCCTACAGATGTCGTGCCCTCGGGTCTCCAGAGAAATGCCAGGTCTTTCACTTTATTTGATTCTCATAGGAAGCCTATAAGCAGGATAAGGCAGGCATTGGTGAGCCCATTTAACAGGAAGGAGCTCTCTCCACCGTGCTGCGACCACAGCCCTCCACTCCGCTGCCCTTGGCCATGGGAATGGCAGGGCTGCACTCTAGCCCCTTCCTGCTCTGCGTCCTCCTGTTCGGGTCTCTATGTTGTTCACCTGCATGTGCGTCTGGTGGGAGGGCTGTCTTGCGCTCAGGCTTGGGGCTCAGGGGTGGCTTCTCTGCAGCCCTGCCTACCTGCTGCTTCTGGTTGCTTCCACAGGCCCACAACTGCACCAGGAAGGACTTTGAGAAAATGTACCCTGCCTTTCCAAAGTTCTGTGCCATCCGGGAAAAGCTGGACCCCACTGGGATGTTCCTGAACTCGTACCTGGAGAAGGTGTTCTACTGAAGCGTCGAGCCCCATGCCCGCCCCAGCCCACCTTGATGAGGGGGGCGGCCCAGCGTCCCCCTGGCGCGAGGGGCAGACCTCCCCTCCAGACCCCACAGCCAGAGCCGGCTCCCGGAGTCTCCTCTCCTTCCCTGCCTTGTCCTCACAGCCCAGTTGGAGGGGGCCCGCCCTCAGCTTCCCTGTTTGCCTCTCTGCCACAGGCCTCCCTTCCTGCACCTGCAATCAGCACCCCAACATAGTATGTTCGCCCGGGAGGTCACATTCGCTCACTGGCAAGGTCTACCCGCCAGCTAGGTGGGAGTGAAGCTCCCAGGTCAGCAGCTGCTGGGGTTCCCCTCCAGCCCCTTAGCAAGCGCGTGGGCACAGGCGGTGGGAACCCTCTGCTGTCTCTCACACACAGGCTCTCAAATGCTCAGGTGATTGCCTACAACTGGTCTCTTCCAGAAGGCTCTGACGGCCTTGGTCTGACCTGCAGCACATCTCTTTCCAGGGCTGTTTGGGGGTGGGGGACCCTCCTGGTGGGACCCTCCCCCTCTCAATAAAAGCCAGCAATCGCTTCACTGTGTGTTCCCTCCTCTTCTCCCTTGGTTCACTCTTTGGGGCCTCCTGGCTTCCCCCTGGCCTGCCTGGGACGCGTTCTTCATGTTCCCTTTAGTTAGGGTTTGCTCTACCTGACGCTCTGCAGCCTTCACGGAGTGTTCCTTGGCGTTCCTTGAAGATCTGCTATGCACCAAGTGCTTTGGGGGAATTAAAAGAAACTTAAGAGAGCTTTCTACCCTCTGGAAACATATATTAATCATGTATCTCCAGGGGTTAATATCAAGGATACTCAGAGAACTCCTTTACTTTGCCAACAAAAAGGCAAAGTAACAAATAGGCAAAGGGCTTCGATCTTAGACATTTCTCTAAAGAAGATAGAGAAATAGCCAATAAGCACATGATGCTTAGCATCACATCCTTGGGGAAGCATAAATAAGCCACGATGAGATGCCACTTCACCCCCAGGAGGGTCCCTATCAACAACTACAAGATTTTAGGTCCTTTGGGTATAGACCAAGGAATTGATGAGTGGATAAAGAAACTGTGGTATATATATACAATGGAATATTACTCTGCCATAAAGAACGATAAAATTATGGCATTTACAGGCAAATGGATGAAATTGGAGACCATCATGCTAAGTGAGATAAGCCAATCTCAAAAAATTAAAGGACGAATGATCTCGCTGATAAGTAGATGATGACACATAAGGGGGAGGGTGGGGGGAGTTAGTGTTAGGGTTAGGGTTAGGGTTAGAGTTAAGGAGGGGGACAAGAATGGAGGAAGAAAGGACTGTTTAGAGGGAAAAGAAGGGTGGGAGGGGTGGGGGGAAGGGAAAAAATAATAGAATGAATCAAACAACATTATCATATGTAAATTTATGATTACACAAATGGTATGCCTTTAACCCACGTACAAACAGACAAACAACATGTATCCCATTTGTTTACAATAAATAAAAAAAAAAAAAACTACAAGATTTTAAAGATCAGAAAATAGCAAACGTTGGTGAGAACGTGGGAAGTGTGGGATCTCGTGCCCGGCTGGTGGGACGTAGAACAGCACAGGTGCCGGGGGAAGAGGTGTGTTCCCAGGGGACGTGACGGCAGGGTGCTATAGGCAAGAGTGTGCACCCACGTTCACCGGAGCCAAGACGTGGCAGCAGCCCAAGTGTGGCTCCATATGTGAATGGATAAGCAAAATGGGGTCTGTGCTGACCAGGGGATGTCCGGTACCTTCCACGCCGTGGATGAACCCCAGGGCATTGCGCTAAGTGGAACAAGCCAGTCAGGAAAGGCAGAGGGGTGGTTCCATGAAATGAAGGTGGCGAGCCACATTCATGGACTCAAGAGGACAGTGGGGACCTGGGGTCGAATGCGCACAGAATCTGAGTGGTCTGGGAAGATGGAAACGGTCCAGAGATGGAAGGTGACATCTGCCTGACCACGTGAAAGGCATTATAAAAAGCGCTTAAAATGGTAGATTTTATATTCTGTATTTTTTACCCCAAGAGATTCCTATATGAGTTCGGGGAACGAGATCTGCCAAGGATGTTAATAAAGTGAAGGGGGACCACAACGCTGTGTCAGGGGAGGGGGTCCGCGAGCCTTCCTGGGCTGCAGATCCTGGGAGAGGGCCCAGCCACAGGACCCCAGTCTACCGCCTGGACAGCAAGCTCCGTCTCTGCAGCAAAACCAGTGGGGGATTTCGGGCTCACTGCACAATGAGGACTCAGAGCTCCTTGTTCAAAACTCGTCAAAAATCTCAAGAGGATGACAGCAGAACAGTAAGCAAAGGAGGAGGCCCTTCTGAGCCCAACTCAGGGCGTCCCCTGGCAAAGGCCGGCCCTCCCCGGAAGCGCATGCGGCAGGGTGAAGTGATTACTTTCCTGCATGGTCTTACTAGATTCTGGTATCAAATTATTTAACCAACTACTCGTCTACCTATTGCTGTAAAGGTATTTGGAGTTGTGGTTGATCTTTGTACTCAGTTGACCTTAATTAAAGCCCTGGCCCTTGATGCTGCAGGTGGGCCTCACACAATCAGTTGAAAGGCCTTTGAAACAAAAATTGAGATTTTTGAGAGAAAAAGGAATTTGGCATCAAGACTATGCACAAACGCCAGCCTCCAGAGCTTCTCTGCAGACTTGGGGCCTGTGAAATAACATGAGCCCATGCCTGGAAATGAATCTCTTGACATAAATATACTCACTGGTTATTTTTTTTTCTGGAAAACACTAACTGATCCATAATTTTAAAAATGGATTGATGAAGCTCATAAAATGAAAAGAAAAGCAAGTCGAATACTGCTCTGGAAATCATCAAGTCCAAATCACCCCCACTCATTCTACATATGAGGAAACTGAGGTTCAGAGAGGTGAAGAAACTTGCCCGACATCACACAGCAAGCTAGGAAAGACAGTGTTTCCGGACTTTTCAGTCTCACAGTCCTGTTTAACTTACACTTTAATCTTTAAACTCTGAATCTTACATTCTATTCCATAATGTTACTGTGTTTTAAAATTCTAAGTCATGATTTATTTTCCAAATCTTTAAATGTCATTTCTGCCTAGGGAAGGATGCCCTACCCTGCCCTATGAACTTCTGGACCCTCACACCTATCCCAGTGGAGAAGTATAGATAGCACGACGGCTTCAAAGGCTAACACCCTGAGAGTCAGTGAGATCTTAAACAATTCAGTGTTCTGGAAACAGACGCTCCAGTTACCAGGAAAACCAGAAGCCCTTTTCAATTCAGCCTTTCAATAAATATGATTCAGTCTTTTATTTTATTTTATTTTATCCGCCCCCCCCCCACCCCCATCTCTTGATGCCTGAAGTCCACCTCTCCAGAAAATTCTCCTTCCGGAGTCCTTTTGGCCTTGAGCGGTGTGTGCCGAGCCACTGGCTGGGCTCTGGAGCGCACTGCTGACGCATCTGGATTCCCTTTTCTCCTTTTCCTTGCCTCCTGCGGCGGCTCCTGTTCCCCCTGCCCTGCCAGGCTCCCTCCAGAACTGGCTGAGTCTGAGGTGCTATGTGGCAGCTCTGCCCCCTGCTGGCAAGCACGCTCCTCACCTCGGTTAGCGGGACATCCTGGGTGCTGAGGCTGGGAATCCGGGTTCCAAGACTGGACTTCTAGTGCAAGAAGCCCAAAATGCCAGCAGCTTCCAAAAATGCGAAGTAGAGTGGAAGGAGGAGGAGCGGTGCTCCCCGGCCAGCGCCAAGCAAAGTTGTGGTGCAGCCTCAGGACTCGGGGGCACAAGCATGGGGGTGGGAGGTCCCCTGGCAAAATAGAAACAGTGAGACCTGCCACGCGCACCTCTCCAGGAGGCCACCTCCCCCCTGCACTCTCCCAGCTGAGAGAGGGTCCAGGGAATGCCTGACCCCCACCCTGCAGGGCTCCCAGGCTGCCAATACATGGATATTTAAAGACCCAGGACAGATGACCCCTCACTTCGCCAAGTGTCTCTGGGGAAGGGGCAGCACAAAATTGGTGGAGGCGACGGGCCACCTGCATGGGAGGGGCTGGAGGACCGACAAGCTAGGTAAACTGTGAGACGTGGTCTGCTGAAGCCCACCATCAACGGGAGCACGGCTCGGCAGCAGGAAGAAACCCCTCTCTGGTCACTCCGGGGCAGATCCTGGAAGCCATTCAAGGCTCTGCCTGGGGGCAGCTGTCTGAGCCCAGGAGAAAATCCAGCTGCCAGCCTATGACCTGAACCGGCTCCGTCTGCCAGTCCTGGCACCAGGAAAGCCCCAGAGAAGGAGGAGACCCGAGGGCGGCCCTGGGGGCTTGCTGAGAAGGGAGCATCCTCTCAGCAACCCTTGGCTTTGAACTTAGAAGGGATGTCCCAGAGCCACCTGTAAGGAAGGTCTGACCCTGAGGCCTCCAGTTACTAGAAAGAAAACACAGGCAGGCACCAGCCCAAGAACAGGAGGGAGAAACCAGAAAAGCCACTAAGAGAAACCTCACCCCGAGGCGAGAGGGCCCTCAGGTGGGACCATGAACTCCAGGGGGCTGCAGTAAATCCCTGAGCCTCCCTCCTGCAGCTTCGACCCTGGTGTTGCCCTTGGAGCCTTTCAGAGGTCAAAAGAGGACCAGGCACTTCCAAAAAATTCCAAAGCAGAGTCCCCTAAATTCGGGGTGGTTTTGAATTTTCGGCAACGATTTCCACCCACAGGATGTACTGACGCAGCCAGCGGGGGACAGCGCGGCACCCAAGACGATCGCGGGCACAGCTTACGAGCCAATTCCCTGTGTCCCCAACGGCAAGCAGCTGGTGGTGAGGCCCAGGGTTAGACCTGAAGATGAGCCCTGGCTTTGGCTCGGCCCCTGTGAAGCCATTGTGAAGGTGTACGTGTCCTCGGGAGCATGGGGTGCCCTGTCCCCATGATGTGCCTGAGGGCTGGGTGCTAGCCCATATGGGATTGGGCACCCAGATGCACAGGAGGCCAAGACGAGGTTGTGGGAGAATGTCTGGTGTCAGTTCAAGGTCACAGTCTTTGTTCCCCTGGGCAACGGTGGCCGAGGGAGAGCAGGCAGCTCAGGGTGCTGTTCCTCCCGCATGCCCTTTCCCCACCAGGCCTCCAGGGGAATCAGACCTGACTGGAGGCCACTGTTGGAACACCAGCAAGGGAGGCCTCAGAGTGGGGACAGGGGATGGGGCGCTGGACAGCTGCGATGTGGCCCACCTGACATAGCAACGTCATAATCCAGGAGGACTTGTAACCGAGGGTTAGGATCCATGATTGCCAGATGGGTGTGTGGAAACAGTGGCCTAGAGTTCATTATTAGTGACCGTAGGTTCTGAAGGCCTAGCCTGTCTGCATCGTCTCCAGGGCCCTTTCCTGTGTTTGCCAGGCTCCGCGTTACAGCTAGAATACACCTGGCAACGCTAGTCTGGACAGGACACTGGAGTGGGAATCCCTGGCCACTACCTGGGGCAGTGAGGCCAAGGTCCATATCACGCCAGAGTTCAGTCCTAGCTCTGGCACTTACCAGCTAAAAGTTTGCAAGTAAAGGGTCCCTGTCATTTCTACAGCGTCACTTGCAAGGGCCTCTGCAGGTCTACTCCTTGTTTCAACCCCATGCTTAATTCTGAATAGCAACCTGGAACTGGTTTGCTCTAGTGTCAACTCACGTGCAAGCACACAGGTGAAAACCTGTCCCCGGTAACCGGGCTTCTCCCTCGATACCACCCACACATCCTTCGACTTCCTGGTGATTCCATCTCATTTCCAAAGCAAAAGCCCTTCTTCCCACATCATACTGGCTCTTCTGCTGACGCCAGCCCTCCCACCAGAGCTCTGCGCTGTGCACACCTGGCCAGCGGCCGGTTCCCACCCTCGAGGGCTCCTGCTACCTCACAGTGAGGGATGGGCAACTCTGAGGTCCCTTCACTAGCTCTGGGCGCTGTGAGGAAGTGGCTGGGGTGTTCTCACGTCCTGGCCTTCCTGGCCACAGGACACTTCTCTGATGAGGTCACTCCTTTGTAAGGTGGGGGAAATAACCCCTCCCCAAGGGTAATTGCAGGGACCTAATGGGACTACACAAAGCAGTGGACCCAGGAGCCAGAGCACTCTGGACAGCCAGTTCACAGTTGGCCAGTGGTGTGTGTTGCTCAGCTCCGTGTCATTTCTCCCTCTAGTCACTAGAGACTGTATCTTATTACACCTTTCTGACAGATGATCCTCAAGTATCAATACGGGCTAACAGCAGATTGTGGTTCCCAGTTCCAGGCAGGCATCAAAGCCACCTTTCCAACTTTGCAACAAGAGTTCCTGAGCCAAAAACCAAGGGCTCATTATCCACAGCCCCTCCCCAGATTCAGCTGCATCTTATCCCCAAACCTTGGTGACCTCATGTTCTGCCTCAATCTTCCTTGTGCCTCAGGTTGGAACTTGTCAGGGAGAGAGGGTCATCCAGGGATCCTTAAACCCAGGCCACTGTGTGAAGGGGAAAAGAGCAGAGGGAAGGGGTCCCAGGAAAGCTGAATCAGCTGCAGGGTCTCCCTTTCAGGGTTCCAGCATGAGAGTGCAAGTGCATGAAAAAAAACCCAAACACTGTCTAGTAACTGCCATAACCTAGTGACCCAACAATGGAAAAGATGAAGGAATTTTTAGACTTGCTCTGTGACATTAGCACAATGTATAATTTATAATTATGGTCATCTAAGCAAATCCCCTCTGACCTCATAACCCTGATTACCATACACCATTAAGTGAATTGCACTGATCTTCCTCTGATTTTCCTTGAGAACAATCCTAAGTATTAGCCTGGGACCTGAGCTAAGTTTGAGAGACAGTTTGTTGCCCATGTGGCCAAGGTACTTATACCTTAAAGAGAGAAGAGACAGTGTCCTAAGGATATTCTAAGCCGTGAATGTGCATGTGGACTTTGCCACAAGCCTGGCATTCGGCCAGATGGTTTTCTCCATGTGCAGCTATTTGACAGAAGTCTATAATTAGAGAACATTAATGAATGTAGAAGTTGATGCTTTTCCATTGAGGTTTGTATTATCGTTAGTTAGTTAGGGCCCCCTTTTGGCAACATCAGGAACTGCAGCTCAGCCAAATTTCAGACTGAGCTGCGCACGCGTCTTCCACACGTGAGCAGAGAAGCGCCTGTGGCCCAGAGTGAGATGAAGACTATACAAAGGGACAGCGGCAGGATTCCAAGGTCACAAAATAGTAGGAAGATTGCCTCATTTGGTCTTCTACAGACTATTGTTAAGGAAAATATCAGTCATGCATTAAATACCCAGTAAGACTTATTGTTGCCTGCTTTGCCTGATCTGATTCTTGGTATATTCCTTTCAGAGATCAGCCCCTGACCCCAGGTGAAATACGTTGACAGTTTTATAACAATAGAATCTATTTTAGTTGGCTGGTGGAATATACCTGTTTCTCTAAAAGCAGGAACGTCTTGAACTGGCTCCACTGTGTCACCATACCGACCCCTTTATTCTCCACCATGTGATCATCCCTTGGTCATCTCAGCTACTACGAATTGTTCCCATCTCTTTCTTCTCTCTTTTCTTTCTCCCCCAACCCCCGAAGCCCCATACCACAGTGAAGGAGTACGGGGTGGGGGGAAGGAAAACAGCATGAGGAGAACTTGGGGCAGGCACTCAAGTCACAAGGCAGCTTTATTGAATTAGTTGCATGCGGAAGCAGCTCTTCCCACAAGCAGCAAATACGGGTATTAGAGCGTAGAATCCAGGAGAGGCCGGCGGGATTGGGGCCTAGTCAGAGAGACATGCAGAGCTCTCTGGGGGGCTGTGGTTCATCTCAGGGGAGCTGCACTCAGATGCCCCTGTTTGTGGAAAAGCAGCACTCATACTCACTCCTCTCTGAAAAAAAAGAGAGTGTGGGAAGGGGTGGATTTTTACCAAGAAGCAGCCACCAACATGCACATTCTTATCTGCTAGGGAAGAACATTCCTCAAAGGAAAAATAAAATTCCCAGTGGTTTCCTGACTTTGTTCTTGGGCTCTGGCCACAGACACAGGCATTCTGCCCGGACTTCATACCCCGCCCTTATCTCAGTCCCCAGGGATCTCCAGGGCCCCGCAGGGCCGCAGGAAAGGCCCGCCCACCTACCGGTTCTTCCTGCGGTACTCCTGCAAGGCTTTCTCTGCCACAGTGTCCATGAACTTAGGGTTGTCCCTGGGGTCCTCTGGGATTACCAGAGTGATGGGGTCTGAGTCGAAGAGTTTCACAACCACCTCAGTGACACGGGAGGGGGAGTCAGAGTCGGAAACGTGGGAGGTCACCTAGACAGGATAAAAAGAAGAGCCACATGTCACAGCCACAATGCCCACATCCTGTAATAAGGCCTGTGATGCAGAAGCTCCCCTACCCCTTCAAGAGCACCTGGACAGCTGGCAGTTTGCTTGTTAATCATCTAAACATCTGTGCCACTCATCTGAGCAGAAATGCCCTGATTCACACACGCATTTGAAAGGACAAAGGCCATTTGCAAATGACCAGCCCAATGGGCACCCTGGAGATCAGAAGTGTTTTCTAAGCACTTTTCTTAGTGCAGCTGCTGGTCAGTCTGTGGTCAAAAAAAAAAAAAAGAATCAGAGAAAAAAAAAGAAAACAGGGTCTTGAACATTAGAGAGAAGTTGCCACTGGGAGAAGACAATCAGCAACCATGATCCACACCTTGAGGCACAGGGCACCAAGCAGCTTTGAGAAAGTGTTCGGGGCTAGGGCTGTGGCTCAGTGCTAGCGTACCTGCCTGGCATGTGTGAGGCCCTGGGTTCGAGCCCAGGCACCGCATATAAATAAATAAATAAATAAAAAGATCCATTGACAACTAAAAGGTGTTAAAAGAGAGAGAGAGAGAGAGAGAGAGAGAGAGAGAGGGAGAGAGAGAGAGAGAGATGGAGATGGAGAAAGAGGTCAGCCTTTGCAGCCAGGGCTAACCTCAGGGGCGTTGTGCACGGCCCTCGAGTCTAGGGCTAGCTCTGGGACCTCACTCAGTCTTCCCATCTGGGAAATGGTCATGACAGTCACCCTCCCTGGCTGTGCCTTCAGGGAGCACAGCACAGACGCCAGTTTCCTGCTATGTGACACGTGCCCAATCCAAAACCAAAGTGCCCTCTGGAAATCTGTGTCCCATTTTGCCCCTAGGAGGCTCCCGTCACCTCCAGACCAGGTCTGGAGCCCCCACATCAGCATGTGACGGGGACACAACTCACAGTGGAGACCCGGAGATAGGACTGGTCTTGGCCCTGGGTGAGGTTGGCCAGCTGGGACAGCCAGCCGAGCTGCGCGTTGAGCTGCCCCAGCAGGGTGGAGGTGCTGGACATCTTGCGCTGGTAGGAACGGAGCAGCTCCTCGTACCTCTGCGTCAGGCTCTCGGCCACCTGCAGGGAGTCATTAAGCTCCTGGCGCAGCTGAGCCTGGGCCGGGCTGTTGGTGGAGCAGTCTGCCCAGAGGTGGAGAGAGCACAAGGCAGAGACGGAAGGGAAGGTGAGGAAGGGACAAAGGTGCCAGCCAAAGCCAGCTCAGCAGTACGGCGCGACACAGCGCCACCCCGACAAGACAGAGTCCTGCCCAGAACAGGAGTCAAAATGCTGCCTCCTTCATGGAGAAAGCCTTGCTCCAGAAAAAATGTCAGCTGGGCCAAGCAGTGTGCTTAGCGACGCTACCAGGCCCCGATCTCCTTGGCAACCGGCAACAAACAGTGTCTAGCACACTTTGAGAAAATGGATCGCAAGTGCTCCCCATCATCAGACCCAGTTCCTTGCAGGAGTCATTTTGGAAGAGAGGGGACTTGACTCACTCGTGTGGCACCTGCTATGTACCAGATACCACAGAAGGTTCTCTTTTCTCTCATAGTCAATGCATCTGACTTAAGTATTAACGATCCTATTTTATCAATAACAAAATTGAGGCCCATGAAAGTAAGAAAATTGCTTGAAGTCATGGAAGAAATAATCTGCAGGACCAGAGCTGAACCCAAGTCTTTAAATTCTCCATCTTGGGCTCTTCATACTTGGGCTCTGTCTGTGGTTCTGGAACATTCTCCAAGCTTGCCTTTGGGCATTTCTGCAGAGCTGGCAATTCTGGTTCTCAAGAGCCCACGCAGCAGAGGGCTGCCCTAGGACGTTGGACCACAAAGCTGAGCAGGCTGGTAGCTGTGAGTCCTGGCCTGTCCCCTGCCCACTAAGCCTGATCACCAAGCTCAAGAGAACAAGGAAGACAGAATCCATTCCTTCTGGTCAAGGGTCACTGCAAGTTGTCAGATCTTTAATAAAAGGTAAACACTACCCACTATCTTTTTTAGCTACTGTTTTTCTCCCCCTAAATTATTTCAAAAATATTCAGAAGAGGATACCTCAAACCCAAGTAGATCACGGGAAAGGAGATCTCTACCTGCTTCTGATGGTGGCTTGCAATCATTGATAATAAAAAATAAAAATGTGAGGTGGGACAAGAAATAACATTAGTGTCAAGAAGGTGAATGGAATGTGAAAAGGAATGTTGTAATGAGTAACTTTCACTCTCTTACCAGGAAATAATTAAAAATAAGAAAAGTTCTCCAGAGCCGAGACTCGCCTGGAATAGTAATTCTAGACTGGGGACGATGCAGGTCCCAGGGGACATTTGGCGAGTTCTGAAGACGCCGTTGGTTATCACAACTGGCAAGGGGAGGTTGCTACCAACATCTAGCCGGCAGAAGCCAGGAACGTTGCTAAACACCCTGCAACACACAGGACAGCCTCCGTGACAAAGAACGATTCAGTCCAAAATGTCAACAGGCTGAAACTGAGAAATCCTGGGCTGGTGTCCCCAGGCAGTACACACTTAGAGAGTTCAAAGTGCCTTAAATAAGAGGTAGTCAATCTTCCCCAAGTTAAAAAGAAGGGGACTGTTGAGCTCCGTGCAAGAGGTCCTATCTGAGTCTAGGCCCTAAGGTGACATCTTTCTTGTAATGAGGTGCCATGTCATTTGTGCTATTCTATGATATTTTTACAGAAACAATTCTTAAGCCTGGTCACAAATTCATCTACAACTTCTTTGAACTCCAGTCCCTGAAGCACTATTATTTTATTTTATTTTATTTTATTTTATTTTATTTTATTTTATTTTATGCTTCTAAAATCACAGGAGCAAGGTTAGGAATATTTAACCAGACTCTAAAGGCCAGGCCTGGCAAACCCAAACATATTAAGTAATAAGAGCAAAGCCACAGAAGGATAAGCTACCTACCAGGGGAAAGTTAACCCATTCTGAGCAGAGACTACTGTATAACAGAAACTACTTTCATATGAAAAGAAAGGGCTTTCATAGCTGTTATCTCCAAGTACAGAGGATTTAATTAATAGCCAGCCCTGATAAAATGGAGAGAAACAGTGGAAGGGAAGTTTTTCCTTTGCCTGGAGAACCAATGGACCAAAAGGAATAAAAAGTGCCGCTACCAGTAACCCAAGTGGAGGAGGTCCCTCCCTGAGGCCCCAGGGAGAAAACCCAGGGTGCCGATTAAGAACACAGCCCAACCCCAGCTTGCCTGCGGAGGGGTCTCACAGTCTTAGATAAGTTACTCAGCCTTCCTGTGACTGAGCGTCCTCCTCTGCAGGGTGGGGACAAGAACCGTACCCAACTCATAAGGCTGTTCTGAGGACACGGGTAAACAGTGTTCAGAACAGCACCTGGCACGGGGAAGCGTTGGTTAAACAACTCACACTGCCTACAATTTCATCATGTGCAGTGGAAAATGAGTACGGCTGCCACAGTCAGCACCTGCAGCAGGAGAGCTGGGAGACCAGAGGAGGGGGCCAGCAGGGGCTGCCTCTTTCCCACAGGCCCGCCTGGAGAGGGGCACTTTTCGTGTGTCTCAGTGACCTCAAGAACGACCTGAATTTTCGACCTTCGAGGGCACCAGCATGCTCCAGGCTGAGGACCGGCCCTGGGGCCACAGCTCAGAGGCACAAAGCTGCAATCTGATTAAAGGCCACCCCGTGAGGCACCGGGGACCCAAGGACACAGCCGATCACAGGGACAGCTTTCAGTCGGACCCACAACTCACCCACAGACAAGATCTCCTGGCACTTGTCACACCTGTCCTTCATCTTCAGGCATCCCGTGGAGTTGTGGCGGATCTCCTTGCACACGGCCTTCGGGTCATCGTCGCCTTCTGCAGACACATGAGGGAAGAAGGGCTGAGGCATTCAGCGATACAGGGCAGGCCCCACCGATTTTGAGTCCCCATCTACAAAACTGTGTGGCCCTCTGACATGGTCCTGTGGGCAGAGCAGGTTGCAGCTTGGTTGTCTGCCTACACACGGCCTCTGCTTGGGGCTCCTTGGGAGCCTTGTCCAGGCACCGCCTCCCTCCCACCACCTCCATCTGAGGAGGCCTCTCCGGCCCCCACATTTCCTCAGCCCTACGCACTCTGTCTGCGTAAGGCGACTTGCTTTGCACTCCCCCTGGCTCCTCTCTCCTGCTAGCTGCTCGGCAAGGCTCTGGAAGGAAGGGGTGCATCCTCCTCGGAGCCTCCTGTGCTGCCAATGCTTTTCAAGCCAAACCCCAGGGCCCCACCATATGGAACAGGACGCCGCGTGGCAACGAAGCCTCGGTGAAGGAAGTCCGCTCCTGAAGGGACTGGCCTCTCCGGTTCACACCGCACTTCACTCTAAAACTGCTCTGGGCACGCACACTGAACCAGGCCCGGCCGGCACAGTCGGGAACACCTTCCTTAAGTGCCACGTGGGCTGGGACGTAGTTCGTTGCCCAGAAGGTGTGGCCCCACACCGAGCCCCCTAAGTTCACCAGCAAAAGAGGCTCCAATCTGGTAGGAAGGGCAGGCAGTGACATACGCAGCAGCAACTGAGGGACAAGGTTGGCTGGAAATCAGACTCCAACCCCTGCAGAACTACATGGGTGGACCCCACTTTGTCAGCCCTGAAGCCTAATGCAATCCTTTACCTCCGACTCTCCCCTCCCTCTTTCAATGGCTGAAAGCCACTCCCCCGGGCTTGCAGGGAAACTTGGAGACGGACACACACAGCTCTTAGCATCTAGGGGCTCCCATCCCTCCTCTGAAGAGAGAGACAGCTTTCTGACCTCTTATGAAGTCCATGCTCGGGGACTGGGAGCCTGGGTCGTGGAACGGGACATCCATGGCCTGCTGAGCCTGGCGTATCATTTCAAAGAAGGGCTGGAACATGTCCTGGAAGCCCAGATGCCCGTAGGGGGAGAGAGGCAAGAGGCTGCGGGCGAGGCGGGACTTGTGGTAGAGGAAGTGAGGCCTCCGGTGGGGAAGGCTGAAGGGCGAGAAGTAGCGGGTGTCCTGGGGCTCATGGGTGAAGAAACTGTCCTGGAAGAGGGCGTCCATGATCCCAGACGCCCGGGTGAAGCTGTCCTCCATGGCATCCAGGATGTGGTTCTGCTGTCGGTCGCTCTCCAGGAGGGAGTCAATGCGGTCGCCGTTCATCCAGAAGTAGAAGGGCGAGCTCTGGTTCAGGAACTCCTCCAGCTGGGCGGTCAGAAGACTCAGTGAGGAGGCACTCGCCAGGCCGCAGCCCCCCAGAGCCCACAGGCTGCCCTGCCTCTCCTGGCACAGCACACAGCAGGTGACCCAAGGCCCGACCCGCTGCACCAGCTCCCAGGTGTACCGACACTCAGGCCAGTGTCCCCACCACCCACACCACCCCCACCAGGCCATGAGATTCACAAATCCCCTTGAGTTGATGAGGTCCAGTTCTGATGGGTCCCCTGTCATTTGGGGGTACTAAGGACACTGACCCTCCTGCTAAGCTGGTCAGCATTCAGGGAACAACAACATTCACATGAGTCCCTACCAAGTGAGGCCCAGAGGTAAGGCCCATGGATTCAATATTAAAACGCTAAAGAAGTTTTAATTTCCTCTGCCTGAGTGGGCGCAGGGCTCTGCCATGCCAAGACGCCGTTTGTTGTTATCCAGCTAATTCTTGCTGGATGAAGGTCTTCTGCGGGAGGGCAGATACCTGACCCGCATTAGTGGTGACTGTCATGCCCACACTCCCACCAGACACCATGAGTCGATCACAGCACGGGGCGGGGCGTGCAGCCTGCCGGTCCTGACCCACAGCGCTGGGTGTGGAATGCACTGCACTCCACTGGGTCCCCCTCACTCCCCACTGAGAGCCTGAACCATGTGCTTGTCCCCTTTTCACCTGGCGGCCCACCAGGCCCGAGCCACTTCTGCAGACGCGCGCGTAGAACTTCATGCAGGTCTGCTTCAGGCAGGGCTTGCACTCTTCCCAGAGCGCCATCATGGTCTCGTTGCACACTCCTGGCGCCGCCTTCAGCTTCATTTCGGATTCCCTGGTCTCACCCAGGGCCTCCTGCAGGGAGACCCGAGGCCAGGTTTGCTACGCCGGCCACACCTCACCCTCCCCAGCACGCCCCCGGGTGCCTGGCAGTGCCCACCTGCAGGACGGCCCCTGATCTGATCACAGATGTGCTGACTTCTCCCCTGAGCCAACCCCTGATCCCACATTCGCCCACCTGGAATTGTTATGGGGTGAAACTTAAGAACAGACCGCTCACCACTGAGAAGTCCTAATTTGAGAGTCTTTTTTTTTTTTTTTTTTTTTTTTTTGCGGTTCTGGGTATTGAACTCAGAGCCTTGTGCTTGCAAGGTAAGCACTCTACCAGCTGAGCTATCTCCCCAGCCCAAGAGTCTTTATTAAACCGGCCGGCTGATTGTCTCACATGGTGCCCCAAAAAATGGCTATTGGGAGAAAAGCCCCAAAAACAAGGTTGTAGGGGTTCTTATGCCAAAAATCACATCAATCATAAGCATCTGTTGCTATGATTTGAAATTACAAACTAACATCATGAGATCATCGACAGGGGGAAGTGGGTCAAAACAACCCTTACCTAGGTCCAAACTAAAGAATGGTTACTAACGTCCACACAATCACTGTTCACATGGTACATTGTTTAGGAGCAATAGGAATCAAAAGAGAGAAATTTTTCTTTATATAGGAATTGTCATTCTGTATTGTTAAACATGTCACACTAAGTAACTGATGATGGGTACAGAGGTGGGGTGTTTCCATGGGAGAAGCTTATTTCCTACATAACATGGAGTCTCAGAGCAAAATGGAATCTGTTTAGTCATTTCCCTTAGAGTCTGGCCTAGAACATTCTCATGGAGTCAGATCTGTCAGCCCGTCACAGAATGCTCTCCCCACCTGACTCTCAGCATCCTCTCACCCTCGAGCCCCAGCTGACCCCTAGACTCCGAGCTCTGGTATAGGTCGGAACTTATACCTCACTTGCTATTCTCAACTGCTGGTGCTGACAAGCCATCCTCTAAGGCCAGCCAGAGGCTCACTGAATCGCTGATTTCTATTCCACCCATGGCTTCTGGCAGGTAAAAAGAATCAGCACTCTATCAAAACCGAAGTCCCATAGGCCCCAAAACCCACTAAGGTGCCCTTGTCATTTCACCCAGTAATTTTATAAGAGTGTATCCCAAGGAATTTCCAAGATAAAGAAAAAATCCTTATACCAAGGTATGTGTTATATTAGTTTAGGGATTTGTGTGTGTGTGTGTGTGTGTGTGTGTTTGTGTGTGTGTGTAGATCATGGCCTGTATTTTACAGACATGAGAAATAGTCTGGAGGTCCATTTCCAGAATCTAGTATTCAGTCTTAATTGGATCCAATTGTAGCCCTGCCCTTTTGCCCGCTCTCCCCTCCAGTCTGAGTGAGGGGCGGCGCTGCCGTAGGTTACAGATAAAAGCAGGCGCGCTTGCTGGCCAGGTTCCTGTAGCCGGAAGTCAAAGTCTGCCTTGCCCACCCACTTCCGACCATGCTTTTGATTTCTTGCAGCACCTCATTATTTCTAACATACCCATGCGTCAGAATCAATCCAGATGCTCAAAAGCAGAGTACAAGTCAAACAAGTTATAGAACAGTCATCCACTTATCAGCAGTTTCAGCTATCCAAGGTCAACCACAGTCCAAAACATTATGAAAGCGCCATGAGGAATTAAGGTATTTTGAGAGAGAGAATGCATTCATACTTGGTCACCGAATATTGTTATAATTGTTCCATGTTATTGTTGTTGTTAATACCTTACTGCACCTAATTTATAAATTAAACTTTATCAGAGGTATGTATGCACAGGAAAAAACACTATCTATAGGTTTGGTGGTGTCCTTGGGGACACCATCTACGGGGGTCTTGGAATATCTCCTCTGTGGATAAGGAGGAACTACTTACCATAGGTACCAAGGGGTGACAAATACATCATTACAAGGGATATTTATAAGCTTTAAATATTATAGGAAGCATTTTCATTTAAAAAATTCATAATCCCAAATACAGCCATTGTGGGACAAAAAGAGAAAAGAGCAGGAGGAAATATAATCAGATGTTAACAGTGACTCCCTGCTCCCAGCCCCCAACCCAGAATCTATCTTGGAGCCTGCACATGGTCTGGGTTTAGAAAAATCTATTGAAATGAATCTGGGCATCAGGCCCTGAGCCAGGCGTGGGACAAAACCAGATCCAAGATTTCACCCCCTGAGTCTTTCAAAAGCAAATAAACTTTCCCCATTTCTTCACTACAGTCTCAGCATCAGATGACACAGCCCTGGAAGGACTCTGGGTCACCATGGCAACCCAGCAAGGCACCCCACTGCGCCCCGCTCCTCCCTGCCAGGTGTCCCTTCTGCTCACCTCTTTCTTCTTCTTGGCCTCCTCTAAGGTGTCCAGCAGCGACTTGCGTTCCTCGTTTGTTTTTTCTATTAGAGTCTTTATCTCTTTCACCCCCTTGACAGCGTTCTGAATTTCCTTGTTAATGTACTTACTCCCCTGGGTGGACATTTCTACAGGAGGCAGAAGGAGGTAGGAAGAGATAAGGTTGGGGTGGCAATCCCAGCACCCAGAACTGCACAGGATGATCAGAGAAACCTGTCCAGCCCAGAGTCTGTCAAGGCTGGGAGCCTGTCCTCGCACTGGGGAGGCAGCGCAGGCCCTGCCTGGCAGGACAGAGGCGCCATCTCAGGGCTCCTGGGCAGTGCCACCCAACTGCTCTGAGATGCAAACCTGAGGAACACCACACCTCAGAGAAGGGGCGGCAGCACCAGGCCTGCCCACTGCCCACCACCCTGGGGAGCCCGCAGCCCTTGACATAGAATATGTCATTACTGGTTACAAATCTTTCTGGAATTCTGTTTAACCAAATAGTTTCACTTCTTTGTTCCAATGCAGAGTGGCAGGTGACAGGGACAGAAAGGTGAATGAATGAATGGCACTGTCACTGGGGAGACTGCAGCCAAGGGACAGCACCAAAGGACAGAGGCAGGGACACACCGTGGTCACTGAAGTGCCACTCCCCTGGTGCTTGTCCTGTGCCACGTGCACTTTACCTACTACTCCCAGCGCGTGATCGTGCCCACCGGATGGGAAAAGATGGGGACAGGGAGGTTTGGGGCCAAGGGACTCCAGAAAGAGGGCCCTGTAAGGCCAAGCGCTTAGCACCCACGCTGAACAGCAGTGCCCCTTGCCTGCCCTGTGAGCGGAGATGGTGGAGCCTGGTTTCTTTTGGACCCGTGAGGACACATGGGCAGGAGCCCCATCACAAAGGGGAGGTCCACAAAGCCTCCTATGTTCCGGGCACAGTTTTGAGAAGAGCCATGGGAGCCGGTGAGGGGACAGGGAAGGGAACAGCCAAATGAAAGGCCAAGGACATGGGAAACGCAGGCCAGTGTCCAGAAGACACCGACCTCAAAGTGCCTCAGCTACAGGAGCAGGGCATGAAGGCTCAGAGAGGTTTGGACAAAGAAGTGCAGAACCGGTCACAAGAGGGAAACGGCCTTCCACACACGGGGCCACAGAAAGGGTGAGCTTGTGGGGCAGACCTGCCCTGGGCCTCACGCCGCTGCACCCAAGGGGTCTCCTGCCCAGTTCACTTGCCCTGCAGCTCCTGGTTGGAGACCAGCGGTTCTCCCAGGACCTGCCCGTTGCCCCAGGTCAGCAGCAGCCCCACACACAGCAGCAGAGTCTTCATGGCGCCACCTTCTCTGATCCTGGAATCACAGCACGTTCTGTTTGGAGAGAAGGGGAGACTGTCATGGGCACATCTGGGCTGCCTGTTGGTTTCCTGCTCAGCTCACTGCCTGCTCCAGCTTCCAGGAACGTAGGCCCTCAGCTCTCCCCTCAGCTGGCATTGCTGCAGCTGTACCCCTGAGGAACAGAACTGCCACTACACCTTCAAAAGAAAGCGACGGCAGGGGATCCACGGAGGACGGAGACCCATGGAATCAGAGGGGCCGGGCTCCAGGCCAGACCTCCTCCTCCCCCTAAGGGCTGCGGCTGCCTAAGCAAGGCACATGGGCTTCCTGCATCTGGTCTCCTTGTCCAGAAAGGGCATCTAGGTATCCAAGACTGAAAACAGATCCCTTGGATCACTCATCTGTCCCTTCCCTGTTCCCCCTCCTTACTCACAGCAGACATTACCAATTGATCACCACTCTGTTCCCCTCAGAGCCCAGCCATCACCAAGGTGCTTTACAAGAGTCTGAGGCATGAGCCTCCATCCCCTTAGGTTGGCACAGGAAGTTAAATCCACTTGCCATCCTTAGTGTGAGACTTCAGGCAGGCTGCCTGTGGACTCCGGGGTAGCAATGAAGAGCAGAGAAAAGAAGGGAGTAGAGAGGGCAAGGCAAAGGCAGGGAAGGGCAAAGTGAAGGGTTAACTATGAACCCAAAGAGCAGGTTCCCCAGGAAAGTCCCTTCAGGAGGCCATGCTCCTTGGCTCTGCCAGGTCCCTTTTACCCAGCCCATTCCCTCCAAGTTGGCACCAGTGTGCCCTGCCAAGGCTCCCCTGCCACCATTGGGCTGGTTGCCCTGAGCCAGGGGACGCAGGCCACAACCTGAGTATTACACAATGGTCCCTTTCCCAGCAGCTGAAGTTGTTGCATAAAACAGCTCCCCCGTGCCCTCCATCCTCTGCTCTGAACAGCTCATCTGGGCTCACCCATTTCCCATGCCACAGGAAGGGGGAGGTGGGTCCCCCTTTCCTGAAATGGTTCACATCTAGAACCTGCTCTCAGCCCAGCAGGCCATCTGGACACTGGGTAGATCATTAATAAGGCAAGCCTCTCCTCACGCAATTAGACGCAGAGCAGGGAGCAGTGTGGGAGTGAGCGCGGGTCAGTGCCGTCCCCCCGTGTGGGGTAGGTGGCTGAGCTGGGCAGGATTCCAGGCCCACCAGGAAGGACCTGGTCTCATAGGCAGTGTTCACTGAGGCCTAGAACGCCTCCAGCAGGGACAGAGCCTTTGTCACACAAGAGAGAAAAGGCTAGCCAGAAACCCCAATCCCAGAGGCAATCCCTCTCACCCCCACCCCTGCCAGAGCAACAGCTTCTGGGAAATCTATCCAAAATGGTCAGAAATAGGTCCTCACCAACAGATAGGGTGATGGGTCCTGAAGAAAGAGGAGACAGGACAACCAAAGCAGAGAACAGGATGGAGAGGCTGGAGATGAGCAGCTGGCACAGGGTCTGCCACTGGAGCCTGAGACCAGGAGCCCTCCAGCTCAGAGCTAAGAACGGGGTCACTCTCCAAACCATCTTCAGGCACCAGCCCGAGACAGGTGGGGCTCCCTGGGGCCCACAGCAAGCTGGTGGCAACCCCAGGATGAGAACTCAGTCATTCCAACTATTCATCTGGTATCCTTTCCTTGATACCAAGTCACTTAAATCTCTGAGCCTCAATTTCTTTACCTGTAAAATGGACCTGACACAGAATCTACTGATGTAAAGGCTTCCATAAACTCAAAGGTCTGACACAGTCATTGCATATGCTGACTGCTTTCAAACCTGGCTGAGGCCCTATCCTGGGCATTAGCAACCTCTAAGTGGCATTTCTGGAGAGGGGCAGAGGACGGAAGCAAGCCTGCAGGCCACCTATGATCTCCCTACTCTGGTTTAGCCTTAGGGAAGTGTCAGGTTACTTTCCCAGGGTCTTGTGATAATGCTGATTTCAAGTCAGAATCTTCTTTTCTCCAAAGCTAGTTCCCTTTGGATAGTGCTGGTCCAAGGACAGTCCGAGAACGAGGGCCCAAGCCCAGCTGCCCTCCCTGTAAACCAACGCTCTCCTCTTCTCATCCCCTCCAGGGATGGGGTCATGCCGAAGCCAAGGACCTCTCTTCCCCAGTACTGCACCACAGCCTCTTCCCTTACCATATTTTCCTCCATTTTTTGTTTTGTTTTGTTTTTGTTTTTGGTACCAAGGATTAAACCAGGGGTGCCTAACCACTGAGCTACTTCCCCAGCCCTTGAGACAGAGTCTGGCTAAATTGCTGAGGCTGGCTTTGAACTGGGGATCCTCCTGCCTTAGTCTCTGAAGTTGCTGGGATTACAGGAGTGCGCCACTATGTCTGGCTTCTCCATTTTCTCTGCATTTTTATGCAATAAGATCCTTTGCCATCCCTGTCTTCAAATCTTTAAAGGCACACTTTTATGGCTAATATTCCATTTCCTAACATAGGAGTTTATTTGACCATTCTTACAAGGTTGAGCATTTAGGTTGCACCCTCTTGAGCATCCTTTTACAGTACTGTATTTACTGTATTTAAATTCCTAATCTCTCCCTTCTTAAAATAAATATTAACAGCAGTCACTTTTTTTTTTCCCCCCCCACTAGGGCCAGAAATTCTGGAGAGCCATGAGGCTTCAGTTCTCCCAATGCTGACACTTCAACACTGGAGACAGCCTTCTCAACGCCTCCCGGGCCTCAGATTACCATCTATCAACCGTGGAATCGGGCGTCTGAGGCTTGATGGAGCTTGTGTGACTTTCCTCTAATGCACCTTGGGTGCATTAGGAAACAGAAAAATTAGAATTTAGGTGACAGCACTATATACTTATATCTACAACGTCGTACTTACAAAGCGCCCTCGGGAGAACTAGAAAACAGGAGAAAACAAGATGACTCACGCCTGCAACCGAGATCTGCACCTTCCCTGCGCTGCGGGAAGCGCCCACACGCAGGCAGCGCCGCCACGCCCCTGTGCCTCCGCCAGTGCTCGGCAGACTCCGAGCCTCGGTTTCCCCGTTTTTGCAAAAGGAGGATTTTATATATGACCGATTTACCACTACAAAAATGGTGGCTGGAGCTAATGCGCACGGGGACTCTGGAGTCTCGCCCATGCACCACCCCCGAAATCGACCTCGGGTTCAACCGCCTGGCGGCTGGGCTCTGGCCACCTCCGGTGGGGTCCCCAGGAAGCTCTGTCTAAAGGTCAGGGCTGGGGAGTTGTCATCTCTCTCCACCTGAATGCTACCCCCGCCCTTCTATCAGCCCGATGTGGTTCTGCGCAGGAGTAGGAAAGATGGGGACAGCTTACCCGTCAGCTGCGCCAGCTCCCGTGCGCTCCTCCTGGCGACGCCGGGTGGTGAGCACCGTGAGGCGCCGTATTTATAGCGCTCGGCTCGCGTACACCCCCTTTGGGGCTGGCTGCAAACCTGCATGACTCACGCCCAAAGAATGCCATGGAATGCACGGGGAGCTTTCTGGAAGCCGGGAGGGGGCCTGTGCAGCACTCGGCTGGGGGCACCGGGGGGCGCATCAGCACCGCGAATAGCCGCGCCGGTTCTAGGGGACACCCTGGATCTCACTCTGCCTCAGGTTCCCGAGAGGCTCAGAGCTGGGACCGCACCCCAGTAGGGAAGAGCTTGAGGGGTGCCCCAGTCCACAGTGGTAGAAGGGTCCACTCTATCCTGTCCGGTACCCTTGTCCAAAATACAATCTCACAGTCCCCCGGCCCCATTGAATGTTAATCTTTCACATTAGGCACGCTCCACTTCTCCTGTGCTATTTAAATAGGAAAGTGTCAGAAATAATGAGGGTAAGATGGAGAGAGGCGTTGTGCTAGGGAAGAGAAGGCATGAAGTGTTGGAAGTACGCTGGACGCCCTGAACGGTCTTACTCAGCGCTGGTCCTGTGCAGACTCCCTGGGCCTGGAGGAAGCAAATCTGTCTAAGGATGAGCAGAGCATCTATTGGAGGAGACAGAACGCCTCTCTGGACTCCAAGACCCCCGGAGCTTAAGCTATTATTGCCGCCTTTCACTTGGGATACAGCCAAGCAGGGTGGGCTTCGTCAGTGGGCACAGGACCAGTGCAGCCCCACTATTGTTTCAAACTTCTACGTTGCAGACTTGAAATGCTCATGGTCTCATGGTCTTTGAACAAGAGCCTGGCATGCTCATTTTGCACTGAGACCCACGCAGTCATCCTCAACTGGCTTCTGCTGAGAGAGGGTGCATCTCCTGTCTCAGGCATCCGCACCTCCCAGGCCATGCCCCCTGCAGGGAGGAATCTGTCCGGAAACCCCTAAGGTGCTGCTACTTCTTATGGAAGAAGCAGAGCTGTCCACTCTGAGACATTGGAGTTTGAGGAGAGTGGGCAAGGACTGGCATTGCTCTCAGGCTGGTGGGGAGATGGATGGAGCATGTATGGGCAGCCTGGTTTGGGGTGGCTGACTGACAAGCAAGTGAAAGGAAAGGGCTTAAACGAAAGCTGTGTGGTCAGGGGCAGAGTTTCCTCTTCATGCGGTGGAGGCTCAGCCCTAAGGCTGTTTCCAGTTCCCCCGGAGGGAAACCCAGGACTGAGGGCATGAAGTCTGACCCAGTCACAGCTACGCCTCCAGGGTGATTGGGACCCATTGACCGTGCCCTTGGGCGCAGTTTCTTCTATCTGGACACAAAGGAATCTAGAATGTATCCTCCCTAAGTCCTCCCTGTGCCTACCCTGATACAATGCCAAGGGCAAGATCAACCCAGAAGGAAAAAAGGCAGCAAGAACTGGAGCAGTATTCCCCGCAAGAAGAGGTTTGGCTTTGTTCTCTTTACAAACAAGTTGAATTATCAGCAACAGCTCCATTTTCTGTGGACGCTGCCTCCTTTTTGGCGTATCAGTACCTGGGGCCACAAGACCTGTTTTTGCGCTCACTCCTTGTAACTTTTCTGTTCTGTAGTCTCCCCAGCATCCTGTACAGGAAGCATAGATCTGTGATAGTTTTATTTTTAAAAATTGGACTTTGGAGGTCAGGCAGGGAGATCTGCCTTAGTCAGCTAAAGCAGAGAAAGGGAGGAGGGGAAGAAAGGATTTGGAAGAAGATAGCATGATTCACAGCCATAACTGGGTCCCCTGGGAATGATTACTTGGTTATTCTAGCTCCTAAACAAACAAAGTTGGGGAGATTAAACATTAAGAAAAAAGTACAAATTTTGAAGGCACCATGATCATCACCGGATTCTTAATATTCTAAGGAGACTGCAGAAGCCAGCTGACTCAGCCCTAACATATGTACATATCGCATCCCTGCACCCCCCACCACTCCCTACCCGACACCCCCACCAGGTGGTCATCCTGCTTCTGTTTGAATACCACCCATAAGTGGGAGCTCACTACCTCCAGTGCAACCCTTTCTCTCGGAAAGCTTTTAATAGGTTAGCACAACTTTTGTTGAGGCCCAGTCTGGTTCCTCCTTGTAAAGGCTACCCTGAGCCCAGCTCTGTCCTCTGGACCCACACTGGGAAAACCCAACCCATCTCTCGCCCAGTGGCCGGATGTTTGAAGACAATGAGTCAGCTTCTCCCAGTGACCTCAGGCTGGTAGCTCCTCACTTTGTCCTCAGACTCTTCCTTAGCCCTTGGATTTTCTGGACCTTGCCTCTCTTGAAATCCCAGGAGCCCAGCACTGAGCCTACCAATGCCATGGGTGGTCTGAGCATGGAGCAGAAAAGGGCCGCTCTTTCTCTTGCCCTAAACACTCCAAATAAGCTTTTATCTAGATGCTGAGTCACTTGGCTGATTCATGTAGAATGCACTATTTTGGCAGGTGCTGCTGGCCATGTGCTGCTCTCCCCTGAGGAACTATATAGCTGAGTTTGGGCCTTGGGGAGGGGTTTGATGGGGAGGGGTGTGATGGGAAGGGGTGTGGTAGGGACCAGCTTGTATCTCTTTATCTCTTAAAGCTTTGCCCACCATCTCTGGCTGCCCAGATGCCTTTGGGCCTGATCTACTGTGCAGTGTCCTTGTTGTGCACCCCACATCCAAGCTGTTACCCAGCTCAGCACCACCAGCATGCAGCTCAGCCACCATGGATATAGCTGGAACAAACCAGAAGCGAACAAGAGCAGTGTCCTATGACCTGCATTCAGAATCACTTTCTGGGGCTGGGGTTGTAGCTCAGTTGGTAGAGTACTTGTCTCGCATGCACAAACTCCTGGGTTCAAGCCCCACCACCAAAAAAAAAGGATCACTTTCTAAGCCAGGCACAATGGTGTACACCTGTCCCAGCCACTTGGGAGGCTGAAGCAGGAGGACCACAAGTTTGAGGCCAGCCGGGGGAATTTATCTAGATGCTATCTCAACATAAAAAATAAAAAGGGCTGGTGGTGTAGCTGAGTGTGAGAAGCCCTAAGTTCAATTCCCAATATTGTTAAAAAAAAAAAAAATTATTTAATTATTTAATGGGTACATTTAGTCAATTAATTACAGGCCCACAATAAAATCATGGAAAATAAAATCATATGCAGTAAAACCAGACCACAGTTGATGCAGAGGTATCCTGAGTTCTTTCTCTGGCTCCTCCTAAAATTCATCAGTTGATCATCTCCATCTCCCCTTCTTGGATCTTTTGAGGAAAAGGTTTGAGGTCTCGGTTGTGCTTCATGTACTTAGAAATAAACAAATGTCACTTACCTAGCATGTATGAGGCACTGGGTTTGAATCTCAGCACCACATAAAAATAAAATAAGGTATTTCATCTATCTACAACAACAAAAAGAACTTAAAAAAAAAATAGACAAATGTTACTCCTGCTTCACTATTAGACTCTAGTTAGATAATCTGTATTTCACTTGAAAGTCACTCAACTCCAATCTTCAGCTCCAACTGTTAGGTTAATGAGCCTTTTTTAAAAAAATGGCCCCAGATTTACTTCAAGTCAAACATACTCTTTCCACAACCATCTAGAATCCAACTAATGATTCTTTCCGATGAGCCACATAATAGCTGCACAGTGGAATCCGCTGGGCTGTGCCTGAGTCTCCCCTCCAGAGGTTATGATTGATTCATCTGCGGGCAGCATCAGAGTTTTTAAAACTCTCCAAGAAAAGCAGCTGAAGTCCAGGAGCCCCGCTCTCGAGTTTACACACTGCTGGTGCATGCTTTCCCACCGGATCCTCACTGTCCCTCTGGGTCACTGTTGGGCGTGTCCTGTTAGTCCCACTTTACAGAAGCAGGGGAGGGAGGCTCAGAGGAACCCTTGCAGGTTTTGCCTGCCCTGAAATCTGCCTCCTTATATCTTCTTCATCTTTTATCTTATTTCTAAGGCAGCATCTATGTTATCCTCTCCTCTGTAAGACAGCCCTTCCAACATTCAAAAACCAAAATTATATTTCATTTTCAATGTATGTCCTTGTGCAAATCCCACCACTCATGGAGTGAGGTTGCTGGATGCATCCACCCGCAAGACGCTTCATTTGGTCATTCATTGGCTCTCCGGTGTGGCTTCCAGACACCAACTCTGGGTGGCCGGGTGATTTGACGCCTCCCTGGGTCCCTATGGTATTCTCCGTTTACTTTTATGTTACGCTGTAACATACTGTGCTTCCTCAAATTGCTTTAAGCTGACCTCTGGGTCAGGCTGAGGTGCTGGGAGCACCCAAAGACACAGACACCCTGGCTCTCCTCAAAGATTTAGGGAGAAGGGTGAATAGGTAGCGAGTAACCAATCTTTTCTTCACCTGCCTCATTTTTTTTTTTTTTTTTTTTTTTTTTTTTTTTTTGGGTGGTGCTGGGGATTGAACCCAGGGCCTTGTGCTTGTGAGGCAAGCACTCTACCAACTGAGCTATCTCCCCAGCCCCACCGGCCTCATTTTCAACTCCTTTCTAAAGCTTATGCTTCTAGAGCAATGGGTGTCCACATACTTGGAAGATGTGTATGTGTATATAAACAAATATAGCCATAAATAATGGATTTTTGCCTTATTCTCTTCTCAAAGTAAACAGTAAGTCATGTACTCTGCAACTTACTTTTTTCCACTTAATAGTGTATTATAGACATCCCCCCAAGTCAGTGCACAGAAAGGCCTACTCATGCCTTCACAACTGCGTCCTATCCCAAGGCGAGGCTAAATGTATTTTATTCAGCTGTCTTCCTCCTGTTTCTCTAAGCAATCCTGAGATAAGCGGCTGTCTGTATGTGTCCTCACTTCATGGTGCCTTATTGCTCTGTTTAAGGTAAATCGAGATCACTGGATAAAAGAAGTGACTGTTCCTGAGGTTCAAGTGTCTTCCCGTCCTCCTTCCCCAAAGGTTGCGGTGACCTCCAGCCTCTCTGTGAATGCCCGTTCCCACATGATCTTCAGGCTTGCCTGTTGTCCGCTGGAATTTGCAGCAATCTGGTGGGTGAACGATGATATTTTGCTACCCTAATTTCCTTGAACGCTTACTGTTTTCAACTAATTTCCTTCCCTCTGACTTGCCTCTCCATATTGTGGGCTGGGTTTGTCTTTTTCCCACCGATTTCTAAGAGCCCTGTAAGTACACAGAGAGTAACCCTTCATGTGGCCATGGTGCTCCCCACATAAGGAGGCCTTCTCAAATTTTCACGCAAGTGAAATTTGTGTGTCTTTTTCTTTCTGTGTCTTGCTTAAAAACATCTTGTTCTGGTCAGGCGCAGTGGCACAGTACCGTCATCCCAGCAACTTGGGAGGCTGAGGCAGGAGGATCGCAAGTTCAAGGTCAGCCTGGGCAACCAAGTGAGACCCTCAATGACTTAGTAAAATCCTGCCTCAGAATAAAAAATAAAGAGGACTGGGATTTGCTTAGTGTTAAAGCACCCCTAGGTTCAAGCCCAGTTTAAAAAAAAAAAAAAAAAAAAAATTTAATGTCTTCTTCGGACTAGAAAATAGTTATTTTCCTAATTTTCTTCTAGCTTTCCAATGTGTTAAATCTTATATTTAGATATTTAATCAAATGAAATTTGTCGTTTTTAAAAGGTGAAATTTGTCAGTTTTTGTTAAGCACATACTACACATTTTATTTGAAGTGACTACTACTATATTAGCTACGATTTTTAGTATGGGCGTTTGAGCTCATGAACTGCAATAAAATGATTTGAAACATTTTAAGTCCTAGAAATTTGTGTAAATCCAGAGCTGTTAGTAATTTGAATTATTATTCCTTGTGCATTTTTTATAGTGAAAAATTCACTCATCTACAATAAATCTTGTAATATTTTGTTAGTACCATGAAATAAAGATAATACTGTAAAATTTTGACTTAAAAAAAGTGAAATTTGTGTGCTTGTGAATGTGTATGTGTAAGAGGGGGACAAGGTGGTGACCAACCGTTTTCTTCCAGAGGTCTGGCCAGTTATGTCAGCATGACCATCAAATAAACCACTCTGTTCACACCAAGAGGAAATGCCATTTTCT
This sequence comes from Sciurus vulgaris, assembly GCF_902686455.1. NCBI lineage: Eukaryota > Metazoa > Chordata > Mammalia > Rodentia > Sciuridae > Sciurus > Sciurus vulgaris. The sequence goes on along the minus strand of NC_136465.1, from coordinate 10,140,532 downwards.
CATAGGTAACATTTCTCAAATAAACTTGGATCTCTATCAGGATTTTCTAGTCTATTCCTCTTATTTGCCTTATTTATGTGTAATATATTGTCTAATTACATAACTTTAAAATAATAGTTAATATTGAAAGGATAATCACCATCATTCTTCCTTTTCAATTTTTCTTGGTGATTCTTGGACTTTAAATTAACATTGATTTTGGGGAAACTCACATTTTTTAATTTTCTTTCCCTGTTTAGGAGTATAGCATAGGTCTGCGAGTAATTTAAACTATTATTTTTATTTTTAAATGAATTTTATCAATTTTATTTATTTTTTAAAAGTGTCAACTTTTTGTTTTGTTTATTTTGAATTTTGTTGTTGTTTGTTTCAATTTCATTAATTTCAGCTCTGGTTTTAATTATTTCCTGTCTTCTGCTTTTGGTGTAGAGTAAATGAATTTTATATAATTTTAAAATAAATAGTACAATAAATACCAGTGCAGCCCTTTCCCCTGCCACATTCCCTACCATTCCCCACCCTGCCATCCCTTCCATCCTCAAACCAGGAAAACTGTTATTTTTATATTAAAACAAATACTGCTTTGTTGCAGTGTGATATAGTATGAAACTTACATATTATTGTTTAAAATAAAGTAAAAACCATAGATGTACTGATTGGTCCAGAGCCAAAAGACATAGAGAAGAAAAAAAAGTTCAGAAGGAAAACCAGAAGTGTTTGGGATCCGATAAACCAAGAAAGAGATTCAAGATGAACTGCCAGTGGTATTTGTGATGGTTAATTTTATGTGTCAATTCGACTAGGCCCAGGTTCCCAGATATTTATCAGACACTGTTCTAGATGTTTTTGTGAAGACATTTTTTAGATGATAAAACGCTTAAATCAACAGACTTTGAGTGAAGCCGAGTAACTTCCATGATATGATGGGTTTTATCAATTGGCTGAAGGCATTAAGAAAAAAAATGACTGAGATTCCCTTAGGAAGAGGGAATCTACCTCTATGTGGCCTTTGGACTCCAGCTGCAACATGGATTCTTCTCTAGGTCTCTAGACTGCCTTGCAAATTTTGTATTTTCTAGTCCCCATGATTACATGAGTCTATTCCTTAACATTTTTATCTCTATAGCTCCGTCTGTAATCTCTCCATATAACTCTAGACCCAGAAACAGAGAGAGAAGCCCATGTACATCTATGAGCAGAGTCATGTATGCACACACGCACACACATGCACGTATACATATGTTCACATGCATACACACACAGTCCCCTGCTCATACATGGTTTTGTTTTCTATGGTTTCATTTACCCACATTTGACTGTGGTCTGAGAATATTAAAAGCAAAGTTCTAAAAATGAATAATTCACATATTTTGAATGGCATGCTGGTCTGGGCAACACGATGAAAGCTCGCTGCATCCTGCTGGTCCCTCCTGGAGCACAAATCCCTCCTTGTCCAGTATATATAAGCTGTGTCTGCTTCCCACCTAGTGGTGGTATAGTAAGACATTTTGAGAGACCAGAGTCACATAAATTTTAACATAGTATATTGTTGTAGTTTTATTATTTGTTTTTGTTAATATCTTACTTGCTTAATTTATTTATGAAACTTTATAATAGGTGTATACGTACAGGAAAAAAAAAAAAACAGTGTGTATAAGGTTTGGTACCATCTGCAGTTCAGGTATCCAGGGGGGTCTTGGACCATGTCCCTTGAGGACAGAAAGGAACCACTGTATATACATCCTATGGGTTCTTTTTCTCTAGCAAGCTGTTATGGGACAGATGTTGAAAGTCAAAGGAAATGGCCAGAGAGCAGAGGACCCCTTTGGAAATTTTCGCCCAATCTTGATGGCCCTGAACCCAGGTTCACCTGTCTAGTTGTTGGTAAAATATACCTGAAATATCAGTCAAAATTGGTCATCCAAAGGCTGGTGTACCCTTCAGGAAATTCCACCTCCTCCCTTCTCATTCTGTGACGTGCCCTGTTCCTATCACACTCTTATTCTACCACTCGGGTCCTTTGACCCCTGCTTCTACCAACTCCTCACCAGCTCTTTTCTGTCACACTGCAAAGCTGGGCCCCTCTCTCTGGAGTCCTTCTGAAGCTGGAGTTCAACCTCTAATTTTTCAGGCCTCCAACCCACTCTGCTCAGCCCAGGCCCGTCTGCAGAGGCCATCTGTCTTCACTTCTTTGCCAATGCATCTGCATGATCATATATGGCAATACCGCAGGACACAACTATCCTCAAGACCCAGAGAGCGGAGGTGAGCGGCACCTTCACACCAGGGTGAAGCCCCTTTCCCCACAAACTACCAGAATCAAGGGTAAAAATTAAGGGTCACGTTTTGTTCTTTCTGTCCACAGATATTTTTCGAGCACCCTTTGAGAGGTATCATGGTGGTCTGTCTCTGAACCCACAGGAGCTGGATTTGACCTGCCTGGGTTCAAACTCCCAGATCTCCACTTACTAGCAAGTGAATGCTCAGTGTTTGATAAAGCCTCTGTGCCGTTTCCTCCCATGAAAGATGAAAAAGAAAGAAAGAAAAAAAAGGATGTGCCTATCTCATAGGCTGTTGTGAGAACTAAGCTAGTTCATGTTGGGGCATCAGCCAAAGTAGTTTCCTTTGACTGACATGAAAGTCTGACCTTGATTCATCCCACAATCCCAGGAGACTCAGGCCCATATGGCAGACTAGGAATTCTGATACAAGGTCCCAGGAGTACCTCAGTATTCTCAGGCAGGCAATGTCCTTTCTGACCCTTAATCTCCTCATCTGTAAAATAGGCAGCTGCATCCCTGGTCTCCGTTTCTTGAGGTCACTGTGAGGTTCTGCTGATATGCAGAGGATGCTCTTTGCACACTGTGAACTGGCCCCTGCAAGGTGGAACAGTTAGAGAGAACTGAGCATGTCCTTTCTGGATCTGTTGGAGTTTGTAAATGGAGATGGTTCACCTCAGCTCAAGGAGAAAATTCTCTCCTGCAGTTTACTCCAGCCATAAATGCCTTTGGTGCAGAGACCCAGGAGTGCTGGGCAGGGCCTGACTATAGCAATCAAGAGACCAGGCTGGGCTGTGCCCACTGTGTGGTCCCGTTTGTCCCTGTACTTTCCTGTCATAATGTTCAGCCCACCTCTGTATTGTTGCTTTTCTAATTGTTGACTGACCTTTGTGTGACATGTCCCCTCACACTCCCCAGAGCTTAGGGCACAGCCGGGGACCTGGTAGGTGCTCCATAAATGCTTGCTCAATGAATGAAAAATGACACAGAGGAGTGTTTATGACACAGGTCACAGTTCCTTGTGTGAGATCACCTCTCAAATGTCATTGCTTACACCAGAGGCCCCTCCAGAAACCAAATCCCAGAATTTGAGTGCACTCCTGGAGGAAAATCGAGGCCTAGAGAAGAAGTGGATGTCCAAAGTCACTCAGGTCTGCAGTGGCAGAACCAGGGTGGCCTCCACTGACGATCTGACCGGGACTCAGCGTCTCCAGAAAGGGGAACAGTGTCGGGCAAGCCGGAACAGTGGGGGCTGAGGCTGGATCCCAGGAATGCTTCCTTCTCCTGGTCCCTCGACCTCATAGATGATAAGCAAATCTGCGGGGCTGTGAAATCGGGGTCCCTGCTTCAGCCGCGAGGCAGTCCCAGGCGTGAAATGCACTACGACAGACCGCCCTCCCCGTGCGCCCGTGCAGCCGCGACGGCACAAAGAGGCCCGGCCGCGGCAGTTTTGAAAATACCAAGGAAGTTGATCTGGGCCGGGGCCCAAGAAGTGACGAGCGGCAGGGCGGGGGAGCGAGGCGAGCGGGCCGCGGGAGGAGGCGGCGGGGCGCGGGGCGCGGCAGAGCTCGCCGGCTCGGCGGGCAGCGCGGCGGCGGGGCGCGGCGCGCGGCGCCCGGCGGGGCGTCCCCAGGCGGCGACCCCGCGGGACCCTCCCCTCGGCCGCCGCCTCCGCAGCCGGCACGCGGCGGCATGATTCCCGCGGGCGGCGCGTAGGGCTGCGAGCGCTGCCTGGGGAGCACCCGCCGCCTCCGGTCCGTCGGCCGCAGCGCCAGCGCCGGCAGCGGGGCCCGAGGCCGGGCACACGGGACCATGAAAGGTAAGCGGCAGCCCCGCCGGCCGCCGGCCACCGCAGCCCTACCCAGGCCCGGACCCGCGGGGCGCCCTTCCGGCTGGCAGGGCTGGGAGCAGGGGTCTCCTGCCGTTGCGATCACCCCACGACAGGCATTGCGGGGGCTGCGGGGTGGGGGCAACGCCGAATCGTGAAGCGAAGGGCAAGGGATTGAGAGGGCTCTCACACGCCCCTGCGGAGCCCTGCCCTGCCCCTCAAAAACAAAGTCCAGAGAAGCTGCCCGCCCCGTAGCCAGTCAACACAGTCAGCAGCCCAAGCTCCAGCATGTAGCCCCCACCCTGGGTACCCGCCCCAGAGACTCCTGCAGCCCCCACCTACCCTTCTGCCCCACCCCAACTTCAGCCCCTTCCCCCAAAGAGTCGCAGCCCTCCGCTGGGCCCTATTCCTGCCAGCCTTCAACCCTACCTGTCCTGCCCTTCCCTCTGGCCTGGTACTAAGAAACCTGGGAAGTCCCATGGGCCAGAACTGAGTCCAGGTAGGGGCCATCCTCAGGTGGTCCTTTAGCCAGTTGTGGGCTGGAAATAAGAAGGACCGTGGTTGGGCCTAGCTTTCTGAGGCCCCGGGGAAGAGCATGCTTGATGTTCAAGCTCATTTCAGGGCTAGGAAAGAAGCAGACTTTGGACACAAGAACCTTTGCAGGAGTTTAGTGCCCTCTCCAGAGCCGTTTGCTAGTCCTCTGATAGGAGCCCTTCAAAGCTCAGGTGCCTAGCAGTGAGAACCTCACCGTCTCACCCTCAAGGGCCTCAGAGATAATTTGTGATGCTCTAAACGGTGCTTTCAGGTGTTGTGGAGAAAGGTAAGGAGGCATGGAGGGGATCCAGGCCTCTCAAGTCTGCCACAAACAGAGCAGCTGTTTGTCTCTTTGATGCATGAGTCTGGGGGTTTATTTGAAGAAAGGGCTTCACCAGGAAAGCTCTGACTGAAGGCAGCCTCTGCATGGCAGGGTTGAGGAAACTGAGGCCTGAACACGCAGACCGGCTTCATGAATGTGCGACTCCAGTCGTCCCACAGGGCCATGCACTCAGTTTGTTGCTCTGCTCATCCTTGTCTTGAAATTCATCATAATTTTCTAACAAGTGACCTCTTCTCGCTTTCCTTTTGCTCTGGACCCCCCCAAAGTCTGTAACTGGTCCTGTAGAGAAGAGACTTGCCTAAACCTGCTAGCTAGTCGGGGGACCAGAGTCCAGGGCTCCTGGCTTCCAGTCCTGAGTCCACCCCTGCCTCTCTGCTGCTCCCTTCCATCTGGCCTCTGGCACCTTCTGCCTGTGCTTCCTCATGGCCACACCATGTCTTGGACGGTCTGAGATGAGCCAAGCAAGTTATCAACCCCAGTGACCTCCTTTGGCAGCAGAAGGGAGCCTCACCCACTGAGCTCCTGCTCCTTGCTGCCACATCTCTGGAGCTCTCCCTTCCCTAGGGAGCAGGCCAGAAGACTCTGGGAAGCTCTTAGCCACATCTTACCACTTCCTATCGGCCACAGGCTGCCCTGGACCTTGGAGGATGGTAAGATGCTGCGCAGAGCGGTTTTGGCTGCACCAACATTCCAGACAAACACTGTAAGAGAAATTAAGAGTATGGGAAAGACAGGCCCCCTGAAAGCCCACAAAATGGAGGTGGAAAGAGCCCCTGCGAGTGAATATCTAGGAAGAGGTGCCTGAGGGGGAGCTGCTGACATGTGTCGCCAGATTCCTGAGGCCTCCTTTCAGCTGATGGGAGGCCGTGACTTCCAGAATGAAGCACCAACCCTGCCCTCTCGCCTCCTTCCCCTACTCTGAACCAGCAGCCTCCCTAGGGCCAAGGAACTCCTGGCCACTGAGGCCTTTAAGACAGCTCTTTGGAAATCCTCCATGATCTCCTGCTGCATCCCAGGGCCCCATGGGTGCACTGCTGCTGGGGAAGGCAAGGGTTGGCTTCCAGCAAGCCTCCCTCCCTCACAGCCAGAAAAGCCGCCACCTCTACCTGAGATGGAAACAGCAGGGCAGACGGCAAATATTTGGCCTTTGGGATCTGTGGAGTGTGAAGAACCAGGATTTTTCTCACCCAAGTGGAAAAAGGAAAGTGCCCCTCAGAGCTGGGCGGTGGCCCCTTCCAGAGAGCCTTTCCCTGAGGGGAGGCTGGCTCCACAGGCTGCGTCAGAGCTCCCGCCAATCTGCCAGTTACATCTGTTGGCAAAGGGTCACCGTCCCTTGCTCAAAACAAACATGGTGATGTGGTGTTTCATGGGGAAAGGGGCGTGGCGGGGACTGTACTTAAACAAGAAAACACGCCTGTGGAGCACACAGCCCACCAGTGGCTGAGTGCCAGGGCCCACTCTGCCAGCCGGGCTGTTTCCTCCAGCCAGCCAGGCCTCCCAGGCAGCCACGTCTTTTCATGTAAGCTGGCACCTGGTCCCTCTCACACAGAACCCTGAGGGACATTCAGCTGCCACCAACCCCTTGGTGACAAGCCCACCTCAGAGCTCCCACTGCTTTTGTGAGCCATTAACAGTCACTTGTGGGACCGTTTCACACCACCATCACAGGGTCTTGATGGGAGAGTCCTCCCAGACCTCCAAGAAGCCGTCAGGTTTGATTGGAGAACAGGTTGCAGACTGTCGTCCTAGTCCTGTCGAGTTCCCCCTGTGGGCCCCTTTCTCCTCTTGGGTGGTCCCTGAGGCCCAGCAGCATTTGGGGAATTGGAAGCAACTCAGTGGAGGGTGATGGGAAGCCTTGCCTGTGAGACCTGTGTGCTCGGCCGGCTGCCTGCCTTGCACAGGGCAGAGCCACCCGCTGCGCTGCAAGCTTGAGAGGAACAGGCCCTCCCAGCAGAAGCGGGTGGTACCACATAAAAGGGAGAAAGGGGGGCTGCACAAACAGCAGCCCTCCGCCTGGAGAAGGCTGCCTCCCAGCTTGGCAGAGGAGATGACCTCCACTTGGTAGCTGGCAGGCTGGGCTTCCATCCCTGAACCTCAGGGCACCAGGAGGGACCTGGGTCAGAGGCAAGGAACTGATGTCACAAAGATGAAAAGAGCCACCAAACAGCCTGATTCAGGTGGGCCTAGAGTCCTTAGGGTTCAGATATTAGAAATCCTTTCCAAACTCTCAAACATTCCCCCACAAAAATTGTCACCCTGTCATTCATTTGGGTGACTTTAATAACAGAAGGCTCACATCCCAGAGCTAATTTGTGAAAGAGGAAAAAGCATTTGCCATAGGCGTTGGTGGACAGCTTGGCAGTTTCCGTGGACAGGCAGCTGCTCTGGGTGTTAGAATTGGCACCCAGGCCAGCATGACAGCCGGTGCCACTCATATGTGCACCCCAGTGGGGTGTGTGTGTGTGTGTGTTGGAAGCACTGAAGCCCTGAGTCTGCCCAGTCCTGTTACAGACCAGCTTTATCCCTGCAACAAAGTCCCTGGACTTCTTGGGGCTTAGTCCCCCTCATCCAAAGACACTGAGTGACCTCACAGGGCAGTGTCAGCGTGAGTTTCGTCAGCAGGGTATCTGCCTTTTCCCTAGCAATTGGGGGCAAACGTGACATTTACTCAGTGTAACATGTGAGTCCCCCACTGGGCTGAAGTCCTCAGCAGCAGAAATCATACTGGGCGTCCTCAGGTCCTAACACAGGTTTCCGTAAAAATACAGGCTTCTGTTTGACAGCTATAGACCAACTGCCGGACCCCAGGGTCTGCATGTCTGCAGGTGTCTAACAGCAACGAAAGGTACAGAGGCCAGACATCGTCCTTTCTCTGAAGGCACTTAGCTTCACTAACGCCCTTCAGATTTGCGCCTGAATCATTCGAAAAAGACGTTTAGTGGTAGGTGTCGTGTGAGCGTTCCTGAGGAGGGTGCCTTTGGTTCTCTTCCTGGCTCCCTTGCTGCTCTTCTGGATGTCCCTGGCTTTGGACAGACTCCTGGGCTCTTGCTGAGCTCCTTCCCCACAGTCTCTCAGGTCTCATCCATCCAGCATGTGGGGATAGGCTGATGGCACCACCGTACTTCTCTGAGCTCCAGACCCACATTTCCAGCGGTGTCCTCCACCTCTCCTTCTGGAGACCTGCAGACACTTTCTTCACCATTCAGATGAGATACCCCCCCACCTGAATCCCGGCTGGACCCCTGGCTACTCTAGAGGCCATCTCACACTTTTTAGTCGGCCACCAGGTATAAGCACTTGCGTTTTGGAGGAAGCCTGCCAGCTGAAGGGAGGCAAGGGTGCTTCCTGCCGGCTGGGCAGGACAGGACACACACATCTAACAGACCTGAATACACAAGGCACATGGTGCAAAGGAACAAAGGAGCAACATGAACCGCGGTCCACAGAGAGCAAGTGAGCCCTTCTGAAAGGCTTCATTCAGCCCAAGGGTAGGGTAGCCTTGGACCAGGTCAGGCAGGAGAGGCAGGAAGTAGTGTTGGCCGGAGTTGGACATTAGGTTCCCAGGGTTTTGTGGTGGCCAGTAGAGAGATTAGCCTGAAATTGAGGGTTTGCCAAGAGAGGCCGAGAGCCATAGGTCTGAGTGGCCTTGAGTGCCACCTGAAGGACCTGTGATCGCATCCTGTCGGGGTGGAGAGCCCTGGAGAGTGTGTCAGGAGAAGGTCTGTTTGCCACTTCTCCCTGGAGACACCCTCTCAAGACTGTAGCTCATGCTGGGAAATCTGCACTTTGAGAGTGGGAGGAAGAAAATGTGCCTATGGCAGGGCCAAGAGGAGTGGTCAGGGACACAGGCAGAGACGAGGACGGCAATGGAAAGTGAGAGGGGACACTCCAGAGGGAGGAAAGGGTCCACCAGAGTGAGCCCCAGGGGTAGCTGCTTGGGAGAGGGACAGCTGCCAAGGGGGAGGGGGGGGAGCCAAAGGCTGGAGCAAGAAGGGACCTCGGGTTTGAGACGTTTCAGGAAAAAAGGAGTAGGTGGAATGAGAAGCAGCCAGGCAGAAAGGGACTTTCAAGGTGAGGATGGCCAGTGCTCCTTTGAAAGCAGAGGGACAGGAGAGAAGGGGAAAGAGCTGGGCGTGGGGAGGAGGGGGGAGAAGAGGTCCTCTGTGTGGGGACACAGGAAGGCACAAATGGTACAGAAAACATGAGGTCTTTGCACTCCTGACCCCATGTCATCTCTGTATGGTACTCGTTTCAAAAACATCAAAAACTTCAGAAAAGGGAAAAATATAGCTCTCCACATGTAATCCCACTCCTCAGAGATAATAAATGACAAGACGTGGATGAACGCTCTTCCAGAAATCTTTGTGGACACTTAGAGTGGACTTCACCCTCCTAACCCCACGTAGGAAGGATGACACCATCCATCTTCTGTCATATGAACTCTAAAATTTAAACAGAAAGGGCCAGAGGTGTAGCTTAGTAGCAGAGCCTAGCATGCCCAATCCCTGTTCCTTTCCTACTACCAAAATATGCTTTTTAAAAAAATCAGTAAAATGCTAGGCACAGTGGTGCACACCTGTAATTCCAGCATCTCTGGGGTTGAGGCCAGGAAGATCTCAAGTTCACAGCCAGCCTCCTCAACTTAGTGAGAGCCTGCCTCAAAATAAAAGTAGAAAGGACGGGGATGTAGCTCAGTGGTAAAGCACCCCTGGGTTCAATTCCCCAGGACCAAAAAATCAACAGAAGCACGTAGATGTCTTTTCCAGGCAATACACGTAGAGCTGTTTTGGGATGGTTGTGTAACATTCTGCACTACAGCTCTCACTGCTGGGGAGAGGCACGGGCCACTCACATACCCCTGAGGTTTATCGCAGCATGTAGCGATCTTCTCCACACACATCTTGTCTAGTCCTCCTTGACCAATTATTCTCCTAAGAAAGGTTCCTAGAAGAGGGTTGCTGAGCCAGAGAGCAGCTATTTGTGCTATTGAGATCCAAAACTGAAAGGGTCTCTTTCTACACCCCTCCCTCTGCTGGGTGTGGGGTGTAGACTTCTGGAGGGAGCTGGTGGAAGGTAAAGGAGTTGGGACCTAGTGGTCTTCATCTTTTTGGAACAGAAGGAGGTGAGCTCATCCTTGGAGAGTGACCATGGATAGAGAGGAAGAGGAACTGGGCAGTTGGAAGTGAGGGTCTTGATGGCAGGACTTGGTTGGAGCCAAGTCCATGCCACTCTCTGACATGCTGCCACTGGGCTGGGTGGGGAAAACCCACCTCAGTGCAGAGAAAGTAGGCTGAGCACTGACTGGGGCCTTGACTGGGAGCGAGCAGCAGGATCCAGGGCCCAGGCTGGCCCTGCGGCAAGGCTGCTCTTGGGGTTCAAGGTGGGTGATGCGTGAAGGAAAGGGAGTCAAGGTTTAGAGCAGGAGAGATGAGAAAAAATAATTGAGGGGTGCAGAACAGGAGCCAAGATCACGCAGGTGGAACGGCAGTAAGCTTGTGCCCAGAAGGGGCAGGCGGAGCTGTGGGCAGGCGGTGCTGCGGCCAGCGTGGAGACTCCAGGTCAGGGAGGCTCAAGTTTCCACAGAAATGTTGCCTCCAAGCGAGGGGACGGCAGGAAACAGATGAAGAAATGATCCAGCCCAGTGATGTCATTTCCTAGAACAGCGTTCTCCAAAGGGGGTGTGTCTCTGAATAACAGTCCCATAGAATTAACAGGTGTGTGTGTGTGTGTGTCTATTATATACACACATATAATATTATATACATATAAAACACACACACATACATATATGTTTTTTAAGGTTGACAGGAAGTGCTATGGTTAAATAAGTCTGAGAAACATGGAATCAAATATAGATTTAAATAGGCTTTTTTTGGGGCAGTGCTTTTCAAAATGTTTGCTATGCTAATGTGACTCTGATGGTGATATGTGCACAGCACTTACTTAACCAAAGAACCCCTTTATCACGAATATTTTGGAATTACTGTTTCATAGGACATTTTGAAAAATGCATTTCTTCAAAGTTGGAATTTTTCCTGAGTGATGGGGATTGGGATGTAACTGCAGACCACAGCCACAGTTCAGTGGGGTAGGCTAGAAAAACAACCCTAATAAGAGCCCCACATGATCCTTTTTTTTTTTTTTTTTGTATGAGGAATTGACCCCACAGGTGCTTAACCACTGAGCCACATCCCCAGCCCTACCCCCTTTTTTTTGAGACAGTCTCACTAAGTTGCTTGGGGGCCTCTCTAAATGGCTGAGGCTGGCTTTGAACTTGTGATCCTCCTGCCTTCGCTTCCTGAGCATTCACTGCGTGCCAGGTGCGCTTCATTTATCATCTTACTGGATTTTCACAACTGCCCTGGGAAGTGGAGGCCTTAGACCCAATGAACAGGAAGCTCAGAGAAGGGACACTGAGTGCCTTGGAACACACAGCATGGACCTCGAGTGGTGAAAAATAGCATGTGGGGTTTGAAGGACCTAAGGGGATGAAAGGGATCCGGCCGACTGGGGGCTTCCACCCTCCCATCCTGCTGAATTTGTGGGTTCAGGGAGTAGAAAAGGGGCTGTCCCCACGCAGGAGACCAGTGTGGATGTGACGGAGTGACTACTGAATGAGTGAAGAGCCCAGTTCTCTCCTCCGTAGAGGAAACGCCACCCTTGAGGGGTCACTTAGGAGTGGGTGGGCGTTTGGGGTTGTCACCGTGACCAGGATGTGAAATGCCTGCAGCGAAGATGAATTCCATCTAAGAAAAGTTGTGTGACCCAAACTGCCTGTGGCGTCCCCGTAAGGAAAACCAGGGGCAGGAGAGAGAGGACGGTCACCGTGGATGAGGAGGGTGTCGCATAAAGGGGGCACTTACCCCCACGCTCTGTGGTGACCGAAGCCACAGTGCAAGCAGCAGAGGAAGCGTGGCAGGGACTGGCAGAGGAGCCACCTGCCCCAGGGTAGGAAGGAGCAAAGGAACAAAGGAGCTTGAGGGTGGGGACCAAAAGGGAGGCCGCTGGGGGAAGGAAATGGCAGACAGCGAGGAGGGGGAGCCGAGCTGCAGGATCCGAGGAAGGCCAGCCTGTCTGGAGCTGAAATGGCCAGAAGCTTCCCACGGGAACACAGATGCACCGCAAAGGAAACCCGAGGGAGGGCGGTGGCGGAGGGCCCTCCTGCGACAGCCCCTCGCCTTGATTGCAGCCTTCAGCTTAAACTACAGCCGTGCTGCGCCCCTAACCACAGCATGGGCCTCAGAAGGCAGCAATCTTTACTTTTCCTGACCCAGTTGGCTGTTTTGAAAACCCACTCTGAACCCTGCTGAAGATAATCATCAAAATATGGCCCTTGAAGTGCGGGAAGAAAGGCTTCGATTCACTTCCTCGAACCCCCCGCCCCACCTCCCTGGCTGGATGGAAGAAGGCCGGTGTGAGCGGCCCCGTGGAGTCCGCAGCTGGTCAGAGGTGGGGCTGCTCTCCACCCCGGAGGGTGAGGGAGCCAGGATCAACCCCAAGAGCATCGGCAGCCCCCCGAGCCACTCCAGGACCGGCGCCCCCATCAAACCTCCACGTGGCTTGTGGGAGGAAAGGCTTAAAGACGTTGGCGTTCCTTCTCCGTGGCAGTCCTTCCAGTGTTCAGGTTGGATATTGTGGCCCATGGATGACAGGGACAGAGGCCCCTTCAGAGCTCCAGTGACCCCTTACTTCAGGTCTGCTCTTTGCAGCGCTGGCCTTCAAAGGCAGTTTGTTTTTTTGTTTTTTGTTTTTTTTTCCAAAGCACCCTGCCTGTGATTTGGGCACGTGGCCACATGGAGAGCAGACTGGGCTGACTGTGCCTAGATAATCCATGGGGCTGGTTTCTTGATGACGGGACTGGGGCCTGCCTTTGTCACGGCTTGGGTCCCTTGGGGCCTCGGGCAGGGGAGGCAGCTACTGAGTCAAAGAGCCTTAGGTGTTGGCTCCTTTATGATTCCCAGAGCAGCCCTGGTGGCTCCCCCAGGTTCAGACATGGCTTGTCTTCTCCAGTGTCTTCTCCTACACCCACCCCCTCGTGTCCTTGATTCTGAAGTCAGCAAAATAAGAGGGAAAAAGAAGAGAGAAAGACCGTGCGCCTGAAACAGGCCATTTCTGGACGCCCGAGGCCTCTTCTAACATGATTTCCCTGACATTCCCAGCAATCTGTGGGCTGTATACCCAGGTGCTCCTCAGCTTCTAGCATGTTGGAAGTTTCAAATTTCAAGGATGTTTCTGTGAGGCACATATGAGAACCACAGCCTTATCACAGGGGGCCGTGGAAATGCAGGCAATATTCTAAGACAGTTAGCTGGGACCAGTGGGGGAAATAACCCACCCCACACAGCCGAGAGCCCTTCTAATTGTAGGAGAACAGTAGCATCTCTCCCAACTGTGAAGGGGAGGCAGCAGGGCCTGCATCTTGCTGTGCCTGCTCACCCCCCAGCCTGAGGCCTCTGTGTGCTAATTTGCTCTCTGCTGCCTTAAGCCTCTGCAGACTCGGGAGCACTCCCCAGCACTCCCTAGCCAGAGAGCTCTAATAATAAACCAGATGTAAACCATATTTGAAGTCATTAATCTTCATTTATTTTAATAAAAATGAGCTCATGATTAAAGCAGCAGTGGGTGACAATTAGCTCAGGACACAGGCCCTCAAAGGGTCAGCAAGCCCTGAACACCCACCAATGGCATCAGCCCCAGGCTGAGAGGAGCAGAAGGGAGGTTTCCTGAAGTGAAGAGGGGACAAGTTGCTGGGACAGAAAGGTCTCGTCCAAGCTGTGACCTTCCTGAGCAGGGCAGTGCGTCTCTGCAGGCACTTGGTGTATGTCTGGATCTTGCTCCAGATCCTGGACATCTGGAAACCGCTGTCAGGCCGGTGGGTCACTTAGCCATGAGCCTTTGTAACACAGCGGAAGTGACTCTGTGACGTAAGCTCCCTTCCCACCCTCCTGCCTGTGGCTTGCTGTCTCTGAAGATACTTCCGAAGGCTGGTGCCCAGCACTAAGTCAGATGGCCCAGAAGGCAGCAGGGGAAGAGTATGGGGAATGGGGGGAGGGCCTTCTCCCATCAAGGTCCACCCTGCTTGGCCCAGTGCAAGGCGGGCGTCCAGCTTCCTGGCTGATCAATCATCCTCTGATCCGTCACACCTCTGTCTTCTGCCAGGCTTTTCTCCTTCTTCACGTTGGTGTGTTCATCTGTTCTCAGAGCAGAAAATCTGTCTAACGTGACTTCAGTGAGCCTGAGCTTGTGAAGGCTGGGCCCATGTCCGTCTCACGAATGTTTTGGATCACATTCTCATTAGCGGGAGCAAGGCCAAAGTGGCGAGTTGCTGCCATGTTCCAGACGCGGGTGTCTCAGGAGTCCCTCATGCCCAGGGCTCAGTTCTGGAGAACGGAAATCCAGGGATTAGGAAAAGGAGAAGCCATCTTTAGGGACCAAGGAGGGCTGTGAGTTATGGAGCTAGATGTCAGCGCCGGGAAAATGGCCAAACGCTTTGTGCGCCCCCCACGCTAGTGATCTCTGGGCTGGCAGCTGTCACTTCCGTCCCTTAGGCCCCTCCTCACCACAGCAGAAAGCGGCCGTTATTGATTCCCACTTGCTAGGGACAGCCAGTGTGAGGGGCTCTCACTGAAAGAACAAGGTCATGACAGAGCTGTGCTCTGGGAGAGTGTTTGCTGAAGGCTGGTGTCCGCCTCGCCTGATTTAAGTCATCCCAGATTCCGGCAGAGGCTGTAAACAGCAAAGTGACGAAATTGGCCTGGGAGCCAGAACAGGGAGGAGGCCCAGTCACAAGGGCAGGCCCAGGAGCACCACCAAGGGGTGGGGGGAGGGGGGGCAGGGCCGGAAGTCATCGTTGCTCCCGGGAATGGCAGGAATCCCTCCCTGAGCACCCGGGCAGGGCCTCTGCAGAGCCCGGGGGGACGAGAGGCCCCAGCGAGCTGGGTGGGGTTCAGGTCAGAGGAGCACAGGAGGCACTGGGGAATTCCAACCCTCTGGTGGGTAGGAAAGACATCAGAACCCTGTGACCAGCCAGGGAGCTGTCCCTATAAACCGTTGGCAGCTTGATGATGGAATGGCAGCCCGAGCCGCAAAGCAGGGTCGTGAGGCTGATTTTGCAGGATAACCATGAGATCGGCGGCACCCCACCCATCACTCTTCTTTCCCTCCTTCCTCCTCCCACTCAACCACCCTCTGCAAAGCGCTCACCTACACACCCAGATTCACACATGCACACCGTTGTGCCACTGGCCAATTCCATGGAGAAGAAAGCCAGGATTCAGGAAGTCTTGCACTAGTTGCTCTGTGACTTAAGCCAGGCAGTAAAGACCTGATCTCTCTCTCTCTCTCTCTCTCTCTCTCTCTCTCTCTCTCTCTCTCTCTCTCTCTCTCTCTCCAGCTCTACCTCTCTTCCCCTCTCAGCTCAGTTTCCCAACCTGTCAAGTTGAGAGACTGCTTCTCATTCCATTCCAGAGTTAGTGATCAGATGGGACAGTGGAAATGGGGGCACTTCCCAAGTCTCAAGCCCTGGTCGCCAGCTCCATTCAATCAGAATCTCTGGGGATGGGCCCCTGACCCTGTTCTCTGAGTCAGGGTGCAGCATAGAACCACTAGCAGAAACCACAATACAAAATTATTCACCACTTCTTTCAAAACTGTGTTCATTGAGCCCTTTGGTGTGCCAGCGACTGTGTCAGGGGCTCTGGATAAAGCGGAGAAGATGGATGCAATCCCTGCCCTAAGAACTTAAGTCCTGGGCGAGAGAGCCGTCAGATGAATAAGGACAGGCACCTTTGATTGCATCCTATAAGGGAAAATACAGAGCATGAGGAAGCACGGGCAACAAGGGTTTACTGGACTGCAGCCCAGGGAAGGCTTTGCTGCAGAACTGAAGTTTCTTAACTTCCCTGCTAGTCTGCTCAGGGCTGCCTTTGCTCAGCAAGTCTTCCTGGGGACTCTGCATCTCAGTTTCTGGCTGGTCACAGTGGTCACAGCACAGTACTTGGGAAATTGGATTGCAGATTCTAAAGAGGTTTAAGGCACAACTCAAGACAATTAATGGTTGTTGTCAGAGGCCTGGAGGCTCTGCATGCTCTGTACTGTGCTTGTCCCTCCTCCTTTTGACCTCATTTGCAGAAGCTAGACCTCTTAGTACTTTGCAGTGCCTTTGTGCCTTACCTTGGTGGAGGAGTTTGGTGGGAAGATGTCCGAACTCAAGTCTTGGCTTTGCCACTTATATTCTATGCTGTTGAGCAACTTTCTTCACTTCTTTGAACCTCCATTTTTTTGTCCATAAATGTGATACTTTGGACTGTAACATTTATAGGGTTGTTGCGAAATCTGCCTTGGGGCAAGAACCAGAACTTCATCCCATTTGAAAAATGAAAATGGAGAAAAGCAGAAATTGGAGCTTCTGCTTCTAGCACTAATGACCTACACAAATTCTCAGGCTATAAAATTTAGGTACTAGAAAAATAATAAACACGCAATGTG
This sequence comes from Sciurus vulgaris, assembly GCF_902686455.1. NCBI lineage: Eukaryota > Metazoa > Chordata > Mammalia > Rodentia > Sciuridae > Sciurus > Sciurus vulgaris. Next base: position 10,124,061 of record NC_136465.1, on the reverse strand, counting down.
TAGTTAAATTTGGAAGAAAATAGAATGGAACTACAAGGATCAGAAGGAAGAAAGAGAGGGAAAAAATAAATTAAAGCTGAAACAGATGGTAAAATAAACAGAGAGGACATCAAGACAGAGAGCAGAGTCCTGGATGCATGAGAAGACAGGGATGAGAGGAGAGGGGACCTTGAGAGGCATAAAGCCTGGGCAGCTGGACAGAAGTCTGGTATGGTACATCCTGGACCCTGGAAGGTGCTCCTCCCGGGGTGCCACACCATCTCACCCTGGACCAGCCCCCGTCCTTCCTGAGTGATCACACCCCACGCTGACTAGTCAGTGCCAAGCCATACCTGTTGGTGAGAATTTTTACTCACCCCAGGTAGTCTGCGCTCTGAAAAATGGGGAGGAATGGAGCAAGAGGCAAGGGGGAAACTTCCATCTGCCAGACGGCCTGTCAGGAAACCTGGCATCTCCAGAGTCTCCAGGCAGTCCAGAGTCTCACTGGTAATTGTGTGTGTGTGTGAGTGTGCGTGCACACTGGAGATTGAACTCAGGGCTGCACATGTGCTAAGCACACACTCTACCACTAAGCTACACACCCCCGCCCTTCACTAATAATTTTGAAGTATATAAAATAAAATATGGAGATCCTTTGAATTAAACTCATACTTTTTATGATGAAACTCATTGGGATAGTCTAGCAGATCTGTATATAGTCATATGTAGTGTGGGTAGAAATGTAATTTGTGTACTCTGATGATAACTTGTTAATGAAGCAAAATGTGTCCTTATGATCTAAACCAGTAAATTTACTTTTAGGAAATTGTCTTAAGAAGATCATGGGTTCATAACATTTTATGCATCGGGATTTTTCACTCTGGTACACATTGCAGTCTTATTCACACACCCACATATATGCACACATATATGCACACATATATGCACACTTCATTTTTTCTAAAGCAATTGAACATGACCTACATATATCATAGTTGCTTATCTCTAAGAATAGGAATATAATCAGAGAAAAGTTAAGAATTTCATGAATTTACTTCATCTGATCTACTGGTCATATTCTAGTTTGGTCAGTTGACTGATATGCTCTATAGATGTCCTTTGCCCTCCAACCCAGGATCCAGTCTGTTCTGTGACCAAGTATTGCAGTTTGCTGTCCTGACTCTTTCACCTTTAATTGTCTTTGATGACTGATTGTTTAGACTAGCTGACTTTTATTTTTAATAGGATGATCCTTGTGTTGTATATTTCTCCTGTTTCCTTACGCATTCTTATTGAGTAAAATACATAGGTGATGGAGGATGCCTCTCACAATGCCCACCTGTCCCTTCCAGGTGAAGTCACTCTAGATCACCTGGTCAAGGTGCTTCCTGATTTCTCCAGTGTTTAAGTACTGGGTTTCCCCCTCCCTGCAAAGAACAAGGCCCCAGTAAGGAGATGCTTTAAGACCTTGCATACCTTGCTGCTCAGCAAAATTGTCCCTCAAGACACCACCCACCGATAATTCTTGCCCGATCCAGTCTCTACCATGATTGCAAATGCTGATTTCCCAACTCCAGCACCACTATAAGAAGGAGTCTTTCCTTCTCCCTTTCTGTTTATATATCTATCATTGTGAATTCATGAATTCCTACTTTTTTAATGACATGTAATCTTATCATTATACCTAATTATTTTAGTACTTGAATTGTCCCTGTTTCAGCCAGTGGGAACTTCTTCAAGCTGATTGTGTTTCTTGTGACATTTCATCTTTTCTTTCTTTTCCTCTTCCCTTTCCCTTTCCTTTCCTTCCTTTTATTTTTTAAGCAATTTTTAGAATAACAAAATGGTCCATGTTCATCTCCCTCCCACCCCAACCCTGGAATCAGACAAGATTTCTCCAAGGAGCCCTGGCTCTTTTTAGTGGGAAGTGGTCCTAGAGATCAAGACCTGGCTCTCAAAGGGTGCCCACTGCTGTCATGGCATCCACTTCCGAGGCCTTTCCACAGGCAAAGTTGTACGTATATACATGCCTACAAATATGGATACACACAAGCACATAATTATGAAGATCTTAGAAATTTGAAGTTCAGGTTGATGTCCGTTCTCGAGGGTTTCTTTCTTGACTCTCCCATTCCATATTCCAGTGTCCCTTTACCCAAGCAAGAGCCCTGGGCCCAAGCTACACCACCACATCGACTCATTCGCCCAACCCCATTTTAATCTAAAATTATTTCAGGATGGCTCCAGCCATGCTACAACAAGAAGCAAACATGCCTAAGAAGTTCAAGGTTCGTTTGCACTTTCCCACTCACACCAACCCCACCCCAAGGTGAGCCACGTGGTCTGTGTCATAACTTACTTAATGTTGGTTCTTTTCTTCTTTCTTGGTCCTCCCGAAAATACGAGTCTCTTTAGTTCCAGTTTTTCAGTTTTATTGATTAAATTTCATCAATTTAATTTCTTGAATAGTAACCTATTTTCCAAAGCCAGAAAATAAAAAGTTAGTCTCAGAGAGGTGTCACTTCTTCCTGTGGTCCTTCTGCCTGTGTGCCCTCTGCCCAAGCCCTAGCAGAAAACGGCCTCATTGCACTCTGGTTAACCCTCCTGGTATTCTTTTTATAATGAAAGCAGACATAGGTATGATTTCTAAATTTCTCTTCTTTCATATAAAAAGGTAAGTTGCTATATATGCTCCTTCACACCTTATCTTTTTCACTTATTACCTCCTGGAAATTATTACATATCAATTAGTAGCGATTTCCCTATTTGTTTATACAGCCGCATAGAGCCAGCCCCTTTGGTGAATACACACCACCGCATATTTAACCAGCGTTCTACACTCGGATACAGTTAGCGCTTGTGTTTGGAATTATAAATAACCTTGCAATGAATAACTGTCGCATGCATTTCCACAATGTCAGAGGTGTATATTCTGGATGTATTCATGGAAGTGTGACTGCTGAGTTGAAGACTAGATGCATGTGGAAGACTAAATGCACATGTCAGATCCACTCCATAAAGCATGGGCCATTTTGTGTCCCCACCCCAACTTCCCACCGCCCAGCCAGCAGACCATATTGTCAGGCCTCTGTATTTTTGCAAATCTCATGGGTGAGAAACTTCATCACAGTGTGGTTCTAAATTACGTTTATCTTATTAGTAAAGTGGAACATCTTTTCGTTTGTTCAAGGATCATCCTATATATTTTTCATAAAATGTGCAGATCTTTGGCCCATTTTTCTATAGGATTTTTGGTACTTTATTTCCTTAATCTTTAGTACTCTGTATATTTGGCACATCTGCTCTTTGTGTACACGTTGTGAACATTTCTCCCAGTGTGGAACTTGTCTTTTGATTCTGCTTCATGCTGTTTGTTTTCTGTTTCTGTTTTGTTTTTGTTTTTTTGCTTGCCGTGCAAAACTGGTTTTGTTTTATTGTCATGTGATTAAATACATCGAGATCTTTTATTGCCTCTGGATTTGGAGGCAGTTTTTAAATGCCCTCTCTAGAATTTTCCAGAGCAACCTAGGTTTCATACCCAGCTTTCCTCCCTGCTTCCCAGAACAAAATCCCCGGTCAGCTTCCAGGAGGCCAATGCTCATTTTGCAACACCCCCCAGGATTTGGCTCATTCCCCCTTATTTTAGGCATCTTCCTCCTTGTTGTCCATAAAAAGCCAGATCTTATTAAGGGGTCTGGGAAAGAAGCACAGCCTTCTGAATGAGGGAACACATCGTTTAGGTCTTATGGAAGGACCGAGCACTCCCAGGGAAGAAGCACCAAATTGGCCTCCGGACAGGGACTCTTCTTCCCCAGGACCCCTTGGCATCCCAGTGGTCCTGGGGGAGGCATGCAAGGCAGGAGTTGGTGCCCCTCCTGTATCCTCCCACCTCCTGCTTCCTCCTCTCCTTGGATCCCCAGGCTGGGCTGAATGCCAACTTGGTAGAGACTGCCGAGTCCAGATTCGGTCTTGTCCCTAGAGAAGAGGAATTTTGTTTCCCTCACCACATATCAGGACATGAGAGGACACTGAGCCATGTCAGTCAACCAGCTCTTATTTCTTCCTGCTCCGCTCCCAGAGGTCTGAGCAAGATGCAGATGGAATAAGTCACAGAGCTGCCCCAGCCCCCAGTGTCTTTCCTCATCCAGAGGGGTGGGACACACGACTCCCCCACCTCCTAAGTCTTAACTCTGTGCCCCTTTTCTTGGGCACCACCTGGAGTTCAGGTGGACTGGCTTGGACTCCAGGGTACGGTGGGCATGGACTGTAGGGACTGGTGCTGAATGGGCAGCTGGAGAGGGACGGGTGTGGGCCAGGGTACAGCCTGGGTCTGATGGCACTGGTTCCACTGCAGTGAGGTCGGCTGGTGGTGACGGGGATGCATTATGTGTTACCGAAGAGGAACTGGCCGGTGAAGACGAGGACATGCCGTCCTTCCCATGCACCCAAGAGGGTAAGAGCCCTAAGGGCTGCCCCATCTCCCCTCTGGGCTGAGAGCTCCCTGCCCCATCTCCAGGCTGCCCCATCTCACTATAGGGCTTCAAAGTCCTGATTCTTGATGCCTTCCTGCTTCCTGGAGAGTGAAGGATGGAGCCGGGTGACCCTGGGCGGGGCAGCGTGGAGGAAGCCAGCATTTGACCCAGATGCGGTCTATCACCTATGCTCCTGAGCCCTGTCAGGGACCTCACCCTCCACCCTGGTCAGATACTCTGTGCCCACAGCCTGCCTTCTAGCTGTCCCCTGATTGTCCCCTTTATTGTCTCCCACACCACTGCATTGCTATTTGGGGTAGGGCCCTTGGTGGCTTTCAGTGTGGATTAGAGCTCTTGGTCTCCACCTTGGCTGTGTGCTGTGATCAGCCAGCCACGCCTGAGACTACGTTTCCTAAGTACAGATTTGTTGTAGTTTGGAGTGAGAGTCAGGTGACATCAGGACTTTAGTCATTTCTGGTCCTCATCCTGTGCAGATGAAGTGGAGTTCACCTGGGAGTCTCACAGTAGCGGCCATCTCTGCCTCCTGGTGGGCACTGGGCACCTGCCAGAGTTTCCAGGAGTATCTGGTTCCCTCCTCCATCCACACCAGCAGCCTAACTGGTAGATGGTCAGCATGTGTCTGACTTCCAGAGGGACCGCTGGTTAACTGCCCAGTTTGGGGACTGGTGACCAATGTTCTCGTTTGCCAGGGACTCAGGGGTTTCCCAGGGTGAGAGGCTTTGAGTATTAAAATGTAGACAGTCTCTGCAAGGAGTTCCCACCACAAGAGAGTCTGGGTGCTAAAAGCCAGAAGGTCCAGGGCAAAAGGGAGCAAGTTGGTCACCCAGGGGTACAACAAGGCTGCCCCTGCTGTGGACCATCACCAGGGCCACCGAAGAGGGTAGAGGTGTTTCCCCACCCCAGGGTGAATGAATACCATAGAGAGAGAATGACCACGTGAGGGGTGGAGGGTGCTCTTTGAAGACCCTGACTCTGTCTCCTCTACTCCAGAAAGCTCTAGGACCGAGAGAGAGAGATGGGAAGACAGGTGGAGAGTGAGCGTGGGGGCTCCCCTTGTGGGCCTGGTTTGACAAGCGATGAGACAGCTCAGTGCAGGAATGTGGAACTGACACTTCTACTCCAGCCTCAGTCCCTGGCCTAAGCCATTACCCTCCTTCTGTCCCCCACAGGTCGCCCGGGACCCCGCTGCAGCCGCTGCCAGAAGAACCTGTCTTTACACACGTCAGTGCGGATTCTGTATCTCTTCCTGGCTCTGCTCCTGGTGGCTGTAGCTGTGTTGGCCTCTCTGGGTGAGTCCAGTTCCTCCATCCCAGGCTGCAGGGGAATGTCTGGGCAGGAGTTCAGCACCGAAATCTCCCCGGTGAAGACCAGCCCCTAACATCTGTAGCCCAGGCCTGAGAATCAGCATATTTCTGACTAGGAAATCTTAATGTTTGATCCACCTGGGAAGATCAGCTCCTCATTTCTGACCTGTGTGGCCCGGAGCAAGGCACTCCCCTGCTCAGGACCCTTCTTTCCCCACGGTAAATGAGATAGTGAGATGTGATCAGTGGTTCTCCACATCAGCTCCTTGTTAGAATGATCTAGGAGCTTTAAAAATTATTGGTGCCTGGACCCCACCTTGGGAAACGTAACCAACCCAGTACCTTCCAGCTCTCCAGATACCTCTGTTGTGCACCCAGAGATGAGATCACTGCTTCAGGGATTTTTAAGTTCCTTCCCTGGTCTACATGAGTGTTTCTGGAAGGGAGTTTGGGCGCCAGCCTTCCTGCATCGAGATCACCGTCAGCATTGACTAATAAGCAAATTCCTGGGTCTTACAACGGACCTACTAAGTCAGAGCCCTGCGGGTGGGGCCCAGGGATCTGAAGCGTGGTGCTTCGCATAGATACTCCAGTCTATGATGGTGGTAGCTGACCCAGGGGATAGTGTGTGGCCAGGTTCAGGTAACTTCTGCCTTCTGGGTGTTCATCCCAGTTGAAGGTAAATCAGTTAAAAGAAATTTGGTGGTGTCTCACTACAATGCCATTCCACTCGTCACTTCAGACTTTGAAGAAAACGGGCTCCAAGAGTTTTGTTTCAATCTCCTAGTCATCAGGGACAAGGCTGGGAGGAGCGAGGGGCAAAGGAGGCAGCAAGGGTGGCCTCCCTGTAGGTGCCAATGCTGAGAGGTCCTCTTCCTGATTGGGAATATTCAGTAACCAACGTTCTTGACGACAACACCATCAAACAGTAAGGAAAACAGTGAATAAGTTGATATATAAAAGACAAGTGGATTGTGCAAAGAGGGTGATGTATTACACGGAGCGAGCCCTTGCTTGCTGCTTGGAATGCAACTTCATGGAGCACCAGAATAGGAATCAAAGCCATTCGATCTCTGTACCACCTTTCCTCGGCTATACAGGGGTCCTTAATTGAGAGGAGGCTCAAATGGAATCATAACTGCTGAAAACTGAAAAATACTCTAACAGCGGATGGTTTTTCCTAGGCTGTCACCTGCTGCTGTCACTGAGTGACTGTGTCGATGTCTCTGAGACATGCGATGTTGAGTCCAGAGATAACAATTAGAAATCATAGAATTTTGAAAGCTGATGAGAGCCTTAGAAGTCATCTAGCTTTACTTTTTTATTTTATAGCTGATTAAATTGAGCTCTGGAAAGGTTAGCTGACTTGTCCAAAGTCACCCACCAGTGTTCATACCGGTTGCGTCTAGCAGTTGTTTTATCTGGCTCTTAGGGCAGAGCTGATGCTGTTCCCCCACACTTGACCTTCGAAGGATCTGTGGGAAGCATCTCGTCAACCTCCAATCCAACTTGCACCCCCACCTCACTTCCAGGCCCCTGTTGGAGAACATCAGGTGTCCTAGTGCTGCTGGGACCCCCCAACTTGGTGCCCTCCGTAGGGTTCCAGATTGTAGGGGTGTACGTGGTGTAAGTTTTTCTGGAGGGCGATTTGGCACCTTCTACCACGGACTTAAAAATGTTGGTGTCCTTTAACCCAGTGATTCTATTTCTAGCACCTTACCCTAAGAGAAATCGTACGCACACAGCCATCACACATGAGGCTTATTTCTAGGATCAAACTTTATTCGTTTTCACATGTCCAGTTTTATTTATAAGCTCAGAAGAGGCGGTACCTGAAGCGTACCCAACAACAGAAGGTATTTATGTCATCGCTGTTCCATTTCCATAGAGGACCATGCAGACACTAGAAGGAATGGTTCTGGAGTGACTTATTGAGGGAAAACGCCCGTGACATGTTGCCAGGAAGGGCAAGTGAGAGAAAACAGATGGAATATTCAGAACATCCCAAATTTGCTTTCGTTTTCTAAATAAAGTATTTATCTACATAGATGTAGAATGCCTGTTGATGTAAACACAACTAGGAGAAATGCACAAATATATTGCTGGCAGCACTTTCCAACTGGCAGGATTAAGAATAGGGTTTTGTTTTGTTTTGTTTTGTTTTTCCTGAAATTTCCCTATTCTATCATATGGTCAAGTCCTATTTCTAAAACCTGGGGTGGGGCATGATTTACTTTTTTAAAGGAATGTGTTTCGAACTTTAGCCTTTGGAAGCATCCTTCCTTACTATCACTGGGAAGCCTCCTTGGAGAAGGGCCCCACCTGGGTGCAGGGGGTGGTTTTGCTTGCAGAGGGCTGATAACAACGCTTCCTCAACAAGTGAACACTTTCACTGACCCAGGACTCTGCCCCGTTTCTCCTGTTTCCCTATAGTTTTTAGGAAAGTGGATTCTCTCTCAGAAGACATCTCTTTGGTCCAGTCCATTTATGACAAGAAGCTTGTGTCAATGCAGGAAAACCTCCAAGGACTGGGTGAGCATTTAGTGCCCGGCTGTGCTGATCCTGTAGGACCAGGCTTCATGGGGGTAGGGGGGTAGGGTCCCCCATGCCTTGGGCTTAGTTCAGGGAAGGCGTTGTCAGATTTCTGGGTGCAAGACCTGGACAGCCACGGCTCCCTGCTTCTCTCTCCTGAAGAAGGCTGCTTCCCTGGCTTCGCCTGGGACTGAGGAGGGGTGTTCTGCATGGGCAGATCTAGCCAGAGTCTAAGTACAGAAGGAAGCCAAGTATAGTCCATTCCCAAAATATCCTCACGCGTGGCAATGATCTTGTGCGCGAGTTACTGGGGACTGAACCCAGGGTCTCACGTATACCAGGCAAGTGCTCCGCCACTGAAAGACATCCCCAGCGCCCTGAAATGATTTTTAAGGCCTCTCAAAGCCCCCTACATGTCAGCCCTTACTCGTCACTGCCCTAAGCTGTAGCACAAGTCCCAATGCTCTTTATCCCCAGCTTTAGCCGGAACATTCTAAGAGAAGGAGACCAAAGGAGCCATGATGATAGGCAGCCGGGCACAGCGGGACACGCCTGTAATCCCAGCGACTTGAGAGGCTGAGGCAAGGCGATCACAAGTTCAAGGCTGGCCTCGGCAACTTAGCAAGACCTTGTCTCAAAATAAAAAGTAAAAAGGGCTGGGAGTATAGCTCAGTGGCTGATCACCCCTGGGTTCAACCCCAGTACTGCCAAAATAAACAAACAAAAATAAAAGTGGCAAGCTCTGATGCAGATGGAAAGTCCCGGTCTGCCACTGACTGGCTGAGTGCTATCTGGCAAGCCACACTTCTGTGCCCCATTCCTCCTGAGTCACAAGGCGAAAATCCCTGCTCTACTTTCCCACAAGCATACTGTGAGAGGGTCGAATAACAGGCAAAAAAATATTTGGAGAAATGTTTAAATAAAGTACAAAAGGAGGTTCTTGGCCACCTCAGAGAAGGTACTGAGATCTGGTCTTGAGAATGCAGTGACCAGGTGGAGAAAATGTCCTGAATTCTTCAGATCAGATGACAAGGACATTTGGTAAAAAAAAACTAAATTCATAAAGATGACAAGGCTTTTCTGAGAAAGATTCCATAGCAAGACTTGGGAAAGGAAGCAGGGTCAGGAAGCCCCTTCCAATTCATTATGCTCTGAAATGTTTAGTTTAAAGAAGCACTTATAACCCGTCGCAGTGGCTCACGCCTGTCATCCCAGCGGTTTGAGAAGCTGAGGCCCCAGGATCTCAAGTTCAAAGCCAGCCTCAGCAATTTAGCAAGGCCCTAAACAACTCAGTGAAACCCTGCCTCTAAATAAAATATATTTTTTAAAAGGGCTGGGGATGTGGCTCAGTGCTTAAGTGCCCTTGGGTTCAATCCCTGGGACCAAAAATAAATAAATAAATAAAAATAAAGAAGCACCATGTCCCCCAGTTATTCAGCAACTCAAAATGTTGTCCCTTTCTCCTGAAGACCCGAAAGCCTTGAACAACTGCTCTTTCTGCCACGAGGCTGGGCAGCTGGGGCAAGAAATCAGGAAACTTCAGGAAGAGCTGGAGGGGCTTCAGAAGATGCTTCTGGCCCAGGAAGTCCAGCTGGATCAGACCTCTCAGGCCCATGAACTGCTCTCCACCACCAGCAATCAAATCTCTCAGGAGATGGGCGGTTGCTCCTTCTCTGTCCACCAGGTCAACCAGTCCCTGGGGCTCTTCCTGACACAGGTGAGGGGCTGGCAGGCCACTACCACTGGCCTGGACCTCTCCCTGAAGGACCTCACCCAGGAGTGCTACGATGTCAAGGCTGCTGTGCACCAGATGAACTTCACTGTGGGGCAGACTGCTGAGTGGATCCACAGGATCCAGAGGAAGACAGATGAGGAGACCCTCACCCTCCAGAAGATCGTCACTGACTGGCAGAACTACACCCGGCTCTTCGGTGGCCTGCGCACCACCTCTGCCAAGACTGGGGAAGCAGTCAAGAACATTCAGACCACCCTGGGGGTCTCCTTGCAGCGCATCAGCCAGAATTCCGAGAGCATGCATGACCTGGTGCTGCAGGTCATGGGCTTGCAGCTGCAGCTGGACAACATCTCATCCTTCCTGGACGACCACGAAGAGAACATGCACGACCTCCAGTACCACACTCGCTATGCCCAGAACCGCACAGTGGAGAGGTTCGAGTCACTGGAGGGACGCATGACATCCCACGAGATTGAAATCGGCACCATCTTCACCAACATCAATGCCACCGACAGCCACGTGCACAGCATGCTCAAGTACCTGGACGACGTCCGGCTGTCCTGCACGCTGGGCTTCCACACCCACGCCGAGGAGCTCTACTACCTGAACAAGTCGGTCTCCCTCATGCTGGGCACCACGGACCTGCTCCGGCAGCGCTTCGGCCTGCTCAGTGCCCGGCTGGACTTCAACGTCCGCAACCTCTCCATGATCGTGGAGGAGATGAAGGCAGTGGACACGCAGCATGGAGCAATCCTTCGCAACGTCACCATCCTGCGAGGTAAGAAGCGGGTCAGGCAGGGCTGCTGTCAGGCTCTCAAGGGCCTTTCTGATCTTGCGCCTGGTTTTAGGCTGAAATCCTGGAGGGCTAGCACTATCCTGTAGCACGTGTCGAAAGCAGCGGGCAGTTTAAGAAATATTCTTACAAACCTCTTTGGTGGCTTCTAACTTTGCTCATCATATAAACCTGGGTTGTTTTTTTTTTTTTTTTCCTAGATGTTGGTGGACCTTTATTTTGCTCATTTATTTATATGTGGTGCTGAGAATCAAACCCAGTGCTTCACACATGCTAGGCTAGCGCTCTCAGTGCTACTGAGCCACAACCGCAGCCCTAAACCTGGGTTTTTATATGTGGATTTGTTTAATTCGTCCCATTAGAGAAATAGGTGCCTCGGCTTTCAGAAACTCTCTGCTCCTGTCTTTTTCCTTTCCCACTCTCTCATTAATACCCTCACCTGCCCATCAGTTATCTGCCCCCCAGAAGCCCAGCACTCTGAGGTACCCTTCTCCTCCTATACACCCCCATACACTTCTGTGTTTCTCTGAGTTCTCCAGAGAAGCAGAACCAATAGCATATGGATGTAAATATGATAGATTGCTTTTATAAGCAATTGGGTAATGTGATTTTGAAGGCTGGAAAGTACAAAATCCGCAGAGCTGATGTTCCAGTTGGGAGACAGTAAGGCAGAAAATTCTCTTACTGAAGGGAGAGTCAGTTTTTTGTTCTACTCATGCCTTCAACTGCTTGTATGAGGCTCACCCATGTTAGGGAAAGCAATCTGTCTCACTTGGTCTTCCAATTTAAATGTCAATCTCATCCAAAATTACCCACATGGAAACACCCAAACTGATGTTAGACCAAATATCTAGGCCTCCCACAGTTCAGTTAGATCAGTACATAAAATTAACCATGACAAGTCCGCTCCTTGAGCTGGATGTGGTGGCACATGCCTGTAATCCCAGCTCCTCAGGAGACTGAGGCAGGAGGATTCCAAGTTCAAGGCCAGCCTGGGCAACTTAGCAAGACCCTATCTCAAAATTTAAAAAAAATAAAAAGGACTAGGGATATAGGTCAGTGGTAAAATGCCCCTGAGTTCAATACCCACCAAAAAAAAAAAAAAAAAAAAAGTTTATTGCTTGTCAATTTGGCAGCCATATACATTTCCTGAGACCACCACACTTAATTTTCAAATAAAAACAATAGCAAGGTCATACTTCTCTGTACCATGATACAACTGTCCTGTGTACCACCCAAAACACACTAACCCTTTCCCAGAAGAGTGAAAGTCCTCAAGTGATTCTTAATTTTCTCTTTACATCCCATAACTCAAATACTATGATGTGAAGCTAACAATATTTAAATACTATGATATAAAATCAATGAAACAACAGCTGCAGTTGAAGACCCCACCAGTTAAGCCTATAAAAACCCACTGTAGCTCTCCAAGATCCAGCTGTCTTCTGCCCTGGGAAATAAGAGTTGTACGGGAAGGCGGTGGGTATCACCGCCCTTCACCTCAGTCTTTCCTGGTGGCATTGATCTCTGAAGTGCCTCCAGCATTGCAGCATGGCTTTTGGTTTACTGTTGTCCTTGGTGGAGACAGCTGTAGTCTTTCACTTGACTTTTCCCACCATAAGAGCCCTCGCTCCCAGGGCAGGGAACCAACATGGGGGTTCTGCCAGCTCTGGGTGTATCTATGCCACCTACACATCCTGGAACTGGATGTGGTGGGAAGTCACAGGGTGGATTTAGGGTCCACTGACCCCACTGTGAGCCAACAGGAGCTCCCCCATTCATTTCACCAATCTAGATGAAAGACCACCCAACCTCCACAAGCCCTGACTCTGACTAGGGGGCACCGTGATGTTTTGGGTTCATCAGTTCAGAGCCAGGGTCCAGTAGTCCCTCCCAGTGTGGGTAAGCCATAACAAAGCCACTCCAACAGCTCCGTCTCCTAACCTTTGCGTCCTTCCTCCACACCATCCAGGGCAGGTCTGGCACTTGCAACCCGTTTACTAGGGGTCACATTTTGGTCCATGCTTCAGACAGGTCCAACTCACCAACCAACCTGTTACAGTTCTTTCTAACTCCCTGGATGTCCCAACTGGCAAGGAGTGGACCCAGGACTCAAATCCAAGGCTGCTCAGATCCTTGAGTGACCTTCCACTCCAAAGTCACACATTCTGAAAGCCAGCAGGGGAACAAGACATGCTTTCCAGTACAGATGGCCCCATGTGCTTACTTCAGTCACCTCTGGTCCTCTTTCCACCAAATCCCAACAAGGATTAACTTCTCCCAGGCAACTGTACCAGCGACTTGCCCTCAGATTCACATTTTAGAGAGTTCTAAACTGAATTCCCCTACACCAGGAATTTGAATGACTCCTTGAATCCATCCCCAGAATGGGTTTGTCTCTGTGAGAAAATTTAGCAGATCTTGGTTCTAGAGAATAGGGTAAGTAGGCACTGTAACCTGGTGGTTCCAGAAGCTACAGCTAGATGTCTTGGCCCAATCACCCGGAGAGCACCGAGAGGTAGGTGGGGGACCTCAGGATCCCAGACAACTCTTCTCTCCACAAAACTCAGGCTTAGCACCAACCTTTCTCATCCTCTGGTTCTCTTTGGCCATTTAGTTCCAAATCTACGTTGACATCCTTTCATACCTTTGAGCGTTTCTACTGCCGCTAGGACTAATTTATTCTTTAGTTTTGATGAATGAAGCATATGTAGAGAGATCCTGTTTGCTCATTGTTATTTTTTAGTTTTGCAGCTAAGCCAGGTACTGAGTCTTTTGATGGAAACCGAAACCTTTGTCCAGTATGTCACCTAAAATGTGTATCTGTGGCCTCTAAGGAGCCATGTTCCAGTGAAGGCACCGGTCGGTAGTTCTTATGGATGACAAAGCCCATCCACACACTTCGTTACATGTCGGCCTCACAATGACCCTGGTACAGTGCCCCCCACAACTGTGGTTTCAGCTGTTCACCGTCAATTGCAGCAACAACAAAAAAGGAAAATTTCTTATTTTGAGAGAGAGAAACAACAGTGATATGTTTTATCTTGGCATATTTGTTATAGTTGTCCTATTTTATTAGTTATTATTTTACTGTCTTCCTGAGCCTGGTTTATGAACTGAACTTCACCATAGGCATAGTTGTATGGGAAGAAACACAGTGTATATAGGTTTTGGTGGCATCCCTGGCAGGCTTGTAGAACATGCCCTCTGCAGAAAAGGGGGATTACAGTGCAGTAGAAAGGTAGATGTTGGTGTCTCTGTTTCGTAGGAAGGTAGGTGACAGCAGGGAGGAGGTGGTTGAGGAATGAGCTCAAGGTCACCGTGACCCCTCACTATAATTCCTAGATGCACACATCCATTGCTCACCCGGAAAAGCAAATGAGGAGAGCTTGAGGCTTCACATACCCCAAAACATTTCTGCTCAGGCCTGCTGAGGTGCAGGGTGCTGGGCAGAATGGAGGAGAAGGAGACAGTACCGAGGGTCTGGACAGGAGAACGGCCTCGCAGACGAACACTTGCCTCTGTGCTGACTATGGCAGAGTTCTCGTCAGGGGGCCTCAGCTTAGCTTGAGAACAAAGTGGGACATCTGTTTGAGTGACATGTGACCTTTGGTTCAGCCTCTGAACAACTATTTAAATTGCGTCCATTGGTCAACAAACCTGCTGGTCCTTGAAGTCACCACATGTAAAATCTCCCAAATCTGAAAAAAAAAAAATTGGGGGGACATCATGCACATCCATCCTGAAGGGACCTGGTCACTTATTCATTCCTCCACAGGCAGCCTCTGGGCTCCCTCCGCCAGAGCTGAGCTGCTGACTGGAACGAAGGGAGAGGGTGACAGTGGCCTCAGGTGACAAGGGCAGTGCCGAGAGGAGCCTGGCTTCGCTGGGTCTCTAGGCAGAATCACCCCATCTCTCTGGCCCTCTGCTCTTTGTCACCTGTGAATGAAGGGGTAAGGCCACTTATCTCTGAGTCCTGTGCCAGCTTGAATCCCAGGCCTCCGCTGACTCACCCAACGCCTGTGGTGCTCCCAGGGTGTTTGCGCTTCTCTAGAGCTTTTCTCTCTTCCTGCTCTGCGGGGTTGTGTCTGGGTCTGAGCTAGACAGTGTCTCTGCCAGGCCTATCCTTTGGGAATGGAAGACAAACCCATCACCTCTCATTAACCGAGCCACTCAACCACCGAGCGCTTGGCTAGTTTCAACTTCCTTTCTTCCACCACAGATGGGAATATCAATACCTGCCCTGCCTGTTCTCCCTGGGGTGTTTGTAAGGATCACTGGTAACTCTGAAAGGGTGTCCTAGTGTAGGGGATTGTCATGAAGCGAAAGTGCTTGAAGGCCCAGGCTCTTTGTCCTACTTAGAAATACCCAGCTGAGTGTGTGGCCTCCAAAAGGTA
Organism: Sciurus vulgaris; assembly: GCF_902686455.1. Lineage (NCBI taxonomy): Eukaryota > Metazoa > Chordata > Mammalia > Rodentia > Sciuridae > Sciurus > Sciurus vulgaris. The sequence goes on along the minus strand of NC_136465.1, from coordinate 10,108,828 downwards.
CTCAAGCAATGTTTGCTTGATGGACAAATAAATAAAAATATGAACAAGGAATAGAAGCCAAGAGTAGTGGGGGTGGGGGGCAAAGCAAGGAGGGGTCACATTGGCGAGCGTTTCCTATAGGCTCCCCCTCCACCCCACTGCCAAACCCAAAGGGCCCAGGGTTTGCATTTGAGACAGGAAAGGCAGAGTGGTCCCATCTTTCTGTCGTTCAAGGAGGGAGCTATGGCCAGAGGTCAAGGAAGAAAGGATGGTACCCCTGGACCCAGTTTCTCTCTCCCCTGACTGTGAAGCCACCGAGAGCTCTACTCAGCACCTCAGCCTAAGGACTGAAGCCTTTTGTTGGGCTTCTCAGACTCTCTGCCCAGACCAGTCACTAGCCCACAGAATGCCTATGGAGGAAAGCAGCCACAGATGCCAAGTAGCTTCAGAGAGCCCTTCCGCTGGGATCTCGGCCTTCGGTGTTCTCGAGGGCTCTCAGAAAGATGCTTCGGCTTTTACCTTGCGGTTCTGGTTGCTCTTGGTGGGAGGTTTAGTCTGTGACAAACTATCCATCAGGGCAGGAGCGCAAGTCCCTCAGCAGTTCTTCAGAGCTCCCTGGGAGACCACAGTCAGGAAAGAATCCCTGGAAGTGCCCAGGTCGATATTCTCATGAAACAGGAGCCAGAGCCCAGCCACTCAACATGCCAACTCCAGAGCTGGCGCTCCCACCTGGGCCCCATGTCCAGGCCAGCGCACTTCCACTGGGGCCATCCTCCATTTTCTAGTCCCTTCTACCCTGGTACACTGACTCTGTGAGAGGCACTGGGGCTCCTCCTGCCCATGCCCCACCCCACCCACGGGTGGGCACTGTCAGTATCTTGAGAAATTGGATACTTCTGGCTACCCCTGTGTCCCCCTCCCACATGGAGTGCCGACCACAGAGCTGACCACCCTATTCATCTCAGACATGCAGTCACTTGTGGCTGGACCCTAATGGGCCTGACAGACTAATTACAGCCTATGGCTTCCTGAGTAATTATGGGTCTCCCCAGGACTCCAGAGTGCTCTGGTCCCCTCTCCCAGCTCACACCTCAGCCACCATTGCTGGAGTTTCCTCCTCAGCCTGAAAAGTCTCCCCTCTGCTAAGAGCAGCAACTAATCCTCCCCTCCACCTCACCCTCATCCCATTTCTTATCACTGGCTGGGTCAGGGGCACCTGTCCTGGAGAGGGCCTTGGCAGCCTCCAGCCACTTTCCTTCCCCCTGTGATAACTGCAGGTCGTTGGCTTTGTCCCCAGACAGACCAGGTCCCACGCTTTACAATTCTCATACCCATGCTGTCCAGAGGGCAGCAGGGGCCCCAGGGGCTCTGGAGCCCTCTCCCTCCTCCAGGAAGCTCCCAGACCGGTCAGCCTGGCCCTGGGAGACTGGGAGTCACTGCCACAGTGATGAGGGGCACGGGGGAGACAGCAGGGTGTGGGGGAGGACCCTGGGCCTCAAAGCCTCTCAGGCCTGGGCAGCATCCTAGCTTCACAACCAACTGGTTAGTGGTCTCAGGCAGGTTGCCACCTGTGCACAGTGGTTTACCACCTGTAAAGTGACAACGACAACCTAACGCCAGCCACACAGCAGACTGAGTTGACAGACGGTGACAAATGTTAGCTACTGTCAGGACCCTTTCCTGCCCGAGTCTGTAGCACAGGCCCCCATCAGGAGCCCCCACAGATGCCCAGCCCTGACAACCTTCCTCCACTTGGTCTCCTGTTGCCTGGGACCCACCCCAGTCTGGGTTCTCAGAAATGGGGTCAGAGGTGGCAGCTGTGGCTGGGCAATCCAAACCTGGGGCAATAAAGTGAGCACTGCGCCTGAGACTTCTGCCCAAAGGTCCAGCAGGAGTGCATGGGCAGTTGGTTCCTCATCCAGAGATAGCATGGAACTGCCTGGAAAGAGGAGCCAAAGAGGGGCTGGCAGTGGGGAGAGGAGGCTTGTGTCTCTGCCTTTGCTCCTCTACTGCTGGTATGGAGACCTTTAAAAGCCCTCATGCCCAAGCCACTATGTCCCTTGGACCAGGGAGGAGAGGTCACTTACCAAAAATGGTGGCACCAGAAGGAATGGGTCCCAGGGAGAACAGGAGAGGATGTCAGCTGGTCCTGGGGAAGGGCAAGGCGTCCTTGTCAAGATGAGACTGCTCAGGCTGGAGATGGGGCTGTGGCCGCTCCCACCCAGAGGTCAAGGGCAGAGAGAGTGGAGAACCGGGGAGCTGGGGGCAGGCCTAGGGGAATCTCAGTCCCCAGAGTAGGCAGAGGACAAACCCAAAGGAGCCACTGTGGAGGAGCAGGGTCAGAGGCAGGGAAGAGTGCCCAGACAGAGAGGGAAGGGTAGAGAGAGGGGACAGAGAGCTCCAGGGGCACATGCAGACTGTTAAGTGTGACCCTCAGTTGCATTGACTCAATTGTGTGAAGTTGTATGAAGTGCAACACAATTGTGCTACATTATATTAAGTGTAACTTAATTGTGTGTATTAAGTGCAACTCATCTGAGAGTCTCAACTGCATTAAGTGCAATTCTCAATTGCAGTCTGAGTTTTGGAATGGGGAGGGACTTGCCCAGTATCGCCTCACCGCCCACACAGCCTCATGGGCCTCTCTGCCTCTGAATGGCTTTCTGCTTTTCCAACTGGCCCAGGTGCCAGGAGGAGAGGTAAGATGAAGACAGCTGCCGTGGCTTTGTCCGTTGCCAGCAGGGCCTGACGAGATGAGGGAGGCAGCCCCTCAAGGGTGTCTGCTTCAAGGGCGTCAAGCCCAGGGGCTTGCTGGGCACCAAAGGGCAGGTCCTGCCTCCTGTCCTCTCCAAAGCGAAATGGGTACCATCTCCTGCCAGTTGCCCCCACCCCCCATCCAACCAACAACTGAATCTAAGCCTCTGCTGCTGACATGCCACGTGAGCCAGCCATGCAGGGCCACATCCCTGAGGTGGGATGAGAACAGATGGGAAGGTCTGCATCGGCTCTGGGGGCTGGCTCTGTCCGGGCTCTGCTTTCCACTGTAGGTCATAATAGGGACAGTGTTCTCCAGTGCCGTTCCACACAGAAACACTCTGAGGAAGATGTAGACGAGGACACCACAGAGGCCGGGAGCATAGAAGGTGGAGGCAGAAGGCTGCAGGCCACATCTTCCAGGAAGAAGGGGCCCTGATGCCACAGAACTGGATTTTAGCAACACAGAGAGTTCCCAGCTCCCAGCACACATCCCTTCCCGCGACCTGGCTTCCGCTTTCCCCTCGGGGGGCCTTGGGGATATCCCTTCACCTCTCCGGACTGTGGTTGACTCCTCTGTCAAATGAAAGATTTGGACTAGATTCCATTTAGTTGGAGGATTTATATTACATAACAGAAATAGATCCAAATATATTCTACTGTCATGTATAACTAAAAAGAACCAATTAAAAAAAAAAAACAAAACAAAACTATAGGATTCCATTGCAAAGCATTTAATATAAGTTCTCATAGAACCTCAGAACTCACAGCCCCCATCAACCCTAGCCCTGACCCCTGCACAGGCCACCAAAGACCCAGATCTGCCCTGGGCCCTGGGCTAGTGATGGCGAAGCTGTGGCTCTCCATGGATGCCATCCTCATGAGGCCAGACGTTTCTCTTTGTGCTCCTAGGGCATTCTAACAGGCCTAGCAGTGACAGTCACTTTCTGCTGTGTCCTTAGGGCGGAACAGCTCTGAGAGGTGTCAACTCTTCAGCTGGGAGAGCATGTGGTCCTCTCACCCCTGGCATGGACGCACCTTAGGTGTGGCTCCATAAGGAAGCCACGTGTCCTTCCTCCCCAGGTCCCAACCCAGAGCCAGCCCTCTAGCAGGGGTCCACAGCTGCCTGGTGCACCGCCCTCCTCCAGCGTATTACTGAGTCTTCTTGACTACACACCAGGCTCTGAGCCTAGGGAGGCACATGAGTCATGGCCCTCCCTCACTGTCTTTCTGGGGCTCCAGAGTCTAGTAGTGCCCACCAGGTGGGCCCCGGGCATTGGCTTTCACTGTACTGTGGTTTCTTTCTGTGTGTCAGCTGAAAGATCCAGAAAGCAGTGGCCTCGACAGCTCAGAGAAGAGGCTGGAGGTTCAGGGTGGGCTTCCTGGAGCAACAGCCTCTCAGCTGTCACTCTGCGTCCTCACTCACTCTGGGACACTCCCGCTCCTCGCGCCTTACTCTCCTGGCCTTCTCCTCCATGTGACCAGACTCCAGCCCTTTTCTAGTTACCTGAGAGGTCGTGGAGGTGGGTCAGGGGGTAGGGACATCAGGTATAAACCACGAGGAGGTGTAGAAGGCCAGACCAGCCTCCAGAGCTGGACAGACAATCCCAGATCACCTTGGCCTTTACCCAGCACAATCTGGCTCTCAGGGTCCCCAAGTGGGGAGCCCATGTGGAGCTGCAGGCGGGCCTGGAAATCAGAACACAGGCCTCGTGCTGGTTGCTGGCATGTGTTGTACACAGAAGTGGCTGTTACCGGCACCTCGCCAACGGTGGAGACATCGGCCTGAATGCCAGAGGGGGCAGCCCGGGCTGGGCTTCTTCCGACCCTCTTTGTCACTGGGCTCTGCCCTGTTTGTGGGAAGCTTTGTGAAGACAGCTCCTTATGACTGACATGTCCCCTCTTCTCTTCCATCCTAGGTGTCCCCGGCCCTCCAGGACCAAGAGGACTCAAAGGAGATGCAGGCATGAAAGGATCTCTTGGTGGCAGAGGACCAAAAGGAGACCCTGGCAGCTTGGGCCCCCCCGGACCCCAGGGTCCTCAGGGGCAGCCTGGGGAGCCTGGACCTGCTGGAGAAAGGGGGCCAGAGGGCCCACGAGGCTTCCCTGGCCTCAAAGGCTCCAAGGGCAGCTTTGGTAGTGGAGGGCCAAGGGGACAGCCAGGCCCCAAAGGGGATGTGGGACCCCCAGGACCAGAGGGGCCACCGGGGTCTCCAGGGCCTTCTGGGCCTCAGGGAAAACCAGGGATTGCAGGGAAGACAGGGTCACCAGGCCAGCGGGGAGCTATGGGGCCTAAGGGTGAGCCAGGGATCCAGGGTCCCCCAGGCCTGCCTGGGCCCCCCGGCCCACCAGGAAGTCAGAGCCACTACTGAGAAGGGTCCGTGGCTCAGACATCACCACACAGAAGGGGAAGGGAGCTCAGGGCAGCTCAAAAGCCACAGAAGATTGTGGTCCTTTGATTCCGATGTGGGGGTGTTCCCCAGAGCTGATGCTGCAGCTTTGGGCTCCCCAAAGTGACTCTACCATAGGGAAGCAGCCCCTGCACATGCACACACACACACACACACACACACACACACACACATTTCCCTGCTGGCCAGGGGCCCGACGGGGTCTCCTTGGCTAGGCAGGAGGACAGGACAGAGAACCCCTCTCCTGTGACTGAGCCTGCCAGGGAGTGTGGCTACCTCAGGAAGAAGGTCCGAATCCATCTGAATGGTGACCAGCTCCCGTCTTTCCAGCGTCTTCACATTCCCGCTACCTGGTTTCCTGGGGCTCCCCCTGGTCGAAAAGACCCAGGAAATGCTTTGTGGGGCATTATAATTAAAACTCCAGGGACGGAGGGCTTGGCGATAGGAGGCCCCACCCCGTCGTCACAGGATGCTGTCTCACTTGCACAGGCCCTGGGACCCTGCCCAGGCTGGCATCTTCAGTCCCTGCGCACAGTGCCCCTGAAAAGGTGGATTGTCTAGAAAACTCCCGACGTCAGTCTTGCCTCAGGCTTCAGCTAGAGAGGGAAGGCAGAGGCGGGCAAAGCCACCCCTGCTCCCCGCAAGGCTGGTGTGCCCTGTTCCTATAGAGCACACCACACCACGGTGGCTAGAGACCAGGCTGCAGGAGGGCCCTCCCTGATAACAGTGTGACTCTCACCCCCGCCTCCTGCTGCCTCCTGCCCCCAGCTGCGCATCGACCTAGAAGCACTGGGCACTGGGACTCTGAAGGCTGAGTCTTCTCTGAATAAGCAGTGAGTGGACTGAGCAGGGGAAGAGCCTGAACATCTACGGGTGGCTCCTTTGACATCGCCCCATGTCCTCCATCAATTTTCTGCACACACTAGCAGAAGGGGATGCTGGGAGTTGGTCAAACTCACTGTAAAGGCCCCCACCCCCGCCACATCATGTCAAGCAGATTCCGACAGCCCTGGTGGGGCATGGAGCTGTCTCCTCCCCAACATCGCCTCAGAGACCTGCCCTCTTCCTGTTCAAAGCCTTCATGACACCGTCCTTTAATACAGATGTGCAACTGGTTTGTACCCCCTTCCCCCCACCACTGCCATGTAATTCTCCTGTCTACGTATGATAATACCACGCAACATGATATTACTGACCCAGTAAAGAGCTGTTTCCAGAAGGGAGTTGTCTTCTAGTTCTTTCTGCCCAACCTGGGGGCATGATCTTTCAGGGCTTTGCCTCACATTGATCTTTGAAGGGTCCCACTGGGAACCTGGGTCTAAACCCCTGGTCCCTTGTTCTAGAAGTGCTGAGCTTTGCTGGGAGTTCCCAGTGGTTTTTGGAGAGCCACCCCGAGAGGGCAGGAACCAGGCAGTGTTATGGGGAAAAATTAAGAACAGACTGATCACCACTGAGAAGTCCAAATTTGAGAGTCTTTATTAAGCTGGCCAGCTGACTGTCTCACACAATGCCCCAAAAAAATGGCTATTGGGAGAACAGCCCCAACCACAGGGTTGTAGGGGTTTTTATACCAAAAATCACATCAATCATAAGTGTTGCTATGATTTAAAATTACAAACTAACATCATGAGATCATTCACAGAGGGGGAAGTGGGTCAAACTGACCCTTACCTAGGTACAAACTAAAGAATGGTTGCTAATAGCCACACAATTATCATTTACATGGTACATTGGTTACTACATAGGAGTTGCCATTATATATTATTAAATATGTCACGCTAAGTAACTGATGATGGGTACAGAGGCGGAGTGTTCCCATGGGAGAAGCTTATTTCCTACATAACATGGAGTCTCAGAGCAAAATGGAGTCTGTTTAGTCATTTCCCTTAGAGTCTGGCCTATAACATTCTCATGGAGTCAGATCTGTCAGCCTGTCAAAGCAGGGGTCACTGAGCCCTGTGAGTCTTGCAGCATGACCCTGTTGTTCTTTGGCTAAGATGAAATTGGAAAGTTGGACAGTCCTGGACACCTGAGGGATACCTCATCCTTCCCCCTTTTGTCTCTAAGACAAAAGGAGAGAGAACAGAAAAGAAGGAAGAGACTAGACCAGACCTGTCCCAAGAGACCCAGGCCACAGGTTCTGCAGGAACAGAGGTCAGCTAGGCCCCTGGAAGTCAGCCAGGGCCTGCTCCAGGAAGACTTGTAAGGCATGGTAACCTCATTCACTCATTCACTCGTAGAACATGGCTTAGTGCCAGCCCAGGGCACTGGTTCACTTTTTTTAAGGGGGAGGGGTGCTTCAGAGGAAGTAACAAAAGTGCAGAAGAACAGGGATGAGGCCGAATAGGGCCACCATACAGAGGTCTCCTGCCCCCTCACCATCTGTGCAGCATGAAGGCCCCTCCCACCAGCACCTGAGATGTGTGGGGCACTGAGCTAGGTGCTTTGAGGGTCCTGGGGTGAGTGAGGCCTGAAGCCCACCCATCCTAGGGGAGAGGAGCACACAGTGAACTCAGTTTTCTGCCTAGAGCAGGATGGAGAACAGGCCAGGGCTGCTGGGTGGAAGGATTCCTGGGGCAAGTCTGGCAGGTGAGACTGGGAGATCCAGGAAGGTTACACCCAGCTGGTGGCACAAGAACAAACGGAACGTGCCTGTGGATTCAGCTCACAGCCCTAAGCAAACCTCCAGGGAACTTGAATTACTGGTTGTCGGGCGGATGGAGAATTCTTCCAGGAGGAGCAGGAAACCATCCAGTGTGAGGACCAGCCAAAGTCCTAGAGTCAAACTTCCCACGAAAGCTAGATATAGGGTCAGATCCACGGGCCAAGTTTGGGATCAAAAGGAGACACAAGACCACAAGTTACAGAACAATAGATCTGAGAACATAAGAGCAAAGACAAGAAAAACTCATGAGACTGGACAGTTGCCATGAACTAGTCCCTGGCTATGTGGCTTGATCTAAGGACACAGGACAGAGGAAGACACTGAGCATACCCATGCAGTCACAGGGGGCCTCTCAAGCTTCATGGAGAAGTAAAGAAGGAATTCCTGGGGTGACCCCAGCAAGTGAACTCCAGGCTGCTGAAACTGAAGTCCTCTGAGCCCATGGGTAGCAGGAGGAAAGCTATCAGCACTGAATGCTGTTCTCTTCACCCCAGAGAACTTGCTGGTCTCTCATCTGTCTGTCCATAGCCACTGATCTCCGTGCACCTGTCCATTTCCTGTGCCCAGCAGCTCCTGTTTGCACAAGGCCCAATGGAACAGGACACTTAATTCACCACCAGTGGAACTGGCCCTTAATTACCAATTCCCAGTTCCTAGGTGAGAAGTCCCATTTTTAGCCCCTGACCAGTGTTGACCCTGATGCTATGAGCTAAAGACACAAAGGGGAAGAAGGAGGTAGTAGCACAGGTGGTAAAATGAGAGACACAATAGCAAGAAAGACTGTGGGCAAGCCGGCAAGGAAATCAGGTGGCACCTTAGAAACAGGGCAACGTCAACAGTCACAGAGAACTCCCGTGGAGGCACTAAAACGCAGCAGAACCCGTTTTAGTAACTCGTTCAGTCTTCTCTGATTGATAATATACCTGCTGTGATTATCCCTACTATGCAGATGAGGAAACTGAGTTTTGGAGAGATTCATTAACTTCCCAGTCACAGAGATAATGACTCCTTCGATGTATCTGTGCTCAACGCAGCCTTGAGCAAGTGACTTAACCACTTATGCTTGTTTCTTCCCATGAGATCCGAGGAACTTGGTTTGCTCAGGCTGCCCTAACAAAACTCCACAGATGGCACGACTTGAACAACAGAGCTTCATTTTCTCACAGTTCTAGAGGCCAGGACGTTCAGAACCAAGGTGCCAGCTCTTCCTGGTTTGCAGATAGCCACCTTCTCACTGTGTCCTTACATGGCACCAGGCAAACTTCCTCTTCTTACAAGGCCACCCTCCTATCAGATTATGACTTCACTTAACCTTAATTACTCCTAAAGACCATATCCCCAGATAACTGGGGGTTAGGGCTTCACCATAGGAATCTTTCAGGACAGAAGTCAACCCATAGCACCTGGAAATGGTTGACACTCCATGAACATCAGCCATTGTCCCAAGGGTACTCATTTCGTGACTGTGAAGTTTCTTGAATCGCAGTGGGCACTGCCACTGTCCTTTGCAGATGAGGGCCCCTGTATACCCCCGTTCCCAAATGACCCCTGTACTGTGAGAGCCAGGAGAGACCTGTGAGTCAGGCCTCACACCTTTGCTCCAAGTGAGAAGGCGAAGCCTGACACCCAGGACGTGAGCACAGGCTCTCGGTTCCTGGGCTCTGCAGATTCTCGTGTCTCTGGCTCCTCTGCCACTCCAGTTCTCAGCCACCTCCCGGTAGGTCAGAACCATTCAACGGCTCCTGCTGAACCCTCCCCAGGAAGTGTCCACCCGCCCCAGCCCTCCCTCTGTCCCAGATCATCATGTAGTGCGGTCATTTATGGGTGCCACTGAAACTCCAAAGAGCTGACCGTGGGGCGTAAGGCGTGGGCAGTCAGAACCATTCAGCCTGAAGCAAACTCTATGAATCAATAGGTTCATAGATCTTTCGAGATGGATCTGACCTGCCTCACAGTGGAGAATTAGTGGTCCATGATGGAGGTCCCTCAGTGGACATGGAAGCAGGAGAGGTCTTATTTCTGCCCTGCTGGGCCCTTCATCTTTGTGGGACCGCAGACCCAGCACTGGCCCTCTCGGACATTTAGTCTCTTCAGAGAACAGAGAGTGGGCCAGTCTTGACTGCACTGGGCCAGCATGCTGCACGCTCTGTCCTGTGACTCTAATACTTTTAACTGAGCATTCTTCCTCCTGCTCAGCTTGGTTGCTTTCCTGGAACTTGCCAGGGCCAAGGCAATAAAGTCTGAACCCAAACTGAAAGGCGACAGCTAGTGGAATTTCAGTCACTGGATTAGAAGCACAGATTCTGTCGTTGGGGTGATTTTAATTCCCACCAGATTTGCAAAACCTTGAAGTCACTCCTGAGCCTCCTCAGGAGAGCAAGGAGCTTCCTGGAAGCTGGAAGCCTGGACTATGGCCCCCGGGCACCTCTAAAAATCCTGGGCCCACCCATTCACTTCGCCCCAGCTACCTCACCATTCCTCCTTGCCTTCAGTGCAGGATGGAGCTGGGCAAACCTCCTGACCTTCCTCCAGCTCCTCTCCCCAGGGCCAGGGCTGAGCTGGCAACTTCTGCTGTGCCAGCCTTGGATACACCTGTCAAAATAGAGTCACAGGAGGGGAGAACAGGGAGCTGAAAAACATGATCTGACCACACTGAACTTTCCAGTAAGGCTGGGCTGGGCTGAGCTGGGAAAGGCCAGCCATTCCGGAAAGCCTCATTTTAACCGTGCTAGAGCACTTTCCTGGAGATATTGGTTGACCTGCAAAAACCCAGGTCATTTGTTTTCCTTGCTTTTTCCTGCCCAGTCCTTTTGTTGTGTTTTGAACACTTGCAAGTGTGAAGTTCTGTGCTTGGTGTGGTCAGGTTACAAAAGCTGGTGGAGAAGGGGCCACTTGATGGGTATGACCACCCAAGAGAATGTAAAGATACAGTGTGTGCATCTCTACCAGGACCCACTGATTCAGAAGGGCAGAGATGGGGTGGGGTGGGAAATGTGCACTTTAAGCAAGTTCCCCAGGGAATTCAGACGCCCCATAAATTTGAGAACCACAGATACAGGAGACAAAGAAAGGGACATACTAGATTTTGATCTACGTGTATTATCTCTTTTAATCCTCACAAACAAAGTGCGCTTGCACGTTATTGGTCAGAAAACCAAGGCTCGGAAAGGCTGTCATTTGCTCAAGGCCACACAGATGTCAAGTGGATTTGAACCTACAATTTAGGGAAGTTGCATATACTGAGCTACCTTTTACAAAATGGAGGGATTGGAAAGTCATTGAATCCTGTGTTTGTACCTGAGAAAGTTGAAATCCACAAAAGAGGACTTGTCCAAGGTCCCAGAGCAAGTGGGTGACAAAGTTGTGACAAGGTCCCAAGTAAAGAACTGCCAGTGTTGCTGAACACCAAGAGACAGAGCAGTGTGGGAGGGAGAGACAGGAGTGTGCCTCACCAGGAGCGCTGAAGCCTTCTCAAAGGAAGCCAGGTGCTGCCTTCAGGTGACATCCACTCCCTTCTTCTTCTAGACATAGAAGTGTTTAACATCTTAATAGACAGTTTAACATCTTAATAGTGTTTAACATCTTAATGAGGATCCTACTGAATTTGTTCTCCCATCCACAAATAGTGAGCTTCCTCTGGCTGCCATGTGCTGCAGCAGGCACAGGAGAGTGGAGATCCAGAGTCTTCTCAGCTTCCTGCCCACAGATGCTTTCCAAACTGCCAAACAGAGAGGTGGACCCATACAAGGGGCAGCGGTCTCATGGGTGTAGAATAGAAATCGGGGGTTCCAAGGCACCTGGAATTGGGTTCTGGACAAGGTACAGGGCAGGAGAAGCTATGCAGAGAATGAGCTCAGAAATCCACAAAGACTTCCCCTAGAGCGGTCGGTTCTATGGGTAGGGCAAGGATGCGACAGACCCAATACCTCATTTCTCTTTCTTACACACGTTTCTATTTCTTCTTGCGCAGGGTGCACTTCTGTGTGGCACTTTGGAAGGAAACCCACCCACACCTGGGAGCACTTAGTCTATGCTTAAGACTGTGCTAAGCACCTGACATGTGCATGATGTTATCTAATTTCATGTACTGACACTACTTGTCCCCTGTTCAGAAAGCTCCTCCGTCACCTGGTAAGCTCTGAGCACCCCTTCAAGACCCAGATCACATGCTGCCTTTCATGGAGACTTCCCTGGCGCAGACCCGGGATCGCCCTCCTCTGAGCTCTCAGGGACCTCTGTCATCTGGGCACTGGGCAGCTGTGATGCAGCCACCTGCACAGCCTCAGGAGTGTCTCAGGAAAAGTTCTCTGCCTCACCAGTCACTTGGGCCAGGCCTGACGGTGCCTCAGAAATGTTTACCTAATTCATTTGGATTGAGAAAAAAGTTCCCCAAAATATGCAAGTGAAGCCCATTCCCAGGAAAAGCAACATGACCAACAGTTAGATCTTTGAGAAAACAAATAAAGATTATAAAACCCTAACTAAACTGATGGGGGGGGGGGGTGGAAGAATAAACAATATTAGCAATGAAAGAGAGGATATTGCTATGGACCCTATAGACAATAAAAGATATTAAAGAATATTGGGAGTAGTGTTATGTCACCAAATGCAGCAGCCTAGATGCACGACAAACAAAACCTGTAGAAACTCATACAATAAATGACAGAAAATTTCCATAGCCCTATGAATATTTTAAAAATTGAATTCACAGTTTAAAACTTTTCCCTAAAGAAAACTCTAGGCCTAGAATGTTTCATTAATAATTTATTTCAAACATTCAAAGAACAAATAATGTTGATCTTATCCAAACTCTTTCAAAAGAGAAACAGGAAAATATAATCAGATAAAATCATAGATCAATAATTCTCACAAATATAAAGCAAAGATTCTTAACAGATTGAATTAGCAGACATAGAAAATCAAATGTGGCCATACATAAAGAAGGCAAGGCATTGTGATTAAGTGGGGTTCACCACAGGAATGTCAAGTTAGTTGACCATCTTAAAAATCAATCAATGTAGTTCATCATATATATACAATTAAGGAGAAAACCCAGTTTATCATCTTGATAGTTAGAGAAAATGTGATTCAGATTCAGCAACATTTTGTAATTAAAACTCTCAGCAAACTGGGAATCAAAAGCAACTTCAACTAAAAATAAAATCATCTGACTGACGTCATGCAGTGATCCCTCCTTATCCTTGGGGGACCCCCAAGGATGCCTGAAATAGCAGATCGTGCTAAACCCTGGAGATACTATGTTCTTCACAATCTGTACACACACAAAATTAACGATTTTGCATCTTAACTAAACACTTACACATTGTGGTCGTAACTTTTACAGTTTGAGGTGTGACAGCAAAACTATCATGAATTCATTTTTCCTTTTTCACAATTTAATGGGAAGAAGAAGACTCATTCATACTTCCTTGGAACTTAGCTATCTCCACATACAATTTTACTTCTGTCACCATCTCACTTAATGAAAGCATTTTAGGGGTTCTCTTTGGTGTACCCAAATTGCTGGCATCACTACTCTCATGCTTTGGGACCATTATTAACTAGAACAAGGACTACTTAAACACAAGCACCGCAACACCATGACGGTTCCTGTGACAACTGAGACAGTACTAAATGACTAACGGGAGAGTAGAATATGCAGCGTGGACACACTGGACCAAAGGACGATTCCCGTCCCAGCAGGACACAGCATGATGGCATGAAATTTCATCACACTTCTCAGAATGGTGCGCAATCTAAAATTTGTGAATTGTTTATTTCTGGTATTTTCTGTTGAATATTTTCAAGCTTCAGCTGACAGAGGATAACGGAAACCTCAAGAAAAAAACATGAATAAAGGAGAACTACTGTTCTTAAAGATGGAAGACCGAATGCTTTATGGCCAAAATTAGAAACAAGGCAAGAGTGTGGCCTTTTCCAATTCATTTCCAATGAATCTCCAAAAAAATTTCTACTTTTACTAAAGCATAAATTTTGGTCAAGGTCATAGGATGCAAGATCAATATATAAAAGTCAATTTTATCTGTATACACTAGCTACAACAAATTAAGAAATAAAATTCAAGAAATGTCATCTACAAGAGCCCCAAAGAAGATAAAATACTTGGGAATAAATTTAAAAACACTTTTGTAAAATGTATACCTCTAAAATTATAACCATAGCTAAGAAGATTTTTTAAAAGAGCAGAATAAATAGAGAAGGACTATGTTCATGAATTGGAAGACTCAATATTGTTAAGATAAATGTTTTCACCCAAATTGATTGTTATGGTTTAGATGTGAGGTATCTCCCAAAAGCTCATGTGTGAGACAATGCAAGAATGTTTAGAGATGAAATGGTTCAATTTTAAGAGTTGTCACCTAATGAGTAGATATGGATTAACTGGGTGGTAACTGAAGGCAGGGAGGGTGTGGCTAGAGGAAGTGGGTCACTGGGACATGACTTTAAGGTTTATGTTTCGCCCCTGGTAAGCAGAGCTCTCTCTCTTCTTCCTGATTGCCATGTCCTGAGCTGCCTTCCTCCACCATGCCTTCCACCATAATGTTCTACCTCACCTTGGGCCCAGAGCTGTGGAGTCGGCTGACTATGGACTGGACCTCTGAAACCATGAGCCAAAATAAACATTTTTCTCTCTAGATTGTTCTTGTTAGGTCTTTTGTTCACAGTGATTAAAAAGCTAACTAAAACATTTATCAATGAAATCCCAACCAAATTTATAGGGCATTTTTTAAAAGAAATTAAGAAGCTGATGTCAGTGCACAGGACACAGAATAGCAAAAAGAAAAATAAAATGCCTTGAAGAAGGAATTAATTTGGAGGACTTATATTGCCTGATTTCAATGATAACTATAAAGATACTATAATCAAGACAGTTTGTATTATAACAGGACTTAGAGGCTGCTTTTGCTATAGTTACTCTTCACTTGGGCCTGCAAATATAAAAAAAATCTTTGTATCTCTGTCTGCCTCAATTTTATATCTGTCTGCTTTGCTCTGAGTCACCTTGGATTCCAATAACCACAGGCATGATAGATGAACTTCTCATGGTGAGTCAAAACTACCCCCCAGGCAACAGCAACAGGACCCCACTAGACCTATTCAGAGACGATGATCAGCCAAACCACAGTTGAACCCTGGCTGCTTGATGATGCATATTTCTGGTCTTCCTTATCTGTATAATCTGGAAGCTCATATCAGGGCCCCTGAAGACAGGGTTGGAAATGCTGGTCTCCTCTGTCTTCCAGGTATGGCCACACTGATTAAGTTCCTTTCTTGCTTTCAACATTACTTGGATTTTGGGGTGAGTAGCTAGACCTAATTTGTTGGGATCCCCAGAGTCAGGCCTCTGAACTAAGACTCCAGTAATAGCACTGGCACAAAGGGAGATTAATAGACAAATAAAACAGAACAGAAAAAAAAAAAAAAAAAGAATGGAGTCTAAGCTGAACTTAATATTCAATTGTCAACTGAGTGTATACAAAGGCTCCAAAAGAAATTAATGGGGAAAAGAAAGATTCTTCAAATATCAGGCTAAAATAATTACATATGTGTATATATATATAGATATTATATATATATATATATAATATATATGGGAAAATATATCTTGACCCCTATCTCATACAATACAAAAAAATTTTTGAGATGGATTAAGACCTATATATAAAAGCCAAGACTAGAAAGCTTCTATAATAAAATATCATGACCTTGAGGTGGCAAAGATTTTTTTAACTCAAGAAAAGCATTAGCCATAAAAGAAAAAACTGATTAACTAGATTTCATCAAAATTAAAATCTTCTAGGGCTAGTGGTCCAGCTTAGGGCAGAGCCCTTGCCTAGCAGGTATAAAACCCTGGGTTCCAACCCCAGAACTTCAAGTTAATTAATTAATTAGTCAATTAAATTGCTCATTAAGACATCTATTTAAGTAAATGATAAGATATGTTACCCATTGGGAGATGATCTTTGACAAATAATTTATAAATGAAATATATAAATATCTCTTATGACTGAGTAATAAACAATTCACAAAAATAGGTGAAACATGAGGCTCAGGGTAGAGAGCTTGCCTAGTATGTGTGGGGCACTGGGATTGATTCTCAGCAGCACATAGAAATAAATGAATAAAATAAAGGTAATGTGTCCATCTACATCTAAAAAAATAGATTAAACAGCTTAAATAAATATTTCACAAAATAATGTATTAGCCTGTAAAAAGATGCCCCATATCACTAGTGATCAGAAAAATGCAAATTAAAAGCACGACACCTGTAGTAGAACGGTTAAAATTAAGATTTCCCATCACTATTGGCTTCAAAGATTCGTGGAGCAACTGAAACCCTCACTCACAGCTGGCGGGGTTGTGAAAATCACAGAACCACTTTGGAAAGCAGTTTGGTAGTTTCTTTAAAATTAAATATATACCTCCCATGTGGTCCAGCCATTCCATTCCTAGGAATGTATCCAAGAGAAATAAAAACATATATGCAGAAAGTACTTGTATGAAAATAATCATAGATGATTCATTCACAAGAGCCCAACTAAAAACAAACCACGTGTCCATCATCGGCTGAGTGGATACGCAGGCAGCAATGCAGCCACACGATGGAACAGCACCTGGAGATGAACAGAAATGAATAATGCTGAACACACAAAAATACGGAAGAACTTGGAAAAATGAATGCTGACTGAAAGAAGCCAAACAAGAAAGAGTACCTGCTGTGTGACTCCACTTGGGTGGAGAACAGGCAGTACTAATCCAGAGGAGTAGAAGTAAGGTCAGTGGTTACCTGGGGCAGAAGTGGGTGGGAGAGACATAAAGGGGCACCACGAGGTGTTCTCTTTCCTGATGTGTCAAGACTCACCAAATAATACA
This sequence comes from Sciurus vulgaris, assembly GCF_902686455.1. NCBI lineage: Eukaryota > Metazoa > Chordata > Mammalia > Rodentia > Sciuridae > Sciurus > Sciurus vulgaris. The sequence continues at coordinate 10,092,125 of NC_136465.1, read as the reverse complement.
CTTAAAAGGTGTGCATGTTGTAGTGTGTATATTGTACATCATAAAGGTGATTCTTAAAAGACAAACTAGGATAGCCAGCACTGTGGCACATGCCCTAATTCCAGTGACTTGGGAGGCTGAGGCAGGAGGATCACAAGTTTGAGGTCAGCCTCAGCAACTGAGAAAGACCCTAAACAACTTAGTGAAATCCTGTCTCAAAATTTAAAAAAATTTAAAAAGACAACTAGGTTACCATATTTTACTCACTAGAATAATTAAAATCTGAAAGACTTAAAATGTTAAATGTTAGTAAGGATTTTCTTGGTACAAGGGTAAACTGGAAACACTTTTTTAGAAAACTGCTTGGTTTCTTATAAAGACAAATACACACCTACCATAGGACTCAACTTTTCCACTCCTACATACTTGCCTGAGAGAAATAAGAACATATTCCACAAAAAGTCCTGTATAAAACATTCACAGCAACTTTAATCATAATTGCCAAAACCTGGAAACAGCCTGTGTATCCATGGACAGGAAAACGTGTAAATAAACTGTGCTACTTACATGCAGTAGAAGGCTGAGAGAGAAAGAGGAGGCAGAAGGGGGAAGGAGCGGGGACGGAGAAAGTCAAAAGAGAAGCAAAAGAGGAAGTTTAAGAAAGCTCTAATGAAGAGAAGAAACCAAACAAAAAAGAATACGTGTAATATGATTCCATTGGTACTGAAGTTTAGCAAAGGCAAGACTCTATGATGCTAAAATCAGAAGAGTCCTCGCCTAGGGCTGAGCAGGGGAAAAGCAAGGGTTGGTGGAGAAAACCCCAGGAGCTTGTGCCGCCCGGAGGTGCCTCTGTGTGGACAGATGTATGATTGACTCACACGGTGTTACGCCTTGAAGCCCGATGGTCTGTGCACTTCATTGGATGTGAATTAAAACTCATTTCTTTAAAAAGTCATCAAAATAGAAATTCACTTCCCCAAACTCACTAATCAAAAAAAAAAAAAAAAAGAAAAGAAATATAATAGAAGAAATATAACAGGTTTTTAGAAGAATAAAAGAAATCATAATAGATTTTTTAAATACAGGAGTTATCTTCTAAGTCTTTTGTAATGAAAAGACTACATGTCAGGAGTTTAGGAGTGTGGCGGAGGCGAGACTCGGAGAGAAAATTAAATCTGTATGTTAGACAAAGACAAAGGGAAAAATTAATGAGCTGTATGTCCAGCTAAGAACACAGAACACACAGGAAGAAAATAGAAAGAAGGATCCAACGGACAGCGGAGATTAAGAAAATGGGAAGGAGAAAGTTCGGAACAGAAGGATCCACAAAGTCAAAAGCTGGCTCTTTTGAAAGACTGAGAAAATGATAAAACTCAGGCCGTGTTGATCAAGAAAAGTACAAGAAGCCTGAACAGAGACTGTCAGTATAAGGTGGCAGAAAGAGGAAATAGTTTGGAAACTTGATGCCAATAACTTTGAAAACTTAGATGGAACAAACAAATTCATAGGAAAATATAACTCACCGAATTCACTCAAGAAGTAAGAAACCTGAAGAGTCTGAAACCATGAAAGAAATTGAATCAGTGGTTTAAAATATTCCCCCAAGAAAAATAGCAGGCCCACACTGAAAGAACTTACAGGAAAGTTCTACCAAAACACTCAAAGGCCACGCTCCAATCCAACAGAAACTCCTCTGGAGGACAGAAGAAGTGGGGAACACGCCCAACGCATTCTCTGAGGATTGAAAGGAAAAAAAAAAAAAAAAAAAACTCAGTTACCAAAAACCAGAAAATAAATAGATGCAAAAAGCAAATTTAATAAATTAATCATCCATTCACGGTTTTTTAAAACATTTTATCAAACCAGGAATAAAGGGGAATTTTTAGATATAATATGTAGTATCTACCCCCAAAGCCCACAACAAACCTCTCTCCTAAAGGTGAAGTTTGAAAGTGTTCATTTAAGAGTATCAGACACGGCATGCCTCCCAAGAGAACCCAAGAGAAAATAGACCCATGAGAGGAAGACCTGTCAGAAAAGAAAAAAAGAAAAGAAAAGAAAATTGACCCAAAACGTCTAGATCTATCTAAACCTACCATCCCATCCAGTTTACAGGTAACAGATCCAAAGAGAGAACTATGTTAAACATCTTCATGATACTGAGATGTTGGCGAATCTAGAATAACTCAGTTTCTTCAACAAATAAAAGGAATTGGGTGGGGGGGGGGGAAGCAGGAAGAACGTTGGATTTGCTTTAAAATACTCCGTGGAGGAAGATAAGATAGATAAGATTTTGGCAGAATATTACTAATTGCTAAACTGGGTGATGGCTGCCTGGAGAGTCATTGTCTCATCCACTTATCTTTGGGTATGTTTGGAGTCTTCCAGAAGAAAACCTCTAAAGACACACACTCACAAATAACGGTGATAGCAACAGTAAAGGTTATTTTGAAAAGAAGGAGGAAGAGTGAGGCTTCTTTGTTTGCCACCAGGGGGTCTCCTAGGAGGACCAGGCTTCTAGTCAAGCCTCTCTGGCCCACAGCTTGGGCCTGACCCTCTTCTTCCTCCCAGAATTCCCTTTCTCTTTTTACTGCCAACATACCTCAAACGCCACCTATCAGACAGCTGTGGGATTGGTTTACCAAGCACCCACTCCCTCTTCAGGTGACAACAGCCCTGTATTCCTTTGGATAAACACCTTTAATCACATCATGTGGTTCCACGGGGCTGACCTCACCACCCACATCCCCCCAGAACTGGGCAAGTGACTCAAGTCTGGCCAGTGACTGCAGGGATGGGCACACGGCCTGGGTCAGACCCATGAGCCAAAGAACATCAGCTCCTGGACTTGCTGGAAATATTAGGAAAGATGCACTTTTTCCTCTGAACTAGTTGCTAATTCAGAAGGCTATAAGCCAGGAGTTCTTGTGGTCTTTTGCCTAATTGTGAGAGAAGACACTGCCCAAGCAAGAAGCCACCATGAGACAGCAAAGACACAAAGCCTGGTGACAGCATTCGTCTGCACACAGCCACACACCCCTCCACACCAGCCTCCTTTCTCCATCCTCCCGTGTATTGGTTAATACAGGACGCTCGTGTTAGGCAGCTTTTCACTGCTGGGACCAAAATATCTGGCAAGAACAACTTAGAATGTAGTGTCACACCCAGAGTCAAGGTAACAGAATCATTGTTTATTAGTATTCAAATAGATTATAGAAAGCAGCATCTATTTTGTGCAGTTTTTAAGGGCCTTGGAAATAAAAATCTATGATTTGCAAAAATACAACATTCCAAAGGATTGAATAACATCTACATTTAAAGATACTTTTTATTAAAGTTTAGGAGAACTGATTTTTAAAAGATTCTGTCTCTTTAAATTAGTGCGTAATTGTTTTTCTCCTCCTACCTATTCAGACATGACACAAGGCCCATAACAAAGAGGTTTTCCATATTTGAGGTGGCTCCCAGTTATGCTCAACAGCTTCCTCCAGATGTCTGATTGTCTCATCAATTTCATTGCTCATAATTTGAGATTGAAGTGGTGTGCTTATGTTCTCTGTAAGGTATTAGTCTCCTTCTGCAGACACTGGAGAGGTTCATCCTCATTTAAACCTGGACTGTAGTTGGAGCAGCGATAAAGACAACAAAGGAGCCAACTCTATAGTTCTCAGGACCTTTGGTGCCTGATTTTATGGGCTGGAATATCTTTCTTTCCTTTATTTATTTGAAATAATTAGTCTAGTGATTACAAAACAGTCATAAATTTTTAAAGGCCTTTTCTCTCTCTCTTTTTTAGAATAGTGGTTTTTAAGTCCTTTATGTAACATTCAGATAATGTGATACTGTCTCTTTGAAGCACCCTGTAAACCTTTTAGAGTTTAAGTTTTAAGTTGCGTCTTGTGGACAATCGTGAGTGTTTATGCCTTGGGTGTGTCTGTGCTGGACAAATCAATCTATAATCTACAGCAGTACGTCCCATTCACCGGCTGCCCTCGGGGGAATAAGAATACAATGCTACAATGCTATGATGACTAAGTTGTAAACCTATGCACATTCCTTGCATTTCGGGCAACTTTATGAAAAAAGGAGGAGGAGGAGGAGGAGGAGGAGGAGGAGGAGGAGGAGAAGAAGAAGAGAAACTGATTTTTATTAATAATAAACATGTAGTAAAATATGTCTATGATTGTGTCCCCATTTAATTTACTGTAAGGTGAGAGGGGGATTGGCTGGTTTCACCATTTCAGATCTGTGTTGTCTAAGAGTATTAATGTTTTAATCAAGCACAGAAATGAGGATTTTTTAAAATCTGTATGTAATTGTTTTAAAAGCACCCATGTTAAAAGAAAATATTGTGCAATGAAGAAACCAGTTTAGGCATTTGCTATAAACTTAATTGTTCCAAAAGAATAATCTATAAAAGCCCTGTAAATTCCTTTAAAATGATATCAGGACAGTCTGACCAATTTTTTAAAAATATACTTCCTTTTTATGTGTTCAATTAAAAAAAAAGAAGAAGAAGAAGAAGAACTTGGAGAGGAAAAGTCTATGCGGAGCTCACGGTTTCAGAGGTTCAGTCCAAGGTGTCTGACTCCATAGCTCTGGGCCTGAACCACAGCAGCACATCATGGTAGAAGGCGGCGAGGAAAGCGGCTCAGCTGGTGGCGGCCAAGAAGCACAGAGAGAGCAGCCAGGGACAAGACATGGTCCCTAAGAGCACACCCCAAGTGACACGCTCCCTCCAGTCTCGCCCCACCTACCTACAGTCACCACCTGGTCGTCCATCAAGTCATGAATCCGTCGACGGGCCGGGGCCCCGGCGAGGCGCGGCTTTCAGAACCCACCCGCTCACCTCGCTCGTTGCTACGTGGCTCCACGCGCCGGCTCTCTGCAGACATTTTCAAATCCAAATCATAACGACCTTTGCTTGAAGGAAGAGGAAGGGCAGGAGAAAAGACAGAAGAAGAGAGAGAAGAGGGAGAGAACGAAAAAGAGAGAGAGAGACAAAGCAGGGGGGAGAGAGAGACCCTGGTGATGATGGTCATGCCGATGAGGATGACAACGAGAAAGAGTGGAGAGAGTCAGCGGGAAGGAGGGAAGGCGGCTGAGGACGCATCCTCCTCAGGATCCAGAAGGGGACCAGGGGGCCTGGCGCCACCACTGCATCCAGCGCTGACTGGAGGCCCATTCATTTCTCTAAAGACAAAAAGCGAGTCTAGAAGGCAGAGGGGCTGACGGGGAGTGCTTTACTCTCCATCTCTTGTTTTCTACAGTGCTGTGTTAATTCAGTCAACATCCTTTATTTTGCCATGTGTCTTTTTTTTTTAATTGGCGCCTGATAACTAAACAGAGCAGCGGGAATCCCTGGGCCGTGCGTGTGCCAGCGCATCACGGCTGCATGCCCCCCCCCCTCCTGCCCGGTTTCTTTAAATTAGAGCGTTATAGCTGTACATAAAAGCTGTGTCCGAGGTCGTCCATCTGCGCATGGACATGGCATTTGCTGGATTCCATTTCCCAGGACCCCCCCAGCCCCTCTCTCCGCCCCCGCTGTCCATTCCCTTGTTCTATTTTGTTAGTCTCCCTTCTATTTTCATAAGACCCCATTTTTAAAAATCCCTTTCTCTCTCTGTAATTTCCACATATGAGAGGAAACACTTGACCCTTGACCTTCGCCTCTCCCAGGAACTGAGCCCACTTGGCCTCCGCGTCTGTGAGCCCGCTCCTCTCTGGCCCACCCACCTCCACCGTAACTCAGGGGACAGTTCCTCCCCCTTCCCTGCTGGAGCCTAGAAGCAGAGCAAGGCAGAGCTGGAGCGGGCAGAGAAGGCACTCCATCCTCGGTGTCTAGATTTGAACCTCAGCCTGACCCGTGGGCAGCTCTCCGAGTCTCGCTTTCCTCCCTCTAACGAGAGGTAATGCCCCCCACCCCGGGGCCGTGCGGAGATTTAGTTCAAGTGACGCCGGTGCGCTCGCTTCCCGCACCCTCTGGCCTTCCCGTTGCTTCCTGCTCCTGTTCTCCATCCGGCAGCCAGAATCCTTTCTCTGTTTGCTTGCAGCATAAATCACATCACCGCTTTTCTGTGTTAAAAGCTCTGTGACAGTTTCCCTCACACTTTAGACTAAAACCCAAACTGTTTCACGAGACTCATGGACCCAGCTCCCTTCCCCCACCTCTCTGCTCTTCTGCGTATCGCTCCCTCCCCCAGAAGCATCGCCTTCCTGACCTTCCTCAAGCAGGCCTGGCAGGTTCCAATCTCAGGGAACACCCGGGGAATTTCAGTCTCCCGTGACCTTCCCGTGACCTTCCCGGCCTTCATCTGTATGAGCTGTCTTCTTCCCTCTCTTCAGAACTACTCAAAAGTCACTCCCTCCTCCCGGCGACTTCTCAGATCACTCTTTCTCCAAGAGGGGAGAAATAAATAGCCCAGGGTTGGTTGGTTAGGCTGTGCTGGCCAGTATTTCACGCTTACTGCTGGCAGCCTAGTAATCTGCTGAAGTCCCTGAGGGTAGGCACCATGCCTTTTAGACAGGGAGGAAGTGCTCAGCCTGCCTGAGCTGAAACAAGCTCATGTCCAAGCTGGACTTGGCCCTGGGCAGGTGGTCTCAGGGAGCCCATCCAGGGCCGCCCTTCGGAACACCTGGGCTGGCCATCAAGCCGCTGTCTCTCAGCCTCATTTTCTGCCCTCTGCGCTGGGCCTGCTTTCTGACGCAGGGCTGGGATTCTCCTCTCACCCAGCCTCATTGCTCTTACCCGCCAGGCTCTGCCTGTAGGAAGGAGACCGCAATCCCAGAGGAGAAGGCCTCCGATCCGCTTGCTGTGGCACGGGCTCCTGAGAGCATCCCAGCCTCCCCTCACTGTGTAATGGCAGCAGTGATCCCTCCCATAGTAGCAACTGAATCCCGCCTAAAGCCTCTCCGCACGGCATCTGCCTTCTGGCACGCTTTGTTTGGAGACATCAGTACCGAACGGTGGCTTCTCTGAGATCAGACTCCAGCAGTGGCTGAGCCTCCTCTTCCAGCATCTGAGTTTCAGCTCCACGACCCCTCCTCCGAATTTCTGAGTTTGAGTCACTGGGTCTCTTGCCTAGTTCCTGTGTCCCCAAGGGTGGTGGCTGCTTCCTGCAGTTACCACCTCCATGACATCAGGTTTGCTTCTCTCCTTGGGACAAACTTGTGCCTGCCAACAATCCTTTCTATTAAATTTTCTTTCTATTAAGCTTTCTGCTCCTGGCGGAACCCTGAATGGGACAGCAGCCCAGGAGGCAAAGAGTGCGCTGTCAGACCACCCCATCGAGACAGGCCAAGTGGGCCAGAGGATGCCCACCTAAGACAGCAAGGAGAAGCACAGGAGAACTAGGAATCTGGTAGGCTTCTAGAGGGTCCAGCAGGATAGGGCAGGATAGTATGTGCGGTCCAAGAAGCTTTCATTTATTCAGAAATACACGTTAAATGCCCCCTATGGTTCAGTATTCTAACTAAAAATGATAGAGCTGGATTTCACAATGGGTCTTTGCAGCTGTGACCAGCAGCTTGTGTGGGGCTCAGACTCTGTTCTTACTTCATCCACAGGAGGGAATGTGTTGTTGTCATGACTGATGGTCATGATGACATGCTGAGGAAGGAGGGAAAGTGAAGAAAGAAAGGACACAAATAACGGGAAGGCACAGCCAAACTCCTTGGTATCAACCCCAAAAGTGCTTTCAAAAAAAATCCTCTCTCCCTCACCTGCACATGTGTGTGCGTGTGTGTGTGTGTGTTGTTAACTCTTCTTCCTTACTCAGTTGTGTGGTAGGGAGAGAGGCCGGCAGTCCAGAGAGAACAAAGTTCCAGAACCTCAGAGACCTGGAGAGGAGACAGGAATCTATATGGTTAGATGCAGTAGAGACAGCTGCAGGGGAATTCAGGTAAGGATACACTTAAATCAGCGTTTTCAGACTTGCCTAGGAAGGGAGACCTTACCTGTAAATTCAACATATAATGTAGGTGAGGTAGGCTGCCCAGGGCTGCTAGGGGGCTGCCATATTCTATTTCTTGACCTGGTGAAAGTCACACAGGTAGTAGCTGCTTGATGATGATGATGATTACTATTATTATTTGCAATCCTGGGGGTTGAACCCAAGGGTGTTCTACCACTGAGCTACACCCCCAGCCCTTGTTTTTAATTTTGAGACAGAGTCTCACCAAGTTGACGAGGCTGGCTTTGAACTTGTAATCCTCCTGCCTCAGCCTCCTGAGTCTCTGGGAATACAGGTATGTGACACTGTGCCCAGCATAGAACTATTTTTTAAATGTAGAATTTTTTTTTATTTCTCCAAATATATACTTCACAAGTTTTTCCTTTTTTTTGAAGAAGGGACCTCTGTGTTTAAAGGGTCTTTCTGTAGCAGACCCATGCTACCTCCTTAGATGATGAGATTCCATGGGAAATAATCGGAAAAAAAAGTGACCAGAAATCTACAACTCAGAAGAAGTCTTAAAGGTGCTTGTGCAGATGGGCCCAAAAGTGTCCTGGGAAAAGAGATTGGATATAAGTTCTGGAAGTGTCCAGGGAAATGGAGCCACCCCGTGGTCTGTGAGTCGATAGGCTCTGGTTCCAGTCAGAGTGGACTTGGTGGGGGACAGTGGGAACCGCTCTAGTTCCCTCAGAACCTGGCATGCTAAGAGGAACCAGGCTTTGTGCCAGGCCGGGGGTGGAAGCCCCTGAGGAACAAGGAAGTGAAACAGGAGCTGCTGATCAAAAGCCTGATTATTCTGTGACCCTTCCACGCGAAGCCAGTGACCCAGTGTAATGCTGAGGTGATGCCCTGAGCTGTGGTACATTTATCCCTCATAATCTTCCCACATCACAGACGGGATCAGGTGGGAAAACAGGATTCCCAAGGTCCTGTCTTTGGAAACAAAAGTCCTGTTGTATTTGGATGGCAGATACCCAATCACAAGTGAATCTGGGGAGTCCTGTGTCTGCAGGTGGCTAGTTGGTCATCTCAGGGGCCTCACAGAAGCGGGTGGGATGGAAGCTGGCATGAGTGGGCTCTCTCAACTCTGTCAGACCCAGCAGAGGATCCGGGGCCCATGCCTAATGCCAATTTGGGCCAGAAACCTGGCTTTGGTATTTATCATGAGCAGCACAATTCTAGAAACCAAATATCTGTACTTTTATCCAGCAAGACACTGACTTTCCTAGCACTAGAGTATCTGAGAGACTCATCCAAATTACAGTTCCTTCTAGAACTTTCTAAGCTTGACCATCTGGGACAAAGACTATATCTAACGGCATTGTAGGAAGAGCTGAAATGAACAGAAAATAGTCTCCTCCCACAAGTCAGAAAGTTCAAGGCCATCTCTACCGATCCACACAGGAGGAGCCCACAACAATTAAAGAAGGGAGAGAACCATTCTTCATATTTTAAAATGACTTCAACCCTGCAGCTCCATGCTGGTTCTCTCACTCTCTTTCTGTCTCTCTCTCTCACACACAGGAAATAATGTATGTTCAAGGATGTTTATCACAATAGTATATAATAGAAAAAGATTGTAAATTAACTTGAATTCTCAATGGTAGGAAACGAGCCAAATTATGATACACCTATAAAGTGGAAAATTATGTGGTTGTTAGAAAGTAATAAGGCAGCTCTCTTTGTACTGGTAAGGATCATTCAGTGGAAGTCTCCTTGGAACCTGGGAACAGAAGCAGTAGCCTCTGGCAAGGGGGCCAGGGGAGCAGACATAGGAGGAAGGATGATTTTTCCCTGTATATTCTTTTGCCCATTTGGATTATGTCAATGTGTGAAGCAATGGTTTTTATTTTTAAATGAAAAAAAAAAAAGGTCAGAAAGGCGGGCTGCCTTTCCGAAACAGGAAGTATTTGCATTTAATCCAGGTGGGGGAGAGTTTACGGATCATCCCTCCAGACTCTCTGCCTCCGTCCCTTCTTTCACTTCATGACATCATGCTTCATTTCAGTACCCTGCCGCAGCCTGCTGACCTTCCCAGCCTGACCGCTTATTTCATGCTGGTTCTGGCTCATGTGGGCAGCACCCCCGCTGAGACCTGGGAGGCTGGTTTTCTCACTGCATTTCTCTCTCCACAGTGAGCTGCTTCTGGGAAGACCCTTATCTGCTGCACTAATCCTGCCCCTGGGGCATTCCTGTAAATTACAGAGCACAAATGACCCTTTTGTCACCAGAGGTTTCTGTTCTTTCTCTGACCTCATCCTCAATCCCTGACCACTGGACCCAGGAACTTGTGAGTTCTATGGTTCCCTTTCTGTATTTCCAGCTACTTAAATCTCCAACCCTCCTCCCACATCGCCCCACCCTTATCATTCTCCTGTGTCTGATCACAAATCCCCCCAGATCATTAAAGTTTCAGGAAGGAGGCTTCGATAAAGGACCCCTAAGATCCTCCCAGTTCCAATAAGGCACGCTGGACCTTGAGTTTGCTTCTTCTGCCCTTGGTTCTAACTTCATGGGTATGGGAACGATATACCCTTTGATTACCTGCTGAAGAGTCCAGATTAGGGGCAAAGAGACATTAGTTTGAATCTTTGCTCCACTGGTTACTAGTAGCATGGTCCTGGGCAAGTTTGTGCTTCACCTCGTTGAGCTTTAGTGCTCTTTCTGAAAGATGAATGTAAGAATGCTTACCTCCTAGGGATGAACTGAGATTTATATGTAAAGGGTATAATCTAAGGCCTGCTCAGAGTTGGTGCTTAGCAAACGGTGTTATCCCCGCCCCCCGCCAGCCCGCGCAATCTCCAGCCTCACTCTGCCAACTTCCTTCCATGGACTAGGCTACATACTCTCTCTGGCACATGCAAGAACACCTGCTGTGAGCTACCTATACATGAATTTGCTGCACAGAGATGCATAGAAACACATCTGTGACCCAACGCTCCCAGGTGGAGTTTCATCGGTTCTTCTGGAAAAAAGATTTCAGTTCAGAGACATGGATCGAAAAACCATAAAGTTGATTTCATCCAATGGAAGTGTGGCAGAAGAGACCCAGAGCGGAGCTTGAGCCAGGCAGCTGTGGAAGTCCCCCTGCGCCAGATACTTGTGTTCTTGCTTAGAGGATTCCAGGCAAGACATGAAACTCAGTAAAAGAATAGCAAAGCTTAATCAGAGGGATGGGAAAAGGGGACACTCTCAAGGGAGAAAATGGGTCCACTCAGAGAGGAGGACAAAGGTCATTACCAAGTCAGGGGTTTTAAAGAACTTCTGGGTCCCATTGTTCTTGCTTCAATTTCTTATACCCCCTTAACCTGATCATTACCTTTGGATAGCCCTCAGCAAACTTTTTGTGAGGCTCTGGGATGTCCTGGTCCCAGGAGTGGTTTATGCTTCTACTGTCCACATCTCTCGACTGAAAACTTTCTTTCCAGAAGAACTGAGAAAACTCCACCTGGGAATCTGGGGTCACATGGATGTGTTTCTATGCATCTCTGTGCAGCAATTTCGTAAATAGATAGCTCACAACAGGTGTTCCCGCAAATGCCAGTGAAAGTAGGTGAGGTAGTCTCCATGTGGCATAGTCTACTTGTGGCATAGTTTCGATGATAAGGGAGGGCCCAGGCCACCAGGTAGGGTGTGACATAATCTTGAAACAATCTTTTTTCTTAAGGAGATGTAATTAATTATGGCCGGGGGAGGTTTTGACGTACCAGGGCCCCAACCTCCAGGTGCTTGCCTGTCCAATAAGGCTTTCTGTGGTTTTCAGCCACCCTTCACTGTCCTTTCCCTCCTCAGACGTTCCCTGATGACTAGCTACCTGAAGAAAGTACATTCTCAACAGCTTTGCTCTTCTGTGACCAAAACACCCTACAAGAATAACCCAGAGGAGGGAAAGTGTATTTGGGTGCTGGCGGTTTCAGAGAGCTCAGTCTACAGAGACAGCTGAGTCCATTGCTCTGGTCCATCATGGCAGAGGGCCTGACAGAGGAAATGCTCAGCTTATGACAGCAAGGAAGCAGGGGGCACAGGGAAGAGGCACACTTCCAGGGCACATTGCAGCAACCACCTCCTCTAGCCATGCCCCACCTGTCTATAGTTACAACCCAGTCATTCAACCCAGGATGGACTGATTAGGTTACAGCTATTATAATCTAATCATTTTACCGCCAAACATACCTGCATCAATAAAGGAACTTTTAGGGGACACTTCATATCCAAACCATAACAGTATACTCCATGGAGAACATGGAGTGAACCGTTCTAAGGGAGTGTTGTTTCTCATTTTTATGGTTGGTGTGGGAAACTCCCTCTCTGTGAATTACTTATTTGGGGTGGGTATCATGGTTTCCCTCTATGGATTAGTGCCTCAGTGTTAGAAAGTTCCTTTGGCTGGTTACACCCATATTTTGTTTGTTTGTTTGTTTTCATTTGAAGAAGGTAGCATCTGACCCAGAAGGAGGCAGTTTATGGGTGGGGTTTTGCATCACTAAAGTGGAGTCATCTTTTTCACTGAAAATGGAGCAAGCCCTATTCTCTCTCCCCTGATCCCTCTGCTGAGTCTATCAACCTATTCTAACACCAAGAAATAAGAATTTTTTTTCTTTTATAAAAGGGAAAGAAAGTAAAGAGAGGAAAAGCAAGTACAGAAAAAGAGAGGAATGAGTAGGTAGTTGAGGAAATGGACAGCTGAGAGGTCAAAGTAGAAGGCAAGGGAGTATATGGGCCAGCAAGCAATCAGAACTCTGAGTGACAAGAAGCTTACTTCCATGACAGTTTGGTAACTGCAGGTTATTTACCACCCAATTTGTGGACTTGTCCCATCCAGGATAAGAGAAGATGTGGAGGATGAATAGGAGTACACCATAGAGAGAGGTTTGTGGACATTTATGGCCTGCTGAGAGGTGACCCTGAGCTGAAGTGTTAAGCACATCTGTGTGTCACCTCAGATTCTAGAAGGACAAATTACCAGAGGTAGGAATGTATCTGGGAAAAGGAAAAATGGGGAGAATGTAAAGATAAATAACGGAGTAGAGTCCAGTAAGGAAACCCAGTCACATCTCAGAGTAGCATGAGTTCTTCCAAATCAAATGGTCTCCCCAATGTTTTACCACATAACACAGACTAGAGTGATTTTGAAATCCAAAATCATTACTTGAAATTCCATAGGTGACTCTCACTTCAACAGCCTCCTTAGTAGGACCAGCCCAGTCTTCTTATCATAAGATACCATACAACTGATCAAAATGTATGGACCCAACTCTTTTCAGATGGTGGTCAACAGGCAGGGCAAGTTTAAAGTCCCTGAAAGAAAGAATTTTCATAAGGTGTACCCTTAGAACCACCCTGGGAACAATTCTGTAATTGTTGGGCAGAAGTTTAGAGTCCAGTCAAAATAAAGCAGTTTTCTGTTTGTGTTTGTTTTTAGCTGAGGAGTCAGATTTTGGAGTGTGGGGCAGTTGAAGTTACTGAAATCTGAAGGGGAAGGCATTGGAAAAGAGAAAGATATATAGGGTAGGGGGCTCAGAAGTTGTGTTTGGTTCATCCGTGAGGCTTCAGATAGGAGCCGAGCTGCACGTGTACCTGGAAAGACTACAGAGAGAGAGGCTGATAAGGGGTTGAGAAATGAACAGGATATATCAAGATGTCCAGAGAATATCTGCAATCCAAACCAAGCAGAAGGGAGAGAATATCATTAACACCTTGTTAGCATTGTAGGCATCACGCTGAGATATCAGGGAAACCAAAAACAGAGCCCTGAAAAAAATCTAAGAGTTAGAATTAAAGTTTGGAGGTTGAGTGCCATGAAGTTAGAGGGCTTGGAAAATTCTCCGACCTCTTCACAGACTTTTCATAGCATAAAGTAAAGCTAAGACAAATTCCAGGGGATCAGCTCATTACTGAACAATACCCTAGAACAAAAATTAATATTCTTCAGGGAAAAATAAAAGATCCCATTGCTTCTAAAATGTGTTATTGGTTATGTCCAATAGAGAATCAAAAATTACTAAACATGAAAAAAAAATCAGAAAGATGTGACCTATTGCAAGAAGTTAAAAAAAAAAAAAAGCAATAGAAACAAATCCAGATGTGATCCAAATGTTAGCAGACTAAAACTATGATAATACTTTCAAAGAACTAAAGGAAAAATAGGTTGACGAAGACTCAGTAGAGAAACAAATCATAAAGATTCTACAAGAATTCTAAAACTCAAATTTATAATAACTGGGTAGTCACTGTATTCGCTGGATGAATTTAACAGCACATAGGAAATGGAAAAAGAAAAATTCACTAAGATTAAAAACAAATTAATAGAAATTATCCAAACCAAAGAATAAAAAGAAAAAATAGAGCATAAAAATTATCAGAATTTCAGAGACATATGGGAAAACATCAAATGCTGTAATATATATGAAGTTGGACACTCAGAAAAAAAGTTTGAAGATAAATAGAAAGAAAAATCATACTTATGCACTTACTACTTAAGCTGCTCAAAACTAGGGAAAAAGAGAAAATATTTTAAATAGCCAGAGAATAAAACACATCACATACAGAAGAACATTGATATTAAAAGCCACTGACTTTCATCAAAACCAATGGAGACCAGAAACAATGGAATGGGATGTGTGAAATTTTACAAGAAAAATGCTGTCGACATAGAATTTTATATCCAGTGAAAACCTTCCTCAAAAATGAGGGGAAAACAAAGAAATTTCCAGAAAAATGAAAACTCATACAATTTCAAGCCAGCACTTCTGCACTCTAACAATTGTAAAGGTTATTCTTCGTGTTCACAGAAAATGTCAGAAACATGGATCTACAGGAATGGAGAGCAGCAGAAGTGATAAGTATTAAAATGCATAGATTTTAGGACTGGGAATGTAGCTAAGAGGTAGATAGAGTGCATACATGAGGCTCTAGTTTCAACCCCATAAATAAAATGTATTTTCTTAAAAGACATCTAACTACTTAAGGCAAAATAGTAAGATTGTATGGTGGGATATATAATGTATAGAGACAATGTGACAACCAGAGTACAGTGTGTAAGGCAAAGTCTGTAAGTGAACTTATGCTGTTCTAAAGTTATTCCACCATCAAGTGGGATATGTGAAGTGGGAAGCAGAAAGTGAGAAGTAGGGGTTCAATTCTGATTCTAAATAGACTTTTATAAGGTATAAATATTGATTATTAGTCCTAAATCAAGCCCTAAAATATAATACTAAGATAGATAGCTAAGAAGTCAATGGAAAAAAAAAAGTGAAGAGAAATATTTAAAACTATGCAATTAACCCATGAAAAGGCAGAAAAGGAACAACAGAAGAAAATAGAAAAGAGAAGGAACAATGAAAAACAAATACAAGATGGTAGATTAAGCCCTACTATTATCAAGAGTTGCATTAAATGGTGAAGGACTAAACACTCTAAAATCCAGAGATTATCAAACTATATATGTATATTTTAAATGCCCAACTCTACGCTAAGTACAGTAGGTGCACTTCAAATACAAAGATACCACACAAAGAGTATACCTAAGAAAGCTGGCAAGACTATATTAGTAACAGATAAAGTAGATTTCAAGATAAGAAGCTTTAAAGAGATGAAGGGGGATGTGTCAGAATGATGAAAAAAGGCAAATCATCAAAAGTCAGAACAATGTTACCCAAGAATAAACTTAGTAATAAAGCTTCATAATTCATGAAGCAAAAATGATGAAACCACAGAAAGAAACAGACAATCCCACAATCGTAGTTGGGTATTTTCACCTCTCTCTCAGCAGTTGATGGAACACATAGATGAAGAAAACCAGTAAGTACATACAAGATCTGAACCAACTTGAACTAGTTGATACAATAATTATATTGAACTAATATATACTAATTGATTGATTATGATAGTTAATTATAATCATAGAACACTACACCAAATAACAGAATAACAAATATTTGTTGCAAGGAATTATTGGCCTTCATTAAGATAGAACATATCTTGGTTCATTAAATTGTCTCTAAAGTCAATAGTTTGGAATCTTATAAGTTCTGTAATTACAATGGAATTAGATTACAATTCAATAAAATAATATATATAGAAAATCTCCAAATACTGGTAATTTGGTATCATACTACTATCACAACAGCTGGGTCAAGGAAGTTATATAGGTTTAACATTCAAAATCCAATCAATGTAATTCACCACACTAACAGCCAAAGGAGGAAATTTCTATAAGCATTTCAATAGAAGATCACTTGACAAAATTCAATAGCCTTTCATAACTTTAAAGAGTAACCCTCAAAAAACAAAGTAACCCTCAACAAATTATAAACAGAAGGAGGCATTTGGAACTTAGCAAAGAGAACAAGATATAATGTTAAACAATCTACAGCTAATCACATATTCAAAGATGAAAGATTAAATGTTTTTCCTCCAAAATATAAAAATGAAGGAAGACTGTCATCTTTCACCATTGTATTCAATATTTTACTGGAAGTCCTCCCCAGTGAAATAAGATAAATAAATAAATAAATATTGGAGAAGATGTAAAGCTATCTTTACTCACAACATAGATATTTATATAGAAAATCATAAAGAGTCTCCCAGAAAATCATTATCAATAAGTGAATTTACTGACATTACAATATAGGATAATATACAAAATCCTTTGCATTTCTACTTTTTTAAAAAATATTTTTGTAGTTATCAATGGACCTTTATTTTATTTATTTATACATGGTGCTGAGAATTGAACCCAGTGCCTCACACATGCTAGGCAAGCACTCTACCACTGAGTCACAACCCCAGCCCCTGCATTTCTACTTAATAAGAGGAAAAAAATTGGAAATTCAAGTTTAAGTGACCATCTAGCAATAACATAAAAACATAAAACCTACAGAAATTAATTTGATGAAGGTTATGCATGATTTTTATATTACAAACCATAAAACATTTGTGAGAAATTTTTTAATCTTAATAAATGGAGGTATATAGCATGTTTGTACATAAGAAGACTCAATATTTTTGACATGTGCATTTTCCCTATATACATCTATAGGTTCTACATATTCACAATTAAAATACCAGCAGGATTTTTTTCATAGAAATTAACAAACTGGTTCTGAAAATCAAGGAACCTCAGAAAACCAACAGAATTTTGAAGAAAATTTCAGTTGAAGGTAATTGTGTTATAAAGACAGACAAATACATCAACTGAACCAGAGAATCCAGAAATTGAGCTATCTATATATACTGTCAGTTGATTTCCTCCAAGGCACCAAGAATTTCAACAGGGAAAGAAAAATTTTTCAATCAGTGATTATTTTTCTATGTGGAAAAATAAACCTTGACATTACTATATCCCATATGTAAAATTTTATCTGATATGGGTCACAGACATAAATATTAAAAAAATCTATGAAAGTTTAAAAGGAAACATAAAAAATCATTTTTATGGTTTATAGTAGGTAAATATTTCTTGTTCTATGAAAGTCACAAACCATAAAATAAACATCTCAATAAATTGTGCTTTACCAAAACTAAAACCCTCTTTTCTTCAAAACATCTCTTTAAGAAAATTTTTTTTAAAATAACAGACAGGGAGATGTTGGGGGCTGTGCCATGTGGGCTGCGCCAGGATGGGGCCTGGCAGTCAGTTGGAGATTGTTTTGATCACATTGGCAGTGAGGAGGTTGATTAACATAAGCACACCCAGGTGATTTATCATTGGCCGTATTCAATTAAGTCCATGCACATAACGCGTGCACAGGTGTTCCCGAGTGCTCTTGCTCATGCCTGCTCGTTTTGACCTTTGCTGTGATAGGGCAGCTGGCTCCTGGCCTGATCTCAACTGGCGTGGCCCGCCCTCCGCCTCCTGGAGGGAATATAAGCGGGCAGTAGGCGGAAGGCAATTAGCAGCTGTAAGCAGCAGCAGCTAGCAGAGAGAAAAGCAGCAGTAAGTAGAAGCAGCAGTAAGAAGCAGCAGCTAGGAGAAGCAGCAGCTAGCAGAGAAAAGCAGAGGCTAGTAGAGAAAGGCAGCAGCTAGCAGAGAAGAGAAGCAGCTAGTAGTAAGAAGGAGTAGGCAACGGCAGAAGGCAAATCGTAGAGCAGAGAACTGAGAACACACCTCTAGGTTGCACCCTTTAGTTCAGAGGATGCAGGACGCACCTCTAAGAAGAAACAGATCTCTGATAAGTATAGCAAGCCTGTCTTTCTCTAAAACTTCCTCTAAGCAAAGCTTCTCTTCCTCTAAGCAAAGCCTATCTTTCTCTCAAAGTCTCTCTTCCTCTATAAATTAGTGAATATAGGAAAAGTAGTTTATTTTCAGTCCACCTCCAATAAATACCAGCGCAATTGTTGCCTCGGGTGGCGACAGGGAGAAAAAATTTGCAGTACATAAATCAGACAAAAGACTTGCATTCTCCCCAGCACTGTGGGATTGTGGAAATAATAAAAGACTTGCATTCAGGATCTATAAAGAAATCTTATAACTCAATTTAAAAAAGACATGCAGTTCAATTTAGAAATCAGTAAAAGACTTGGAGAGAGATTTTGCAGCAGAAGAAGGTATATGAATGATATGTAAACACATGAAAAATTGTTCAACTTCTTTAATCATCAAAGAAATGCAAATTAAACTACCATGAGCTATTACTAGAGTTACTAAAATTTTTTTTAACTGACAGTATCAAATGTCAGTGAGGATGTGGAGAAACTGGAACTCTCACACATTGAGGGTGAGATTGTAAGATGGTATGATCACTTTGGAAAATTCAGGCAATTTCCTATAAATCTGAATATATTCTTAACTTCTGATTCAGCAAATCTGCTTCTAGGTATTCACTTAAGAGAAATGAAAACATACCTACACTAGGATTTACATTTACTATTCATAACAGTATTATTCATAAGAGCAAAAATCTGGTCCTTTACAAATAAATGGATTAACAAATTGTGGAAAATTCATATTCCCAGTTTAAAAAAATCTTAAAAAGAAGAAATTACTGATACACCTTGGATGAGTCAAGCCTTAAAAAGGTGTCAATCAAGGAAGTCAGACTCAAGAGTACAAACTGTTTGAGTCTATTAAGATGAAATTCTCAAAAAGGTAAAATGAATCTATAGTTTTGAAACCAGATAAGTGGTTACTTGGGATGGGATAGTTAGGATGGTACAGACTCTAAAAAAGGACTAGGGAAGTTTCTGGGGTGATGCAAATATTTTGAATGTGGGTATACGCGTGTCAAAATTTATCAAATTGTACATTGAAAGATGTACATTGCATTGTATATAAATTATGCCTCAATACAGTTGTTACAGTTTGTACATGAGGTGTCCCCAAAAGTTCATGATTAGATTATAGGAGCTGTAAACTAATCAGTAGATTAATCCATTTGATGGGTATAGAATTTGAAAGAACTAGTGTACTGGGTGGTAACTGTGTGTGGGTGGGGTGTGGCTGGAGAAGGTGGGTGGCTAGGGGCATGCATGCCCTTGGGGATTGTATGTTGTCCTCCTGGCTCCTCCCTCTGTCTTTCTACTTCATGGCCACCACTATGCCCTTGTACCATGATGCTCTGCCTCATCTTGGCCCCAGAACAGAGGAGTTGGCCTATCATGGACTGAACCTCTAAAACTGTGAGCCAACTTTTCCTCCTCTAAGTGGTTCTTGTCAGGTATTCTGATCACAGTGATGAAAAGCTGACGAACACAACTGACTTTTAAAATCCATCCTGCAGGTACTCCAACAATTGTCAACTGTTGTTACTAAGGTGATAGGTTTCCAGGCTCCCCTCCTGCTTCTTATCTCTCCTTAGGCCTTGCCTGTCCACCCTCTGATGCTGTCATTGATACCACCGTTTACCGGTGACGAGTTCTGCTTCCTCTAATGTTGAAGTTTGAACACTAGAGAAGCACACCAAGGCAAGCATATTAAGCAGGTTTTATTTAAAAGTAGTAATAATACCGACTTCTCCCGGGCGGGAGAAGGGAGCCGTGGCTGATGTTCTAGAATTCTTTTATAGGTTAAGGTCTCTTTTGTTCTCCAGTTCTCTCCCCCATCTCTCCTTCCTGCCTGTGTGACTAGGCCTGGTTTTGCAGGTGAGATGCAAAAAGTGAGAAGCGGATGGGGCAGGGGAAGGGCCAAAGTGATTCAGCCAGGCAAGGGCCCAGGGGGCATTAATTAGCAGCTCCTTGCTTGCAGTCCTTGATAAAGGCAGGTAAATTTGGTAATCAATGGGCTCCAGAGATCCTTGACATTCCATTCTCCCAGGGGCAGTCTCCAACTTCCAGAGGCAGATGGCTCTCATGGCCTCCATTTCCTCGATTTGACCTGATCCTCTATTTCTGCACTAACTGCCCGTCCCCAGTTCTGGCTTCAGCATCATCTATCTGTGGTTTCCAGATCAGAAGCTGCTTGGTTCTGGGGCTGAGGCCATCAGCTGTCTGAGTTGGCCCAGGGCTGAGGGGTTTTCAGGGCTTCCTGACACATAGGATGTTCAGTGCTAAAACCGGGAGAGCCCTGGGCAAACGGGGACAACCAGTGACCTTACCTGGGACCTTGTGCTACTTATCTCTTCACCCCAGGCTTTGCACTATCAGGCATGTGGTGTTTACTCGGTCAATGTTTGCTGGAAGCCTGGAATCGACCTCACATTTCTTCTGTTTTGGGGCCCCATGCAAACTGAGGCTAAAGAGAGAAGCCACAGGAGGCAGTGGCTGAGCAGACCTGGGGCTCACACTCCAGTCTCCCACCACGCCACTGGTGTTCTGGAAGGCAGATAAACTGCTGACGTCAAGCCCTGTTTAAGTTTCATGGAGTAGCCAGTCTTCCAGAGTCCCATCTCCAGAAGGTCCCCCCCCAACTGCCTGGCCTGCCACTTCCTGCTCTGGTGAAGTCATAGGACCCAAGTGGCCCACAGCTTCCTTTCTCTCCACACCTCCCAAGACTGCTGCCCAGTGCCAGCAATGCCTGGGATCAGCGCTGACCTTTCAGGGGCAGTTTGCTCGGAAAGTGCTTTTAAGTAAACAAAAACAGCCTTCAGGTTGCCAGGTCCAGCTTGTTTTCTCCCTCCCTCAAGTCCCAGTAGAAAAATAACCCGTGGGAGGGAGGAGAGAGGCACAGAGGGGTGACCCTGCCTCCTCGTGCCTCCCCCGACCTTGGGCCTTTGTCCTCTCAGGCCTGTCCCTCAGGGGCTCCTTTGTCAGAACTCAGTTTTCAGTGAGGAGAGGGGACAGGCGGTTGAAAGCGGTGGCTTTAAACAATGCCACTGTGTCTGGCAGCAAAGCTGCGTGCTTGACCTGATTAGGCTCAGTGAGGGGGGCCGGGAGCCAGGCGGGCTGGAGAAGCTCTGTCCTTCCTCCTGCCCACCCGGCTGGCTCTTCCCCCTTGTGTCTCTGCCAACGCCTCCTCCTGGGTGAAAAGGCTGCTTGGTCTCATTTCCACGGGGGCATGATGGCCTCCTCTCAGCCTGCACAGCACTGTGACCGCCTGTTTCCCTCTCCCTCCCGTCTCCCCTTCCCACCAGCCGGCTCCCGGACAGAGTGTTTTTCACACTTGCAGCTCTCCCTCCTCTGGCCTGCCAGGCAGGAGCTGGCCCAGGAGTCCAGCTGGCATCCGTATGAAAGCCCTTCCTGCTGAGAGCCCGCCCAGAACGGAGAGCCTCAAGGTTGCCCACACCCGCCGCCTGGCCCAGGGTCCCTCAGCCCAGGGCCACGGAAACCTGACCCTGAGGCTCCAAGGGAAAAACAGCCCTGAGCCACGTGGGAGGGGAGCCTCCCATTTCCGCCCATTTCAGGCACCGGGAGAGAGAAGAGAGCCCTGCCCTGGAACTCTTCAGACAGGCGCCCGCAGCACCTGTGTCTGGCAGAGGACAAGCGGACGTGGGGAAAATGCTGGGGGCAGCACTTTGGGTTTGTTAGTGCAGGTGGAGGGAGAGCAAGCCTCGCATTTTCCGAGGCTTTGGCAGAAACTGTGAAAGCCGAGAAGCCAGGGTGAGGCCCGCGAGGACTGGAGCGGGTGGCTGGGTGGGCCCGGAATCCAGAGCTAATCCTCAAAATGGGGGCGAAAGGCAACAGGCTGGGCGCCCTGGAGACAAAACTCTGGTCCCTCAGACTGACATGGGCACGGTCACTGAGTGGCACAGGCAGGCCCTGCAGCCCTGGGAAACAGACTCAAGGGAAGGAGTCACTCCGGGTCACACAGCTGAATCCAGGTGTAGTGCGAATTACAAACCCAGGAGTCCTGACTTCCACAGACGCCCCTAGATCTGTCTAGGAATACACCAAAATGTCAACCATGTGATTATGAGTAACTTCAAATCTTCTAAATTTTGGGTTTTGTTTTTTGCTTAACTGTGATTTCTATTATTATTATTATTATTTATTATTATTATTATTTACAATGAGCAAGGATGACTTGTGTAAAAATAAATCTAAAAGAAAACAAGCATTTTGATGAAACGGTACACGGTGTTCAGTAGAGTGAGGGGCTGGACCTCAGTACTGGACAAATAGAGGCTAGACATTATAAGCTGAAGGTGAGAAGTAGGAGGGAAGAGGAAGCAGAAGGAAATGAAACGGAAAAAGAGGAACATCCAAAATGAGGGAAAATATCAAAGGAAAAGGAAGGAAAGAGGGAAAGGAGAGGGAGAGAGAATATTTGGATGTGAAGCGAGAATAGTCTGATTCCTGGGGCTCAGTGCTGTCTCTTAAAAACAGAAAAAAATGTTAGTAAGCACTCGGTCTCTCACCCTGGGGTCAACACTAAAGACTTGGGCGAGGCTGCACTAGAAGGAAGCTTCCTGAACCACTTGTGCTTCCAGCTGTGGAGATAATAAAAGCATTTAGAGAGCCTCTGCTGGTGTCTAGGTCTCTCTCCCTCCCTCTGTCACTCTCTCATCTGTCTTTCTTCCTCTCTCTCTCTCTCACACACACACACACACACACACTCACACACACAGCCAGAAGACACTGGGCAACTCTGTTCAGAAGGATGCATGCTTCAATTCACAGCAGCCAAACTACCAGCCTTGGTGTCCATCCACGGAGGAATGGATACAGAAAATGTAGTGTCTACACACAATGAGATTTTATTCATCCATAAAGAAAAATGAAATTATGTCGTTTGCAGGAAAATGGATGGAACTTGAGACCATTACGTTAAGCAAAATAAGCCAATCTCAGGTCAAGAGTCCTACCTTTTCTGTCATGTGTGGAGAGGAAAAAGGAAAAGAAAGATGGGATGGTTCTCATGAAAAGGAGATCAGTAGAGCAGAAGAAAGGGAACCAGGGCTGGGAGGTTGGAGGGAGGGGGAATACAGGGCAAGGTACTGGCCAAATCTTACGGTTACACTATGGGCATGAACGAATACGTAACAACTGGATCCCACCATTATGTACAATTATAAACACGGGGCGGGGACAGAAGTGAATGCTCTTCTTGTTCCTCTCCTGAGGGAAGGCAGACTGGGATGAGAAGGGGTCCGTGCTGCCAGCGCCCTGCAGGCTCATCAAACCATCCTCGGTGACATCATGGTTTCTGAGGAGATGTTTGCTTCCAAAGCTGCAAAATTAAACTTTCAACTCTGACTTCTCCCTGGAGGGCAGCATCCTGTGAATTTGGCCAGAACCGAACTCACACCCCTGCTCATTAAGGGAGCAGCTAGTGAGGGTAGCAATTAGTGAGGGCCTTCCTCACACTTTCCACCCCATAAAACTCCTCACCATCTGGGTGCTGGGGGCAGAGAAAATGAGTGCTTTGAGGAGGGCGAGGAGGAGAGGTGAAGGGACCGTCTAAGCAGCCTGACCCCACCTGCTCCCTCCAGGTGTCTTCTGTTACAGGGCATATGGCTGCCAGGCGTGGGAGGTCGGGAGAGGGGTGGTCCTCTGCAAGACCTTGGCAGACTCAGGTGAGACCAGCTGGAGATCAATGTTACTCCCCACTATCACAGGGGCCAAGGTCAACAGCTCTGACTCAGAGGTCAGGGACTAGGAGAGCAAGTGTAGCTCTACAGATGAGGTGCCCATCACCACACAGACTCCCCGACTTGGTGGCCCTGAGGTGCCCATCACCACACAGACTCCCCGACTTGGTGGCCAGGGGGACCTTGGATAACTGGTTTAGCCTCTTCAAATCTCAGTTTTTGCATGTGAACATGGGTGTGTATTCATCTCTTCTTATATTCATTTACTTAACAAATATTGACGGAGTGCCGACCGTGTCAGGCACTGTGCTGAGCACTGGGGACACACTAGTAATCAAACCATTGTTCCTGCCATGCAAGAGCCTGTAGCTTAGTGAGGACAAGCTGAAAGGCAATTCTAAAAGAGAATGAGTAGTGTCGCCTTAGGGTGCTCATGGGGCAGCATAGGAGCACAAACTAATCTTGGGGCCAGGAAAACCTTTGCAGAAGAAGTGACATCTACATGGAGGGTAGGCAGGAGTTCCTGAGATGGAAAGGAAAGGCAATATGGCATAGAGCTGGTGGTCAGAGAGAGCAAGGCTCAAGGAGGAACTTTGGAGTTCGCTGGGTTAGAGATGGACCGCGTGCTGTGGAAGGAGAGGGGAAGTGGAGACCTCAGCCTGGAGGCCTGGTGGCCAGGCAGGGGCTGAGGGTCTCCTCCTGCATGGAGGCTTCCTGCAGGGGAACGAGATGGTGAGATCTGTGTGGCTCTCAGGTGCACCCTGGTTCAGTCGAGAAGCACACAGGAGGGAGGTTGCTGAAGTGAACGGACCAGGCAAGAGACAGCAAGAGAGGGAGTGCAGGGGGAGACGAGGGCAGAGAAGAAACACGTGGACAAATGCGAGCGGAGATGTGGGATGGCCTGTGACTTGGGGATCGCTGCAGGGGAGGAAAGGGAGGCTTGGAGACCGGGCAGGAGAGTGTGAGTTGAGTGATGCCTGGGGGAAGGAGCCAGTCCGCCCCACAGAGCTCTGCCAGGCTCAGAATGAGGGCACCAGGGAGGAGGTGTGGGGAGACACGGAGGACCAGGATGGAAACCTAAATACCTGCAAGTGCTAGCAAGGCGCCTGTGCCTCAGGCAGGAGGCAGAAAAAGAACAGAAGAGGTTATGGTATGGACTCAGGGCTTCAAGAAACAGTAAGGGCGAGCTTCTGGACTAGAAAGGAGGCATCCGATGCAAGTCTAGCCACGGAGCTGCTCAGCTTCCACCCCTCACTCCTGCACTACCTCCTGAGGGCCACTTTCCCCCAGGTAGGAAAACAGGATTCTTTAGCGAAACTGACGTCTCCAAGTAATAACACCTCCACACACAGTCACGCTTTTCTTCAAGATGGGGATACATCCTGAGAAATGCATCGTTGTTGAGAATCAGAGAAATGATTTCATTATTATGCAACTACCACAGAGCATTCTTACACAAACCTAGATGACACTCTAGGATGCACCTGGGCTGTGCTGTGCGTGTGTTTATGCTACAGCCTATTGCTCCTAGGGTCATGATGAAAAGAACAACACAAGATTAAATCAAGCACAGGAGAAAGTGATGCCATTGGGTGATGCGGTAAGGGCTGGGGCTACCACTCAGTGGTAGAGCACATTCTTAGCATGCTTGAGGCCCTGAGTTCTATTTCCAGAACAAAAAAATTTTAAAGACATACACAAGCTGTATGAGGGTACTGCTGGTGTAACATGTCATACTGTATTATGGTCAACTTAAAAAAAAAATAACATGGAGTATACTCTAAAATAACGATAAAAGTATTGTAAATACATGAACTAGCAGCACAGCCATTTATTATTATCAAATACTATGTGTACATAATTGTATGTGCTGTATTTTTTAAAGCCTGGCAGTGCAGTTGGTTTGTTTACACCTGATTTGTCACAAACACATGAGTAGTAACACAATGCACTTTGACAAAACAGTTGCAGGGTCACTAGGCAAGGGACAGTTTTCAGTTCATTGTAAACTTGTGGGATCACCATTGTATGTATGGTCCATTGCTGACTGAAACATTATTATGAGGTGCATGACTGTACTATTATTTTTGAGGGGGAACCTTCCAAAGAAATGGCAAAGTCTCCTTCCAATCACCCCTAAGTGATAAGCCACACAGAACTTCCAACCAATTTTTGTAGTTTCCTATTCCCTTAAATATAAACAGACAATGAATCTCATATGATCAGAGAGATCCAAGAGACCATAAAATAAGAACAAGCTTCTATGAGAAAGGAACAATCTTTTAATAATCAAGCATCTGTACAAATTGATAGATAAATATTCAATAGAAAAATTAGAAGGTAATATTGAGAACATCTTCCAGAAAACAGAATGAAGAAATGAACAATGAAAGAGAAAAGAAAGTTAGAGGATCGATTCAAGACATTCAATAGTTTATTAGCAGAAAATCCAGAAAGGAGAGAAAATGGAAAAGAAGAAATTATCAAATAAATAATATGATAAAATTTTTCTAGAACCGAAGAGTATGTGTCCCTGGACTAAAAGAACCAACCAAGATCCTGGCATGATACATTTTTAAAGGTTTACATGTGGGAGTTTGATCTTGAAATTCCAGAACACCAAGAATTTAACAGCTGACAAAGACAGAACAAAGAAAAAAAAACACATACACAAAGGAAGAAGAATGGCATTGGCCATGTCCAGAGAAAATGCATCTTAAGGTTATGAGATAAAATTGTTTTCAAACTACATTTCTGTATCCAGTTAATCCACCAGTCAAGTCTGAGAGCAGGAGAGCGATGTTTGATAGACAAGCAAAGGTTCAGAAAATGTACCTCCCATCTTCACTCTTAGGAAACTATAGGGGAATAGGTGCCAGCAAAACAGAGGAGTAAACCCAAGTGGAAAAAGTCATGTGTCCCCAGAAATGAGACGCAATGAAGAAGCATGGTAAAGAGAAGTCTCAGAGGATGCTCCACAGTGGTCCTAGGGAGTAACCAGTCCAGATAGGAGAAGAATGGAGTGCTATGAAAGGCAGATCTAAAGAGAAAACAGACTGATGACATAAATGGTATGACAGAGTATGTGATAGAGCTTCTAAAAGAAGTAGAGAAAATTACACGGGTTAAAATTACACAGGTTACAAAAAAAAAAAAAAAAAAAAAGGACAACCAATAACACATGGAAAAGCAAAAGGCTACACAGGGAAGGAAATGGAATCACAGCATACTACTGACTCTGCCCCAAACAATAGCGACAAAATCTTAGTGATGACACCTTTTACTTTAACGCAAAAAACAGTGAGTCAACTATGGGGAGAGGATGGAGAGATGACAGGTGTGGGAAGTGATGTGAAAGCTAATCTAACATACCAGAAAAACTATGTCTAAAACTTGATATATCAAGAAAAAAGCAGAAAAATCTTTTGTTTTTATATTATAGAGAGAACTACGAAAAGAAATAGGCGAACATGGTTGTCTCAGTGGTGGACAGGGGGAAATTCTGGAGCACAGGGAGAAAACAGACTATTACTGTCTTTCATTTTAGGCTTTAAAAACTACATTAAAATGTTTCCTTTATACATTTTTTAATGAAAATAAAACAGCAGAAAAGAAATGTGAGTTCCCATTCTCATTTTAGAGTGAGGAGGCCCTCAGCAGAGGAACCCCTTGTTTTAAAGTCAGGAGAAGGGAGAGAGACAAGTTGCTAGAATTACGTCTAGTACTGTCTGCTGGGTAGGGAACAGAAATGAAGTTTCAAATGTCCAACACAGAATATGTCCTCAAAAATTTGACTGTGCTACCCTTGGCACTTCTATATCTGCTTACTTAACTAAATGAAGCCTGTCTTTAGAGAAAGACACCAGACCAGAAAGCAACGGGCTACAGAAATCTAATTTGGAAGGAATTTAGTGATCCTCAGGTTGAGTTCATAGTTCCTGAAGTGTGTAATCACTGCATCACCTGAGGGCCTTTTATAAGAAAAGATCTGTAGACCTGGGGTAACATGGTACCCAGGAGGAGGGGTAATGAGCAGGCCAGGAAGACTGGGATGAGGGTCCTGCCTCCTGCCCAGTGTTGGGGCCTCCATACACACACCTGGGCTTCCATACCACTCTACTTTTCTCTTTGGAAGAGTCCATTGGGTTCTAGAGACTCCAGCCAGGCTCCTCCTTGGAAAACGGTACTGAGAGTCAACACAGGCAGCCAGAGAGCTCAAGTCCCAAGGAAGCCAGTTTGGATTTGCTACCCACCCTCAAATTTCCCCAAACCCATAGAGGCAGTGGTGCACCCTGGCCAGGTAGTCAGCTGCTTGGCTTCCCAAGATGCTCTTCTGTGACTAAAAGCATGGGATGCTGGCCATGAGCTAGAGCCAGGAAACCCAGCTGTGTCATGTGCCTGGCCCAGCCCATAGCTCATGCTGGGTTCCAGCCAATTCTGATTCATACACTCCATCACTTGGCCAAGTCCCACACTTTCTCCCTTGTTCCTTCCCTCCCTCCAGATTGCCCTCCCTGTGGGTGGCTGATGACTGGCTCTTCTGCCTTAGGAACCAGGTGTCAGCATTCCCAGGTCACCAGATTGGATGGTATTTGGTTACAAAAAATCAAAGAGAGAATTTTTTTTTAATGCTTGAATAAATCCCCCATGTTCCCTTTTCCTATACTCTTACAGCTTGGAGCCAAGAAAAATCCTCTTTGGGAGAAGGAATTGAAAATAAAAACAATATCACCTTTCATTTACATATCATTTTCTATCTACAGACTCTACCACATACATTATCCCAGATATGTGACCCACACAACCACTCCTTAAGTTTATTATTGCAGATTCTAAGTCCAAGACCCTGCACGGCCGCTTCCTCAGGTCTTCTCTTGCTTCTTCTCCCTTACTGGTGGAGGATAATGAAGGTTGTCTGCATAGGAAACACTATTAACATATCAAAGAGGAGCTTCGGTTCCTCAGAGATGGTGGGAACCTGGCTAGGGGAGGCACCAGGCCTGGAGCAAGGAGGCAGAAATCAAGAGGCCACAGAGGTTTCAGTGACATTTAAAAACAACATAAGTAAAGAGCAATGAGCCAGTCAGTCCTGATCACCTGGATAAAAGAAAACCATCAGCCCCTGGCCACACTTCTTTCAGTTACATCGTTGCCTCCTCCTCTTCCCACCAGAACAAATGGATAATCTTGAAGCAGATCCACAATAACACCAAATATTCAGGCAGTGCTCAAATATCTCCCAAATGTACTTAACCACACTGAGTTATCGCTGAAGTCTCTTTGAATATAGAGCTTGCTGCTCCCTCTTTTTCTTTGGAATCATTATTTGTTGAAGAAACCAGGTCACTTTTCCTTTGTTTTCTTTCTTCCTGAGCACTCTTGCCATGTTGCCCAGGCTGGTCTGGAACTCCTGGGCTCAGGCGGTACTCCTGCCTCAGCCCCCTCAGCTGCTGGGGCGACAGGTGCACACCACAGCATCTGGCTTCATTTTTCCTACAGTGTTCCACCTTCTGGGTTTTGTTGATTGTATTTTTAAAATAGCTCCACTGTCGCAGGCATTTCCATAAACGGATAGAGCTATAGGTCTAACACAAAGAGTGATTTTTTTCTTGAGGTGCGCAGATTGAATCCAAGGCCTCCTCATGCTAGGCAAGCTCCATTGACCTACAGCCCACAGTTATGATGTGATTTTGAGCAAAAATACTTCCTAAGGTATGAGCCATCAGGAGGTATATAAGGTCTGTGGGTCTCTCTTCTCATGATGTCAGTGGACATTGATCATCACTGTCGAGGTCCACCAGCTCATAGGACCTTTGTGAAATGGTAGCTGCAATGCTGTGTCTTCATTCACCAGTTGGAATCCCTCCCTAGAAGCTTTTTTGTTCAGATAATTATTATCTTCAGGTACAGCTCCTATAGGAAAGGCAAAGTGAATTATTGATCCTCTTCTTTTTTTTTAGTTTTCACAATACTTTGGTTCCCTAATATATCATCCAAAGATAATCTGTGAGCTAATTTGTTTTGTTTTAAAAATAAACTCCTAGATTTTAACAATTGTGATGCATTTCAACTTGTTGCACTTGTTATTCTTATTCATGTCAAATAGTTCCATCTTGGGCTTTCTTCAGTTAGCTCCTGAAGTCTCCTAAGCCAAGCTCAGTTGTCTTTGACATTTCCCTTACTTTTAAGAATGATTTAAAAAATTAATCTTGGATTATCTTGTATTTTTCATGTCCTGGGTCTGGACTCTGACAGTTTGTGAAGAACAAACCCTGGTTCCTTTTGGTCCAGCATGGTGTTTAAGAATCAAGATCTGGATACTGGCTGGGTTTTTGGTTATGAAGAATCTGTGTTCCCACACTCTTTCTGTGGACTTAGCTAGCGGAGATACACACCTATCTTTATATTTATTTCTGTCTATTTAGCTGTACATGGGAAACTATGAGGTCAATTCCAGTCAACACCACAAGGGCCATGCTGTATGTACAATGTCCTTTTCCAGTGGTTAGAAATGTGGCTCCAATTATCCTTAATACATTTGCTAATTTGTCTAGGCCTCCCTAAATCTCTCAAAGCAGCTGCCAATTCCTGTCCTTTGAGGGTTTTACTGTCAACCCTACTGGGGCTCCCTGTGGACACCCTTCTTGTCCCACCCTCACTCCCATACCTAGTGTTAGGCTGCTCCTTGCCCAGGCAGGCGCTGAATCTTGGATTGGGCAGCCTGTCCCTCACAGGGACACCCTCTGAAATCCAAGAACCTCCAGACCCCCACCCACAGCATGGGTAGCTACCTTACTCAACTTCAACCACTGGTTTTAGGACTGAGTCATTCAAAAGAAAGGAAAGAAGATGAAGAAGAGAAGAAAAACTACATTTTCTTTCTAACAAAGAGAAAATACTTCTTGAGTGTATAAAATATATCTAATTCAAAGTTAGGGGTACAAGATTTTGCACATTTTGTAGTGGATGGGAGAAAGTTATTGGGAATTGAACCCAGGGGTTCTCCACCACTGAGCTACATTTCCAGCCCTTTTTATTTTTTATTTTGAGACAGGGTCTCTCTAAATTGCTGAGGTTGGTCTTGAATTTGTGATCCTCCTGCCTTAGTCTTCCAAGTTGCTAGGATTACAGGCATGCGCCACTGCACCTGGCCTCATGTCTTTTATCTTTTCTCTTAACCTAAAAATCTTGACTGCTAACAACATGAAGATTATTACTTATTTGCTTTATCTTACAGTAATGTTAGTAGTTTCAAAAAGCAACATGAATACTATTATGAACAATATCATTTATGAAAACAGTTCAAGATCTTTTTGAATTCTCTTTATCCTTAAAGTATAACCCACTAGGGGTATATAAATTACTGATTTTTAGGTCATTTAAACTAATCACAGCCACCAATTCAAATTGTAATTTTGTTTGTTAGCTTCATTTTGATTTTGAATATTAAGGATGATTGGCAGAAGGAAGAGGAGATAATACAGTACAACTAATTTTAGTGGAAACAGTATTCTGGAGGCTAGTTCAGGCATGGTATGAAAGTTCCTAAAGGATAGAGGAGGGCTCCAAGAAGTTAGGAGAGGACAATTGAAGAAAAGGACTGAAACTGTAAACGCACACAGCTCCTTTTTTTTTTTTTTTTTTTTTTATTGTAAACAAATGGGATACATGTTGTTTCTCTGTTTGTACATGGCGTAAAGGCATACCATTTGTGTGTAATCATAAATTTACATAGGGTAATGTTGTTTGGTTCATTCTGTTATTTTTCCCTTCCCCCCTCCCCTCCCACCCCTCTTTTCCCTCTATACAGTACTTCCTTCCTCCATTCTTGCCCCCCTCCCTAACCCTAACTCTAACCCTAACACTAATCCTTCCCTCCCCACCATTATGTGTCATCATCCACTTATTAGCGATATCATTTGTCCTTTGGTTTTTTGAGATTGGCTTATCTCACTTAGCATAATATTCTCCAATTTCATCCATTTGCCTGCAAATGCCATAATTTTATCATTCTTTATGGCTGAGTAATATTCCATTGTATATATATACCACAGTTTCTTTATCCATTCATCAGTTGAAGGACATCTAGGTTGGTTCCACAATCTGCCTATTGTGAATTGAGCAGCTATGAACATTGATGTGGCTGTATCTCTGTAGTATGCTAATTTTAAGTCCTTTGGGTATAGGCCAAGGAGTGGGATAGCTGGGTCAAATGGTTGTTCCATTCCAAGTTTTCTAAGGAATCTCCACACTGCTTTCCAGAGTGGCTGCACTAATTTGCAGCCCCACCAGCAATGTATGAGTGTACCTTTCTCCCCACATCCTCGCCAACACCTGTTGCTGCTTGTATTCTTGATAATCACCATTCTAATTGGGGTGAGATGGAATTTTAGGGTGGTTTTGATTTGCATTTCTCTTATTACTAGAGGTGTTGAACATTTTTCCATATGTTTGTTGATTGCTTGTAGATCTTCTTCTGTGAAGTGTCTATTCATTTTCTTAGCTCATTTGTCGATTGGATTATTTGTATTCTTGGTGTAAAGTTTTTTGAGTTCTTTATAGATTCTGGAGATTCGTGCTCTATCTGAAGTATGATTGCCAAAGATTTTCTCCCACTCTGTAGGCTCTTTCTTCGCATTGCTGATAGTTTCCTTTGCTGAGAGAAAGCTTTTTAGTTTGAATCTATCCCACTTATTGATTCTTGCTTTTATTTCTTGTGCTATGGGAGTCCTGTTGAGGAAGTCTGGTCCTAAGCTGACATGTTGAAGATCTGGACCTACTTTTTCTTCTATAATCTTCAGGGTCTCTGGTCTCACAGAGCTCCTTTAGAGAGGAACTTGGCCGCATCTATCTGTGCACATATGAACTTACCCTTTGACTCAGCAAGCCAACTTCAAGGAATCAATTCATTGCTATCTGTAATAGCAAAAGATTAGGGAGAATGCAAGTGTATCACGATGTAGAGAAAATCAAGAGGACAAAGGGGTCAGGATAAACCAAAGCTTGAGGAAGTAGAAACTACAGAAAAATATACACAAAGAGAGAAAAAGAGAGAGAGAGAGAGAGAGAGAGAGAGAGAAACAACACAATCCAGTGGAGTCATGAGGCCAGATAGGAGGCCAGGCAGCAGACTTTGTCCATTTTAGTCACTGAAGTATCACAACACACAAAGTGGAGCTTGCACAAAGCAGGTGCTTGATAAGTGCTTATCCACAAATAAATAAACTAACTAGGTGAGGAATAAAGGATGACACTGATAGACACAGTGACTAAACATCAACAACAGAAACCCAATGTCACTGAAAGGGAACAAAGAGAAAGATCAGGCCTTTCTTTCCCAATGGGCCATCTTCCTAAGATGCTTAGTTCCAAGTCGCCTGAGATCCAAAGATTTAACCCAGGTGGACTTTTGTAAACTCTACCATGTCCCTACTGCCTCCTAGAATTATCAAAATCAGAATATGTGGCCCAACTTCTAGCTTTTCTCTGTCCAATAGGTGACAAATGATATGTCTGTGAAGGTTAAATTTACATATCCTTTATCACGAGCAAAGTTGGTCATCTTTTTATTTAATGGTATAGAAGTTTATCGTTGCCGGGCACGGTGACGTAAATGGTAAGACAGTTTCCCCCAGAGTTCCATCCAGGGTTCTATTCCACCCTCTTTTGCCACCAAGTTCAGCTCAAACCTTAAGAAACACTGGGGAACCTTAGTACATGCTGAGCAACACCATCTGGCCAGAAGTCTCAGTTATTCTCACCTCCTCCCTTGCCTCACCCCTGTGCCAACTTCTCACCAAGCAGGTGACAATTATATCCTTCTTTTCATTCCCAGCAGCACACTACCTGGTCTCCCTGCCTCCAGACTGGCCCAGTTCTGGTCCATTCTCCACAGGGGGGAAGCTTTCTAACGATTACTACTTAGAAGCCATGAAAGGAAAGAAAACTTAACTATATAAAAATTTAAATTTCCTGCACAGAAAATATACTTCATGCAAAGTTCAAAGGCAAACAACAAACTGGGAAATCCTTGCAACTTAAATCACAGAGAAGCTGACCTCCCACACAGAGTTCCTATAAAGCAAGAAATCGAAAAGGATATGAACAAAGAGATAGAAAATGAAATACAAATGACCGATAAAGGAATGATCAACTTAACTCTTAATAAAGATGGGTCTTCAGGGCTGGAGTTGTGGCTCAGTGGTACAGCACTTGCCTGGCCCTGGGTTCGATACTCAGCACCACACATAAATAAGTAAAACAACTAAAAATATATTTTAAAATTTTTTTTAAAAGATGGGTTTTCAAAAGAGAGCAACTTATTAAATTTACAGTTAACTTCTCCCTTTAACCCGTCCCTGTCCTGATTTATCCCTATCCTACTGACTTATCTGTACATGTGCAAAATGACTCTATTCAGGGTTCTTCATCTCAGCGTTCCAGTAGATTGAGGTCACTCCAAGTACCCATTTAGATGGAACTACTAAACCATGGCACAACTAGAAAATGCAATACTCGGCAGATGTTCTGTTTTGTTTTTTAAGGAATGAGGAAGCCCTTTATGTACTAATAAGAAAGATCTCCAGGGCACATCACTCATATTAATGAGTAATCGCAGCATTTAACAGTGTCTAGGAATGTGGCCGACCCTGGCTAGCTATTTTTCACAATGTTTCTTGTTTTCTTCTGGGCACAGCTAAGCAACAATCCTCAGTCTCCCTTGTAACAGTTCTCAAAACTCCCTTGTGCTGAGTTTTGGTCAACAGAATGTAAATAAAAATGATTGAATGGCACTGGCCAGAGATGGCCAGTAATGGTAAGCCACACAAAAATGGCACCAGAGCAGGTGTCAGGGAAATTCCAGTGACTGGCTACGTGCCTAGGATTGAGTAAGTGAACGCACTAAAGATAACAGCAACAGGTTTCCTGCTGACAGAGAAGACAGATGTAACATGAAAAGAGAGAGAGCAAGAATGAACCCTGGAGCATGGATTGGAATTGGAAGTAATAGTAAGACACTGGGATTTAAGAGACAGGCAGACAGACAGCAGAAGACAGAAGAATAAACAGAGATGAAAAAGGAATACATGGGTACATATCTCCACTGAGAAGGCCTGAGGGCAGCAACGCTCCAGTGGAAATTAGCACACCTGACCCTGATATGGTGGTAGGTAAATATCACTCTCTACTAAAAGAAACCAAGAGTCCATGGAGAAATAATTGATACCAGGGCTGGAGCAGAGAATGTACAAGATAAGCCTGAAACTTTTTTTTTTTTTTTTTTGTTTTTAAACCAGGAAGCAAAGAAGTGTTCAAAGAATAATGAGGATGTGTCAAAAGGACATAGACACTAGCTTGAAAGGACTTCTACTGGTCAAATACATAATAATTCGAACATCAAAAAAGGATATTAGTAGCTTTTCATCCATTGATCAAAATAAGAAACCCCCACTGATAAAAAGTAACATACAAATAACTACATCTGAAGAAAATGCCCAACTAATAAACATAGAAGGAATGATAAAATTAGAAAAATCATCAATTTATAGCCATCATTGTAAAAATCAATTCAGGCAAAACAAAATGAATGGATGATAAAACTAGTAGGTGAAAGTAAGATAAGAAAGAGAATTATTACATAGTTTCAAAGTATCATCACGTCAAATACATTTTCAAAACAAAGTAAGACACAAGTAAACTTACAGTGGAGAAACTGGTGGACACAATCTTAACTAAGTAATTAAAACTAACACAACCAGAAATGATACAAATTCGTATCATATGAATCCTCACAGGTGTAATATGAAGAACATATCATCGCTGCTGTGATCTCCCTGCCACAGAAATGCATAATTGGGGTCTAACAACAAGGAAAGAGTATAGGACCTTCTATAGAGACTGGTCTATAAATCCTAACAACAACAACAACAAAATACCAAGGGCCTGAAATTCAAGGAAATGCTGAGGACCTGTTTCATATTGTAAGAGCTGGATGTGACATTGACATGAAACCCTTGACTGGATTGGGTCCTTTGCTGGACTGTCATTGGGGCAACTGGGAAAACGTAAATAGGATCTTTGGGGAAATTCTCTGTAGAGTTGAAATTGCTCCAAAATAAAACTGTATAGCCAGAGATGTGAATATAGATGCAGGTCTAGATGGAGATATGGATAAAGATATAAATAAATGCAAGAATGACTTCAGAGGAAAGACCTAAACGAGTCCTAAACGAGTTGATATTAACTGACTTACAAAATCACTCATCTTGGAGGTCTCACAGTTGGGCATTACAGTATTAGTCCCCCACTAGCTTGTCTGTTCATCACACCTCGCTATGCAGGTTATGATAATGATTGCTAGGTTACTTTCAGGTACATGAAGCCTGCTTTTGCTGAAAACTCTAACTCTGCACTTGATCCTGCTAATGTTTGATGGGTGACTAGAATAAGATGAAAAAGCTTGGAACTCCTGCCTTCACATTTTGTTTATCTCCTTCATAGTCTTAACCATGGGGCTTAACCCAGCTGCCAGGATGGAAAATTCCAGACCAAAAGGAGTGAAAAGAGGTGGCAACCAAGTTTCTGGAAGATCTCCACTGTTCCCAGAAAGAACATGAATATTCCTCCCCTTTATTAGCTTATACCTCTCCCCCATTATTCCTATTCTGTTTCTGCAACCCCTCAATTCCCTAGAGTTGAGAAGCTGTTTTAAGTAAAGTTCTTGCTTTTCCATTCTTTGGCCACTGAATAAATCTCTTTCCTCTCCTGTTGCTGACTCCTGAGTCACTGGTCCTCATGGCAGCAGAATCAGACCTTTTCTCTTACAAGGATAGCCCAAAAATAACCTAAGAGAACAGATACATGTGGGATGAAGTCATGACTGGGAACCAGACTTCTCGACGTACACTTTTTAACTTAATTATTTTGAACTGTATAATTGTATTAACTATTCAAGAAACCAGTTGTGACAAGTAAAACACATCTCTGACCATGTCCCTCTGCCTCGTGGTATTCAGTCCTGCCTGTCTGTCTCAGACCTTCCTTGCTGTTCTGATCCCTGCTGACAAGCCCTTGCACCTAGGTCCCAGACCTCCAGGGGCTGTCACTTCTACCAACACTCAGGAGCACTGCCTACACACTCGAGGGCATGCTAAGCACCCACCACGTGCACAGCATTATCTGAT
Source organism: Sciurus vulgaris (assembly GCF_902686455.1). Lineage (NCBI taxonomy): Eukaryota > Metazoa > Chordata > Mammalia > Rodentia > Sciuridae > Sciurus > Sciurus vulgaris. The sequence continues at coordinate 10,055,105 of NC_136465.1, read as the reverse complement.
CTCATATCCTGCCTCCCTGTGGCCTCAGTTCTCTGCCAGACCCTGTTTAGAAAGCTCCTCCACTGCCTGGTAAGCTCTGAGTGGCCCTGTAAGATCCAGATCACATGCTGCCTTCTCCATGGAAACCTCCCTGGTGCAGACCCAGGAACTGCCACTCCTCTGAGCTCTCAGGGCCCTTTGTCATCTGGCCACTGGGCAGCTGTGATGCATCAGCCTGCAGCAGCCTCAGGAGTGTCTTAGGAGAAGTCCTCTGCCTCACCAGTCGCTTAGGCCAGGCCCAACAGGCAGGTGCCTCAGGAATGTTTGCCTAATTCATGTGGATTGAGAAAAATGCTCCCCAAAACAATATACCTCCAGGGAAGCCCTGCAAATGATGGACTTCAAATAAATTTGAGAGTCCTGGGACACAGTCTTCGCAGCACCCTAGAGCTCAGAAACATGAGCACACCTCTCCCTCCCAGATCCATTGCTTTCAAAACAAGTTGCACCCAGACACAGCCCTCTGCCCTTGGGGAACAAGGAAGTGTTTCTTGGGAAAAGTATGCAGTAGAGTGGAATCAAGTCAGGCCACACAAGATGTAATTCCAGGTGTGTAAAAGTGGCTTCACCTGATGAAGACATGACAGGTGCATGGTCTGCCTCTCCAGAATCAGAAAATCAAAAGCCCAATGACTGCATAAAAGCAAAAAGTATATGCTTTATCATCTCTCCCCTTCTGAGACCAGAGCTCTGTATTCTTATAACTAACTTTGGAAATGCAGAAAATAATTCCTCTGTGCTTCTTTTGAAAGTGAAGGATAAACTTTTCCCTCCTTCTACATAAGCTCAGGGATATTGAGCAGTCTCAGGAGGGAAGAGGGAGGGGTTCATCATGTTTGGAGCATTAGATGGTACAGCAGCAGTACCCAGTGTCCACAATTTTGCTTTTCCTGGCTTCAATTACACTCAGTCAACCACTGTCCAAAAATACTAATTGGAAAATCCAGAAATAAACAATTCAGAAATTTTAAGTAACTTTCATCACAGTATATTGTTGAGATTTTTTTTTTAGTTGTTGATATTAATATTTTTCTGTGCCTAATTTATAAATTAAACTTCACTATAGGTATACATTTATAGGAAAAGGCATAGTGTACCATGCATAGGGTTTGAGGTTCCTGCCAGCAACACTGAGGACTCTGGGGCTCACCCTGACTCCGGAATTCCGATGTTGTCTTCAGCTAACTCAAATGGTTTATAGATGACTGATTTCTAAGTACTCACTGTACACTGCTACCTTGGTTTAAAATGGAATAAAATGTTTACAAACGTTAAATCTAAACCTACTGGTAACATGCTAGCATTCCGTTTGTAGATAGCTATTGAGTATGTACTAAATTGTGATTTCTACTTTAATTTGGAAGCCAGGGCCTGCTTTCAAAGGCCTCACACATCTGTTCTAAGCCCTTGAAAAGGCACACATCATAGAGAACGGATCAGCTCCCAGGAATGAACGCCCACAACCAGGGCCCCTGAATATGAAGATCAAGAAAGAGGCAGAGTCCCTGGTTTATGTTCCTAGATAGCTACTCTGGGCTTCTGCATCTAGCAAGGGGTCTTATTCAACCCACAGAGGGGTCCTGAGCCTTCAGCAGGACCCCTGACCAACACAGCCCTCCCAATCTTTTGTCCTTCATCCAGAGCACCGTCAGCTTCTCTTCTGGAAACCCCCTCAGGACCCCTACTATTCACCCCACTGGCCAGGCGGCCTCAGCTCCATTCTCAAGAGTGGGACTCCCAGAGCTGCCATCACAAAGCCCACCATCCTCAGATTTCTCCCTGAAAATTTCCATTCATCCTCATCTCTTCTCCCCTTAGCCAAAGTGGCTTTCCCTTGGCCATCTCCCACTGCCCTCGCACTAAATGGCCACACAGCACCTCCGTTCTGCAGGGTCCTGGGTCTTGTTTCCTATTGCTACCACAGACCACTGTCCACTGCCAAGGGTCGTGCCATCTGGTTCTCTTTCTCTAGCAGGTCTTCCTGTTCACCTCTGGTCACTGAGCAGCCGCAACATGTGGCCCCACCTGCAGAGGATACCTCACCTGAGTCTGCTCACGCTCCCCTGCTCTCTGTGCTCCCTCTCAGGCAGGCTGGGTCACTTCACCAGACCACATGGTCACCCTACTCTGCATGTTCATTTGCTCAGCCTCATACCTGCTGTTCTCTTTCCTACCACAACCAACTCACCTTCATCAGACCCTTAATCATGTAACCTGTCCAACTTTTCACAGTCTGCACCCCTTCCTTTTACATCTGATTTCCTTCCTGTGGGGACTGAAGCCCCTCAGTCCCTTTGACACTGCCCTCACCAATGGCCTAAGCTCAATGGCCTAAGCTGAGCTCAATGGCTCAGCTGGTGCATCTGCAGCCCTGACTGTCCTATCTTCTTTACTATCTTCCGTTTCAAGGGGGGAAAGTTATCACTTCTTGCTAAATGGACTAACTACAAAATTGTTCTCACTCCCCCACCTCCTTTTGGTGATTGTCTGATTCATTTCTCCTAGGAGCATGCTTTTGATCAGACCACAACTATCTTAATCCTTATCCTTCATCCTTGGATTCTTAATTGCACTCTTACTGCTGAGTTCTTACAAATGACTTCACCTGTGGTTTTCTGGAAGCCAATCATTAAGAGCTTTGTCCCAATCCCTTCCTCATTAAAAATGGCTCTTGTCCTTGATGAGTACTAGTTTGCTGACCCACGTGGAGAACACTCCAGGTACTGAACACTTGTGAACTTGAGATCTCTCAAGTGCTTGTTTAAGTACTTTCAGAAATCATGGAAAGCAAAACTAGAGATTGAAAAGTGTGCTTTTGCTTCTCCAAAGGTTGAGGTGAATTCCCCCATGTCTAGACTTGGACATTTAGCTGTCAATCTTAGGCAACATCATGGAGATCAAAGGGTTGCCTCGTGTTGTGTAGAGTCCATATAGGTTCTCTAAGCCTCATTTCCCTTTTTTGACAAGGTTGCTGGACTCGTAGATCACAAAGATGTCACAAATACATTTTATCTGGATTTCAAGTGAAGTATGTTTTGATAACCATGTGAGCAAGAAGGAAAACTCTGTCCAGATTAAGATGAAACCAGGAGGGCTCAAAACTGGTTAAATGTCTCTCAAGTGTGAAATAACAGGCTGAGCTCAGTCAGAAGGGATGTTTGCTGAAGGTACTACCCAAGACCTATCCCATTCAATATTTTCCCAAATTTCCAAGATGACAATATAGAAAGAATGTTTATAAACATGGAGATAATATTTATATCAGAGGTTATGTCAGAGGAACAGTTAGAATGCCAAGTAATCCCAAAGGCAATTTCTAATGAGGTATCTTTAATAGGAAAAATTCATCAAAACAAAATATTGAGTGAAGAAGTCACAGAAAAAAACATTATAGTAGGATTCCATATAGATAAAGTTCAAAATAGGTAGACCCAAACAGTATGTTTGGGAGGCTATGAAAAAGCAAGGACATGATTCACAAAAATCAGCAGAGGTGAGGATGTGATAAGGGAAAGGTACAAAAGGGGCTTTGATGGGGTAGCTGTCATTCTTTTTCTTGACCTGGATAATAGAAAACAGGAATTTATTATTATCATCCTTTAAATGAACATATGTTTTCATACAGTCTTTTATGTGTTGGCTACAAAAAAAATTTAAAGAAATAAATTTGAAGTCCTATACACAGTCCAGGAAACACTGAAATAATCTAATCAGTGTGAAGTACAGAAAAGACAGGAGATTTAATCAACAATATAAATCAAAGAGTCAGGTGGTCCAGGCTACATTTGTAGAATATTCTCTACTCTGCTCCTGTGCTACTGCTGGGGCTCTGGCTAGAGACTGCACAGCTCTAAGGGCTGTTCTCTCCCTGGAAGGAAGGCAAAGAGGAGGGTTGTGGGGTCTCACTACATATGACATGAGGAGCCTGCTCTTCCTGTTGGGTCACAATGGATCATAGTGAATGGGGTGTTCAGAAACAGCCACAGGCAGCGGCTGCCACCATCTTCGCACCTTGCAAGCCGTTAATTGAGAGCACTGTGTGGCTCCAGTGGACATAAGCCACTGTGAGGCTCAGTAAAGTAACTTCCTCACAAGCAAACAGCTGTAGGGAGTCATGAGTATCTATCTGCCTCTGGACGTGTTCATGCCATGCTGAGGACTCCTGGGTAGGGTGTTGTAAAGGGTATAGGGGAGTAAGATGGGTTCTAAGGTTCCTTCCAACCTCTATCTATAAACCTGTACATTATGTATGCGAAGGAAATATAGAAGCTGATTCCAAAACAAGAGATGCATTTTTAAAAACATGAGCATTGTTTTGATAGTAATTTTGTTTTTAATCCAATACATGGTATTGGTTCAGACACCTTCCATCCCAAACGTCTGTAATTTCAACAGCAAAGAACTTTGAGACACTACTCGCCATTTCTAAGAGCAGAGCTTTTCCATTACAAGGTCCTGTGTCCTAGTCTAAGCCATCTGCAGCACAATTGGGATGCATGAGACCTGGGTTTACTCTCTCCTGCCACCTACTGGCCCTTCCCTCCATCTCTAGTTTCTCCATGACTGGTATTCAGAAAGACTGTTACTCAGAGTTCCATTTAGCAGCTTTTACTAGATCCCAGAAAATCATAAATTCCCAGATGACAAGGGCTGGAAGCGACCTCAGAGCTCAGTCTAACCAGAGCCCTCAAACACTGAGATTGTGGACAGCTACAGCCCAGACAGGACTTGTTTAGCTCATGGGGAAGTTTTGAGCCAACATATACAATTTGGAAATTTTACCTAAAATTCCAGATGTGAAATGTCACATTATTGGACATACAAACAAGAAGTGGCGAGTACACCCATATTCTGGTTGCAAGACACCCCAATGCTTTTCTTTCCCAGGGATAGCAAAACCAGTCACCAGGTACTATACAAGGAATTTCAACTCAAAAGGGCTACATGGAAGTGAATCCACAGGCCTGCGGGGAGAGCTTCAATTCTACCCTTCCTGGGCCCAAAGCCACATGAGAGGTCTTCCCTGGGGTGTATGAGGGGTACAAGTCAGGAGGAGAAACAGGTATCTCACACCCCTGCTGAAAGTGTACTGGGCCAGTGGCCCATCTTTGGTCTTCCCATAGAGACTGATCCTGCTTCTCACCTGGGGAAGTCTAAACCCAGGAACTTAGCTATAGCTGTCCATGATAGCAGGATGAAGTGACAATGTTAGCAGTCTACCAAAGTGGACTGGTTTCATTTGGCAAGTGGTGTTTCCCTCTGGTCAAATGAGAGCAGAGGGAGAAAGCTGGGTTCCAGGTGACAGCCTAATTGACACTTTGTTGAAAAGCCAGCCCACCAGTCTCAGAGAGGCTTGGGCTGGGCAAGGTTGCAAGGACCTGACTAGGAAGCATATTCCGTCAGGGAACTGTGGCACTGGTGACCCTTGTAAGTAAGCCAGAGGAACCCATGAAAGGACCCTGGGAAGAACCAGCATGTGGACTGGGGTGTGGCTCAGTGCTAGAGTACTTCTAGTGTGCCTGAGACTCTGGGTTCCACCCCCAGGGCAACAAGACTAACTAGCATTGTGGTACCTGCTGTGGAGCCACCAGAGCCAGATCACAACAGCGCCTGTCACTTAGACTTTGCCCCTTTTCTCTAACCCCTATTTTCTACCCCTGTCCTGGAGCATGCAGCAGCCCACCCTCCTTAAATTTACCTTCTCTATCCCCTTTTTAAATCCAAGAGGAGCTGGCTCCTGGGGAACAGAGTAAAGATGCAAAGCTGAACTAGGAGGCAAGGTGAAGTTTTGATTTGAACAAGATGAGTTTTTCTAATCTACAAGGAAGACACTATCTTAAAATGGAACTGTTTGGGGATCAGAAAGTAAGAGAATCTGACTGGTTTCTCCAAGATATCATCAGAGGGTAGGGAAAAACAAATCAGAGCCTAGTTGAAGAATGGGATTGGGGGAAAAGCCATTTCCCTCTCCTGTCCTATCAAGTTCAGCTTCTTAAATGTACTACTTGTCCATCGGCTTCTCTTGTGAAACTTTACTTCCCTGTGGTGATGCCTGGCTCAGCTGTGCAGCTGCCTCTTTAGGAGAGCTCTGTCTTGCCCTGTTCGTCACTGTCCTCACTGCTGACATCCTGTGATCCTCCACCTCGCCTTCCTCCTGTGTCCTTCAGCACTGGGATTCACCAGTGGCTGCTCTGATCCTCTTCCTCAATTTCCATTGGGCAAACAGAGGCCCAAAGGGGACAAGTGATCAATGCTCAGTCACACTGAAGAACAGCAGAGCTGTATCCTAAAGCCCACACTCCACATAGGGAAGTCTAGAGGTAGACAGGTTGTGCAGCTCCTTTCTTTCAGTCTACCTTTCACGGATTGTCAACCACTCTTGCGCTTTTCTCCCATCCTCTGATGGGGTAAGAAGAGGCACCAAGGCCCTGGCTAAGGCAGCAGGCTGGGTATGGGGAGAGAAATGAAGGGGAGCCAGGCACCAGTCTGGAGCTGCCTGAGCCAGTCCTGTCCCCCTCCCTCCCACTACACACACACACACACACACACACACACACACACACACTCTCTCTCTCTCTCTCTCTCTCCTTTCAAACTCTCAAACACAAAATGAATAAGGAGATTTCTCACTCACTGGTTCATTTTCCACTGAGCTCAGATTTCAATGGACACAGCTTACTAAGAGACAGTCCTTCCCGTAACTGGGTGTCCAAGCAGAGGCTGGTTCATAGGTAGGGACGCCAAAGGACGCCTAATCCTCCTGTTCCTGTCTCTTTCTGAACTCATCATCTGCCCTTACAGCCCAGCAGCCAAGTGTGCAGCCTGGGAAGGCTCAGGGCATTTTCTCCTGGATTAGAAGCAGGAGGCAGGGGAGGGAGAACCCCACCAAGGCAAGACTGCTCCAGGCAAGAAGCAGGCAGGATTCCTGGGTTCAGCTAGTCCAGATTAAGGACCTTCCGCATCTTTAAAAAAAAGAAAAAAAACAAAAACGGGCAGCACCTGTCATCCCAAGAAGGGGAACTGTTCACCATTTATCCTTTATACCTTCTGAGTACTGACTCAGGTAAATTGGGTAAGTTTAGCAATTCTTCCTGACCCTGAGCCCCAGGAGGCCCTCTGAAGAGTTAACAGAGGCTCTGAGGGGAGCAGGCAGCTGAAATCAGGGGACACTAGGCTGCCTCTGCCCTTCAGTCCAGATAGGGGAGCTCCAGCCTCAGTAGCTGTCTTGTTTTGATGCAAGTAAGGGAGAAAAATGGTCTGGGTAACTGAGGTTTTGCAGTTTCACAAAGCACCAATCATGGGCAGCACAAAACTTCTATTCTAAAAGGAACAAAACAGGGAGCAACTTACCTTGGGCTAGGAATAAGAACTTGGACCTCTTTTTTCTTCTTGCTCAAAACAGGGTATATTTTCTAGTCATAGACACTATGTCAAAGAAAACTCCTTTGGGGATCAAATTTCAGTATTGTCTATTTCCGTCTGTTTTAGTCAGTATTATGTTGATGTAACAAAATACCCAAGACTGGTTCCTTTAGAGAGAAAATAGGTCACTTAGCTCACAGTTCTGAAGGTCCAAGATCATGGCACCAGCTCCCGCTCAGCTTAGCTCTGGTGAGGAACTTCTGGCTAAATCACAAGGTGATGGCATCGTGGCAGGGTGTATGGAAGAGGGAGAGATTACAAGGTGAGACTGGAAGCCAGAGAGACTCAGGGACCAGAACCACTCTTAAAGAACTAACCAGGGCCCAAGAGAACTGCATCAATCCTTTCTGAGGCACCACGCCAACAATCTAACCAGCTTCCACTGGGCCACACCTCTTAAAAGTTCTGCCACCTCTCCACATGGCCACATTGGGACCAAGCTTCCAGCACAAAAGGTTTTTGGGGAAAAACTCAAACCACATCTAACCACAGCACAGGCCTTCCATCTTTTCCAGACTATTCTAAAAGCAATTCTATCAGACAGGAGAAATAGGTTCTAGCACCCCACAGCACAGCAGGGTAACCACAGTTTACAACCACCTATTACATTTTTATGAGGAACTGCAAAAGAGGAACTCAAAGGCTCTAAATATACAGAAAAGATAAGGAAATGGAAATGCTAATTACCCTAATTTGATCAGTACACATTTATAATACACTGCATCCTTAGAAGTATGAAATACTACTGTGTTAATTTTAAAAAAAATTAAGTTAAGAGAATAAGAGCAATTTTGTCTTTGAAATAAGCTATGTGAGCCTCATTGAGTACACTAACCATAAAATAAATCTTTCGGAGTTTTGATGGATGAAAGCTAAGGACTTCACAACTGAAGGCAGTCTGGCAGGACTGGGCCGGTGAGGGGGCACTGCACAGCTCCCCAAGAGCACTTTATCTTAAAGTCTGTAGCTGCAACCTGTTGACCCTGGGCTGTCTTCACCAAAGAAGGTTCTGTGTCTACCACCTAGGAGATCCCAGTCCTCTTAACTCATAAGCTAATGCTAACCTTCTCCATGTGAAGCAAATTGCTGAGGCAGAAACCAAAACACCTTCAGGAGCCTGGCAGTGAGGCCTCTGGGCAGGATGTGAAATGTCAGGCCATTTATCTGTTTTTACTGCAGTGGTTACTAGCTGGGGCTGATGTGAGGAGGAAACACAATACTGACTTTGGAGAATTTCTTTTTTCCAGCCTAAAATATTGACACCCACACACCTGGTTTGAGAACTAGAGAAAGCTACATGGATTTCTAAAATGAGCATTTACATGCCCTAACTGCCATTTCCTGGCTGTCCACAAATGCAGAAAATGCTGAGTCAGTGCCAATCAGGGCATGCCAGCACAGGGACCAGTTTCTTCTTTCATGTGGCTACAGCGCAGACCTACAGTCACCACCACTAAGGTGGAGAGCCTGGAGTTCCTCCACAGCCACGAAATCAGAGACTAAAGTAAGCAACCAATGTGAGATGGGTAGGGATAACCATAATAGCCGGGCTACATGGCATCCGATAGGTACTGTATCTGTAATTTACTGGCAAGTCCACCCAGTACGTACCTGGATCTTTACTGTTCTGTATGAAAAATTCTGATTTCAACCTACATTTGCCTTATATTTTACTCATTCAAGTCCCTGAAATTCTAGAAGCTAATGCAACTAAAACAAAAGTGTGTTGCCTGCCTAGAAAGAAAAATAACCTTCAAGTCCTTTATAAACATTTAAATATGGGGCTGGGGTTGCAGCTGAGTGGTAGAGCACTTGCCTAGCAAGCTCAGGGTCATGGGTTCAAATATGCCTTTATTGTTGGGAAAAACCCCAATACCTCCCAACAAACACCTCAGAAGTAACATTAGGGGAGCCTGGCAACGAGAGGGGGACAATTAACAAACAACGCTAGTCCAGAGCCCTGTTCCAGTAAGCCTTCACACCTGCAGTCTTATCCCAGCTGCCGTGGTTTGGATGTAGTTTGTCCCCTAAAGGTTCATGTGCTAGAAGCTTGGTTTTGCTGATGAGGTGGTGGGACCTTTACGAGGTGGGGCCTAATGGAAGGCAATTAGGTCACAGGGGCTCCGCCCTCAGGGATGGATTAGTGGGCCTCAAAGGAGCTGGTTCTGAGAGCAGGCTGTTGTAAAGCGAGCCCACCCACATACCTGGCCTCTCCAGCACCCACTTCTCCCATGTTGTGGTGCAGCTGAGGAGGCCCTCACCAAGACACCAGCACCATGCTGTTGGGACTCTACAGGACCAGAATTGTGAACCAAATAAACCTCTTTACATATAAAATACCCAGCCTCAAGTGTTTTGCTACAGTAACAGGAAATGAACTGCTATGCCAGCCAAAATTTCAGGCAGAACCCTAAAAATTTGGGGAGGGCAGTCAAACTGTAAACTCCAAAATCATATATTTTATACAAATACCATGGCCTTTTAGCTCCTGGTTCTTCAGCCTTCTTCCTGAAATTCAGGGTGATCTTCCCTTATCTCTGCTTTGCTCCTCTTCTCCTGCTAAGGAACAAGCCACTGTCTGAAAGGCATCCTTCATCTTATGTAGCACACAAACCTCCTTCCCCCTACATGCCTAAAATCAGCATGCACATCCCACTAGAAGAGTCCTGGAGGACAAACACAAAGTATCCCAAACACACATGGTTCTACTCAAACTATAACTTTTATCTTAGACATCACTCATCCAGGTCACCGTGTCTGTGGTTGGCATCATATCATTTTTTAAAAGACAGAATGCACATAAAAATCTCTTGTCCATGCTGGCCTCACTTATGCCTGGCAGAGAACTCTATGTGGAGCTGGAATGGGAACTTACTGGGGCCACAGCCACGCTGTTCTAGTTCCTGAGCAACTCCACACTCACCAGAGCAATGTGGGTCCAGATTGACATTTAGCCTGAAATTTAAGTTTCTAATTTTATACTTTTGATTACAGTTGGATCTTTGATAGACTACTTTAAAGTGAAAAATTCACTCACTCACTCTAATATGATCATACTGACATGGAACTTGTTATTCACATGCTGTACTTCAAACCAAACAAAGAAAAAGAGGGCTTCGATATGATGACTCAGAGAAACTTGAAGAGTATTCCATTTCTCTGCCTTGCTACCCTGCTCAGTTCTCCCCATACACTAATTGTGAAGCCAGAATTGGGAACAGGTAGTTAGTGTAGAAATAGGGGATCGGGTCAAATCGAGGAAATGGAGGCCATAAAATCATCTGCCTCTGGAAGTTGGAGACTGCCCCTGGAAGGATGGAATGTCAAGGATCTCCGGAGCCCATTGATTACCAAATTTACCTGCCTTTATCAAGGACTGCAAGCAAGGAGCTGCTAATTAATGCCCCCTGGGCCCTTACCTGCCTGAATCACCTTGGCCCTCCCCCTGCCCATGGCTTTTCACTTAATGCAAAACCAGGCCTAGTCACGTAGGCAGGAAAGAGAGATAAGGGGGGGGAGAGAACTGGAGAACAAAAGAGAATTTAACCTATAAAAGATGTAGGGTGCGCTCACTTCTTGGGACTTTAGAACATTAGCCATGGCCCCCTTCTCCCTGCCGGGAGAAGTCTGTATTATTAGCTTTAAATAAAACCTGCTTAATATGCTTGCCTTGGCGTGCTTCTCTAGTGTTCAATCTTCAACATTAGAAGGAGCAGAACTCGGCACCGGTAAATGGCGGTATCAGATTTGGAGGTCCCACCGAGATTTACGCCGAGGTAAGTAAGCTTCTCTCTCCATGCACCCCACATCTGTTTGGGGTGCATCTTTCTGTCTCTTTATTTTTGGAGGGCAAAATGGGCACCCGTCGGCTACTTAAATGCAGTTAGTGCAGCCGCCATTCTTAAGACTCGGGTGGAAGGTTTCCCGGCCCAGGCAAGTTTCCAATCACCTGCTCTGTAGGCATGTTGGACTGTGCTGAAGCCGTTTCCTACTTTTCTGTCCAGGCCCGGAGCGCAATTGCCGCCAGTACACGGTGTCCCTAGTCCTGATCTGCCCAGGATGCGTGGAGGTGGAGGAAGGGTTGGAACAACTGCGGGGTTCTCGGCCCGGGCTACTCTCGGGTGGACCCCAAAGGTTCCTTCTCCGGATTCCCCCTCCTGACAGCCCTGAGGGGTATCCAGAGTGATCGGTAGACGAATGGCACCGAGGGAAAGCGCCAATTACCTTTGCCTCCGTATGGGCCGCACAGTGCACAACACTCCCGCACATCCACTCCCTCAGGATGTTCCCCTTCCCTTGCCGGTCAGACATTAGGAATTCAAACTGTAGGATTAAGGCCTGGGATGATTAGTATGAAAATGCCCAGGTTCCCTTTGTTTGCATAGTTAGCCTTCACTAGTCTAGACACTAGAGTCTCCCCATTACTGTTCCTGTGCTTAAATGTGCTCATGGTGTTCTCTTTAAGCTGCAAGAGGGAGGCATTTAAAAACCCCTCCCGTGAGACCCTCCAAGCAAAGAGCGTTATACGCCTAACAACCAATAGATGTCCCCTCACCCTCCGGAGATTCCTTTAGTCTACAGGGCAAAAAGATAGGCAAAAGGCACGCTTTTTTACTTTTGTCATCGTTTTTCACAATTAGGAGTTTATAGTGGCAGGAGGAAAGCAGTAATGCCCTTAAGTCTGAATCCTCCCAGGGTCTCTAGCACAGGGCAAACTAGGACCCTAGCACTTTGCCGAAGAAGGCCAGAAATAACTTTGGCAAAGCCAGGTAGTGAGAGACGGGTTTTCTGGACCATAAGGAAGCTCAAAGTTAGGGAGACGTCCCTAATATTTCTAACTCAGAAGGGAGCTTCTCTCTCAACAGTATTGCCAGGTTCACCACTAGCCTGCATACTGCTAAATTGCAAATGATCAAGAAAAGTGCCTTTCATATGTTACCATGCTTGACATCAATAATCTACCATGAGAGGAGAAAGCCTTGAGGAATCGCCCACTAAGGGAGGAAAATTGAGGGGACCCTCCCAACTTAAGACAGACAAAAATAAATTTAAGGAGTCTTTTGGAGGATCCTAATAAATATTGAGATGTTTCAAAACTTATGCCAGGTATGACTTCACCTGGAAAATTATGCTATTAACCATCTAGAGAACAGGCAGTTCCCAGAAACCATCCTAACTGGGATTCAAATAGTGAGTAGGATGCCTAAAAAACTATTATGCAGCCTTCAGGAAAGTCCTGCTATTTCATAGAGAGACTTAGGAAAGCAATAAGAAAACACACCACTCTGAATCCTGAATCCATAAAGGGCCACCTACTTTTAAAGTATAAATTTACCATTTAGTCAGCCCCAAATATTTAGAGGAAATTACAAAAATTGGCACATGGCCCTGATCAATCCTCAGATGATCTTCTCCAGCTTGCATCTTCCGTTTTTTTTAATAGACATCAAAAGGAAAAAAGGGAACATATAGGCAAGGAAAAGGACTTATTAAAGATCATTCAAACTGATAGAAACTTTTAATGCCTTGCAATAGTCCATGCAATTTGCCCATTTTAGGAGTTAAAAAGCAAACTGCCTAGTCCAAAACCTTAGAATAATGAAGCAGTAATTTCCCCCACTCTGTAGTTCTTAATCCATATACTTTTATCTTGTATTCCAACTGCTGCTTGGTTTACTAAGTTAGATTTAAAAGATGACTTTTCCTGTTTATGCTAGACTCTGAATGGCAATTTCTGTTTGCCTTTGAGGAACCAGATACTGTATCTCAACTAACCTAGACAGTATTGCCTCAGGATTTAGATGGCCCTCTCCTGTTCCGGACAAACCTTAGCTAAGGACTTAACAAAATTCAGAGATAAAACATCTGTAATTGTTCTCCAGTAAGTAAATGACATCCTTTATGTGCCTCCACCCAGGAGGAATATCAAAAGGCCATTACAGAAGTCCTAAACTTCTTAGCTGATAGGAATTATAAGATCTCAAAAACTAAAGCTTAATTACGTCATCAACAGGTTCAATACTACAGGAAATAGCCACCATAGGACAATATTCTGCCCCAGGAATATCAAGAAGGGGACTTACTTCTAGCTCCTGTCCTCAGCTTACCTATGAAGCAAGATTTAACTTGTTAGTCACAAAAGGGAAAATAAATCCTGGATAAGCAGCCATAGACAGCTCAATAACCAATGGCATATCTCAGTGAAGAACTTAGCAAAGTAGCTTCATTCTCAAAAGTAATGGAAAATAAGGTCTCATAATTTTCTTTGACATCCAACCTGTCCTGATGAGATGGCTAAAATGCCCTAGGCACAAAGTTTGTGTTAAAGCCTGTTAGATCCTTCCAGATCTCAGTCAAGGCTTACATTGAAATGTGAATAAAGGAAGCCTAAAGGCTCAGTAGGAGACCGGTCTCAAACCCAGGGAAAGAAAAGGTAAAAAGAGCCTTATCTAAACTCCAGCAAAAGTAAATTTTATGGTACTTCACTAAAGTAATTAACGGCCGTATCATTTTTCCAGGACTCTTGTTTTTTTAATTATATGTTTTCTTGAGCTCATGATTTTTTTGATCAGTTCTATTTTTTTATTCAGCTAGAGTTTTTGAACATCTGTTACATTGCAATGGAGATTCACCTATAAAGTTACAAGGCCTTTGATTTTGTGTTATTTGTATGTTGTACTGTCTGATGTCATGTTTTGTCTGTATCAAAAATGAGAGCTCCTAAAATTAAAATTAAAAAAATGGATCCAGATACTCTCAATTCACGTGATTTAAAAAGGTTCAAATTGGGTAAAATAATAAAAGTAAAATGTCTTTGAAAATAACTTGCAAGTCTCTAGGTGGTCAAGCTAATAAAATATTGATGTTAATAAAGTGTCTAATATCAATTGTTTCTAGGACTTTTCTTCAACAGGGAAGAGACAGCAAATACTCTTCAGGACACTCGTCTGATATCTTGGTTTTTTACAGAATAAGTGAATTAGAGTTAACCTGTATGGGATTACTCAAATGTGTTTGTAGAGACATCTGATTAATTTACAAAGTTAAAATGCTAATTGTTAAATAACATCGAGTACTTTTAACTCCTTAAATTCCATGGGGTATCATACTTAAACATTATTGGTATTTTCATAGGTTGGTAAATAAAAGGGTTTAAACTTGCTTTGTGTCATCACTAAACTAAAAACAAGGTTACTAAGTTATGTCCTAACAAGTGCAATTCTATATACAAAGGGTCCCAAAAGTTTCAACTGTGTTTCAATTAGAGTACTATAAACAACAGAATATTTAATCTTATTAAAATAGAGTAATTTATCTAAATTCAGAAATTTCATTTAAGAGTTGTTTCAGAATGTGAACAAAAAGGGGTCTACAAATAGGAAAGAGAAAATAAAAGGTTCTGGGTATGGAAATATATTTAGTAAAAGGAAAAATAAAATGTTTCTGGGTAAGAAAGTGCTTGTGTGATGAAATACATGAGGGTCTAAGTAAGTGCTAAGAAAGTCTGTGTGTAAGTAAAGGGCAAGTCTAAACAAGATTGCGGTAACTAAGTTGGTTGTATGTGTGTGAGACACCTAAAGCTATGTAAGTTTTTTCCTAAGGTAAAATACTAATGTTCTGATATAAACCAAAGCTTAATCTATATGGTAAAATGACAAGGATTTCTTAGAAACACTAATTTACTCTTAACTTTGTGTCTATTAAGTTTTATTCTTTAGAACAATTAGTCTTGAAAATTGGAATGTATACAATTATGGTTAAACAACTGTTATAGAGTATTGTACTATGTTACAGAGTCTACATTTTTCTTCAAAAACTAAATTTGGTAAGATAAAAATGTCAAGGTAATTGTGAAATGGTCACTAGTTGTATATTAAATGTGTTCATATTTTTCAGGTACACAAGTTTTTAAAGCAGGGAATTTTATAAAGCTGCTATTCTCCAGATTAAACTTGTCTGTAATGGTAATTTTAAACTTATAAAGAGTAAATTTTATTGGGAATTAATTTCTATCATTTAATGTTCTATTATAGGACCTGATATCAATAGGGTATGTGTAAATTTGTTACTTTTTACACTGAGATAAAGAATTTCAAATGTAAATGTATTTCTAAACATTAGAGTCTGACTTGTTTAAAGGTTAATATTGTGAAACATGAAAACATTTTGCCACTTATTCACACAAAAGGAAAGTTAAAAGCTCTCTCAGGCTTTCTTTAATTCATGTTTTAGATATAATGTTAAATTGTTTTAACTAGTGTTCATATAGACTCAGGAAACAATATATGGAAACTTCTTAAAATGACATTTAAGAAAGAGGCAAAGATCAACATCAGAATTAGAACACTTAAGATCTGTAAAGAGCCACGCCTTACCTGAGATAAGGCTCTGCCTCCCACCTCACTGTGTGTAGAATGGCTCCAAAATAAGCCAGACTTCAGCTTATTTAAAATTATAGTCAAAAGATTGGTTCTTGTTGTAAAAGTAGTGTGATCTCAAATAGGGGATATAATGTGGTTCTCAGTCAAAATTCAAGATAGCTATTATACAAACAAAATATATTTTTACTCTTGCTAATTTCATTTAGTAAAACTGTTACCTGTTAATGTTTTGCAGAAGTAGCTGCTTCAAGAACACACAGCCTAGGTAACTTGTGATAATAAGCCATCACCTATAGAACAGATAGTGGTAACTTCCAGTACTAATACAGACTCCAGTTAGATAAAAGGGTAAATAACTGTAAAGTTATAGACATTGAAGTTAAAGCCCATTACTCTTACTTTATGACTGGTGAGACTGGCTTGCTGGATAATTAAGATCAAACTTAAGAGATTGGAGTTAAATACAGAGGTCAAGAAAAGTCCATATTTGGGTCTTGCCCTCAACGGTCAGCCTGAACCCAGGGAATAAGAGAACTTCTCTAAGGAGCATTGCAACTCTGGGTCACACAACCTCCTGATCAAGGAGATTGTTGAGACTAGAGGATGAAAAATCACCCAGTGCATCTGCTGCAGAGGAGGGTCATGGAAAAGGGGAAACATCCCTTGATGCTTCTAAAGGAAGTCACCTCATCAAGAGACCCTGCCTAACCAAAGTCACTGGTGGAACCAGGAAGCCGCTCTTAAGTTCTGTATGAGTGACCCCTGTGGGAACTCAGCTGACTCTTCAACAAGACAGGAACCAGGTCAATTTGACCAGCTTGATCTTAGATACTCAGCAAAACAGTTAAAACCAAAATATAGCCATTCTTGGGCATTTAAAGGAAATAATAGTTAAATGTAACTTAAGATGTACACTTGTACTAGCCCACTAGAATAAAGACTGGAAGCTACAAATGAAAGATTCTTCAGCAAATGTGCCTGATAACTATCAAGAGAAACCACCAGAGTCAGAAGTTTTAGTCAGTTTAAGACCTTCCTAAGCTACACAGGTATGATTATCTAGCCCTAAGTAACAGAAGTATAGAGATCTCTACTAAACACAGGTTATACCAATAAAGGGATATTTTACAAAATCAGGTGACATTAAGTAGCTTAACTATATTTTCTGGGGACATCAATGACATTAAGGGTTAAATGTCATGTTTACATTCCTGACAACCTGGAAAATGTTAAAGTCCCCAAATAAAGGCCTTGTCCTCTCCAGCCTTTGCTAGGCCTAGTTATGGGAACAATTTCTCAGTTCTTCCACCTCCTGGTGAGAGATTGACTTCTGTCATTTTCATGATACTCAGTGGCATGTTTCAGATGCTGCAACATTTACTTTGTACTAATCTCATTTCAGTACTCATGTCTTTTTGTTCTTCTATCATAGAAGCACCCATCCCCAGATGACTTTACAACCTGCTCTTCCCCAACCAGGCTTCTTCCTGGGACCCCTCGATTGACCCGATTTTTAGAAAAGGAACTCCAAGCTGCTTGCCCCACGCCACCCACTTCCAGCTCGAAGAAGTCAGAGCGGTCATCGACCTCCTTCCCCAGCAGCATGGAGTTCCTAAGATTAGAGGGGGGAATGAAGCCAGAATTGGGAACAGGTAGTTAGTGTAGAAATAGGGGATCGGGTCAAATCGAGGAAATGGAGGCCATAAAATCATCTGCCTCTGGAAGTTGGAGACTGCCCCTGGAAGAATGGAATGTCAAGGATCTCCGGAGCCCATTGATTACCAAATTTACCTGGCTTTATCAAGGACTGCAAACAAGGAGCTGCTAATTAATGTCCCCTGGGCCCTTACCTGCCTGAATCACCTTGGCCCTCCCCCTGCCCATGGCTTTTCACTTAATGCAAAACCAGGCCTAGTCACGTAGGCAGGAAAGAGAGATAAGGGGGGGAGAGAACTGGAGAACAAAAGAGAATTTAACCTATAAAAGATGTAGGGTGCGCTCACTTCTTGGGACTTTAGAACATCAGCCATGGCCCCCTTCTCCCTGCCGGGAGAAGTCTGTATTATTAGCTTTAAATAAAACCTGCTTAATATGCTTGCCTTGGCGTGCTTCTCTAGTGTTCAGTCTTGAACATTAGAAGGAGCAGAACTCGGCACCGGTAAACGGCGGTATCAATTGCTCCAGTTCAGAAAAGAAGAGCCTCCCCACTCAGACAGACATAAAATGGGATAGCTTCAGTCTTAACTGGAGGCAGGAACTGAGCTCTTCCGTTCTGATCTTACTTATGTGCGTCTCAAGTCATCTTTCCTGTGCAGGCCATATAGCCCATCTGGTAGAGTGCCAGCCTTGCATGGTGGAGGCCCGGGTTCGAGTCCCCACCACTGTGGGATTGTGGAAACAACAAACAAGTGAAACCAATTCTGAGCCTCAAGTCATCTTTCCTAAAAGGGGGAAACAATTGGCACTGAAAAATTACAAGGCTCCCTAGACTCTTGTTTCCAGAAAGAGTTAAATTACAACAAAATGCAAAAAGATACGGAAGGGGTTCAACTAAAGCCTACACCCCTGTTCTTCCAATGTCAAAATCCTTGATATTTTCATAAACTTTCCAGTATCAGTTCCAACACAAGCACTGTGACCAACTTCGCTTGCCCAAGGATCATGACCCTAGACAAAGGCGAGTAAGAAACATCAAGTCTAAAGCTATCCAAGTATAACAACGGAGCAGTTTGTGAAGTTAATTAAACCATAATTCAACCTTCACCTGCAAGAAGATCAGAGCGGTGAAACTGGAGACGGAGTTGGCCAAGGGATTCACGCCCACAGAGAAGCTCTAAGGATGTACGGATTTCATCAAGGGCACAGTTCATAAAAACAGTAACAATTTGGAATTTTCCTATCAAATGTTCAGGACATATGCCAATAGCAAGAAATGAGATGACTTCAATGCCAACAGTCTGACCTGTCAGCAGCAAACTTGTATGTCTTCAAAGGAAAGGTCCTAAGATAGGCAAGGCAGTGTAAGCCTGTAATCCTAGCTACTTGGGAAGCTGAGGCAGGAGGATCACAAGTTTGAGTTCAGTCTGTACAATTCTGGAAGGGGCTGGATAGAGCTCAGTGTATAGTGCCCCTGCATTCAATCCCCATCACCTGCTCCCCACCACACCCAACACATACACACAAAGCCAGATGCAGTGGCACAAGTCTGTAATTCCAGCAACTCGGGAAGCTGAGGCAGGAAGATTGCAAGTTTGAGGTGAGCCCCACCAGCTTAGTGAGGCCCTAAGCAACTTTGTGAGATTGTCTCAAAATAAAAAGGGCTGGAGATGTGACACAGTGGTTAAGAATCCCTTGGTTCAATCACTGGAGGAAGAAAAGGAAAGAAAAGAATCCTTGTTTTTTTCCTGGGACCAAGGCAATGGGAAGAAAAATGATACAGGCAGAGAGAGAGAGGGAAAGGGGAATCAGCAGAGCACAGCTGGAGGTGAGGGCCAGGAATTCAACAAAGAATTCAGAAGAGGCCCTATAAGACAAGAGTCCCAAACTGTTGAAATATTGGGACTCTGGACCTCTATTAAAGAGAACTCCTCAGAAGCTCCGCCTGCATTTTGCAGTGCGGGGTAGACAGGTACTGCAGAGTCAAAAGGCTGTGGGGACCAGCAATGCTGGAGGATGCTGGAGGCACCTTCTCCGAAGTGCCTGATGCCTCGTTCAGAGTGCTGCACTGACCAGCCAGGATCTCTGAGGATGGCTGCAGCACAGTCACTAGTTCCCTCAAACCAAAGTGTCTGAGAAGGTCATCTCTTCTGACCCAGTGGCATCTGGGGGACACAGGCATTTACCCATGGACAAGGATACCCTTACAGAACTTGCCAGAATCAGTCTGGGGGATCAATGCTGCAGCTCAGCGGTAGAGTTCTTGCCTGGCACACTCAATGTTTTGTTTGTTTTTTTAACAGCAAATCAACCTCAAAATCAGCCTGGGGATGGGGGATGCCCCCTTTATAACAAGCAAGTCCTTCCAGATTTAAAAAAATGATACTTTATTATAATTTTTTTAATCGCAGAATTCCAGTCTGAAACATTAGACACACACTCCCACACTGACGTCTGGTGCTGTCTTTCATACCCCTCAAAATTTGGCCAATGAGTTATGCCTCAGGAATTTTCCAGCTCAACCCCACACACCAACATAGAACAAAAGGAAATGTCTTCTGGTTTTACCCACACTTCCAGAGTGCTAGACAGCTACAAGGTTTGCCAAGTCACTTTTTGTTAGGTTAGAATAACAGCACCATTCAGGGTTCTGGGTGTTACAATCTGCAAGCGGGCTATCCTACAGGCTCTTTCACTGTTTTAGTTTGTCTCTTCCTTCAAGGGTTGCCTTACATGCAGCAATATAAAGGTTATCTTCCAGCTGGGCACAGTGGTGCGTGCCTGTAATCCCAGTGGCTCGGGAGGCTGAGAAAGGAGGATGGCGAGTTCAAAGTCAGCCTCAGCAACAGCAAGCAGGTGCTAAGCAACTTGGTGAGACCCTGTCTCTAAATAAAATTCAAAATAGGGCTGGGGTTGTAGCTCAGTGGTTGAGTGCCCCTGAGTTCAATCCCGAGTACCCAAAAAAAAAGTATCTTCTGGTTAGAATCACAATGGGTAGCAAGTGTTTCAGATGAGTAGTAAGCTAAGTTAGTAGCCTATAATTGAGAGATCCAACCTCAGGGGTTACAACTCAAAAATAAATATTATTTCAAGGTAAGGAAACAAATTACTTGGCTGGCTAGGGAAATTCTTGATAATTCAGTGTGCGCTTTTGCTTCATGTTGTATTTCAAGACAAAAATCAGATGACCTATATTTCCCATTCCACTCACAGAGCAGCCTTCCAGTCTCCCTCAGTATAGCAAAATGGCTCTGGAGCCTAGAAGTTGTTACACCTTTAGCTTGGGTTACTTGGTGCTCAGATAACAACCTCCACAAGGCCCAAACCTTATTAAGACCAACTACTTCTTTCAATATGATGGTACTAAGATGAAGGCCTTTACCCCAAGAAAGGGAGGACAAAGAAGCTGGGACAAGCTGCGGATAACTACACTAACAGACTCCACAAAACGAGGGAACAAGAATATTGAAGCCAGCAACCTTTTCAAATATCACTATCATCTTCAAAACCCTGCTTTTCTAATCAGGAAACCAGGGGAATCTTGGCCTGAATTGTCTACCAACACATTCTTCTTAACAGAAGTGAAGATATTTTAGGATATGAAAAGCGTTTCAAGACATCTGTTTTCAGGGATGAACCACAGCCACAAAAATACTTTTCAGAGTTGGTTCATTCTAAAGTCTATCTCAAGAACAAGGGCAGTCAGCTTTCATGAGGTACTGAGACGTGTTCTGGCAAAAATATTTTTGTTTTCCTAAAGTTATAAGCTGTCTTTAAGTTCAATTATAATATATATATCTGTTCTTTTTCTGTCAGCAAAAAAAGGATTTTTTTAAACTCCAAAATGAATAATATCTCTGTAGAATGAAGGCAGAATTTTGGTTGCTTGTTTTTTATAATTTAGAACACAGATGAAATCACAAGGTCCGCAATGGTCTCTGCATTCATGTCTTTCAAAAGTCCTTTTCTCCTTTCACATGAACTCATCTGAATCATTGCCATCCTGTAGGAAACAAAAAAGTGAAACCATAAAATTCTCAAAAATAAGTAACTCAACATTTCAAATTTACAAGTATAATCTTAACTGACAAGCCTCCTTCTTATCTCCAATCAATCTCAGGGTACAGAAGTAAAACGTAAAATAACTAAATTCACTCATCACTTCTTGTCCATCTTTATTAGTTCTCTGGAACAGCTGCCTTAGCAGGCATACTTGTTAAGGTGTCACTGCTGTTGATTCACAGCAACAAGTTACCATGATTTCCAAAGTATGAAGTAAGGCCAATCTGACCTAGTACAGGGTGTAATGAATGTGAAGATAAGAAAATGCAATTTTTGTGTAAGAGAAGCTAAAATCTATTCACTAAGCATGAATCCCATATTTTAAAAAATAGGTAACTGAGATGACAGGTACATTAATTTGTTTCGCCATAGGAACTTTGCCATCTATACATATCCCATAACATCTCATTGTATATCTTAAATATATACAATAAAATTTTAAAAAGAGAACATAACTAATCCTTCAACAAATATACCAAATAAACATGCTTCGAAACCTTTATGCCAACAATGCTGCCACTATGCAAAATAATTGTGGCCTAAATTCCAGTATTTTGAGCCTCAAGATTGTCAGATCCGTGACTTTCTAAAATGGTTTTGATTTTTCCCTTTTTTCACAATAAAAATCCACAGGAAGCCAAATATAAGTTAGTTACCCAGTTAGCTGGCTTGCCAAGTTATTAAGAGAACCTTATGTGATGGCATACAGAGTACAGGATCAATTTTCTTGTGTGGTGCAGACAAGCACTCCAGGCCACGCCCAGAGGTGGGCTCTGCTCCTTTACTGCCAGTCTCACTGACAGCCTGTCTTCTGCTTGTGTACCACCTGGGCACCAAGGCTGTTTCATCTCCTGCTCCTTTGTTGCTTGACACCAGGATTGCTAGAGACAAGGACAGGATGGAGGCTTACACATGCCCTTCTCTTCTCTGACAACCTCTGTTAGAGACAGTGAGGATGTAGGACACAGGTGGAAAACAATGGTTTTGGTGCAGTCTGGCTTTATTTTCAGTTTAATTCAGTGGCTCTTTCTGTGCTTTTCTTCCATTAGCATAAGAAACCGAGACCACAGTCAAAGTGTCTCAGATAAGTGTACAAAGAGCAGACAACTGTTTGTGCTCCATCTATCCTAAAGAAGTTACCGCAGCAGCAGCAGCAGCAGCTATGTCTGAAAGGGTCATCATACATCTTCAGGCTTCAGCTTTCCAACCCAGCCACTAAGGATGAGCAGCGCAACAAAGGGATCCAGGTCAGTGACAATGAAAGTGCATTAGTCCCTCCTACAGGCCCTGAGTCAGGTCTGCAAGAGTTCCCATGTATCTAAGAGCCCATGTCTGCGATCATAGTAATTTTTAACATATACCTGAGTTCCAAGACTTTATTTGGACAACTTTTCCATTTTAGATTCCTTTTACTTTGAGTCAATATGCTTTTCAATATAACAAATAGGTTTCTTAGACAGACACAGTGGCACAAACCTATAATTCCCATAACTCAGGAGGCTGAGGCAAGAGGACGGCAAGTTCAAGGCCAGGCTACGAATTTAATGAGACCCTATCTCAATATTTTAAAAAAGGTCTGGGGATGCAGTTCAGTGGTAGAGTGCCCACCCTGCATTCAGTACCCAGTACAGCAAGGAAACAAACAAAAAAACAAACAAAAAACCCCCAAAAAACCCAAATACGTTTCTCATCACCAAAATTGATAAACAAAATAATGTTAAAAGTAATTGTTTTTGGTTCCCAATTCCAAATTTATGAAGATTTAAAAGAAATTATAAATTGGTGAGAATTATTCTAAACAGAGACCAAAGATTCAAAATAAAAATCAACTTCATGGTGAAAGTCTACATACTTCCTGATGAACTTGGAACAAGCTAAGTTAAAAATCCAGTTCTAGCTTACACAAACACCCAGCTTTAACTCAAAATTAACAGATCATGCTGCCAGAGTCGATCACAAGAGGCCTGTATCCTCCAAGAGGAGACGGTTTAAAGGAGAACCAAAGCCAATCCTTTTGAAGCATGGGGAAGCTGCAAGAGCCCTCCACCAATAGAAAATAAAAATAACAGTGCCAGTTCCCTTGGGCACCTGAACTTAATACAAACCAGCTCAGACACAGCAGCAGAGGATGAGGAGGGCAAAGGGTTAATCTTCTGGTCTACAAATTCAATTTCCTAGCTCTGGTGCTCTTAACATTTGTTGTTAATCAGATGGTGTTTGTGTATCAATGTATACAGTTGGTTCTCCATATCTGTGAGTTCCACATCTGTGTATTCAATCAATGCAAATGGAAATTTTTCTTTTAACTCAACTGCACTGAAATGTTGAACATGTACTGGTGTTTTTTTCTCTTATTCCCTCAACAATGTAGTATAACAACTATTCACATAGAATTTACATTGTATTAGATATGAGTAATTAAATCATATGGGAAGATTGCATATGTTATATGAAAATACTTTGTTGTTACACAAGGGACCTACGCAACTCTAGATTCTGGTATCTGCAGAGGTCTTGGAATCATTGTCCCACAGATTCCAAAAGACACCAATGTGTATGTGTGTGTGTGTGTGTTTCTCAACTCCACAACAATATCCAAATTTAAAATCCATGATGACAGGAATAAAAATATCTAAGGTCATAACAATGTGGGGGTCAGATTTCTAGTAGAAAGTGGCCTCTAACTAATAGAAAACTAAGTAGTAGCCTCTAACTAATATTTTAAGTAATAATAACCACAGCAAAGATTAGAGTATTAAATTTAACTTAGTACAAAATTAGATTTGGAAGACTGTTAAACTGTTCCAAGTTTGAAGAAATAGCTTCCAGAAGGCACTAAATATATCTTATCTTTTGATATGGATACTATGTGGGCAAAGAGCAACTGAGGGTCATCTGGGTAAGGACTAACAATGACTACTTAGGCAGTGATTAAATCCAGAAAGATTTTCACACATATATCCTTGTTTAAATTTTAGAACAGCCCCATGAGCTAATGTCTCCATTTCACTGATGAAGAAAACTCCTTTAGAGAGGTTAAATAACTTTGTCAGGTTTACCCAACTAGTAAATGGCAGTTTAAATTTTCTGCAGTGTTCTGCTGAATTATAAAATGCTATTCTGGAATTGTTCAGGAATAAACTATAAAGATACATCTCAGATTCAAAGGAGACTCATAAATTTAGTTCTTCAAAGAGGTGGGAATAAGGATGTTGCTTTCATACATGCCTGAAAGAACATTAGATACAAACAAAATCCTATCCATTCCAATTCATGCACTAAATCTGAGGTTGGACTAGTTGGTCTTTAAGGGAAGGAGAGCTGCTTAGCAGAACTTTCTGCAACAATGGAAAAGTTCTGTCTGTGCTGACTTGGTAGCCCCTAGCACAGGTATCTTGTATGACTATGGGCCTCAAGTTTTAATTTAATTTTAATTCATTTAAATTTAAATAGCACATGCATTTAGTGGTTAGTGTATTAGATAACACAGATCTAAAGCATGCTTTTTAAAACTATGTTGTAATACCCAGAATATCTGAAATACATCTGGATGGTTTCATTTTCTGCAAAGACTGTTCAGTAACAGCTAAATTATGCTACCTCTCTGGACACTTCAACATAAATTTTGAGAAAGACAGTCCTAAGGACAAGATATCTCTGATGCAGTTCCAATAAAATAATTAGATGTGGATGTTAAGAATATTCCTTTAGGCTGGGCGCAGTGGTGCACACCTGTAATCCCAGTGGCTTGGGAGGCTGAGGCAGGAGGATCAAGAGTTCAAAGCCAGCCTCAACAAAAGCGAGGCACTAAACAACTCAGTGAGATTGTCTCTAAATAAAATACAAACAATAGGACTGGGGATGTGGCTCAGTGGTTGAGTTTTCCTGAGTTCATTCCCTGGTACCCTCTCCCTACCAAAAAAAGATTTGTTTAGTATTATGCTATGGGTCACCATTTTTTGTCACTTAGGCTACAGTGAAAGATCTGAGGGTCAGTACTTTTTATCTTTAATTGAAGGTGATAATTTTGTTTTAACTCAATTACAATATAGAATATATAGTCAAATTAACAGAAAAACATTAATAAGTAAAGGCACTTTTGCAGTCCTACAAACAGAAAAGAAGGGGGAAAAAAAAAAAGTCCTGTGCTGTAGTAGGCATGTTCCCCAAAAGCCCATGTGTTAAAGGGTTGGTCCCAACCCATTATGCTACTGAGAGGCAGTGGAACCTTTAAGAGGCAGCACCTCATGAGAGGAAGTTAGGTTATTGAGAGTGTGCCCTTGAAAGGGATACTGGGATCCCAGGCCTCTTTGCTTGTTCTACAACGCACTGCAACCATTAAGTACTTGTGCCAACCAATCATGGACTGAAACTTCCAAAAACTGTGAATCAAAATAAACCTTTCCACATTTTAGGTTATCTTAAATATTTTGTTATAGTACTGGAGAGCTGATTAATATATCATATAATACTAGTAGACCTGTACTTCACAGTAGATAAGGTATAACAATCTCTTATCATGAGGTAACTAAACCAAACAAAACATGAGAAGGTCTCCAAGGGAGGAAGGGGAATGCTTAACAGATCCAGCCCAAGTGAGCACACTAGTTGCCAATCACAGTGAACAATCTGCGACACCATAAAAAACTCACTACACCTTATTAAAAGCCTCAGTGAATTATTTCAAGGCACACATTAGTGTAAATAACTTTAACATACCTGATTTGAAGACATATTCTCAACTTTCATCAGTGATGAATAGCTCCTAGAAGAAAACATTTAAAATAAGGTTACTGAGCTAACAAGCATTATATTAACATTTACCACATATCAAGCATTGCCAAGGGGCTTCAGAAAGAAACAAAATAGTTTTTAGATATAATCCTTGTCCTCAACAAGATTGCAACATTAAAAGGATGAATTTCTATGAACAATAACTAGGATGGACACAGCATTTCAGTTTACCAAGAGCTTTCTCACTTGACTCATGTCACTTCCACAACTCTGTGAAGTAGATGGCATTAATCCTATTCCTTAGAGGGGGAGGTTCATCTATGGTCAAGATCATGTGTGATGCTCTGCCAAAATACACAGTCCAAACTGTAAATGCTACAGGAATACAAAGGAGAGAACACACAGAGTGGGCAGGAACTGTCAGGGTAACCTTCACAGTTGAGGCAGAAGCCTGACAAGTAGGCAGGTTGAGTGAGGAGGCATTACGGATCTAGAGACAGGGATAAGCTAAGGCAAAGAGGTGGTATTTATAATGACACGTTGAGGTTCAAACTGACTCCAGTGAAGTCTGGAAACAAAGCAGTGGCAAATCAGGCTAGACATATGGGCCCAATTATGTTGTCCTAGGTGTGTGAGTAAACATGACGTGATCAGCAAGAAGCCATATACAGGACTGAGCAGAGGAAAGACATAACAAGATTCAACAAATACTTATTAAATATTCACAGTGTGTAAGACCCTGCGCTAAGTCTCAGTGGAGAATGGGACAGGGAGAACACACAAAATGATGACTACAATAAAGTCCAGCCCTGAAGGAACTTACTGGAAGGAGAAATAAGTTACCTCAAAAAGGTCACAAGGAAAAGTGTAATATATAATGCCAGTTTTTAAAAAAGGAATCTTCAGGAAATAGAGTGGATGGAGGAGAAGAGATGTTAAGGCAAGAAGACCAGTTAACAATACAAGTATTTGTCATTTACTAAATATCCTCTTTCTGTTAAGAAATGAGTTAAGTGCTTCATAAGTCAGAACTAAGCCCACAACCACATTATAAGGCAGGGAGTATTACAGGAAGCAGAGGCAGGAAAGATGAAGATGGGCTTTGAGCCCAGGTCTGCCTCCCAAACTCCCACTCATCCCATCCAGCCTACTGTAATACCTCAAATGGATGGAATGATCCACTGTGGTAATAGCTACAAGGGCAAGAAAAGATAAATAGGAGAGAAATGAATGAAGACATCAAGGTTTCTAGTGTGGGTGACTTGAAAAAAGGATCTTGCAAATGAGAGCAATGAGAAGATGTGCGTGGTTTGGGACATGCTGCCCCTCACCTGAAGTGATGGTGACACACAAGTCAACACGACTGCAGACAGTGGAAACTGAAAACCAGAAGGAAGAACTGGTTACAACATGGTTAAAGAGAATGAGCGGGGAGGCATTCAGAGAAAGATTAGCCGAGCCTGTAGAAGTCCACGGTTTTCATATGAATAAACAAAACAGGCAAGATCAACAAGAGCATGAACACAAACAGAAAGACACAATGATTTAAAGAAAAAGTGGTTAAAGCAGGGAAGCTCAATCCTGGTTGCATTTAAAATCACTGTGAAGATCAGAACATACCCAGATGCCAGGCTGAAGAACCTCTGGTTAGAATTACCATCTCTCTGAAAGTAACACACACATTCATTTTTCTGAGCTCCATCACATTAATCCAGCTGCCCCTCTGATATCTTTCTGCACGCCTCAAAGGTATCTTCAGATTACTAAGTCTATATCTAACTCATAATCTGCACACCTAGCAAAAACAATTTCTTTCCATTGGTTCGTAGCTCCAAGAATGGCTGTATTTTCTATTCCACTTCAAAACAGAAACCTAGGAATCATTCTGAGTCCCTCCCTTCAACCCAACCTATAATCCAATCCTATCATTTTACCTACTTTCTTACCTCTCATTGCTCCTCTCCACTTCCATATCACCACCACAGTCCAAGATACCAACCTGTGGTGCGAACAACTGCCAATCACTTGACACCTATCCACACCCACTCTGGTTCCCTTTACAATTAGATCAGTAAAGTGACCTCACCAATAATCACTGTCTTACCTGTCATCGTTTGGATGTAAGGTGTCCCCAAAAGCTCATATGTGAGCAATGCAAGGTTTAGAGAAACTACTGGGTTATGGGAGTCTTGACCCAATCAGTGAATTAACCCCTGGATGGGATTAACTGTGTGGTAACTGAAGGCTGGAGGAGGTGGGAATTGGGTGCGTGTCTCTGGCATGTGGAGTCTCTCTCTGCTTCCTCTTCCTCCATGATGTTCTGCCTCACCTCAAGCCCTGAGGAATGGAGCTGGCTGTCTATGAACTGAGACCTCTGAAACCATGAGCCCCCAAATAAACTTTTCCTCCTCTACAACTCTTCTGGTTAGGTCTTTTAGTTACAGTAGCAAAAGGGCTGACTAAAACACTACCCTTGTTTGAAACCTTCCAATGATGTCACATGGCCAACGAGGCCCTCCATGGAATGGTGCCTTGCTCCACACCCCCTTTCATTACTGCTGCTCCAGATATGGGACTTTGGTCCAGTGTTTTGCTTTGCTGCCTCCCATACAGGGTCTCTGCACTAGATGTGAGTTCCCTGGGTCTAGAGCACTCCTCCCAGTCCTTCTTAACTAGCTAAGAGAGTTCTGATCTCAGCTTTAAGAATCACTGATTTAGGGATGCTGATCTAGGTTGTGTTCCTTCACAACATATTGACTCACTGTATGTGCAAACCACTGTCCTGAACCAGGGGATGCAGCGATGCACAGCACTTCTCAGATGGAGCTTATGATTCACAGGAAGAGGTAGTGCATACAGTGTTGCTCACAGAAAGCAGCAGCAGTGCGTATGAGACAAACAAAAGAAAGCACAAGCAAAGCAGACATGTCTTCATGAGGCTGAATCATTCTTTTAATCAGCAGCCTCAATGCTTCCTCTTCTGTAAGTTGTTACTGATCTCATTCTGTAAGTCTACTACTTCTCCATATCCTAGGAACCTATGAAGGCCCCTTATCACCTACAACATTTTGTACCAAATGAAATCTTTTAAGTTACTCTACTATGTTCTTAATTTTTCATTCTTTTACCTGTCCCTGACTCTGGCCTCGCCAACCTATTCATCCTTGCCTCAAAGGCAAGTGGTATACAATGGACTTCAGAATTAGACTTGAGTTTGAATTCCTACTTTGTCACTTATTAGCTGTGACAACTCATTGTGGTTTGGACAGGAAGTGTTCCCTGAAAAGCTCCTGTAGCAGTGCAGGAATTTCAGAGTTGTGAAATGATCACATCATGAGAGCTGTAATTTAACTGGGGGTGGGAGGGGGGTTTGATCCATTTGATGGGATTAATAATCTGAATGAATTACTGGGTTGTTATTATAGATAGGGTGGTGGCTAGAGTAAGAAGCAGGTCACTGGGGGTGAGCCCTAGGGGATATCTGTCCTTTGCTCCTTGTGCATGTTCTTTCTGGTTCCCAGGTGCCATTAGCTAAGCAGTTCTAATACACACACTTCCACCATGAAGTTCTGCTTCTTCTCGAGCTCAAAGCATCAAAGCTGACTGACCTTGATCTGAACCTCCAAAACCGTGGACCCCAAAATAATCTTTTTTTCCCTAAAGTTGTTCTTATCAGGTATTTTAGTCATAGCAACAAAGAGTTGACTAACACACTATTCACACATTAATCTCCTTGCAGAAGTAATCTGCCTGAAAACCAAGTTCAAGTCAATGTTCAAACTGATATATTTACCTGTGACTTATTTATATGGGTCCTATACTTCTCTCACTTCAATCTCTAGAGGTTTGAGTTCAAATCTGATCTCCCAAACTCCCAATTGTTAACATCTCTTTATCTCAGGTGGCTATAGTCCGCACTCTTTGTTGCAACTGCTTCAAAGTCTGATCTGCTATCCATTTTCCATTAATTATGTTTCCCTGTTCTTTCTTCTGGTCATGATATCTACATGGTGGGCTTGATTTTCAGGTTAAAAAATATTTGGTACAATAACACAAAAAGCCACATAAGAAAATACAAGATTAAAATAAAACAAGTAACAAACAGAATTTGATCTCTTGGTTGGAAGATTCAAAAACAAAAATTCAAGCGCTAGTAGCACTAAAATGTATTAAAAGGCAGAGGCTTAGAGCCTGTTGCTGCAACTTCACCAAAGCTGTGGAGTGAAGCATGCAGGCTGCAGCTCTGCATGTGCCCAGCACAGGGCCCCTGGCTACCGCATCCTACTCCCACACTGCAGCACTCCTCCTCTTCTCCACCCGTGCAGCCCGCTACTGGAAGCTGTTTGTGTGGCATGTTTAACAGAAGTAAGGATGCCAAATGTTTTTGGTTTTCTGAGGCCCATGATGACTATCAAAAAATACAAGTGACTTGTGACTAAGCAAAAATGGGACTGATGAAACTTTTGAGCAAAAATGTTCTCAATATGACTAAGAATCTACCTCCCCAACTTCATATAAATGTTTTAAATGTTGTTGACACCATGGAAGAAAGCCCAGAAAATACAAGGACTAATTTTAGTGGACAGATTCTTTTAATTTTTTGCAACCATTGAAACTAGTAAAATCACTAAATGCCCTAAATTTTAGTAGCATATACGTTGGTTCAAAGGAAAAAAAAAAAAAGGAGTGTATTTTTAGGCAAATTATAACACCTATAAATTAAATGATTTAGAATAAATACTGCTTTAAAACTGAGTTGGATAGAGAGCAGAAGAATGTAACAATGTATGCGGGTTGGAAAATAAGACTGAAACCAACTTCCTATGTGACCTTGAGCAAGTTACTTAATTGCTTCTCAGACTGTTTCCTTTTCTATAAAATGCACATAACAAAAATATCTACCTGATAAATGAGACAATGCAATGAAGCATTCATAGTATAGCACTGGGCAGATGGTAAATGTTAAAGAAGGTTAGCAATCCTTTCTTAATGAATGTTAAAAATAAATTGATACTACATTTCTTATAACATCCATATCTCTAAACAGAATGATGATAGATCTTAAAGGGCACAAAAGCCATGTTTTCAATTTTCCCCATTCCAAACTAAGAATTAACTACTATAAATCCTGCATCATTCAGAATTCAAATTTTTTCTACACTGATGGAGTTAATAATTTTTTCTTTTCTCACAACTCAAAGAAGGCTCACAACTGCAAGTCATATCATACATTTAAATTTATGCATTAGTTTGCCTCATGTTAGCAAATTATAATTCAGGATAACATTTCCAGAACTCTCCATTTGAAAATTCTATTTTAAATGAAGCTCATCATCCTTTCTTAGCAGAACCCCCAACAGGAACACATGCAACTAATGAGTAATGGTACGTGATGACGATACTACATTCTGATGCAATAACCTAAGATTGCATGATATTCCAATCATGAGGACATGGCACGACAACTGGTTTCTGATTTATACCATTCCCAAAGGCAACATATGTTCTCAATATCTTTTATTTATTTATTTATTTTTTTGGTATACATATCACAAATAATACCTATGGAAAATCTACCAGTTCTATGACGTGATGTCACAAGACTGATCTCCTTTAACTAAGAAAAAAGAGAGGCCTATTCTGGTGTAGAAGCATATATTTATATAGATTCAGGGTGGTAGGCAGGATGACATCCCTCCCAGCAAGGTGCAGTAACACATGCTTAATCCCAGCAACTCTGGGACTGAAGCAGAGGATAGAAAAGTTAGAGGCCAGCCTGAGCAACTTAGTGAGACCCTGTATCAAAATAACAAATAAAAATGACTGGGAATGTAGCTCAGTGGTAGAGCACCCTGAGTTCAATCCCTAACATTAAAAAAAAAAAAAAAAAAAAAAGAGACATTCCCTTCCTGATCCCTATCCCAGAATGTCCACACCCTAATCTCTAAAACCTTGTATGGCAATAGACTTTGCAGGTGTGATTAACAATCCTAAAATAGGGAGATTATCATGGATTATATGGGTGGTCCAATCTAGCTGCATCAGGCCTTCAAACCAGAGAAAGCAGTGTCAGAGAGGAAAAAGTGACGCTGGCTTTGAAGATGGAAGAAGGGGCCATAAGCCATGGAATGAGGGCAGCCTCTAGAAGGTAGAAGAGGAAGGAGATTCTCCCCTAGAGCCTCCAGAAAGAAATATAGCCCTTGACACCTTGACTGGTTCAGTGAGAACTTCACTGGACTTCTGACCTACGGGATTATAATGCAGTAAATGACTTTAAGCAACTAACTGTGTGGCAACTTGTTACAGAAACAACAGAAGACCGATGTAGTAGTATTCTTATGGCCTTGGTACTTCAAGAGCCAAAGTGTATTCTAACTATTGTTTTAAAATGCAGACCACTGGAGCAGTCTCATCACATTAATTACTTTAAACTTTAAAAATGTAGAAAAAAATTTTAAAACACAGTTTTCAGAGTTTCTAGTGCTGGCCTTTAGAGCCAAGACAACTGTATTTGAAATGCATAGTCAATATTAAATACTTCTTAAAGGGCAGGGGTTGTAGCTCACTGTTAAAGAGTACATGCTACACGTGTAAAGCCCTGGGCTCAACCCTAGTACCACCACACCCTCCCCCAACCAAAAAAACATTATATCATCTCTTCCTTTTTGAAAAACTTACAAACTAAACTCTAAAGAAAACACGATTGATTACTTAATAAAATGTTATTCCTTTCATATACTCTCATATCCTACCTCCATAAAATGAAATTCATGACCAACATGTAAATATAAATGCTTTCATTTATTTAAGGCTCTGAGTTTGCTATCCATCTTTCATTCACCAATTTATCATTTTTAACAGTTAATCCATGATCAAAATCAGCAACATCTTTGAGGTCAACATCAATGAGACAGCTCCAACATACCTAAGTTCATCCATCTCCCTCTTCTTCTTCATTTCTTCTTTCTCTCTCCTTTTCATTTCCTGAATTTGGGCTTTTTTCTCATTCCTCTCTTCCCGGTCTCTGCCTTCCTTCTCCGCAGCTAGGTCTGGAAACCGCTCCAACTTGGTCTTTTCTAATCGGTTCAAGATCTCATTCACTTTTTTCTCCACTGTCATAATTTTTACCTGTGAGAGAGACAGGGGGAAAAGGACTGACTCTTTATTTATTTATTTATTTTTTCCTACCAGAAGAGGGGTGGTTTTCCAGGGGTTTGGCAACCCAGTTTAACTCCCTTAGGAAACATACATCATGCTCAGCCCTCAACAACAGTGTAGTCAGACAGAATAGGTGGGTTTCCACTCCGCGCCAGGATGCGCCTTCTGCAGTGGTGCCAAACACTTACATCCTTCTGCCTGTGAAAGCCTATCTGCCCCACATCCATGTCAGCTGTTTTCTTCAGGTTAGACCACGGCGTATATACCACATTAACGTTGTTCATCTTGCAGCCTGCCAAGAGAGACTGTCTTCAACACGCAGGCAGGATGAGACTGAGCAACGCACCCCCTTACCCACTGCAAACTGCCATCATCCAACCCAGGAAATGGCTTAGGATGAATAAGCTTTCCACTGTTCCAAACCACAAAATGCTTTTCAAAAACCACCCACAAAAGGCAAATGATATTAAACAAAACACAACCATAGTATTACCATGGAAAGCAAGGGTCCATGGATTAGCTTCAAGGACTTGTGAGAACTTCCTGGAATTGACAGCAAAATTTATCATGGGTATTTTTTGAAAGAAAAGGAACCAAGTAAACTTCCTCAGATTCTCAAAGGAGTCCTTGAGTCAGTAAAGATTAGGAAACAATACATGGACATGGCATGGAATTCCAGAGACCTGGACTCTATCCTGGCAATACCACAAACTAGTTGTGCCACTTTGAGAAAGTCCCCATGGCTTTCTGAATCTCTTCTGAGAAATTCCACCACCACCTCCACCACAGGTGCCCTCTATCCCAGCAGCTGCCCCAGCAGCTATGAGAATCACCTGTGATTCTCTGGTCTGCTGTTTTCCATCACCCTTCCACATCAGATAGCTGTAGACTTTAGTGTTTAAATCCCTGCATACAACTGGGGAAAGCTGATGAACACCACCTTACGAACTGATAAAAGTTAACATCACCAAAAATGGGGCAAAATGAAATCATGTTCTACTTCACTGGAACATGCAAAACTTTACTTGTGCATTATTCCTGCTCAAAAATACATACTGTGCCTTGAAGTTCCTTGCTGTCCACTCCCCAAATGCACACTGTAATTCTAATCAACAGAATGCATCAGACAAACCCAAACTCTGGGATACTATACAACATTCCCACTCATTTAAAGTACTGATAGACAAAGAGGTACCTCCAGATTAAGGGAGATCAAAGAGCTATAACAGCTAAATATACTGTATGATCCTGGATCAGAAATTTTTAAAAACGGCTATATAAAGGAATAATAGTAGAACTGACAAAACTTTTATATGGACTATATGTCAGGAAACAGTTGTGTGGTTTTTTTTTTGTTTGTTTTGTTTTTTAGTACTGGGGATTGAATCCAGGGCCTTGCGCATGCTAGGCAACTGCTCTATCACTTAGCTATACCCCCAGCCCTTTTTATTTTATTTTGAAGGGTCTCATTAAGTTACCCAATCATGCTATGAACTTGCAACCTTCCTGCCTCAGTCTCCGAGTAACTGGAATTACAGGCATGCAACCCCACACCCTGTATGCTATCCATATTAAAATTCCATGAATTTGATCACTGTAATGCAGTTACTTAAGATGAGGCCCTTCGTATATATGCATACATGTATCTTTTTATTTATCTATTTATTTATTTATTGGTACCAGGGATTGAACCCAGGAGCACTTAACCACCGAGCCATATCCCTAGCCCTTTTTATATTTTTAGAGACAGAGTCACACCAAATTGCTTAGGGCCTCGCTGAGTTGCTGAGGCTGGGTTTGAACTCATGATCCTCCTGCCTCAGCCTCGAGATGCTGGAATTACAGGTATGTAGCACCATGCCTGGCAATGTCCTTGGCCTTAAAAGATACATGTTGAAAGGTCATAAGGTCTGTAATTTTCCTTCAGATGGCCCAGCTATAAAGTTAATGATGTGCCAGGCACAGTAGTGCACACATGTATTCCTAGCAACTTGAGAGGCCTAGGCAGGAGGATCACAAGTTTGAGGTCAACCTCAGCAACTCAGCAAGACCCTGTCTCAAAATAAAAAATAAAAAGGGCTGGGGATATAGGTCAGTGATAGCATATCCCTGGTTCAAACCAGAGTACGACCAAAATAAAAAGTTGATGGTAAAATGACATATATATAGAAAGCAAATAAATATGAAAAATTTAAAAACTGGTGAATCTAGGTGAAGAGCATATGGGAGTTGTATTTTTCTTGCAACTTTTCTGTAGGTTTGAAAAAATTTTTTTCAAAACAAAAAGTTTAAAAAAAAGAATTTCCATGTGCCAGGCACATGATACAAACATGAATCAGGCAATGGACCACCTTCTGAGACCCTAAAAGCAGGGAGATAAGTATATAAATAACTTCAAGGCTACCCAGAGCTGAAAAGGGGATAGACATCACCACAAAGGTACCCAGAGCTCCGGCCTAAGACAAAAGACTCAAGTCTTTTGAGAGTCTCATTACAGTGCAGAGCTCTGAGATCTTTGACAAACTTCTTATTATTCTTTAAGTTCAGTTCTCTCATCTACAACATAAAAATAATCATTTAATTCAATAAGGTTGATAAATAATTTGTCAATTTTCAGGGCAGGACAGTCCTATAACTAACACTCCATCAATGCTAGCAATTATACTATTACTACGACTGCTGTGTGCCCCTTGTACCTTAGTTGGGATCTGCTCGTGTGATGCTGAGGAGGGATGCCTGAGGAGTCAGAAGGAATAGCATAACAAAGGCAGGAGGTGGAAAACAGCAACTATAGTTTCCTGTGACTGGAGTGTGAACATGTGAAAGGAAGACATCTGTAGCTGACCAGAGATGCTCAGACGCCAGCTTGAGCCTGGACTGACGGGGCATCACAAAGACA
Source organism: Sciurus vulgaris (assembly GCF_902686455.1). Taxonomy (NCBI): domain Eukaryota; kingdom Metazoa; phylum Chordata; class Mammalia; order Rodentia; family Sciuridae; genus Sciurus; species Sciurus vulgaris. The sequence goes on along the minus strand of NC_136465.1, from coordinate 10,018,754 downwards.
TTCTAAGCTTTTAGAAAGTTTAATCTGGTAGGATTTGCCAGGTGATATAGAACCAGCTGACCTATAGTTCTAGAGCTAGGACTCAGAACAGGATGATTCTATGATAACAAAAAAGTTTAATTCTCACTTCCTTGGTGTTGAGCAATAAGGCAATTAACCAGGGACAAAATACCAGTATCACAAGAGAAATGTCCTCAGCAAATCTTATAGCAAAGACCATTTCATTCCTTAGCAAAATCCTCTGCTACTGACTTATGAAAGCGAGGTCCTGGGGCATAGGTCCTTTTTCTGCTAGCCGAACTATCACTGTGGAAGACTGAGGAGGAGACAGAAGAGACAGTGTCATGACCTCTTTCTGTTTTCTCTACAACTAGTAAACTATAAAGAGACTAAGAAAAAGATGCTGAGCCAAGAATAAGGAGTCCACAGCCCTTTGAATACAAGTGCATCTGCTAGCCAGGGATACAGGGAGGGACAAGGATTTGTGAAGAAGGTTGGAATACAGAGGAAAGAGGTAATGAATGTTTTTATTCCAGTCACTGCAGATCTAAGAAAATTCTATTCTACTTATAAAATGGAATGTCCTCAAACTCATTACAATTTGTTGATTTATGGAGTTGAAAATCAGAGGCTCCATAAAGAAAGAATTCTACCTCCTTTGGCTAGGTGGCTAATTGTTATTAAGGCTGCCCAAGTTAAGATTCAAGAAATACAGTCTCAGTGACAGGGAAGGGGGACGGTTGACAGCGCGCTTGTCCTATAATCGCCAACCCCTGGTACCAGTTACCAGCTATACAACTGCCCATGTTTATCTTTCACCCAAACTGTATTTCTTTCCACCTGTACAGATCATCCCTCAATTTCAGATCAAACCAAAGTTACCTCTATGCTATCTAGGTCTGTGTCCCAAGCCTAAAATCTGATCAACGAGCTTAAACATGCTTAGCAGACCACCACCTCCCAGCTCACCTTCTTAACAGCCACCCTTGCCAATAATCTTTCTTTTATGGTCTTTACTAACCACTACATTAAATTTTTATATAGTAGAAATAAAACAAGTACCAAGCAAAACATTTAAGATAACTGTCCTCAGCAGATGCTACAGAAAGTTTTGTAAAAATGGTGATATTCAGGGATCATTCCAGAACAACTAAGTAAGATTTTCTGGGGAGAAGTGGTAACAAGATCAATTGACTCCATACTTTCACAACTTAGAGAAAGGAAAAAAATGTCACAGGATGAAGACAGAAATAAAAAGTAGGGAAGTATGATTTAGAGATTCTAGTTTCAGAATCTAATGACAAATGAGGGAAATAAACATCCACCTTAAAAATAAAGCCGCAAGACACATCACTCTTGCTTAGCTGTCAACAATTCCAAATTTCTAAAAGTCTTTTCACAAATAATCTTAGGGGCAGGCAGATCCAGACATCCTTCTTTCTATTCAAGACAAGGAAAACAGTAAAAAGAGCTGACTTGGAACAGTGAAAACGTGAGGGGTGGGAGGTAGTTTAGTTCTTTGACAGAGAGCAAAACTGCACCCACTATAAAGATATCATCTGCTAGTCCTTTGATGCAAACCAAGTCAACTGCATGTTCTCTGAGATGTAATCCATTTCAGACACGGAAAGTCGGTGCTGATTCAAAAAACACCTTAGGAAAACTGACCTTGAATGCTATTGGCTTTCACAAGGTGGGCACAGTCCATCAGTACTTCCTTTGGAATATCTTCTATTTTCTCTCCCTGAAACACAAAAGTAATCAAATGGTCCACTTCCTTGCTGTTGACAAATACTAGCACTTAAAATAGCCTTTCTGCCTTGCTTGCTAGGTGTGAGTTTACTACAAGAAGGGGCTCTTCAGTTACATTACAGAGCACAGAAAAGCAAAGTCAATTTATGATGTCCATCAAGGGAATATTTATTTAAATTTGAGAAGATAGTAATATGGAAAAAAATCATAATTATGTCGAAATATTAACTGTAATTATATCTGAGTAATATTTGTTCTCTTCTTATTCTTACTTCTGGAAACTGTGGGAAAATGATGCCTATTTTTGAGAACCCAAACTCTTGCTGGCTGAGGTCTCCACAACATTCCTCTCAAAGAGAACTCAAGAGTTCTGGGTCTCAAATATCTGGTGGGTTTTCTACCCTCAAACATAATTAGGAACAAAGCTTCTGTGCTACAGCTTAGCCAATCACTGTGAGGGAGAAGTAACAAAGATAATATCTTTCCTTTTTCTCTACCTGTACTGAAGAACAATTCAAGAAAGCAAAAGTATGTCAGAGGTAAGCATAAGTGGACATCAGTTCAGTATCAGCTCCTATTTGGTATGAGATTAAAGAAACACCTGTTTGAGAATGAATGTTCCACCTAACTAAATATGGAGATAAATTAAGCTTATTCCATTATGTTACTCAAATTTTCATTTTCTTTCTTGGTCCGAGGGATAGAACCAGAGGTGTTTTACCACAAAGTTACATCCCCAGTCCTTTTTACTTGAGACGAGAACTTGCAATCTTCCTGAGTTGCTAAGATTACAGGTGTGAGACATCATGCCTGGCAAACTTTTTTCATTTTAATTGTTTAAAATGGAAACTTCTTAAATATATAAATTTTGACCCAAAATAAGTGATCTGATTTTTATCACTACTTTCCAGTCACATCTCATTCCATTTCAAGACCATTTAAATAGAGGATTCTGAAATAATATCTTAGTGACACAGTGTCTTCATTATAAATATTGATCATTATGAATATTGATCGTTACTGATTAAATAAATACATAGAAGTTGACTTCATACTAAATAAAGTCAAAATGATTTTTTAAAAAACGCCAACAGTTTGAGTGCTCACTATGTTCTAGGTACAGTAAACAGTCCTATGAAATAGATGGAATATCCTCACCCTGCCAAGAAGTTGTGAAGTTAAGTAGCAAGGCCAAGGCCCATCATGTCTGGTAGGTGATGGAGCTGAGAGATGAATCCAGGTTAAAAGCCATTTTCTGAAAATGAACCCCAGGCCTGGGTTGCTTATGGAGTTCTAGCTGTACTATATAGTTTCTTGGTACCTGATATCAAACTATGTCCCAATATGTCTTCATACTATCTATGGCTGTCCATAGATAGTAAAGCCATCTCCTATCTTTATTTTGCTACTTCCAATATAATATGAGCAAACAGAAAAAAGAAAAAATCATCCAGCTTAGCACTCCACATAAAATCAGAGGAAGTGAGCCCAAAGTGTCCGAGGTACTTTCAATATGTAAAGGCCAGAATTTTGATGGTAGGTTCTGTGCCATCAATTAATGGGATAAGAAACCTTTAGATAGGTAAGCTTTCTCTATGGGTTTCAAAATCAAAGGAGACGATAAAAGAGCATGGCTGAATATTCCTGATCTTCAAGGTGTGGAATGAATTCAATTAAATTCAACAAAAAAAAAAAAAAAAAAAATGAATGCATACAGTGCCATGAAACATTCTAAGTGCCATAAGAAAGGCTGGGCCATTTAGTCCCCACAGTGATCCAACAGGATAGGTAGTGGGCCCCTCCCACAAAGGAGGAAACAGGAAGTCAAGTAATGTGCTCAGTCACAAGGTTATAAGCTGTAGAGCCAGTATTCAAATCCAGTATTTTGGCTGCAGCTGGGTTGCAACCACTTAGTCTTGAGCATCTCCAACTCATACTTGGTATCTACCAAGTACCAGGGACTAATATGTTTATTGCAGGAAATAAACTAAAAGTCCCTCAGGGAACATACATTTTCCAACTGAGCACATTATGTGTTTCTAAAAGAAACTGCAATTGAACCTCGATTCAAACAAGAAAGAACTGGTGGTAATGTGGATTCACCTAATTATTTCCACATGGAAACAGCAGAATCCAAAGGGAAAAAATAATCTGTACCAATAAGAGACACAGTAACACCACCACACTTGATTCTTTCAAAATTTCATAGTTTCAGATCACAAAGAATTACCTAGGAGAATTCAGAAATTTGCTCCAGCATGAAGTTCACATTCCTCCTCTTTTCCTTTACAATACAGTCCTCAAAAACCTCAACAGTGGGGCTGGGGCTGGGGCTATAGCTCAGTTGGTAGAGGGCTTGCCTTGCAGGCACAAGGCCCTGGGTTCAATCCCCAGCACTAAAAAAAAAAAAAAAAAAAAAAAACCTCAACAGTGCTAGGCACAGTGGTGCACACCTATAATCTCAGTGACTCAGGAGGCTAAGGCAAGTAGATTAAGGCCAGCCTCAATAACTCAATAAGACCCTACCTCAAAATAAAAAATAAAAGGAGCTGGGATGTGGCTCAGTGGTTAAGCACCCCTGGGTTCAATCTCTGATACCAATAAAAACCAAACCAAAACAAAACAAAAATCAACAGTACAAGTAAGATTGGGCATACAGTTTAACCCTGCTAGTAAATTCAGAAGTTAATAGTGAAGCCAGCATATACTTATTAAAATATGGTTTATATATATATATATCTTGTTATTATTATTGTTATTAAACCTAAAGTTTTTGGGAAAAAACCTATGGATAACAATCAGCATTTTAAACTAGTACAATACTCTGAGGACCATCTAGCAAAAAGGGGTTTACTGAAATACATATATCTTTTAACCCAATAATCCCATTTTTAAAAATTACTCTAAGAAGATAATTCAGAAGAATAGAAAGTGGTTCATGTGAAGGCATTTTTTATTAGGAATTCATAATGCTAACAAATTGTAAATAACCAATATTCTGATAAAGGTTTCATATTATAATTGTGGCATATGATCAATGCCATGGAGTCAGTCAAAATAATAAATATGAAAATAATACAGAAACATGAAAAGGTTCATAAGCTACCACTTAAAAAGTAATACAATCAGCCAGAAGAAGTCAGGAAAGATGCAGACAGGAAAAAAGAGTAGGATATCACATTACTGGAATGGCGGCAGGAAAAAAGCAGCTTACATGTAACTTAGGAAAGTGATGTTTTGATGAAAACCACAAGAAAAAAAGACAAAACTACCAGCACACCAAGTACTCTAGCAGATAGTGCTGCTTCTCATGGGGATACAGGTTAGTAATTCTGTTACCTTGTTTTTTTTTTTTTTTTTTGGATTTTTTTCCTTTTGTCTTTTTTTTTAGACTTTTTTTTTTTTTTCAGGGCCGAGGACCGAACTCGGGGCTTTACGCGTGCAAGGCAAGCGCTCTGCCACTGAGCTAAATCCCCGACCCCAGGTTAGTAATTCTGAAATGATCTACGCATACACTGGAATGGGTGAATGAAATAGAGGCCAGGTGGTGGTGGCCAGGCTTCACTGGTGCAGAGGGAGACGGTGGATGAGCTGGCAGAGAAGGCTAGAATGAGCCTAGGATTAACACATTAGTCACAGGCATCAGTATGAGCTCAGGTTTAGCTTAATATGGACACGACGGAGAGACAGAAAGACAATGACAGCAGACGTGTACAAAAATAGGTTCACAGACACGCGTTTCCTAGTTTTGTCAGTTGAGAGAGTCTAGAGAGCAGTGACACTCTAGAAGCAACAGGCACACCCAGAGCCCAGATCTTCATTTTGAAATACCATTCACCAAGAAAAGGAACCAGGGTTCCTGTAGAAATGGCTGATTCTACAGCTGAGGCAGGAATAATACAAGATGTGCCTGAAGCATCTCAGAGGGACAAAAGATAAGGAAGGACTCAAAAAGGGGAACACAGGAGCTAAGCAAGCATATCATAAGCAACAGAGTAATATAGCACTGAACTCTACCCCAAAGTATAAAAGAAACATGAGTCCACACTGATGTAAATAAATGGGGAAAGAGACAAATCTTCCTTTCAGAACTCCAAATAAAATACTCAGATGCTCTGCACTCTACAAAGTGAAACTTAATTCTATCCTCTGGTCCCTTGAGTTGGAGCTGGGTTTAGTGCATTGCTTTCTAATAACCAAGTCTAGAAAGGGAGAGAAAAGCAGCTTCATAGTGGAGCAAGCTGGCAGACACTATCTTGGCAGGTGACCGAGGCTCACAGCATCAGTGATAAGGCCTGTCAGTGAGTGCACCCCATGATGTGATGTTGAGCAGAGCAATTCCCTCTGTGGTTCTCTTACCCCCAAACCCATAACCTCAGTCTAGTCTTGAGAAAAACATCAGATGAACTCAGATCAAGTGGCATTCCACAGGATCCCTGATCAAACTGTCAAGGTCATAAAAAACAGGTTAACGAGTAAGAGAACATCACAAACCAGGAGATAGAGCAGATGTGACTACTAAATGCAATGTAGTACCCTAGACTGGATTCTAGAAGATGAAAACAACATTAAGGGAAAAACTGACGAAGTTCAAATGAAGTCCAGAGTTTAGTTAATAGTTACATATCAAGGTTGGCTTCTTAATTTTAACAAATGTACCTTGGTAATGCAAGATGTTAGGTACAAGGAAAACTATATGGGAACTCCCTGTGCTATCTTCACAATTTTTCTATGAATCTAAAATTATACCAAAGTGAAAAGTTTACGAAAACGAGAATATACATACGTATGTGATTCAACTATTCAAAATACATGAATAAAGACAGATTGGAAAAATAGTAGTACTGTATTACTAGGGAACACTGAATCTCTTTCTTTTCCTTTGTATTATAAGGCAGGAGAATCACATGAACCTGAGAACCACTAGAACAGATAGAAAGTCTGGTGGTGTCCAAATAATGGAAAGACAGAGCATGCAAAGGGGACACTCAACACACCTGAACTATCAGGACAAGGAAGTGCTTCTACCTGGGAAACATGTAGTATGGCCCCTTCATAGTCTCAGAAATCATTCAGAATTTTCCAGTAATTTTCTGGGTCATGGGGAAGGCCTTCCTTCATTTACTAATGTTTAGACTTTGGAACATATTTATTTTTTCAAGCAACTTAACTGCAGAAAAAGAATAAAGAATAAGATATGATGCTGAACACTGAAGAAAAAGTAATGAATCCACATTTAAGTTCAGTTACCTTATGTAATCGAAGGTATACATGCGCCGAAGAGAGTTTGTCCACATGAAACCTACAAAGAATGAAAATCACTTTTAGCAAGAGGTGTAAAACAACCATTTACTTGGTCATTTGCATTTAAAGCATTCTATTCCAAAAAAGTATTCACTCAGGGACTATCACATGCTATGAGAGTTACGCCACTGTGTGTGGTTATAAGTAAGATAATAAATATTAAATGCCCTGAGAAAGGTGATTCTTTAAGTGATAAAAAGAGCTTTCTGTGATCAAAGTCTTTGCAGAAGAAATAAGATTTGGCTGGCCCCTGACTGAAGCACACATAGGACTAAGAGGAAAAACAGAAAAAGAAATTTTAGATGAGAAGAGAAGGGAATGAAAGAAGCTGGTGAGAATCCAATGTTGCCAGCCTGGGAGATCTGCAGGACCACAGCCTGGAGCAGTTTGGAGCTGATAGCAGCTTGGAGCATTCTGAGTTTCAAACAAACAATGGCAACACAGCTAAAAGTGAATGTCAAGTACACATTCAAGAAAATGAGGTCAAGGTCTAAAGTCAGTAAGCTCAGCCTAACAATTCATCCATCCCTACATTCTGACAATGACACTAACGTGTCTTCAGGATGAACACTATCTTTATGGCATTGTCCTAAAAACACTCAGGATACCTCTAACCATGTCATAAATCCACCTTTCATAAGGCTCCATAATCCATCAATTCAGTTAAATTCTTTAAAAAAACTGACGTGACATTTTGGGATATTGTATTTTTCAAGTTTACAAGTCAACAACATCGATTCTCTCTTTACAACACCCAGAGATGCCTCCGCAGTCCTAATATCAAACAATGAACAAGGAAATGCATGATTGACATTTTGTGATTCTGTTCACTTTAGTCCTTACTTTTCCAGACTAAGTGTTCAATAAAACCTAAGGAGACACCATTAAATCCCATTTTATATTTTGCTAGACATTTTCTTAGCATCGGAGTATTTTTTAAGATATAAAAATGGTCACATACATTCACACTCAGCACAAGGTGAAGACAACTTAGAGATTAAGGGTGTTTCCAATGCTCTCTTCAAAGAGGTTAAACATTTTGTTATTTTTAGATAATGCATAATATTAGGCATTTCTGGCAGTCTACATTGACTCTAGGTTTTATTCTCATCATTACTAATAACAGAAATGGATATTATATCATATTTGATTCACATTTCTCCAAACTGTTCATTTACTCATTTGTATTCCCATGACAGATTTATATTATTACCTAAAGGGTACTCTCCATCAAAATAAATGTTTTGTTTTGATTTGTTTAGAAATCTAGACATCATATACCTCCTTGTCTTCTTTCAGAATCTTAGGAAAATCTGTACTACTAACCAAGTTAAACTGAGAAACACCTTCTCCCATTCCAACAGTCGATAGCTTTTAAGCCAGTTCACTATTTACAATTCCTTCCTACATACTCAGAACAGCTAGATTGTTTTCTGATTTTTCTTCAAGGTCTCTGATGTAAAATTTTCTCAAAGAAATACCCAAATAACTCAATATATAATTAGTAAGTTCATACATAACAGTCAAAGTACCAAAAAACACAAATATATACCAATTTATATCTATATATACCAATTTTAGGTTTTACACAGGAGATACACTGCTACAAAGGGTGGGGGAGTAGACAGAACTTTGGGGCTTTGATGAAATGTTGAAAAAAAATGATTTTGAGCAAGTTTTCTTTAAAAATCCTTCTCAAATGCTCACTTGAAGTTTAAATTATGCCCACTAGTTCCTCTTATCTTCCTGTCCCTGATTAATTCCTGTTACCCTTTACCGAATAGACTAGAAAAATTTCACTGAAAGAGCACCAATAACGCAAGGGAGCACAGATGCAAAGCCCCACAAGTGGGGACGCTAAATTGCTTACAGTGAGGTCCGTGAAAACCCTACTCAATAGGCAGTCTGAAGGCAGAAATGCACATTATTTCTATTTTCCTCATTTAAAAATTAATCTAGTTACATTCTTAATCCTAGGAAAACTCTTTGCTTAAAGGAACCTCAGGTAATTTTCTGGGATAGATTTAGATAATGACAGCCCAAATATTTCATCAAAGTGAACCAGTTTTAAAATCTACCCTGGAACGTAGAGTAACACAATCATTCTTGGCACTCCCTGGAAGATTGCCAGGCTGACAACACATAAACCGGAATGAGTCCTGAGTTTGGGCCTATTCCAGCTCACATCAGTTCTCAAATAACTTATGAAAATAAAAGTCAATCATGTCTAACCATAGCCACTAATCTCTAGACTATTAAAGAGGGTCAAAATGGGACTCTAGGTATCTATAGATACCAATTTGACACCTGCACATCTTAATGAAATTAAACACTTAAGTCATAATTTATTGGATGTCAGCTGTAAACTAGAATTTTCTCTTCATTTTAAAAAAATGATAAAAATGTTGTGAAATGACTTTTCTGTTGTATACGAATGTATAACCTTTTCTATACTGGTATTTTTGTCTCAGATTGATATGCTAAAAATGTACAGCAGGTAAGCTACTTAACAGGCACAGTCATTCTTATCTACCTTGAGAAAGTCTGGAGATCTTTGAGCTTTAAGGACAACAGGAACTATTCCAGCTGGGAGTGACAGGTGCTCAGAGTAGAGATAACAAGAAACTGGTTGTAGCGCAGAAATATCTGGGGGGAAATCACTTCTAGAATGGTAGAGGCCTAGTCAATTAGGAAGTCAACAAATATTTATCAAACATCTACTGTGTGTCAGGACCTATGCTCTGTACTGGGAACACAGCAGTTAGCGAAGCAGGTAGATCACTGTCCTCGTGGAGCTCACAGTCTAGGGTCCGTGGAAGGCAGGCAACCTTCAACCTAAAAGTTCTCAGCAGTGTGAACCACCCACTTGAGGTAAGGGGCACTAAGCAGAGTCTAACCTGCTGACATATCTGAGTTCAGATGACAGGGCATTGTGCTGGGATGGATTTTTCTTTTAAGTTTTTAAAATTTCTCATATTTCATGCACCTCTTGGATTCTTGGTGTGAATTTTATAGAAAGTAGACATAAAGAAGAACATATCCACCGGGGACATGAACTAGCCTCTTCATGAAATCAGAGAGAAGACCCCTTAGGGAGCCCCTACACACAGGCTGGGGGTCTGAGCATAGTCACACCTGGGAGCAGCCCGAGTTAGACTATGCAATATTTCTGCTGTTATATACTCAAAGCTACATACCTTATTAAAATTTCAGCCAGGCATGGTGGTGCTGTAATCCCAGAGGCTTGGGAGGCTGAGGGAGAAGGATTATGGTCTCAGCAATTTAGTGAGGCCTTAAGTAACTTAGCAGGACCCTGTCTCAAAATAAAAAAGGGCTGGGGGATGTGGCTCAGTACTTAAATGCCCCTGAGTTTAACCTCCAGTACCAAAAAAAAAAAAATCAACTCTTCTAAAACACAGCTACTACCTAAACACTATCACTCTAGGGAATTAAATGAAGAGTCTAGCTACATTTACAGAAAAAAGATCTGGAAAGAGCTATAGCAATGGTCTGGGGGAAGAAAGAACCAACCAGAAGCCAAGAGAGTGGCACCCTGAGGGACGAAAGCAGCAATGATTTTGAACTGAGCTGGAGCTAGTCACGACCAGGACAGACCAGTTCAGTTCATCTTAACTTTGATTTCCTCATCTGAAAAATGGGTATAATAGCAATATTTATTTCCAGTACTGCTGAGAAATGAATGTATTAACAGAAGTAAACACTTCACAGTATTTAGCATATCATTATGCTTGAAAAATGTCTATTATTATTATCATATCAAAGTAAAGAGGATCTGAGAACTTATCTTTAAGGTCAATATTTGGTAGCAGGTATTATACACTGGGGATACCTCTCTGAACAGGCACAAGCAGGTTCTAAGAGAGATTATGAGGGTCAAAGTGAGTGGTGGAAGTTGAAGATGGAAAAGAAAAGCAACTGAGTAGAAGAATGTTAGGAGACAGAAGGAGAGAGCACCAGGAGCCTGTGTACTCCATTTGTGTACTACTCAGAAAAAGTACTCATGGGATTCTAACAAAGAAAGAGAAAATTCAGCTAAAATGAAGGGGTACTTTTGTTCATTTTTATTGTGCTTTTTTCTTGGAGAGCAGCAAAATGAATGATCTTGGAGAGAAGCTAAAAAAGTACATATTATTTAGACAGTTTCCACAAATTATTTTAGAAAGAAGGGGAAGGGGTAAATCAAAACAGGGCTAAACTCATCAGGGAGTTTAGAGAACAAAGGGAGACCCATCTGTTTCCTCCAAAGCTGGACCAGGTAAGACGCAGCTTGCAGTCCACCCACATGGATGCCTCTTTCCTTCACTGCTTCATCCCTCTACTTGAGGGGTCTGAACGTGTGTGGTGTCCTCAGTAACTTGCTATGGGGTGGCCAACAGGCAGTAAAAGGAAGCCTACATTCTGTAGGCCTTTGCTCTCAGGCCTGAGATCAAACCCCAGGACATTACAGCCAGTTCACATGGTCATATAAACAAAGGGAACCAGCGATCAGCTCCTTGCCATTGAACACCCATGAACAAAAATACAAAGCACAAATTCTAGTGACAGGAGTCGGATGGCAGGCCACACCTAACAAACTAAATGATGATCCATAAAGCAGAATAAAACTGTTACTTACCAAATATCTTCGGGCCAGCCATACTTTATCAGATCTTCATCTACAATAAGATACAAGAGAACACAGAAAAGCTGAGAAAAATCTGACAAATGAAGATATGCCAGGATTGATAAACTAGAAAGGGGAGAAATGCCAATCACCCCCACAACTTTTTTTCTCCCTTAATGGAGAAAAGAGTAATTCAGAAAGGCTTTAAAGCTTGAAAATGCAAAAAATAAAAAAGTTTTTACGATTGGACAATATAAACTGCATAATTTTTAATACTTCTAATCCAAAGTTCAAAGATATTTCTATTAGAAGATAATGAAACTAACACTAGGAAATCAGAGCAGTTGAGAATTTAGACGGTACTCTGGAAAACTAATTCACTATAATAATACCTATAGCTTTCCTAAAACTTCAAAGAACTGATTGCATTTTAATTAAGAAAAAATAACTTAATCATATAAATATAGAAAACCAGTAATAAAACATAGAAAGTGTAAAAATAAAATAATCATCTGAAGTATGCAACATGTGGAAATAAAAGGAAAAAGGTGGAAAGGTGAAAAGTATTTGTTTTAGGTGAGGGTTGGAACATGGCTTTTGGACTTACAGGGTGGGGAGCTGACATTTTGCTTTTTGCTTTATGATTAGAAGAATAAATATTTATTTATTAGTTTAGTTCAATTTTTTTCTGCAATGCATAAGAATATATATAAATGAAGAGAACATGAAAATAAAAAGAAACTGAAACACATGATACAAATACAGGAATGGGAAGCTGATATTTTTTATCATTAACCTTCTACTACTATTTTGACTTTTAAAATTAAATATGTGGTAGATAATAAGATTCAAAGAACTTCTTAGGAAACAACCACTACAGAAAGGTTGTCAGCAGATACTTCTAACAGTCATATTGATAGGAATAACTGTGTTTCAGACAAAAGTATTTAAATGTTAAATAATTTAAAAATTATAAACAAAAATGATTCATATGTGATGATTTAAAAGATATTCAAGAAGGTAGAGGCCACATAACTTGAGTAGGGTGCAAATCTTGAATGAAGGCACTCTAGGTAGAGACTGCTGACACCGTGGGCAGACAACCTGAGTCTGGGCTTTCTAACAACTTAAGTAGAAAGTTGAACAAACAGGCAATAGAAAAAGAAAAGGCAAAGACAGGAACCCAGTACGCAACGTGTGGCTCCCTCATGACACCTGCTGGCTGTGAAAGGAACAACCCGGGAGCTGTTCATGGAAGTATGTCTTTCCATTTAAAGTTCCTACACTCACTTCAGTTCTTTGGTCTAAAATCCTCAGGAATATTAGAAGTAAGTGTGATGTACTGGGAGAGCTGACAACAGGAGGCTTTGAAAATGCTGCACCCTCTCTCACAAGGCAACTGGGAAAGGCTGACACCTCCAAATGACTCAAAAGATTCCTCGGGAGAACACGTTCTATATATGTATGTATGTAATGATGGCAAAATGCCATTCTAAAGGGCTCTAGATATCATCCAGATTTACATCTGTTGACATAAATTCTACATATAGCTGTATTTCTTCTACTGCAGACACTTAAAGGATTCCACAATCTAACCCCCCAACCCCTCCTCTGCAAAGCTTTCTCAGCTCCCAGGGCCCCCAACTACACTTAACACCTCTGATCTCTCTACTTCTACAGCACATGCTACTAGTATGACTTTGTTTTGCCCACACTTCTTTGAGGGTAGTTATTATGAATATTTACTGAGCAGTTATATTATGCTTTCAATTCTATCTATTCTTGCTCTTTATTTTTTAAAGGTACTGGTGATGGTACCTGGGGAACTCTACCCTAAGCTACACCCACAGCCCTCTTATTTTTTTATCTTTATGTATTTACTTACTTTGTCCTCACTTTTAAAAATCAATTTTATTTTTTAGAGGAGTTTTAGGTTAACTGCAAATTGATACGTACTTTGAAAAAACCTTTATTTTATTTATTTATTTATTTTTTAACGTGATGCTGACGATCAAATCCAGTGCCTTACACATGCTAGGCAAGCACTCTACCACTGAACCAAACCCCAGTCCCAACACACACTTTTTTGTGTGTGAGATCACCTGAATACTGTGAAAGTTCAGACCAAATCTTCAGACATCTCACACATGGTGGCATGTGGCCCCTCAGAGAGAAGCCCCCAGTGAATAGTAAACCAACACAGAAGGGAAAGAGACTGGGTGGGGATGTCCCTAGTAGAGCTGCGTGAGGTCAGTCCACCTGTGTAAACCAGAAGTAGGGCAGGCCTTCTCTGTAAGAAATGTGTAAAGCCATGCCCTCCACAGTTGAACAGTGCAAAAACTGCACAACCTATGTAGCTGCTTGGCTGTTCTCAGTAACCCAAGTCTCAGGTTTCTACCTCTGATGTGGTAGAAAGAAGAGCAGATTTGGTCAATAAATCTGGATTCTTACCTATTATAGTCAACCGTGATGCTTTCCTGTGTTAACTCTTGTTATGGTGTTAATGTAACACAGGGAGGTAGCATCCATCCTGTGCTACATCAGGAGGAAGCAAGGAGACCAAGTCAAAGTTACCTACACCAATGTAAGGGTTGCCACCCTTACGTTGTTACAATGTTTCACCATTACATCATGTTCAAAGTCAATGTCTTAAATCCATTAGAAGGAAAAACTGTTCCAAAATGTGTTATTTTATTTTGGTTTTGGTTTTCTCTTCTTTAAGATGTGACAGTTTTGCTTGCACCAATTCTGACTTAAGGTAAACCTGGTGGGTCTTGTTTATTTTATTACTGTCAAATGCCTCATCGTGAAGAATGGACATGTGCCTCTCTTTATTTATTTATTTTTTTTGGGGGGGGGGATACCAGGAATTGAACTCAGGGGCACTCAACCACTGAGCCCCCTCCCCAGCTCTATTTTGTATTTTATTTAGAGACAGGGTCTCACTGAGTTGCTTAGCACCTCGCTATTGCTGAGGCTGACTGAACTTGAGATCCTCCTGACCCAGCCTCCTGAGTCACTGGAATTGCTGGCGTGCATCACTACGCCCAGTCATGTTCCTGTCTTAAGGCACATGAAGCATCAAGTTCAAACTTGTCAATTTCAAACTACACCTAGAACAGACATTAGTATAGCTTAAAAAGGGGAAAGGAAAATAAAATAAGCAATTAGCACGTGAAGATTAAAGGCAGGTAACTGTGAAAGCCAGCTCTTGACTCCTGAAGCAGTCATCCAGCCTAGGAAGGCAGTTTCTGTAGCAGGCCTAAGAAGGACCTGGAGAACTGCAGAAGATCCAGTGATACCAACTGCCAATTCCCTGAGTGCCTAGTATGGCCATGACTCAGGACCTCACACAGTCTTCACATAGTGGCCAGCCTTTGCAACTCTGCAAGCTGGCTACCAGACCATAAGCCTCTTTTTACATCTAAGAAATCTGAAGTTCAAGGAGGTTGAGTAATGACAGCTAGTTTGTTAAAGGGCTGAGATTTTAGCCCAGAGTGGCCTGACTTCAAAGCTGTCTTTTCCAAAATCATCATAGCACCCCAGGAGGAAAGAAGCTGTCTTTTCAAGCTTAAAGCACACCTCTGCTCTTTCCTCTAGGTTCTTTGCTGTGGTATCATCTCCCTCACCTTGATGTTCCACACACTGAGGACCAGCGCTATAAACTCACTGCTCCTCTGATCATCAAGAAAGTTTAACTCAGCTGAGTGCAGTGGCGCACACCTGTAATCCCAAAAGGTCGGATGGCTGAGGCAGGAGAATAGCAAGTTCAAAGCCAGACTCAGCAATTTAGCAAGGCCCTATGCAACTCAGTGAGTTCTTGTCTCTAAATAAAAAATAAAAAAGGCCTGGGGATGTGGCTCAGTGGTTAAGAGCCCCTGGGTTCAATGCTCGGTACTCAAAAAAAAAAAAGAAAAGCTCAACTTAGTGCTTGGGGCTTAGCTCAGGGCAGCAGGTACTTGTGTGCTCAGCATGCATGAGGCTCTGGGTTCCACACCCAGCACAACCAAAAAACAAACAAAGAAAAACACCAAAACCAAAGCTCAGCTTCTCCTTGGTCTCTCCCCTCTCTTGTGAAGACAAAAACGCTATCTCCTAAAGCAAGGTTTTTCTTTCAAACTTAGGTTTAGATTCATTAGTGGGCCAAAAAATGAATTTACTAGGTTGAGACCAGCTTTTTAAAAATGAAATAAAACAAATAAAAAATAGAGGGCTGGGCTTGGTCTGCAGATCAGTGGCAGAACACCTGCTAAGCACATGCAAGGAGTTGGGGTCCATCCCCATCGCCAACAAAGAAAAGGAAAGAAAACAGGGGCACAGCAAATAGTAAAGAGTACAAGTAATTCCTAGTTAAAGGAATGTGCACCTCAACTTAAAATGTACTTCATACTGAGGAAAGTGGTCAACAAAGTTTGAAAGAACTTAACATTTCATGACTGAGAAAGAACATCTTCAACCAACAGATAAGTTTCCATGAATCTTAAAGCTGTTTAAAAAAAGAAGACAGAAAAATGCTCCCTTCAAAGTCCAAATCACAAGTTTTTCATTTGCTCTTAGTACACGTTAACCTGATTCAGATTACTTTAAGCCAAATGACACAAGACTGTAAGTTTCTAATCAGCACCACGGTCTAATGAATTTAAATATTGTTATATAATTAAATTCTAGGAGGAGTTCCTTATAATGGGTGTGATTAGTTCTCAAAAGTTTACTTATCAAAGTAGTTGAAAACTCATACCCTGTGCAACCTAAAGAAAGTTGATCTCATAGAAGCAGAGGTCACCAGAGACTGGGTAAGACAGGAGAGGTCAGTCAACAGGTACAATGTGACAGGAAAAATAAGTCCTGGTGATCTACTGCACAGTAGGTTGAATATAGTTCACCTACTGAAGCAATGCCTACTTCAAAATAACTAGAAAAGGGAATTTTGAATGTTCTCATTTACTGCCAAGAAATGACAAATGTTTGAAGTGCTGGATGTGAGGTGATGGATATGCTATGTATCCCTATTTGAACATTATACAATGTATACGTATATTAAAACATAACACTGTGCCCCATAAATATGCACATTATCTGTCAATTAAAAATGTTTTAAATTAAAATTTAAAAAGGAAACTTATCCAATAAATGGGGGAGGGACAACACTTACCTGCTGGAAATTTCAAAATCAAATGCTTTTGAAAACTTACTTTCATATTTATCCTTTCCCATGTAAATAGTGTAAGCAGATGAATTAACTACAACAAAACAAAAATTATAAAAAAATTAGATAATTTTATAATTAAAAACCTGTTTCACGGGAAAAAGAAGTGACAAATGCCTAAATTAGGGGTTGGCAAACCACGGCCCATGAGTCAAATCTAGCCCACCACCCATTTTTGCATAGCCCTCCAGCTAAGAAAGACATTTTTAAAGGGCTGATAAAAAGGAAAACAAAGATTAAGCTCTAGAAACTGCAAATGGCTCACAGAACCTAAAATATTTACTATCTGAACCCCAAAAGAAAAAGGTTATCAAGTATTATTAAATGGTTACTTTCCTACCTTCTAAGGGACATAGTTCAATGGTAATGTCCTGTTCAGTCCCCCATCTTTCTTTGCCTTCCTCAAGAGTTAAAAAAATAAAAACAAACTACACCACAATCCTTTTAAGACAGCTTCCTATACCTGGTCAACTTTTATTTAGCATAATATTACTTAGCAAATATTGGTTATATTTCAAGTGTGCTGCAAATTCTAATGGGTTCCCTATGCAGGAGAACCATGGCTTCTTTAAAACCAGTCACTCCATTTAACTGTATGTTAGAATCACCCAAATATGCCCCAACTATGCCTCAGCCAAACCAAATCCCAGCACCAGGACAGGATGGTGGGCAATTTTTTTTTAAAGACTTCCAAGTGGATCCTAATATGAAGACAGGGTCAAAACCATTATCCTAAATCAAACAGAATATTCTGGGTAAGTTTAGGAATGACATTTTCCTTACTGAAGTAATGTGATTTCATATGAAGTTTCCTGTTGAAATTGTAACTGGATGCTGGGTTTCTAAACTTGTTTGACCCCATTGGATCTAAACCTATAAAGTAGTATTTAGTCTACAAAGCTTGAGAGAGCTGCAGGTTTGGGCTGGATAATTCAGAGAACAGAACACAAACATAAGGGATTGTTTGTACTTTGGGTAATGAGAAGCTTCTTAAATTATCAATTCTAGTTGCCTTTCTTGGGGAGGGAAAACTCCGAGTTCCACTGGTTAGCATTTGTAAAGACTATAGTCCATAGTAGCTGAAAGACAACTTAAAAGAAGACAGTTTGCATTGACTAGTTGTCAGGAATACCGACCTGTCTGATGAAGCATTATATAGTGTAATAGCATATCTTGTAACAAATGCCTGAAGACTAATAAAACTAAACTGTTGTGGGTTCTCTCTACACAGCATGGCGTAATTTGATGTGTACACTCTTAATTCCACAATGTCAGTGCTAGGAGTACATTCTACTGAAATACTCCACCAGGCAATGATGTTCACGTTACAACCTAAGACCATTAGCAGAGACTGCTTAAATAGACAACAGAATGCACATTAAAATGCCCAGTAAAGAACAAATGAAGTGGCAGAATAATACTTCTGTGACTCTAGATATAAGATTTAATTTACAAAAAAATAAAGGAATACATCATGATATCCACAAATACATGTTTACAAATATATTTTTATACACATTTTGCTTATATAAATGAATATACATCAGTTAACAATAGTTACCTTGGGTAGCTGGCTTATTAAGTATACAGATGGCTTTTGTAATTGGAACAATTACAGACAAAATAAATAAAAGTTGCAACTTAGGCCAAGCTAAGTAAGAAACAACAGAATGACAGAGGAATGTCTTCATGGTTCATCTATTAAATGAGGTGATTAGGAATTTGATTGCAACAAATTCATACTACACAGCATTCTACAAAATAATTCTTCAATTCAAAATTCAAGACTATCTGATTAACGGGCCCACAGACTACCTACACTTGGCAGGACCATGGAAATACAGTAAGAAAAATGTTCCATCATTCCATTATAAAAGAACATATAAAGAATAAAAATCACATAGACTTAACCAAAGACACAAATGTTAGAAAAAATTTTAAAAATCTTTCTACAGACCTCCCATTTTTATGCAATTAACCTTTAGTTGGTTGAAATATTTGCCTTATCATACCAATTCATTTCTGACTATTCTGTATGTTCAAGTATTTTTCTATATTGCCAATATGTAAAGTTTTACTACAATTTTCCTGGAAAAGTTACTTTCACATTAACTTCGCAATTTTTAAAGGTCTGCTACACAGTTACAATTTTATTAAAATTAGGCCAAATATTTTTCCAACAGGAAGCAATTCTGACCTTAAAATGGAAGTTGCTGACAAAACAAGATCCACAAATATGCCAAAGTATGCTGTTGTACTAAGGGAACTTGTGAATGCACGATTCGCACTTAAAGAATTAAGAATATTTTTAAGAAAATAAAGTAGCTAGTATGAAACATATTTACCAACCTTTATTCACTGACTGTATTGTTTACTGCACTGTGGGTCTAGAATGAATGTCTACTGTGTTGTGGAGTCTCATGAGTGAAGAAACTAAGAGTATAAACTTATGAAACGTCAAGCAGAAGGATGAAAATGCCTAGCAACCTATAATACTAGCAAGGGGTATATGATTTTTCACAACAGCTTTTTTTATTTAAAGGGTTTAAAATAATAATAAGGTTCAAAAGACCAAATCTAGGGAGGCAGAGAAATAGCTTATGGTAAGCATACCATAGAAGTCTGAACTGTGAGAAAAGTAACAATGTAACAATATGATGGAATGAGAAGAGCAGAGGTCTGGAAGCTATAACTTCCCTAGGCTTCAGTTTTTCTCATCTCTTAAAACAAAGTACCACCCTATCAAAACCCACACGAAAAAAGTAGTGCTAATTTAAATCTCACTTTTTAATCCAGGTGGGAGAGAAGCCTTTTTATGTAAGCAACATGGGAAAGCTTTCGGTTGTTCCACTTACTATCAAAGACATTCATGATGGCTGGGGTTGTGGCTCAGTAGTAAGAGTGCTTGCCTAGCATGTGTGAGGAACTGGGATGAATTCTCAGCATCACATATAAATAAATGAATAAAATAAAGGTCCATCAACAACTAAAAAAAAAAAAAAAAAAAAATGCATGAACTCATACTGGAGAATGTATGGAGAATGTAAGTAATGTGAGAAAGTCTTCACCAATCCAGTCCTTTCACATGCTCAAAAGAATTCACACTGGAGAGGAAGCCTGAACCAAGAACGTGGGATGCTTCACTATCACAAGACTTTTCCAGCACTCCTGAGAATGCCAAGGGGAGAGAACTTATGTTAACATGAAGCATGTGGGAAGCCTCTAATCATGTCTATTCAATTCACAGATATAAAGGAACACACTATGGTGAGAAACCTTCAACAGAAGAGAGAGATACAAGTCTTCAGTCGGAACACATGTAAAAATGCACACTATATGGGAAACCAAGAATGTGAACAATACAAGAAAGTTGTCAGGTGTAACAAGTAGTTTCAATATCTCCTGAAACTTCCTAATGTAAGGAAATCACATTGAATGTAAGGGTAGGAAGAGCCTGATACAAAGTAATTCGTGTAGAATTCAGAAAATACCCATCTTGAAATAAGTATTTTGCAAGTTATAAACATATATACTGTGTTTAGCAGTGGCTCATTCTTGAAGTGCATTAAGAATGCATTTCCTCATTTTCACTCATGAAAAGAAATTTGCAAGTGGCTTAATTTAAACAAGAGTGGTATTATTTAAACAAGAGTATATGACTTTTATAGGTTATCTTTATTTTACTCAAGGCAGGTAATAAAATTGGGATTAACCCAGAAAATAAAACGCTCACCTTTTAGAAGCAAGCATGGGGGGTAGCAATAGAGTGCTATAAGTAAGTCACAAAATGTCATTAGTTTACTCAACAAACATTTATTGAGAACAATTATGAGTCAGACCTACGCTAAGTCAGGCCCCTGTCCTCAAGGGGCTTACACTCTAGCTCAAACGGATTACATTTAATACAGTATAACAAACGTGGTGCTAAAGGTATGCCTGGGACGATAAGGGGTCCCAGAAGAATTAAACAATTCTGGTGTGGAAGCTAGGTTAGGAAAGGCATCTTGGAAAAGGTTATCTTAATGAAATAAGAGTTAATGGGGGGCGGGGGGTTCGCTCTAGACAAAAGGAACAATATGTGCAGAGAAACTAAATGAAGATAAAATATTTTAGCAAGCACCCTTTCCTGACATGCCCAAAACAAATCAGAAGTACTGTGTCACTTTTCAAGAACGGGAACGTCACCTCTTGCCCAGCGAGGGGCCGTGTCGACATTCCAAGTCGGTCTACTGCTCCGCGTCGCGTCCCAGGCCCTTCCTGGAAGGTCAGGTGCGTCTCCTCTAATAGTTACTGACCCACGTCTCCTTCCTCAATGTGAGTAACTGCCGGACTGCGGCCAGGACAGCGGCCGCAGGAGCACGAAGGGGCTCGGGGTGCGGAGGACGCGCGGGTGCCTCCGGACTCTGCCCAATTCCAGGGCGCACGGGAGGTCTCGGACTGAGGGAGGAGAACGATTTCTGGACGCAAAGATGGCAAGGGCACACCCCCTCCGCGCCCTCCAGGCCCTGACCTGGCGACGCCCGGGGACTGCAGGGCAGCCGGAGGGACCGACGCTCAGGGGAACCTAAGGGGCGCGGGAAGAGGCGCCGCCGCCGAGCAGGCGCCACAGGACCAGGTCCAAGCAAGCGGCGACCTCCACAGCCAGCTGCCCGCAGGGACCCGCGAAGGCGCGGCGCCCACTCACCGCTGCTGCTGGTAAAGTAGAACACCATGATCCCGACGCCTGTGCGACCACCCCAGTGCCCTGCAGCAGGACTCAAAGCCCGAAGCTCAGGACACCAGAAGCGCGGCGCCCGCCTGCTCCCCGGAACTCCTGCGCGCACTTCCGGCGGACGTAAGGTCGCGTCACAACGCCGTCCTGTCGGCGCCATCTTTAATCCTGGCGCGGCGTCGCTGTATCGACGGGGTGCCAGTCACCGAAGAGTAGAGGAAGAGAGGAAGGAGCCAGAAAAACTTGTGCTTGGAAAACTCTGTCGTCTTTAAAGTCGTAAAGGAAAAAGGCTATTGGCAGAGCTTATTTTCAGAGCCTACATCCGGTGCGCAGGCGTGTCTAGAGGAATAGTTATGGATTTTATCTGCCGCCCTGGGCTCCACGAAAGCAGAAACTGCCTTTTTTCACAGCAAGGGGTCACTATGCTGATCACACAGCTTGGTGCCTAATAGGAGTTCATTGCATTTTAAATGAACCCACGTTCCTTCGCCAAACTTTAAATTTCTGAATCCTGGTAGGCCCATCTGTGCACTTCCTTATAAAATCCAGATTTAGAAAAGACCTCTTTTAAGTCAGTTTATTCGGAACTTCCTGGCCCTCATTCCCAATGTTGGATCAGGTTCCTCATCCTCCACCATCTCCCAGATGATCTCTGATCACCTAGGCCTGTCTAGAGCAAGAATCCTATTAGGGCAGTTTAGCCACAATCCCCCCTGCCCCTGATGTATCCTGTTAGTAATTTTCTATCCGCTGACCTCCACCCTGCGTATTGGCTATAAACTCTACTTGCCCATAATGGATACAGCCCATGCTATATTTGGAGTTGAGCTCAATCTCTCTGCCACAGAGCATAACCTCTCACAACTGTCCTGAATAAATTCCTCAGGCTTTAAAAAAGATAATTTAACAACTTAACTTCAACATAATCTCTTTCTAGCTCGACTACTTGTAAGGTGCATGTTGGCATATTAAACTCTCTGTGCTTCACTTTCATCTTCCAAATAAATGTGATTATAACAGTAATTAACTAGGGATATTTTGCTAGGGTTAAATAAGTTAATAGGCATCAAGGGTTTAGAATGTGGTGATCACTCAAATGAATTGTTATTGATACTCATATTGCCTCCTGAGGTTTGGACTCAGACTATTCTGCATTTAAATCTAAAGTCTATTACCTATGAGACTGGGCAAATTCCAAACCTCTGAACCTCAGAAGTCCTCTTACTTTAAGTGGGGATAATCATTTATGTAAAGCACCCATAGAATTCAGTTTTGATTTGATTAATTCTATTCTCATATAAGCAAAAATTCTGAAAAGCCATTGTTTTGGGCTAAGCTTCTTCACTAGGCCCCAAAAGACGGAATCAAACCAAAATGAAGTTACACATGCTAAATGTGACGGAAACTGAAGCTTTAAGGACTCAGATCTCAAAACACAGGAGTCTTTCCTGAAAACAGGAGACCCCCTTCTACCTGATTCTGCAAAAAGAATGTTGCCTCTACTTTAACCCTTACAAAAAAGAACTTGAGGTAACCTGGTGTTCACCAGTATTTTCCTCTTGTTCTATATCCTTGTTTTTACCTTTCAAAACCCATTATTCTGCTATTGCCCAATGATAGTTTTCATTCTATTTTGTAGGATGGAGGCTGCCCAATTCATGAATCATGAATAAAAGTCAATAAAATTCATAATTAAATTTCTTGTAATTTTCATTTTTGACAATTCTTCACATTATTTAAGTTTACGAACTAGTGACACAAACATTTAAGAATGCCTGGAAAGTAGATATTCGTACCTTGATCGGATTTTGTAAATTTAACTTGAATAAAAAAGTGAAATAGGAACCTAGACTAAATTTTAAAAAAGGTGAAACCAATGCTCAAACTTCAAGTGCGAAAAATATGTGCCTCGAAAGTCTTGGAGCGATTACAAAAGCTACTTCCACTAAGTAACTCCAGGATTTTTTTTTTTAACCTCGCCCTCAACGGGTCTAAAACTACAATTCCCACAATGCATCTCGCTGAGGCCCGAAAATGGAACGCCCCGTTGCCTCAAGGGATTGAGGGAGGCGTGGTTTCCCTGAGAAGAGAGCGCTTTGCTTCCCAAGGGCGGGAGAATCCCGGAGACAGCCTCCTTGGCGGGCGGGGTGAGGACTAGGGAGCGACCAATCATCGAGCCCGTCCTGGCGGCGCTGAGCGGCGACGAATCGGAACGCAGCAGTGGCTGCTGCACGGGCGCGCGTTAATTTGAATGCGCTCCTGGGACCACTGCCGGGCTGAGGAGAGGTCCCCGGGCCTGGGCGCGGGTCCCCGCTGCGAGGGTAGCGGCTGAAGGAGAGCCGGGAGCTCTGCGGAACACCGGGGTGAATGTCGAAGAGCCTTCGCTCTGGGCCGGGCGGTCGGCGGGCTGGAGGCCGGAGGCCCGGGCGTTCTCCGCGCCGGCGGGCGCCGGCCTCCCTCTTGCGACGCCTGCGTTTTCGGTGGCGTTGCGGGCAGGACGCGGAGAGGGCTCGCTTACCTTTCCGCGCTCGGCCCCGGCGCGGCGCTCCTTGGAGCACACCGGGCGTGCGTCGCGGACTCGGTTCTTCTGTCTTCCGGCTCTCGCGTCTCGCAGGTGTAATTGGGGGGTGGCTCCGCCTGGTGCAGAGGAAGGGGAGGCAGGGAGCCTCGCGGAGCCCCGAGACCTCCGCTGCAGAGGTCGCACGCAGCACTCGCGGGGTCGGGGCCTGGAAGCCGGGGCGCGCGGCTTTCCCGGGTTCTCGGCCCGCAGACGCGGGAGGACGGTGCTTCGCCCCACCCCGCCCTCGGCGTGGGGCTTGGACGCGGGCGCTTTACCTCCGAGCCTCACCTCCAGCCCTCTAAATTTTAACAGAAATTTGAGACAGGGTCTAAGTGAGCGGAGAACCTCGCTCATTTGCCCAGGCTGGCCTCCAACTTGAGATCCTCTTGCTTCAGCCTCCCGAGTCGGTGGGCCAGCTTCACCCAATTCCTTACCGGGCTCTGATGAAAAATGACAGTCGGTCTCTGCCCTCAGCGAACGCATAGGCTATTGGGATGGTTAACAGGAAATAGGATAAATGGATTATTAAAGGAGTATACGGTGCAATGGAAGCAGAGAACTAAACAGTGGGAAAGAGCAATGTCAGGGAAGGCCTAGGGTGTTTAAATTTTATGAATTAATCAGATGACTTAAGGGAGAAAGTGTCATGAATTAGAGTAAAAACTTTTCTACTTGGTAGGTTCCAGCTTGAAACGTGATCTCTATTTCCTACTGTGGTGTAATATTCTCTCTCTCTAAAATTCATGGTTTAAACCTTTATTAAAGTAATTTGCCTTTTAAAATTCATGATTTAAAAAAAAAAAATCTTTTTGTTGGATTTTTGTAGATCATTACTTACCTGAAAACTTTTTCAGACTTTTGAAGTTTAATTTTGACAGTGATTGATATGCTCATTTGATGAATTTGGTTACTAGAATTGGCTTCATTGCTTTTAGGTTCAATTAAGATGGCAACTTCTACTCCAAGGAAGAGGAAGCGGCATTCTTTGAACTGTGACAGGTGAGTCTCATCCTATGGGTAGAAATTCTTAAAAAAGAAAAATCCACTGTATTGTTCTCCTATTCCCCAAAATTTCCATTCTTCTATTAATCTGCCCTTTTTCATTATAATAATGTTTTCTATCCCAATTCTACTTTGGAAATACAGTGAACTTTTTAAAATGAATTATTTAGTTCTTTTGGAGGGACTAGGTTTTTTTTTTTTTTTTTTTTTTTTTTTGGCCGTGCTGGGGATTGAACCCAGGGCCTTGTGCTTGGGAGGCAGGCACTCTACCAACTGAGCTATATCCCCAGCCTGAGAGAGTATTGTTTTCCGTGGCTAAAATGTATGATAAATCTTCTAACATTCACTTCTAACTAATGTTTTGCTCAAAGTAGAGGCTCATCTGTAAACTGTGCCAGAAAATCTGTGTACAGTGATTCTTCCCCCCTTGTCTGTGGCTTTGCTTTCCAAGATTTTAGTTACCTACAGTCAAGTGTTGTCTGAAAATGTTAAATGGAAAAGGTGAGCACAGTACAGTAAGATGTTTTGAGGGAAGGTCCATATTCACATAAGTTTTATTACAGTATATTGTTATAATTGTTCTGTTTTATTGTTAATCTCTTATTGTGCCTAATTTATACAATAAATTTTTTACAGGTATGTGTGTATACGAAAAACATGGTATATACAGAATTCAGTACCATCCGCAGTCTCAGGCATCCACTGGGCATCTCCCTGTGTGTAGGAGGGATACTGTTCTTGGTACTTATTTAAATGCCATATCAGAGATACAAATTACTCCCCACAGAAAATGCAAGGGATTGCTTATTAAGAGAAATAATTACTTGGGGGAGGAGGGGACTCATAGCAAATTAAGTAAAATATATGGGCTATAATTTGTATATGGCCTAAACATAGAAATCAATTTTGAAACACTACATATGTACATATATATCAAGGCTTCTTTAGAAACAAATTTAGTTTCATGAACATTTGGGAAACTACTTCAATAGTGTAATAATTTGAGAATCCTGTTAATCTAATAGATACTCTGTATGAGTGGCTTAGAGGGATGTATTTTTTTTTTTTTAATATGACCTGTAGGTACAAATTTATTACTTACCAGTATTTATGTAAGTTTTGAAGCAAAATAATGAACTTATCAATGAACTTTGTTTCTTTTCATAGCTTATCTTCCTCAAAGAAATTAATTATGGACTTTACTGAACATCTGTTTCCATCACCAAATAAAAAGCACACTTGTCTAAACAGTGATAAAAATGAAGAAAAGTTATGTTTTTCTCAACATGGCCATTTCATTTCAAGTCCACTCAAGACAACTAAAAAAAGTAGATTGCCATCTGCAAATCACAGCTCACCATTTAAATCTGCTGTATCCACTGTATCTTTTTACAATAAAGATAAGTGGTACCTTAATCCACTGGAGAGAAAGCTGATAAGAGAAAGTAGATCCACTTATCTAAAACCTAATAATGAAGATAAATCTTTTCCCAGAATAACAGAAAAAATGCAGGGAAAACCAGTCTGCACCAAGAAGAGAAACAAAAAAACACAGAAGAGTTTAACTGCTAAGTATCAACCAAGTTATAAGCACATCAAGCCTATATCAAGAAATTCTAAACATTCCAAGCAAAATCGGATATCCTATAAGCCAGTTGTGGAAAAAGAGAATAATTGTTTTTTAGCTGAAAATAACCCAAATGCTCCTCGGGTTCTAAGCCAAAAAATAAAGCCTCAAGTTACACTTCAGGGTGGAGCAGCATTTTTTGTTAGTAGAAAAAAACTTTCTCTTAGAAAATTGCCTCTGGAAAATAAGCCATCGTTGGAACTTACCCAAAAAAATAAACCAGAAGTGGTTAAAGAGTCTGAGATTGAGACTATATGTGAAAGAAACACTTCTGTGAAAAGTCAAGAGCCAGAATGCTTGTTACTAGAACAGAAGTTGAATATGGAGCTGAGTGCAAAAAGTAAAGAGGAGGATTTAATGAAGGTAAAGAAAGCTAAATATATCACTTTTAAAAAGCTGGCTTTTAAACAAATTTCATTGTAAATAACATGACATCATTAAACAAAATTTGATTTTCTTGATGGTTTGGAAGGCACCCTGCTGCCCCAGTAGTGGAAAGTGAACCCAGAGGCACTTTACCACTGAGCCACATCTCCAGTCCCCCCTGCACCACCCTTTTTTTTGGAATCAGAGGCACACTTAGTTGCAAGGCCCTAGCCTTGCTAAGTTGCTAAGGCTGGCCTCAAACTTGTGATCCTCCTGCCTTGGCCTCCTTAGTTGCTGGTTGGAAGACTGCTTTTATGAAGCCAGATAGGGTAAAGAATTTGGAGGCAGGGTAGAAAGATGAGCCTTCTTCCTTTTTCTGCTTCAGGGAGTATTTTTCTAGAGTGTAAGCGTGTTAGTTTTGTTCATTCGTTCTAGCTGGTTATTGATGGAGTAGGTTATTCTAGAAATTTTGGAGTACAGAACGTATATTTTTAAAAAGTAACTCAGCGAGACCCTGTCTCTAAATAAAATATAAAAAAAAGGGCTGGGGATGTGGTTCAGTGGTTAAACATCCCTGGGTTCAATCCCTAGTACCAAAAAAAAAAAAAACAGACATCATTTTGTTTGTTTGTTTGTTTGTTTTGCGGTGCTGGGGATTGAACCCAGGGCCTTGTGGTTGCGAGGCAAGCACTCTACCAACTGAGCTATCTCCCCAGCCCCCAGACATCTTTTTTATCTGGGAGAATAATACATTTTTGACAAGGATGACAAATTATAATATGTATACTCTGACTTTTAGTTATTTGTTTTTGTGTGTGTGGGGGGGGCTGTGCTTATGTTAGGAAAGGGATCTACCACTGAGCTACATCCCAGCCCTATACTGTGACTTTAAAAAGATTATATATATATTTAATGAACGAAGAGGAAATTTTCTAAAAATAGACTGAATATCGAGGACTTAAAATCACTTTATGTAGTGCAATTCATAATGAACTAATTTGTTTTAGGAACATTTGTTGGGATCCATTCACTAAATAGGAAACAACTAAGAATTATAGATTTTCTTGTTCATTATTTTCAGGATTCATCAGGTGAAGTAGTTTCTTCAAAAGAATATAAACTTGATGAAAATAAGCATTTTTCTTCAGAAGATTCTCTTGGTGAGAACAAGACAAGTAAGTAAGAGAAAATTTTTCAGATGAGTTTAGCTACTTATAATCTTCATTATATGTGTCATGAAATTTATATAAAATATTTTCTGGATTTTTTTTTTCCTAATGTGCCTCTTATTAGTATCTTTGGGGTTTTTTGTTTTTGTTTTTTGTTTTTTTTAAATCTCTGGCATTATTTTCTGTGGTCAAGTAGTGCAGTATGTTTCAAAAAGCAGGAGACAGGAGATATTAGGTTAAAACTATAAATAAAAAAAATTGAATACTTAAATGACTGTGGTCAAATTATTTGAGCTTTATAGGGTGTGGAGTTCTCATACTAAAGTCATACCTTGTCTTCTACCCAAAATAGTAGAAATGAGTAAAATGATGTGTTATTATTTGTAACTGGGATGGACCTCATTGTAAGCAGAACTCTCTAAACCATAGAAGTGACACTAAAATTGAACATCACAAATCCTTGGCTTTTGTGTAGGTCTAGTGCTTGTTCACCATTAGATCTGGGAGAGAATCTCTAAAATAAAGTGTTAATCTTGATTTTTAAATTCCTCTTAGTTCTGAAACTTAGTGTCATTGCTGAACTAAACTATTTACTAAACTATGAGTATATAAAGAAATTAATTAGCGTTTTACCAAACAAATTTTTGGTAATTTCATTTCATTGGTTATATCTGTAGATTTGAAAGTAAATTAAAATACATGTTGGCTATAAGAAGAAAATAAAAATAAAGTATAATCTGTTACAATATCCCTTAGAAGATCTAATGATATATAGAATAATTGTTCACTCTGCTACTTCTGAGACATAAAGTTAAAAACTAGTATTTGTTGAGTGCTGAATTTGTACTAGACAATAAGTAGTAGAAATTCAGTGTTTCCCATTAATTGTGCTCCTAGCATTAATAGAACCTATAACAGAAAAATAATGGCTTCTATTTATAATATTCGTTCTTCTTTTAAAATAAATTACTTGCAGTATATTGTCTAAGTCAATTTAAAGAAAAATTTTTAGTGAATAAAAATCATACAGATAGAAAAGGATATGGAAAAAGTCATAGAAGTATTATACAATGCCTAAAATTTATTACTAACAAGAGTGTATTATTGTATTCTCTTACAACCCTAGGATACAGATTCTGTTATGCCCATTCTATAGATGAAGGAATGACTTGGGTGAAGTAACTTACCAGAACAGATCAGACTCACCTACCTGGGCTTTATTTATGGAGGATGAGTGAGCACTGAGTATTTTTCAGTGCAAAGTTAAAGTTTGTTTTTTGCCAACATAGCAGGGGTGCATGATAGCCACATCACATCACTGGTGCTGTAGTCTTCATCACTAGGTTCGGGTCCTGTTTGCCAGATTTCTCCACTGTAACATTACTATTTTTCTTTTCCATATTCTCGTCTTTGGAAGTTAGTCACTAAGTCTAACCTCCCGTTTCAGGAGGCAGTGAGGATTAAGCTCCACTTTTTGGAGGGAGAAAATAGGGATATTATTTGAAATTCTACTGTAAGGAAGAATTGTCTTTTCTCAGTTTGTATATCCAATCATTTAAATAAACTAATGGATAGATATCATAGATTCATGAATATTTTACATTTTCGATTTAAATCCGCTACATTATTTTGGGGCTCAAATTATTCATCTTTGGCCTTTGGCATCTTTTCTTAGGTTGGTTCTCTTTGGCATGTCTTATATTTTTGTCTTTTAAGCACTTCCTTATTTCCTGACATTAAAAGATGCCGTAGGGTCTTCTTGTATTTTCCCTACCGACTCCAGCATTAGAATCAAGTTCTCCACAAAACCTGGTTACTTTGATTGGAGAAGGCATTTAGAAACCAAGATCTGAGGGCTAGGGATGTAGCACAGTGGTAGAAAACAAGATCTGGACTCTGGGTGTGCTCATTGCTACTAAATGTACTAGAATATGTACATACCTATAATTCTTTTTATTTGTTTATTTTTCATTGTTTTCCATTTTTTTCTTTTAATTTTCTTATTTAATTTTTTTTATTTTTACAGACTGCATTTTGATTCATTGTACACAAGTGGGTACAACTTTTCATTTCTGTGGTTGTACACAGTAGAGTCTCACCATTCATTGTCATCATACATACACATAGGGTAATACTGTCTGTCTCATTCTACTATCTTTCCCACCCGCTCCTGCCCCATTTTCCTCTACACCATCCAAAGTTCCTTCATTCTTCTCCCCACTCCCCCTTGATATTCATTGTCATCCACTTATCAGAGAAAACATTTGGCCTTTAGATTTGGGGGTTTGGTCTGTTTCACTTAGCATGATATTTTCCAACTTCATCCATTTACCAGTAAATGCCTTAATTTTATTCTTTTTGGCTGAGTAATATTCCTTTGTGTATACATACCACAGTTTCCTTATCCATTCATCAATTGAAGGGCATCTCAGTTGGTTCCACAATCTATCTGTTGTGAATTGAGCTGCTGTGAACATGGATGTGGCTGCATCACTCTAGTATGCTGATTCTAAGTTCTTTGGACATACCTATGATTCTGTCAGTATGTCTCCATCTGTACACATTAGCATAAGTTCGTATTGCTGTCCCCAACTCTAATCCAGAGCCAAGGGGTTTCATCTCCCCTTTTATATTTTATAAAATATAGATCTGTGATCTATGTGAGTTAATTTTCACATAAGGTCTATGTGTAATTTTTTGCACATGGATGTCCAGTTCTAGCACTATTTGTTGAAGACTCTCCTTTTTTGGGGGGCGGGGGGTAACCAGGGATTGAACTCAGGGGTGTTTAACCACTGAGCCATATCCCCAACCCTTTTTTATATTTTACTTTAGAGACAGGGTCTCGCTGAGTTGCTTAGGGCCTCACTAAGTTGCTGAGGCTGGCTTTTGAACTCACAGTTCTCCTGCCTCAGGAGATGCTGGGATTATAGGTGTGTACCAATGTGCCCGGCTTCCTTTCTCTTTTAAATTACCCTTGCCTCCTCGTCAAAATTCAGTTGACTCTATCTGTGGATATATTTCTGGGCTATTTTGTCCCATCCATTTGTCTTCTTTTGCCAGTACATGCTATCTTGATTGTAGTTAAGTTTTGAGGTCAAGTAATATGAATATTTTGGTCTTATTAACCTTTAAAAATCTTACGATTTAAAGCTTTGATTTTATTTGGTAATACAAATTATTGCCTTTTCTTTTTCTTGCCAGTTTCTCCAGAGTCCATCGTTTATCCCATCTTCAGTGTATCTTCAATCAATACAAAAAGGTAGGAATTGTTATTATTTTGATCCAAGTTTTATTAGTTGTATTTTAGTTATGTAGGACTTTTTTTCTTATGCTACTTAATTTGGAGAGTACTTTTTTTCCCACTGTTATGGGAATAGGAGAATAATATTAAGAACAGGAAATGAAATCAGCTCCTCAGAAATGTCAAAAGATTTTAGAGTTGAGAGAGAGAAAAGGTGTTCATAGATTTGAGCAATAATAATTGTTACCATTATAATTATAACCCATAATAAGTTGTTTATATCTGTTGTCTGTTTATATCCACAACAAACTAGTAGTAAATACTACTAGTAAAAACTAGTAAATACTAGTTTGTTGTAGGTTATTAATTCCTTTTTTTGGGCAGGGGGCTACTGGGATTGAACTCAGGGGCGCTTTGTATTTGATTTAGAGACAGGTTCTCACTGAGTTGCTTAGCACCATGCTTTTCTGAGGCTGGCTTTGAACTCACAATCTTTCTTCCTCAGCCTCCCTAGCCCCTGGGATTACAGACATGTGCCACTGCCCGGCTTTAATTGCATTTTTTAGCTGAGGAAACTTAGTACTTAGCCACAGTGCACTGCTATTAGGTGCTAGATAGGACTAGAAAACACCTGAATCAAAATCCCATTAGACTATATTGCCTTCCCTAGGTGATAATATATTAATAGTTAAATTTTTAATGTGTATTTATAGCCTCATAATATAGAAACCATTATTATCCCATTTCATAGAGGACTGACCAGAGCTGAAGTTTTCGTCAGATCTCTTCAGATCTAAACACTGCAGTGAGGAAAGGCATGGGCAGGTAGAGGGCATGACAGGTGAAGGACTCTGAATAAAGACATTTCCTGTCTCTGGACATCTCTTCCTAAGCTGCTTTGATTCTTCTCTCCCCATTCAATGATGAATACCTAGATGTTCAGCAAGGAACTTCCTGGCTAAGTCTTCCTACCCTTAGAGCACCTTACCTTAAATTGCCTCCGATTTGTGTGGGTAAGCAACTTTTCCCCATCAAAGGCCATGTTCATAGTTCTTCTCATCTTTTCCTTTTCTCACCTGTGTTGTCTTCTTTCATGATCCATGGAGAATGGAAGACTTATCAAAATCAGCTGATAAAAGTATAAACTAATTTAATCTAACAGGAGGAGTTACTAGGACACTATTGGTTGAATCATGTGAAATTACTCTTTTTGTAGGCTCCAGAATGTCAGATATCAGCAATTACTTGTGGTTTAATCTATTACTTCAGGTAGACTGTAGATTCTCCAGCTACACAGTCTCACATTTTGTCTTTTTATTTTTGTTTTATTTGTTTATTTAACAAACAGTTAGGAAGTATCTACTATGTGGCGTTTAACTTATTCTTAAGTTTTGGAGATGTAAAGATAAATATGGTCCTGCTATCAAGGAAACTATAGTTGGAAGAGGACAAGCATTGAAACAAATAAATACAATAAGGACTTTAAGTACACACGATAAGTATAATACAATTGCTAAAACAGAAACGAAGAGATCTCGATCAGCACGGAGGGCCAGGGAGAATTGAGCTACATAGCAAAGGTTGCGTAAGGCGCAAGGGCCGCTGGCCTAGTTGACCTGGCAAATGTTTTTCATAATGTAGGTAGCAACCCATTTAATAGTTTGTCACACCCACTTAAGAATGTCATATCCAGCATTTTTTTACTGGAATACTGTATCATATAGTGAGTGTTTTTAGTGAAACCCTTTTAGCTATGTGTCTGTACTAATTGTGAAGTAAAATTAGTTTGTTGTCATAGGTTTGTCACAGTCAGTTTGAAAGCCACCTTTTCAAATGATAACAGGGCAGCTTGACTTAAATAAACATTAGTTTTTTTCCAATTTCTTATTTTTCAAATTTTCTTGTTTGAACTTTTTGCTTTGGGCATTTTATTTTTTTTTTCCCCTTGCCAATTTGCTTTTACTTCTACTCTTTGGCAATTTCTACACATTTTGGTCCCTGAAAACCAGAATCATTTCATTAAGCTCAAATTCAATACCTGTAGACCTAGACAGGTTGGGCAGGAATAGGGAGCAATTGGAAAGTGCATGCCTCACTTGAAAACCCAAGTGCTGTTTGACTCCAACTAGTAGATTTTTTTTTCTTCTCTTTTAGTTCTGGGAATTGAACATAGGAATGCTTAACCACTGAGATACATCCCAACCCTTTTTAATGTATTGAATAATTGTACTGAGGGCCTCGATAAATTGCTGAGGTTGACTTTGAAATTGCCATTTCCTGCCTCAGCTTCCTAAGTGCCTGGGATTTGGGGCATGCACCACCACACCCAGCCTAGTAGATTCTTCAGAGGAATAGAGAACTAGTGATCTTTTAGTGTCTCTTAAATATTGGAATACACATTTTAAGTGAACTCTCTAGATTTAAAAATATTGGTAGCTTATCCAAAGCTTTGAATACCACATGAGACAACCAAAATGTATCTAGTTTGTGGAATTTGGTTTGAGGGCTTCCAGTTTACAACCTCATGAACCAAATCCCAACATTCTTCCCTAATGCTTAAAGATAGCTTCAACTACATCTACCTAAAAATAAAGTTTCTTTTTCTTAAAAGTTTCATAGTACTGGGATGCTGCTCTTAGCATGAGGAAAAGTGCCCAAGTAAAAAGTTGTTGGATTCTAATAACACTGGTGATTGTGGTTGCCTGTTGGTCTGTGAAATTCAGTTTTAGGGTCCACTTATTTGCTGTGGAAGCCCAGGGATTTCTTTATTCTTACATGGGTAAATATTACCTTAGGATTTGATGAAGCAAAGTAAAGTCAATTTCTAAAGTGATTCTGCACATGGCATCTGGCATTGGAGAGTAAAGGTCCTTGGACTTGAAGATAGATACTAAGATTAAGTCTTAACATTGCCATTACTAGTTCTGTTCCATGGATTACATTTCTGGGACTCAGGTATCTCATCATTATGTAATGTGTATCACCTTTCCATTTTAAGATCTCTAGCTGAAGAACAGTCTTCTGTGGGATCCATCAGCTGTACTAATTTCTCAAAACAGACCAATACACAGAAAAATCTGAATACCAGAGATACAAATAAAGAAACAAATGACCAGCTTATCATTGTGAGTAAATTTGAAACAAAGCTCCTCATATATGGCTTTTGCATGTAGAACCAGAAGTCATACTTTTGTCTTAGCATAGTTATCTTGGGTTATAGATATCCTGGATTTTGTAAATGTCAGTTTTGTTGTATAACATTTAATACTCATCAATAAACCTGAACCGATAATGTTGGGCAATGCTAGAATTTTAGTGGAAGGCTGATGAATAAGTTGTCTCCAAGTAAGAAAAATTGTTGATCAATAAAAGATTTAATGGGAATAGGTATGTTAAGTTAGATCTTGGCTTGGCAAACTGGTCACAGGCAATGACCTGTGAGCTAAAAATAGTTGTTTCATTTTTATAGGTTTGGAAAAAGAGCAGAGTATAATCAACCATGTGTGTCCTTATAAAATATTTATGTCTGACTTTTTATAGAGAAAGTTTGCCAACCACTGTATGAGACAATTCAGAGCCTGGGATTTTCAGTGGCATTAAACAGTACTTATTAGAGATGTGAGTTTGCTGATTGTGACATTGACCGTTCCTGACTTCCCTATATTTACATACTTATCTGTGCTTTTCCTGAACTTTTATATTTATTTATTTATCAACTCCTGGGGAAAATTTTTTTTGTATTCTTTTAAGAATAAAGGCATTTTAGTCAGGGGCTGGGGAGATAGCTCAGCTAGTAGAGTGCTTGCCTTGCAAGCACCAGGCCCTGGATCCCCAGTACTGCAAAAAAAGAAAAAAAAAAAAAAAAAAAGAAATTTAGTCAGGCACAGCAGTGCACGCCTGTAGTCCCTGCAAAGTGGGGGAAGCTGAGACAGGATTGCAGGTTCCAAGCTAGCCTCAGCAATGTAGCAAGACCCTGTCTCAAGATGAAAAGTAGAAAGGGCTGGGAGTGTGTATCAGTGATAGAGTGCTCCTATGTTCAATCCCCAGGATCAAAAAAGAGTAAAAAAAATTCCATCCTTCATTTTAACTGTTTTGTAATTTAATCTTATTCCTTAGAAATATGAGTCTAGTAAAGAATTGTGGTTTTACACTGTCCACTCAAAGAGAAAATTCTATTTCTTGATCAGTTCATTGCATTTTTAGGTATCTTCATTCTGCTTTGGTTTCTTCTCCCCCTTCAATTGCAGGATGCAGGTCAGAAACATTTTGGTGCTACTATCTGTAAATCTTGTGGCATGATCTATACTGCTTCCAACCCTGAAGATGAAATGCAGCATGTCCAGTATCACCACAGATTTCTGGAGGGAATCAAATATACAGTGAGTCAAAGATAACCTTGCAATTTGTTCTGAAAATAAACTGCTTTGAAAGAGACATTTCTGTCCATTTAATATTGAAAAGTCTATATATCAATAAATATTTCATTGTCTACAGTTTTCTTCTCTGTAAAATTTGAGAGACTGACACTATTAAAAAGTTAGCTTTTTGGTTTTTTTTCCTCCATTGCTAGAAATTGAACCCAGGGCCTTATGTATGGTGGACAGGTTTGCTATCACTGAGCTACACCCCACCCGCAGTTAGCTTTTAT
Organism: Sciurus vulgaris; assembly: GCF_902686455.1. NCBI lineage: Eukaryota > Metazoa > Chordata > Mammalia > Rodentia > Sciuridae > Sciurus > Sciurus vulgaris. The sequence continues at coordinate 9,982,541 of NC_136465.1, read as the reverse complement.
AGTACAGTTTCAAACATACAGTCCCAGTCTAAGGTGAACATTGTTCTGGGTTGAAGAAATACTTTACGTCCTCATCCCTGACTGTTGAGCAGAGTTCCACAGTCAAGATATAAAACTCAGACTAAAGGAGATCGCTCTCTCCCTCTTCATGTAAGTTTCTTCTTTACAGAACACCTTAGCAAAACAACCTTTCCACACTTCTCCAGGCTTTTTTTCCTCCTGAGAGGAAGCTTTCACCTCTCAATCAAGCACCTTTGTAGTTCAGACACATCCTATCTTTGGCTTCATCTTTATGCATCCCTTTTTCTTTTTCTTTTCTCCCACCCCACCCCATATTTCATGCTTAAAAATATTTTTAGCCTATTCGTTGTCATTAATTTTTTTAGTTAATTTGTGACCTGAGTTTGAGTCAGAAATGTCATTCTCGATTCCAAGATTCATAAAAGTTTTTCCTATATTTTCTTAAAATAGTTATATAGCTATAAATTCTATGTGCATATCTTTACTGCATTGGGAATATTTAAGATGTAGTATTAAAGATGGATCCTAACTTAACTTTGTTTTTCCCTAAAGGATTGCTAAGTGTCCCAGCATTGTTAGGCTAGTTCATGTTTCTACTGATTAGCAATGCCACCTTTAATGTATACTGAATTCCCACATATAAATGGCCTGCTAGTGAGTAGTGTTCTTTGCCAGTCCTATACTCTTTCAAATGTAACCTCATACACTGGATATCTGACCAGGTAAGTCTTTTTTTATTCTTTTCTTTAAAAATGCGAACTTTTCCTACACATTTACTCTTCCAAATTATAAAATGGGCCTATCATCAAGTTTTCCCCAAATAAAAAACCTGTTGGGATTTTGATTGAAATTGTTATGCTGTTTTTTTTGTGATGAGTCCTCCAATTCAGGAACTTGGTATACCTCTGTTAATTCATGTCTTTTACATCTTTCAGAAAGGTTTGGTAGTTTTCTGCATGTGGATCCTTTATTAAATGTATCCTAAATATTCTACTCTTGGTCAGTCACAACACACTGCTGTTTTCTGCACCTTTGTTTATTTGGTTAGTGATTTTACCTTGAAATGGCCACCCTCCCCATTATGCTTACTGAAATCTTAGTAAGGTTTTTAAAAAAACCATATCAAGTGCCACATAGCTTTAACATTGTTGGGTTAAGCACTGGGTCCACCTGCTGAAGCACAGTGCTGGAGATTGAGACTGAAGTGGTAAACCTGTGGTCTGTCAAGCAAAGGGGCAGAAAAGGAAATTACCAGTGCACACATGTGAAAGTAAGATAGGGTTCACTGAGGGAATATGTGTAAGACAAATAACTGAGCACTCTACACCCTGTAATGTTCTACGCACTTACAGGGATGGGGGCAGGACCACTTAGGTGGAAACGTGAGGATGAAAAATTCCTTATCCAAGAAGTAGCCTCTGAGCTCAGTGCTTAGTCCTTCTACAGAGCTAAATAAGGCTCATTGGTTATGAGCTGCTGAAAGGAGAAAGCACTTGAGACTTGAGCCTTTATTGTCTAGATTTGTCTTTCCTCAGTCCAGTAGACTCTTATTAAGCCTTCGTTTGGAAGTCAGCTTAGCCTACTGCCCATCTACCCACCCTGAATAATTTGGCATTTCTTTCTCTGTGATCCTATCAAAAGCCTTATTTGGCTTTGCTTTTGGTTATAACAAATAATATTCATGTCTTCCAACAGAGGGTGAGCCCATTGAGGGCACTTGTAAGAATCTTTCGTGATTGTTACTTTTAATTAGAGTTTACCCTTTTTATATCACTTGTTATTTGGACTTCTGTTTCTGTTCTCAGTAGATCAAATTATTTAATATTTTTTGTTTTCATAAATTAAATCTTTGCTCCCCCTTTTCCAGGGCTGGAAAAAAGAACGGGTAGTAGCAGAGTTTTGGGATGGGAAGATTGTCTTGGTCCTACCACGTGATCCAGCTTATGCTCTCAGAAAGGTGTGGAACATTCCCTTTTTAATCCTTATTCTTCCCTCACTGCCCGCAGACTTAGCCTGTGTTGAAGTATGAACCACTCTGCTAATGTGTGAGCCACTTTGGTGCATCCACTGTGTTATGTTCTGCTGTCCTATTTGTGGAACTCCTAAAAATATACAGCCTTTGGTAACTTTGAAATAAATATGTTTTGGGAGTTCTATTCTTTTGAAAAAACTAATAGGTGAATAATTACTGATAATTAGTAGTAATAATATTAATATTATAGTTTATAAGTTATAAAATAAGCTCTAGATTATAATTTCAACCTATTTTGATGCTTCTGCGTCATTTTCATTGAGATATTCACAGAATTGAAAATTTGGGACTTGATAGGTTAAAGACGACTTTAGTAGGGGTTTATACAAGACAAATGAAGGAGTGTCAGTTGGAGCTTAAAGAAACCACATATACAGCTGTCTCTTCATCTTCACTGGAAAAATTAACTAAGCTTTTCAGTATTGAGGAATTAATGACCCAAGTCTGTTTTTGTGTTGTTAATACCATTTTTTTCTTGGGTTGTGTGTTAAGCCAGCACAAACAATGAATAAAGCTAAAACAAATCTGTTTGGGTGCTTCCTATTCCTTATCTACTCTAGAATTCTGAATTTCTGTTGAAAGTGATCTATAAATAGGTTCTTAAACACCTATTTCTAAAGTATCAGACATATGAATCGATAGTAAAGTTTTGAGAGGGTGTAAATTTAGGAAATAGAGATAAAATTTAGGAAATACAGATAAAAAAGGCTAAAATGATAGTAAACATACATTTTTGTATAGATAAACATATGTAGTTTCTATTGTACTTTTTAAAACAAATTCACCTTTTGGTTTTTAAATCATTAGGTAGAAGATGTCCAAGAACTTGTTGATCATGAGTTGGGCTTCCAGCAAGTTGTTCCCAAATGTCCAAACAAAACCAAAACTTTCCTCTTCATATCTGACGAAAAGAAAGTAGCTGGGTGTTTAATCGCAGAGCCCATCAAACAGGTATGGTGTATGTCTTGTCTTAAATTATTGGCATGATTTTTGAACAAAATAGTTAGGAGAAGTCTGTAAGCATTTCAACTGCTACTTGAGTCTTCCTATTAAAATTTCCTTGACCATGTGGATAAATGAAGTTATTTATTTACATTATATTTGGCATTTTGTCTTGTACAAGGATGTGTCCATGTAGTCATTTCCACACTTTAAAATATAGTCGTTTTAGATAAGCAAATCTGTAGACCCAAGTTACTAAACCCTGGCCTAGTGAAGACTAATGTATTTGACAAAATAGTTACTACTTGTCCCTCAATTAGAATCTCTTTTTTTAATAACTTTATTTTTTTTATGTGGTGCTAAGGATCGAACCCAGTGTCTTACACATACTGGGCAAGCGCTCTGCCACTGAGCCACAATCCCAACCCCTTAATTAGAATCTTTAGATACTAATTAGCAGTGTTCTAGAAAACAGTCTCTTTTTGTGTTAGATATTTTTAGAAACATGGCTGATTTATATTATTCTTTCTTTCCATCCACCAGCTTTATTAAGATATAACTGACAAATGAAAATTGTATGTATTTACAACACACAATTTGATATTTTGAGATATGAACACTTTGAGAATTTACTAAATCAAACCAGTTAACATTCATCACCTCACTTTGTGATGAGAGCATTCAGTATCTGCTCATTTGCAATTTTCAGGTGTACATTAACTATAATCAACATGCTATACCATAGATCTTCAGAACTTGCTCTTCTTGTCTAAATCATAAATCACACTTTGTGCCCTTTGACAGCATTTCCCCCAATACTTCCCTCCCCCACCTCTTAGCCCCTGGCAACCATGTTCTACTCTCTGCTTTTGTGAATTTAACTTTTTAGATTCTACATTTAAATTAGATCATGCCATATCAGTCTTTCTCGGCTTGACTGATTTTGTTCAGCATAATATCCTGTGGATTCATCCATGTTGCCACAAAAGAGAGGATTTCATCTTGTTTTTTAGCAGAATAGTATTCCATTGTGTATGTGTCCCACCTTTTCTTTATTCATTGATAGACACTTAGGGTGATAATATCTCGGCCTGTTGCACACCTGAAAATTGCAAAGTATGCATGGAATCTGGATACTTTTGGTAATACAGATATTTTTAAGAATATTCAAATTCATGAACATGAGATATCTTTCCATTTATGTTTGTCCTCTCTAATTTCTTTCATTAGTGTTTTATAGTTTTTGGTATATGGTTCTTTTATTCCCTTATTTAAATTTGTTTCTAAGTATTTTAGTTTTATTGATGTTATTGTATATGGAGTTGTTTTCTTTATTTCTTTTTCATATAGTTAATTCTTGTTGTATAGAGGTGCTGCTGATTTTAGCATGTTGATTTTGTGTCCAGTAACTTCTCACTGAAATTATTTATTCTGTTAGTGTTTTGGAGAAGTCTTTAGGGTCTTTCTATATGTAAGATCATGTTTTGTGCACACAGAAACTAACTTCTTTTGATTTGGATGTCTTTATTTCTTTTTTCTGCCTAATTGTTCTGGCTAGAACTTCCAGTACTATGTAGAAAAGAAGTGGCAAAATTGGACATCCTTGCCAGGCACGGTGGCATACACCTGTAATCCCAGCCGCTTGGGAGGCTAAGGCAGGAGAATCACCAGTTCAAAACCAGTGTCAGCAACTTAGCAAGGCACTGAGCAACTCAGTGAGACCCTGTCTCTAGTGAAATATAGAAAAAGGACTGGGGATGTGGCTTGGTGATTGAGCACCCCTGGGTTCAACCCTTAGTATCCAAAAACAAAAGATTGGACATCCGAGCCAGTGGGCTAGGATGGGAGGATTGCTTGAGCCCATGAGTTGAAGACCATCCTGGGCAACATAGTGAGATTCCATCTCAAAAAAATTAGAAGAAAAAGAAAAAATGGACATTTTGTTTTGTTCCAGACCTAAGAGGAAACATTGGGAATGATGTTAGCTCTGGGCTTGTGAAATATGTATTGAAGTACATTTCTTCTCTGCCGAATTTGTTGAGAAATTTTATCATGAAACAACACTGAATTTTCTCATTCTTTTTCTGTATCTGTTGATATGTTATTTTGTCAATCATTCTGCTAACATGGTGTCTAATGTTTATTAGTTAAACATTCTTGGATCCCAGGGATGATCATGGTGTATGATTCTTTTAATATGCTGTTGAATTTGGTTTGTTAGTGTTTTGTTGAGCATTTTTGCATACGTGTTCATCAGAGATATTGGCCTTCAGTTTTCTTTTGCTGTAGTGGTCTTATCTGGCCTTGTATCAGGGTGATGCTGGCCTCCTAAAATGAACTTGGAAGTAGGTAGTGTATAGTGTATTGATTTTTTTTTGTTTTTTCCAAATTCACTCAACCAATCTCTTTTGATAGACAGATTTAGACCACTTACATATAATACAATTATTGATAGGTTAGGACATTTTGTCAATGGTTTTCTGGTTGTTTTGTGTATCCTTTGTTCCTTTCTTCCTCCTTTGTGATTTGATGCTTTTCTATGGTAGTGCGCTTTGGTTTCTTTATCTTTTGGGTATCTATTATAGAGTTTTGCTCTGTGGTTAGCATGAAGCTTACAAAAACATATTTATTCTAATCCACTTTAAGCTGTTAACAACTTTAGGTGGCAAATAAAAGCTCTTTATTTTTACTCCCCCCATACATTTTGGAGATCACTGTTTATATCTATTTATATTGTCTATCCATTATCAAGGCCCTTTCCTTGTTGATCTTAAAGAAGTAGACTGTTTATATAGGATTAGTAGACAAACGTAGCCAAACTAACTCATAAATCTTCTCTCTACCAAAATCATTCATTCAAAAGCAGTTTTCTTGATGGTAGTTAAAATTCAATTAAATGCATACCTATAAGGGTAAGTTTAATTAAAAAAACAGTGACAATACCAAGTGTTAGCAAGGATACAGGAAAACTAGATCTCTCATACGTTCTTAGTAGGAATGTAAAATGTTACGGCCACTCTGGGAAAAGTTTATAAAGTCTAACATATATTTATCCTTATCACCCACCAGTCATATTCCTGGGCTTTTTTTCTCAATGAAACTTGTGTCCATACAAATCTGTACATGGATGTTTGTAGCAGCTTTATTTGTATTAGCTAAAACCTGGAAGTGAAGTGACATTCAGCAGGGGAATAGTTTTTAAAAAACTATGGCATATTTATACAATGGAATGTTCCTTAGCAATAAAAAGGAGTACACTACTGACATGTGTAACCATGTGGATAGGTCTCAACAGTATTATGTTGAGTTAAAAAAGCCAATCTCAAAAGGTCACATGCTGTGTGATTCAATTTATATGACCTTCTCAAAATAACAGTTATGGAGATGGAGAACAGATTAGTGGTTGCTGGGAATGAGTGGGGTGTGTGGAAGGGAAAGTGGATTTGATTCTACAGAGCTACAAAGAGAAAGACTTTTGTGGAGATGCAATAATTCTTTGTATTGATTGTGGTGGTAGCTCGATGAATATAATATCATTGAAATAGAATAGATATACACACATTGCATCAAGTTGATTTCTTGGTTATGGAAGATGTAACCATTGGGGGAAATGGGGTGAAGGACACATATATCCTCTTCATTACTACTGTTTCATCTTTTTATGAATATCTATTTTTATTTTTTTATTTTTTGCTAGCAGATCAGAGACCCCCCACCCAGAAGATCCTTACCATGATTAAGAAGAACCCCCCCATATTTGTATCATAAGTTTCTCTCTTTTTTTTTTAAGGAGAAATAAGATTTTAATAAAACAATATTTCCTAGTTTCCAGTGATTCTTTTTTCTTTTTTTTTATTAAATTTTTTTTTATTTTTACAGACACATTTTGATTCATTGTACACAAATGGGGTACAACTATTCATTTCTATGGTTGTACACAATGTATATTCACGCCATGCATGTAATCATACATATATATAGGGTAATACTGTTTCATTCTACTGTTTTTCCATCCCCACCCCCTCCCATCCCTTTTTCCTCTACACCATCCAAAGTTCCTTCATTCTTCTCTTTCCCCCGCCACCCCCCATCATAATATATTGTCATGCACTTATCAGAGAAAACATTCGGCCTTTGGTTTTTTGGGCTTGGCCTATTTCACTTAGCATGATATTTTCCAACTTCATCCATTTACCAGCAAATGCCATAATTTTATTCTTCTTTATGGCCGAGTAATATTCCATTGTGTTTATATACCACAGTTTCTTTATCCATTCATCAACTGAAGGGCATCTGTGTTGGTTCCATAATCCAGCTATTGTGAATTGAACTGCTGTGAACATTGATGTGGCTGCATCACTGTAGTATGCTGATTTTAAGTCCTTTGGGTATAAACCAAGGAGTGGGATAGCTGGGTCAAATGGTGGGTCGATTCTTCTACACTATCCAAAGTCTGTGGTCAGTTTACTGACTGTGGTCGGACAATTGGGAGGTGAACCTTGGGCAGTGGGTGATAGATAGGTGAAAGACAGGCGATGGACAGGCAAGAGGCAGGCAAATTGTGGATGATAGGCGCCTGACAGTGAGCAATCTGCACTCAAAAAGGTGTCTATATGCTGACTGACTGCAGGTGATCGCAGTAGACAAATGGAGTAAACAGCAGGGGATCCATAAGCAGCAAAAACTGCCTCACCAAGAAACATATCCTCTGCTTGAAACCCGAGTTACGGAGCAACAAGAAATGCAGCCTCCCTCTAGTCCGCCATCTTGGATCCTCTGTGAATCTGTTTTTAAATAAACTTTTTAAAATTTAAATGTCAACCAAATTTCCTAGGTAACGTGAAAATCTTCAATTCTTTAGGCTATCATATATACATATTAGCATGGAAAGGATCAGGAAAGTTTATGTGCTTCATGAGTTTGGTTTTTACAGAGCTTTTAATCAAAAAGAGGAAATTTTCCTGCTGATATGGAATGAATTAGAATGGGGGAATATCTCAACACCACTAATTTTTGTAAGTATTGTAACTTAAATGGACAAGAATTCCGCACATATCAAAGAATTTTAATATTTTTTGGTGGAGATATGATTAACTTCATATCATAGGTTTGTTTTGTTATCCTTAGTATTTTTTTTTTTTTTTTTAAAGAAATGTAAACTCATCTGTTTTCACCTGTAGATGCTTTTGAATATCATTGTAGGCCTTCCGTCTCTTGTCTGAATCAAGTGGCCCAGAATCCTCAAGCTCTAAAGAATGTCCCAGAGCTTGGCAATGTTCAAATGTGCCTGAACCTGCAGTTTGTGGGATAAGTAGAATCTGGGTTTTCAGACTGCAGAGAAGAAAGCGCATTGCAAGACGATTGGTGGATACTGTCAGGTAAGAAAACATAAATTGGATCTTGACTTTGAACCTTGGAGTCTTAGCTTTCCCAGAACTGGGAAATACTGGCTGTTGAACCAAAGGAAGAATGTTTGCAAAACACTTACATTAATACTGTCAGAATCAGGGTAAGTCAAGTGTTGGCATGGGAAAAAGTACTAGATACTCAACATTCTAGGCCAGCGCTTTTTAAACTATCTATATCACAGACCAAGACTATATAAAATAAAATGAAAATGGATTGCTAGAAAAATGAAATGGAAAGTCAAAATCAGGAAATAAGGGTTGGGGTGTAGTTCAGTGTTAAAGAGTACTTGCCTAGCATGCATAGGCTCTGGGTTCAATTCCTGCTACTGACTAAATAAAGAAAATAAAATACAAGATCAAATTTTTATTAGATTCAACTAATACAAAATCATATTTCAATGAATATGGTTGATATAAACAAAATGTAAGTTTTAAAAAGGGTCAGAAATTGTATATGGTCATTGACCACATGTGTCTCGGTAGTTAATACTTGGCATAACTGATAAGTATAACTAAAAAGGGAATTACCAAGACAGCCCACAAAATGAGAGAAAAATTTTGCAATTCTTTTCTCTACTAAGGGTCTAGTATCCAGTATATAAAAAGAATTCTTACAATACAGCAGTAAAAAGAGTTTAAAAATGGGCCAAAGATTCCAGCAGACATTTCTTCAGAAAAGAAATATAAATAGTTGATGAGAATGTAAAAGGATGCTCACCATCTTTAGTTATCAGAGAAGGTACAAACCAAAAGCACTGTGAAATGTCACTGCACACACACTAGGAAGACTGTCTTAAAAAGGAAAATAAGTGTTGGCGACAATGTGGAGGAAGTCGGAACCCTGGCGCATTTGTGGTAGGAATGTAAACTGATGCAGCTGCTGTGGAATACAGTGGCATTTTCTCTAAACGTTGAATTATTATCCTGTGACCCAGCGATTATCCTGGGTATATGCCCAAGAGAAATGAAAGCATATGTCCACACAAAACCATGTATGGGAAGGTTTATAATGGCATTGCTCCTAATAGCCAAGTAAGTATAAACATGTTATCAGCGAGGGGTGAATGAAGCATATCCGTACGATAATGATGCAGTATTCATCACTCAACCAAGGAAAGGAATGAAGTACTAATACATGCTGTAGCACAGGAGACCTTGAAAACATCATGCTGATTGAACTAAGCCAGTCTCAAAACACGTCGAGTTGTACATACACGAAAGGACCAGAATAGGCAAATCTACAGAGACAGAAAGTAGATTCTTGGTTTACAGGGAGTGAGGAAGAGGAAATTGAGAATGTATACAAATGGATACAGGGTGATCAAAATGTTCTGGAATTACGTAATGGTTGTGAACAATTTTGGTGAGTAAAACAGAGTTGTATGATTTTAAAGAGTGAGAGTGATACATGAATTATAACTCAACAAAAAATTAGTGATTCTCCATTTTGAATTATGTAACCACTTTAACCCTACATATTGATTTTTAAAGTTTTAACAAGACGGACTAGGTTTATTTATTTTTTTTTAATTGTAAACAAATGGGATACATGTTGTTAGGTTTATTGTTAATATATCTGATCTGGATTAGAAAGATGAATTTCATAACATTTTCTTCTGTATATAACTCATGAATAGATAGCAGATTAAACACCAATAACCACACTTTGAATAGTTCTTTTCAAATCTTTTGAGTTCTATGCCACTTTTTGAATTTAGGTTTTATTTTTTTTTTTATTTTTGGTACCAGGGATTGAACCCAGGGCCACTTTACCATCAAGCTACTTCCCTAGTCCTTTTTATTTTGAGACAGGATCTCACTAAGTTGCTTAGGGCCTCACAGAGTTGCTGAGGCTTCTCTCAAACTTGCAATCCTCCTGCCTTAGTATCACAAATTGCTCAAATTACAGATGTGTGCTACTGTGCCTGATCCAAGTACTATGCCACTTCTAAAGAATGAACAGCAAACTACTATGGGGATTCAGTCATGGGCTATAATCCTAGTCAATCACACATATTTACAAAGGGATCAATTAGAAAATTTGCTGACTGTAATAATTTTGATAGTTGTGAACCAACTATTTTCCTATATAGGTTAAGCAAACCTAATCTAAAATCTGAAATACTCCAAAATCTGAAACTTTTTATAGTAAACAGTAATATCTGAAAAGTTTTAGATTTTAGAGCATTTGATTTTAGATTTTTAGATTAGGAATGCTCAACAAGTAGAGTCTATACAAATATTCCAGAATTCAAAAGAATATGAAATCTGAAATACTTCTGGTCCCAAGCAATTCAGATAAGGGATATTCAACCTATATTTTATATTAAATGATAGATAAATTGGATATGAGGAATGCCAAAATCAAACCTGCTTCCACCACACAGTAGGCTAATGTTTTTTAAACATCCATATGAATCACCTGGGAATGTTAAAATGCAGACTGTGATTCAGTAGGCATGGAGTGGGGCCTGAGATTCTGCATTCTTAGTAAGCCCTTGGGTGATGCTGAATGTTGCTGATCTGCAGATCATACTCTCAGTAACAAGGCAATATTATCTGTAAGCAATAATGAATAAAAGTAAAGTGCCCTCAGTGGAGATAGAAACATTCATTTGACAGAATGCCTTTTCTGACACATCCGAATTGGTATAAGTAACATAACTGGTAGTTTTGTATATGAGAAGCCTTAGATTGAATTCTCTCTTCCATACAGTTGACATATGTGTGAGTCCTCATGGAAGATTAGCGATAAATTTTGTGTTCCATTATACTAAATGCTACATATTCTAATTGAATCCAATTCTTTATTTTTTTACATTTATTTTTATTGTAAACAAATGGGATACATGTCGTTTCTGTTTGTACATGGAGTAACAGCATACCATTTGCATAATCATACATTTACATAGGGTAATGATGTTTGATTCATTCTGTTATTTTTTCCTCCCCCCCACCCCTCCCACCCCTCTTTTCCCTCTATACAGTCCCTCCTTCCTCCATTCTTGCCCCCCTCCCACCCCCCATTATGTGTCATCATCTGCTTATCAGCAGATCATTTGTCCTTTAGTTTTTTGAGATTGGCTTATCTCACTTAGCATGATATTCTCCAATTTCCTCTATTTGCCTGCAAATGCCATAATTTTATTATTCTTTATAGCTGAGTAATATTCCATTGTGTGTGTGTGTATATATTATATATATATACACACACATTTTGTGTATATATATATATATATATATATAATATCACAGTTTCTTCATCCATTCATCAATTGAAGGACATCTAGGTTGGTTCCACAATCTGCCTATTGTGAATTGAGCAGCTGTGAACATTGATGTGGCTGTATACCTGTAGTATGCTGATTTTAAGTCCTTTGGGTATAGGCCGAGGAGTGGGATAGCTGGGTCAAATGGTGGTTCCATTCCAAGTTTTCTAAGGAATCTCCACACTGCTTTCCAGAGTGGCTGCACTAATTTGCAGCCGCACCAGCAATGTATGAGTGTACCCTTTCCCCACATCCTCTCCAACACCTATTGTTGCTTGTATTCTTGATAATCGCCATTCTAATCGGGGTGAGATGGAATCTTAGGGTGGTTTTGATTTGCATTTCTCTTCTTACTAGAGATGTTGAACATTTTTTCATGTTTGTTGATTGCTTGTAGATCTTCTTCTGTGAAGCGTCTGTTCATATCCTTAGCCCATTTATTGATTGGGTTATTTGTATTCTTGGTGTAGAGTTTTTTGAGTTCTTTATATATTCTGGAAATTAGTGCTCTATCTGAAGTATGAGTGGCAAAGATATTCTCCCACTCTGTAGGCTCTCTCTTCGCATTGCTGATAGTTTCCTTTGCTGAGAGAAAGCTATTTAGTTTGAATCTATCCCAGTTATTGATTCTTGCTTTTATTTCTTGTGCTATGGGAGTCCTGTTAAAAGGAAGTCTGTCCTAAGCCAACAAGTTGAAGATTTGGACCTACTTTTTCTTCTATAAGATGCAGGGTCTCTGGTCTGATTTCAAGGTCCTTGATCCATTGTGAGTTGATTTTTCTGCAGGGTGAGAGATAGGGTTTTAGGTTCCTTCTGTTGCATGTGGATTTCCAGTTTCCCAGCACCATTTGTTGAAGAGGCTAACTTTTCTCCATTGCATATTTTTGGCCCCTTTGTCTAGTATGAGAAAATTGTATTTATTTGGGTTTGTGTCTGTGTCCTCTATTCTGTACCATTGATCTACCTGTCTATTTTGGTACCAATACCATGCCATTTTTGCTCCTATTGCTTTGTAGTATAGTTGAAGTTCTGGTATTGCGATACCCCCTATTTCATTCTTCCTGCTAAGGATTGCTTTAGCTATTCTGGGTTTCTTATTCTTCCAGATGAATTTCATGATTGCTTGCTCTATTTCTGTAAGGTACGTCATTGGGATTTTAGTTGGAATTGCATTGAATCTGTATAGCACTTTTGGTAGTATGGCCATTTTGACAATATTAATTCTGCCTATCCAAGAACATGGGAGATCTTTCCATCTTCTAAGGTCCTCCTCAGTTTCTTTCTTCAATATTTTGTAGTTTTCATTGTAGAGATATTTTACCTCTTTGGTTAGATTGATTCCCAAGTATTTTATATTTTTTTGAGGCTATTGCAAATGGAGTTGTTTTCCTCATTTCCCTTTCATCTGTTTCATCGCTTGCATATAAAAATGCTGTAGATTTATGCGTGTTGATTTTATTGCCTGCTATTTTGCTGAATTCATTGATGAGGTCTAGAAGTTTTCTGGAGGAGGTTTTTGGATCCTCTAAATATAGAATCATGTCATCCGCAAGTAGTGACAGCTTAAGTTCCTCTTTTCCTATTCGTATCCCTTTAATTTCTTTGGTCTGCCTAATTGCTCTGGCTAGAGTTTCAAGGACAGTGTTGAATAGAAGTGGTGAAAGAGAACATCCCTGTCTTGTTCCCATTTTTAAATGGAATGGTTTGAGTTTTTCTCCATTAAGAATGATGTTGGCCATGGGCTTAGCATAAATAACCTTTACAATGTTCAGGTATGTTCCTACTATCCCTCTTTTTTCTAGTGCTTTGAGCATGAAGGGGTGTTGTATTTTGTCGAATGCTTTTTCTGCGTCAGTTGAAATAACCATGTGATTCTTATCCTTAAGTCTATTGATATGATGGATTAAGTTTATTGATTTATGGATGTTAAACCATCCTTGCATTGCAGGGATGAACCCCACTTGATCCTGGTGCACAATTTTATTAATATGTTTTTGGATACGGTTTGCCAATATTTTGTTAAGGATCTCAGCATCTATATTCATCAAGGATATTGGTCTAAAATTTTCTTTCCTTGATGTATCTTTTCCTGCTTTGGGTATGAGGGTGATATTAGCTTCATAGAATGAGTTCGGTAGGTACCCTCCTTTTCCATTTCCTGGAATACTTTGAGAAGTATTGGAGTGAGTTCTTCTTTGAAGGTCTTGTAGAACTCGGCTGAGAGTCCATCTGGTCCTGGGCTTTTCTTGGATGGTAGGTTTTTAATGGCTTCTTCTATTTCATTGCTTGATATTGATATGTTTAAATTGTATTTGTCATCCTGGTTCAGTTTGGGAGGAGCATATGTCTCTAGAAATTTAATCAATGTCTTCAGTAGTTTCTATTTTGTTGGAATACACATTTTCGAAGTAGCTTCTCATTATGTTCTGTATCTCAGTGGTGTCTGCATTATATTTTCTTTTTCATCATGAATTTTAGTAATTTGAGTTTTCTCTTTCCTTCTCTTTGTGTGGCTAAGGGTTTGTCTATTTTGTTTACTTTTTCAAAGAACCAACTTTTGTCAATTTTTTGAATTGTTTCTTTTGTTTCAGTTTCATTGATTTCAGCTCTGATTTTAATTATTTCCTGTCTTCTACTACTTTTGCTGTTATTCTGTTCTTCTTTTCCTAGGGCTTTGAGCTGTAATGTTAGGTCATTTAGTTGTTGACTTTTCATTCTTTTCTGGAATGCGCTCCATGCAATGAATTTTCCTCTTAGTACCGCTTTCATAGTGTCCCGGAGATTTTGATATGTTGTATCATCATTCTTATTGACCTCTAAGAATTTTTTAATCTCCTCCCTGATGTTTTCTGTTATCCATGTTTCATTCAATAGCATATTATTTAGTCTCCACATGTAATTTCTGTTTTTTATTTCGTCATTGATATCTACTCTCAGTCCATTATGATGTGATAGAACACAAAGCAGTATCTCTATTTTTTTGCATTTCCTAAGGGCTGCTTTGTGGCATAATGTGTGGTCTATTTTCGAGAAGGTTCCATGTGCTGCTGAGAAGAAAGTAAATCCGCTCGTTGATGGACGGAATATTCTATATATATCTATTAAGTCTAGGTTATTGATTGTGTTATTGAGTTCTATGGTTTCTTTGGTTGGTTTTTGTTTGGATGATCTGTCTAGTAGTGACAGCAGTGCATTAAAGTCACCCAGAATTATTGTGGTCTATTTGATTCCTGAAATTGAGAAGGATTTGTTTGATGTACAGGGATGCACCATTGTTTGGGGCATAAATATTTACTATCGTTATGTCTTCCTGATTTATGGTTCCCTTAAGTAGTATGAAATGTCCTTCTTTATCCCTTCTGACTAACTTTGGCTCGAAGTCCACTTTATCTGATATAAGGATGGAAACCCCCGCTTTTTTACTGGGTCCATGTGCGTGGTAGGTTTTTTCCCCATCCTTTCACCTTTAGTCTGTGGATGTCTTTTTCTATGAGATGAGTCTCTTGCAGGCAGCATATTGTTGGGTCTTTCTTTTTAATCCATTCTGCCAGTCTATGTCTTTTGATTGATGAGTTTAGGCCATTAATGTTCAGGGTTATTATTGAGAAATAATTTATATTCCCAGTCATTTGGCTTAGTTTTGGTTTTTAAGTTGGCTTGGTTTCTCCTTTGAGTGGGTTTTCTCTAAGGTAGTTCCTCCCTTTGCTGACCTCCATTGTTGCTTTTCATTTCCTCCTCATGGAATATTTTGTTGAGAACATTCTGTAGTGCAGGCTTTCTATTTGTAAATTCTTTTAACTTTTGTTTATCATGGAAGGATTTTATTTCATCTTCAAATCTGAAGGTTAGTTTTGCTGAGTATAGTATTCTTGGTTGGCAACCATGTTCTTTCAGAGCTTGAAATATGTTGTTCCAGGCCCTTCTAGCTTTTAGAGTCTGGGTTGAGAAGTCTGCCGCGATTTGTATTGGTCTCCCCCTATATGTAATCTGATGCTTTTCTCTCACGACCCTCAAAATCCTTTTTATTTTGAATGTTAGGCATTTTCATTATAATGTGCCTTGATGTGGATCTGTTGTGATTCTGTGCATTTGGTGTTCTGTAAGCCTCTTGTATTTGATTTTCCATTTCATTCTTCAGGTTTGGGAAATTTTCTGATATTATTTCATTAAATAGGTTGTTCATTCCTTTGGTTTGTATCTCTGTGCCTTCCTCAATCTCAATAATTCTTAAATTTGGTCTTTTCATGATGTCCCATAGTTCTTGGAGATTCTGTTCATGATTTCTTACCATCCTCTCTGTTTGGGCGACTTTATTTTCAAGACTAAATATTTTGTCTTCATTGTCTGAGGTTCTGTCTTCCAAGTGGTCTAGTCTTTTGGTGATGCTTTCTATTGAGTTTTTTATTTGGTTTATTGTTTCCTTCATTTCAAGGATTTCCGTTTGGTTTTTTTTTTTTTTTTTTTTTTTGAGAATCTCTCTTTCTTTGTTGAAATGATTTTTTGCTTCCTGCAGGTGCTCTTTCAGCTTATTGGAATTATCATTCATTGCCTACATTTGCTCTCTTATCTCATCCTTTGCTTCACGAATCATCTTAATCATGTATAATCTGAAGTCCTTTTCTGACATTCCTTCTCACATACTGTCATTGGATTCTATTAATATAGATTCTACTAATATAGAATTTGTTTGGGTAATTTTCTTCCCTTGTTTTTTCATGTTGTTCATGTATCTTCCCCTCTAGCAGTGCAGATCTGGGGTATTGCAGATTTCCCCCTATAGGCTTATAGTGGCCCTATAGGTTTCCAAAACCTTTTCTGATGATGAGCTTCAAGTCTCAGGATAGTAAATATTTATTTCTGATAATGAGCCAGCGTCTCAGGATGGGATTTGCCCCACCTAAAGATCGGAGCTACAGCTTCCAGAATTATCCAAGATGGCCACTCTGGCTCCAAATATGTTGACAAATGGGGAGCTGCAGCTCAGGGTGTGGACGTGGTCAGCTGGAGGTCCTGGAGGCAGGGTGCGGTTGGTCAGGCAGGGGTCCTGGATGTCTGGTGTGTTTGGTTGTGGTTGCGGGATCCTGGAGGCCGGGGTGCAATCAGTTGGTCTGGGGTCCCCGTGACAGGGCTCAGTCAGTTGGTCTGGGGGTCCTGGCGGTAGGGAGCAGTCAGTCGATGTGAGGGCCCCAGAGGCAGGGAGTGATTCTTCGGGCTGAGGGATCCTGGAGACGGGGCTCAGTCAGTCTGGCCAGGGTCCTATGGGGCCTGGCTGTTGTCTCAAAATGGCGGCAGCCACTTGTAATCAGACCTGCAGGTACTGTGACAGTGAACTTCCAGGCAACAGTAGGCAGCTGGTGCTCCACTGGCAGTCGGCGATCAGTTTGCTGACTGTTGTCGGAGGATCGGGAGATGAACCTCATGCGTTGGGCGATGGATAGGTGTAAGGCAGGCAATGGACAGGCAAGAGGCAGGCAAATGGCAGATGATAGGTGCCTGACAGTGAGCAATCTGCACTCAAAAAAGGCATTGATATGCTGGCAGACTACAGGTGATCACAGTAGACAAATGGGGTAAACAGCAGGGGATCGATAAGCAGCAAAAACTGCCTCACCGAGAAACAAATATCCTTTGCTTGAAACCCGAGTTACGGAGTGACAAGGAACGCAGCCTCCCTCTAGCCCGCCATCTTGGATCTACCCCAGTTCTTTATTTTTATCCAATTTTTTTATTCTGAAATAAAACTATCAAGAATAGTAAAAAGAATCCTTATATACCTTTTTTTCATTTTGGTACTAGAGATTGAACCCAGAAGCACTTAACCACTGAGCTATGCCCCCAACCCTTTTTAGTTTTTTAATTTTTTAGTTTTGAGACAAGGTCTCCCTAAATTGCTAAGGCTGGTCTGGAACTTGGAATCCCCTGGCCTCAGCCTCCTGAGTTGCTGGTAGAGGCATGTACCACCATGCCTGGCCCCCATCCTATGTAATTGTCCAGATTCATCAAGTTAGCATTTTACCACATTTGTTTATCCAAATGTATCTTTGGTTGTTTTGGTTTGGAGCTGGGAATCAAACCCAGAGCCTCACGCGTGCTTGGCAAGCATTCTACCACTGAGCTACTTTCTCAGCTCTTTTTATTTTGAGACAAGGTCTTGGTAAGTACCTTGCCATTCTCCTGCCTCAGCCTGCCAAGCAGCTGGAATTACAGGTTTCATCACTGCACCTGGCTAGGAGATGTAATGTTGATATTATGCTTTTATCTAGTTGATAGTCCATATTTCAGTTCAATTGGTTGTTTTAAATGACCTTCACAGCAGCATATACTTTGCCTTGTATAGGATCACATTGCATTTGATTATATCTCTTTCATCATCATCTGTCTTATCTGCACATTTCTCAGCCCTCCTTTGTCTTTTAGGATATTGAAAAATTTGAAGAGTATAAGCCAGTTATTTTGTAGAACATTCCTCAGTGTGGTTGAACTCTTTTAATCATTTTTACTTTTAATCTTAGTTGAGCAGGATCAAAGAGAATTATACTCAATATGCATATTTGTTTTTGCCTTCTCAAAGCTCTCAATTATATGTTTTAGTTGAGAAAAATAGTTACTGTTAAAATTTTATTTTTTTATGTTAATTAAATGTGGCTTCTAATTAGCACTAACATCTCACATTGGTCGTTTATTTCTAGGGACAGCCTAGAGTCAGCTGTTATGTGGTTCCCTTTGCTTCTCAGAATTTTTTTTTTTTGGACCTATTTTCTCATCTGTGAAATACTGTCTCTAAAATCTAAGGCATTTTCTCAGCAAAAAGTAAGGTTGAGGGCTGGGGAGATGGCTCAGTCGGTACAGTGCTTGCCTTGCAAGCATGAGGCCCTGGGTTGGATCCCCAGCACCGCAAAAAAAAAAAAAAAAAGTAAGGTTGATTTGCTCAAGAGTATTTACTTAAATTATAATAGTGTTTAATCAGAATATTAAGTTGATTCCATTGTTAAATTATCTTTTCTTCTTTTTTAGGAATTGCTTCATGTTTGGCTGTTTTCTCAGCACCAATGAAATAGCATTTTCTGACCCAACACCAGATGGAAAGTTATTTGCAACTAAGTACTGCAACACTCCAAATTTCCTTGTGTACAATTTTAACAGCTAAGGCCAACTATAAAAGCAGTTACACATGGATAAGCTCACATAACTCCTTATCATACAATATAAACTACTATTGAAATAAGAAATGCCAAGACACACACACACACACACACACTCTCTCTCTCTCTCTCTCTCTCTCTCTCTCTCTCTCTCTCTCTCTCTCTCTCTCTCTCTCTCTCTCTCTCTCTTTCTCTCTTTCTTTCTCATAGTTTTGTTCCTTGTTATGTGCTGGAAATCCAGGGATAAATTTGGTGAAAATTATCTGGGGATTTAAAGAAAGGAAATATCTTTGGGTAACATACTTATAGCACTGTGAGTCCTTAATTATGAAACTTTATAACTGGGAAATAACTGGCCTCCATAAGAACATTGACCACATAAGGTGGTTTTCTACAGATGTCTTTTAAACAGTTATCTTTCAGAGTAGTGCATTTTTAGTCCAGGATTATCTCATACTCCATCAGAAGGAAGGAGGCAAATCTAAATTCAGGCAAGCAATTTCTATACCCAGTTTTTAAATAAGGTAGAATTTCTGAGTTCTTCTCAGAGTTCTCACTTCACAAGCATTTATCTGTAACAACTCAGCTGAATATTTTTAGTTTTTAGTAAGAAAAGACAGTAAGGAATGAGTAAGATATCCTGTACTCCTTTATGCAGAACATAATTCCATAGCTTAATGTTTTAATCTTGAAAATCAAATGGATATCTTTCATCACATTGAATCAAAATTATACATAGTAACTGCACTATTGTAATTTTTGTCGAATGAAAATGCAGATACTGCGGGGCCTGGTGGTGTATGCCTATTATCTCAGCAACTCAGGTGGCTGAGCCAGGAGAATCAAGTTGGAGGCCAAACTCAGCAATTTAGTGAGGCCCTAAGCGACTTAATGAAACCTTGCCTCAAAATAAAAAAAAAATAAATAGAAAGGGTTGGGGATATGGCTCAATGGTTAATGCCCCTGGGTTCAATCCCTGGTACCAAAAGAAAGAAAATGCTGGTACTACCACTTAAGGGACCTGGTTCTTGGTGACTGGAGTAATTAACAAAATGAATGCCTACTTGGATTAGATGATTATTTTGGCTTCATGTTTTAAACATTTTTTGCTTCACTTGTCTTCATTCTGAGATATCCGGCAAAAGTCCAAAATATGTGGTAACAGAACCATGGTTACTAAATATATGTGAGCTGGTGTACCAGAGACATGACATTATGAAAATACTGTACACTTAAATGTGCACACATTTTTCCAGTATTATTCTTGAATATGTAACTGAAAAGCAAAAATTATTCAGATTATTTTGATTCTTTAAAATCATTGAACTACTATCTAACCATAAGAATCTGAAGAAATAGTTTTCCAGTTTGTGTAACTCTGTAGAATCTGTTCATCTGCAATCTTTATTTGCCTATAAGTTAACATGGTTCCAAATTTTAAAGCCTGGACTCCACAAAGAATGTGAAAGTGTTAAAATGTGTGCAATTGTGAAAACAATGTTATTTTCTGCACTGCTATTTTTTAAAATTCTTTTAAGAGATTTTATTTAAAATTTTTTATTAACATTATTTCATTTGCTCATTGCTTTTGTGATGAATCAGTTAATTCTTAACATTACATTTGTTCTCTTATTCAATTGAATGCTCTGATTTATTTTTTATTAAGAATAGTAGATACTCTTTGAGGAAAAAAAAAGAAAAAATTGGATAATATAAAATAGATATTACCCTAAAAAGCTGTTTCTCTATAATTCTTCCAGTATGAGTATACATATTACTTCAAATTAATTAAATACACACCTGATCACTTAGGTATGTCTTTTTATATCCACTTGTACTCTAAATGCATGTCATAATTTGCTGTTGATAGTTTTGGTGTTTTGGTAGTTTTTGTTGTTTTAATCAAAGTATTAACAGTACACTGAAAGGTCCTCATAGCAATGAGACCCCTACAGCAGTGAGCACTTCTAGCATCCAGATCTTGGTTTCTCTACAAAAAAGAACAAGAGGTCCTTGGAGAAATGGTTCAGTCTAGAGCTGGGGCCATGAATGTTCAAGATGAGGTGTGCCTTAAAACTGTCAAAGTGATTATAAACAGTGAGAGTCTGAGAAACTATCAGAGCCAAGGGGTCATGACTCCTAAATGGAAAGGGGTATCCAAAATAGGGTGCTGAAATTGAAAAAGTTCATTAAGTGAAAATAAATAAATCTTAATAAAATATGGACTTTAGTTAATTGTGTACCGATATTGGTTTGTTGATTGTGGTAAAAATACTCTAGTGATATAAAACGCTAATAATATGGGAATTGTGGTATGAGTTATATGGAAACATTTCTTGCAACTTTTCTGCAAATCAGAGTGTTTTTTAAAATTTATTTTGAAGTGTACATCTGAGAGTTATCACAAAGGAAATACCTTCATAACTACCAACGTTAAAAAACAAAACATTGCCAGCACCTTAGAAGTCATTTTTTTACCCTCTTAATTCTTTATTAGTTTCCTCAAATTGTAGTTAGTTTTTTACATGACACCTTTTGTATATTTTGAACTTTCTATAATTTGATTCATCCATATTGTTGCATGTAACTCATTTTTAGTGCCATATATTTCATCTTGAGAACATAATTTTTCTATATTTTTGGTGTGCAATTTTAGGTTATGACTATTCAGGTCTGTTGCCCTTTTATGTTTCATGTCTTTAACTTATTGATGTTTAGTTGTTTACATATTCAAGATATATATTTGTCAGTTTGATGGGTTAGAAATATTTTCTTCTACTTTGTGACTTTTTTCTTTTCTTTTGTATTGGAGATTAATCTCAGGGCACTTTACCACGGAGCTACATCCCTTATTTTGAGACAGGGTCTTGCTAAATTGCTGAGGCTGGCCTCAAACTTCCGATGCTCCTGCCTCATCCTCCTGAGTTGCTGGGATTCCAGGCATGTGCCACCATGCCCAACTATATTTTTAATTTTCTGTCTTTAATCTTGAAGTTCTTTAGTGTTATTCAGTTTGTCCATCTTTTCTTTGATGATCGATGCTTTCTTAAGAAATCTTTCCCTAAGATCATGAAGTTGTTTGTATTAATTGTCTTTTATTTTCTGTGTTCGGGGCCTTACTCAGTAAGATTTTCCCACCCAGGACTAGCAAATTCTCAGAGATAAACAATTCTTCCTTCCCCTCAGTGCTGGTCATCGAATCCAGAGCCCATTCCACCAACCGAATCCTAATTATTGGGCTGTCAAATTCAGGGCCATTAACTACCTGCCTTAATCACCCCAGGGCCCAGTATCAAACAACTAAGAACAGCACCCCAGTCACAGCTTGCTGGAATTTACAAGGCTTTGTTGCCCAATCTGGCCTCTTAAGTCATGATTCTCCTACCACAGCCTTGCAAGTAGCTGGGATTACAAGTGTGTGCCACCACACCCAGGATGTACGTTTTCATATTAAACTGGTTATAATCCAAAAAAAGATGAATTTTTAAAAATCTTTTGCCTGCAAACATATCTCCATTTTAGTTCACAATCATTTATAGTTTTGTCTTACATCAATTAGATTTGATACTTTTAAGGAGTATATTTTTAAAGCTTCATACTTGATATGACTGACATCTCTACATTGCCTACATTGACCTTGCAATCTTCAAACTTTTTTTGTGTATACAACTCAAAATCATCTATGAATGATTTCTTTCTTTTAGAATCTTTTGTTCTTGCAATATTGTCTAAGACCTCCAGTCCATTATAAGGTTGAGTGAGAGAAGTGGGCATCTTAGTTTCACTCAGATCTCACAGGAAAAGCTTTCAACGTTTCTGTTAATTGTTTTTACTATAGCATTTTTGTAGATAGGGAAACCCTTTCTTATAAGATCCCACCACTGTATGTTCCCAAGAACATCTTCAAGAGATTACTGGGACTTTATATAAGTCTTTGGGATAATTGATTTTTCTTCACCATGTATAACTGCTTTTTTTTTTTTTTTTTTTTTTTTTTTAAATACAGGGTCTCACAAAGCTGCTTAGGGCCTTGCTAAATTGCTGAGGCTGGCTTTGAACTTGTCATCCTCCAAATCGCTGAGATTACAGGCATACAATGGCACTGTTTTTGAATGTTAAATCAATGATACATTCGACTTGGTCTTGATGTTTTTGTTTCTGGATTTGACCAGTATTTTGTTTAGGATTTTCATTTGTTCATGAATGAGAATCTTTGTAGGGTTTGTAGTTTCCTTTTTCTTTTATTATATGTCTTTTTTTCCTTTCCAGATAATCAATTTATTAGTATTTTTAAAGACCCAACTTTGGCTATTTGTTTGTGAGGTTTTTCTATGCATGAGATTGTTTTATACATTTTTGCTCATTTCTTTTCCTACTGGAAGGGAGGTACTGTTGCTGAATGTGTCCTCCCAAAATTCATATTGAAATCCTAATCCCCAATGTGATGTTAAGAGGTGGGACATTTGTGGGTGATTAACTCATTAGGATGAAGACCTGAGTGGGATTAGTGCCTTTATAAAAGAAGCCCACGGGAGCTGCCTTAGCCCTTTCAGCCATGTGTGGTGCCATCTGAGGGAATGGACCCTCACTAAGACACCACCTTGATCTTGGGACTTCCCAGTTTCCAGAACTGAAATTTGTTTTGCAGCATCAGGAATCTAACCCAGGGATTCTCAAGCACACTAAACAAGTGCTCTACTAGTGAGCTATATTCAAAGCCCAAGAAGTGTATTTAGTTACAAGCTACCCAGCTTATGATAGTTACAGATGATGTAACTTATGATAGATCTAAAACAGGAGGCTTATTTTGTTTATCCTAAGTACTTGGCTCACTGAATTTCTAGCCTTTCAAATAGCATTTAAGGCTGGAAGCACATTTTTTTTTGCTGAACCCAAGTTTTTATATGTAGTATATCATTTAAAGATTCTAATTTTTATTCTGATCAACAAATTATAGGTCAAATAGGAACCAAGAGACATTAAAGAATAATAACATTTTTTTAGGCAGCTGCTGATTCTAGTTTATAGATGCAAACAGGCTTCTAGAGGCCTCATACTGGTAGTAAAGGCAAAGGTTTTGTGGGAGGTGAGAAAGCCACCTGTTTTAATTTGCTAAGTGATTCAGCAAAAAGCCCTGCTATGTAAACACGGGTTGCGCTTGAGAATGAGGGCCCATAAACAAAATAAGTTTACATCTGAGCCATAGTTCCATAATAAGAATAAAGGCCATTTTCTTGAAGTTGGTAGCACATTGCTGCAATCTTGTGTTGAGGATTCCCAAGACTTACCCAGACTAAAGGTAGGAAAGCATGCTGGATTATTTTGTTCCCTTTTAGATATCCAACTACAGGAACTGCAAACATTTCTCAAAAGTATTGGTTTATGTATTTTTAAAAAATACAATTCATGGTTTATGGCTTATAAATAGGAACTGCTAGTTCTCCTAGGAGAATGGGTACTTTGTTAGTTAAGCAGACCTATTAAGAGTGACATAATATGTAAATCAGAATGATAGTAGACTCTATTGAGTTTCAGGATACAAAATTATACTTAGATTTCTCAACTCAATTTGCTTTCTTGTCATTTTAATTTAAAAAATTGTAGCCAAGTATAACACCTAGATTCACAATTATAATTCAGTAATTTTGAAAATTCCAAGGCTGTGGCCAATAGAAACTAGTGATAACAAAAATCAACTTTGTTTTACAGATTAACAAAATAAGGTCAAGAAAAGAAGGGCTGGAGTTGTGGCTCGGTGGTGGAGCACTTGCCTAGCACAGTGAGGCACTGGATTCAATCCTCAGCACCACATAAAAGTTAAAAAAAAAAAAGTTGTTTAAAAAGAGAAAGGAAAAGAAGCATTCTCACATTCACTCAAGCAGTTTAACGACAACATGAAAATCAATTGAGTATAAAGTAAGAAAGATAATGCTGAGACATTTGGTACAAAAACTGTCCTTTATTTTGTATTGTCCTATTTAAGTTCTATTATTTTTAATACCACTACTTTGAAAAGCAATACAGATTAATAAATAAAAATTAAAAAATGAGTCTTGGTACAGAAAACACATTTAGTAAATTAAAGCAAACAACTAAAATTGGGGAGATACAAGACAGCAAGACAAGTCAAAGAGTCAAATTACCCAACGAGCTACTCTATTGAGTCATTTCTTCAAGTTCTAGTGACTATTTAGTAAGTACATCAGCCAAAGAAATAGAAGCAAATGAAGGCTTTTGTGCTGTATAAAGTGCTAATTTAATCCACAAAAAGAGAAAATAAGAAAAATCACTAATAAAAGTAATGGTCACTCAATTCAAATTAATATTAGTTTACAACATATAGCTAGTGTTTTAACTCTGTATGAGCAACATCTAAGTGCCTGCATAGCTAGTTTTTTAAACTTCACAGAAAATCCAGTATAATACCAAGTGCTTATCATACAAATATAAAAGAATAGCCTTAAGAAGTTATTCAAATGTTAATAATACTATGGTCCTACAAGAGGCCTCTTCCAGAGTCTAGTAACTAGATTATCGCAGTAACAATGTATCCAAACAAAGAGAACAGTTATATACACAAATCATACATCATTGTGAGATAGTCATGAATATGATCACTGGCCTTCTAGTTCTAAAGCTTCAACAATTTGTGCAGCAGAAGGACGATCTTTAGGATCTTCATTAGTGCATACAGAGAAGAGTTCAATTACTTTCTGGTAGGATTCATCCAGTTCTTCCATATTAATAGGTGGCCTGGTTCCCAATGCTGCATAATATGCCTCATCATTGAAGTCACTTTCATCAAAAGTTTTATCTACTCGCAAAGGAATTAAGAGATTGAAATAAGCTTAACTATTTAAGGTCATGGAAAAGCTTAATAGCTTACCTTCTTGAAGTAAGACCAGTGTGCTTTCCATTGTACCACAGGCAATCTCTCAGTCATCTTGCCACTGAGTAGATTACTACTATCTTAGATTTTTAGGCTACCAACTCATAACTCCGCCTATGACACATTTTCAATATTTTTTTTCTCAAACAAGGGGAGTTTTTAAGGTAACTTTGTTTCTCTAGACCTACCTAAATTTATTTACTTATTTTCCATCAATCTAATTCTCACTTATATAACATTATATCTAACCAAATTAATCACCAGTATTAATGTACTCTGTACCTTACAAACTGTCTTCTAAGTCAAACCAACTTGCCTTTTAAAAAAATATATCTTAATGTAAAGATATAATTGTATAAGCTAATCTGCAATGTGAAGTGAAGAGACTGGGATTTATGTTCTATTCATACCACTAGTCTGGGGATGTAGTTTAGTGGTAGAGCATTTATCTAGCATGTGCAAGGCCCTGGGTTGGATCCCTAGAACTGAAAAAACAACAATAATAAAACAAAACTTACCTTCATCATCATCATCATCATAAAAATTAAAGTGTGGAATAGATAAAGTCATCATTTCCCACAGAGTAAGGCCATATGCAAATATGTCTGCCTTATCAGTAATGATGCCATTTTCCTCCAAAGCTTCCTTGGGCTTCCAAGGCTCAGTACCAATGTAACAGGCCTCAGGATCAGTCACTGAAATAAGCAAAATGCAAGTAAAAAAGTTATGAGAGCAAGCATTAGAAATTCCTAAGCAACACAAAGAAAAATGGGCAAATAGTTTGGATGGGGAGTTCACAGGATAATCAAATACCCAGCAAACATGAAAATACATTCAACTTCGTTGATAAAGTACTTTCCCTGTATCAGAATGGTAAACACTCAAAGTGGTAAGTTGTCAAGGACAGAGGGAAACAATTCTCTTAGAAAGTGGTAGAAATATAAATAGGTTGTGGATGACAAGATTTCAGACTCTAGAGCCAGACTGAATTCAAAAGCCAGACTCTAGTGCCTCCTCTGAATTCAGAGACATGCGAGCTGTTGGCCTTCAAGGATCCTTAATGGGCCTCAGGTTTTTCAGGTTTTTCGTTTTGTGAACTTGCTGTCATAAGACTGAGGATGAAGTTTCACTTTGATGTTTTCGCAACTGCT
Source organism: Sciurus vulgaris (assembly GCF_902686455.1). Classification (NCBI taxonomy): domain Eukaryota; kingdom Metazoa; phylum Chordata; class Mammalia; order Rodentia; family Sciuridae; genus Sciurus; species Sciurus vulgaris. Next base: position 9,955,687 of record NC_136465.1, on the reverse strand, counting down.
AAGTCAGAAAATAGGGAAAGGGTCAAGTCCACATTGGCTCTTAAAGCTTCTGCTCAGGAATGACACAGGTTCACTCACATTTCTATTTAATTTTAGAATCGATTCATCAATTTCAAAGAAAAAGACATCCATAATTCTGACTGGGAATAGAATGAATCTCTATGTCAATTTGGGAAGAATTAATATCTCAAAAGTATTGAGGTTCCAGTCTACAATCGTGATATTTCTCCATTTAGTTATACATTATTTAATTATCTCACTTATGCTTTATTTACTGATGCTTTACTACTAATACACAGAAATATAATAGCCAACTTCACTTTTTCTAGTCGTTTTATAGATTTCTTGGATGTTTAAAAGAAATCAGCAGAAACACCTACCTCAAGTTTTCTTTGTGGGAATGTCTCTTTAATAGATATAGGGCTATTGGATTCCCCATTTTCTTCCTGTATCAATTTTTTCTAATTATATTTTTTTCAAGGCAATTGTTCTTTTAAGTTGTCAAATTTAGTGGCATAAACTTTGTCTTATTATTCTTTAATTGTTTGTAGAATCTGTAGCTGTAATTCTTTTTCATTCCTGACATTGTTTTCTCTTTTTTCCTGATTAATCTATAAGGATTTATAACTATTATTATCTTTTCCATGAACCAGCTTTAGGCTTTATTAATATTTTCTAGTGTTTGTTTTTTCTTCTGATTCCTGCTCATACCTTTCTTATTCCCCTTCTTTAGCCTACTTTGGATCTGTTTTGCTCTTTTCTGGCTTGCAAGTGAACACAGGTGATTGATTTAGAACTTTTTTTTTTTTTTACTGTAGTCACTAACAGCTACAGATTTCCCTTTAGACCCTTCTTTAGTTTTTCCTCACATATTTTAATGTTGTCTTTCCTTATTATGTAATTCAAAATACTCTCCAATTGCCCTCATTGTTTTCTTTGACCTGTAGGTTATTTAAATTTTTGATGTTAAACTTCCAAATATTTGAGGTTTTCCTAGATATCTTGGTAGTTTCTAAATTAATTCCATGTGGCCCACAAACATTCTGATTTATTTGTAATGTTGTAAATTTTCCTTTTCATATTGAAAAGCTTTACTTCTACAACTAGAAAAAATTCAAAGTAACAGACAATATTCACTAGGTAATATTAAAGTATATTTAAAAAATGGAATTTTTCAATATTTGATTAATATAAACTCCCTTTCTTCACAAATATGGATAGAGTGAAAACAAAATGAGTTAATGTAAAATTTACTTTCAAAAATAGGAAAAAAAAAACCCATGGATCCCAAGATTGATTTGGTTAATCTGTCTGTTAGGTGGGTGACCCCTTCCTCCCTCGTACTGGGTACACTCTGGTGGAAGAGGATTGTTCTCAGTCAAGGGTATACACATGAGCAGCTGGGCTCCCCTACTAGAACCTCCAAACAAGCTCTCAAGGTCCAAATTGAAAACTGATGTAACTAAAGTTTCTACTCATCCCACAGTTCCAAGCTTCCGCATTGTTTGTTCAGGGAGAACTTTCCTGACATCCATCTGGGGTAAGTGCCATCTCCCTGAGAGGCATGCAGCTTGAGGAATAAACCTCGGTTGTTTTAAGTCACAGAGGTTTTTGAGGTCTACTTTACCACAGCAAAACTTGCCTGAGCTGAATGATGTACCAGCAGCAGCATCTACAGTGCATGAGGACACATTACCCTACACTGCTGATCAGACCAATATTGTTATTCCTTTGACAGGGTATTTACCAGTAAGGCACTATCCTTGGAGTCAAGGACACTACAGCGGAAAAACAACCACAAGGTTCCATGTTCTTAGAGCTTACAAGTCTAACAGAATTAGAGAAACATTAATAGGTAATTTAAATAGGTATGATAAATGTTAACAGTGATTCACTAGGCTCACTGTCATTTAATCTTGCTTTTAAAAAATTACTACCATCAAATATAGTTTCCTAATTGCCATTTTAATTTTTTTCATTTCTCAAGTCTATTTATAAGACTTCCATCTATTTCTCACTGATTAGCAATAATTCTTAATGCATTAGAAATATTAATCTTTTATACATTATTTTCTGTTTGTAGTGTCTTAATCTCCCTGTTCTCCCCATATAGCCACACACAGAAACTTTTTTCTTTAAATTAGAGGAGTAATCATGGTTTTTCCTTAATAGTTTATTGCTTTGGTATCCTATTTAAAGTCCTCCCCAAACCCAACAGCAGTGAAATATTTATCTACAATTTTTCCTACTGTTTTTTTTTTTTTACCCAATCTTCAATTTGTGAGGATTAAAATGTGAAGACAGAAAACAGCTGTATTTTTTCTAAAATGTCCAGATAACATCATTTATTGGTTAAACTACCTCTTCCTAATACAAAAATGGCAACTTTGTCACAAAAATTCTGGAAACTATTTCCTGACTAGATTTCTGCCCATTTTGGATGTATATCACTGCTTTAATAACTCTAGCTCTACAAAACCATTTTTTCTCTTTTTCTTCTTTTTGGCAGTACTGGGAATCAAACCCCGGAGCACTCCCCCACTGAGTTACATTTCCAGTCCTTTTTAAAATTTTGAGGCAGGGTCTAGCTGTTGCACAGGTGACCTTGAACTGGGAATCTGCCTACCTCAGCTTCTCCAGGAGCTGCCCCAGGCAAGCACCACTGTGCCCAGCTTTATAAAACTTTTAAACATCTCCTCCTCATTCTTTCACAGTATTTTCCTGGCTATGTCTGAACAGTATCTTAACTAGGTTTTGATTTGTTGTAATTCTTATTTTTTGAGTATTTTCTAAGTGGAATTTGATTTTTCCTTTCAGCCAAAAATTATTTACACGTTTTAAATTCATAAAATAATTAGGAGTTTTTATTTCTTATTTTGCTACATATTTCTATATTTACAGCACTGACATCAATACATGTCAACTACTAAACTACTTTTTATAATCTGCAGTTTTCTTTTGTGACCTAATAATACATGGCCAATTTTAATAAATATTAATTTCCCCCCACCGCTGCACTAGGGACTGAACCTAGGGGCTGCTCAACCGCCGAGCTCCACCCCAGTCCTTTCTGCTTTTTAAAACAGCCTCTCACCAAGTTGCTGAGGCCGCCCTAGAACTTGCCTCATCCTCCTGAGTCACTGGAATTACAGGCATTGCTAGAACTACAGGTGTGTGCCATCTGGCAATTTTAATAAATACACTAATGCAGAGAGTTCAATCATATTACTCAGATCTTTTACATCTTAGTTTTTTGTCTGATCTCTTCAGTTTTGAGAATATTACACTAAAAAAAATCTCATTTTTATTACATTTGAAGAATTTCTTTTATTTCCCAAAGTTTTGATTTTGTTGTAGTTATTTAGCATAAGGGGTTCAGGACAATTCTATTTTTATCAATTATAGATATCATTATAGTCACTCTATTCTGGCTTTTGCCCTCAATTTGTAAACTTTGACTTCTGCTAGAAATTAAGGTTTACATATGATCTAAAAAGCATTCATGGACCATCGTTTTAATTAATATTCATATAAAAGAGGCATTCTCTTAAGTCTGGCACTTGATTCTCACCAAGAACATATCTTTAAATTTCTGAGAATGATCAGTATTTACAATAATGAGGGAAGAATGGGTTGAGCTGGGCCAAAAAGCAGAAAGCAGAAGACTGGTTTATATTAACATCCCTCTTTCCTAGTTCCACTCCAATTTCTTCATGCAGTTTCCCAAATATCATCACTTTACTGCTGAGAGTTCCCTTCAAAAACCTTATTAAAATTTTATTTTTCATTTCCAGATGTTTTACGTTTTAAAAATCTCAATCCACATTAGAAATCTTTCCCAAACCTATCTTCAGTTAAAACATAAGCTAATAATAAAGTCAATAATTAATGCTGTTTATGTGGTAAGGGAAGGAATTGGAGGCTAAGTCAAAGTGAATTAGAAAAATAGAAAAATTACATATTTTTCAAAAAGTTTTAAATCTTTGAACCATGTGAACTTACTATATATTTTTACATATAAAAATCAAAAATTTTAAAGTTGTCCAAAAAATTTTAAAATAATATTATTTACCAGTCATATTTTCATCCAGTGGTAGAGAGACTCCAACATCACAGATTTTAATTGTTTCAAAATCACCTTTAATTACAACATTTGAAGACTTTATGTCTCCATGAAGCAGTTTCTTTTCTTGGTGCAGATACTAAAATTGTAAAAAATTTAACACATATGAGCAGAAGTACAACTTAATCGACATATATAACCTTCCAATAAACTTCAGGACTGGAAATGTAGTTTGGTGGTACAGCACTTGCCTAGCATTCACAAGGTCATGGGTTCAATCCTCAGCACCACAAGAAAATAAATTTTAAAAAATAAATAACCTTTAAATAGAACTAATGACTTGAACTCCCTTCCTAAACTATAAACCTATCTGACCATCATTTCTAATTATTTGGAGCCAGAGAAGGAAACATCCCATATTATCTAAAAGATTTCTTAAAGATAGAAGTCTAATTATATATATGTTAACTGTATTTTCAAACTCATTTTATGAATTTATATATCAGAAGGTGCTACTGCAGTTTTCCAAATATATTTCAATTTTACTTGAGGCTACTATTTTAGAAATAATTTTGGAATCTTTCACAATCTTTCCTCAAATTGTTGTTTGTTTTTTCGGTAATGGGAATTAACTTAGGAATGCTCTACCACTAAACTAAATCCCCAACCCTTTTCAAAAATATTTTAGTTTTGAGACAGGTTCTCACTAAGTTGCAGAGGCTATCTTAGTCTCCTGGTTAGCCAGGACTACAGGCATGCACCACTGTGTCCAGCTGAAATTATTGAGTTAATGAAGAAATGACTTAGGACCACATAATTCAGAAGCAGAAGTGGAAGCAGAAATGTAATCTAAGACTACATTTCGTTTTACACATTAACTCCTTTTTGTATTTGGCAAGTAATACATTTTAAAATGTCCTGCAAAATAGTTATTTGTTCATTCTTCAGTATTTGAGCATTTCTCTATGAGCCCAGCTTAGAAATGAGATGGTTCTTGGTGTAGATGTGCTCTTTACACAAGAACATTTACATGCTTAATTTAAATGCAATCCATCACACGATGAACAGACCCAAGTATATTTACTCTGTGATTTATTAGTTCCATTATTTATACACATTAAAAATCATTACTAAATTCAGACTTTAAAATTTATCCTATTTAAAATTAGTTTATAAAGGTATTAGAATATGTATATTTAGAAACATTGCTTTTTTTCCTAATCTGTTTCATCAATCAATTTCATTTGAACTTTTAACATGCAACTTTGCATCACTATCATCATTACCTGATCCAGTTTCCATTCACCCAATAGTTTTCTGGAGCCAATGTTACTTCTGTGTAAGTGATTTAGTATACAGAATTTTTTATCCAAAAGCACAATAATTTCTTTGCACAAGACTGACAGTTTCCTTCATTGAACCTACAGGTATATACCCATGATATTCAAAACTTGACACCCCACAAAATAATCCATGGGGGTTTGCTTACATCAACATGGGGTAAGGCTATGCCCCTAGGAATAATTACTAAATTTATGTTAATGATCCATTTAACTAAGTCTAACATGATCTCTATTGCAAAACAACCTGGTCTCAAGTTATTTCAGGCATATGTGGGGGTCCTAAACAATACTTTCCTGATCAAAATAAAGAAACAGTAAGCTCTGCAATATAAGACTCTATACAGATTTTAACTTAAGGGTTAGGGTTAGATAAAATACAATGTTATAGTTACCTTTAGCCCTCTTGCCATGTTCAAAGCAACTTTTAAAATTATAGGTGCTGGAAAAGCATCTTGGCTATCTTTATTTCGCTCTTCTATTAAATCATTTAGAGACTTTTCACCTCCATACTCCATAGCAAGGCACAGACTGCCATCATTGGCTTCAGTAAAAGCACGATAACCTCGAGAAAACAGGACATGTCTTTTATACAGCACTGTGACCGAAAGCATGAATGTGGGCTAATACTAACGAGCATAGGATCAAACAGGCATTATTTACAAAACTAATTCAGTAGAAAAAATTTTAAATGCCTCCAGTGTTTGCCACTAGTACCACAAATTAAAATATTTTTATACTCTGTGCCTAAGTAGAATGATTTTGTACTAAGAATGCAAAATGAAAGCAGGAAATTATTTAAAGGAAGATCATTTTAATAGAACAGCACCATAATGACTATATCCTCATGAAGTTTAAATTTATACTTCAATATCTAAAGTATTTTTATGAGATTTTTTTTCTTTCTTTCAATCCAGGGGTTCTATACCACTAAGCTACATCTCCAACCCTTTTTATTTTAAGACAAATTCTCACTAAGTTGCCCAGGCTGACCTCAAACTTGCAATCCTCCTACTTCAGCCTCCAGAGTAGCACAGGTATGTGCCACTGCACTAGGCAAGAACTTTTTTTTAAGACTTTCCAATTAATTTGATTCCTAACAATCTCTAGCCCAAATCTCTTCATTTTTACTAGTGAAACCAGAACAACATTATTTTACAAACAGGTAACAAATGAGTTTAAAACTTACCTACAATGTTTGGATGATGAAGGTTTTTCAAAATCTTAGCCTCATCAGTTAGTCTCTTTTGATATATACTCCGATAATCATCACTACATATGGGATTAATCTTTTTCACAGCCCAAGGAGAATGAGACAAACCTCTTGGAGATCTAAAATAAGTAAGTAAATAAATATATACACACATATGTGTATATACTAATAAAAAAATAGTATGAAAATGAATAAAGACAACAATACACTTTCATACAAGAACTTTCAAATTTTGAAAGAGACCTAACAGTAATTGTTTTTAAAAAATACTTAAAGTATTTTAGACTGTCAATGCCTCTGCTACTTGTCTTTTGCAACTGGAACATAAGATGAGAGAAATCTGATGTCTATATGCAGAGATGGAATAAAAAGAGAAGGATAAGGATGGACTGTTACAAACTATGTAAAATTATAAATTTTAAGCTAGGCACATGCCTATAATCCCACAACTGGGGAGGATCTCAAGTTCAAAGCCAGCTTCAGCAACTTAGCAAGGCCCAAAGCAATTTAGTGAAACCTTGTCTCAAATAAAAAAGAGAAAGGGCAGAGGATGTGGCTCAGTGGTAGAGTGTCCCTGGGTTCAATTCCCAATACCAAAATAATAATAATAATAATAATAATAATAATAACAATAATAATAATAATAAAATGTGTATATATATATATATACGCACACACATTTTAAACTTGAAAACTACTATACTATTTTCTATTTTTTCTCTTCTAGCATACCATACAACCAAATACTTATTAAGCATTTATATGAATCAGAGCTGAGTTACAGAATAAAATAATAAACAGTAAACCTTAAGAAATTTAACTTAAAGAGATAAAAAAAACACTTGACCCATATATTATCACCCAAAGAATAGAATGCTATTCTTCACCAACGAATATTGTACTTCTACACAGATCAATTTATATGTCTCATATGCTCAAAGACATACTTAAGAAGAGAATAAGAAACATAAAAATGAGAAAAATATAAATTTTTTATTTTCCTAGAAAGATTCATCCATGTTCAGAGTATTTAAGGTGTAAATAGTTAAAGGCTAAATAAATAGGCAAAACAAAGGGAGAGGCTTACTTGGTAAGTTAGGCATTTATTAGTGAAGAGAATCATGAAAGTGAAAACATGCAGCATAAGGACACAAAGGCTAATGAAAGGGTTTCAAAGGTTCGAGACAAAAGTTTTCACCATAAGAACATAAAACAACAGACTGGGCTGCAATGGTGGCTCAGTAGTGCAGCACTTGCCTACCATGTGTGAGGACCTGGGCTCTCGGCCTCAGCAAAGGGGAAGGGATGTAGCCAGGCATGGGGGTGCACACCTGTAATCCCAGTTCAGAGGCTGAGGAGGTGGCTCCCAAGCTCCAGGCCAGCCTGGGCAACTTAGTAAGACCCTGTGTCAAAAAATAAAAAGGGCCTGAGATGTAGCTCAGGAAGAGCAGCCCTGGTTCCATCCCAGTACCAAAAAAGAGAGAAAAAAGAATAGAGACTGAACCAAAGATACAGTTAGCTTTGTACTCTCACAGGCAGAGCCCTGCATTGCATAACTTTGCTTAACTGAAAATCCTGTACCCAAAAGAACCATAAGATTTCTTAATTCATAAATACATATTATCTATAAGTTCATCTAAATTGTTTTAAACTTCCAGGATTTTTTTTTTTTTTTTTTTTTTTGAGGTACCAGGGATTGAACCCAAGGATGCTTTACCACTGAGCCACATATCCAGCCCTTTTTTTAAATATTTTATTTAGAGACAGGGTCTCTCTGAGTTGCTTAGAGCCTTGCTAAGTTACTGAGGCTGGCTTTGAACTTGCAATCCTCCTACCTTGGCCCCCAGAGCCACTGGGACTACCAGCATGCACTGCTGTGCCCAGCTAAACTTCCAGTTTTAAATGACAGCAGCATTTGAGTGGAAACCTCTTCCATATCATTATAAGGTTTAAAAAAAAAAAAAACAGCCATTTTTCAAGTTTCAGGGTTACCCCGTAGCTCTTGAATGTTTAGAATCTAGTGAGAAAGTCCATCCTTTCCTTTTCCATACTTACTCTGATCTACAGAATAACAAGAACTGATTTATAAAATCTGAATAAAATACTTGGCTAAGCTAAAAATTGGTTCATAAAAATAATAAAACAAATTTCTGATGAGATTATGCAAGGAAAAATAAATAAAAGGAAGCATAAATAATACTGCAAATAAAAATGGGAACATGACTACAGATATACAAAAATTTTACTCAATAGTTTAAAATCTTCCTACAAGAAATAAAAGGCATAGATGATTCTATAAGTGACTTTACTAAACTCTCAAGAAATCTGCTGTTCAATCTCATACAAACTATTCCTCAGAAAATGGAAAATAAAAGGAACTCTAAGTCTAGTATAACTTTCATTTTTAAAAAAATCAAAAAGGGAGTGCAGGAAAAGGAAAATCACAACCAACTTCACTCATATATACTTACGGAACAAAAATTCCTAGCAAATATTAACAATCAATTTATTTAATAATCAAAATATGTTGGATATCTTAGGAATTCAAACTCGACTTAACATTAAGAAATATAGACTTCTGGATTAAAATTATAGCTTCAATGTATACATATAGTAGCACATGCCTGTAATCCCAGTGACTGGAGGATGAGGCAGGAGGATTGTAAGTTTAAGGCCAGCCTCAGCAACTTAGTGAGGCCCTAAGCAACTTAGCAAGACCCTTTCTCAAAATAAAAAATAAAAAAGGCTAGGGATGAGGCTCAGTGGTTCAATCCCCAGTACCAACAAACATATACATATACTTTTATCCTTTCCAAATCCCTCTAAAATCATAGCAAATAGCTGTTTTAAGACATATACGAGAATGGAAATAATAGTAGAGGAGACAAGAGCAATACAATTTCAGAAGCTAAAAAGCAGATGAAAGCAATTGACCTAAAAGGCCCAGTGAACTGCTTGAAACATACGTAAAAAGCAGGTGGATTCCTATATACCAGTCCCAAGTCTGTACCACTGGGCAGGCCCCAACCCGACTTCTAGAGACCTGCTTGGGGAGGAGGTAAACAGAGGGTCTTCAGCCTTTGGTTTACTAACAGTTGAAAACATGAGAATCATGTAGGAAACAGGGTAGTAACTAATAGCCATAGGTATACTAAATGCTCAATGAGTTTTTACATGTGTACACATCTGTTACTGATATATCCAGATCAAGATATACAACACGTCTACAGCCTCAAAAGACTTGGGTATTATTTTTAAGAAAGGTAATTAAAAACAAGATTTAAAAACTGAAAAATTCAACCAAAACCTTGGAAGACACAATTTGGGAAATCTCCAAGAAAACAGCAAAAGACAAGACAACCACACAAAAAATAGGTTAGAAATGAGTCCAGTAAGTTCAATATCCAAATAATAGGATTTGAAGTAAAAAATAGAGAAAAAAGGTTGAAAATCATCAACAATTCTTTTTTTAATTCTAAAAATTTAAGAACAGGAACTATCAAATGCCAAGAGGCACACACAAAGACATGCCATTGTCATATTTCAGGATAATGGCAACCATCAGATCAAAAAGATCTGGGAGAGGAGGAGAGACAGATGACATAAAACATGAAAAGCAATCAGCAATCAGAAAGGCTTCACAACTCTCAGCAGCAACACTATAAACTAAAAAGCAATGTTGGTGACTGACAGTCTCAAAATTCTGGAGGAAAATTATTCCCAAACAAGAAATGCTTCAGGAATACCCACTCGTATGTAATTGCTAGAATATTCTCAATTCATTAGCCTCTATTAAAGAAAGCATTTCTGTTTGGAAACAATATAAATGTAGACGATGCTAAGATAGCCTAAGAAAGGCCGGACTAATCAGGCTGATTCCAAGAATACATTAAGGAATACATATTAACTGAGTCATCTGCCACTTCAATATGAAACTAGATAAAAAGTAATGACTAAAAGAAACAATTTTGGGGAAAAAAAAAAAAAAACTGTTGCCAGGTACAGTGGCACTCGCCTGTAATCCCAATAACTGAGGAGGCTAAGGCAGGAGGACTACAAGTTCAATGCCTACCTAGGCAACTTAGTGACTGTCTCAAAATTAAAAAAAAAAAAAAAGAAAAAAGCTGGGGATATAGGTACCTCAGTGGTAGAGCACCTTGTGGGGGTTCAATCCCCAGTAAAACACACACAGACACACACACACACAAACTGTTGACATCTATATTATTAATAATTAGCACCATACTTATTCAATTACTTCAATTTTTCTAACACAATCTTCCTACTTTACAATCATATATTTCCTCCTTTTGATAACAATGCCATAAGAAAGAAAACCCTTTTGACTTCTTTTAGAAGGAAAGATTTGGGAAGGCAACTCACCAGATAGAGGAAGTATCAGTCACTATCATTTTCAACTAATGGCTTCCTCTTTGAAGTTTACTTACTGAGAATCTTATGTTAATACCACAAAGGAAACTGTTTCCTCTGCCACTTCCCCTTCTTATAGAAGCCAAGGAAAAAATTATAAGGTAAACTACTTCCTCTTCAATAATTCATCAGGAGGAAGTTACAAGAAAAGTATACCAGGCAAGAGTGCTGGAAGTTATTGCATTCTGGGGACTGGAATACAGCAGTCGGGCAGGACAAGAGGCATACCCCAAAGCCACATACTTGAATTTTCATATTCCGTCTTTGTTTCTGAGTTCCATGTGAAAGGCTAACCTGAAATTTTACACTCACCTTTTCATTAGGTAAACATTTACCCCAGTCCCAAAGCCAAGCTTCTGCATAAATGGAGAGGCAGGAATATTTATACATGGAGTTGAACATAACACTAAATGTCAGAAAGAGAAACAAAAAAAAACAATTAGTATTTGAAATACCTAACAAAAGCATCCTAATGTTTCAAAAATACTGTCATTAAGACTACTAATTGGCATAATCCTTTTGGAGAGCAATTATAGTTATCTACCCTAATCTTAAATGGACACCCTTTGACCAAGCCTACTTTTAAAATTCTGTACAACACTAACCCTGAAGCAGATGTCAGTAAATGGCCTGTTTCTGTATAGCCCACAGACTAAGAATGAATTGTTTTCACATTTTTAAAGTATTGTTAAAAAATAAAGAACATACAACAGAGTTCCTGTGTGGCCTTCTAGGTCGAAACTATGTACCAACTGCCCTTTTACAAATGTTTCCTGAACCCTTGCATCACAACATTTGAATATTTGAATATTGGGCATTTCTTTTTTCTTTCTTTCTTTTTTTTTTTTTTTTGGCACTGAGGGTTGAACCCAGGGGTGCTCTACCACTGAGCTATAAATCCCAAGCCCTTTTATGTTTCATTTTGAGATCTGAGTTGTTCAGGCTGGCCTTGAACTTAGCCTCCCTAGTCGCTGGGATTACAGGCATGCATCACCATGCCCAGAATGTGTTTTGTTTTTGTGACTGCAAAAAAAAAAAAAAGACTAAAAAAAAGCATACAACCCTAAGTGATCATCATCAGAAGCCTAATTATAGTATACATTCCAGAGCATTATAGTCTTTAAAAAGATGTGATAAAGGAGTTCTACTTCTGCTCATGAACTATTAACTGCTTGAAATTACCCTCTCACCATGAACAACTGGAACACCTGGCACAATATAATGGTTTTTAGACATAACAACAAGCAAATTAGGTCTGTGTTCTCCAACAGAAGAGAAACAAAGAAGTGAGCCCTGTATCATTGCCCTAACTTTCTGCATAAAGGCAGTTTACAGGCTGCAACATAAAGGAAAACAGGTTGGCAGTCTTGTCAACTAAGGGGAAAGAGATCAAAGAGGCTAGGTGACTAGAATTTGTAGAGCAGAGAACTGAAGAGGAGGGAGCTGGAAAACGAGTGCTCTGAAGATCTGGAAAGCTCTCCCAATGAGTGCTTGGCTAAGTACTCATCTGCACACACAATGGTTAAGATCCCCAAAACCAGGAAAGTAACAAGCTAAATACTTACTGGAAATCACACAAGTCTAGGAATAAGTTCACTTTACCATCAGTCAGAATGTGGTAACCCTGGTCACAACTTGGAAGAAACAGCTAACTTTTAGCCCAACATAAAAAAATCTATCAAAAATCTTAAAAGCAAGTCCCAAAAGGAATAGACTAACATGCAGGTAAGTTAACTTTAGACCTTAATGAAATCAAACACTCCGAAAGAATAACAAAGTCCAGCACTTAATGATGTAAAATATAAAAAAATTACCAACCATGAAAGAAGCAAGGAAATATGCCCCACACCAGGACAAAAATAAACCAACAGAAACATACCATCAAATGACAGGGATGGTAGAATTAACTGACAAGAAATCTTAAACATATAAATCTTAAAAACGTGCTTAATGATGTAAAGAAAACTTGAAGAATGAAAAATACAACAGATAAGAAAAATCACCTTTGAGTCTAAGAAAGGTGAACAGACTCTCAAGATACAGCAACAAAACTACCAAAAATGAAGCGGGGGGGGGGGGGGGGGGGGGGGAGCCAGTGAGCTATGGGGCAATAACAAAATAGCAAATTTAAATTCCACCATAATTTATTAAGTGTAAATGGTCTAAATTGTTATCCAATCATCTCTGCCACAAGAAACATATTCTGTATTTATGTGTTCAGTACAGAAGCCATTACCCAAATGTGGTTACTTAGACTAGAAGTGTGGCTAATACAAATGAGGAACTAAATGGTGATTTTACTTAATTATGATTAATTTGAATCCAAATTTAAATAGCCACATGTGGCTAATGATGAACTAATCCAACTAAAGGCAGAAGTTGTCAGAATGAATAGAAACAAAACTGCATGATATTTACAGTAAACTCACTTTTAAATATAAAAACAAATAAAGGTTGGAAAACATGCCATTCAAACAATCAAAATAAAGCTGGATGGCTCTGTTAATATCACATAAAATGGGCTTCAAAACCAAGTATCACTCAGGATAAAGAAAGGCATTTTGTAATAGTTAAGTGGTAAATTCATCAAAAGAAATAACTATCCTAAATGTGTTAAGTACTTAACAACAAAGCTTCAAAATACATGAAGCAAAAAGTAACAGAACTGAAGGGAAGAAAAATCCAGACAAATCCATAATTGTAGTTGAAGACTTTAACATTCCTCTCTCAGTAATTAAGAGAAAATACAGAAAAAAATCAGTAGGGATACAAAGGACCTGAATAAAACAAACAGGTCAAATGGATTAACCTAATTGACATGTATGCAACACTGCACCCAGCAACAGATGAAATATGACCTTTCACATACGTGCAACATTCACCAAAACAGAAGAACCTCAAGTCAAACTGATTTAAAAAAAAAAAAAAAAAAAAAAAAACACATAAAATACCAGCATCAGACACCAAAAAGGACAGAAGGGTAATCAGGGTATATCAAAAATAACTTTATGCCAATAATTTGAATATTTAGAAGTAATGGACAAATTCCTCAAATATGCTAATAAAGTTCACAAAGAAAAAAAAAAACAGATAACTTGAATAGTACTATATTTATTAACTGTGAAACCAGTTTAAAATCTTCCTATAAACTGGGAGTTGTGGCACACACCTGTAATCCCAACTACTTGGGAGGCTGAGGTGAGCATGAATACAGCAAATGTCAGCAAATCAAGTCACCAATAGATAAAATACATCTTGACCAAAGTGGCTTTACCCCAGGAATAAAATGCTGGTTTAACATTTGAAAATTAAAATAATTTGGTACATTAACAGATTAAAAAAATAAAACTGATTCAGTAGAAGTACTTGACAAAATTCAATTTCCATTTATAATAATCGGGAACAGGAGGAATATTTCTCAAACTGATGCGTGTTTGTTACATCAAATATAATATACTGAGAGCAAGGCGGATGTGTCCACTAAAACTTTTTTTTAATTCAGTACTGGAGATTGAATCCAGGGGCACTCTACCACTGAGCTATAACTCCCTTTATTTTTCCCCCTTATTTTAGTTGTTGCTGGACTTTTATTTTATTTACTTATTTATATGCAATGCTGAGCGACTCACACATGCTAGGCAAGTGATCTACCACTGAGTCACAACCCCAGCCCCATCCCCAATCTTTTTCATATTTTACTTGAGACAGGGTGTTGCTAAGACCAAGGCTGTCCTCAAACTTGAAATCTTCCTGCCTCAGCCTCCCAATTACCTAGGTGTCCGGAGCCGGCAGGTCACGCGCCCTGCCTTGCCTCAAGGTCACGCGCCTTGGCTCATGGTCAGGCGCTTTGACTCATGGTCACGCCCCCTGCCACGCCTCATGCTGAGCTAAGATGGCGCCTGCCAGATGCTGGCGGGGCGTGCCATTACCTGTTTATACACCTGTCAGACTATACCGGGTGCATCACACTAGATTGCGTGGTGCTTCATGATTGGACAATTACACTTCCTTATTGGAGTTCTGGCGCGAGACTAGTCTTGCCTTCGCTCGCTTTACTCTGATTGGTTTCTGTACTTTGTATTAACTGTTTATTCCTCTAATAAACAAGACTTGATCAGGCTTTTGTCTTGTCTCCATTTCTCGTGTCTCTTGTCTCTTTCAATCCCAGCACCCCGCTCCAGGTACCCGTTGATGTCCTGCGGGCTGGGGCACCTAGGATTACAGGCTTGTGCCACTGTGGCTGATTTTAGTCTTATTTATTATTTTTTAAAAAATGTTAGTACTGGACATTGAACCCAGTGGTGCTTTACCACTGAGCTACTTTACCAGTCCTTTTTATTTTTTATTTTGAGACAGGCGGTCACTCTTAAGTTGCTGAGGCTGGCCTCAAACTAGCACTCCTCCTGCCTCAGCCTCCCAAGTTGCTGGAGTCACAGGTGTGTACCACCATGCCAAGCTGATTTTAACTATTTTTAATATAATGTGAATTAAGAGTCAAGATTCATTTTTTGGATATAGAGATCCAATTGTTGAAAAGATTTTCCTCCTCTCACTGAATTGCCTTAAAAAATATCTTTTCCTCATAAGAGCATGTAAGGAAGGGAGAAATGTAAAGCAATTCCTCAATGGTTCAAGCTAAACTGATTCTTCACCAGGCTGTTAGAGTTAATTAGTCCATAGGTAACCAAACTCTGTCCTATTAAATAAGTCTTGTTAAGATTAACATTATAAAAGAGACTTACACTAGAGCCATGCATGAAAGATAGTAAAAGAACAAACTAAAACAACACTAAGACCTTTCTAGTAGTAACAACAATGAAGAAACATCTCATTACATCTGTCTTACCAGATTTCCTTTTATCAGATAATTTGCTTGGTGTCTTGAAATCATCAATTCCTTCCATTGTAACAACCACTCTAGGTCCTATGATAAAAATAATGTTACACTGCAGTTACAAAGAATACAACTCTTGTTGACACAGAAAAATTCCTGTAACATCACTCATTTTTATAAGAACACAAATTCTGAAAATTGAAAAAGACCTCGACAAATATTTTGTCCAATTTTATTTATAGTGAGAAAAGTGAAAGCCAAAGGTAGTTACTCACCTGTGTTCGTACTATTAGTAATTGGGGGGGAGGGGTTATTAATCACAAAATAATATATGCACTTGATGAAAGAAAACCCACTTAGTTCAAAAAGGTAAAAAGAATGTCTTCCTCTCACACATCCCAGAAGTTGGAAACAGTTCTCCCATCCAGGAAAATGTCTATGCAAACAACATTCTTCATAATAGCCACATAGATGATAAATGTATAAACAAAATGTGGTATATGTACACAAAGAAATATTATTCAGTCAAAAAAGGAATAAGGTACTGATATAGACAACATAAATGAACCTTGAAAATATCATGCTAAGTGAAAGAAAAGAGACACAGAAGGCCACATATATGATGATCCCTTTTGCAGAAAATATCCTGATTTCCTGATGAGCAGACTGGTTAGGACTATGTCAAGAATGGCTCCATTTTCTCAACTGAGCACCTAGAAAAACAGGGGCACTGTTGAGAGTAGAAATTCACCTTTCCATGCCACATTAAACGTCTAGGTAGAAATGTCAAATATATGGCCATATTTGTGTACCTAGGATATAAGTCTGGAATCCAATGGCTGAAGACAAATTTGTGAGATAACAGCACAGAGGTGGCGCTAAGGCCAAGAGAGTAGGTAAGACCACCAGGGCATCCGTGTAAGAAGAGGTTAGCAAAGTCGGATGCTGAAAACCCTGGCCAGTAGAGTGACCTGGCAAGACTCATTGCCAACTAAAAACCACTGAATTTTTTCATCATTTTCTTGAGACACAGGGAACTGCCACACCTTGCATGCTTAAGCCGTGTGCACGCACATGTACCGAGCCCCTGCCCCTCGCAGTTGTCTGAGGCACGTCTTAAACGACAGCTCTGGGCTGGCTGTTCACAGGTTCTGCAGACGGCAAGTCAGTTCTTAGAAGACGGGACGCAGCCTGTGGGTTTCCTGGAGGACGATCCGCCTTAGCAGCGGTGCTGCCGTGGCCGGGCGGCACGCCACGCTCCGTGGAGGACCGGAGACAGTTTTCGAAGCCAAGAGCTGTGCAAGGAGCGGTACTCAAACGTTAGCAGGCCGGCAGGCGGACCGGCGGACCTGCTGTCCGAAGGCCCAGGCCCCGGGACTCTGCCGGCCACGCCGGGTGCGGATGGCGGCGGAAAAGGGGAAACCGAAAGAATGGGAGAGAAACTGGCGCTCGTGAGAAAAGAGACGCAAAAGGCGCAGAGGCAGCGGGCGAGGCCCGGACGCTGGCGGAGGCCCCAGAGCCGGCAGCCCGGCCCGGGAGGCAGCGCGTCCCCGCCGCGTCCCCGCCGCCGAGCACCGGGCCTTCCTCTCGGGAACCGCCGCCGCGCCCCGCGCTCGAGCGAGGGGAGGAAGAAAGCGCCCACTTGGAAGCGGAGCGACGCCGCGGAGTAAGGACAGAAGAAACGTACGTGTCGTCCTCAAAAGGCCCCAGCCGGAAACCCGCACCACCACACAGGCGGCAGCGGCCGTTGCGTCCCGACCGCTCTTCACTTTCAAAAGGCCGCGCGCCGCCCCCGCGGCGGCCGGGAACTACGGCGGGCGCGAGGGACAGAAGGCGCCGGATTCGCCGTCCCGCTTCGTCCGCCCCCCGGTGCGCTTCCAAGGCGAGTGGGAGGAAGAGAGACGCAGAAAGGACGAGCTGATTGACGCCACTGTCTGCAGTTTGGAAGGTGGAAGCTGTTCCCCAATTGCAAACGCTTGGATCTGGGTTCAGAACGTGTAATGATCAGTACGTAAATTTTATCAGGTTTCTGTGACCTGGAAACACCACAGCAACTCTTGTCTCAGAGGAACTGCCATTTGGGCTGAGAATAAAAATAAATATTTAGTAGTTTTGCTAACCCTTGTAATTACAAAATTCAGTTCACCATTCACTCACTTAATCAACAAATACTTACCTAGTACTTGCTATGTGCCAAGTGTGCATGGCCTGCCCATAGCATAGATAATTTATGGTTGTCACTACCAAAGACAGAAAGTGGTTAAGTCACAGAATTGTCCCTG
Organism: Sciurus vulgaris; assembly: GCF_902686455.1. Taxonomy (NCBI): domain Eukaryota; kingdom Metazoa; phylum Chordata; class Mammalia; order Rodentia; family Sciuridae; genus Sciurus; species Sciurus vulgaris. The sequence continues at coordinate 9,937,524 of NC_136465.1, read as the reverse complement.
TTCTGGAAGGGCTTAATATCTATGAGGGTGAAGGATGGGAAGTGCCCTAGGAACACACACACACACCCCATAATACAAAAGAGACTAGGGTACTTCCCTAAGAGGAGCAGGGTGTGTAGATGTTTAAAAGAGCATGACCGCTTCAGTTTGGAGGAAATCAACTCACTTCAGGTCTAGAAAGATAGGATTGCTTGTTTCCTAAGATTTTATCACACATGTATGTATTTTGACATGACATGTATTTATTCATGTGCTTGTGTACATTTAAACGCATGCGCATAGCGCACACACACTCAATGAACTCTTGGTGAAATCAATTTCATTGATTTCTTTTTTACTGCTAATCTTCAGAAAGCTTCTCCAGTTCATTTTAAGGCACGTTTTATAGAGATAGACCATTCTATATGTAAGTCTGTAAGAATCTGTAAGAAAGATGCTCTTGCATGTACTTTCATATGTAATCATGAATTACAATTTTGGGGCAGGGGAAGTACTGGAGATTGAACCCAGGGGCACTCAACCACTAAGCCACATCTCCAGCACCTCCCCCCCCCCCTTTTTTTTTTTACAATTTTTTAAATGGGAAGAGAAGCTTACTTTTCTTAATTTATATTTATCTTGAGCCAGATTAATCAAGAAAAATTATTGGTTATTTTGTGTTCTGTGTTGTTAAACAACTGTTGGGGGTGGAGACTGGGAAAAGACAGGCAGCAAAGAGACTCAACAGGAGTCACAGTGTACTCACAGGGTACCCCAGTGAGTGAGAGGTGGCTTGTTTCCTCTTCCCACCCACTCCAGCTATTTCAAATAAAATGGAAGTCATTCTAAGATTCTTGCTCAGCTTCCACCCTTCAAAGTCACATCCACCTGCATCTATTACCTTCCTTAGCCCATCTTCTCAAACCTCAGGAGAAAAAGGTCCTTTCTCCTGCCCAAGGTGATGCTTCAGGACACAGCTCTGCCCTTCCCCACACTGCATCCAAATCACTCCTCTCTCCTAAGACTTTGCCTCACCCCCACCCCCCCTGCCCAATTGTCCTTTTACTTCTAAATCCAACAGTAGGCACTTGGGGCAGTGGCACATGCCTGTAATCCCAGCAACTCAGGAGCCTGAGACAGGAGGAGAGCAAGTTCAAAGTTAGCCTTAGCAACTTAGGCCCTAAGCAACTTAGTGAGACCCGTCTTAAATGAAAAGTGAACAGGGCTGGATATGTAGTTCAGTAGAGAAGCACCTCTGGATTCAATCCCCAGTACAAAAAGAAAAAATAAATCAAACAACAATTACTGTCGTGAGTGTGCTATGCCACTTGACATAGACAAAACACTTTTTGTCTTTCCACAATGTCAAAATTTATTGAATAATTTATGGTTTGAATGTGCGGTGTCCCCCAAAATCTCACTGTGAGACAATGCAAGAAGGTTCAGGGAAGAAATGATTGGGTTATAACTTTAACCTAGTCAGTGAAGTAATCCCTGATGGAATTAACTGAGTGGTAACTGGAGGTAAGTGGGGTGTGGTTGAAGGAAGTGATTAATGGGAGGACTGGCTTTGGGGTATATATTTGTACCCGGCGAGTAGAGTCTCTAGCTCTGCTTTCTGATCATCTTGTGAGCTGCTTCCCTCTGCCACACTCTTCCACCATGATGTCCTGCCTCACCTCCAGCCCTAAGGAATGGAGCTGTCAGTGGACTGAGACCTCTGAAACTGTTAGCCCCCAAATAAGCTTTTCCTCTTCTACAGTTGTGCTGGTCAAATCATTTAGTCACAGCAGCCAAAAAGCCGACTACAATAACAATAACATAAATTCACAGGCTGCACCACTTCCTTCAGTGACAATTCACCGAGTACTGGTGGCTCACCTGGTCATCATAAACTGGGCAAACACAAGTGCCTTTACTCCAGTCTTAATTTCTAATATCTGTACACTCCAGTCACACATCCTTCAAATAATGATATATATAAATAGGCCAGAGAAAGACTAAGAAAGGGTTAAAGGTTTAGAAAGGTTTTCAGGATGCTGTGCCAGGAGCCCAGGCAGAGAGAGATGTGAAGGCAGAGTCACTGTAGGTGGTCAGTAAGGATTTTAACAAACCAGTTCAGCAGAATTGTCAAAGCAGAGGGGGGCTGGGGTTGTGGCTCAGTGGTAGAGCACTTGCCTAGTGTGCATGAGGCCCTGGTTCGATCCTTGACACCACATAAAAATAAAGATATTGTGTCTACCTAGGGCTAAAACAAAACATTTAAAAAAAAAAAAAAGAGCAGAGTTTCTGTTTCAGTATCAGCCTGGAGTGGGCCATGCCTGTCATCACAGGCAGGAGAACCATAATTTCCTGTCCCCATCGGAAATTGAAGTTCATCAGGCCCATCATGAGGGACCAGATGACAAGGTCAGGGAACTGAAACCAGTCTTGAAAATCAGAATCAGGTCCTCATTCCTCTGGTGTTGAAGTTTAAGCACTCAAGAAACACTGAGGCAAGAAAAACACCTTTTATTTAAAGGATAGAACGGGGGAGGGGGGCACTCCTCTGGAGAGGAGGGGTCCAGAGCTGGTGCCCAAGGGTGTGGGGTCTCTTGTCCCTTGGTAGATTTAGGTTTCCTTTCTTCTCATGCCCCCTCCTCCCACCCTGCCTATATGACCAAAGTGTCCAAAAGGGCAGGAAGAGAGAGCCAAGGCGGGGTGATTGCTTGTTTGGAAAGTGTGATCCTTCCCCTCCCCTAAAGGCTGTTTGCAGCCCGGTTATGGGAGGCTAGCTACCCCGGTTATGGGGAGGGCTAGCTACCATTTCCTTTCTTTGGTAATCAGCTACCTTTGCCCTGGTCTCAGTACCACCATGTTCAGTCTTGGTGGGGGAGACTCCTCCTGTTATGGGTCTCCAGTGAGGGCTTCATCTGGTGAGGCTGATAAGCTCCTGTGTCTGGCATTCTTAGACACAGGATGTCCACATGTCCAGCTACTCCTTGCTTTAGTTGGATAAGTTGGCACATGTAAGTGATATCAGTTTGTGCCCTTGGTGGTGCAGGCAGATGGTAATTATTTACTTTACAAACAATGTATGGAGTCTTCTACCCTGGCACCTATGGTCAGATGGAGTAACTTAGAGCAAACTAATACTTTTCAAAATGGAGTGACTCAGCGATAGGCCCAGGCTGAGAACTGCTGTTCTGTACATCAAAGAGTAATTCAGAGGAGGGCATGGGCTGCTCTCCAGAGTAACAATAACAGCAAATAGTACTTCTTATGTGTCAGGCATTGTTCCAAGTGTTTGTATATGTATTGATGTATTAAATTCTCACAACTCGATCAGGAAGACTATTATGGTTATTATACCTCATTTTTGAAAGAAGAAACCAACTGGGGCACAAAGAAGAGATTTGCCTAATTCATGGAACTAACAATTGGTAGACAGGATTCAAACCCATGTTGAGCCTAGACTTGGCTTTAACAAATGTGCTCACAATGTCTTCCATCTGATACATTCGTGCACTGCCCCCAGCCTTCCCTTTGTGGGTCACCTCTTCCAGACAGGGGAAGATAATGTCTCATCTCGCCTTACCTCTAGTCTCATTCTAATTTTTTATGAAGGATAATATTGTAGAACTCACCATATTTTCTTTAATGTCTAAAATGTCCTACATGTTTTAGTAAGTCTTACATTTTTACAAGCCCCGTATGTTCTGTTCTTTACTGGCTAGTAAAATCCTGCCTGAAGCCAGAGCCCAAAAGCTTCTTAATTAACCATTGCTTGTGAAAAGAAACTCTAGAGAGATGAGATTATTGACACAGGTGTAAGATGAGGCCAGAAGCATGCGTGAGAATGGAGGCCCTTGCACAGATGCGTGGCCATCCTGTTCTCCATCTTGTGCCTGTACGAGGTCTTCCAGAGACGGTGCTAGAAACACCTGGCCTTCCCGAGTTTAATGTTATCACCTGTGAAATGTAACTGTTAATCTGAAAACCTTGCATACTACCTGTTGTCATGGGAAACAGCTCCTAACCTGGTTCAGTTGTTTCTTTCAGTATATAAAGGCCTAAGGTAGCAAAAGAGCTGACTGATCTCCCTCCCTCCCTCCGTCCTTCCTTCCTTCCTTCCTTCCTTGTACTGGGGATTGAACCCAGGGATTACAACTCCTTGCCCTTTATGTTTCTATTTTGAGACAGGGTCTTGCTAAATTGCCCAGGGTGTCCTTGAACTTAAGATCCTGCCTCAGCCTCTGGAGTTGCTAAGATCACAGGCATGAGCCACTACGCCCAGTATCTAACTCTGTATTTGACTCTTGGCTGATTGGGCCCAAAGAATCATTGGCATCATCACCTTTTATGATATAAATTCTAACTTCTGCTCCATTGAGGTCCTTGCCTTTTTGATTTTCAAGGGCTTAACTTTTTGTTATTGGGGATTGAACCCAGGGGTACTTTGCCACTGAGCCAACATCCCCAGCCCTTTTCATTTTTATTTTGAGACAGGGAAAGGGCCTCATTAAGTTGTTGAGGCTGGCCTTGAACTTGCAATCCTCCTGCCTCAACTTCCCAAATCACTAGGATTACAGGTGTGCACCACCAAGTCCAGCTCAAGGGTTTAATTTTGAAATTGTTGTTTGTTTTTTTTAAAAGAGCATTAATATGTTTTCTCTTTTCTTTACTTATATTGATTCTAATCCTCTTTAAGGCAATGTGGATGCTGATTGACTACAAGAATGGCAAGAATATTTAGAAAAGAAATGAAAAATAAAAATTTAATTTTTTATCTTTTTACATCTGTATATCCAACCAGTTGACTTGACAATATTCCCTCCCTCCTCAGTTTCTTTCTCTTCTTTTTTTGTAGTTTTCATTGTAGAGATATTTTACCTCTTTGGTTAGATTGATTCCCAAGTTTTATATTTTTTGAGGCTATTGCAAATGGAGTTGTTTTCCTCATTTCCCTTTCATCTGTTTCATCGCTTGCATATAAAAATGCTGTAGATTTATGCGTGTTGATTTTATTGCCTGCTATTTTGCTGAATTCATTGATGAGGTCTAGAAGTTTTCTGGAGGAGGTTTTTGGATCCTCTAAATATAGAATCATGTCATCCGCAAGTAGTGACAGCTTAAGTTCCTCTTTTCCTATTCGTATCCCTTAATTTCTTTGGTCTGCCTAATTGCTCTGGCTAGAGTTTCAAGGACAGTGTTGAATAGAAGTGGTGAAAGAGAACATCCCTGTCTTGTTCCCATTTTAAATGGAATGGTTTGAGTTTTTCTCCATTAAGATGATGTTGGCCATGGGCTTAGCATAAATAACCTTTACAATGTTCAGGTATGTTCCTACTATCCCTCTTTTTTCTAGTGCTTTGAGCATGAAGGGGTGTTGTATTTTGTCGAATGCTTTTCTGCGTCAGTTGAAATAACCATGTGATTCTTATCCTTAAGTCTATTGATATGATGGATTAAGTTTATTGATTTATGGATGTTAAACCATCCTTGCATTGCAGGGATGAACCCCACTTGATCCTGGTGCACAATTTTATTAATATGTTTTTGGATACGGTTTGCCAATATTTTGTTAAGGATCTCAGCATCTATATTCATCAAGGATATTGGTCTAAAATTTTCTTTCCTTGATGTATCTTTTCCTGCTTTGGGTATGAGGGTGATATTAGCTTCATAGAATGAGTTCGGTAGGTACCCTCCTTTTCCATTTCCTGGAATACTTTGAGAAGTATTGGAGTGAGTTCTTCTTTGAAGGTCTTGTAGAACTCGGCTGAGAGTCCATCTGGTCCTGGGCTTTTCTTGGATGGTAGGTTTTTAATGGCTTCTTCTATTTCATTGCTTGATATTGATATGTTTAAATTGTATTTGTCATCCTGGTTCAGTTTGGGAGGAGCATATGTCTCTAGAATTTAATCAATGTCTTCAGTAGTTTCTATTTTGTTGGAATACACATTTTCGAAGTAGCTTCTCATTATGTTCTGTATCTCAGTGGTGTCTGCATTATATTTTCTTTTTCATCATGAATTTTAGTAATTTGAGTTTTCTCTTTCCTTCTCTTTGTGTGGCTAAGGGTTTGTCTATTTGTTTACTTTTTCAAAGAACCAACTTTTGTCAATTTTTGAATTGTTTCTTTTGTTTCAGTTTCATTGATTTCAGCTCTGATTTTAATTATTTCCTGTCTTCTACTACTTTTGCTGTTATTCTGTTCTTCTTTTCCTAGGGCTTTGAGCTGTAATGTTAGGTCATTTAGTTGTTGACTTTTCATTCTTTTCTGGAATGCGCTCCATGCAATGAATTTTCCTCTTAGTACCGCTTTCATAGTGTCCCGGAGATTTTGATATGTTGTATCATCATTCTTATTGACCTCTAAGAATTTTTTAATCTCCTCCCTGATGTTTTCTGTTATCCATGTTTCATTCAATAGCATATTATTTAGTCTCCACATGTAATTTCTGTTTTTTATTTCGCCATTGATATCTACTCTCAGTCCATTATGATGTGATAGAACACAAAGCAGTATCTCTATTTTTTTGCATTTCCTAAGGGCTGCTTTGTGGCATAATGTGTGGTCTATTTTCGAGAAGGTTCCATGTGCTGCTGAGAAGAAAGTAAATCCGCTCGTTGATGGACGGAATATTCTATTATATCTATTAAGTCTAGGTTATTGATTGTGTTATTGAGTTCTATGGTTTCTTTGGTTGGTTTTGTTTGGATGATCTGTCTAGTAGTGACAGCAGTGCATTAAAGTCACCCAGAATTATTGTGGTCTATTTGATTCCTGAAATTGAGAAGGATTTGTTTGATGTACAGGGATGCACCATTGTTTGGGGCATAAATATTTACTATCGTTATGTCTTCCTGATTTATGGTTCCCTTAAGTAGTATGAAATGTCCTTCTTTATCCCTTCTGACTAACTTTGGCTCGAAGTCCACTTTATCTGATATAAGGATGGAAACCCCCGCTTTTTTACTGGGTCCATGTGCGTGGTAGGTTTTTTCCCCATCCTTTCACCTTTAGTCTGTGGATGTCTTTTTCTATGAGATGAGTCTCTTGCAGGCAGCATATTGTTGGGTCTTTCTTTTTAATCCATTCTGCCAGTCTATGTCTTTTGATTGATGAGTTTAGGCCATTAATGTTCAGGGTTATTATTGAGAAATAATTATATTCCCAGTCATTTGGCTTAGTTTTGGTTTTTAAGTTGGCTTGGTTTCTCCTTTGAGTGGGTTTTCTCTAAGGTAGTTCCTCCCTTTGCTGACCTCCATTGTTGCTTTTCATTTCCTCCTCATGGAATATTTTGTTGAGAACATTCTGTAGTGCAGGCTTTCTATTTGTAAATTCTTTTAACTTTTGTTTATCATGGAAGGATTTTATTTCATCTTCAAATCTGAAGGTTAGTTTTGCTGAGTATAGTATTCTTGGTTGGCAACCATGTTCTTTCAGAGCTTGAAATATGTTGTTCCAGGCCCTTCTAGCTTTTAGAGTCTGGGTTGAGAAGTCTGCCGCGATTTGTATTGGTCTCCCCCTATATGTAATCTGATGCTTTTCTCTCACGACCCTCAAAATCCTTTTTATTTTGAATGTTAGGCATTTTCATTATAATGTGCCTTGATGTGGATCTGTTGTGTCTGTGCATTTGGTGTTCTGTAAGCCTCTTGTATTTGATTTTCCATTTCATTCTTCAGGTTTGGGAAATTTTCTGATATTATTTCATTAAATAGGTTGTTCATTCCTTTGGTTTGTATCTCTGTGCCTTCCTCAATCTCAATAATTCTTAAATTTGGTCTTTTCATGATGTCCCATAGTTCTTGGAGATTCTGTTCATGATTTCTTACCATCCTCTCTGTTTGGGCGACTTTATTTTCAAGACTAAATATTTTGTCTTCATTGTCTGAGGTTCTGTCTTCCAAGTGGTCTAGTCTTTTGGTGATGCTTTCTATTGAGTTTTTTATTTGGTTTATTGTTTCCTTCATTTCAAGGATTTCCGTTTGGTTTTTTTTTTTTTTTTTTTTTGAGAATCTCTCTTTCTTTGTTGAAATGATTTTTTGCTTCCTGCAGGTGCTCTTTCAGCTTATTGGAATTATCATTCATTGCCTACATTTGCTCTCTTATCTCATCCTTTGCTTCACGAATCATCTTAATCATGTATAATCTGAAGTCCTTTTCTGACATTCCTTCTCACATACTGTCATTGGATTCTATTAATATAGATTCTACTAATATAGAATTTGTTTGGGTAATTTTCTTCCCTTGTTTTTTCATGTTGTTCATGTATCTTCCCCTCTAGCAGTGCAGATCTGGGGTATTGCAGATTTCCCCCTATAGGCTTATAGTGGCCCTATAGGTTTCCAAAACCTTTTCTGATGATGAGCTTCAAGTCTCAGGATAGTAAATATTTATTTCTGATAATGAGCCAGCGTCTCAGGATGGGATTTGCCCCACCTAAAGATCGGAGCTACAGCTTCCAGAATTATCCAAGATGGCCACTCTGGCTCCAAATATGTTGACAAATGGGGAGCTGCAGCTCAGGGTGTGGACGTGGTCAGCTGGAGGTCCTGGAGGCAGGGTGCGGTTGGTCAGGCAGGGGTCCTGGATGTCTGGTGTGTTTGGTGTGGTTGCGGGATCCTGGAGGCCGGGTGCAATCAGTTGGTCTGGGGTCCCCGTGACAGGGCTCAGTCAGTTGGTCTGGGGGTCCTGGCGGTAGGGAGCAGTCAGTCGATGTGAGGGCCCCAGAGGCAGGGAGTGATTCTTCGGGCTGAGGGATCCTGGAGACGGGGCTCAGTCAGTCTGGCCAGGGTCCTATGGGGCCTGGCTGTTGTCTCAAAATGGCGGCAGCCACTTGTAATCAGACCTGCAGGTACTGTGACAGTGAACTTCCAGGCAACAGTAGGCAGCTGGTGCTCCACTGGCAGTCGGCGATCAGTTTGCTGACTGTTGTCGGAGGATCGGGAGATGAACCTCATGCGTTGGGCGATGGATAGGTGTAAGGCAGGCAATGGACAGGCAAGAGGCAGGCAAATGGCAGATGATAGGTGCCTGACAGTGAGCAATCTGCACTCAAAAAAGGCATTGATATGCTGGCAGACTACAGGTGATCACAGTAGACAAATGGGGTAAACAGCAGGGGATCGATAAGCAGCAAAAACTGCCTCACCGAGAAACAAATATCCTTTGCTTGAAACCCGAGTTACGGAGTGACAAGGAACGCAGCCTCCCTCTAGCCCGCCATCTTGGATCTACCCCAGTTCTTTATTTTTATCCAATTTTTTTATTCTGAAATAAAACTATCAAGAATAGTAAAAAGAATCCTTATATACCTTTTTTTTCATTTTGGTACTAGAGATTGAACCCAGAAGCACTTAACCACTGAGCTATGCCCCCAACCCTTTTTAGTTTTTTAATTTTTTAGTTTTGAGACAAGGTCTCCCTAAATTGCTAAGGCTGGTCTGGAACTTGGAATCCCCTGGCCTCAGCCTCCTGAGTTGCTGGTAGAGGCATGTACCACCATGCCTGGCCCCCATCCTATGTAATTGTCCAGATTCATCAAGTTAGCATTTTACCACATTTGTTTATCCAAATGTATCTTTGGTTGTTTTGGTTTGGAGCTGGGAATCAAACCCAGAGCCTCACGCGTGCTTGGCAAGCATTCTACCACTGAGCTACTTTCTCAGCTCTTTTTATTTTTGAGACAAGGTCTTGGTAAGTACCTTGCCATTCTCCTGCCTCAGCCTGCCAAGCAGCTGGAATTACAGGTTTCATCACTGCACCTGGCTAGGAGATGTAATGTTGATATTATGCTTTTATCTAGTTGATAGTCCATATTTCAGTTCAATTGGTTGTTTTAAATGACCTTCACAGCAGCATATACTTTGCCTTGTATAGGATCACATTGCATTTGATTATATCTCTTTCATCATCATCTGTCTTATCTGCACATTTCTCAGCCCTCCTTTGTCTTTTAGGATATTGAAAAATTTGAAGAGTATAAGCCAGTTATTTTGTAGAACATTCCTCAGTGTGGTTGAACTCTTTTAATCATTTTTACTTTTAATCTTAGTTGAGCAGGATCAAAGAGAATTATACTCAATATGCATATTTGTTTTTGCCTTCTCAAAGCTCTCAATTATATTTTAGTTGAGAAAAATAGTTACTGTTAAAATTTTATTTTTTATGTTAATTAAATGTGGCTTCTAATTAGCACTAACATCTCACATTGGTCGTTTATTTCTAGGGACAGCCTAGAGTCAGCTGTTATGTGGTTCCCTTTGCTTCTCAGAATTTTTTTTTTTTTGGACCTATTTTCTCATCTGTGAAATACTGTCTCTAAATCTAAGGCATTTTCTCAGCAAAAAAGTAAGGTTGAGGGCTGGGGAGATGCTCAGTCGGTACAGTGCTTGCCTTGCAAGCATGAGGCCCTGGGTTGGATCCCCAGCACCGCAAAAAAAAAAAAAAAAAGTAAGGTTGATTTGCTCAAGAGTATTTACTTAAATTATAATAGTGTTTAATCAGAATATTAAGTTGATTCCATTGTTAAATTATCTTTTCTTCTTTTTTAGGAATTGCTTCATGTTTGGCTGTTTCCTCAGCACCAATGAAATAGCATTTTCTGACCCAAACACCAGATGGAAAGTTATTTGCAACTAAGTACTTGCAACACTCCAAATTTCCTTGTGTACAATTTTAACAGCTAAGGCCAACTATTAAAAGCAGTTACACATGGATAAGCTCACATAACTCCTTATCATACAATATAAACTACTATTGAAATAAGAAATGCCAAGACACACCACACACACACACACACCTCTCTCTCTCTCTCTCTCTCTCTCTCTCTCTCTCTCTCTCTCTCTCTCTCTCTCTCTCTCTCTCTCTCTCTCTCTCTCTCTTTCTCTCTTTCTTTCCCCTAGTTTTGTTCCTTGTTATGTGCTGGAAATCCAGGGATAAATTTGGGTGAAAATTATCTGGGGATTTAAAGAAAGGAAATATCTTTGGGGTAACATACTTATAGCACTGTGAGTCCTTAATTATGAAACTTTATAACTGGGAAATAACTGGCCTCCATAAGAACATTGACCACATAAGGTGGTTTTCTACAGATGTCTTTTAAACAGTTATCTTTCAGAGTAGTGCATTTTTAGTCCAGGATTATCTCATACTCCATCAAGAAGGAAGGAGGCAAATCTAAATTCAGGCAAGCAATTTCCTATACCCAGTTTTTAAATAAGGTAGAATTTCTGAGTTCTTCTCAGAGTTCTCACTTCACAAGCATTTATCTGTAACAACTCAGCTGAATATTTTTAGTTTTAGTAAGAAAAGACAGTAAGGAATGAGTAAGATATCCTGTACTCCTTTATGCAGAACATAATTCCATAGCTTAATGTTTTAATCTTGAAAATCAAATGGATATCTTTCATCACATTGAATCAAATTATACATAGTAACTGCACTATTGTAATTTTTGTCGAATGAAAATGCAGATACTGCGGGCCTGGTGGTGTATGCCTATTATCTCAGCAACTCAGGTGGCTGAGCCAGGAGAATCAAGTTGGAGGCCAAACTCAGCAATTTAGTGAGGCCCTAAGCGACTTAATGAAACCTTGCCTCAAAATAAAAAAAAATAAATAGAAAGGGTTGGGGATATGGCTCAATGGTTAATGCCCCTGGGTCAATCCCTGGTACCAAAAGAAAGAAAATGCTGGTACTACCACTTAAGGGACCTGGTTCTTGGTGACTGGAGTAATTAACAAAATGAATGCCTACTTGGATTAGATGATTATTTTGGCTTCAGTTTTAAACATTGTTTGCTTCACTTGTCTTCATCTGAGATATCCGGCAAAAGTCCAAAATATGTGGTAACAGAACCATGGTTACAAATATATGTGAGCTGGTGTACCAGAGACATGACATTATGAAATACTGTACACTTAAATGTGCACACATTTTTCCAGTAGTATATTCTTGAATATGTAACTGAAAAGCAAAAATTATTCAGATTATTTTGATTCTTTAAATCATTGAACTTACTATCTAACCATAAGAATCTGAAGAAATAGTTTTTCCCAGTTTGTGTAACTCTGTAGAATCTGTTCATCTGCAATCTTTATTTGCCTATAAGTTAACATGGTTCCAAATTTTAAAGCCTGGACTCCACAAAGAATGTGAAAGTGTTAAAATGTGTGCAATTGTGAAAACAATGTTATTTCTGCACTGCTATTTTTTAAAATTCTTTTAGAGATTTTATTAAAATTTTTTATTAAACATTATTTCATTTGCTCATTGCTTTTGTGATGAATCAGTTAATTCTTAACATTACATTTGTTCTCTTATTCAATTGAATGCTCTGATTTATTTTTTATTAAGAATAGTAGATACTCTTTGAGGAAAAAAAAAAGAAAAATTGGATAATATAAAATAGATATTACCCTAAAAAGCTGTTTCTCTATAATTCTTCCAGTATGAGTATACATATTACTTCAAATTAATTAAATACACACCTGATCACTTAGGTATGTCTTTTATATCCACTTGTACTCTAAATGCATGTCATAATTTGCTGTTGATAGTTTTTGGTGTTTTGGTAGTTTTGTTGTTTTAAATCAAAGTATAACAGTACACTGAAAGGTCCTCATAGCAATGAGACCCCTACAGCAGTGAGCACTTCTAGCATCCAGATCTTGGTTTCTCTACAAAAAAGAACAAGAGGGGTCCTTGGAGAATGGTTCAGTCTAGAGCTGGGGCCATGAATGTTCAAGATGAGGTGTGCCTTAAAACTGTCAAAGTGATTATAAACAGTGAGAGTCTGAGAAACTATCAGAGCCAAGGGGTCATGACTCCTAAATGGAAAGGGGTATCCAAAATAGGGTGCTGAAATTGAAAAAGTTCATTAAGTGAAATAAATAAATCTTAATAAAATATGGACTTTAGTTAATTGTGTACCGATATTGGTTTGTTGATTGTGGTAAAAATACTCTAGTGATATAAAACGCTAATAATATGGGAATTGTGGTATGAGTTATATGGAAACATTTCTTGCAACTTTTCTGCAAATCAGAGTGTTTTTTAAAATTTATTTTGAAGTGTACATCTGAGAGTTATCACAAAGGAAATACCTTCATAACTACCAACGTTAAAAAAAAAACATTGCCAGCACCTTAGAAGTCATTTTTTTACCCTCTTAATTCTTTATTAGTTTCCTCAAATTGTAGTTAGTTTTTTACATGACACCTTTTGTATATTTTGAACTTTCTATAATTTGATTCATCCATATTGTTGCATGTAACTCATTTTTAGTGCCATATATTTCATCTTGAGAACATAATTTTTCTATATTTTTGGTGTGCAATTTTAGGTTATGATTCAGGTCTGTTGCCCTTTTATGTTTCATGTCTTTAACTTATTGATGTTTAGTTGTTTACATATTCAAGATATATATTTGTCAGTTTGATGGGTTAGAAATATTTTCTTCTACTTTGTGACTTTTTTCTTTTCTTTTGTATTGGAGATTAATCTCAGGGCACTTTACCACGGAGCTACATCCCTTATTTTGAGACAGGGTCTTGCTAAATTGCTGAGGCTGGCCTCAAACTTCCGATGCTCCTGCCTCATCCTCCTGAGTTGCTGGGATTCCAGGCATGTGCCACCATGCCCAACTATATTTTTAATTTTCTGTCTTTAATCTTGAAGTTCTTTAGTGTTATTCAGTTTGTCCATCTTTTCTTTGATGATCGATGCTTTCTTAAGAAATCTTTCCCTAAGATCATGAAGTTGTTTGTATTAATTGTCTTTTATTTTCTGTGTTCGGGGCCTTACTCAGTAAGATTTTCCCACCCAGGACTAGCAAATTCTCAGAGATAAACAATTCTTCCTTCCCCTCAGTGCTGGTCATCGAATCCAGCCCATTCCACCAACCGAATCCTAATTATTGGGCTGTCAAATTCAGGGCCATTAACTACCTGCCTTAATCACCCCAGGGCCCAGTATCACAACTAAGAACAGCACCCCAGTCACAGCTTGCTGGAATTTACAAGGCTTTGTTGCCCAATCTGGCCTCTTAAGTCATGATTCTCCTACCACAGCCTTGCAAGTAGCTGGGATTACAAGTGTGTGCCACCACACCCAGGATGTACGTTTTCATATTAAACTGGTTATAATCCAAAAAAGATGAATTTTTAAAAATCTTTTGCCTGCAAACATATCTCCATTTTAGTTCACAATCATTTATAGTTTTGTCTTACATCAATTAGATTTGATACTTTTAAGGAGTATATTTTTAAAGCTTCATACTTGATATGACTGACATCTCTACATTGCCTACATTGACCTTGCAATCTTCAAACTTTTTTTGTGTATACAACTCAAAATCATCTATGAATGATTTCTTTCTTTTAGAATCTTTTGTTCTTGCAATATTGTCTAAGACCTCCAGTCCATTATAAGGTTGAGTGAGAGAAGTGGGCATCTTTGTTTCACCCAGATCTCACAGGAAAAGCTTTCAACGTTTCTGTTAATTGTTTTTACTATAGCATTTTTGTAGATAGGGAAACCCTTTCTTATAAGATCCCACCACTGTATGTTCCCAAGAACATCTTCAAGAGATTACTGGGACTTTATATAAGTCTTTGGGATAATTGATTTTTCTTCACCATGTATAACTGCTTTTTTTTTTTTTTTTTTTTTTTTTTTTAAATACAGGGTCTCACAAAGCTGCTTAGGGCCTTGCTAAATTGCTGAGGCTGGCTTTGAACTTGTCATCCTCCAAATCGCTGAGATTACAGGCATACAATGGCACTGTTTTTGAATGTTAAATCAATGATACATTCGACTTGGTCTTGATGTTTTGTTTCTGGATTTGACCAGTATTTTGTTTAGGATTTTCATTTGTTCATGAATGAGAATCTTTGTAGGGTTTGTAGTTTCCTTTTTTTTATTATATGTCTTTTTTTCCTTTCCAGATAATCAATTTATTAGTATTTTTAAAGACCCAACTTTGGCTATTTGTTTGTGAGGTTTTTCTATGCATGAGATTGTTTTATACATTTTTGCTCATTTCTTTTCCTACTGGAAGGGAGGTACTGTTGCTGAATGTGTCCTCCCAAAATTCATATTGAAATCCTAATCCCCAATGTGATGTTAAGAGGTGGGACATTTGTGGGTGATTAACTCATTAGGATGAAGACCTGAGTGGGATTAGTGCCTTTTAAAAGAAGCCCACGGGAGCTGCCTTAGCCCTTTCAGCCATGTGTGGTGCCATCTGAGGGAATGGACCCTCACTAAGACACCACCTTGATCTTGGGACTTCCCAGTTTCCAGAACTGAAATTTGTTTTGCAGCATCAGGAATCTAACCCAGGGATTCTCAAGCACACTAAACAAGTGCTCTACTAGTGAGCTATATTCAAAGCCCAAGAAGTGTATTTAGTTACAAGCTACCCAGCTTATGATAGTTACAGATGATGTAACTTATGATAGATCTAAAACAGGAGGCTTATTTTGTTTATCCTAAGTACTTGGCTCACTGAATTTCTAGCCTTTCAAATAGCATTTAAGGCTGGAAGCACATTTTTTTTTGCTGAACCCAAGTTTTTATATGTAGTATATCATTTAAAGATTCTAATTTTTATTCTGATCAACAAATTATAGGTCAAATAGGAACCAAGAGACATTAAAGAATAATAACATTTTTTTAGGCAGCTGCTGATTCTAGTTTATAGATGCAAACAGGCTTCTAGAGGCCTCATACTGGTAGTAAAGGCAAAGGTTTTGTGGGAGGTGAGAAAGCCACCTGTTTTAATTTGCTAAGTGATTCAGCAAAAAGCCCTGCTATGTAAACACGGGTTGCGCTTGAGAATGAGGGCCCATAAACAAAATAAGTTTACATCTGAGCCATAGTTCCATAATAAGAATAAAGGCCATTTTCTTGAAGTTGGTAGCACATTGCTGCAATCTTGTGTTGAGGATTCCCAAGACTTACCCAGACTAAAGGTAGGAAAGCATGCTGGATTTTTTGTTCCCTTTTAGATATCCAACTACAGGAACTGCAAACATTTCTCAAAAGTATTGGTTTATGTATTTTTAAAAAATACAATTCATGGTTTATGGCTTATAAATAGGAACTGCTAGTTCTCCTAGGAGAATGGGTACTTTGTTAGTTAAGCAGACCTATTAAGAGTGACATAATATGTAAATCAGAATGATAGTAGACTCTTGAGTTTCAGGATACAAAATTATACTTAGATTTCTCAACTCAATTTGCTTTCTTGTCATTTTAATTTAAAAAATTGTAGCCAAGTATAACACCTAGATTCACAATTATAATTCAGTAATTTTGAAAATTCCAAGGCTGTGGCCAATAGAAACTAGTGATAACAAAAATCAACTTTGTTTTACAGATTAACAAAATAAGGTCAAGAAAAGAAGGGCTGGAGTTGTGGCTCGGTGGTGGAGCACTTGCCTAGCACAGTGAGGCACTGGATTCAATCCTCAGCACCACATAAAAGTTAAAAAAAAAAAGTTGTTTAAAAGAGAAAGGAAAAGAAGCATTCTCACATTCACTCAAGCAGTTTAACGACAACATGAAAATCAATTGAGTATAAAGTAAGAAAGATAATGCTGAGACATTTGGTACAAAAACTGTCCTTTATTTTGTATTGTCCTATTTAAGTTCTATTATTTTTAATACCACTACTTTGAAAGCAATACAGATTAATAAATAAAAATTAAAAAATGAGTCTTGGTACAGAAAACACATTTAGTAAATTAAAGCAAACAACTAAAATTGGGGAGATACAAGACAGCAAGACAAGTCAAAGAGTCAAATTACCCAACGAGCTACTCTATTGAGTCATTTCTTCAAGTTCTAGTGACTATTTAGTAAGTACAATCAGCCAAAGAAATAGAAGCAAATGAAGGCTTTTGTGCTGTATAAAGTGCTAATTTAATCCACAAAAAGAGAAAATAAGAAAATCACTAATAAAAGTATGGTCACTCAATTCAAATTAATATTAGTTTACAACATATAGCTAGTGTTTTAACTCTGTATGAGCAACATCTAAGTGCCTGCATAGCTAGTTTTTTAAACTTCACAGAAAATCCAGTATAATACCAAGTGCTTATCATACAAATATAAAAGAATAGCCTTAAGAAGTTATTCAAATGTTAATAATACTATGTCCTACAAGAGGCCTCTTCCAGAGTCTAGTAACTAGATTATCGCAGTAACAATGTATCCAAACAAAGAGAACAGTTATATACACAAATCATACATCATTGTGAGATAGTCATGAATATGATCACTGGCCTTCTAGTTCTAAAGCTTCAACAATTTGTGCAGCAGAAGGACGATCTTTAGGATCTTCATTAGTGCATACAGAGAAGAGTTCAATTACTTTCTGGTAGGATTCATCCAGTTCTTCCATATTAATAGGTGGGCCTGGTTCCCAATGCTGCATAATATGCCTCATCATTGAAGTCACTTTCATCAAAAGTTTTATCTACTCGCAAAGGAATTAAGAGATTGAAATAAGCTTAACTATTTAAGGTCATGGAAAAGCTTAATAGCTTACCTTCTTGAGTAAGACCAGTGTGCTTTCCATTGTACCACAGGCAATCTCTCATTCATCTTGCCACTGAGTAGATTACTACTATCTTAGATTTTTAGGCTACCCACTCATAACTCCGCCTATGACACATTTTCAATATTTTTTTTCTCAAACAAGGGGAGTTTTTAAGGTAACTTTGTTTCTCTAGACCTACCTAAATTTATTTACTTATTTTCCATCAATCTAATTCTCACTTATATAACATTATATCTAACCAAATTAATCACCAGTATTAATGTACTCTGTACCTTACAAACTGTCTTCTAAGTCAAACCAACTTGCCTTTTAAAAAAATATATCTTAATGTAAAGATATAATTGTATAAGCTAATCTTCAATGTGAAGTGAAGAGACTGGGATTTATGTTCTATTCATACCACTAGTCTGGGGATGTAGTTTAGTGGTAGAGCATTTATCTAGCATGTGCAAGGCCCTGGGTTGGATCCCTAGAACTGAAAAAACAACAATAATAAAACAAAACTTACCTTCATCATCATCATCATCATAAAAATTAAAGTGTGGAATAGATAAAGTCATCATTTCCCACAGAGTAAGGCCATATGCAAATATGTCTGCCTTATCAGTAATGATGCCATTTTCCTCCAAAGCTTCCTTGGGCTTCCAAGGCTCAGTACCAATGTAACAGGCCTCAGGATCAGTCACTGAAATAAGCAAAATGCAAGTAAAAAAGTTATGAGAGCAAGCATTAGAAATTCCTAAGCAACACAAAGAAAAATGGGCAAATAGTTTGGATGGGGAGTTCACAGGATAATCAAATACCCAGCAAACATGAAAATACATTCAACTTCGTTGATAAAGTACTTTCCCTGTATCAGAATGGTAAACACTCAAAGTGGTAAGTTGTCAAGGACAGAGGGAAACAATTCTCTTAGAAAGTGGTAGAAATATAAATAGGTTGTGGATGACAAGATTTCAGACTCTAGAGCCAGACTGAATTCAAAAGCCAGACTCTAGTGCCTCCTCTGAATTCAGAGACATGCGAGCTGTTGGCCTTCAAGGATCCTTAATGGGCCTCAGGTTTTTCAGGTTTTTCGTTTTGTGAACTTGCTGTCATAAGACTGAGGATGAAGTTTCACTTTGATGTTTTCGCAACTGCTAAGTCAGAAAATAGGGAAAGGGTCAAGTCCACATTGGCTCTTAAAGCTTCTGCTCAGGAATGACACAGGTTCACTCACATTTCTATTTAATTTTAGAATCGATTCATCAATTTCAAAGAAAAAGACATCCATAATTCTGACTGGGAATAGAATGAATCTCTATGTCAATTTGGGAAGAATTAATATCTCAAAAGTATTGAGGTTCCAGTCTACAATCGTGATATTTCTCCATTTAGTTATACATTATTTAATTATCTCACTTATGCTTTATTTACTGATGCTTTACTACTAATACACAGAAATATAATAGCCAACTTCACTTTTTCTAGTCGTTTTATAGATTTCTTGGATGTTTAAAAGAAATCAGCAGAAACACCTACCTCAAGTTTTCTTTGTGGGAATGTCTCTTTAATAGATATAGGGCTATTGGATTCCCCATTTTCTTCCTGTATCAATTTTTTCTAATTATATTTTTTTCAAGGCAATTGTTCTTTTAAGTTGTCAAATTTAGTGGCATAAACTTTGTCTTATTATTCTTTAATTGTTTGTAGAATCTGTAGCTGTAATTCTTTTTCATTCCTGACATTGTTTCTCTTTTTTCCTGATTAATCTATAAGGATTTATAACTATTATTATCTTTTCCATGAACCAGCTTTAGGCTTTATTAATATTTTCTAGTGTTTGTTTTTTCTTCTGATTCCTGCTCATACCTTTCTTATTCCCCTTCTTTAGCCTACTTTGGATCTGTTTTGCTCTTTTCTGGCTTGCAAGTGAACACAGGTGATTGATTTAGAACTTTTTTTTTTTTTACTGTAGTCACTAACAGCTACAGATTTCCCTTTAGACCCTTCTTAGTTTTTTCCTCACATATTTTAATGTTGTCTTTCCTTATTATGTAATTCAAAATACTCTCCAATTGCCCTCATTGTTTTCTTTGACCTGTAGGTTATTTAAATTTTTGATGTTAAACTTCCAAATATTTGAGGTTTTCCTAGATATCTTGGTAGTTTCTAAATTAATTCCATGTGGCCCACAAACATTCTGATTTATTTGTAATGTTGTAAATTTTCCTTTTCATATTGAAAAGCTTTACTTCTACAACTAGAAAAAATTCAAAGTAACAGACAATATTCACTAGGTAATATTAAAGTATATTTAAAAAATGGAATTTTTCAATATTTGATTAATATAAACTCCCTTTCTTCACAAATATGGATAGAGTGAAAACAAAATGAGTTAATGTAAAATTTACTTTCAAAAATAGGAAAAAAAAAACCCATGGATCCCAAGATTGATTTGGTTAATCTGTCTGTTAGGTGGGTGACCCCTTCCTCCCTCGTACTGGGTACACTCTGGTGGAAGAGGATTGTTCTCAGTCAAGGGTATACACATGAGCAGCTGGGCTCCCCTACTAGAACCTCCAAACAAGCTCTCAAGGTCCAAATTGAAAACTGATGTAACTAAAGTTTCTACTCATCCCACAGTTCCAAGCTTCCGCATTGTTTGTTCAGGGAGAACTTTCCTGACATCCATCTGGGGTAAGTGCCATCTCCCTGAGAGGCATGCAGCTTGAGGAATAAACCTCGGTTGTTTTAAGTCACAGAGGTTTTTGAGGTCTACTTTACCACAGCAAAACTTGCCTGAGCTGAATGATGTACCAGCAGCAGCATCTACAGTGCATGAGGACACATTACCCTACACTGCTGATCAGACCAATATTGTTATTCCTTTGACAGGGTATTTACCAGTAAGGCACTATCCTTGGAGTCAAGGACACTACAGCGGAAAAAACAACCACAAGGTTCCATGTTCTTAGAGCTTACAAGTCTAACAGAATTAGAGAAACATTAATAGGTAATTTAAATAGGTATGATAAATGTTAACAGTGATTCACTAGGCTCACTGTCATTTAATCTTGCTTTTAAAAAATTACTACCATCAAATATAGTTTCCTAATTGCCATTTTAATTTTTTCATTTCTCAAGTCTATTTATAAGACTTCCATCTATTTCTCACTGATTAGCAATAATTCTTAATGCATTAGAAATATTAATCTTTTATACATTATTTTCTGTTTGTAGTGTCTTAATCTCCCTGTTCTCCCCATATAGCCACACACAGAAACTTTTTTCTTTAAATTAGAGGAGTAATCATGGTTTTTCCTTAATAGTTTATTGCTTTGGTATCCTATTTAAAGTCCTCCCCAAACCCAACAGCAGTGAAATATTTATCTACAATTTTTCCTACTGTTTTTTTTTTTTTACCCAATCTTCAATTGTGAGGATTAAAATGTGAAGACAGAAAACAGCTGTATTTTTTCTAAAATGTCCAGATAACATCATTTATTGGTTAAACTACCTCTTCCTAATACAAAAATGGCAACTTTGTCACAAAATTCTGGAAACTATTTCCTGACTAGATTTCTGCCCATTTTGGATGTATATCACTGCTTTAATAACTCTAGCTCTACAAAACCATTTTTCTCTTTTTCTTCTTTTTGGCAGTACTGGGAATCAAACCCCGGAGCACTCCCCCACTGAGTTACATTTCCAGTCCTTTTTAAAATTTTGAGGCAGGGTCTAGCTGTTGCACAGGTGACCTTGAACTGGGAATCTGCCTACCTCAGCTTCTCCAGGAGCTGCCCCAGGCAAGCACCACTGTGCCCAGCTTTATAAAACTTTTAAACATCTCCTCCTCATTCTTTCACAGTATTTTCCTGGCTATGTCTGAACAGTATCTTAACTAGGTTTTGATTTGTTGTAATTCTTATTTTTTGAGTATTTTCTAAGTGGAATTTGATTTTTCCTTTCAGCCAAAAATTATTTACACGTTTTAAATTCATAAAATAATTAGGAGTTTTTATTTCTTATTTTGCTACATATTTCTATATTTACAGCACTGACATCAATACATGTCAACTACTAAACTACTTTTATAATCTGCAGTTTTCTTTTGTGACCTAATAATACATGGCCAATTTAATAAATATTAATTTCCCCCCACCGCTGCACTAGGGACGAACCTAGGGGCTGCTCAACCGCCGAGCTCCACCCCAGTCCTTTCTGCTTTTTAAAACAGCCTCTCACCAAGTTGCTGAGGCCGCCCTAGAACTTGCCTCATCCTCCTGAGTCACTGGAATACAGGCATTGCTAGAACTACAGGTGTGTGCCATCTGGCAATTTTAATAAATACACTAATGCAGAGAGTTCAATCATATTACTCAGATCTTTTACATCTTAGTTTTTGTCTGATCTCTTCAGTTTTGAGAATATTACACTAAAAAAAATCTCATTTTTATTACATTTGAAGAATTTCTTTATTTCCCAAAGTTTTGATTTTGTTGTAGTATTTAGCATAAGGGGTTCAGGACAATTCTATTTTTATCAATTATAGATATCATATAGTCACTCTATTCTGGCTTTTGCCCTCAATTTGTAAACTTTGACTTCTGCTAGAAATTAAGGTTTACATATGATCTAAAAAGCATTCATGGACCATCGTTTTAATTAATATTCATATAAAAGAGGCATTCTCTTAAGTCTGGCACTTGATTCTCACCAAGAACATATCTTTAAATTTCTGAGAATGATCATATTTACAATAATGAGGGAAGAATGGGTTGAGCTGGGCCAAAAAGCAGAAAGCAGAAGACTGGTTTATATTAACATCCCTCTTTCCTAGTTCCACTCCAATTTCTTCATGCAGTTTCCCAAATATCATCACTTTACTGCTGAGAGTTCCCTTCAAAAACCTTATTAAAATTTATTTTTCATTTCCAGATGTTTACGTTTTAAAAATCTCAATCCACATTAGAAATCTTTCCCAACCTATCTTCAGTAAAACATAAGCTAATAATAAAGTCAATAATTAATGCTGTTTATGTGGTAAGGGAAGGAATTGGAGGCTAAGTCAAAGTGAATTAGAAAATAGAAAAATTACATATTTTCAAAAGTTTAAATCTTTGAACCATGTGAACTTACTATATATTTTTACATATAAAATCAAAAATTTTAAAGTTGTCCAAAAAATTTTAAATAATATTATTTACCAGTCATATTTTCATCCAGTGTAGAGAGACTCCAACATCACAGATTTTAATTGTTTCAAAATCACCTTTAATTACAACATTTGAAGACTTTATGTCTCCATGAAGCAGTTTCTTTTCTTGGTGCAGATACTAAAATTGTAAAAAATTTAACACATATGAGCAGAAGTACAACTTAATCGACATATATAACCTTCCAATAAACTTCAGGACTGGAAATGTAGTTTGGTGGTACAGCACTTGCCTAGCATTCACAAGGTCATGGGTTCAATCCTCAGCACCACAAGAAAATAAATTTTAAAAAATAAATAACCTTTAAATAGAACTAATGACTTGAACTCCCTTCCTAAACTATAAACCTATCTGACCATCATTTCTAATTATTTGGAGCCAGAGAAGGAAACATCCCATATTATCTAAAAGATTTCTTAAAGATAGAAGTCTAATTATATATATGTTAACTGTATTTTCAAACTCATTTTATGAATTTATATATCAGAAGGTGCTACTGCAATTTTCCAAATATATTTCAATTTTACTTGAGGCTACTATTTTAGAAATAATTTTGGAATCTTTCACAATCTTTCCTCAAATTGTTGTTTGTTTTTTCGGTAATGGGAATTAACTTAGGAATGCTCTACCACTAAACTAAATCCCCAACCCTTTTCAAAAATATTTAGTTTTGAGACAGGTTCTCACTAAGTTGCAGAGGCTATCTTAGTCTCCTGGTTAGCCAGGACTACAGGCATGCACCACTGTGTCCAGCTGAAATTATTGAGTTAATGAAGAAATGACTTAGGACCACATAATTCAGAAGCAGAAGTGGAAGCAGAAATGTAATCTAAGACTACATTTCGTTTTACACATTAACTCCTTTTTGTATTTGGCAAGTAATACATTTTAAAATGTCCTGCAAAATAGTTATTTGTTCATTCTTCAGTATTTGAGCATTTCTCTATGAGCCCAGCTTAGAAATGAGATGGTTCTTGGTGTAGATGTGCTCTTTACACAAGAACATTTACATGCTTAATTTAAATGCAATCCATCACACGATGAACAGACCCAAGTATATTTACTCTGTGATTTATTAGTTCCATTATTTATACACATTAAAAATCATTACTAAATTCAGACTTTAAATTTATCCTATTTAAAATTAGTTTATAAGGTATTAGAATATGTATATTTAGAAACATTGCTTTTTTTCCTAATCTGTTTCATCAATCAATTCATTTGAACTTTTAACATGCAACTTTGCATCACTATCATCATTACCTGATCCAGTTTCCATTCACCCAATAGTTTTCTGGAGCCAATGTTACTTCTGTGTAAGTGGATTAGTATACAGAATTTTTTATCCAAAAGCACAATAATTTCTTTGCACAAGACTGACAGTTTCCTTCATTGAACCTACAGGTATAATACCCATGATATTCAAAACTTGACACCCCACAAAATAATCCATGGGGGTTTGCTTACATCAACATGGGTAAGGCTATGCCCCTAGGAATAATTACTAAATTTATGTTAATGATCCATTTAACTAAGTCTAACATGATCTCTATTGCAAAACAACCTGGTCTCAAGTTATTTCAGGCATATGTGGGGGTCCCTAAACAATACTTTCCTGATCAAAATAAAGAAACAGTAAGCTCTGCAATATAAGACCTCTATACAGATTTTAACTTAAGGGTTAGGGTTAGATAAAATACAATGTTATAGTTACCTTTAGCCCTCTTGCCATGTTCAAAGCAACTTTTAAAATTATAGGTGCTGGAAAAGCATCTTGGCTATCTTTATTTCGCTCTTCTATTAAATCATTTAGAGACTTTTCACCTCCATACTCCATAGCAAGGCACAGACTGCCATCATTGGCTTCAGTAAAAGCACGATAACCTCGAGAAAACAGGACATGTCTTTTATACAGCACTGTGACCGAAAGCATGAATGTGGGCTAATACTAACGAGCATAGGATCAAACAGGCATTATTTACAAAACTAATTCAGTAGAAAAAATTTTAAATGCCTCCAGTGTTTGCCACTAGTACCACAAATTAAAATATTTTTATACTCTGTGCCTAAGTAGAATGATTTTGTACTAAGAATGCAAAATGAAAGCAGGAAATTATTTAAAGGAAGATCATTTTAATAGAACAGCACCATATGACTATATCCTCATGAAGTTTAAATTTATACTTCAATATCTAAAGTATTTTTATGAGATTTTTTTTCTTTCTTTCAATCCAGGGGGTTCTATACCACTAAGCTACATCTCCAACCCTTTTTATTTTAAGACAAATTCTCACTAAGTTGCCCAGGCTGACCTCAAACTTGCAATCCTCCTACTTCAGCCTCCAGAGTAGCACAGGGTATGTGCCACTGCACTAGGCAAGAACTTTTTTTAAGACTTTCCAATTAATTTGATTCCTAACAATCTCTAGCCCAAATCTCTTCATTTTTACTAGTGAAACCAGAACAACATTATTTTACAAACAGGTAACAAATGAGTTTAAAACTTACCTACAATGTTTTGGATGATGAAGGTTTTTCAAAATCTTAGCCTCATCAGTTAGTCTCTTTTGATATATACTCCGATAATCATCACTACATATGGGATTAATCTTTTTCACAGCCCAAGGAGAATGAGACAAACCTCTTGGAGATCTAAAATAAGTAAGTAAATAAATATATACACACATATGTGTATATACTAATAAAAAAAATAGTATGAAAATGAATAAAGACAACAATACACTTTCATACAAGAACTTTCAAATTTTGAAAGAGACCTAACAGTAATTGTTTTTAAAAAATACTTAAAGTATTTTAGACTGTCAATGCCTCTGCTACTTGTCTTTTGCAACTGGAACATAAGATGAGAGAAATCTGATGTCTATATGCAGAGATGGAATAAAAAGAGAAGGATAAGGATGGACTGTTACAAACTATGTAAAATTATAAATTTTAAGCTAGGCACATGCCTATAATCCCACAACTGGGGAGGATCTCAAGTTCAAAGCCAGCTTCAGCAACTTAGCAAGGCCCAAAGCAATTTAGTGAAACCTTGTCTCAAATAAAAAAGAGAAAGGGCAGAGGATGTGGCTCAGTGGTAGAGTGTCCCTGGGTTCAATTCCCAATACCAAAATAATAATAATAATAATAATAATAATAATAATAATAACAATAATAATAATAATAAAATGTGTATATATATATATATACGCACACACATTTTAAACTTGAAAACTACTATACTATTTTCTATTTTTTCTCTTCTAGCATACCATACAACCAAATACTTATTAAGCATTTATATGAATCAGAGCTGAGTTACAGAATAAAATAATAAACAGTAAACCTTAAGAAATTTAACTTAAAGAGATAAAAAAAACACTTGACCCATATATTATCACCCAAAGAATAGAATGCTATTCTTCACCAACGAATATTGTACTTCTACACAGATCAATTTATATGTCTCATATGCTCAAAGACATACTTAAGAGAGAATAAGAAACATAAAAATGAGAAAAATATAAATTTTTTATTTTCCTAGAAAGATTCATCCATGTTCAGAGTATTTAAGGTGTAAATAGTTAAAGGCTAAATAAATAGGCAAAACAAAGGGAGAGGCTTACTTGGTAAGTTAGGCATTTATTAGTGAAGAGAATCATGAAAGTGAAAACATGCAGCATAAGGACACAAAGGCTAATGAAAGGGTTTCAAAGGTTCGAGACAAAAGTTTTCACCATAAGAACATAAAACAACAGACTGGGCTGCAATGGTGGCTCAGTAGTGCAGCACTTGCCTACCATGTGTGAGGACCTGGGCTCTCGGCCTCAGCAAAGGGGAAGGGATGTAGCCAGGCATGGGGGTGCACACCTGTAATCCCAGTTCAGAGGCTGAGGAGGTGGCTCCCAAGCTCCAGGCCAGCCTGGGCAACTTAGTAAGACCCTGTGTCAAAAAATAAAAAGGGCCTGAGATGTAGCTCAGGAAGAGCAGCCCTGGTTCCATCCCAGTACCAAAAAAGAGAGAAAAAAGAATAGAGACTGAACCAAAGATACAGTTAGCTTTGTACTCTCACAGGCAGAGCCCTGCATTGCATAACTTTGCTTAACTGAAAATCCTGTACCCAAAAGAACCATAAGATTTCTTAATTCATAAATACATATTATCTATAAGTTCATCTAAATTGTTTTTAAACTTCCAGGATTTTTTTTTTTTTTTTTTTTTTTTTGAGGTACCAGGGATTGAACCCAAGGATGCTTTACCACTGAGCCACATATCCAGCCCTTTTTTTAAATATTTTATTTAGAGACAGGGTCTCTCTGAGTTGCTTAGAGCCTTGCTAAGTTACTGAGGCTGGCTTTGAACTTGCAATCCTCCTACCTTGGCCCCCAGAGCCACTGGGACTACCAGCATGCACTGCTGTGCCCAGCTAAACTTCCAGTTTTAAATGACAGCAGCATTTGAGTGGAAACCTCTTCCATATCATTATAAGGTTTAAAAAAAAAAAAACAGCCATTTTTCAAGTTTCAGGGTTACCCCGTAGCTCTTGAATGTTTAGAATCTAGTGAGAAAGTCCATCCTTTCCTTTTCCATACTTACTCTGATCTACAGAATAACAAGAACTGATTTATAAAATCTGAATAAAATACTTGGCTAAGCTAAAAATTGGTTCATAAAAATAATAAAACAAATTTCTGATGAGATTATGCAAGGAAAAATAAATAAAAGGAAGCATAAATAATACTGCAAATAAAAATGGGAACATGACTACAGATATACAAAAATTTTACTCAATAGTTTAAAATCTTCCTACAAGAAATAAAAGGCATAGATGATTCTATAAGTGACTTTACTAAACTCTCAAGAAATCTGCTGTTCAATCTCATACAAACTATTCCTCAGAAAATGGAAAATAAAAGGAACTCTAAGTCTAGTATAACTTTCATTTTTAAAAAAAATCAAAAAGGGAGTGCAGGAAAAGGAAAATCACAACCAACTTCACTCATATACTTACGGAACAAAAATTCCTAGCAAATATTAACAATCAATTTATTTAATAATCAAAATATGTTGGATATCTTAGGAATTCAAACTCGACTTAACATTAAGAAATATAGACTTCTGGATTAAAATTATAGCTTCAATGTATACATATAGTAGCACATGCCTGTAATCCCAGTGACTGGAGGATGAGGCAGGAGGATTGTAAGTTTAAGGCCAGCCTCAGCAACTTAGTGAGGCCCTAAGCAACTTAGCAAGACCCTTTCTCAAAATAAAAAATAAAAAAGGCTAGGGATGAGGCTCAGTGGTTCAATCCCCAGTACCAACAAACATATACATATACTTTTATCCTTTCCAAATCCTCTAAAATCATAGCAAATAGCTGTTTTAAGACATATACGAGAATGGAAATAATAGTAGAGGAGACAAGAGCAATACAATTTCAGAAGCTAAAAAGCAGATGAAAGCAATTGACCTAAAAGGCCCAGTGAACTGCTTGAAACATACGTAAAAAGCAGGTGGATTCCTATATACCAGTCCCAAGTCTGTACCACTGGGCAGGCCCCAACCCGACTTCTAGAGACCTGCTTGGGGAGGAGGTAAAACAGAGGGTCTTCAGCCTTTGGTTTACTAACAGTTGAAAACATGAGAATCATGTAGGAACAGGGTAGTAACTAATAGCCATAGGTATACTAAATGCTCAATGAGTTTTTACATGTGTACACATCTGTTACTGATATATCCAGATCAAGATATACAACACGTCTACAGCCTCAAAAGACTTGGGTATTATTTTTAAGAAAGGTAATTAAAAACAAGATTTAAAAACTGAAAAATTCAACCAAAACCTTGGAAGACACAATTTGGGAAATCTCCAAGAAAACAGCAAAAGACAAGACAACCACACAAAAAATAGGTTAGAAATGAGTCCAGTAAGTTCAATATCCAAATAATAGGATTTGAAGTAAAAAATAGAGAAAAAAGGTTGAAAATCATCAACAATTCTTTTTTTAATTCTAAAAATTTAAGAACAGGAACTATCAAATGCCAAGAGGCACACACAAAGACATGCCATTGTCATATTTCAGGATAATGGCAACCATCAGATCAAAAAGATCTGGGAGAGGAGGAGAGACAGATGACATAAAACATGAAAAGCAATCAGCAATCAGAAAGGCTTCACAACTCTCAGCAGCAACACTATAACTAAAAAGCAATGTTGGTGACTGACAGTCTCAAAATTCTGGAGGAAAATTATTCCCAAACAAGAAATGCTTCAGGAATACCCACTCGTATGTAATTGCTAGAATATTCTCAATTCATTAGCCTCTTATTAAAGAAAGCATTTCTGTTTGGAAACAATATAAATGTAGACGATGCTAAGATAGCCTAAGAAAGGCCGGACTAATCAGGCTGATTCCAAGAATACATTAAGGAATACATATTAACTGAGTCATCTGCCACTTCAATATGAAACTAGATAAAAAGTAATGACTAAAAGAAACAATTTTGGGGAAAAAAAAAAAAAAAACTGTTGCCAGGTACAGTGGCACTCGCCTGTAATCCCAATAACTGAGGAGGCTAAGGCAGGAGGACTACAAGTTCAATGCCTACCTAGGCAACTTAGTGACTGTCTCAAAATTAAAAAAAAAAAAAAGAAAAAAGCTGGGGATATAGGTACCTCAGTGGTAGAGCACCTTGTGGGGGTTCAATCCCCAGTAAAACACACACAGACACACACACACACAAACTGTTGACATCTATATTATTAATAATTAGCACCATACTTATTCAATTACTTCAATTTTTCTAACACAATCTTCCTACTTTAAAATCATATATTTCCTCCTTTTGATAACAATGCCATAAGAAAGAAAACCCTTTTGACTTCTTTTAGAAGGAAAGATTTTGGGAAGGCAACTCACCAGATAGAGGAAGTATCAGTCACTATCATTTTCAACTAATGGCTTCCTCTTTGAAGTTTACTTACTGAGAATCTTATGTTAATACCACAAAGGAAACTGTTCCTCTGCCACTTCCCCTTCTTATAGAAGCCAAGGAAAAATTATAAGGTAAACTACTTCCTCTTCAATAATTCATCAGGAGGAAGTTACAAGAAAAGTATACCAGGCAAGAGTGCTGGAAGTTATTGCATTCTGGGGACTGGAATACAGCAGTCGGGCAGGACAAGAGGCATACCCCAAAGCCACATACTTGAATTTTCATATTCCGTCTTTGTTTCTGAGTTCCATGTGAAAGGCTAACCTGAAATTTTACACTCACCTTTTCATTAGGTAAACATTTACCCCAGTCCCAAAGCCAAGCTTCTGCATAAATGGAGAGGCAGGAATATTTATACATGGAGTTGAACATAACACTAAATGTCAGAAAGAGAAACAAAAAAAAACAATTAGTATTTGAAAATACCTAACAAAAGCATCCTAATGTTTCAAAAATACTGTCATTAAGACTACTAATTGGCATAATCCTTTTGGAGAGCAATTATAGTTATCTACCCTAATCTTAAATGGACACCCTTTGACCAAGCCTACTTTTAAAATTCTGTACAACACTAACCCTGAAGCAGATGTCAGTAAATGGCCTGTTTCTGTATAGCCCACAGACTAAGAATGAATTGTTTTCACATTTTTAAAGTATTGTTAAAAAATAAAGAACATACAACAGAGTTCCTGTGTGGCCTTCTAGGTCGAAACTATGTACCAACTGCCCTTTTACAAATGTTTCCTGAACCCTTGCATCACAACATTTGAATATTTGAATATTGGGCATTTCTTTTTTCTTTCTTTCTTTTTTTTTTTTTTTTGGCACTGAGGGTTGAACCCAGGGGTGCTCTACCACTGAGCTATAAATCCCAAGCCCTTTTATGTTTCATTTTGAGATCTGAGTTGTTCAGGCTGGCCTTGAACTTAGCCTCCCTAGTCGCTGGGATTACAGGCATGCATCACCATGCCCAGAATGTGTTTTGTTTTTGTGACTGCAAAAAAAAAAAAAGACTAAAAAAAAGCATACAACCCTAAGTGATCATCATCAGAAGCCTAATTATAGTATACATTCCAGAGCATTATAGTCTTTAAAAAGATGTGATAAAGGAGTTCTACTTCTGCTCATGAACTATTAACTGCTTGAAATTACCCTCTCACCATGAACAACTGGAACACCTGGCACAATATAATGGTTTTTTAGACATAACAACAAGCAAATTAGGTCTGTGTTCTCCAACAGAAGAGAAACAAAAGAAGTGAGCCCTGTATCATTGCCCTAACTTTCTGCATAAAGGCAGTTTACAGGCTGCAACATAAAGGAAAACAGGTTGGCAGTCTTGTCAACTAAGGGGAAAGAGATCAAAGAGGCTAGGTGACTAGAATTTGTAGAGCAGAGAACTGAAGAGGAGGGAGCTGGAAAACGAGTGCTCTGAAGATCTGGAAAGCTCTCCCACTGAGTGCTTGGCTAAGTACTCATCTGCACACACAATGGTTAAGATCCCCAAAACCAGGAAAGTAACAAGCTAAATAATTACTGGAAATCACACAAGTCTAGGAATAAGTTCACTTTACCATCAGTCAGAATGTGGTAACCCTGGTCACAACTTGGAAGAACAGCTAACTTTTAGCCCAACATAAAAAAATCTATCAAAAATCTTAAAAGCAAGTCCCAAAAGGAATAGACTAACATGCAGGTAAGTTAACTTTAGACCTTAATGAAATCAAACACTCCGAAAGAATAACAAAGTCCAGCACTTAATGATGTAAAATATAAAAAAATTACCAACCATGAAAGAAGCAAGGAAATATGCCCCACACCAGGACAAAAATAAACCAACAGAAACATACCATCAAATGACAGGGATGGTAGAATTAACTGACAAGAAATCTTAAACATATAAATCTTAAAAACGTGCTTAATGATGTAAAGAAAACTTGAAGAATGAAAAATACAACAGATAAGAAAAATCACCTTTGAGTCTAAGAAAGGTGAACAGACTCTCAAGATACAGCAACAAAACTACCAAAAATGAAGCGGGGGGGGGGGGGGGGGGGGGGGGGGGAGCCAGTGAGCTATGGGGCAATAACAAAATAGCAAATTTAAATTCCACCATAATTTATTAAGTGTAAATGGTCTAAATTGTTATCCAATCATCTCTGCCACAAGAAACATATTCTGTATTTATGTGTTCAGTACAGAAGCCATTACCCAAATGTGGTTACTTAGACTAGAAGTGTGGCTAATACAAATGAGGAACTAAATGGTGATTTTACTTAATTATGATTAATTTGAATCCAAATTTAAATAGCCACATGTGGCTAATGATGAACTAATCCAACTAAAGGCAGAAGTTGTCAGAATGAATAGAAACAAAACTGCATGATATTTACAGTAAACTCACTTTTAAATATAAAAACAAATAAAAGGTTGGAAAACATGCCATTCAAACAATCAAAATAAAGCTGGATGGCTCTGTTAATATCACATAAAATGGGCTTCAAAACCAAGTATCACTCAGGATAAAGAAAGGCATTTTGTAATAGTTAAGTGGTAAATTCATCAAAAGAAATAACTATCCTAAATGTGTTAAGTACTTAACAACAAAGCTTCAAAATACATGAAGCAAAAAGTAACAGAACTGAAGGGAAGAAAAATCCAGACAAATCCATAATTGTAGTTGAAGACTTTAACATTCCTCTCTCAGTAATTAAGAGAAAATACAGAAAAAAATCAGTAGGGATACAAAGGACCTGAATAAAACAAACAGGTCAAATGGATTAACCTAATTGACATGTATGCAACACTGCACCCAGCAACAGATGAAATATGACCTTTTCACATACGTGCAACATTCACCAAAACAGAAGAACCTCAAGTCAAACTGATTTAAAAAAAAAAAAAAAAAAAAAAAAAACACATAAAATACCAGCATCAGACACCAAAAAGGACAGAAGGGTAATCAGGGTATATCAAAAATAACTTTATGCCAATAATTTGAATATTTAGAAGTAATGGACAAATTCCTCAAAATATGCTAATAAAGTTCACAAAGAAAAAAAAAAAACAGATAACTTGAATAGTACTATATTTATTAACTGTGAAACCAGTTAAAATCTTCCTATAAACTGGGAGTTGTGGCACACACCTGTAATCCCAACTACTTGGGAGGCTGAGGTGAGCATGAATACAGCAAATGTCAGCAAATCAAGTCACCAATAGATAAAATACATCTTGACCAAAGTGGCTTTACCCCAGGAATAAAATGCTGGTTTAACATTTGAAAATTAAAATAATTTGGTACATTAACAGATTAAAAAAATAAAACTGATTCAGTAGAAGTACTTGACAAAATTCAATTTCCATTTATAATAATCGGGAACAGGAGGAATATTTCTCAAACTGATGCGTGTTTGTTACATCAAATATAATATACTGAGAGCAAGGCGGATGTGTCCACTAAAACTTTTTTTAATTCAGTACTGGAGATTGAATCCAGGGGCACTCTACCACTGAGCTATAACTCCCTTTATTTTTCCCCCTTATTTTAGTTGTTGCTGGACTTTTATTTTATTTACTTATTTATATGCAATGCTGAGCGACTCACACATGCTAGGCAAGTGATCTACCACTGAGTCACAACCCCAGCCCCATCCCCAATCTTTTTCATATTTTACTTGAGACAGGGTGTTGCTAAGACCAAGGCTGTCCTCAAACTTGAAATCTTCCTGCCTCAGCCTCCCAATTACCTAGGTGTCCGGAGCCGGCAGGTCACGCGCCCTGCCTTGCCTCAAGGTCACGCGCCTTGGCTCATGGTCAGGCGCTTTGACTCATGGTCACGCCCCCTGCCACGCCTCATGCTGAGCTAAGATGGCGCCTGCCAGATGCTGGCGGGGCGTGCCATTACCTGTTTATACACCTGTCAGACTATACCGGGTGCATCACACTAGATTGCGTGGTGCTTCATGATTGGACAATTACACTTCCTTATTGGAGTTCTGGCGCGAGACTAGTCTTGCCTTCGCTCGCTTTACTCTGATTGGTTTCTGTACTTTGTATTAACTGTTTATTCCTCTAATAAACAAGACTTGATCAGGCTTTTGTCTTGTCTCCATTTCTCGTGTCTCTTGTCTCTTTCAATCCCAGCACCCCGCTCCAGGTACCCGTTGATGTCCTGCGGGCTGGGGCACCTAGGATTACAGGCTTGTGCCACTGTGGCTGATTTTAGTCTTATTTATTATTTTTTAAAAAATGTTAGTACTGGACATTGAACCCAGTGGTGCTTTACCACTGAGCTACTTTACCAGTCCTTTTTATTTTTTATTTTGAGACAGGCGGTCACTCTTAAGTTGCTGAGGCTGGCCTCAAACTAGCACTCCTCCTGCCTCAGCCTCCCAAGTTGCTGGAGTCACAGGTGTGTACCACCATGCCAAGCTGATTTTAACTATTTTTAATATAATGTGAATTAAGAGTCAAGATTCATTTTTTGGATATAGAGATCCAATTGTTGAAAAGATTTTCCTCCTCTCACTGAATTGCCTTAAAAAATATCTTTTCCTCATAAGAGCATGTAAGGAAGGGAGAAATGTAAAGCAATTCCTCAATGGTTCAAGCTAAACTGATTCTTCACCAGGCTGTTAGAGTTAATTAGTCCATAGGTAACCAAACTCTGTCCTATTAAATAAGTCTTGTTAAGATTAACATTATAAAAGAGACTTACACTAGAGCCATGCATGAAAGATAGTAAAAGAACAAACTAAAACAACACTAAGACCTTTCTAGTAGTAACAACAATGAAGAAACATCTCATTACATCTGTCTTACCAGATTTCCTTTTATCAGATAATTTGCTTGGTGTCTTGAAATCATCAATTCCTTCCATTGTAACAACCACTCTAGGTCCTATGATAAAAATAATGTTACACTGCAGTTACAAAGAATACAACTCTTGTTGACACAGAAAAATTCCTGTAACATCACTCATTTTTATAAGAACACAAATTCTGAAAATTGAAAAAGACCTCGACAAATATTTTGTCCAATTTTATTTATAGTGAGAAAAGTGAAAGCCAAAGGTAGTTACTCACCTGTGTTCGTACTATTAGTAATTGGGGGGGAGGGGTTATTAATCACAAAATAATATATGCACTTGATGAAAGAAAACCCACTTAGTTCAAAAAGGTAAAAAGAATGTCTTCCTCTCACACATCCCAGAAGTTGGAAACAGTTCTCCCATCCAGGAAAATGTCTATGCAAACAACATTCTTCATAATAGCCACATAGATGATAAATGTATAAACAAAATGTGGTATATGTACACAAAGAAATATTATTCAGTCAAAAAAGGAATAAGGTACTGATATAGACAACATAAATGAACCTTGAAAATATCATGCTAAGTGAAAGAAAAGAGACACAGAAGGCCACATATATGATGATCCCTTTTGCAGAAAATATCCTGATTTCCTGATGAGCAGACTGGTTAGGACTATGTCAAGAATGGCTCCATTTTCTCAACTGAGCACCTAGAAAAACAGGGGCACTGTTGAGAGTAGAAATTCACCTTTCCATGCCACATTAAACGTCTAGGTAGAAATGTCAAATATATGGCCATATTTGTGTACCTAGGATATAAGTCTGGAATCCAATGGCTGAAGACAAATTTGTGAGATAACAGCACAGAGGTGGCGCTAAGGCCAAGAGAGTAGGTAAGACCACCAGGGCATCCGTGTAAGAAGAGGTTAGCAAAGTCGGATGCTGAAAACCCTGGCCAGTAGAGTGACCTGGCAAGACTCATTGCCAACTAAAAACCACTGAATTTTTTCATCATTTTCTTGAGACACAGGGAACTGCCACACCTTGCATGCTTAAGCCGTGTGCACGCACATGTACCGAGCCCCTGCCCCTCGCAGTTGTCTGAGGCACGTCTTAACGACAGCTCTGGGCTGGCTGTTCACAGGTTCTGCAGACGGCAAGTCAGTTCTTAGAAGACGGGACGCAGCCTGTGGGTTTCCTGGAGGACGATCCGCCTTAGCAGCGGTGCTGCCGTGGCCGGGCGGCACGCCACGCTCCGTGGAGGACCGGAGACAGTTTTCGAAGCCAAGAGCTGTGCAAGGAGCGGTACTCAAACGTTAGCAGGCCGGCAGGCGGACCGGCGGACCTGCTGTCCGAAGGCCCAGGCCCCGGGACTCTGCCGGCCACGCCGGGTGCGGATGGC
Organism: Sciurus vulgaris; assembly: GCF_902686455.1. Lineage (NCBI taxonomy): Eukaryota > Metazoa > Chordata > Mammalia > Rodentia > Sciuridae > Sciurus > Sciurus vulgaris. Next base: position 9,901,570 of record NC_136465.1, on the reverse strand, counting down.
GGCGGAAAAGGGGAAACCGAAAGAATGGGAGAGAAACTGGCGCTCGTGAGAAAAGAGACGCAAAAGGCGCAGAGGCAGCGGGCGAGGCCCGGACGCTGGCGGAGGCCCCAGAGCCGGCAGCCCGGCCCGGGAGGCAGCGCGTCCCCGCCGCGTCCCCGCCGCCGAGCACCGGGCCTTCCTCTCGGGAACCGCCGCCGCGCCCCGCGCTCGAGCGAGGGGAGGAAGAAAGCGCCCACTTGGAAGCGGAGCGACGCCGCGGAGTAAGGACAGAAGAAACGTACGTGTCGTCCTCAAAAGGCCCCAGCCGGAAACCCGCACCACCACACAGGCGGCAGCGGCCGTTGCGTCCCGACCGCTCTTCACTTTCAAAAGGCCGCGCGCCGCCCCCGCGGCGGCCGGGAACTACGGCGGGCGCGAGGGACAGAAGGCGCCGGATTCGCCGTCCCGCTTCGTCCGCCCCCCGGTGCGCTTCCAAGGCGAGTGGGAGGAAGAGAGACGCAGAAAGGACGAGCTGATTGACGCCACTGTCTGCAGTTTGGAAGGTGGAAGCTGTTCCCCAATTGCAAACGCTTGGATCTGGGTTCAGAACGTGTAATGATCAGTACGTAAATTTTATCAGGTTTCTGTGACCTGGAAACACCACAGCAACTCTTGTCTCAGAGGAACTGCCATTTGGGCTGAGAATAAAAATAAATATTTAGTAGTTTTGCTAACCCTTGTAATTACAAAATTCAGTTCACCATTCACTCACTTAATCAACAAATACTTACCTAGTACTTGCTATGTGCCAAGTGTGCATGGCCTGCCCATAGCATAGATAATTTATGGTTGTCACTACCAAAGACAGAAAGTGGTTAAGTCACAGAATTGTCCCTGTTCTGGAAGGGCTTAATATCTATGAGGGTGAAGGATGGGAAGTGCCCTAGGAACACACACACACACCCCATAATACAAAAGAGACTAGGGTACTTCCCTAAGAGGAGCAGGGTGTGTAGATGTTTAAAAGAGCATGACCGCTTCAGTTTGGAGGAAATCAACTCACTTCAGGTCTAGAAAGATAGGATTGCTTGTTTCCTAAGATTTTATCACACATGTATTTATTTTGACATGACATGTATTTATTCATGTGCTTGTGTACATTTAAACGCATGCGCATAGCGCACACACACTCAATGAACTCTTGGTGAAATCAATTTCATTGATTTCTTTTTTACTGCTAATCTTCAGAAAGCTTCTCCAGTTCATTTTAAGGCACGTTTTATAGAGATAGACCATTCTATATGTAAGTCTGTAAGAATCTGTAAGAAAGATGCTCTTGCATGTACTTTCATATGTAATCATGAATTACAATTTTGGGGCAGGGGAAGTACTGGAGATTGAACCCAGGGGCACTCAACCACTAAGCCACATCTCCAGCACCTCCCCCCCCCCCTTTTTTTTTTTACAATTTTTTAAATGGGAAGAGAAGCTTACTTTTCTTAATTTATATTTATCTTGAGCCAGATTAATCAAGAAAAATTTATTGGTTATTTTGTGTTCTGTGTTGTTAAACAACTGTTGGGGGTGGAGACTGGGAAAAGACAGGCAGCAAAGAGACTCAACAGGAGTCACAGTGTACTCACAGGGTACCCCAGTGAGTGAGAGGTGGCTTGTTTCCTCTTCCCACCCACTCCAGCTATTTCAAATAAAATGGAAGTCATTCTAAGATTCTTGCTCAGCTTCCACCCTTCAAAGTCACATCCACCTGCATCTATTACCTTCCTTAGCCCATCTTCTCAACCTCAGGAGAAAAAGGTCCTTTCTCCTGCCCAAGGTGATGCTTCAGGACACAGCTCTGCCCTTCCCACACTGCATCCAAATCACTCCTCTCTCCTAAGACTTTGCCTTCACCCCCACCCCCCCTGCCCAATTGTCCTTTTACTTCTAAATCCAACAGTAGGCACTTGGGGCAGTGGCACATGCCTGTAATCCCAGCAACTCAGGAGCCTGAGACAGGAGGAGAGCAAGTTCAAAGTTAGCCTTAGCAACTTAGGCCCTAAGCAACTTAGTGAGACCCGTCTTAAATGAAAAGTGAAACAGGGCTGGATATGTAGTTCAGTAGAGAAGCACCTCTGGATTCAATCCCCAGTACAAAAAAGAAAAAATAAATCAAACAACAATTACTGTCGTGAGTGTGCTATGCCACTTGACATAGACAAAACACTTTTTGTCTTTCCACAATGTCAAAATTTATTGAATAATTTATGGTTTGAATGTGCGGTATCCCCCAAAATCTCACTGTGAGACAATGCAAGAAGGTTCAGGGAAGAAATGATTGGGTTATAACTTTAACCTAGTCAGTGAAGTAATCCCTGATGGAATTAACTGAGTGGTAACTGGAGGTAAGTGGGGTGTGGTTGAAGGAAGTGATTAATGGGAGGACTGGCTTTGGGGTATATATTTGTACCCGGCGAGTAGAGTCTCTAGCTCTGCTTTCTGATCATCTTGTGAGCTGCTTCCCTCTGCCACACTCTTCCACCATGATGTCCTGCCTCACCTCCAGCCCTAAGGAATGGAGCTGTCAGTGGACTGAGACCTCTGAAACTGTTAGCCCCCAAATAAGCTTTTCCTCTTCTACAGTTGTGCTGGTCAAATCATTTAGTCACAGCAGCCAAAAAGCCGACTACAATAACAATAACAATAAATTCACAGGCTGCACCACTTTCCTCAGTGACAATTCACCGAGTACTGGTGGCTCACCTGGTCATCATAAACTGGGCAAACACAAGTGCCTTTACTCCAGTCTTAATTTCTAATATCTGTACACTCCAGTCACACATCCTTCAAATAATGATATATATAAATAGGCCAGAGAAAGACTAAGAAGGGGTTAAAGGTTTAGAAAGGTTTTCAGGATGCTGTGCCAGGAGCCCAGGCAGAGAGAGATGTGAAGGCAGAGTCACTGTAGGTGGTCAGATAAGGATTTTAACAAACCAGTTCAGCAGAATTGTCAAAGCAGAGGGGGGCTGGGGTTGTGGCTCAGTGGTAGAGCACTTGCCTAGTGTGCATGAGGCCCTGGTTCGATCCTTGACACCACATAAAAATAAAGATATTGTGTCTACCTAGGGCTAAAACAAAACATTTAAAAAAAAAAAAAGAGCAGAGTTTCTGTTTCAGTATCAGCCTGGAGTGGGCCATGCCTGTCATCACAGGCAGGAGAACCATAATTTCCTGTCCCCATCGGGAAATTGAAGTTCATCAGGCCCATCATGAGGGACCAGATGACAAGGTCAGGGAACTGAAACCAGTCTTGAAAATCAGAATCAGGTCCTCATTCCTCTGGTGTTGAAGTTTAAGCACTCAAGAAACACTGAGGCAAGAAAACACCTTTTATTTAAAGGATAGAACGGGGGAGGGGGGCACTCCTCTGGAGAGGAGGGGTCCAGAGCTGGTGCCCAAGGGTGTGGGGTCTCTTGTCCCTTGGTAGATTTTAGGTTTCCTTTCTTCTCATGCCCCCTCCTCCCACCCTGCCTATATGACCAAAAGTGTCCAAAAGGGCAGGAAGAGAGAGCCAAGGCGGGGGTGATTGCTTGTTGGAAAGTGTGATCCTTCCCCTCCCCTAAAGGCTGTTTGCAGCCCGGTTATGGGGAGGGCTAGCTACCCCGGTTATGGGGAGGGCTAGCTACCATTTCCTTTTCTTTGGTAATCAGCTACCTTTGCCCTGGTCTCAGTATCACCATGTTCAGTCTTGGTGGGGGAGACTCCTCCTGTTATGGGTCTCCAGTGAGGGCTCTCATCTGGTGAGGCTGATAAGCTCCTGTGTCTGGCATTCTTAGACACAGGATGTCCACATGTCCAGCTACTCCTTGCTTTAGTTGGATAAGTTGGCACATGTAAGTGATATCAGTTTGTGCCCTTGGTGGTGCCAGGCAGATGGTAATTATTTACTTTACAAACAATGTATGGAGTCTTTCTACCCTGGCACCTATGGTCAGATGGAGTAACTTAGAGCAAACTAATACTTTACAAAATGGAGTGACTCAGCGATAGGCCCAGGCTGAGAACTGCTGTTCTGTACATCAAAGAGTAATTCAGAGGAGGGCATGGGCTGCTCTCCAGAGTAACAATAACAGCAAATAGTACTTCTTATGTGTCAGGCATTGTTCCAAGTGTTGTATATGTATTGATGTATTAAATTCTCACAACTCGATCAGGAAGACTATTATGGTTATTATACCTCATTTTTGAAAGAAGAAACCAACTGGGGCACAAAGAAGAGATTTGCCTAATTCATGGAACTAACAATTGGTAGACAGGATTCAAACCCATGTTGAGCCTAGACTTGGCTTTAACAAATGTGCTCACAATGTCTTCCATCTGATACATTCGTGCACTGCCCCCAGCCTTCCCTTTGTGGGTCACCTCTTCCAGACAGGGGAAGATAATGTCTCATCTCGCCTTACCTCTAGTCTCATTCTAATTTTTTATGAAGGTATAATATTGTAGAACTCACCATATTTTCTTTAAATGTCTAAAATGTCCTACATGTTTTAGTAAGTCTTACATTTTTACAAGCCCCGTATGTTCTGTTCTTACTGGCTAGTAAAATCCTGCCTGAAGCCAGAGCCCAAAAGCTTCTTAATTAACCATTGCTTGTGAAAAGAAACTCTAGAGAGATGAGATTATTGACACAGGTGTAAGATGAGGCCAGAAGCATGCGTGAGAATGGAGGCCCTTGCACACGATGCGTGGCCATCCTGTTCTCCATCTTGTGCCTGTACGAGGTCTTCCAGAGACGGTGCTAGAAACACCTGGCCTTCCCGAGTTTAATGTTATCACCTGTGAAATGTAACTGTTAATCTGAAAACCTTGCATACTACCCTGTTGTCATGGGAAACAGCTCCTAACCTGGTTCAGTTGTTTCTTTCAGTATATAAAGGCCTAAGGTAGCAAAAGAGCTGACTGATCTCCCTCCCTCCCTCCCGTCCTTCCTTCCTTCCTTCCTTCCTTGTACTGGGGATTGAACCCAGGGATTACAACTCCTTGCCCTTTATGTTTTCTATTTTGAGACAGGGTCTTGCTAAATTGCCCAGGGTGTCCTTGAACTTAAGATCCTCCTGCCTCAGCCTCTGGAGTTGCTAAGATCACAGGCATGAGCCACTACGCCCAGTATCTAACTCTGTATTTGACTCTTGGCTGATTGGGCCCAAAGAATCATTGGCATCATCACCTTTTTATGATATAAATTCTAACTTCTGCTCCATTGAGGTCCTTGCCTTTTTGATTTTCAAGGGCTTAACTTTTTTTTGTTATTGGGGATTGAACCCAGGGGTACTTTGCCACTGAGCCAACATCCCCAGCCCTTTTCATTTTTTATTTTGAGACAGGGAAAGGGCCTCATTAAGTTGTTGAGGCTGGCCTTGAACTTGCAATCCTCCTGCCTCAACTTCCCAAATCACTAGGATTACAGGTGTGCACCACCAAGTCCAGCTCAAGGGTTTAATTTTGAAATTGTTGTTTGTTTTTTTTTAAAAGAGCATTAATATGTTTTCTCTTTTCTTTACTTATATTGTATTCTAATCCTCTTTAAGGCAATGTGGATGCTGATTGACTACAAGAATGGCAAGAATATTTAGAAAAGAAATGAAAAATAAAAATTTAATTTTTTATCTTTTTACATCTGTATATCCAACCAGTTGACTTGACATATTCCCTCTGGTGCCACTAAGTCCCTGGGCAAGGGCTCCTGAGCTGCCTCATGGTACCCCTCCTCTGGGTGCTGTCCTAGTCTTGGTCCTTTTGATATCGCCATTTACTGGTGACGAGTTCTGCTCCTTCTAATGTTGAAGATTGAACACTAGAGAAGCACGCCAAGGCAAGCATATTAAGCAGGTTTTATTTAAAGGTAATAATAGAGACTTCTCCCGGCCGGAAGAAGGGGGCCATGGCTGATGTTCTAAAGTCCCAAGAAGCGAGCGCACCCCACATCTTTTATAGGGGTAAAGTCTCTTTTGTTCTCCAGTTCTTTCCCCCCTTATCACTCCTTCCTGCCTACGTGACTAGGCCTGGTTTTGCATTAAGTGAAAAGCCATGGGCAGGGGGAGGGCCAAGGGGATTCAGGCAGGTAAGGGCCCAGGGGGCATTAATTAGCAGTTCCATGCTTGCAGTCCTTGATAAAGGCAGGTAAATTTGGTAATCAATGGGCTCCGGAGATCCTTGACATTCCATCCTTCCAGGGGCAGTCTCCAACTTCCAGAGGCAGATGGCTTCATGGCTTCATTTCTCGAATTGACCCGATCCTCTATTTCTACACTAACTACCTGTCCTTGATTCTGGCTTCACTTTCATCCCCAGCACCTGAGCTAAAGCTCTCCCGCCTCCCCCATCCACATTCTGACATCTCTTCCTCCTGCATCCCTCCTTTCCTCTCCATCTGCCTCCCTCTGCCTTGGGCCATAAATCCTCAGGTCTCCCCTTATGGCTCCAACAGCCTCCACCTGCCACAGCCCCTCCTCCCCTCCAGACCATGTCCACATGCCTTTTGTAAATCTCATCATGTCACCTCCCTGCGTGAAACCCTTCAGGGCTCCTCATAAACTTCAGGGTAAGATCTACTCCCCTTATGTTCTAACCCTGAGTGTCTCTAGCCCTGGTCCACCCAGCGTGGACTCTGGTCTCTGGCTAGAGGAGTTCACGGTAGTGCCAGAGGGCTCATATGTTCTGACATCTCCAGCACAGGCACATACGCGCCCTCTGCCAGGAAAGCCCTCTGCACCCACTTCTGCACTGGGTGACTGTCCTCTCATCCTTTAGTACTCAGTTCCAGTACCACCCACTCCTGGGTATCCTTGTCCTCCTCCCAGTCTAGGCTGCTCCTTGGCCCTCTAGAGTGTAAGGCCCCCCAAAAAGGAAACCCCAACTCTGTCCCATGGATGGACGGCAACCCCAATCAACCGCAGGAGGCGTCACTTGATGCAAACCGCAAGAGGTGTTTATTCCAGCGCGCTGGGACCCAACTCCAGGAGTCGAGAGTCCCTACCAGAAAATCTTGTAGGTTTATAAAGGCAGAAACCACACATCGGGAGGGGTCACACATGAAAGGGGGAAAAGGGGGAACAAAGCTGCCAGGAAATTTCAAAGGGGGTCTGGGTATGCTGACAAAATGTTTCACAATGTTTTACAACAGGCTGTAGATTCTGGTCAATAGTTTCTGGTAATCCTACTGTTTGAGCACTATCTAGCTATCTGGCTCAATTTATTCTTTTACTCTCTGTTTGGGAACAGAGAACAGCTTTAAGGGCTTTGTTCCCATTACTGGGAGGGAAACCTTAGGGAGTTGAGATAAAACAGACAGCTTAAAAAAAATGTCCATTCTTTCATTTCCCCATTTTCTTTTCTGGTAAGTTCTAATCATGGAACTTCTGTCTCTATATACTCTTCTCCAAAGCTATTTCCTTGGCGGAGGGACTGGTATTGTTGCCTAAGCATTAGTACCTATACAGCACTTACTCTTTCCCTGATGAAGGTGACTAGGTGATTTCAGGCAGGCAAGAGCCCAGGGGGCGGGCCACCAATTAGCAGCCCCTTGTTTGCAGTCCTTGATAAACAGTCCTTGATAAAGGCAGGTAAATTTGGTAATCAATGGGCTCCGGAGATCCTTGACATTCCATTCTTCCAGGGGCAGTCTCCAACTTCCAGAGGCAGACAGAAGTTCCATGATTAGAACTTACCAGAAAAGAAAATGGGGAAATGAAAGAATGGACATTTTTTTAAGCTGTCTGTTTTATCTCAACTCCCTAAGGTTTCCCTCCCAGTAATGGGAACAAAGCCCTTAAAGCTGTTCTCTGTTCCCAAACAGAGAGTAAAAGAGTAAATTGAGCCTGATAGCCAGATAGTGCTCAAACAGTAGGATTACCAGAAACTATTGACCAGAATCTACAGCCTGTTGTAAAACATTGTGAAACATGTTGTCAGCAAACCCAGACCCCCTTTGAAATTTCCTTTGTTCCCCCTTTTCCCCCTTTCATGTGTGACCCCTCCCGATGTGTGGTTTCTGCCTTTATAAACCTACAAGATTTTCTGCTAGGGACTCGACTCCTGGAGTTGGGTCCCAGCGCGCTGGAATAAACACCTCTTGCGGTTTGCATCAAGTGACGCCTCCTGCGGTTGATTGGGGTTGCCGTCCATCCATGGGACAGAGTTGGGGTTTCCTTTTTGGGGGCCTTACATTTGGGGGCTCGCCCGGGATAAGATGGCCCCCCCTCATCCGCGGAGTCGACCTTGGAGGTAAGAAGGGGTACCCCGAAGTTGTCTGTCTTTGTCTTGTGTTTTGCTAGTTGGTCTGGTTCTGTGAGCGCGCTTTCGGTTTCGGTGGCAGCCGTTCGGTGACTCGTGAGAGTGGCCGAACAGTGGCCGGCAGACGTGCCTGGGGGGCCACAGGTTGCAGCCCTGGGGGACGCCCTAAGGGTGGAAGGAGAGCCAGGGACGCCTGGTGGTCTCCGTCGGTAAGGGCACTGATGGGGTTCAATTGGTGGATCAGAGATTGGCGCCCGTCTGTATCTGGTTCTGGTTCTGTTGTGTTTGTGGCGGACAAGGTGGAGGAAGGGTTGGAACAACTGGGGGGTTCTCGGCCCGGGCTACTCTCGGGTGGACCCCAAAGGTTCCTTCTCTGGACTTCCCCTCCCAACAGCCCTGAAGGGTAACTTAGCAAAGTAGCTTCAGTCTCAAAAGTAATGAAAAATAAGGTCTCATAATTTTAACATCCAACCTGTCTGGATGAGGTGGCTAAAATGCCTTAGACACAGAGTTTCTGTTAAAACCTGTTAGATCCTTCCAGATCTCAGTCAAGGCTTACATTGAAATATAAATAAAAGAAGCCTAAAGGCTCAGTAGGAGACCGGTCTCAAACCCAGGGAAAGAAAAGGTAAAAAGAGTCTTTAAAACTCCAGCAAAGTAAATGCTATATTTTTAATTATATGTTTTTTTGAGCTCATGATTTTTTGATCAGTTCTATTTTTTATTCAACTAGAGTTTTTGAACATCTGTTACATTGCAATGGAGATTCACCTATAAAGTTACAAGGGCTTGATTTTGTGTTATTTGTATGTTGTGCTGTCTGATGTCATGTTTTGTCTGTATCAAAGCTGAGCGCTCCTAAAATTAAAATTTAAAAATGGATCCAGATACTTTTAATTCACGTGATTTAAAAAAGGTTCAAATTGGGTAAACTAATAAGAGTAAAATGTCTTTGAAAATAACTTGCAAGTCTCTAGGTGGTCAAGCTAATAAAATATTGATGTTAATAAAATGTCTAATATCAATTGTTTCTAGGACTTTTCTTCAACAGGGAAGAGACAGCAAATACTGTTCAGGACACTTGTCTGATATCTTGGTTTTTTACAGAATAAGTGAATTAGAGTTAACATGTATGGGATTACTCTAATGTGTTTGTAGAGACATCTGATTAATTTACAAAGTTAAAATGCTAATTGTTAAATAACATCGAGTACTTTTAACTCCTTAAATTCCATGGGGTATCATACTTAAACATTATTGGTGTTTTCATAGGTTGGTAAATAAAAGGGTTTAAACTTGCTTTGTGTCATCACTAAACTAAAAACAAGGTTACTAAGAGTTATGTCCTAACAAGTGCACTTCTATATACAAAGGGTCCAAAAAGTTTCAACTGTGTTTCAATTAGAGTACTATAAACAACAGAATATTTAATCTTATTAAAATAGAGTAATTTATCTAAATTCAGAAATTTCATAAGAGTTGTTTCAGAATGTGAACAAAAAGGGGTCAACAAATAGGAAAGAGAAAATAAAAGGTTCTGGGTATGGAAATATATTTAGTAAAAGGAAAAAGGAAATGTTTCTGGGTAAGAAAGTGCTTGTGTGATGAAATACATGAGGGTCTAAGTAAGTGCTAAGAAAGTCTGTGTAAGTAAAGGGCAAGTTTCAACAAGTTTGTGTGTAACTAAGTTGGTTATATGTATGTGAGACAGCTAAAACTATTGAAGGTTTTTCCTAAGGTGAAATACTAACGTTCTGATATAAACCAAAGTTTAATCTATATGGTAGAATGACATGGTAAAATGACAAGGATTTGAAACACTAATTTACTCTTAACTTTGTGTCTATTAAGTTTATTCTTTGGAACAATTAGTCTTAAAAATTAGGGGTTTATACAATTATGGTTAAACAACTGTTAGATTATTGTATTATGTTACAGAGTCTACATTTTTCTTTAAAAACTCAATTTGGTAAGATAAAAGTGTCAAGGTATTTGTGAAATGGTCACTATTTGTATATTAAATGTGTTCATATTTTTCAGGACCACAAGTTTTTAAAGCAAGGAATTTATTAAGCTCTGCTATCCTCCAGATTAAACTTGTCTGTAATGGTAATCTTAAATTTATAAAGAGTAAATTTTATTGGGGATTTATTTCTATCATTTAATGTTCTATTATAGGACCTGCTATCAATAGGGTATGTGTAAAATTTGTTACTTTTTACACTGAGATAAAGAATTTCAAATGTAAATGTATTTCTAAACATTAGAGTCTGATTTGTTTAAAGGTTAATGTTGTGAAATATGAAAGAAACATGAAAACATTTTGCCACTTAATCACACAAAAGGAAAGTTAAAAGCTCTCTCAGCCTTTCTTTGATTCATGTTTTAGATACTATGTTAAATTGTGTTAATTATAAAGTTTATATAGGCTCAGGAAACAGTATATGTAAACTACTTAATGATATTTAAGGAAGAAGCAAAGATCAACATCAGAATTAGAACACTTAAGATCTGTAAAGAGCCCTGCCTTACCTGAGATAAGGCTCTGCCTCCCACCTTACTGCATGTTAGAGTGACTCCAAAATAAGCCAGACTTCAGCTTATTTAAAGTTATAGTCAAAAGATTGGTTCTTGTTGTAAAAGTACTGTGATCTCAAATAGGGGATAGAATGTAGTTCTCAATCAAAATTCAAGATAGCTATTATACAAGCTGAATATATTTTTACTCTTGCTAATTTCATTTTGTAAAACTGTTAATGTTTTGCAGAAGTAGCTGCTCCAAGAATAAACAACCTAGGTAACTTGTGATAATAAGCCATCACCTATAGAATAGATAGTGGTAACTTCCAGTACTAATGCAGACTCCAGTTAGATAAAAGGGTAAATAACTGTAAAGTTATGGGCATTAAAGTTAAAGCCCATTACTCTTAATTTATGACTGGTGAGACTGGCTTGCTGGATAATTAAGATCCAACTTAGAAATTGGAGTTAAATACAGAGGTCAAGAAAAGTCCATATTTGGGTCTTGCCCTCAACGTTAGCCTGAACCCAGGGAGTAAGAGAACTTCTCTAAGGAGCGTTGCAACTCTGGGTCACACAACCTCCTGATCAAGGAGATTGTTGAGACTAGAGGATGAAAAATTATCCAGTGCATCTGCTGCAGAGGAGGGTCATGGAAAAGGGGAAACATCCCTTGATGTTTCTAAAGGAAGTCACCTCATCAAGAGACCCTGCCTAATCAAAGTCACTGGTGGAGCTAAGGAGCCGCTCTTAAGTTCTGTATGAGTGACCCCTGTGGGAACTCAGCTGACTCTTTAACAAGACAGAAACCAGGTCAATTTGACGAGCTTGATCTTAGATACCCAGCAAAACAGTTAAAACCAAAATATAGCCATTCTTGGGCATTTAAAGGAAATAATAATTAAATGTAACTTAAGATGTACACTTGTATTAGCCCACTAGAATAAAGGCTGGAAGCTACAAATGAAAGAAAGATTCTTCAGCAAATGTGCCTGATAACTATCAAGAGAAACTGCCAGAGTCAGAAGTTTTTAGTCAGTTTAAGACCTTCCTAAGCTACACAGGTAGACTTAATCTATGTTTGCTAGTATGATTATCTATTCCTAAGTAACAGAAGTATAGAGATCTCTAGTAAACACAGGTTATACCAATAAAGGGATATTTTACAAAATCAGATGACATTAAGTAGCTTAACTATATTTTCTGGGGACATCTATGACAATGTTAAAGTCCCCAAATAAAGGCCTTGTTCTCTCCAGCCTTTGCTAGGCCTAGTTATGGGAACAATTTCTCAGTTCTTCCACATCCTGGTGAGAGATTAACTTCTGCCATTTTCATGATACTCAGTGGCATGTTTCAGATGCTGCAACATTTACTTTGTGCTAATCTCATTTCAGTACTCATGTCTTTTTGTTCTTCTATCATAGAAGCAGCCGCCCCCAGATGACTTTACAACCTGCTCTTCCCCAACCAGGCTTCTTCCTGGGACCCCTTGTTGACCCGATTTTTAGAAAAGGAACTCCAAGCTGCTTGCCCCACGCCACCCACTTCCAGCTCGAAGAAGCTAGAGCGGTCATCGACCTCCTTCCCCAGCAGCGTGGAGTTCCTGAGATTAGAGGGGGGAATGAAGCCAGAATTGGGAACAGGTAGTTAGTGTAGAAATAGGGGATCGGGTCAAATCGAGGAAATGGCCATAAAATCATCTGCCTCTGGAAGTTGGAGACTGCCCCTGGAAGAATGGAATGTCAAGGATCTCCGGAGCCCATTGATTACCAAATTTACCTGCCTTTATCAAGGACTGTTTATCAAGGACTGCAAACAAGGGGCTGCTAATTGATGGCCCGCCCCCTGGGCTCTTGCCTGCCTGAAATCACCTAGTCACCTTCATCAGGGAAAGAGTAAGTGCTGTACAGGTACTAATGCTTAGGCAACAATACCAGTCCCTCCGCCAAGGAAATAGCTTTGGAGAAGAGTATATAGAGACAGAAGTTCCATGATTAGAACTTACCAGAAAAGAAAATGGGGAAATGAAAGAATGGACATTTTTTTAAGCTGTCTGTTTTATCTCAACTCCCTAAGGTTTCCCTCCCAGTAATGGGAACAAAGCCCTTAAAGCTGTTCTCTGTTCCCAAACAGAGAGTAAAAGAGTAAATTGAGCCTGATAGCCAGATAGTGCTCAAACAGTAGGATTACCAGAAACTATTGACCAGAATCTACAGCCTGTTGTAAAACATTGTGAAACATGTTGTCAGCAAACCCAGACCCCCTTTGAAATTTCCTTTGTTCCCCCTTTTCCCCCTTTCATGTGTGACCCCTCCCGATGTGTGGTTTCTGCCTTTATAAACCTACAAGATTTTCTGCTAGGGACTCGACTCCTGGAGTTGGGTCCCAGCGCGCTGGAATAAACACCTCTTGCGGTTTGCATCAAGTGACGCCTCCTGCGGTTGATTGGGGTTGCCGTCCATCCATGGGACAGAGTTGGGGTTTCCTTTTTGGGGGCCTTACAAGAGCACCTTCCAGTTCTCCAGGTCCAGCGCACAACCCAAAGCATTGGAATTATACTTTTGTCTTCCACGACAGTGTCTGTTCGAGGTCCCTCTTCTGCATTTCTAGGTGAGTGCTCAGAAATAAATGGGAAAATAAAAAAGGTGGATACCATGCCAGTTGGGCTGGAAAGAGTTACTGAGCTGAAAATGTAATATCTTATGGTCCCTGAAACCAGTGTTTGCTAACTGCTGTGGACTGAATTATTTCCTCCACCCTCCAAAAGAAATTTTATATTTTCAATCCCTAACCCCTACTGTGATGGTATTTGGAGATGAGAATTTAGAAAAGTAATTAGGTTTGAATGAGGTCATGAGGGTGGAGTCCTGGTCCAATGGGATTAATGTCCTTAAAAGAAGAAACCCCAGCCAATTCTCTGACACCAGCTGAGCGTCCCACAGTTCAATTCAATCCTGACATCTATCAGAATTAGCACAGACCCTGCAGGTTAAGGGCACAGTCCCCCATGATTGCCCCTCACATCAGACACCAAACAAAAGTAGTAGGTCCCAGTTTACCCATAACTTTTGTCCAACTTGGCCACAAGTCAGAACTTTCTAGAACTATGTCCACAGGTTTAATGACTGACTAGAGAGCTCATTGGACCTGGAGTTAGGGTACATCACCCTCCTGGCTTGTGTATTCACCAATCTGTATGCTTCCCGAACCCCATCTTTTAGGGATTTCTGTGGAAGCTTAATCACATGGCATGACCAATTATTAACTCAGTTGCCAGCCCCTCTCTTCCTCCTCAGAGATGGGGAGTGGGGCTGCCGGGTCTATGCTTCTAATCATGACTTGATCTTTCCGGTGACTAGCTGTCATGCAGTAGCTCACCAAAGGTCACCCCATGAGAAAGAAGAACAGACAGTTCCTATCACCTAGGAAGTTCCAAGCTTGGGAGCTGTGCATCAGGAACCAGGCACCTGGGAGAGAGGCAGCTGCAGACCTGGAGCAAAGCATAGAAGGGCCAGGAAGACCTTCACACGGCCGGAGGGCTGGGCTCCAACCGCCTTGGCTCATCCTTAGTGGTTAAAGGTTTCCACTCGCAGCCTTCTGACTTTTCCTACCAAAGGGAAATCAGCTGGTTCTGGGACTATGGGGCTTGAAAAACAAGAAGTGCTTTGGAAAATGTGCTGGGGTCTGAGATGCCTGTAATTGATGAGTTCCTGCCTCTATTGTGGTCCAGCGAACTGAGAAGTCATGACAGGGAATCCAAACCCTCCCTGAGGGAAGACGCCTGCTTTGTGCCTGAGGAGTCTGAGTTCCATCCCCTGCGATTGTGTAAGACTCTGGGCTGGCCCTCACATCTGGCCACAGTCTCAGCACCCTGACGTTGTTTTTGCTCCACAGTGTACTTTGCTTTCTAACTCAGCCAGAAAAAAAAAAAGTCTTGATTCTCAACTTTTTAGGGTGAATCAATATGATGATTAATAGGAAAGAATTTATGGTGGTTTGCATTTTAACTAGTTAGTACGCACTTGGCATATATAGGGTGGGCAGGGGCTTATGGGAGGGGAAGTGCTTCTGTTTACAGAGCACAGTGCCACCCAGGCAACAGCATTCACTGAATATATTGTATCAAGAGAAATAAACAAATCTTCTGAAGACATATGAAAACCTTTGCTTCAAACCCTATTCCCAAGAAAGATGGTGAAATGGAGAAGCCATTTGGGTTGTACGTACAGGTACTGCGTCCAGAGGTGCAGAAGCGACTGTGGAGGGTCGTTGGGCTTTGGGTGTAAGGCCTAAGGTCAAGGCAGTCACCCTTGTGCTGAGATGGAAGTGCAGTGAGGCAGACAGCAATTAGAGTGGGTTTATCTCAAGGCGAGAGGAAGTGAGATCCACCCCTGAGAGGGGCGGGGCGGGCAGACATGCTGGGGACTGAAATGATTAGGCCCGGGGCTGTTATTAGGATGGGGTAGGATTAGCGCAAGCTTCCTGGTGCCTTTCGGGGCCTGGCTTTTCGTGCAACTGCGGCCTGCTTTGCAGAAGCCATATGCTGCTCCGTGTTCACATTGCGGGTATGTGTCTGTGTGCGTGGGTCACTTGGCCTTTTCTGGCCTGGCGCCACAGGCGGAGGTCACATAATGGTCAACTGACCCTTGGAGGAGCTTACAGCGCATGTGTGACCCTAGGAAGGGTCTGAGTATACTGCTCCCCTTCATGAAATGGATTTCTTCCACGGCCCTACCCACCCAAGGGGAGGGGGGGGTTTATGTCCTTAGGGTGTGTCCCGATGGGTATTGAGTCCTGGGTGAACGGCTAGCCAGTCACCTGCTTTTTTCAGTACTGGGGGTTGAACCCAGGGACACTTTACCATAAGCTACATCCCCAGCCCTTTATATTTTCTATTTTGAGACAGGGTCTTACTAAGTTGTTTAGGGACTTGCTAAATTGCTAAGGCTGACTTGGACTTGCCATCCTCCTGCCCCAGCCTCCTGTGTCACTGGGATTATGAGCACACGCCAGAGCTTCCGGCTCCTCCCCTTCCTGCTCATTTCTAGCTAACTGCCTGTACCAACAGAACCACACACTAGAACCCATGAAGCAGAGCCATAAATGAAAGCTGGTGCTTGTTTCCTCCAGACCTCCCTTGACAAGAGATCACTTTTCCAGCAACAGGTACTCCAGTCCTTTGAAATAACTGTGAAGGACTAAGCTTTGGTTCGAGTATCCTCACCAAAATTCCTGGTGCAATTTAATTCCCACTGTGAGGCATTTAGGGAATGGACACTTAATCCAACCATAGTGTTTAGGGTAGGGCCTTTGGGAGGTGATTAGGGTTAGATAATGTGGGGCTCCCATGACTGGGGCTGGTAGCTTTATAGAAAAGGAAGAGGTAGCTCAGTCGGTAGAGTGCTTGCCTTGTAAGCACAAGGCCATGAGTTCGATCCCCAGCACCCAAAAAAAAAAAAAAAAAAAGGAGAGACCAGGACATACACACTCTCACTGTGTCTCACCATGTGATGCCCTGTGCCACCAGACTTTGACAGGAAGAAGGCCATCTCCAGATGCAGCCCCTCCACTGTGGGCCAGAATGCGGAGCCAAAAGAAGGCTCTTTCCCTTATGACTTACCCAGTCTGTGGTGTCGCATTATCAGCCGTCAGGTGGAGGCTGAGACCCTGGGAAATAGATTCAGGATCCAGGCCAGTGGAAGAATACACAAGATGCACTTGGTGTAGCAGACATTCTTTATTCAGAGCGGCAGCAGCCCCCAGTCTGCAGCTCCAGCTTCCTTTAACCCCCAGTCAATGCCTTTTAACTCCCCAAGTCCTTCCATAGGTCTGTTTATATGCAGGTCAAACAAAGAAGGCACATTACCAAGAGGTTACGTAAGTGGGTGCATGCTCACAAGCAAATGTTTATGACCTTGAGTATTATATGCTGAATCAGGTGTTCACGACCTGGGCTAGACACTAAAAACAGCCCGCTGGAAGCCTCAGGGAGGAAGCCTAACTACAGCCACTTTGAATCTGCCCAAATCAGCAATAAAAACTAGATTACTACAGACTAGGTGGGCATTCGAAGGGAGGGACTCCCCAAATCCTAGTGCCTGTGCTCCTTCATGTACCTCTAAGATTCTCAGCACTAATCCAGTAAACCTGTGTCAAAGAATAGACCTGAGTTACAGCTATAGCTTATTAAATGCCTTCTAGAGTGAATGGAAGTTCTTTATTTTTTTAAATTGCAAACCCAAACTAGGTGGACTTTGATGAGACTCTTCCCCGTGTAAGGGAGGAGGGATTGCACCTCAAGAATTGCTCAAGAAAACCCCAAAAGTGGGTGACCTCATTTGCTCGGTCCATATCTTATTCATTCACTATTCATTAAACAAATGATCCCAAGCTAGGTGCAGAAGATTTGCAGGGGTGGGAAGAAAGATTTCTTAAAAACCCTGTCTTCAGGGAACATACAGACACATTAGTTAGCAAATAGACACAATCCTACATGGTAAGTATTTAATGGAGGACGGTGCTTGGGGATGGAGGAAGATTTCATCAAGTTGGGTCCTGGAGCTGAGAACAAGTGTCATTACCATCCTGATTGTGGGAGGGGATGGGCTCACTAGGCAGAGGACACGGCCTGTAGAGATGTAAGAATGGATGCACAGTCTTAGAACAGTCAAGAGCTGGGCACAGTGACTGGGGAAGCAGGGGGCCGCCAACTCATGGACTTCTCCAGTGAGTTTTGTTTTATAGGTCTTAGGAAGCTAAGGATAAATCAGGAGACTGCCATCATCAGAACCACGTGTTAGATGGGAAAATCTTCTTAGGATTATTGGAGGGAACAGGTGACGGGAAATTGTGATAATCCACGTGAGTGATCAAGGGATCTTACGTTGGCCAGTGGCATGAGCTGGAAAGGACACAACTTGGCAGAGAAGTATTTACAGGGTAGACATCACTGCAGGGTTTGTGAGGTGACTAAGGCCATCACCAGAACAAAAGGAGGTTGATACCAAGAGTTTTGGAACATGGTCAATATAGAAAGACCCAAACAGACATTGTTCCCTGTAGCAGAGACAGGGAGAGAGCCACCAACTCTCTGCTAGGAAAAGCATTTGCCAAGCTAGAGTAGGTCTTTGAGTTAGCATCGTGGTCCAGACCTGAAAATCTAATGGGGCATAGTTTAAAATTTAAGGCTAGACCATGGCTCACAGGATGCATTTTTGCATCTGCTGAAAATTTCCTTTTTTTTAAAGATCATTTTGGAACATAGCCAAAATTCACATGCAATGAAATGCATAAAATTTGTGTGTACCATTGATAAGTTTGTCTTACGTGCACAACATACACATATATACACAACCCCTTTGTATATACAACAAATATATTCTCCTAGTCTGTGACATTTCCTGACATATTTTTATGAACATAAGTTCTAAATTTCCATGAAGTCCAATTTAACAAAGTTTCTTTATTAGTCCTTTTTCAAAGAAACTTCTTCTTAGAGTAGTTTGGGTTCACAGAAAGATTGAACAGAAAGTAGTTTCCATCTATGTTCTGCCCCCACACCTACATAGCCTCCCCCATTATAGACATCCCCCAGCAGAGTGATGTGTTTGTCACAACTGATGAACCTGTGTTGACACCTCGTTATCACCCAGAGGCTGTAGTTTACATTAGGGGTCTCTCTGTCTTACACAGTCCATGGGCTCGAACAAATGTACCCTGACATGCACATACCATTACAGGATCATACAGAGTATTTTCAGTGCCCTAAATGTTCTGTGCTGCACCTAATCATCCCTCCCTCATTCCTAACTCCTGGAAACCACTGATCTTTTCACTGTCTCCATGGTTTTGCCTTTTCTAGAATGTCAGATAGCTGGGATCATGCCAGTATGGACTTTCATATTGGCTTCTTTCTCACAGTAATATGCTTGTGAGATTCCTCCATGTCTTTTTCATGGTTTGATAGTGCATTTCTTTTTACTCCTAAATAATATACATTTACTTGCAAATCAAAACCACCCTATGATTTCATTTCACTCCAATTAGAAAGACTATTATCAAGAATAAAAGCAGGGGCTGGGGAGATAGCTCAGTCGGTAGAGTGCTTGCCTTGCAAGCACAAGGCCCTGGGTTTGATCCCCAGCACCCCCCCCCCCCAAAAAAAAAGAATAAAAGCAATAATAGGTGTTGGAGAGGATGTGGGGAAAAATGTACACTCATACATTGCTGGTGGAGTTGCAAATACGTACAGCCACTCTAGAAAGTAGTATGGAGATTCCTCAGAAAACTTGAAATGGACCCACCATTTGACCACCCATCCCACCCCTTGGTTTATACTCAAAGGACTTAAAATCAGCATACTACAGTAACACAGCCACATCAATGTTTACAGTAACTCAATTCACAATAGCTAGATTGTAGAACCAGCCTAGGTGCCCTTCAATGGATGAATGGATAAAGAAACTGTGATATATATATATATATATATATATATATATATATATATATATATATATAAACTGTGATGTATATATATACACACACACACACACACACACACACACACACAATGGAATATTATTTGGCCTAAAGAAGAATAAAATTATGGCATTTGCTGGTAAATGGACGGAGTTGGAGAATATCATGCCAAGTGAAATAAGCCAATTCCAAAAAACCAAAGGCCGAATATTTTCTCTGATAAGTGGATGATGATACATAATGGGGGAGGGGTAAGAGAAGAATGGGGAAACTTTGGATTATGTAGAGGGAAATGGGGGGTGGGGGAAGGAAAGATGGTGGACTGAGACAGACATCATGACCCTGTGTACATGTATGATTACACGCATGGTGTGAATGTACATCATGCATAACCACAGAAATGAAAAATCGTATCCCATTTGTGTACGATGAATCAAAATGCAGTTTGTAAAAATAAAAATAAATAAAAACTTAAAAAAACAATATCCATTTTCTGGATGGACTGTGGTTTGTTTATTCATTCACACTTTAAAGGGCATCCTGGGTTGCTGCCATGTTTTGGCAAGTACGGAGAGAGAAGCTGTAAACATCCACGCAGGCTTCTATGTGGATATAAGTTTCTGACTTCTCTGTGTAAATCTAGGAATCAACAAAGTCATTGCCATGCCCAAGATCATCTGGGTTTTCTCCTGTGGTATCTTCTAGGACTTTTGTAGTTTTGCATTGTGCATTGAGGTCTGTGATCCATTCTGAGTTAATTTTGGTAAAGGGCATAAGATCTATATAGATTGATTTTATTTTTTTTACATATGGATGTCCAGTTGTTCTAGCACTGTCTGTTGAAAAGACATCTTTCCTCCATTGTATTCTATTTGCTCCTTTGTCACAGATCAGTTGACTATAGGTATGTGGGTCTGTTTCTGTGCTTGTTCGACTCCTTTGATCTGTTTCTCTGTTTTTCACCAATACCACACGTCTTAATGACCGTAGTTTTACAGTAAGTCTTGAAGTTGGGTAGTGGCAGCCTTCAAAATTTGTTCTTATCAATCATGTCATCTGTGAACAAAGACAGTTTTATCTTTATTATGTCCTTCCTTCTAGCTGATTGGGTTTTAATTTGCTTTCTTCCCACTAGCTTCCAAAGACAGAGATTTTAGATAATTGATTTTAGATAACTGATCTTTCAGTACTAGGGATTGAACTAGGGGTGCTCTACCACTGAGCTCCATCCCCAGTCCTGTTTTGTTTTTGTTTAATTTATTTTTATTGTAAACAAATGGGATACATGTTGTTTCTGTTTGTACAGAGTAACAGCATACCATTTGCATATTCATAAATTTACATAGAGTAATGATGTTTGATTCATTCCATTATTTTTTTCCTTCCCCCCCACCCCTCCCACCTCTCTTTTCCCTCTATACAGTCCCTCCTTTCTCCATTCTTGTCATCATCCGCTTATCAGTGAGATCATTCCTCTTTTGGGAAAACTTGATGGTGTTTTTTTTTTTTTTGGCAGTGCTGGGGATTGAATCCAGGGCCTTATGCTCATAAGGCAAGCACTCTACCAACTGAGCTATAGCCCCACCCTGAGATCATTCCTCTTCTGGATTTTTGAGATTGGCTTATCTTACTTAGCATGATATTCTCCAATTTCATCCATTTGCCTGCAAATGCCATAATTTTATTATTCTTTATAGCTGAGTAATATTCCATTGTATATATATACCACAGTTCCTTTATCCATTCATCAATTGAAGGGCATCTAGGTTGGTTCCATAGTCTGGCTATTGTGAATTGAGCTGCTATGAACATTGATATGGCTGTATCTCTGTAGTGTGCTGATTTTAAGTCCTTTGGGTATAGGCCGAGGAGTGGGATAGCTGGGTCAAATGGTAGGTCCATTCCAAGTTTTCAAAGGAATCTCCACACTGCTTTCCAGAGTGGCTGCACTAATTTGCAGCCCCACCAGCAATGTGAGTGTACCTTTTTCCCCACATCCTCTCCAACACTTATTGTTGCTTGTGTTCTTGATAATCGCCAGTCTAATTGGGGTGAGATGGAATCTTAGTGTAGTTTTGATTTGCATTTCTCTTATTACTAGAGATGTTGAACATTTTTTCATATATCTGTTGATTGCTTGTACATCTTCTTCTGTGAAGTGTCTGTTCATTTCCTTAGCCCATTTGTTGATTGGGTTATTTGTATTCTTGGTGTAGGGTTTTTTGAGTTCTTTATATATTGTGGAAATTAGTGCTGTATCTGAAGTATGAGAGGCAAAGATTTTCTCCCACTCCGTAGGCTCTTTCTTCGCATTGCTGATAGTTTCCTTTGCTGAGAGAAAGCTATTTAGTTTGAATCTATTCCAGTTATTGATTCTTGCTTTTATTTCTTGTGCTATGGGAGTCCTGTTAAGGAAGTCTGATCCTAAGCCAACAAGTTGAAGATTTGGACCTACATTTTCTTCTATAAGATGCAGGGTCTCTGGTCTGATTTCAAGGTCCTTGATCCATTGTGATTTGAGTTTTGTGCAGGGTGAGAGATACGGGTTTAGTTTCATTCTGTTGCATATGGATTTCCAGTTTTCCCAGCACCATTTGTTGAAGAGGCTATCTTTTCTCCATCGCATATTTTTGGCCCCTTTGTCTAGTATGAGAAAATTGTATTTTTTTGGGTTTGTGTCCGTGTCCTCTATTCTGTACCATTGATCTACCTGTCTATTTTGGTACCAATACCATGCCATTTTTGCTCCTATTGCTTTGTAGTATAGTTGAAGTTCTGGTATTGCGATACCCCCTGTTTCATTCTTCCTGCTAAGGATTGCTTTAGCTATTCTGGGTTTCTTATTCTTCCAGATGAATTTCATGATTGCTTGCTCTATTTCTGTGAGGTACATCATTGGGATTTTAATTGGAATTGCATTGAATCTGTATAGCACTTTTGGTAGTATGGCCATTTTGACAATATTAATTCTGCCTATCCAAGAACATGGGAGATCTTTCCATCTTCTAAGGTCTTCCTTAATTTCTTTCTTCAGTGTTTTGTAGTTTTCATTGTAGAGATCTTTTACCTCTTTGGTTAGATTGATTCCCAAGTATTTTATATTTTTTTGAGGCTATTGCAAATGGAGTTGTTTTCCTCATTTCCCTTTCAGCTGTTTCATCGCTTGCATATAAAAATGCTGTAGATTTATGCGTGTTGATTTTATAGCCTGCTATTTTGCTGAATTCATTGATGAGGTCTAGAAGTTTTCTGGAGGAGGTTTTTGGATCCTCTAAATATAGAATCATGTCATCCGCAAATAGTGACAGCTTAAGTTCCTCTTTTCCTATTCGTATCCCTTTAATTTCTTTGGTCTGCCTAATTGCTCTGGCTAGAGTTTCGAGGACAATGTTGAATAGAAGTGGTGAAAGAGGACATCCCTGTCTTGTTCCCATTTTTAAAGGGAATGGTTTCAGTTTTTCTCCATTAAGAATGATGTTGACCATGGGCTTAGCATAAATAGCCTTTACAATGTTCAGGTATGTTCCTACTATCCCTCTTTTTTCTAGTGTTTTGAGCATGAAGGGGTGTTGTATATTGTCAAATGCTTTTTCTTCGTCAATTGAAATAACCATATGATTCTTATCTTTAAGTCTATTGACATGATGGATTACGTTTATTGATTTACGGATGTTAAACCATCCTTGCATTCCAGGAATGAACCCCACTTGATCGTGGTGCACAATTTTATTAATACGTTTTTGGATACGGTTTGCCAATATTTTGTTAAGGATCTTAGCATCTATATTCATCAAGGATATTGGTCTAAAATTTTCTTTCCTTGATGTGTCTTTTCCTGCTTTGGGTATGAGGGTGATTTTAGCTTCATAGAATGAGTTCGGTAGGGTACCCTCCTTTTCTATTTCCTGGAATACTTTGAGAAGTATTGGAATGAGTTCTTCTTTGAAGGTCTTGTAGAACTCGGCTGAGAATCCGTCTGGTCCTGGGCTTTTCTTGGATGGTAGGTTTTTAATGGCTTCTTCTATTTCATTGCTTGATATTGATATGTTTAAATTGTGTATGTCCTCCTGGTTCAGTTTGGGAGGAGCATATGTCTCTAGAAATTTGTCAATGTCTTCGGTACTTTCTATTTTGTTGGAATACAGATTTTCAAAGTAGCTTCTCATTATGTTCTGTATCTCAGTGGTGTCTGTTGTGATATTTCCTTTTGCATCATGTATTTTAGTAATTTGAGTCTTCTCTCTCCTTCTCTTTGTTAGTGTGGCTAAGGGTTTATCTATTTTGTTTACTTTTTCAAAGAACCAACTTTTTGTTATGTCAATTTTTTGAATAGTTTCTTTTGTTTCAATTTCATTGATTTCAGCTCTGATTTTAATTACTTCCTGTCTTCTACTACTTTTGCTGTTATTCTGTTCTTCTTTTTCTAGGGCTTTGTGCTGTAATGTTAGGTCATTTAATTGTTGACTTTTCATTCTTTTCTGGAATGCGCTCCATGCAATGAATTTTCCTCTTAGTACCGCTTTCATAGTGTCCCAGAGATTTTGATATGTTGTATCATCATTCTTATTGACCTCTAAGAATTTTTTAATCTCCTCCCTGATGTTTTCTGTTATCCATGTTTCATTCAATAGCATATTATTTAGTCTCCAAGTGTTGGAGTAATTTCCTTTTTTTACTTTGTCATTGATTTCTACTCTCAGTCCATTATGATCTGATAGAACACAAGGCAGTATCTCTATTTTTTTGCATTTCCTAAGGGCTGCTTTGTGGCATAATGTGTGGTCTATTTTCGAGAAGGTTCCATGTGCTGCTGAGAAGAAAGTGTATCCGCTCGTTGATGGATGGAATATTCTATATATGTCTATTAAGTCTAGGTTATTGATTGTGTTATTGAGTTCCATGGTTTCTTTGGTTGCTTTTTGTTTGGAAGATCTATCTAGTGGTGACAGCGGTGCGTTAAAGTCACCCAGAATTATTGTGTTGTGGTCTATGTGATTCTTGAAATTGAGAAGGATTTGTTTGATGTACAGGGATGCACCATTGTTTGGGGCATAAATATTTGCTATCGTTATGTCTTCCTGATTTATGGTTCCCTTAAGCAGTATGAAATGTCCTTCTTTATCCCTTCTGACTAACTTTGGCTGGAAGTCCACTTTATCTGATATAAGGATGGAAACCCCCGCTTTTTTTACTGGGTCCATGTGCGTGGTAGGTTTTTTCCCCATCCTTTCACCTTTAGTCTGTGGATGTCTTTTTGTATGAGATGAGTCTCTTGCAGGCAGCATATTGTTGGGTCTTTCTTTTTAATCCATTCTTCCAGTCTACGTCTTTTGATTGATGAGTTTAGGCCATTAATGTTCAGGGTTATTATTGAGAAATGATTTGTATTCTCAGTCATTTGGCTTATTTTTGGTTTTTAAGTTGGCTTGGTTTCTCCTATGAGTGGGTTTTCTCTAAGGTAGTTCCTCCCTTTGCTGACCTCCATTGTTGTTTTTCATTTCCTCCTCATGGAATATTTTGTTGAGAACATTCTGTAGTGCAGGCTTTCTATTTGTAAATTCTTTTAACTTTTGTTTATCATGGAAGGATTTTATTTCATCTTCAAATCTGAAGGTTAGTTTTGCTGGGTATAGGATTCTTGGTTGGCAACCATGTTCTTTCAGAGCTTGAAATATGTTGTTCCAGGCCCTTGTAGCTTTTAGAGTCTGGGTTGAGAAGTCTGCTGCTATCTGTATTGGTCTCCCCCTATATGTTATCTGATGCTTTTCTCTCGTGGCCTTCAAAATCCTATCTTTATTTTGAATGTTAGGCATTTTCATTATAACGTGCCTTGGTGTGGATCTGTTGTGATTCTGTGCATTTGGTGTTCTGTAAGCCTCTTGTATTTGATTTTCCATTTCATTCTTCAGGTTTGGGAAATTTTCTGATATTATTTCATTAAATAGGTTGTTCATTCCTTTGGTTTGTATCTCTGTGCCTTCCTCAATCCCAATAATTCTTAAATTTGGTCTTTTCATGATGTCCCATAGTTCTTGGAGATTCTGTTCATGATTTCTTACCATCTTCTCTGTTTGGGTGACTTCATTTTCAAGACTAAATATTTTGTCTTCATTGTCTGAGGTTCTGTCTTCCAAGTGGTCTAGTCTGTTGGTGATGTTTTCCATTGAGTTCTTTATTTGGTTTATTGTCTCCTTCATTTCAAGGATTTCCATTTGTTTTTTTTTTGTTTTTTGTTTTTTGTTTTTGAGAATCTCTATCTCTTTGTTGAAATGATCTTTTGCTTCCTGCAGGTGCTCTTTCAGCTTATTGATGTTATCATTCATTGCCTGCATTTGCTCTCTTATCTCATCCTTTGCTTTGCAAATCATCTTAATCATGTATAATCTGAAGTCCTTTTCTGACATTTCTTCTATCATACTGTCATTGGATTCTATTACTATAGAATCTAGATTTGTTTGGATCATTTTCTTCCCTCGTTTTTTCATGTTGTTCATGTATCTTCCCCTCTAGCAGTGCAGATCTGGGGTATTGTGGATTTCCCCCATAGGCTTATAGTGGCCCTATAGGTTTCCAAAACCCTTTCTTTAAGGGGAGATCAATATTAGCAGTGCCCAAATCAGACACTATGCAATCCTAGACCAAATAGCCCCTATGGGGACAATAACATCATGTAAATAAGGGAGAAAGCGACTCTGAGGGAACAGGTAAACAGCAGGAAAAGAAAGCAAGAAACGTAAAGAAATATAAACTTAATTTTTTTTAAAAAAAGGAGAAAAAAGAAAATCTACTGTATAATAGTCATATACTAATGAAACCTCCCAGTGTTCAGTAGCCTGATGTATGAGAGGTACCTGACAATGAGCTTCAAGCCTCCAGCAGGCGTCTCAGGATGGGATTTGCCCCACCCGAAGATTGGAGCTACGGCTTCCAGGATTATCCAAGAGGGCCGCTCTGGCTTCCAAATGTGTTGGCAAATGGGGAGCTGCAGCTCAGGGGTGGACGTGGTCAGCTGGAGGTCCTGGAGACAGGATGCAGTTGGTCCGGCAGTGATCCTGGAGGTCGGTGTGTTTGGTGTGGTTGTGGGATCCAGGAGGCCAGGTGCAATCAGTCGGTCTGGGGTCCCGGTGATAGGGCACAGTCAGTTGGTCTGGGGGTCCTGGCGGCAGGGAGCAGTCAGTTGATGTGAGGGCCCCAGAGGCAGGGAGTGATCGGTTGGGCTGAGGGATCCTGGAGACGGGACTCAGTCAGTCCGGCCAGGCGTCCTACAGGGCCTGGCTGTTGTCTCAAAATGGCGGCAGCCACATGTAATCAAACCTGCAGGCACTGTGACAGTGAACTTCCAGGCAGCAGCAGGCAGCTGGTTCTCCACTGGCGGTCTGCGGTCAATCTGCTGGCAGCTGTCAGACCATCGGGAGGTGAACCTTGAGCGTTGGGTGATGGATAGGGGTAAGGCAGGCGATGGACAGGTGAGAGGCAGGCAATGGCGGATGATAGACGCCTGACAGTGAGCAATCTGCTCTCAAAAAAGGCGTTGATATGCTGGCAGATTGCAGGTGATCACAGCAGACAAATGGGGTAAAGAGCAGGGGATCGCTAAGCAGCAAAAACTGCCTCACCGAGAAACAGATATCCTCTGCTTGAATCCGGCCTTGCGGAGCGACAAGGAACCCCCAGTCCTGTTTTTAATTTTGAGACAGTCTCACTAAGTTGCTGAGGCTGACCTTGAATTTGTCATGCTCCTGCCTCAGACTCCCAAGTAATGGGAATAGCAGGCATGTGTCACTGTACCTAGCTTAAACCATTTTTCTTTTGTAAGTTCATACCTATACATTCCCTGTATGTATTACCTTAGCTGCATCTCAAATTTCAACATACAGGAGTCGTATCTTTGTTATTAACCTTGCTGCAGACTGATTGATCACCAACACTGTACACAGAACTCTGATTCCCAGGCACTGTTACTGGTCAGCTGTAAGTAGCATCCAAAACCCTCATACTGAGTAAGCCCAGAATATGCTGACTTCTATGGCAGGAGGGCCTTCTCAAGCAGGGAGAAAACTTTGGGAAAGGACCATTCTAACCCTTGTATGAAGCATGGAATATCATCAACCTGAATCTCCTTTTGGCTTCATGGAATCTGACCTTGACTCCCCACTCCAAAGTTCAGATGAGGAGACTTTGCCAGAGTTATGATTTATTTCTAAACACTTTACATTCTAAAGAAAAACCTAAAAAAAAGGACATTATTTGTTTTGATAATATTTTGCTTTGCCCCATTGATCCTCATATTCCAAATAATTTGCAGGAAGAGTGAATTTCTTGATTCCTCTTGTAAAGAGGAAAAAAGGAAGAGGGGGGAAAATGCTTCTCAGAATTCTCTGAGCAGCAACATGGAATTAAACACGGGAAGGAGGCACCAGTGATACCTTCTGTTTACCTCCAGGCTGCGGAGGCAGGGTGGCGGGGGACGCCTCCACCGAGAATCTGCAGTGCCAGCAGTAACTGCCGCCTCTTTTCTCAAATGCGACATACTTTCCACAGAACCTGATTCTGATCTTTGCTGTGGCTGCCTGTGGCCACTCGGTTACTGGAAACCTAATGTACCAGTTCTCTAAGTGGCCCTGGCAGGGCCTCTGCTAGCGTTTAATCACAGTAAGAAGGCTCCGGAGACTTTATTAGTCACATAAGGAATTATAGAGATATTAGCCTGAGTTGGATGAAGGCCAGTGCAGCTGCTCAGTTCTTCAAGTTCAGAATTTCTCAGAGATATATTATGCTAACAGAAAAGTGTCCTGGAATTTCAGCCCTAAATCACATTAATAATGAACATAGGTGTTCTTTAATGTATAAAATAGCTGTATTTCTGAAAATTCTTGGATAAATTTCACTTCCCTATTCAATATATTATGATTTCAAAAGTGCTCAGTCTCCATTTATAGCTAAAGGTCATTGTGTATATTCTTTCAGTTCTTCTCCAAATTTCTTTGACAATCACTTAGTACAAGAAATGTAAATATACTAGGAGAGCTGGCTATTTAAAAGAGGGTTTATTAAATATTTTGATGAAGTAAACATTCACTCAGTATTTTGATTTTTATATATTGCAGGAATTCAGTCTCAGCTTCATCCAAAATGTACAATCTGGTTTACTTAACCTGGTTTACTTAACCTTCCAAAATGTATTTGCCTGTAATTAATATGCACTACCACGGGGTGTGGGTGCTTTGGCTACTGACTGAGATTAGCATGCCCTTCCTTCTGAAATCATATTAAAAATATTTCCCCATGAAATTCGACACAACCAGTTTATTTTCCATTAAGCACTAAATGTTATCATTTCCAACTTAACCTACACCTCAATTTATTCCAGTGCTTGCTTAGCCCATATCAATGTTTCTCAGTTACACCCCTGCACAATGTTTTTTTTTTTTTCCCACATAACAAATTACCACCGTCTTAACAGATTAAAATAACAAACATTTAGATTTCTGCTTCCTGAATGACAGCATGAGGTACTCCCAAGTCTCCAGCAAAGCAAGCATCGCTGGTGAAAATGATCTCTCAAATCCCAGAATTTAGAGTCTCTGGAAATTTTCCTAAGGGTATATAGCAAATAAAGAAACATTTATTCAAGGAAATCTAGTAAAACTTGGTTAGGGCCCTGAGAATGTGGCATTTTAATTGTGATGACTTCCTCCATCCTTACTCCCAGGTAACTGTGACAGAAACACCACTCCAGGCGGCAAAGCCCAGAACACAGGTGTCACTTGAGGGCTTGGCACCTTCCAGGGAAGGGCAGGACATCAGATCTGTCATTGCCCCCGACTACATGCTGCAGGGACCAGTTCTAGGCGGGTGTGGCCTGAGGTCTGTTGTCCTTTTCCTGCACCCAGCCCCCCTTCCTAGGGTGGCTGTCCTACATCAGGCGCATCCCCTGAGAGTACTGGGCTCCAGTCCTCCTGACCACAGCTTGATTTTAGGGCAGAGGCTCCAAGTTGGGAGAGGCAAACCCAGAGGACCCAGCCCCCTGCTCCTAAGGCAGGGTGCTGTTCAGAAAAGCAGGCTGCTCGCGGCATGGATGGACTAGGAGCTGCTGCTCAGAGGAAGAGGCAAGGCTGGAGAACAGAAACTTCTGAAGTTTTCCCTGAAGGATCAAATACTGAGCAGGTGGAGTTAAAGCCTAAAAGTGAAGTCAATACTGAGTTAAAGCCTAAAAACAATGGAGGTCACTTCATGGGAGCCAGAAGCCAAGCCCTGGGGTCTTAGTGTACCAGAGAGCAGGAGGGAAAAGAAAACTGAGGAGGGCAGCCCTGTCCCCAGCTCGGGTCTCACACCCTGGCATCAAGATCCACCCTTGCAAAGGGGCTCACATTTAACTGGATGGGGGGTGGCGTAGTTAATGCCCCAGAGCACCACGGAGAACCACAGAGCTGTGAGACGGAGTTAGTGGGGCCTGGCCAGCGGGTACAATCAGGGAAAGAGACGGCCAAAGAGAACCCTGCACACACAAGGAGCTTCATCCTAAGGGGCCAGCAGAAGTGCCCAAGGCGTGGCCCCTGAGCGCATCAGAAGCTGCATATCACAGAGAGACATGAGCTTTGCTACAATAGCCCTGCCAGACAGTAAACAAAGAAATCAGCAAATAACAATAACAAGCTGGGGGTGGGGGTGTCAGTTCCCAGACTTCCTGCAATATGTTATTTAAAACATCCAGTTTTCAACAAAAATATACAAGGCATGCAAAGAAACAAGAAGGTTTCTTTAGATAAGAAGTTTTTCCATATACAGAGGAAAAAAGGTAGTAAATGAGAAATTGGGTAAGAGTGCCCAGATGTTAGATTTAACAAAGATGTCAAAACAGTTGTTGTAGCCACCAGGCATGGTGGTGCACACCTGTAATTTCCATGACTAGGGAGGTTGAGGCAGGAGGATCACAAATTTGAGGGCAGCCTCAGCAACTTTGTGACTTTGTGTCTCAAAATAAAATAATAAATAAAATAAAAAGGGCCAGGGATTGAACCCTTGAGTTCAATCTCAAGTGTCGCCCACCAAAAAAAGCAGTCATTATAAATGTGTCCAAAGAACCAAAATAAAGTATACTAGCAAAGTTAAGAAAGGTATAATGAAGTGCTTCATTAAATAAAGAATATGACTAAAGAGAAGGAACCAAATGAAAATTCCACAGTTCAATGGTACAATCATTGAAATGAAAATTTCACCTCAGGGAATGAAGAGCAGAGTTGAACTGGCAGAAGAAAGAATCAGAAAACTCAAAGACAGATTGATAGACACAAAGAATAGAGAGGAAAAACTGAAGTAGATGAACAGAGTCTCAGAGAAACATGGGACACCAAAGTACATCCACAGACACAGAGAGGGAACGCCAGAAGGAGAGGAAAGAAAGGAACAGAGCAGATACTAGAAGGAGTAATTGTGGAATGTATGGTTTAAATATGAGTTTTGAAGAGTACTACTTTCAGCATGATGTAGGCGGGACCTCTGAAAATCCACCCCCAATAAAATAAATGAGACTACTGGCATAAATCGCCAGAATCAACCATTCTTTTTTTCTTTTCTTTTTGTGGTCCTGGGGATTGAACCTGTTGGCACTCTATGACTGAGTTACATCCCCAACTCCTTTCATATATTTTGAGACAAGTCCTCACTCAGTTGCCCAGGTTGGCCTCGAATTTGCAATCCTCCTGCCTCAGCCTCCTGAGTCACTGGGATTATGAATGTGTGCTGCCACTCCTGGCAAAATCAATTTTTCAAAGAAGTCTAGAAATTAAACAAGGGCCAGCAACAATCTGGGGGGCATTTATTTTTTAAAAAGCAGAAGCACCTGAATGTAGGTGTCATTTTAGCTTTGTTCTGTTCCCATCCCCACTCCTCTGTTCCCTGGCAGACTTGAAAACCAACAACCTCACAATTTTGCTAGCTATGAAAATCAGCAGCCTACTAACTGCTGGAGGTGAAAACAAGCACGAGGTCCCCAGATGCCCCATTCTCAGTATTGCCATCATTTGACCCAACTGGCCGTTCCCTGGAACATGTACTTTCAGGCTTGTCTTTGTTCGACCTGAGTTTGCTCAACCTGAGTTTGCTCAGTGTAAGCAGCCTTTGCCTCCGTGCATTTCTTGAAAGCAATCAGTGAAAATTATTTAACATTGCAGCTGGCTGAAGTAGAACTAACAATTGGAGCAAACAAGAAACTGACCCCAAAACTTAAAAGGAGCTGAGGAATAAGATACTCTTGGGAGATTTGTAAAGCTCTAGCATATTCCTGGGACGCCAGAAGGTCCTGCACACCTGCAGAGCTGTGAACGTGCCTAGGAAGCCCTGAGAAGATCCTAAGTTTCTCACCCCAGGAAGACTGTGAGGCTCTTGGAAGCAGGAAGTGAAGGGTAAGGCATTGTTGCTAGCACTTCCCAGCATGCACAGAGCCTTTTAGCAGGAGCTGGAAGACTTTAGGGGTGAAGATACTGAAGGAAATCTTCCTCCAAGCTTTGGTTTACCACTGTGCTAAACAAGCAAAGACTCCAGTGACCACTGAGTTTATATAATTCATCCAGAAAAGATTAAAAACTAGTAACAATAACAACAATAACACACAGAATTAAAACAAAACAAAAACAAAAAACCCCTGTGGAGTGGTGGGAGAAGGATATAAGTTCCAGAATGGCCACATTATGTTATTTAAATGCCTAGTTTTCAACAACAACAACAACAACAACAACAAAATATGAGGCACACAAGAAACACGAAAGCATAGCCCAGACTCAGAAAAAAATAGTGGTCAATAGTAACTATCGCTGAGGAAGGTCAGGTATTGGCACTATGGACACAGAATTAAAATCAGCAATTAAAAATATCTTTGGGGCTGGAGAGATAGCTCAGTCAGTAGAGTGCTTGCCTTGTAAGACAAGGCCCTGGGTTCGATCCCCAGCACCCCCCAAAAAATATTTTCAAACTATTTCTAAAGGAACTATGTTTAAAGAACTGAAGGAAAGTATGAGAACAATGTCTCAGTAGTGAACATCAATAAAGAGATAGAAAACATTTTTAAAAGTGTGAAAAGAAAGAGGGTCTCAGGCACCTGTGGACACCAGCAAGCATGTCAACATATGATAATGGGATTCCCAGAAAGAGAAGAAAGGAGCAGAAAGAATATTTGAAGAAACAATGGATGAAAAAGTTGATGAAAAATATCAATAAACATATCCAAAAAGCTTAATGAGCTCCAAGTAGGATAAACTCAGAGATCCACACCTAGACACGTCATAATCAAATCATGTTGAAAGATAGAAACAAAGAATCTTAAGAGCAAGGAAAGAAGATCTGATCACCTGCAAATGATCCTCAATAAGATTAACAGAAGATATCTTATCAGAGACCTGAAAGGTCAGAAAACAAAGAATAACATATTCAAAATAGTGAAAGAAAACAAAAAAAAAAACTTTTTTCAACAAGAATTCTGAATCCATCAAAACTATCCTTCAAAACTAAAGAAGAAATCAATATGTTTTCAGACAAAAACAGAATTCATTACTAACAAACTGCCTTCAAGAAATACCAAAGTGTATCTTTCAGACTGAAATGAAAAGACACTAAGCAATAACTTGAATCTGCATGAAGAAATAAACAACACCAATAAGGGTAAGTGCATGGGTAAAACGAAAGACAGTATAAATATATCTGTTGCTAGTAAGTTTATTTTCTATCTCATCTAAAAGACAGCTGCATAAAGGCATAATTATAAATCCGTGCCAATGGGCATACAATGTATATGGATAGGATTTGTATGATGATGGTAACAACACAAAGGAGGGAATGGAGTTACGTAGGAGCACAGAATTTTTATTTTATGGAAATTTAGTTGGTACCAATTCAAACTAAATCACTATAAATTAAGCTGTTATTTGTAATTCTCAGGGCAAGCACTAAGAAGATGATTTTTTTAAATGTTGCAAAAGGAGAGAAAGGGAATCAACATGATACACTAGAAAATATCCAATCAACAACAAAGAAGGCACAAACAGAAGCATAGAAAAGCTAAAATACTTGAGACATGCTATGGTATGAATTTTGTCTCTCCTCTAAAATTCACGTTGAAACTTAAATCCCCAAGTGGCAGTATCGACAGGTGGGCCTTTGATAAATTTATTTTAATTTTAATTTTAATTTATTTTTTGGACTGGGGTTTAAACTTAAGTGTGCTTAACTACTGAGCCACATCCCCAGTCCATTTCACTTCATTTTTGAGACAGGGTCTCACTAAGTTGCTGAGGCTGGCTTTGAACCTGCAATCTTCCTGCCTCAGCTTACCAAGCTACTGGGATTACAGGCCTGTGCCACCATGCCCAGTAAGAGGTGGGCCTTTTAAAGTGGCAATTAAGCTCCAAGGTCTATACCTTTATAAGTGGAATTGGTGCCTTATGAACGGGCTCCAGTGGTGAGGTCAACCCTCCATTTCCTCTACCATATGAGGACCTATCATTTGTCCCTCTTTGTCTTTCCATCTCTTCTGCCCTGTGAGGATGAAGTACTCCTCCATCCAGGGGACACAGTGACAGGACACCATCTTGGAAGCAGAGAGCAGACCTCACTCGACATATAATCTGCCACTGCCTTGATCTTGACCTTCCCAGACTCCAGCACTGTAAGAAGTGAGCTTTTATTGCTTGTAAATTACACAGTCTCAGGTATTTTGTTTCAGTAGCACTAATGAACTAAGACATATGGAAAACAGCAGCAAAATGGCAAATGAAAATCCTGCATCATATATAATTACATTAAATGTAAAAGGATTAAACATTGCAACCAAGAGGCAAAGGTTGGCAGAATGTTTTTGTTTTATATTATTTTGTTTTTTCTAATATTTTAATTTGTTCTAATTAGTTATGCATGGCAGTAGAATGCACTTATGCTTTTTGAAAAATCATAAATAAATGGAATATAATTTCCTATTTTTCTGATTGTACATGTTGTAGAATCACATTGGTCATGCAATCATTGTACACAAGGTAATAATGCCTGTTTCACTCTACTATCCTTCCTACCCTCATTCCCCTTCCTCTCCCTTCACTCCCCTCTACCTAACTAAAGCAACTCTATTCTTTCCTATGCCCCCCACCCCACCTTATTGTGAATAAGCATTGGCATATCAGAGAAGACATTTGGCCTTTGGTTTTTTGGGTTTGACTTATTTTGCTTAGCATATTTTCCAACTCCATTCATTTACCAGAAAATGCTATAATTTCATTCTTCTTTAAAGCTGAGTAATATTACATCATATGTACATGTATACACAACATTTTCTTTATCCATTCATCTGTTTTATTTTGTTTTTAAGTTTGGGAAATAAAGGTCTAAATATATTACTTACCAAAACTTTGGAATATGCTGATATACATTATTCTAATGTTACAGATATTATCTTGGAATCAACTTTAGAGGCACTTCTGGTCAATTTCGTGTCAAAAGTAGGTTGTTCATAACATGTAGATTTTAATGCCAGAGTTTCCTTAACACAATAATTGTTTTTTGTTTTTTTGTTTTTTTGTTTGTTTGTTTGTTTTTGCGGTGCTGGGGATTGAACCCAGGGCCTTGTGCTTGCAAGCACTCTACCAACTGAGCTATCTCCTCAGCACCAACAGTTGTGTTTTTTTTATTTTTTATTTATTTTATTTATTTTTTTAATGGCTGTAATCCCAGTGGCTCGGGAGGCTGAGGCAGGAGGATTGTGAGTTCAAAGCCAGCCTCAGCAACTTAGTGAAGCCCTAAGCAACTCAGTGAGACCCTGTTTTTAAATAAAATATTAAGAAGGGCTGGGGATTTGGCTCAGTGGATAAGTGCCCTGGGTTCAATTGCCAGCACTACACACATACACACAAAAAGAGTAATTATCTGCAATTTTTTGTACTCTTCAATTCAAACCATTTTTTAAAAAAAAATTTAGATTTTTTAAAAAGCAGGGTCTCTCTATGTTGCCTAGGCTGGTCTCAAATTCAAGCAATCATCCCCACTCAGCCTCCTGAGTAGCTGAAGCTACAGACATGGATTTTTTCAACAAAGCTAAAATATTATTTCAAGTCAAATATTTACCTTCAGGTCTCAATTTTTTTTTTTTTTTAACTCTGTACTATTTCCCATGGCTGTCTTATCTCTCCCCATGGCCTTAGTCTCATCTGATACATGGTGAGTGACAACTTCTGCCTTTGTACGTACGTCTGTCTTGACTTGAATATTGGGCTGTCTCCCTGACTCCCCTACCTGGGTGTCTCAGGAGCACTGCGGACTCAGCACATCCCCCACTCCTGTGACCGGCCACATCCCAAGGACCCTCCTGCTCTGATGCTTTCTGTTTACGCTTCCAGAAGGCTCTCCTCTGCCTCCACCTCCCACCAACTCAAGTCCATTCTCCCTCCCTGATGCACCTGGAATTCAGCCTTCACTGTCCATTGATAATGCCACCTCTTCTTCCATGCCACCGTCCTCTCTCCTGGATTGTTATGACTGCCCCTCACCTTAGGTTCTGTTTGCCAGCTAATTACATATAGTGCAAATTTTTATATTTTCATTTTTATATAAACTAAACATTTATATACTACTAGCTCTATTTTGTGAGTCTTTGGTACTATGACTTAATGAAGCCAACTTCAAATTCTTACCCGAGATGCACTCTTCTTTTAATTGTTTGCTTTGATATCTTCCCTTCTCTCAATTCTTTTTCTTTTGGTACTGGGGATTGAACCCAGAAGCACTTAACCACTGAGCCACATCTGCAGCCCATTCTATTTTTTTATCTTGAGTCATGCTGAGGGCCTTGATAATTTGCTGAGGCTGGCCTTGAATTTGCAGTCCTCCTGCTTCTGCCTCCTGAGTCCCTGGGATTACAGGCGTGTGCCACCACACCAGCCCTTCCCACCATTCTTAATCCTTTTCTTAGCACTTTTGAAACTTCTTGATGATTTTATTGAATTTTTAGATATTTGTAGTTGAAATATGCAATGCTATATACTACCAAAAAAAAACCACATTACATTTAAGATAAGGCCTTTGAAAAAGCAAAAACCGTTTTCTGAGCTGGCCAGGCTGCACTGGCTGAGCACTGCAGAGCTCACGGCCCTACCCCATAGACTGATGGGGGACACCCTCTGGGTTGGATGCAGACTCTCTGCCTCTGCTGGGGAAGGTGGGGATGGGTAGACGGGCACGATGACAGCATAGGGCAGGTCAGACCAATGCATCAGGGACAAGGCTGCCCTTCATTAGCACGAAGTGGAGAGTGAAGGAGAAAAGGCCGGGGGTGAATGTGGGGGTGAGGCAGCTTTGTGTTTCCACTAAAGGGAGGGGCCGCTTCTGAATCCCCCCGATTGCACGGGCTACTGTAATATCCATGACGCTAACTCCCATGGCAATGATTGCTTATGCACATTGATAGCCTGGTAAACTGAACAGACCATTAGACTTGAAGTCAGAAAGTTTTTATTCTAACTTTGTCATTTACCCACTGTGTGATTTTAAGTAAGTTTTCTAAACTTCACATGCCTCAGTTAATTTGTCTACACAATGAAGAGAATAATAACTGCTAGAACTACCTTACAGGGCAATCGTGAAGACCAAACTTATAAAGCTGCCTTAAATCAGGTCACCCTATGCAGATGAAGGGTTTGTTTTTATTATTGGTGCTGGTTGATCACTGATCAGCTGGCAGTGGTTGACTGGCTAAGGAAGTGTGGCTATCGAGTCATTATTTGTGATTAATTACACATGTTTACAAGCAGTCCTTGGGGTTATTCGTTACCATGGATATGGAGAAATCAGTCCATGATTCTGAAACCTTCAGAGTTTGTTGAAAGGCAGACTTCAGAGCCCTCTCCCCAGAGTTTCTGATTCAGAAAGTCTGAGTTGGGTTCTGAAAAGCACATTTCCAAGAAGTTCCTAGGAGATATGGATGCTACTAGCCCAGAGACCACAATCCAAGGAAGATAGAAAAGTTTCATTCTTGTTAAAGTAGTGGTAAGTGCCCTGAAGAAAAGGTCCAGGGTAACATGAAAACCTTTTTAAAATGTTCCTGCCTGTGTGCGCTACTGTGACAGAATACCTGAGAAAATAAACTTAAAAGGAAGAAAGGTTTATTTTGGCTTACAGTTTCAGAGGTTTCAACCTATGGTCAATTGGTTCTGTGATGAGAAAGAACATCATGGCAGGAGCAGAACACAGCAGCTCACACTGTGGTGGCCAGGAACTGAAGAGACAGAGTAAGGGGCCAGCGTCCCAGTACTCCCTTGAAGGGCATGCCCCCAATGACTTAACTTCTGAGGGCTCACATCCTAAATACCACCTCAATAGCACCATAGGCTGACCAAGCCTTTATTTAGCACAAGTTTTTTGGCTTTTTTTTTTTTCCTCCAGTACTGGGAATCTAACCCAGAGGCACTTTTACCACTGAGCCCCCTTCCTGGCCCCATTTTTAAATTTTTTAAATTTTGAGATAGACTCTCACTAAATGGCTTACAGCCTCACTAAGTTGCTGAGGCTGGTCTCAAACTTGCAATCCTCCTGTCTCAGCCTCCTGAGCTGCTGAGATTAAAGGTACACACCACCACTTCGTGCTAGCACAGGGGACTTTGGGGGACATTGAAGATCCAGACCATAATACTACCTGAGTCTGGGGGAATCTCAGAAGTCTTCAAGAAGGAACATTCAAACTGAAATCTTGTAAATCTGGATGGTGGTTAGTGTAACAGGGAGGTAGAGGGGGAGAATTGCTGTACTGAGAGGAGAGTGTGTCAGAGCCTGTGAGGATGGATGGAGTCTATCGGATGCTTCCGAGGACACAAGAGCCAGCGAGCCGGAGCGTGGGGGCCGCGGCAGTGGGCATGGGAGCAGCTGGTGAGAGCAGTAGCTGGACCAGACGGTGCAGAATCCGAATTCCCTCTTAAGACCAGTGGGAACTCACCTGAACATTTTCAGCGAGGGAACAGTGACCAAGTGCACGTTTAAAAAAAATTCTTTCTGGCTGCTCTGATTGGTGGCAGGCAAGAGCAGACCTGGGGAGACAAGTTAAGAGGATGTGGAGGTTTCTAGGAGAGTCTGTGGCGAGGCTGAGGAGGTCTACGGGGAGGGTGAGTGACTCCGGGTGGAGGGGCGACAGGGGCTCTTGGCACCCGACCTGTGCCCCGCTGCCCGGCTCACAGAGAGCCCTGGGGGGAGGAGGACCACAGTGTGGCCTGGCAACGGAGGCGGGACAGGGATCCCAGACTTGGCTTGGGACATATTGTACTTACACTTTTAGAATTCACATGTAGTAAAGTTCAGGAATTTTGGCAAAGGCATAGATTCGCATAACCACCACTACGGTCGGGACACATGGTGATTTCATCTCGCCCCACGCTCCGGTGTAGCCAAATCTTCCCCTTATTCCTAAAACTGGCAGTCGCTGTGGCGGTCTCACCCTCTGTAATTTTACCTTTTCAAGAATGTCCTATAAGTGAAAAAATGTGGTATTGATCTTCAGGGTCTCGCTTCTTTCACTTAGCAGAGTGCATCTGAGAGCCATCTGTATCGCAGGCCGAGTGGAACGGCTACTGAGGACGACTGCCTCACATGGCTGTGGGTCACTTCCACTTTTCAACATGTCTGAATAATGTCGCCATAAATTTTTGTATGCAGCCTTTTTTTTTTCCACAGGCATAATCTACCACTGAACTAATCTTTTTATTTTTTATTTTGAGATAGGGTCTTGCTAGGTTGCTGAGGCTGACCTTGAACTTGTGATTCTCCCTCCTCAGCCTCCCAAATCACTGGGATTACAGGTATGTACCACTGCATCCGCCCATGTACAGAATTTTAATATGAATACAGATTTTCACCCCCTGTAGGATAAATAGCTAGAATCAAGGTGGTGGCTTGTCAAAGTTTATGGTTAATGATAAATATAACAGTTCAACTTTTACAAAATGTCTATGTCACTTTTTATTCCTACCAGCAAGTTTGAGGTCCCAGTTGCTCTGTGTCTTCACCTCAAATTTATACGGTTGGGTTTTCAGTTTCTGCTGATGTTTATTAAATTTTGGTCACTTGGATAGGTGTGTGGAGCAGTTTTAATGCTGCTGAGCATCTTTGCATGCGCTCACTACACGTGAGAATCTTCTTTGCTGAAGCGCCTGCCCGAGTCTTCCATCTAATTGTTAATGGGGTTGCCTGTTTTCTTAATGGTGGGCTGGCCCCATTGCATTGGAAACGCCTCTGTTTCCTAGGTGATGACGTAGGCCCTGGAGACATGAGCTTGGGGTTCTGAGATGCCTGGTCTGGGACGTTTCCTGGGGAGCCGGTGCCTGTGGCGGAGTGCAGTCCACAGGCCTGGAGGGCTGGGTCTGTGGAGCTCCAGCTGTCCATGGTGGGGGACTGGGAGCCTACAAAAGATGCTGGGGACAAGCAACCAGAGGAGGCAGAGGGAAACTCAAAGATGGGGTGGGAACCAAGCCCCAGCGAGCACGCCACAAACAGAAGGCAGACAGCAGGCTTAAATGCTGGTGAGCCATCAAAGAAGAGGCCTGCTTGGTTTACCAACACAGAGGTCATCGGTAGGCTTTGACTTTGCCAGTGGCCCTGGATGGGTAGACAGTTCCGAATACGCTGGAAGTAAGGAAGCGGAGTCAGCTGTCATCTCGTTTGGAATTTGAACTTAAGGAGGAAACAGGATTGTCCTCGGAAGCCCAGTCGAGGAAACTGTTCTTCAGCTTTGCCTGAACTTTCAGATGTCTAAATTAAGATGCTGTTCTCAGGCCCTGCTTCACTCAACACGCACAAGGTCCTGCTGTGAGCCAGATACCACTCTGCTTGCTGAGGAAGAAACCCTGAATGCAAGCAAGGCCCCCGATGACAAGCAGCTTGCTGTCTGCAGCTCCCCCGGGACCCCTGCAACAGAACAAACAGTGCTGCCTTCCTCCCCAGAGTCCACGGGGGGTCTTGCTAAACATTTTTCTTCTGTAGAAGTTGTAAATATTTCATTAGGCTATACTCATTTTGAGGTAATAAGATCCTGGAGCTGGAAGGGAACTGAGAGATCACCCAATACAATTCCTTCACCTCACAAATGTAGAGTTGAATCCTGGAGAGACCCAGGGACACACTCCCAGTAAGGGGCAGATTCAGGGATGAAGCTGTTATCTTCTGCTTCCCAGGTCAGTGAATTTTCCACTACCTTGTGCCAGATTACACGCACGAGTGTCAATTTCTGTGTCTCTAAGTTCATATAGCTTAACCATTCCTTTAAATGGTCATGTTAATGAATTCCATGAGTCAGTGCTTATTTTCCATATTCTGCCAATTAATTGTGGTTTGGGGGTAATCTGTTCCAAATCCCTGGATTATAAAGTGTGGCGTCAGCTATTTTTTGAAGGTAATTCATTCCAAAGCTTGGACCAATTATACCTAATACAGTTGAGGGTTCGCCGAATTTGTCTTTAAATGTCCTTGAATTAAAAACCAATAGTCCTATTTGTTTCCCCCAGAGTGTGGCTACCAGGCGTGATTGTGGCATGGGGAAAGGGGTCCTCACAGGACCTGGGGAAGCAGATACCCTGAGGATCGGTGAAAGTCAGATTGGAAGTCCCCACTGTCACCTGGTAGATGACTGGCTGGAGCAGTCTGTTTGGGGAGTTTGCTTTTCTTTGTTACTGCAGCCAGAAATAATAGTAAGAAGGACTTACTGTTATTTCTTTTCTTTCTTTTTTTTTTAAATGGTGCTGGGGATCAAACCCAGGGCCTTGTGCTTACAAGGCAAGCACTCTACCAACTGAGCTATCTCCCCAGCCCAACTTACTGTTATTTCTAACACCGAGAGTCCTCTTCCCGTCTCCCCAAGCAATCTAGATTGGTCGCCTACCATCTGGAAAATATAAGTTTTGTTTGGAAACCAGGAGCATCTTCTACCACATCTAAAACTGGTTACTTTCCCCACCAAGCAGCACATCAAAGACAGGGAAAAAATATCCATTGTAGGGCTGGGGTTGTGGCGCAGAGGTAGAGCACTTGCCTGGTACATGTGAGGCACTGGGTTCGATCCTCAGTAGCACGAAAGAAAGAAATAAACAAAACAGAGGTACTGTGTCCATCTACAACTAAGAAAAATACGTATCCATTGTATAAAACAGCCATTTTCACGTCCATGGCTTTGGCTATCAGATTGATCTTTGGTGGCCTCTGTCTAGTCTAACCTCTTGAGGAAGCAGAGATGAGGTGTGCATTGCTCCGTCCAGCAGCCTGGCTCTGGGATCCCACCGTTAAATATCAGAGCTGGGAAGTACAGGGGAGGAAAAGATAATATTCCCTCCACCCTTCTAACTTCTTTTCTGGGACCCTTAAACAAAACACAGATTGACAAGTGTATTACCGTGTGTCTCAAGTTATGCGAGAAAAAAAACAGGGAAAGAATAACTCTCAGAGACGTCCTTTGCAATCCCTGCCTATTAGTCTCTTCAACAGTGAACGATGCATTTTTAGACAAATGACAAGCGAAAGAACCACTCTGAGTCTCTGGGCCGCAAAGTGTGCAAAGGCGAATAGGTGGGAAACTTGTGGCAGGCAGACCTGTAAGTCAGGGTCAGCATGTAGATTCCCCTGGCCTGTCCTGGCTACTACAGGTCTCCAGCCATCTCTGGTGATCAGCTTAGTCCTTCCTGATGAGAGGGGAGGAGGGACAAAGTTTTGTCCTACTTTTAGACACATGGGGAGAGATTTTCTTATATCTGTTTCTTTTTAATTGTTTTCAATTCAAAATAATCCTCATGCCAAAGTGACAGATGTGGCTTTTTCTGCTGTCTTCGAAAGACTCTCTGAGCTCACATAGTTTGATATTACAGACAAGAAAACCAGGTTTAGGGAATGAAACATCTTACACACGATACATTTGTAAGAGAGCCTGTTTCCTCTTCCTGTTCAGTTCCACCTCTGACAGTCCCTGCTCTGAAAGTCCCTTCCTGCCTTGCTGCTCCACACGTGGCTGTGGACAAGCAGCCTTAAAGCATCGCTTGGAGCTCCTCAGGGGGCAGAACCCAGGCCCTGGCCCAGATCTACTCAGTGAGCATCTGCATTTGAACCGCACCTCCAGGTGATGGCCCAGTGCCTTATTTGGCTTTAGAAATTGCACCGACATTGGCCTCAGGCATTCTGTGGCTTTTCCCTGAAGGTTTCAGCCTCTGTCTGCAGATGTCACCAGAGAGCCGACAGCGGTCTTCAGCGGAG
This sequence comes from Sciurus vulgaris, assembly GCF_902686455.1. Lineage (NCBI taxonomy): Eukaryota > Metazoa > Chordata > Mammalia > Rodentia > Sciuridae > Sciurus > Sciurus vulgaris. Next base: position 9,859,042 of record NC_136465.1, on the reverse strand, counting down.
CGGAGGGAAGCTCTGTTCCAAAAGCTTTCCTTCCGCCCACCCCACCTTCCTGCCCTGGAAGTTCCCTTTAGCTCTTTGGCCTGGTACCCAGTAAAAGACGGGGAAATGGGCCATGAAGTGCGTGTTTCCCACGCCACACAGCGCCTCCCCTCCTAGGAAAGGGCCAGAACCAAGGGACCATGGGCAAACACATCACGTGGAATGACTTTTAAAACTCCCATTCTCGTGTCTCTTTGCAAACTTAGGCATATCTGGGTTGATAGAGCCACTGTAACAATGTACGCTAATGAAGAATAATTTATTTTGGACCTAGAATGTGTTTATTTATTAAGGTATTTACACTGCATTTTATCATCCATCAATTCCCTACCGTGTTAAGTTATAATTACTACCTCTCCAATAAACTGAGGGCCAGAATCTCCCCTGTTATTCTACAAATTACATTATTTTTATAACACTTTAGAGTTTGTAAAAAGCACTTTGAATTTAACTTTTTTTTAAAAAATCTTCATAACAAGAGGTGTATTGGATGCTCCCACTCACAATGATGAGCCTGAAGCCAAAGGTTTCTCCAGGATGTTTTGGAATTAAGACTTGAATCGGGGTCTCCTAATCCCAAATTCCAGTTAAATAAAGTTTTGTAGGTGCTGTCTTTTTGGACTAGGCTCCTGCACTAAGCCCAACAGACCAAACCAATATGGAATTTAATCACAGTAGCTGCGCTTTAGTTAATTGCAGGAGGCTCTGGAACCAATTAACTAATTAAGCTGTAACCAATGAAGTTGTCTCTGTGCCTTACTTCCATTTCCTATAAATGTTGTCAGATCGCACTGTTGGTTGGAGTTCTCACAATCTGCTCTGGGTCTGGAGGCTGCCTGATTCTCAAATCCTTTTTTTGTTTAGCTTTGCTTTGCTTTGCTTCCTTTTGTTTTGTTTTGCTTTGTTCAAATAAACTCTACTAAATCTAATTGACCAAAGGAATTTTCCTTTTAACATTCCATAAGCTCTCTATCTATTTTACCGAAAGGCCTCGAAGTTTCTGCTCCATGAAAGATGCCAAGGTGTAGTTACCCATCATTGAGAGGTTCTGTTTGGGGAGTTAGCATTTTTTTATCTATTAATATTTTTTCTAGCAGTGCAGTTCACCAGGAATAACTGATTAGATATTGTGATTTCCAAGAAAGATCCCATTCCATTGTGGTTGGGAAGCTGCCTCTGGGCAAAATGGACTTTAACAGTAATATTCTACCACAGATGGGGATGTTTCCCCAGAAAGCAAAGTCATGCCCCCATCCCCTCACTCCACCACGTGGAAGTCCTCTTTCCACTCTCTACGGCAGACAGGAAAGGAGTTTTTCCTCCCTTCCCATCTTCTTTTGTCAAATATTAAATACCTAGCATCTGTGTCCATTTGGGCTGCTAGAACAAACCATTATGGACTGGCAGCTTATAAACAACAGAAATTTATGTCTCACTGTTGGGGAGGCTGGAAAGTCCAAGACAAGGCACCAGCAGGTTGGTGTCTGGTGTGGTCTTGCTTCCTGGCAGCCATCTTCTCACTGTGGATATGGCAGAAGGGACGAAGGAGCTCTCCATGGGCTCTTTCAGAAGGACACTAACCCCATTCACGTGGGCTCCACCCCGGACCTGACCACCTCCCGATGACCACCGTCACCATCACTAACACCATCACCTTGGGGGTTAGGACTTCAACATATGAATTTGGAGGGAGCACAGACTTTCAGACCACAGCAACTAGCGTTTATCAGGTCCTCTATCAGGTCTGATGACAGTGGAGAGTAAGACCCAGTTCCTGCCCTCGTGGAGCTGACAGTTTATTGAGGAAATCAGACACTGGACGTAAAGGAGTGGTAACGTGAAGGGGAGGGGCAGGGTACCACGGCAGCTGGTAGTGAGGGGACATCACCTTGGGTGGGGATGGGGGAGGCTCCCTCAGGAGCAGTGATGTTTAGGCTGCAATCAGAGGACAGTAATGGTAAGGGGTGAGGGTGGGGCAGTGAAAGACAGAACTTCATGCAGCAAACAGCACCCATGTTAAGCATGTCAGGAAGGATGGAATGTCGCAGCTAGGGAGTGGGCAGCAGGGTGAGATGTGGCTGGAGAGATGGCCTGGGACCCAGTGGCCCAGGGCTTCGTGGACTCAAAGAAAGGACCTTGGTGATGAGTCCATCAGTTTGAATATTTCAGTGGGAGTATTTTGCTGCTATTCATATCTTTCAAGAGGCTTCAAAATCAACACGTGGATATGATTTTCCAATGTTTTTGAACTTTCAGTTCAGAGCCGGTCCGAAAGTGAGGAGATGTTGCTGTGTACATCTCGGTCGCCCAGGCACATACTGAGCTCTCGTATTTGTCCAATGACGTGTCCACTGATTATCCTGGGTCATCTGTGTGCACGAGCACATCACCTGCCAACTTAGTTTTGTTCCTTTCCAGTCCTCAAACTTTTTCTTGGCCTTTTCTTACTGTTTTTAGTCAACTTTTTCACTGCCGTGACTAAAGAACCCAAAAAGAACAACTGTAGAGGACGAAAAGTATGTGGGGGCTCATGGTTTCAGAGGTCTCAATCCACAGGCAGCAGGCGCCATTCCTCAGGGCTCGAGGTGACATCATGGCGGAAGAGTGTGGCAGGAGGAAGCTCACACGGTGAACAGGAAGCAGAGAGAGACTCCACTTGCCAGATACAAAATATCTACCCCACAGGCATGCCCCTAACACCCACCTCCTCCAGCCACACCCTACCCACCTTCAGTCACCACCCAGTTAATCTCATCAGGGGATTAATTCACTGGGTCAAGACTCACAACCCAATCATTTCTCCTCTGAACCTTCTTGCATTGTCTCACACTTGCTTTTGGGGGACACCTCACACCCAAACCATAACACCTGGTGTGCATCTCAAGCTCTCTAGCACATTGCTGAAAGGTGGCAGAGACAGCTGGCACTTTTATCTCATTTATTATAATCTTTATATTCCTAATATGTACCTTTGAGTCTGCTTATTACAAGTTGTTCATAGACACCTTTATGAAAAGTTCTCACCTCACCTGAGTTAACAAAGTGTTTTTATTTTGATGAATGTTGAATTTTCTGCATCTATTTAGATAACTTTTTCTCCTTTAATATGTTGATGGATGGATTACATTAACAGACTTTCTAAGGTTACACTAAGTTTGCATTCCTAGGATAAATCCAACTTGGCACAATGTATGATTTTTTTAAACATATTTTTGCTGGATTCTATTTGCTAATATGATGGTTTTAGCCTCTCTGTTGATGGGTGAGATTCGCCTATAATGTTTCCCTTTTCTTGTGTTTCTGTCTTGTTTTTTTTTTTATGAAAGTGAGTCAAGTTTCATGAAATGAATTGAATGGAGTGTTTTCTCTTTCCTATTCTCTGGAACTATCCATATAAGATTCAGATTCTCTGAATTCTCTTTGAATGTTTGTTAGGTTTACCTTTTGAATCATCTGAGCGTTTTCTTTGTGGGAATATTTTCGACCACAGATTCTATTTCTTTAAATGTTATTGCACCATTCAAGTTTTTTATCTTGATTCTGTTTTGTTATTTAAAAATAATTTTTTATAGTTCCACCTAATTTTCCAGAATACACAGGCATAAAGCTGTTTACAATATTCTCTTATTTTCTTTCTATTCTCTGCTGCCTCTCTACTTTGTTCTCGTTTATATTCCTAATATTTTTTTGTTTGTGTCTTTTTTCTTTCTTCCTGATCAGTTTTGCTTCAGATCTCTCAATATTGTCTTTTTCTATCTCAAAGTGTGTGTGGTGTGTGTGTGTGTGTGTGTGTGGTTTTTGTTTTGTACTGGGGTTAAGCCTAGGGCTTCCCATCTGCTAGGCAAGCCCTCTACCACTGAGCTACATTCCGAGCCCTTAATATTGCTTTTTAAAAGTTCCAGATTTCAGCTTTGTTCATCCATAATTCTGTCCATCGTATGACTCCACCAGTGTCTGTCTAGCCATTCATCTGCTGGTGGACCTGTTGGTTGTGCCGGTTCTGGTCAGACAAAGGTAAGTCTTTGTGTGAACGTGTTCTTTCACTTCTCCTGGGCAAACACCTAGCAGAGAAATAGCAGGGTCTGTGGCAGGTACACATTGCAGCCTTTAAGAAAACTGCAAAATTGTTTTCCAGAGTGGTTGTATTATCATTTTACATCCTTATGGGCAGGGTGAGAAAGTTCCAGTTGCTCCTTGTTCTTTCCAATATAAGACATCATTACCATTTTTTGCTTTGAATGATTAGTTTTTCACAGAAATTTAAACACCAAGAAAGATAGTGGCTATATTTACCCATGTGGTAATGTTTCAGGGCTGCTGGTCTTTGGGTGGCTCCATATTCCTGTCTCCTGTAGTTCTGCTTTGGCATGAAGGACTTCCTTTAACATTCCCCATAACATAGGTAAGCTGGTGAATTCTTTTCACTTTTATATCTGAAAATAATCTGCATTTCACCTTTGTGCTTGAAAGATACATTCACTGGGTGAGAATCCTTGGAATTGTCCTTTTTTTCCTTTGAGTGATTTAAAGATGTACTTCTTCCAGCCGATGTTTTTTCCAACGAGACGTTTGCTGTTATTGTTATCTTTGTTCCTCTCTCTCTAATGTTTACCTCTGGCCCTTTCCTTCCTTCCTTCCTTCCTTCCTTCCTTCCTTCCTTCCTTCCTCCCTCCCTCCCTCCCTTCCTTCCTTCCTTCCTTCCTCTCCTTCTTTCCTCTCCTTCCTTCCTTCCTCTCTTTCATGTACTGGGGCTCGAACCCAGGACCTCACACATGCTCAGCAAGCTCAGCCCCCTGGAGGCCTGTCTGATTTTCTCTTTATCAGTGTTTTTGAGCAATGTAGTATGCCGGGTGACCCTGGTCTCCTGCTGGCTCCTCCAGCCTGGCCACTGCTCATCAGAGCAGGTAGTGGGAAGCTTGCCTGCAGTCATTTGGGTCTCTTCTGCCATCATTTCAGACTTGACTGGCTGGAACAGAGGGCATCTTTTGTGACTTGTATCTCCAGCACCTAGCACAGTGCCTGGCATAAGGGAAGGGCTCACGAAACCTTTGAATGTGTTACTGCCTGTTGTACAAATTGGGAAATTTAAAAGCAGACCATCATTTGGCTTCTTAATATGCAAGCCTTGACTAGTAGGCACACTATGTGCTGTTTGGTAGTGAGAAGAAGATGACAAGCAGGGCAAGAGCCCATTTAATCAGATGGAAGGAGTCCTGGGTGTTTGGCGTGTTCAGAAGGCTGACAGGGGTGCCTTACCCATGGGGCTCTGTGTGTTCCTATGGCAAGATGAGGAGTCAGGACTCCATCCTCTCCCTCTCTGGTCCCCCTTCTGATGGTGAGAGGCTTGTTGAGCATTAACACCAATCTCAGGCTGCGGAAGCTCATCTGAGTTGGATTCTGTAGACTCTGTTACTTTTGTAGGAAAATTAACCTACAAAAATGTTTTAGGACTTATGACATAGGTATAGTGTCATCCAAGTTGTTTATTAAATTTCAGTCCCGTATTTTAAATCAGAGGAGAACCAAAATTTTTGTTGATGTTTATTAACAATGTTTGGTTCCTTAAGTGTTTAAACACAGCCTATAAGAAATGGTGGCATGTGGTGACTATTTCTGAAGTTGGGAGTGCCAGCATGGCTTCGTGGATTTGAGACTGTAGCACCAGTTATTTGCGAGGAAATGCAATGGAAAAAATCATTATCTGGGTGACTGACAGTGCAGGATGGTAACAGTGGAATGCTATGGTGGTGGCAGGGGTGACCGCTGCAGCCGAGGGCACCAGGACACTCAAGGAGAACTGAGTGGGGTCTGCAGAGCTGCAGCTCTGCCTCCTGTCCCACGTCGCTGGTGTCTGGGGCTGGTTCTAAAGTGTGGGGAAACCCACAGCCTGGATCCCGCTGATGCTACAGGAAGGGACCTCAGCCGCCAGGAGGTCCCTGGCGCTGGGGCCATGCTTACGGGAATCTCAGAGCAAACAGGGAAAGTCATGGAGGAAAAGCCTCCTGCTTGGAGCAGCAGACAGCAGACAGGGTCAAGCTCACACTCTCCCTCCAGTCTGCCTATGTGCAGAGCCACCAGAGAGTCCCCAGAACTCAAGTGCCATTTCAGTGTCAGACAGTACCACAAAGCTGAGTTTCAGGATGAGGTCAGGGCTGAGAGACAATCACCTTGTAATTGACGCAGATGTTCAAGGTGGTCCTGGGAGGCGGCAAAGGACTGTGGGTGCCAGGCTGGTCTGATGACCCAGAACAGGGCTTTGGATTCTAAAAGAAACAAGGAATGACCATGTTGCAGTCTACTCCAACCTTTGCACGAGGTTAGAGTTTGGGTATCACAACACTCCAGGAGGAGGTACCTGGCTGGGTATTTCTAAATCTTATGATTAGGTTCATCATTTTAGTAAAATAAGGGAACATCAATATGTGTAATTTTTAATAAAAACTGATTTTACATTTTCTGACATGAGTGGGAAATAAATGGTTCTAGATTTTTCTATTGGCAGCCAAGGCCATGTCATTCCAACAAAGGCTTGTGCTCAGGCAGTAGCCCTAGCCACCTGACGAGAGATGGCCCTCAATCAAGGCACAGCCTCCAAGTGGGGTGGATCAACTAAGTGCATGAAACAACCACCAGAATGGCGTACTTGAAACTTCTTTCCCACAGATGGAGGAATCTTGCCATCAGAGGACTCTACTACTGGAATTTTTCATAAGAAGCTAACAGTAGGAGGGAGTTCACACCATGCAGTCGCCTTTCTCTGGGTCTATTTTATAGAATTTGAAGTTTCTGGGTTCCACCTCAAAACTGAATCCTCATAGGAGTCTCCTGATTTCTAACAAACCCAGTTCCTCCCCTGACTTTCCGACTGCCAATCACCTCTTAATCTCATATACCAGTCTGAACCAACTCCCTCTGGTGGGATGCCCCACCTAGGTAAAGGCAGAAATACCTGCCTACCTTTGCACCCTCCTGCCCAATACTAAGCCACCCAAGAAGGACCTCGGAGCACTGACTTTAAGATGTATTTCTCAACTGTCTGGTTTTCCAAGTTCGTTCATGACTACACCTCAGAAACACATGGCAGAATTGTGGCATTTGTCTGGCTATAACTAGATGACTCAGGAAATACACTCGGTATAAAACGTAAATGGCTTTTGACTTTGATTCAGGAAACATTATTCAATTTGCCATGATATGTACGGTGAGGCTTCTGACGTTCTTTGCATCAAGTTATATGGCCCTCTATGTCAACAAAACTTCCTCCTCAGGCCAATCTGTGATTTGAGAACAAATAAATAGGTCAAACAATTTTAGAGAGGAAAGAAACTATAAACCAAAATGGTTTGGTTTGAAATCCAACCCCTCCTTTCCTTGACTCCTTCAAAACTTTGCAAAGCCAGATCCTCTAGGACTGGCCAGGGAGGAGTCTATTTTCAGAGTCTATTGGGAATCGTGGGAAGCCTGCGATCTCTCTGTCAGGGTCGCTGGGTGCTCACTCTTTAAAGGTACTGCACTGGGTTATTTGGATGCAGGTAATTGAATGGAGAGCTGTTTATTTCTGTGGGCATATGAACAGGACTTAAGGGCTATTCTACTCTATTCTTCTATTCTAATACAGTTGGTCTATGATTTGCTTCTATCCTCTTTAGAGTCGAGTTTTCTTGTACTCTTGTTGCTAGGTTACAAAACTAATATAATAGTAGTGCTTATGATTTCTTGGATTCAGGTTCTACTTTAATTTCTGCACGATCCTCTCAGTACTTGAGTTTCCTCTCATGGAGATGTGAGATGGTTAGTACGGAGCTCGTGGGTGTGAAGATTCAGGGAGATGGGTTGTGTTGAGCTCCAGGTGCTGTCCCAGGGCAAGTACTCGAGGAGCGTTGGCCGTGGCTTCTGCCCTCCCTCCATTGGTGAGGAGGGGACTACGTTCTCACTGTTGAACCATCTGCATCTCCTGTTGTTGGTTATTCATATTAACAGAGCCACGTGTGCTACCGCTAACTCACTAGCAATGAGGATGCCATTTTAATTTTTTTTTATACAGTTAGTTGTTTTGCATAAGTAGCTTGGTAGGCAGCCACTCTTGCCTTCACCGTGTCCTTCCTGTCGTTGGATAATATTGCTCTTGGGTGGCTAATGTTGCACTGAAAATCTGTGAAAAGGTTAAGAGTTAGAATGTCACCTCCATGAGGACAGGGGAAAGGCTCTTGGCCCATCCCGTATCTCCTGGACCTAGGACAGGGCCTTGCCCACGGTAGACACTCAGTAAATCCAGGTGAAGCAAACATACAAATGAACCAAGGGTGAGAACCCCGTCCACACAGTTCCCTGCAGGTAGGCACAGGTTTCCATCAGAGAGAAAGAGGATTCATTGTGCCAATGGAAACAGATCTGGCTCTGTCCACTGCACCAGCATGAGGTCCATCCCTGGGAGCCAGGGCCAGATCTCAGTGAGTGGGTGATGGAGAACTCACTGCCTTCTATTTGCAGAGGAGAACACAGGATGAGAAATGACAAAGCACCCATGTGTGGACATAGCAGGAGCCGAGAGGCCAGTGTGTCGGGCACGGGGCCAGGAAAGTGTTCCCAACTCTTTGGGGCCATAATAGAAATAGTTACTGAATAGTCTGAGACTTCTTCTTTGAACATTTTTCTGTTTGTATTTTTCTCAAATGACTTCCTATTGCTCTCCCACAGCTTAACTCGCCAGCGCTAAGGAGAACCGGCCAAGAGCCTGGGGGCTGACCTTTGAAGGGAATCTGGGGTGCAGAGGATGGGGGATGCTGTGATGGGGACCAAGAGAGAACGTTGCGGGAAGCCTGTTCATGTTCAGTCACGTCTTCCCACCTGGGGACTCATTCCAGAGTTAGTTTCTGCCAAATCCTTGTGTTATACTGAATAACAAACGTTGTTTCCTTATGATTCTCCTGGCCCAGAAAATAGCCACAGGGAGGACATCTACTTCTGGCCATGAGAGAGAATTTCCCAGAATTATCCTCCCTCTACATAACCAGGAAATTGCGAATTGTACGAACTACTTGAAACCTATCATTTCAGACATTGGACAAAATGGAGCAGAAGATTGTGACCCCTGAGAAAAGAAGAATGCGTGAGAGGAGTCCTACCTTGGTCTGGCTTTTCTGTCTCACTGCAGCCCTGGAAGGGGCCCAAGTCCAGCCATCCACCGAGTAAGAAGGCAGATTGAGCGAGGGAGGGCAAGGGCCCCGCGATTTGTACAATCTCTCAGAACCTGAGAGAGGAGAACTACACAGAAGTTCCAGAAAGGTGCCTAGGGGTTCCCGTAAGTCTCGGGCTCAACATCCGTCACACATGTGTGAAGCCCACGGGTTGGGAAGTACAACTTCTAAGAAAGAACGGTCACCAGAGCCTGCACGGCCCAGGTTCCCTCCAGTCCGAGTGGGAATTCTTCCCGAAAGCTCTATAACCTTCTCCAGTGGTGCAGCAGGTGCAGAGGGAAGAGGGGCCAGGCTCAGACAGGCAGAGCCTCCCTCAGCTCCCAGGGGTGAAGGGAGGAGGGGAGCAGGCCTGGGCGAGTGTCCATGGAAGGTTGAGGGAAGGCATGCTAAGGACAGGAGGTGAGTGACGCACACCTGACCTTTACGGAAGCAATAGAATAACTGATCTTCTTGTCACCAGTCACTGAAGACAGTAACGGTGGTGCCTGGGGTTGAGAAAGTTGTCACTCCTCACATACAAACCTTGTCCACTGGAAGTGGCTGTTTGGTGATGATTCAGAGGATGCAGAGCACGTTCTCGTAGGCACCAGGCGTGACAGCAATCATGGTGCCTTCCAGGCGACAAAGAGGGAGGAAAAGAGGTCCTTCGTCCTGGGCTGTGCACAGAACCAGAATCACCAAGGAGGGCTGTACTGCCAGGCCTTTGGTGGGGCCACCTCTTGTGCGATTTCCAGAACAATCAACCCTCCTGCTGGCCCAGCAAATTGTCATGGCCCATAGCACACTTAAGATGTGAGATTTTCCCAGAGACGTCAGCTCCAAGCCTGTGGCCAGGGCTACACAGTGACCAGAGTCTTCCCACACACACGGCTCATTCCTGCCCTCTCATTGGATGAAGCAGCCCAGGAACTTCACAGACCTGGTACCTAGCTTTCCTCAACCTTCTGATGCATGAATACAACTCTTCCCTGTGGGAACTCTGGAGGTGAGAGAAAATGCCAGTAGACAGGTGGTCTTCTTTATTGAATTCAAAAGTAGTTCTCTCCTGGCAATGACCTGAGTGGTGTTCTGCTCCCTGAGGCCTGTTTCCTCTGGCCAAATAAGGCTGGAGACATCGTGTGTCCCCCTAAAGCGCACATGTTGGAACTTTAATTCCTCAAAGTGCAGTGTTCGCAGAATTTGAGTCATAGGGTCGGAGTCCTCACAAATGGATGAATGAATGCCTTTCTCCCACACGTTCTCTCTCTTACAGGACAGGCTCAGCAATTGCCAGGCTGGTTTGTTATACAGCAAGTCCATTCTTGTGTCTTGTCTCTTGCACACATCCTTGAACCCTTGAGCTGAAGCAGTTCAAGTCCTTCACCAAGTGTGACTGTCTAATCTTAGAGTTCCCAGACTCTAGAACCATGAGCCCAAATCAGTCTCTTCTCATGATAAATTATCTAGTGTCAGGTATCCTGTTATAGCAATAGAAAACAGACTAAGACATATTCCATCAGGTTCTTGGTCTAGATTGAGTTGTCTTCCAGAAGTAGTTAAGCAACTTTTCATAAACAGCCCTTATTTTCAATCCCCACTGGAAAATGATCAGGCTATCCAATCTCACAACCCTCCCCACACTCCCTGGGTTTTCATGAGAAACATCATGTTGGAGCATGTTGGTGACATGTTTTTCACTTTATTGAAATTCTTTCTTACAAAAGGTTTGATGTATTTTAGGCCAGGCCTAATTTCCTTTAGTCCCTGAAATACAGGTCCATGGTCAATTCCATGACCTCTTAGGTAGGTATGTAAACTAGTCGACTTCTATGTTTAAAGTTCAAACACTTTTCAACATTGTTTTTATTTTATTTAAAACAAGGCTATGTTTCCCCAAATGAAAAGACCAAGTAAAAATTGTGTGAGTTTTTACTGGTAGGGTAACAATTTCTTTGCCAGAACTGCGCCGTTGTGAATTTTTTTCAAAGTGACATCTTTCCACCTTTAGTATTTTGTTTTAAATGCGAACTTTGCAATGTGCTGAGCTATGTAGTAAAGAGTGCTATGTTTATATATGCATACATATATTGGCTCTGGAAAAAGATGCATGAGTACATGCGTGTTATGTAAACATAGCAACTGGTCAGAAGGAGAGTCTGATCATTAGGAACTAGTGAATAACAAGCATACTGTAAGCAAAGAATGACCAAGGGCACATATTGGATTAGTCGTCAGCCAGGACCTTTGCTGGATGGATGCTTGAAGGGACCCACGCCTCACTTTCTCAATGCATGATACTGCTCATCTGATGTGACAGGTGATCATGCATCCAAGGCCCGACTGTGAGTTTGTGATTCCTTTGAAGAGAGGTGAAGCTGTACATACTTGCTACCAGAACATGCACATGGCCCAGTCCAACCTCCTCCCCATGTAAACTTCAGAATATGACCTCCCTAACTCTAGGAGGGCATATAGATTGCAGATGAGCAGAGGCCCCTGCTCTCTCATTCCCTTACAAATTACAGGGAACCCTCACTTCCTTCCACCCTATAGGACCCATCAGGACTTGTGTCCCCTGACCACACCTGAAGGGGCCTGGAAGGTGCAATGTCACCTCCTCCCAACAGTTATGAGACACAGTCGACTTGTCTTTAACCCTGACTGCCTGATGAGCGAGAGGTGGACTCAAGTTAATATGGGCACTCACCCTCCCAATCAACCCATCACATCTGATCTTGCCTGTGTGACTTTCTAAGCACCCAAGTCTCTGGCCCAAGCTTCTGGCTCAGGCCTAGCAAAGACACACTAAGTTTCCAGGGGGAACTTGGTCTCAGTCACCCTCAGTTTTCTGACTTGAAGGCCAGGTGAATGGGCCAGGTAAGTGCTACCTGGAGGTAGGACCTTACCTGGACTGACATGCCTTGTACCAATGTAGCAAAATGGATAAATGAATTTAGCACCCAAGTTCTGTTTACACCACGGCAGTCATTCAGTGAATGCTAGTTTCACTCCCTTCTCCAGCTCCAGCTGGGCTTCTGCAGGAGTTTTGCATTTCCCTCTTGCATCTGCAGCTGGCTTCTCCCCCACCTTCCTTCCCAAACTGGCACGTAGTGTGTGGAGCGGAGTAAAGCGGGGAAAACAAGGCATTCGGGATTGCCTTTTGCTGGGGAGGCAGATGTCGAAACTCTTGGCCTACATGAGGCTTGGGAATTATCTGGAGCGTAAAAGGTCCATATAATACTGTCCATCTCCACTGCCATATTCGTCCCTGATATCTTCTCAGCGTTCAAGTGTAACCGAGAGACTGGAGGGAACGTGGATAACGAGGCCCTGTGGAGGATGGCTCAGACCGCTGAGCAAACCGGTGACCCAGCTGACCCGGGCTCCCCAGGCAGGAACCCTGGTGGGAGAGAGACAGATCCCACAGAGACTCTGGAGCAGATGTCAGGAAGGAGAGTGGCAAGCCACCACGGTCCTGGGGTAGGGCTCTGGGGGCTGGGGATACTGGACTGGGCAGAGCAGAGGCAAGGCCAGGGTAGCTCCAAGCCAAGTCCCTACCCAGAAATGCAGGAGCAAGGCTTGGTGGCAGGGCCTGACCCTGGGCTGTGCCCACTGCTAGTGTCTGTTGCATGTCACCCCAGCATCCTCAGCATGTCCACAGTTTGTCACCCCCCATTTGGAGAAGCTGCAGCGGAAGATGGTGTCCTCTGTACCCTTGCAGGCGACGTCATCCATCCAAATCCTCCCAGTGCCTGTGGAGACAGGTCAGCACAGCTTCTTAGCAGGGGTGCAGGAAGGGGGAGCAATAGGGGCATGATTCTGCCTGCCCTGGACCAGGCTGTCCCTGGTGGCCCCGTAGGCGCTTCTCAGATCTGGGGCTTCCTTCTGCCCTTTCCATCCCACCAATAACTCATGCTTATTTCTAGGCTCAGTTTCTTGCGAGGAGAATAACAGTAACTGAGGTGATGACGCTGGTATCTCCGGTGTGCCAGGCATCTCACACATATTAGTTTCCTCTGCCCTCACCATGATGCTTTGAGGTAAGTATTAATAAACCCACTTTATAGGCGGGAAACTGAGGCTCAGAGAATAATCAATGCAAGATCACTCAGTTACTCAGCTTATACGTGGCAGTCTAACCTCAAAGTCATCCTGCTGCCTCCAGGATCACGCTCTATAAGACACACCACGTAACTTGTGAGACATGGTATCTTGAAGCCTTTCTTGAGGAATAGTGAGGCAGGGTCTAATCAGGGGGTAACGTCAGACAGATCCTAGATTGCCCCAGAGCCCCACAGCCAAGTTTCTCAATACCAACATCACTTCCAATCTTGTGAGCATTAAGGCAGATGGCCCCATTCTGTGAGCCCGAAACAGTGATTCAGGAAGGACAGCAGATCCCAGAGTTTAACATGTTCACCAGATATTTCACTAGTTCTCCAAAGCCAAGTCGGTGAGACAATCTATTTGATGGTGTTGCCTGCGGCCAGCCCTGTCCACCCAGCTCCTAAGAGGACCTGCCTGCTGGTCTGAAGGTGTCCGTGCGTGGAGGGCCTGGTGCTTTCGTGGGCTCTTCCAGGATTGCACCTGAGCACTGAGTAGCATATGCTTGGCTGTGGCACCTCAGTGAACTTAAGGGACTGGACTAGGAAGGCTGGGTGAGTTTCCAAGAGTGAAGGGCAGTGCTGTAGACAAGCAGTGCTTGTCGAGGGAAGAACAGAGTAAGTTATACAGAGGTCACCATGTGTCACCACTGACAGACGAGACCTTCCGGGCTCTCTGGGCTGATGGCTCTGCCTGGCCCCAGACGTGGGACTGAGCTCTAGGGTTCCTGTTGTGGCAGTAGCCTTGCTGCTCAGAGGGAGGCCCTGGACCCGCAGCAGGACTGGAGCTCAGTGGAAGCGGAGCAGCTCAGTCGTGCCCAGGCCCTACCGAGCCAGGATCTGCATGCTAACGAAGGCGCCGCGTGTGCACTGAGAAGCACTGGCGGAGGCAGGGCTTTGACATGGGACACGCCTCAACTCAAGTCTCAGCACCCTCTGGAGTGACCAGGTCAGTTTCCAAACTGGGAGGGGCTTTCCAGGATGTGGGACTTCCAGTGTTAAAACCTGGCAAGTTCTGGCCAAACCAGTGCCATTGGTCACCCCAGCACCCTCTCCTGTTGGGTCTGTGACAACGGGGTTAAGCGTCATAAAACAGGCCCTAATGATGCTACTGGAGGTGTCGCTCTGAGCAAGTCAACGAGGTTATAGTTCCTGTGTTGGAAAGAGCTGTGGAATCTAAGGAAGCCTGTCGTAAAGGCAGCTCAGGGCCGGGTGCAGTGGGACACACCTGCCATGCCAGCCACTGCGGAGGCTGAGGCAGGAGGCTCTCAGGTCAAGGCCAGCCTCAGCAACTTAGCAAGACCCTGTCTCAAAATAAAAAATAAAAAGGGCAGTGGATGAAGCTCAGTGGTAGAGCATCCCCAGGTTCAAGCCCCAGAGGCATCATAAGAAGGTAACTTGGGATTAGTCCTGTACCCCATCCTCATGTGTCAATCCCCCACTTCATTCAGCAGCCAGGAAGCCCCTCTCCTTTTTAGTGAACTGTCAGAATAAAACTGTCACTGAACTGCTCAGTGAAATCCCCTTATAAAGAATGTCAAGGGAACATCTAAACCACAGCACTGCTATCCACCATGGGAACTGAGTGGTGTAGACATATTTTGGTCATGTAGAGCTTGTCAGCCTCTGCCATCCTGGGGATCGCTGTGCAGGGAGTCAGCAGCAGATCAGCGGGGAGAGGCCTCCTCCGCCGTCTCCTTGGACCTCGACTCTTCCCCAGAGTCTCCCTGGCCTGCAGGGCTGTGGCTCTTGCACAATAGGCCCTTTGAGGCCCAGCTACAGCTCACAGATTAAACATCTCCGGGAAAACACATCAGTTTACAAACTACCCAGAAAAAGGCCACAGACCCAAGAGCTCTCTGGGATTAGTCACACCCAAAGCAAATAAAGAAGCAAATAAAGGAGACTAACAAAGAACAGGCCCAAGGTTACCCTGCCCGGATGTGCGTATAGAATCTCAAAACTCCAATCCCTAGTTGGTGTGCAGCCAGGGAGTCCTGGCCAATGTCCAGACATGGAAAGGCCATAAAATGGGAATAGGGTCATTAAATGAGCAGCCCTGAACATCTTTGGTTTTGACGGCCACGCGGGACCTCACTGAAGGGTGAAGGAAGTGGCAAACCATCTTGATCCCTCATGCTGTCACCGAAATGAGTGCTCTGGGGGTTCTAGCTGCCTATCCTCACCTTAGCTTTAGAAGTGACACGAGCGCTCAAGGTGTGGCCCCAGACCTGGACTGTGAGCATCACCTGGAGCTCGTCAGGAAACCTCCCCGGGGTTCACGTGCACTGTGGAGTCTGAGAGGCCCTGCTAGGCCAGGTCTGCACTTCGACTGACCCACTCCTCCAGCTGCGTGATCAACTCCTCGCCAGTGAGTAAGGCGGACCGTGCCTCCCACTTCACAGATCAGAGAATGAGGCAATAAGGCATCATAGGACAGTCCCTAGTCCACAGCTCTTAGCCAGGGGTGGCAAACCATGGGCCAAATGTGACCCAACACCTACTTTTGTAAATAAAGTTTTATTGGGACATGGCCCTGCCCATTTGGTTACTTATGGTACACAGTCGTTTTCTTCAGTTCTCCACTGCTGACCTGGGTAGTTGTGGCAGAAATCATCTAGCCCACAAAGCTTAAAAAATTTACTATTCAACCCTGTACAGAAAATGTGGGCTGATTTTTATAATAAGCAATATCCCAGTATTTGCGCCTTATTTTAGGGGGAAAAAAAGGGGCCACAATGGTAATAATGATAGAATTGGGAGTGAGCACACCAGTGTCATCTGCCTGCGGCCACCTGCCACGCTGTGCCTGGCGCCCTGCTTGCCTCCTCTCTGCGTCTGTCTTGGGCCATGCTCCCTGCTGCTCTGGGCTCCCCCAGCTGTGCTCACTCACCCCACCCACCTCCCCAGACCTGCTCCAGCCACTCGCCCTCCACTGCCTCGGGGCAAATTTAAAAGTCTCTCTCTTTTGAGTCTTTCCTTGCTCTTCTCCCGGGAAACAGATAATTTGATTACCAAACCCTATCCAGGAAAAAATGAATGGGCCGGACCACAGGGAGACCTGCCAGGGACTGGAGGTGTTGCGTGTCACTGGGGAGGGCTCAGTTAGGCCGCTGAAAGACCTCCCTCCCTGCCTGTCTCCCTCCTTCCTCCCTCCCTCTCTCCTTCCTTCCTTCCTCCCTCCCTCCCTCCCTCCCTCCCTCCCTCAATGGCTTCCTTCCTTCCATCTTTCCTTTCTTCCCTTCTCCCTCCTCCCCTCTCTCCTTTCTTCCCTCCTACATTCATCCAGTACCTAGTATGTCCTGATTCTGGGTTTTGAACTATAAAGGTGAAGCCGTCAAGATGTTCCCCTGTCTCTCCAAGGCCAGGGGAGTGTGAGGCAGCAATAGAGACATGCACAAAATTGCCACAGGACTTGGACAGGCATGTCTTCATCTTGAGATGAAGGATGGAAGGAGCCAGAAGAGCTTCTCTCAGGAGGCGATAACTGAGCTGACTTCCAAACTGAGGAAGGAGGGAAAGGCCTCGCAGAGGAACAGCAAGTGAGAAGACAGGGTGGCATGCAATGGCTCTGAGAGCACAAGCGGACACCTGCCAGGAGAGGACAGCGGTGGGCAGGGGCAGGTAAAGGAGAGTTTTGGGTGCTAAGCGAAGGAAACCCAGCTGACCCCAAGACCAGTAAGACCCACTGAGGATCCAGGAAAGAGTTGACATGTGCAGGTGCTCCTTTAAGAACGGTCTCAGGCAGCCACAAGGAGGTAGGCACCAGGAGCCAGCTGCAGCTGGTGGCGACGCAGCCGTGGGGTCATAGCCCATGGAGGATTGGAGCTGCTACCAAAGCCTGGTTGACTGACAGCCCCCTCCACTTATCGCACAGCAGAGAGACCTGTGCGATGATGTGACACCACTTTAACTGCCTGATGGCACATGATCGCATTTAACATCTGCTATCACCCTTAAAAAGGAGAACTGAAGCCCAGAGGTTAAGCAATCTGCTCAAGGTCGCCACCTAGAACGTAGCAGAGACAGGATTCCAATTTGGGGGTTTGGCTCCAGAGTGGGAGCTCCTCATCAGAGCTCTACCCTGCCTGAGGTCCTAAGGGGAGGGCAGGGAGGACAGATTCAAGAGAGACCAGAAGGGTGGACAGTGGCTGAATCTGCAGGAGTCGGGGACTGAGCAGATAGGGAGTAGGAGACAGGGAGGAGGCGCCCGGGTTTCTGTCTTGGATGGGCCTGACTGAGAAGGCGGTGCTGGGGCCAATGAGAGAGCGGAGGAGTTGGCAGGAAGGAAATGCTTGACGTTACAGCAGGTGTCTTGGAGGTACGTGTGGGCGTCTGGGGGTTGATGCTGACCCCAGGCATGGGAATGGCCCCCAGAGACAGCGTGCAGAATCCAAGGCAAGCCCCTTCCCTTCTCAGGCTTCCATTTCCCTCTGTGTGCCCTTTAGTGGCACTGGCCACCTACTTTCCCAGGGCCTGAGTAGCACGAGAGACAAGAGAGCGGACTGGTGGGGAGCGGTGGTCCAGAGCTGGTGCACCCAGGGACTCCTTGGGCTGCTCAAAGGCATGGGCTGAGAGCTTAGGGCTTCCTCCTAGGTGTTGTGTCACACAAAAATCAGGAGAGGAGGCCACAGTCCACAGGATGGCTGGCCAGGCTGGGAGCCATGTGCTGGGGCTGGGCTACCTTCACACCCACCTGCTGTAACGCCAAGACTGCCACAACCTTCAGAGTGCCTATTTGGGCTTTTTGAAAAGAGGTTATGGTTTTCTTTTACAAAAAGGCTTTGCTTCCACTTATTAGGAAGGAGTCCTCACTGGATGGACTCTCCCTCTTCTTCCTCAGGGAAATGACGTGGCAGTTTTCCTTGAAGAACTCCCCTTTGGGGATTCAGCCCAAAGCTGTGTGGGGAGGAAGGTGCTGTCTCTGTGGGCTACCCTTCATGGCACTGTAAGCCTTTGAAGTCCCCATGTGCCCTGGCCCTTAGGTGGAGAGGCCAGGACGTGTGCAGTTGCCCAGATGTTTCCTGCCAGCTGTCTCAGCAGGTATCCCCAAGTTCAGCTGATGAACATGGCATCCAAACATGAGCTTCCAAACAAGAATTGCATCATGGGGTTGAGGATGGAGGTTTCCAGGGCCAGACTCCATTCCCCATCTAGAGAAGACAGGCCACCCTCTCCCTCATGCGGAACAGAGTCCCTGTAGCCATTTAGCATGGGGTTGGGGTGATGCTGGACAGCTGCTGCCTTGGGAAAGATAACACACATGTTCAGCTCAACTCCACTGACCAAGAGCTGCCATGGGGGGTCACTGCTATCCACAGATCTCCAGAGGACCTGGCATCTGAGTGTGGGAAGACCAGGCCAAATACTACCCCTCAGCAGAGCGCTGATGCTCCTAAGGGGTGAGCAGCAGGGTCCGAGCACCCAGGGCCCAGGATGGACAGCTCATCACAGAGCCAGCAAGCCCTTTACTTAAAGACAAGAACACCAAGACCCAGAGTGCAGAAACAGCAGGCCCAAGACCACACAGCAAGGGTCAGCTCACTATTAAACAGGAGTGGGGAGCGCAGGCTTCCTTGGAACCGTGACTTTGGTTTCGAGTCAACCCAGGTTCCTCCACGTTCAAGGTCTGGCAGAAGAGAGCGCACATGAGTGTGAATGTGTGCGTAGGGATGTGGGTGGAGGTGGGTGCTGTGGGCATTGGCGGGTGTCATCCATGTGTAGATCTCCACATCAGAGTGGGTGGTGGTCGCAGCAGATTGAATGCTTGTGTCCCCACCAAATTCACATATTAAAAATCTAAGTCTCAAGGTGAGGGGGCTTAGATGAGGGTATTATGGGGGCTTTGGGAGGAGATTAGGTCATGAGGGTGGAGTCCTGATGGATGGGATTAGTGTCCTCAAAAAGACTCCTTGCTCCTTCCATCACTGGGGACAAAGCAAGAGCTGTCTGTGAGCCAGGAAGAGGCTCATCACCAGAGACTGGATCTACTGGCCCCTTGATCCTGGGCTTTGCAGACTCCAGAACTGGGAGAGATAAACTGCTGGGTTGTTTGTTTTGTTTTGTGCACTGAGGATTGAGCCCAGGGGTGCTCTACCACTATGCTATGTTCCCAGCTCTTTCCATTGTACTTGAAACGGGATTGCTAACTTGCCCAGGCTAGCCTTGAACTTGGAATCCTCCAGTCTTAGCTTCCCAAGGTGCTGAGATTACAGGCATGCACCACCCTGCCCAGCAGATTTCTGTTATTTATGAGCTACTCAGTTTCTGATATTTTGCTATGGCAGCCCAAATGGATTAAGACGGTGGCTGTAGTAAGCACGCTGAGGGCTTTCAGCTGATTTGTCTCCCTCCAAAATTCACACGACCAAGTACTGACACCTTATGCAGAATGTGACTGCATTTGGAGAAGACATTGAAAATAATTAAGTAAAATGAGGTCATTATAATGGGCCCTAATCTGATAGGTGTCCCTAGAAGAAGAGATTAGGACACAGATATGTGCAGAAGGAAGCCTACATAACGACACCAAGAGAAGACGCCATCCTCAGGCGGAGAAAGAGGCTCCAGAAGGAAGGGAACCCACCCTGCCAACACCTTGATCTTGGACTTCCCCTCCAGAATTGTGAGGAAGTAAATTCTCAATGCTCAAACCACCCAGGCTATGGTGTTTGCCACAGCTGCCCTGGCAGAAAAGTGCAGAGTCAGAGACAGGCATGGTGGGGTGGCTGGAGACTAGAGCTGGGGTGCAGCCAACAGGAGGCGAGGGTCAACACCACTGCCCAGGGTTAGGGTCTGGGCCCTTCCCCCCAAGCCTCTTGTCCCATCTGTGGGGAGGCAATGTGCTCGAGCAAGTCCAAAGGGAAGCAACTGGAATGGCAAAGGCTTTCTAAATCTTGTCATATGTGGGCAAGATGGAACATCTGGGGCGCTCATCTGGAGAAGAAAAGGATCAGAGAGACAGAGACAGCCCAGCAGAGAGGGTGTGGGCATGGACTCCTGAGATCCCTGCCTGGGTCTGATGACAGGTTCTGCCATTTGCTAGCCGTGTGACCTTGGGCAAGTTACCCGCCCTATCTGTGCCTCAGTTTCCCATTTGGAAAGGGGGGTGAAATCTACAACTACTCCATAGTGCTGTAAGGACTCAGTGAGTGAACAGCTGTAACGTGTTTAGAACACCACCCGTGAGGGACATATAGGTGTCAAGTAAGCACAAGAGTGTGGCAGAGGTAAGAGAGCAAGCTGCAAAGATCCGAGGGACTGTCCAGTGCGCCTGAGACACAGGATGGAGAACAGGGCCCGGAGGGGACCTAGGAGACAAGCCCACGTGTTGACTGCGTGCGGGGGATGGCAGAATGGCAGTCCAGGGGGCCGGGTTTCAGAGAGGGGACAGGAGGCCAGGGCTAGGACCGGCGGGCCCCCTCCCAGTCTTTTACCTCTGCGGGCCTCACCTTGCCCAAAGCGAGCCGTCCGGTACACCTCCTCGGCACCGCGGAAGCCCAGCATGCGGCACACCACGTCCCCATCCTTCTTGTCCCAGCCGTCATCACACACGGTGCCCCAGCGCCGGTCGTGGTACACCTCCACACGGCCCTCGTGCAGGCCCGAGCCGTTCACCAGGCGGATCATCGTGACATCCACACCACCTGCCAGAAGGAAGCCGCGTGTCACCCCTGGGCCTGGACCCCCTGCTGCACCTCCTGACGCCCCTCCCTCCAGGCGGGAGGGAAGAGCAGGCTGGGGCTGCAGCCACAGAATCCGGGTGTCACTGCTCCCCGTCATCAGCCTGTTTCCCAGCTTCCATTTCTTCCATTTTTTTAAAAAAGACTTTCAGGTGCACTGTTGACTGGAGGGTAAAGAGAGCAACATCCCCCACCAGAGTGGGACAAACGATAAACCCTCATTGACTGACACCTGTCATTACCCAAAGTCCAGAACTTCCCTTGGGTTCACTCTTAGTTTTGCGCGTTCTACGGGTTTGAACAAACGTATAATGTGTACCCACTGTCACCACACTCACCCGCTGCCTGAGACCCTCCACCCTGCAGCCCCTGAGCTTCTCCCGCCTCCGTGGTTGCCTCTGGGTTCTCGATTCCAGCTGGAATGGCACAGCGGGCGGCCTTTTCAGATCAGCTTCTTTCCCTGAGCGAGGCATATTTTTTCCTTCGTGTCTTCTCACAGCTTGCTAGTTCTGTTCTTTTCAGTTTGGGATGATGTTGTTTGGATATGCTGCAATTTGTTTACCCTTTCACCCACAAAAGGGGGTCTTGGCGTTTCTGTCTGGGTGTCTATGAATGAAGCTGCTATAAACCTCCATGCGTGGGTCAACGTGAATTTTAAACTCATTTGGGTAAATACCAAGGAGTGAGACTGCTGGATTCCTCTCCACCTTTTGAGGCCTGGTGACCAGCTGCCACACTTGTCAGGGAGGGGGATGTAGGAGGAACAGAGGAAACCCAGGGACAGTTAAGTCTGTAGGCATGAAAGTGCTCGAAGCCAGAGAGACCTGGATGTCGATTCTGACTCTGTCCCTTATGCTCTGTGAGAGACAGCGAGTGGTCTGCTAAATCTAAGATGTCCCTTATTATGAAGCACATCCCTACTTAAAATGCCACTAAGAAGGGAACGTCTGTCAGTTACAGTGGCAAATGACATCAATTGCTGGATGCTTCCCGACTTCGGAGATGCTAAAATGTGTGTCACGGAATCAGTGGAATAAGATGAGATGCACAAAGAGCTCAGAATGGTGCCTGATTCACTGTGGCTGCTCCCTTTTTTCTACCCTGTGACCTTACAGAAGTCTCAAGCCTCTCGGAGGACATTTCCTCGCACTGTGAGAGGGGACAACACCTGCTTCTCAGGAGTGTTGTGCAGAGGACTGAAATGGTGTCAGCCAGGCAGAGTGCCTGCGTGGGGCAGGCTTTACAGGCTGGTTTGCTCCTCGGTTTGACCATCACCTTCCTCTCTAGAGTCACTGTTCAGCAGAGAGCCCGGCTGGGGGAGATGAGTGGTCAGTGTTTGCTGAATGGCAGAACCAGTCGAGATCCATTTTTCTACATTACAAAGCCTTGCATTAGTTCTCCAAAGGGGGTATTTTGGAGACTTAAAGAACATATCAGCAACCAGAAGAAGCCTTCCCATCATCTCGCAGCTACTGCTTAGCCAGAGGTCAGAGTCTCAGGGTGACCACGGTTAGTGCCAGAGCTGGGATCACAGCTCAGGTCTCCTGACGTGTCTCCCAACTTCCTGCTGCTTGGCCTGCTCTTCATGAGGACCTGAACTTCTTCGCTTGATAAGATATCGGGGTGGTCAGCGAGTTGAGTCTGGCTGCACATCAAAATCATTAGGAATATCTGTTAAAATGCAGGTTCCTGAGTCAATTCAGGCCCGCTAATCAGAAGCTTGGTGGCAGAGGTCAGGGATCGGTATTGTTCCCACGTGTCCCCGTGTTCCGAGGTACCCATCATTTGTGTACTAGCATTCAAGGGGGACAGGATTAGATGGTGGGAAAGGTTCCTTCAACATGCATGATTTACAGGTCAAAGCCTCATGGAATGTGTGTGTGTGGCGGGGGGACTGTGACACAGTGACCAGTGGGGGACACAAGGCAAAGACTCACATGAACTGCTGGAGAACACAGTCACCCTGATCAAGTACTGCTCCTGGCAGGTGCTGCTCCCCTGAGCTGCTTTCTCCTTTCCCCCTTTCAGCCAGGGGGCTAACGACATCCCCTGTTCTAATGCCTGAGACTTGGCAAAGACCTTCAGCGGCCCCTGAAGGAGGGAGCGGAATTGACGAATCTCCCGTGCGCCACAAGAGACGGAGAGGACTCAGACCGCCCAGGTGCTGTTATGCGCTGCCTGAACTGGGGAAATCCAGAATCCTCCACACAGGGAGCAAAGGACACCACAGGAGCCACAGCGCCCCAGGATGCCAGCAGGCCACAGTGGGTCACTTTGCAAAGCTTCCCTCAGCACACTTGCTAGGCAACCTTCATCCCTGCTGGGTGAAGATCTATCCTGGCAGTTATGGAAAACAGCTCTGCAGGCTGGCAAAGGGGAGGTCGAGGAGCAGCAGGGAACACAGGAATCCTGGAGAAGGAAACGCAGAGGGGAACTCGGATCCAGAGGCCAGGTCTGACCAAACTCCCCAGAGGCGGTAATGAGGCTAACTGGGAGCCAGCAGCAGCCAAGGGGCTGGCCCTTCTAGGGGGCTTGACCCGGGGTAGGCTCAGGGGAGGTGCTTGTCCTCATTTCTAACAGACCCGCCTCACTTCTGTCAGCAGCATGTCACGTGGCAGGGTGCCGTGCCACTCAGGGGGAGGTCAGTGTGCGGGAATCCTGGCACAGGTCAGGCAGTATTCGGGGTGTCAGGTCAGAGTCACGGTAACAGGAAGAGGCTTAACGTGACACAGGTAGGAGGGCTGACATTTAGATGTCCCTGACAGCCTCTCTGGCCTGGCCAGCCTGATCTCACTCCATTCCCTTCCTCTCTTAGACAAATAAGGGATGAAGCGTCTGTTAGACAGCAGGGGGTATATCCATGAGAAAGGACCCACCTCATGGAGCTGATGCTCCAGTGTGGGAGACTAGTAAAATCACTAGTTCACAAGTAGTGACAGATGGGCACAGAAAGGCAGGGAGAGAGGGAGGCACCATCGTGGAAGTGTGAACGAGGAAGGCAGTGGAGAGTGAGGGGAGGGGAGGAGGGACTCGGACACCCTCACCTCAGAAAACCCCCTCTGCACTGTCTGGTCTGAATTTTTCTTCTCCTTTAGATCTCAGGTCAGATGTTCCTTCTCCCAGAGAGCCTTCCCTCATCACCACGCCTGGCCAGGGCCCCTTCTCTGGCTATAATATTCCTTTATACTGAAATTGCCTTTTACTCTCTTAGGTCACTGGGATCATCCCAAGGATCACGTGGCCTGACACAGTGCCCAGTGCACAGGATGCCAATCTGTGTAAAATGGAGACATGCAGGAATGGATGAATTCTCTCGATAACACAACCCAGGTGGGGAGGCGCCATCTAATGGACACAGCTCCCCAGAATCTACAGCTTCGATGGGAGTCCACCCTGAGAGCACCTCACAGCTCCAACACCCTCTCACAGCACAGCCCCTTCTGTGCCCTCACTGGCTGCTTTTCATGAGAGGATTCCAGGTTCTGGGTCCAGAGCTCAGGCACTGGTACCATCACTGTCCATTCCAAATGAGGAAACAGGGATGTGATCTCTCAAATGCTTTCATGGCTGGTGGAGGAAGCCTGGAAAATGTCATTTGAAGGGTGAAATATTGAAATTCCCTGGAGGTTTCAATGTATATGGAAGGGGCAAACGAACATTTGGAAATAGGAAAACTTCAAAAAATTGGAAACATGTGGTAACCATAATTACGGAATGCACAGAACAGTCAAGGATGCCTCTGGCCCCAGGCCCATGCTCCTCATGCACCAAGAAAAGTTAGGGTCCCTAGTAGGTAAACCTCTCCTAACTAGCATCACATGACCTCGGGGACTGAGAGAGGAAGAGTGCCCATGGGGGTACACTATAGAGCACCCAGACCCCAGTGTCTCTTCAGAAAGTCTTGGAGCCTGTTCCTCATGGCTTAACCCCAGGTCCCCAGACTCCACTACCACCTGCCCATTGGGTCAACAAACGCTTCATGCCCCAGAAGGGTGCATCTCCTCCCCTGGACTCATCCAAACCAGATGGCAAATTTTGTTCTGGCTTTATCTTATAGAATATTCAGTTTTTTGTGTCTTTCTTCCTCTAACAGAATCTCAGCTCTGTCACTACCTCCCTGGGAAACTATAGGCTGCTATTTGATTTGTTTATAACCCAGACTGCCCCAATTCAAGGACTTGGACAGTCCAAGGGGCTGGTCCTTGAATAAGGACAGCCTTGCAGGGAGGCAGCCTGCAGGCAGGTGGCACCTTTCCGAGGCCTGAGCAGTGAGGCCACCTCCCAGCAGTGCCCTTGGGGAGTCACCAAGCACACTCCAACAGGGACCCCAGCACTAGCCTGAGGAGTGTGTCATGACTTGCTAAGAGGTTTGGGTGTCTGTGGGCAGAAGGTTTCTACTCGCCTTTTCCCAGCAGTTTCTGCCCCAGGGCAAAGCTTTCCCACTGAGCAACCAAACACTGCCCGGAAATGCCCTCGCATTTGATGTGTCAACTTGATGCGTCAACTCCTACTCACTCAGACATGGTGCCTGAGAGGGCCTTAGCCTGGTTGTGACCCTCCCAGGACACTTGTTAGTCCAGGGAGTATCTTCCTCACCTCAGATGCCCAACCCTCGTCCCTGCAGGGCAGGTGGGCTACTTGGGGTCAGGGAGATTCCTGTGTTTGCACATGACAGTGGATAAGAACAGAAGGCAGGGATTCACAACTGTGGGAAACTCAGGCACTTCTAGGCCCATAGCAGGAAGGAATGATCTAGTTAGAGGGCAAAGAGAAAGAGTGTCCATGATGAGCAACGGAATCCCAGGTTTGGAGATGACAGTCTCCTTTCTTAATACCTGCCTCCTTTGCATCCCACCTAGGTGAGCCCTAGAAAGTCCTTCCTGAACAAAATAAGAATCAGCAACCCCAAGGACAGCCCTGTTCCACCATTCCATGTGGGTATCTGAGGGCCATGAATCCAAATCAGAACATAACAGGATTCCTTTTGATCTGGGTCCTTACCCCAGACTGGGGCCTGCCTGTCCATGTGTCTGCAGCTTGCAAGTACTGACCACAAGGCTGGTCCCTGCCCAGCTCTGTGCAGGAATGGTATCATCAGCGTTCCATCTCTGGACTGGAAAACCCAAGCATTGAGGAAATACGAGTAACTATTCCTTACCCAAAACATGGAGGACAACGGAGGCTGTTTCAACTTGACAGTTTGCCCCAACCCCAGCACACAAGTCAAAAAGATCTTTCCCTAGTAATATCCATCCTGCCCCGGGCCCTATCCTTGGCAGAGAAACGGATGTCCACAGGGCTGGGTCTCTGTTCCTCTTGTCTCTACTGCCCTGGGGGGTTGGGGACCATAGGCCCCACATCAGAGAAAAGTGCTGTCAGTCCCAGGCTCAGCCCAGAATCATCATTGCTTGGTCTTGCTGTGTGACCCAGAGGAGGAAACTGATGAGGGGACCCCAGGACAGGGCGCAGGCTCCTGTCTCTGAGAATCAAAGGAGTCATCAATCCCTGCCCCACGTGTTCTTAGGGTATCAGTGGTTCTAACCTCCGCTTGAGGCTTTCTGCCTGGCTGCAGCCCCAGCCCATGAAACTGGCCTCCTATCCTCAGCCTGCTGAACCAACCCTGCCATTACCCAGGCTTCTCCTGGGGCCAGCCCCACGGCCTACATCCACCTTCCTGCCACAGGGCCCCGGTTTCCCACATCCTGACTTGGTTATCCAGCAAAGAGGGTGAGGATGAGACACACGGAGGCAAGTCATGGAGAAGAACCAGGAGGGTCTTGCCTTCTGAGGACACCTCTGGAAACGACTTGCATTAACTTAGTTGTAGGCTACAGCTGTCCCATTGCGGAGTGTGTGGAGCTATTTTAGTTAATTGTGACACAATCTTTGGGCTTTTCCAATCATCACAGATGACGAAGAAGCATAGAATTTGCCAACTGGCAGAGGCTTGGAGATGACGTAGTCTGAAGTCTTCCTGTGACACACAAGGCAACCCAGAGGTGACAAGTCTTACCCAAGGTCACCCCACAGTGAGTAGAAGAGTTGGGGCCTGAATTTGACCCTTGACCCTTGGGCCAGTTCTCCATCCATACCCTCCCTTCTCTCCCACAGTCCTTCACCCTTCCTGGGATCTCTGAGCAGGGGTCACTCATTTGCTTCTCAACTTCGACTGAGATTCATGACTTTGATTTGATTTACAGCTCTGGTGGAGAAGTTACATGAAAAACGATTTTTCAACCCTGGAGCAGTAATGCTTCTGTGCAAAATTCATAAAAACCCATGGCTCCTCCTGAGTCTCACGGGCGGACCGTGGTGACAGGGAAGCATGGTTACCTCTGAGTTTGCATTTCAATATGAACACGTTGATAATTCCAGATTGGGGAAGGATAAAGCAGGCTTGGCTTTTGAAGAAAGCCCAGGGTGATTCTATTCCTATACACAGATTAGGCACTAACGGTACCTCATCTATCTAACCCTTTTATCTACAGTTTATTGAAGTAGATGCTTGTTTGTTTGTTTTTTCCCATTGTTCATGTTTTTACCCATGCAGATGCACTTTCAGACTCCCTACCACCATCCAGGGTTGCACTGGGCACTAAGGACATAAGGACAAATCAGTATTATCTTTTTCCTGGACTCACAGAAGGAGATGACCACAAAATGTCAAAACTGCCAGAGAATTCAAGGACTTCCAGGCCAAACGTCTCATTTAGAGAAGAAATGAAGGTTGAGAGACAGAAAGTGACCAGCTGTTACCGGGAGGCCAGAGCCCTCCCTTCCCAGACCACTGACTCCTTTGATGCCAGCCACTCTCAGCCGAAGCCATCATGCCAAGAGAAGCGGGTGTGTGGTTCCCCCAAGAGGCCAGGAGTGGAGAGGGCTCTGTTGGAGGGAGGCCCAGGGACGCTGTGCACCTGCTGGGGTCCACACGCATAGCTGGTCTTCCCTTGGGAAGGGAGGTCATGTCTTCCTTGTCCACAGCCCTCAGTGCTTGGCAAGACACCTGGTTAGTTGAAAGCACTCAGAGCGTGTTTGATGATGAGGTGGGATGGGGCAGCTGGGCGGATGGACGTCAGCCTTTGTTAACGGGCTCCATTGGAATGCCCTCCGGATGCCTCTGGGCGAGGGAGCGGTTAGACATGAGTAGTGGGTCAGGAGTTTAAGAAAGTACTTAGTGGAGAGCAAACCAGTTCCTCAGCAGCCCTGCTGCAGTGGTGCCGCAAGGTCTGACAAGATGGCTATTTCAGGACCCTTGCCTGATCTTAACCCTATAACCATTCCTCCTACAACAGGAGGAAGGTAGATAAATTCAGGGTAAGAACCAAAAGGGCGAGGGTATGTTTGCTCGAAGGACCTCACTGTGAAGACATCTTAAGCAAGATCTGTTATGGTCTGGATGTGAGGTGTCCCCCAAAAGCTCACTGTGAGACAATGCCAAGAAGGTTCAGAAGAGAAGCGATTGGGTTGTGAGAGTCTTAACCCAATCAGTGAATTATCCCCCTGATGGGATTAACTGGGTGGTAACTGAAGGTGGATAGGGTGTGGCTGGAGGAGGTGGGTGTTGGGGGTGTGCCAGTGGGGTAGATATTTTGTATCTGGTGAGTGGAGTCTCTCTCTCTCTGCTTCTTGATCATCATGTGAGCTGCTTCTCTCTACCACACTCTCTGCCATGATGTTCCACCTTACCTGGAACTCCAAGGAATGGAGCCAGCTGTTTACGGACCAAGACCTCTGAAACCGTGAGCCCCCAAATAAACTTTTCCTCCTGAAAATTGTTATTGTCAGGTCTTTTAGTCATAGTGGAGAACAGGCTGACTACAAGATTCTATACATGGAACCAGAGATTCCCAGATCTGAAAGCAGGATGGATAAGACCGGAGCCCTCCGACCATAAATTCTGCAAAATCAGTTCCAATCAGGAGCTGTCAGCCAGGCCAAGAAGACCAAGAGTTGTCTTCAGGTTGTTGGCTCATGCAGTCTGTCAATCCAGAGCTGAGATGGGACACTTGGTGGAAGTTTCTGACTATCTCACTTCTGCCCCCAATGAAAGCTGGAACTCAAAGAAGCGAGTTGTCCCTCTCCTCTCTGAGAGGATCTACTCTCTCCCTTGAGAGCGTCCTTTTCCTCTTCTAATAAGCTTTGCTATCCTAAGTCTCGTGTCTTGCTCGAAATCCTTTCACACAAGAGCACAAGAGCCGAGCACACAAGGCAATTTCAAGAGCTGACTCAGGCATCCCCGATTCCCTCCCTGGTTCTGCTTAACTTTCAGCGCCTGACTGAAAGGAACACAGGGCCTATGACCCTGTCTTTCCCTTGAACACAAAATGCTGGGGGAATCCCAGACTACCCTGGGAAGCCCTGCAGGCCCGTAGAGTGGGGTGGTGAGGAGAGCAGAGAGCCCAGGAGGGAGAGGGACAGGGTCGGTCTAGCACGTTCTTTGGAGTCCTGGAGACATGGAGACGCTGTCTCGTCCTCATTCCTTCGCTGCCATGACTCGAGGAATCAATGACAAAATTCTCTCCTGGCCCCAATCCAGTCAGCTCCACGTCCTCCTCTCACCTGGGCCTCAGCCTGGGTCTATAAAGACTTGAGCGAGACACTGACCTTTCCCTAACAGTTCAAGGCCCATCTTAGAGGGCTGGAGAGATAGCTCAGCTGGTAGAGTGCTTGCTTCACAAGCACAAGACCCTGAGTTCGATCCCCAGTACCGCAAAAAAATAAATTAAAAAAAAAAAAAAAAGGCCCATCTTAGGATCATCCCAGCCCACTTACAGTGCCTGCCCGAGAGGTCAAGGCTGCCCGAAGACCTACTGTTGTTTCCAGTCAGCGTGCGAGCCCAAGGCCCCAGTCCCAGGCTCTGTGGACGGCAGGACCACAGCTAGGGAAACGCCAGTAGCCACACCAGGTGGCTTCCTGTGGGACGATCCCCTTGCTGTTTTTGTCACTTTTCACTTCCCACTCTACTGGTCTCCCTGGTTTGTCATCACCTCTGTGTAAACTGAGGTAGAGGTCAGTTCGCACTGGATTCTTTTCCCTTCAGCAATTGTTGCTGCTGATTAAATGCTAATGGGCAGGGATGCAGAGTCCACAGGCTATGTCTGAGATGAGACCCTGGAGTGACAGGCTGATCTCCCAGGGTGGTGGCTGCTCAGATGACCTTGGATTCTGAAGGACCATCTCATTCCAGGCTCAGCAAGGCCCACCTGTATGATGGATCCGGGCTCCCGAGTCCTCCCAGGCCCTATTCTTGAAGACACCCAGTCCTTGCTATTAGAACAGCCCGCAGAGAGCACCCATGAATGCCACACACCCAAGGGCTGACTGGCAGGCTGCCTCTGCGGCCCGGGGGTCAGTGAGTTCATGGAGTCTGACAGTGGCGGTGACCCCTGTGGGGAGAAACCCTGGGCAGGTGGAGGGAGGCTGCTTCTGGGCTTAGGAGGGCTGGAATACCAGCTCCACCTGGCCAAAGCCATCTCTGGACACCAAACCTCTCGGCAAGTGTGGAGAGGTGGCAGGAACACGCGCTCTGAGTCTTGCACATGGTGGGCCCTGTCACTGCGAGCTCCCACCCCGGCTCCAGCTGTCCACCCAGCAGCGCACGGGTTAGCGGTGAGCAGTCTCCCCACACGGCCCAGGACAGCCTGGACACGGCCGGAGGAGGGATAGGGATCAGATCTGGACAGGAGCGACTGTGCCCCATTAGGAACAGGAACCAGGGGCCCATTCCTGGATTGGATTAGTCTCCGCCTCACTTCCTCTCTGCTCCCCAAGGCACACAGCTCCTGGCTTCTTAGCGTCCTTGGGAAGGGGGACAAGGGCATCCAGCAGAAGCCTGGCTCCTGCTGTCAGCAACTTTCTGCACACTAATGCAAACTGGATGCAATTCGTTAAGCAAGGCAGCTCTGGAACGGTCCCCGAATTCCACACGCGGGCCGAGGCCACTCTTGGGCTCCCGGCACAGATCTTATAAATCTCTTGATGTGTGCGGACTCTCCTCCCAGGCAAATGCTTCTTTGCTCTCGCTGCTTTGTGAAATACGTGCATAGGAAAAGCAGAAAAGTGGGGGTCCAAACAAAGGAGGCTGGGTCTCACTCCAGACTCCCTGCTCCGAATCCCTGAGCCAGAGCGAAGCCGTCTGGGGTTGACCTTGAGCCTCCCCCCCACTTCCAACAGGGGGCCTCCCTCCCTGTGTGCCCGGCACAGCTGCTCATCCTGCGCTGGGAATGGAAGGCGACTCGTGGTATCTCTGGGGGATTCATTCCAGGATATTTAAACTGAGCATCTGGTTTCATTTACTGGGCACTGGCATCTCTGGATGTGTCTGGGGTTTTTTATCCGATTATTTCTCACCTTATTGACACTCCATGCTTTGGGTTTTGCAGTTGTGATTGCGGAGCGAGATGTAAGATATCTTCCTCTTCTAGGACAACCGAGCAAGCGGCCTCTCTGCTGAGCCCCTCAGCAGATTCGGGACTAACATCTCTCGGACCCGGTCAGGGTAGCCTTGGAACGCCCTGCTGTCCGCAGAACCTGTCCACACCTGGCTCAGAGTCACCCCCGAGGCCAAGTACAGTAAAGCCAGGTGGCAAACACTCTCGGGAGAGGCTGCAAGTCAAGCTTGAAGGGTGAAGGGAACTGATGTCTGCCTGCCATTCCCCGGCATGGCAGGCCCTGTGGAGAGCTCCACACGTGCGTTTTCTCACTAGTCTTCTCAACAGCTTCTCAAATAATAACTTATTAATAAGTTATTAGAGCTCTCTTTTAACCAAAGAGGAAACAGGCCCAGAAGAGTCAAGTGATTTGCTCTGGGTCACACAGCTGCTACAGGGTAGAGTCAGACTGAAGAGCAGAGGCCAACTCTCAGCTGAACACTTCAGGCAAATATTGAAAGAACCCTCAGCAAATGCAAAGCACTTTATATCTGTCTCTCAAAAGCCCTGTGGGGTGTGAAGCATTTCCTGTCGTTGGGCTTAAGGGAGTGAGTCTTGGAGGTGTGGTTCTCAGCCTGACTGCACATAGGGTTCACCTGGGAAGTGCAGCAGACAGCTTTGAACAGTTTGGGATGTGTTTTGTGGGCAGACTTTGTGCACAGCCAGGGCACTGTCAGAGAGGGTAAATCTGGGGTTGAGCTGGGGCTACACAGCTCACTAGTTGTCTGGTCCTGTAAGGCACGTAGGTGTCACCTGCTCTGGGACAGCTTTCCTTGCCTGTGCTCCCTGCCTGTAGGAATATTACACTGCTATGTAGTGGGTCACACACCGCCCTGCCCTGCAGGACTCTAAGACGTAAGGTTCACGAAAGGCCCCAGAACCTGCCTGGCTGCGCATGAGGAGGGCCCCGGAGCCCAGGGAACTGGGCATCTAGAGGAAGGAGAGGAGGAGTAGCCCAACTTGCGTGGACTAGCCAGGCCCCTGGATGTTTGCTTTTCCTGCCTTGCAGTCCCCTGCCAAAGCAAAACAAGAGGAAAGAAGGGAGTTTGTGGAGAACAGAAATAAACATGGGGCTGGGAAAAGAGGCCCTGCGTCTCTGCAGCTGCAGAGCAGGGCTCCAGGGATAATCGGGACCATCTGCCCATTAAGGAAGCTGAACTTTCATTCCTTGGTAAAGGAAGAACTCCCCATGCCCCCAGCAGGCCTGCAGCAGGAGGGCCTGCAGCCCCACCTTCCCCAGGCTGGGGTGACACTTCTCAACAGGAAATGTGATCCATATGGGAGGACAGGAGCCATCCCCAAAGCAAAAGAAGGCACAGCTCATCCTGTCTGCTCTCCCGGAGGGCATGGCTTTCCAACTGTGTCCTGGCCTGTGGGTGTGCTTTAGAAAACGCTGTTCCTCCAGAGTAATCTGCTCGGAACTTAACGTGGGACTGGCGGCCCTTCAGACTGTCTTTATCGGAAGTCTCAACAGATTTGTGCAGCCTTCCTCCATAGTGGTCTGTTGCCACTGTCCTATTGTACAGCAGCGGAAGCTGAGGCTCAGAGAAGGTAATTGACTTTCTCCAAGTCACATGATAATGTGACCACACCTGGCTCTCCACCGTGCTGTGTCTCTGGAGTCACACGGGGTGCTCGGGACTTGGCTGGGTAGGAGCAACAGAGATATCTCCTCAGGCACCTCTGTTGCCTCCTGCCCATCTCCCAGCTCTGGGGCGTGCTCTCTGGAGACTGGGAGCGTGGCTCTCTGATAGCAGGTGCTCAGAATGAATGAGTAGATTTCCCTGCCAGCCCAGGACTGGCACCCCCATGGCAGTGGGAGGGGAACACAGGCCCAGAAGGCCAGCTGGGAGCTGGATTTGCAGGAATTTTCTGCAGGGGCCTGGGCAGACTGGCGAGCCCTTCTCTTACCTTTCTTACTGCGCCTCTCAAAGGGCAGTGAGGAGTCAGAGAGTCAACAGGCATTTAGGACTGAAAAGAAACGCCGGAGAGCCCAGAGAGAAGTGATGCCCCACTTCCCTATGCAGGCCTGGAACTGTCCTAGCTGGCAACCGGGAGGCCTCCCTGCTCCCTGGCGAAGACTTCATGGGCACGCTGCTCCAACCTCCAGGCCCCACGCCCAGGCCTAGTGGCCTCTCCTGGGAGGGCTCTTACTTTCCTCTGCTCTGGCTCCCACTGACCTGCCCGTCTCAGTTCTACTCTCTGGGTTCCAGGACCCCCCTGTTAGGATGCTCCCCAGCCCATACTGCCGAGTTTCAAAGGCAGAGACCAAGGGAGAGCCAGGCTGGGAGCTTTCCAACTCCATGACCCTGGGCCGGATCTAACCTCTCAGTGGCTTCCTGCTCTGTCACAGGAGACATGACACGAGACCAAGAGTTGCTCAGTGACTGACGGTTGGGTCTTGGCCACGTTGAGCTCCATGCGATCCTGAGGGAGGCCTGTGGTGGGTTTGGGGCATTGCGGCAAGCGACCCTCCCAGCTCCTGAGTCAGCGAGGAAGCCGCGAATCCCTCCCAGCTCTCCTACCACAGCGCCCGCGAGACCTCCCCAGGAGGCTATGGCTTCCTCTCTCTCACTTCTCTTTCTTCCATCTAAATTCTACAAACAGCTCCCTGAAGAAAACAGACTGAAATCCAGCTCTGGGGTAGGGAAGTCCACTAAAGTTGGTCCCAAATACCCTCCAAGGGTGTTTTCTGTGTCTAAGGACAGGCAGGGACATGAGGCTGTGAAGTTAAGGGACACACAGGTTCATTGGCAGCCCACACATGCCTTACCTCCCAACATCACCACGGGAGAAAGCTCAGGGTGGTGGGCAAACAGAACAACTCCCAAGTTTATTTGAAATGTTTTCCAAATAAACAGCTCAACCATTCCTAGTTTTAATGTATGTCTCAACTTTGTTTCAACTTAACTCTCACTTGGTATAAAACCCACATGAAAGACCCAAAGCTCAGTTCTTTGGGGGTTTCAAGGCACTGTTTTTATAGAAAATTCTGTGCTCACCTTCGGCTGGAAGTTTGTATTACTAATAGAGTTTTCTGGGGGGCAGGCCCCAGAAACCACTGCCTGTTTGCTGAGGAAGTGGGCAGGCCCAACCTGGGGAGCTGCCTGCAGGGCCCCAATGGAAGGAAGGGCTGCAGAGAAGAGCAGAGTGTGGGCAGGCTGGTCTTGCTCACCCCCCTAGAAAGAACAGGGGCTGGAGAGAGTAGCAAGCACAAAGTCTCCATGCGAACCCTCCCAGGTCCCCCGTCTACACCTGGCAGCGAACTGGGAACATAGGCTCCAAACACAGGCTTGTTTATTTATTTATTTTCCAACTAGCAATTCTTCTTGACTTCGGCCTTTGGTTCCTGTTTTCACTTAGCATATATTTAGAAGACAAATATTAGTGGATGGGTTAATGACCTCTGGACACTGCTCGTTCCCAAGCAGGGCTTCATTCCTCCTGGCTTTAGCACTGGTCCCTCCCCTGGGCACAGGCCCCAGCCCTGGTCTCTCTTCCTCTGGCCAGAGATGCTGAACATATCATTTGTAAGAGATGAATGGAGGACTGGGGCTGTAGCTCCGGGGTAGAGGGCTCGCCGAGCATGCGTGAGTTCAATCCCTAGTACTGGGAGGGGAAAAAAGGAGAGTAATTTGACTAGTTCAGCAATTTCTGCCTCTTGGGAAGCTTCTCCCACACTCCCTCATTTGTCCACCTGGCCTCTTAACAGAGTTAGACCTTCAATGCTTCCAAGCCCTCCTGAGTTCACAGGAAGCCACCAAATCAAAGAACACCAGGGATTCATCGGAACGGAACTGTTTTCTGCGCACAGCAATCGGAAGCTCTCCTGGAAGGGGTGACCAGAAGCTTTCAGGAAGAGCAACTGAATTAGTTTGGGGAGGGTTAAGATAGGATCCTGGTAATCTAGAAGATCTGAAAGGCCAGGTCCCACCACAGCACAGAATAAGGCGGGGGGATGAAACTGTGGTCAGAGAGGTTAAGGGACTGGCCTCAGGGACACCCGCCAGTGGGTCAGAAAAGGACTTGGAGCTCAGCTTGCTACTGTCCTATTGTGATCATGAGAAATGCCCCTAAAACTGAGGTGTCAGTGGTGAGACAGAAACGCCTTTCGTGGTATTTGTCTTTTGTCCCTGGCTCCTGGAACAGCACGGGGGCATCTCTGGTATTCATAAAAGCCCCTTTCAACCACATCTGTGCTGTTGATGAGGTGACTCTGGAAAGCTCCTAAGGAAGTGGGGGTGCTGCTTGCCAGTGGAACCGACCAATGAGCAGGTTGGCACTTCCAGCCACTCCTCTGCCCTGCCCTGTCCCCTAACCTCCAGGAAGGGGAGAAGGTGATGTAATCAGTCTTGCCGGTGTAACGAAGCCTCCATAAAAGCCCAACGGTCAGGGTTCTCAGAGCTTCCGGGTGGCCCGACGCGTGGGGGAGCGGGACTGGTGGTGACCCACCTCACCTCATCCTATATGCTGCTTCCCTGCGGCTCCTCCTGAGTTGCAGCCCTTGTAAGAACCCAGTAAACCTCTCTCTGTCCCTGAGCTCTGTGAGCCATTCTAGCAAGTGATGGTACCCAAGGAGGGGATTGTGGGAACCCCTAATTTGCAGCTGGCTGGCCAGTGGTTCTGGAGGCTTGGACTGGCAAGTGGAGGCAGCCCTGTGGGGTTGAGCACCCAACCCACAGGATCTGTGCTAACTCCAGGTAGACAGAGTGGAACTGAATCACAGGACTTCCCACGGGCGCAGAGTGGCGGTGGGAAGAACCGCAGGCAGAGCACCGCGTGAAGGAGCTTGGGCATTTTCCCCCGAGCGACTCCACGGGGCAAGCGGCTCCTGCAGAGCCCCGTGGAGTTGCCTCTCGTTTTCTGGAGATATGGTTCTGACAAACAGAACTTGCTGAAGCGGGAGGAGGAGCTGGAGCAGAAGAGCAACCTGGACTGGAGTAGGGGCTGTCCCCAGGAGGAAGGGCCTGCCTACCGTGCCAGGCCTTGGTGGGTATGGAGGGCCACCAGGGATGACGAGGTGCTTGTAAGGTCCTCACAGCCACCTGCCTGTGTTCAGCCTGCTGGTGGCCTCCCAGGACCCACAAGGCCATGCTCAGCCCCCTGACCCCTGTCAGGCCCACAGGGATTCACTCATGCCTTTCGCCCCAGGTCTTGTTCTTACATTCCAAACTCCTGCCATTCCAAACCATGCGGGCCTCTCAGAGAACACTTCCTGTTTCCCTCACAGTCTCTGCACCTGGGATGCCTTTACCTTCCAGCAGCCTATTGGACACAAACCTTCTCCTCAGGCCTTGAGCCAAAGACCCCTCCCTGACTGTCGCTTCCTCTACCATCACCCTCCCCACCCTGCACTGCAATTGCAAAGAGTCTTTCTCACGGCTAGACTTGAGTTGCCCAGCCCTTAGCGAGGCCCTGGTACATAGCATCTGCTCACAAAAGTTTGCCAAAGAAATGAATGAACCAAGGCTCTCTTCCCCAGATTCCTGCTTTCATCCACACATCCATCTTTATGACAGAAGTAAGAGGGCACCCCATGCAATCTCTCCGACCTCTGCTCCTTTCCACCACTAGCTCTGCCCCTGCTTTCCCCAGTTTCATCTCATTTCGGGCAATCCCACATTGGCCGCTTCCTTGTGCTTCTTTTTCTCTCTGGTGTCTCCCATTCTGTTTCAGTTTTTGCCTCAGGACAATTTTCCTGGGTGAATTTTTTGTCCCTTCCCATTTTCAGTTACTAGACAGACATAAACTTTGGGAAGGAATCATTTGAAAAACCCTTTCACATTTCCATGTGTACTTTTGTGCATCTACTGAGCATTTACCAGATACTATAAGGACAAGGGGAATGAATGAATGAATGATAAAACTGAACAAAGGCACCAGCAAATACACACTGCCAGCTATGCGCAGGTGCCTCATCATCCATTGCTACACAACCAGGAAGCTAGTGAAAGGCTGATGGGGTGGAAGGCTTTGCTGGCAGAGGCAGAGCCCACTCTGTAGGAGTCTGCTTGGGCCAGCTCAGAGCCACAGGGCAGGGCGGCCGAGACTAAAGAAGAGCAAACTCAACACAGAGAAGACAACCTGGAAAGTAAAGTAAGAGAACAGCTAAGGGGAAATTAGCACCTTCATTCTAAACCACTCGGGACAGACAGAGAGACCCATGAGGACCCCTGGCTGAACAAAAGGTAAGTAAAGAGGGTAGCAGAGGGGTAAGCGTGTGGATTCCAGGCCAGACAGACTCGACTGGTGTCCTAGCTCTGTCCCGTGTGAACTCTGGGGACCCCCAGAAGATCCCTTATCCTCTCTACCCTCAGCCTTTTCTCCCTATGGTGCGCATAACATGCCTCCTGAGGATTATATCCCTGAGAGCTAAGTGATCTAAAGTGTGCAGAACCTGCTTCTCACCCGACAAGGCACACACATATGAGTAGTATGGGAGCAGGTTTATGTTTCTTTTTTCTTTTTTTTCTTTTTGGTACCAGGGATTGAACCCAGGGGCACTTAACCATTGAGCCGCATCCCCAGTGCCAACTGCCTTCCCCCACTTTTGAGACAGGGTCTCACTAAGTTGCTTAGGGCCTTGCTAAATTGCAGAGGCTGGCCTTGAACTTGTGATTCTCCTGCCTCAGCCTCCTGAGTCACTGGGATTATAGACATGAGCCACCATGCCCAGCTGCAGTTCAGTTTTCTTAAAAGACTGATTTACTCTTAAATCATATTGCTGCTTGGATGTTCATGTTATATAAGAAATGAAGATAGGATATGTGTGGGCTGGGGTTGTGGCTCAGTGGTAGAGCGCTTGCCTAGCATGTGTGAGGCACTGGGTTCGATTCTCAGCACCGCATATAAAGAAAGAAAGAAAATAAAGGTCCATCAACAACTAAAAAAAAAAAAAAAAAAAAAAATCAAAAAAAGATTGTATGTGTGTTTAATAAAGAAATATTACTTTTTCATAAAGGATGCAATAGCTCCGTCTCTCCAGGCCTTTGATAAGGCCAACTGTCACAGAGACATCATCCTAAAGGACTCCCCCAGGACATGGAGATGGGAGGAAGGGAGTTCCTAGACTCCAAGACTCTCTTTGTCTCTTATATTCTAAAACAGAGATAGAAACAACAGCTAAGGGGAAACTGTTCAGAAACCCCTCCCCTGATCATGTATTTTGAATGACACTGCATGCTGGTTGCCACTGGGATCCTGCCTCCAAATTTTCCTAAATATGGAAAGTATACAACATCTTTAAGATTTTCTGAGCTTCCAGTGATAACTGTCAACAAACACTGGCTTAGAATTCACCCCGTGTCATGCTGCCTATTTTTTTCCATGTGAACTCAAATGGAGAAAAGTTTTTTAAACAACCTGAACTTATATCCTGCTTTAAATTCATGCCCTGGGACTTAAACAAAATTGAATCTTTTACCGACTCCTTCGCTACGAAAACACTGTTTATTTTTCCTTCCAACAGACCATATACGAGAATAAAACAAATGTCCTTCTCTCTTGAGATGCAAATGTGGAACTTTTTTCCCCTGGCCAAACTTCCAAAAGCCAAACATCTAATGCAATGACTGAAGTATCACCCTTGCCTGATAAAACAAACAACAACAACAACAAAAAACCAGAACACAACAACAAAAATCATCAAGCAGCCTCGAGAAATCTGGATTCTAGACTTGATTTGGTGGTGACCTTGTGTCCCTCCACCTCTCTGTTCTTGGTCTCTGTTCAGTGAACTGGAGGGGTGGGGCTGTTGGAGGGAAAGGAACCGATCTGAAGCTCATCCAAACCCTAAAATCCCATGACTCCAGATCAAAACACGGGTAAACAACGGCAAGACTTATGTTCTGAAAAATATTACAGTATTGACTCAAAACACAGGTCCCTAGAGATTTTCTCTGTAATGTCCTCCTCAAAGGGCCACGGCCATGGGGGTGTCCATCCTGTTTCTGTACCTTTAGTGCAGTAACATCCCCACCTGCTGGAGCTTAAAGTTTTTACGCTAAAGGTGTCACTGGAGGCGTCCCTGAAGGTTCCCCAGCCTCGGCTGGGTCTCCAGAGGCAGCCGGGTTGGCGGCTCCTGTACAGTGCTGGCTTTTGGAGGAGGTGTCTGTCTACTGCACACAGCATCCTTCCCGCTGCCCAGGGCCCGCGGAATGACTCAGCGAGCTTCCGAAGTGGGCACCGTGTGTGTCAGAATTTCCGCGCTTCTCTGAAAGATGAGCCTTGGGCTTCTCCTTAGAGCCCAGCTCTCAGGGATATAGTTAACGCCGCTGGGACAGGACCAGAGCGCCTCGGAAACAGCAGGAGTCTGAATATAGCTTGGCTTTGACGTGGCCTGAGGCAGGGTAGGCGGCGGAGGCCGTGGGAAGGCAGCCCCGCCAGGGGACAGGAACAGGCCTCAGCCTGAACCTACCACGGCAATATTCCCCTCAGCCTGAGGTCCTTCTGCGGGCACCTGGACCTTGTAGTGAGGGAGGGAGTCACTAGGAATTTTCTGGAGCTCACCCCCACTCTCCAAGACCCTGCTGTCCAGGACCCAGCTGACCAGGACCACAGCCTATGTTCTCATCCCTGAATCAGGAAGTTGGAGCCCAAACGTTCAGTTCTCAGCTGCCCCTGCCTACTGATGTGGGAACTCAGGCCTGCTTTCTGAGCCTCTGACAAGGAGAAGACAGGTGATGGCCTTCAGTCTCGTTGTCAGTGACTCCTGTGGGTCTCCATGTTCCTCCTGGTGTTGTGAACGGCTTCTTGTCAATGACCTGCCTCTGTTGAGGCCCTCACCTTCCTGTTACCCTCCCAAGAGAGACCATTTGGGGGACTTAGAAGGGAAATCTTGGAGCTTGGTGCAAGCTCTGGGCTCTGAGTTTTGTGTCTGAGCTCTGGGGTCCAGTCAGGGTGTAGTCTCTTCAAGGCAGGAAAAAAGCCTCAGTCCCTGGAGAGGGGCGTCCAGATCTGACGTCAGCCTCTGGCTGTGCGGTCAGCAGGCCCCAGGGCCAAGTGAACAGGACCCGTCCCCAGGCCTCCCACCCATCTCCAGAGAGCTCCAGGGATGCCAGAAAACAATATCTCCACTCTGTGCCCTGCCTTGAGTCCAGCCACCTTGGCCCACAGAAGCCAGGTAGACAGTGACCAGAGCATCCTTCACACCCACAGTGCCTGGGCTGGCTCTGACCTCCCATCTCCTCTCAAGTTAGCTGAAAATAGCTGCCAGAGAGGTCCTGACAAGACCCCTCCAGAATGTGAGAGCATTTCTGATCTCCCTCTCAAAGGTCATCTTTCCACACAGTCCCTCCCTTCCTGCCCAAGCTGTCGGGAGTTGTTTATTTCTCAGAGCTAAATGCCACGATCTCCTCAGCTACCTTGGCAATGTTCTGTCAGAAACAGTTGGCCAACAGGGCAGGAGAAACCGGCACCCCAAGACAGTGTTCAGGGCCCAGCCCTTTAGGGAGGCTCTCAGTCAGGGTCAGCCTGTGACTCTGCAGTGGTTTTCGTCCCTAGGTCCACGGAACGGAGAATGCGGGCATCCTTCCCAGGCCAAGGCCTCCCAGGGCCAAGCCCGGAACATGATGCCCAAGGAGGCGATAATGGGCTCACGCCCTCACACGGGGCGGCCGTGCTTCGGAGCCAGCAGAACAACGTGCTGGTTGTTTTGTTTGTGTTTAAAACTTGGCTAGGGGACTCTATTCACTCTGCTCTGGCAATCTTCCCAAGATCCTACATGCACACCCTGGAAGAGGGCGGCACAGCCAGATAAGTCGCGCCCTGTGCCCGTTGCATTGAGACCTGAGCATCTCCACGCGGTTCCCACACGGGGTGGTCTGCCAGAGGGCAGCATCTCCACCCTCACCACCCTCTCAGTGGCAAAGGAGGAAAACAGGAGACTCTACCTGGCTTCTGTGTTCTTTTCTATGCAACACCCCCTTTTTCCTAGGGTCAGTAACTGAGTTTTTGCAGGCACGGTTGATGATTTCAGGAAGGAGGTCTGAACTGGTGCATTGAATGGAATGCTGATAATGGCACATCCTGAGTCCAACCAGGCAAAGCACTTCACATGCATCCACTCCTCTCACCCCAATCCTGGAGGCGAGGACTCTTCTTGTCCCCATTCTATAGATAAGAATACTGAGGTCCTGAGATTATACACAGCCAGCTCCTGAGGCCACTGGGAGGGAGCCTCCAGATTCATCCACACAAGCACAGGTTGTTACCACCTCCAGAAACAGCCTGTGCCCCTGGAGTCTGTCAACATCTCTTGCTGGACCAGCAGAGCACCCCCAAAGGGAGGGAGCCTCTTTGACACTCCACCCCAGCACATGGTTCTAGTCCCTGGACCCCAGTCTCACGAGGATGGGCAAGGCTCCACCCCTGTGGGCACAGCACCCAGTGACCTCGCAGGACTTGCTTACTGGCATCTCCAGCTCGGTCTCCTCGCTCTCCTTTCTCTCCTTTCGGGCCTCGGTCTCCTGAAATGGGAGGAAGACTGATATTAGGAATGAAAACAAATCCTAATTGTTAAGAAAACATTATCTGCAGAGTTATTAACTCAGTACTGGAGAAACCCTCAGGCAGGAGCCACCAGCAATAGAAGGGCACATCAGGGAAGATAGGAGCTCCCTGATTAGGCCGCCTGCTCTGGTCGCCCCAGGAAAGAGGGAGTCCAGCTGAGGTGTCTCATTCCCTCCTAGATACAGCACAGAAGATCAGCATCCACCACACAAACTCAAAGACACACTGTACTCCACGGGAGAAGACCAAGCAGATACTCCCGGGCAACAGCCAAGGGTTCAGACATTCATATCTAAACTTTTCTTATGCGCATAGAGAGGTGGGCTTCAGATACACAGAGACGGTTCGTGTGTCAGGCAAATTTTCTGGTGTGGGAGATTAAAACATGAGAAGAGTTGCCAGGGAATTTTGAAATTCCCTTCCCAGGATATGGTTAAAAGAGCAGAGTTCTTTTCCCAGTTAGCATCTCGCTCTACAGAGAAGCTGAAAGATCTTGGCACAACTCAAAGGGCATGAAAATACCCAGGGAATCCTATTCCAAAGGCTCTCCAGAAAGATATCTGCCAATCAAAGTGCACAGCATACTGTGGATTAAAAGAGCAAGTCAAAGTTCAAGTTTGGTAAAAAAAAAAAAAAAAAAAGGCAACCATATATGTGTAAGTGCTCAGAGAAAGGTCTGGCAGGATGTGTTCCCAAGAGTTCATGGTGGTCATTCTAAAGAGTAAGAGCTGAACCCCGGGGAAGGGGGCAGTTCTCACACTTTGTCCTTCATGCACATCTGTCTTGTCTATTTTTTTCCATCAAGGATATACTGCTCTTGTAATCTGTTTTAAAATTAATTTTTAACTGAGCATTACACAAAATAGGAAATCTCTCATCCCGGTTCACCACAAGCTAGAGAGTGGAAGAAGACTTTCCAGTGTTCCGAGATGAAGAGACCATCCCAGACAGGGGGTGGGCAGGATTCCTAATACTTTTCCCTGAGTTATTGCAATGCGTGATGAGCAGAAAGCCTGGGAAGAGAGCAAGGGACATCCTCATCTTTGCAGCCATGACAAGAGGTCTGACAATCTTAAAGGGAAATGGAAAGATATGGGCTGACTCTAAAGCAGGTTCC
This sequence comes from Sciurus vulgaris, assembly GCF_902686455.1. Taxonomy (NCBI): domain Eukaryota; kingdom Metazoa; phylum Chordata; class Mammalia; order Rodentia; family Sciuridae; genus Sciurus; species Sciurus vulgaris. The sequence continues at coordinate 9,815,986 of NC_136465.1, read as the reverse complement.
CCTAAAAATGAACAAGGGGGCTGGGCAGAGGAAACACTGCTGGCCATGTAAACCTAAGAAGGGAATTAAGTTGAAAATACTGGGAAACACAGAGCCATGCAAAATGTGAGGAAGCCGGCAGCACTGGCCAGGAGGGACTGCCACGGCTCTGTGGCCTGTGTCTGTCCTGCAGCCCCCGCTGGCCTCCTCTGGTCACATGTCTGGGCTGCACCACAGTAAGGCCCCCTCACAACACCACAGGGACTTCAAGTGTCACGGCCTTTCCACCCATGCTCACATGCCCTACAGATATGGCCGCATGAGAATTTCTGGTTTTCAGATGAAAACTGAGGCTTAATGAGATCTAGACACTTGCCTGAGGGTGCTCAGCTGGGCAGAGGCAGGATGAGACCCCAGGTCCACCCACTCCAACTGCCCATGCTGGCTGGGGCCTGGGGGAGAAAGAGGCTCCAGGGTACACTGAGATTTGTTATTACCTTTGAACCCACGCATGCCCATTGGGCCTGTGGCCCCCAGCTTCCCATCATCGCCCTTGGGACCAGGCAGTCCTGGGGTACCTCTCTCCCCTGGAAGACCTGGGGAGAGAAGAGACAATGGCAAAGCTTCAGACTCTGAACTGGAAGTCCCTTAGAGGTCACTGTCTGGTTCAACAGACTAATGCAACCATAATCCTCAACAGCTGACATTTCCTGAGTCTTAAAGATGTTGCAAAAGCAGCGTCTAACAGGTTAGCATGGACCTTCCCCACGAGCCCTCCTATCAGTTAGGCACGAGGTCCTCCCGCCTGAAGGGCCAGTTCTGCTGTGAGTGCTGGCGGTGCCAGCCCCGGTTAGCAGGCCTTGTTACCGTAGGCATGCAGGAGGCTTAGAGGCAGCAAACACTGTTTTGGAACACTTTCTGTGTGTCAGGCATGAAGTATCCCATTTAATCCTCACATCGAATTGGGAGGTATTATTTCACCTGTACTACAAATGAGAAAACGCGCTGACAGATTAAGTGACCTACCTACCCAAGGACTTTAAATAGAGGGTGCTGGAGGCAGGATCTGAGCTCTGCTCTTCCTGAATCTAAAGCGCCTGGTTGCTGAGCCTCACCTCATGCTGGATCAAAGGGGCTTACTGGTCTTTAGGGAGGGTGTGGAGTTGGCCTTTAGGAGGAAGATGAAGCCGTGCCCCATCCTATTTAAAGAAAGAACAGAAGATCCCTTCCTTTCCATAAACACAGGAGGCATAGGAAAGGCATTGGAGCCAAGGATGGAGATCAGCAAGGTCAATGAATGGGATGCACGGCCTGCTGCCCAGTCAGGCCTTGGGCTCCCGGCCACAAGGCCCTACGGCCTCTGCCTGCACTGATTGCACCATGGAGAGCCAGAATCAACAAACGCTCTCACCAAGTGAGAGCCCAGGGCCCCCACGAGGCCTGACCTAAGCCTGCAGTAATCTCTGCAAAGCAGAGCACCCTTAATTAACTGACTAATTGTTCTTCCCGGCCTGGAAAGCTAGCTGGTTTCACAAGAAAGCCGTCTCCCAGTAATCACTCCTCCAGCTCTAGTGTCAAGTGGCTGGAGAGGACGGGTGGCCTCCAGGGGCTGGGAGGACCACAGAGAGGGCTGATGGAATTTCCTTCTTTCCCCTCCTAACACGACGGTTCTGTTCCCAGAGTCTCATGGCCACAGAATGCTGAGTCTAAGTGCAGGATGTGCCCGAAGCTCTCCGCCCTATGATTCATTAGGCAGAAAAGGTGGCCTGCATAGCCTGGACAGCCCGGGTGCCCTCGGTTCTGTTTCCAGAGCTCTGCGGAGAGGGGAGGCCAGCATGGAGGCCAGGCTGGGGCTTCCTCCTTCCAACCCTGCCTCTGCTGCATTGGCAATGTACTTGGAGATTTAAGAGGTATAATTCCTAAAATAAATAACCAGACCCCTGCCCCCTATATCTCCTTTTCTTCCATCATTTTGAAGTCTTTATACTCTCCTGGAAAAATGTGTGGTATACGGACAAGAATTGACCAACGCAGAGTTGGAGAAAGTAAGTAACTTCTTAGACTTTTGAGAAGATGAATCTAAGAAGAAGAGTCTTCCTGGAAGGACTCAAAGTCCCCTCCCCATCATATTGGGGTCTGCAGGGCAGTCACTGTGTTCAGCAAGGTGGCAGGGCAGGTGTTCATGACTCATCCAAGAACCTGGGCAGGTCCAGCAGGAAGTGAGGAGGGGCAGAGGCATCTAGCACCTGATGGGAACATGGAGGGGGAGCAGCATACTGGGAGGCCTGGTCTGGAGGCCTGGCCACATGGCCTCTGACTCCTGGGTGGAGCCATGGGCCTCTCCTCTCCTCTTTCCCTCCAGATCCTGGCACTTCCTAAGAAGAGGGTTCGCTTCATCCTCTGACTACACCAACAGCCTCCTCATCTCTTGACAGAACAGAGCACTAGAAGCCAAGCCCCAGAGCACCCTTCCAGGGAGCCTCAACATCTACATCAATGAGAGAGGAGAGGGCAGGATGGACTCGTGGGCACCCCCAAGACAACCCCATTACCTCGGAGTCCAGGTAGTCCGGGGCTGCCAGGCTTGCCTTCCTTTCCTTCATCCCCCTGGTCACCTTTGGGTCCAGGTGGCCCTGAAAGGTGAAAATAGCACCTAGGTCAGAGGGGAACAGGGCCAGGATGTCTGCAGAGGAAGTGAGGACCTCTGAGGCTGAGAAGGTCAGCCTTGCATGTTGGAAGCACACAGCATGCCACCTATCTCCGTCTTGGGGGCATCAGGGAAGGCTCCCTGGAAGAAGCAGCACCCACAGTGACATCTCACAGGAGCCAGCGAAGGGGTGGGTCCCTGCAGATCTGTACATTGAAGTCCTCCTGACAGTGGGGTGGTTTTAGGAGGAGGGGCCTCTAGGAGGGTATTAGGGTCAGACGAGGTTGTGAGGTTATGAGGGTGGGGCCCTCACAACAAGATTAGTGGCTTTATAAGAAGAGACACTGGAGAGTGCCCTCACTAGCACACAGCAGGCTTCCCACCCTCCCCGGCCTGCAGGGTGGACAAGCGCTCTCTCCACCCGGGAGACTACAATAAGCAGGAGGCTGTCCGCAAACCAGGAGGACAGCCCTCCCCTGGACACAGCCACCCTGGCACCCTCACCCCACTGCCAGCCTCAGCTGTGAGAAAGCAATGCCTGTGGTCTGAGCCCCCAGTCTGTGGTGTGTTGTGACGGTGGCCTGGGGTGACTAACGGCTGCAGAGGGAGAGGTCCGGGCAGAGGGGGCCGTCCCTGTAGGCGTTAACCCATTTTGTCCCGGGGTCCCAGACGTCATTTTCACCCAATGACCTATTTATAGGTCACTGACCTATATATGACCTATTTATAGCTCATACATGTAAAAGATACGATTTTGTCCTAATGTCCTATTTATAAGACAATCTATTTTTGTTCTTAATGATAAGAAAAGCTGTATAAGCTCTTGGTTATAATTTCTAACCTATGTTAATGCATCTGTGCCAATTTTGTTGAACTACTCACAGAATTGAAAGCTTGGGACTTTGGGGGTGGGGAAGACAGTGCCAGGTAAGCCACAGGGGGATGAGCAGCTGGGGACACAGCAGGGTGGGAAAATGGGTTTCTCGGAGGTCAGACCTAAGCGCGGACTTGATTCTGACGGGTTGTACCACAAGTCCCAGGAGGGGCCTGAGAGCAGAGCCCTACCAGATCTGCACAGGAGGAAGGTTCAGGCTGTCGTGGGGAGGGATGGGAGGGAGGCGGATGCAAAGGCTGCAATCCACCCTGGTGGGCTGGAGCCTGGGTCAGGGAAGTGGCATCAGAGGGACCCTGTTTAGAAGGTAGACAGACCCTGGCTGGTGCAGGTACTGGGGCGGGAGGGCGGCAGGCAGGCTCAGGTTTCTGGCTGGGCACTCAGGTGGAAGCTGGGCTTCTAAACACTCCAGAGTGGGCTGCCTCCCGGGCGGGGCTCCAGCATGGCAGGGATCCTGGCCTACGTGATTGGCTTTGGTCCCCACAACTTGCTTCATGTTGAAGTTGCTTGTCTGAGGCCACACAGCCAGCTGGCCAGTGAAGGAGCTATGCTTTCAATCCAGGTCTGTAGGGCAACCGTCCATTCTGCCACACCCACGGGGCCAGACGCCTCTCCTTCCCAGAACCTTCCTACCACCCCCGGCTGCACCTGCCATTTCCAGGCCAGCTTATTGACCTCCGAGAGCCACCAGCCCAGGAGGCTGCTTGCTGCCACCTTCCTGGTGAAGCTATCTCTCACTCATCATTCCTGCCGGAAGTGGAGCAGCACCTGGTGCCATTTGACACGTTCCTCACATGGCCTTGTCCTGTGGGCACAGTCCAGCCCCCTGAGGCAGGACTCCATCCTTCACGTCCTCACCCCTGCTGGGAAAGCCCAGCCTGCAGGCTCTCAAGAAAAACTCCCAGGCCCTATTGAACTGGGTTGAATAATGCCCCTCCAAATCCATGTCCACCCCAAACTTCTTTAATCTTGTCGGGAAATAGGGGCTTTGCAGACATGATTAGCTAGATGAGGTCAGACTGAAGGGGAATGGGACCTAATCCAATTGCTAGTGTCCTCATAAGAGAAGGAAACAGACACAGAGACATGAGAACACCATGTGATAAGAAGCAGGACTGGAGGAATATGTCTGCCGGTCAAGGAACCAGGATCCCCCACTGCCAGGACATTGGAAGAGGCAGGGGGGACCCACCCTTAGAGCGCTCAGAGGGGGTACAGCCCAGCCTCCAGAGCTGTAAGAGAATAAGCTTCTGTTATTCTAAGGCACCCAGTTGCAGGGCGTTACGGCAGCCCTAGGAAACCACAGCACGTACCCTTGCAGTGTGGTGGTCATTCTTGCACAACAAACATCTGATGAATTAATGAGTATATGAGATCAGAGAGTGTTAATACATACAAAACAACCAGGCCGCCAAGATCGAGATGTACTGATACATTCCAAAAGTTGGCACTGTCCTCAGACCCTAACCAAAGTCGACAGCTGTTTGATAGTTCAATGGCACACGCACAGGGGAAAAAGGAATCAACATTTTTTTTTTTTTTTAAATCATGAGTTGCACAAAGCGTCTGAGGAAGGCTGGGGTTTGAGCCACCATCCTCTTAATACTGACCATATCGATTCCAGTTTCAAGAGCACAGGATAGAGCTGCAGAATCAATCTGGAGCAGGTTTAAGATCAGACAGCCAAAGAAGGGAAAAGTTAAGAGGCAAATGAGCTCTGGACTCCATGTGGCAATCTCCCCTCAGGTTGAGGCAGAGGGAACTGAGAGAAGGAAACCTGCTGGATCTCTGAGGTTGGACCAGACCCCATACACCTCACCCCCTCTCAGTCTTCTCTGCTCCTCCACTCTTCCCATCAGGAACCCAGGACTTCAGGAATTGAGCTGGTGCAGGTGTGACCTTGCTATAGTTTGGTCTAAAATGTGGCCTGGAGGCCCATGTGTTAAAGGCTTGGTCCCCAGCCTAAGACATTATTGGGAGGTGGATCCTTTAAGACATGGGGCCTAATTGGAGGAAGTGGTGTCATGGGAGTATGGCTTGAAGGAGATACTGGGACCCTGGCCTTCTTCTCTCTCTTGGCTTCCTGGCTGCCATGAGGTGAGTGGCTTCCTCTCCTGTGCATTCCTGCACCCACCCAAAACCAACTGGGCCAATTGACCATAGACTGAAAGCTCCAAAGCTGTAAACAGAAACCCTTTTCTCTTTATAAACTGATTATTTCAGGCATTTTGTCACAGTGACAGAAAGCTGACTAACATAGACACAGGGCATGGATTTTTCCAGGACTGTCCCTGGCTAAGGGAGAAAGGATACTGCCCAGTAAAACAACCCAGAGGGTTGACACCAGGGGTGGAGGTAATTAGGAAAAGGGGAGTTGAATATGGAAACAGAGCATCCTGGGCCCAGGTCCCAGTTCTATTAAAGGAGGGCTAGAATCTCTTTCTCATGCAGATGTGGCAGGGAGTGAGGATTCAATGACACCATGGATGTTGAAGGCTTCATAAGCTTGAAGGGCAAGGCTGGCCCTGACCATCCACACCTGACCCTTCGTGATGCTTCCATGGTAAGATCACTGCACGGGGCCATTCTGAAGTGCACCTGAAATCACCCTGACAACCTTGGGCAGCTCATCCAGGGGGAGGTAGATCCCAAAGTGCCCAACAGGAATGTAGATGGACACAGATGGAAACTCAGGTAGGACTAGTGGGGGCCTTGGCAGAGGTGAACTCTAAGAAGCTGGGGGACAGTGAAGGCTGGCACTCGTTTCCAAACTTTGGTCATATCCTTGGGTTACACTGGCCGGGCCAACTCAGAAGAGCCCACAGGAGGCCAGAGCCCTGTCATTCAAGGCCTGTCCTGGAGGACAGTCCCGTCCCTACGATTGTACTCCTTCATTCGTCCTCTCAGCCTCTCTCCCGCCTTTTTAAAGACTCCCCGGTCTCTGTTCTCTCTCTCCAGCTGCTGCGAGCATGGCTGTCTGATTAATTTCTCCAAATCACGAAAACAGACAAGTGAACTCAGAGGCCGTGGGAGCCCCTGGCAGGACCTGGCTGCAGCCCCGTGGGAGATCCCGCATGTGGCTGGAGAGCTGGCACGTGGCTGGAGAGCTGGCACGTGGCTGGCGTTTGAGTCTTCTGGGCAGGCTGGCAGGTAATGTTTCAAACACACACTCTCCTCCTCCTCAGCAAACCCTGCTCCTCATAATGTCCCTAGAAATTGGCTAAATCCTCTCCTTCCTTAGAGTTCAGTCCCCTTGAGCCCTGAGGTCATGCCTACTGCTCTGACTCCCAAGGCCCTGTGGGCAGGGAGACACTTAGGAAAGGGCTGTGTGGTGCCCTTGTTGGAGTGTCCCTGAGACCCTGGCAGCATCACCCACCTCAGACTGTGGTCCCCAACATGGACAGGCTATGTGTAGGCCAGGGCCCCCTCCTGTGGCTGCGCACCTCACACAGCCCTGGCTGAGATTCTAAGAATGACCGTACTTCCGGGCGCTAGGAAGCCCTGGTGGACCAGTTGCTCCCAGGGGGGCCTACGTGAGCTTTGTCACTTCTCAACTGCTCACACGTCCATGTCTTGTCTCCTCCTTCAGCCAGGCAGGCTGCAGTGAGGAGGGGGCTGGGGCAGGAGGAGCGATCTTGGTCCCGCTCAGGTTCTTTCCACCAGTCCTGCCCCTGCTCAGCTGGTGGGAGATGCTACATGGGCACATCTTCCCACCAGATGAGGGCCAGTGACTGAGCCTTTGGGAGCCACACCAGAGTTGTCCTGGGGGCCAGGCAATGGAGGAGGAAGCAAACCCTTCTCTACTTCCTGGATCTTGGAATGAGGGACGGGGTGGGGGGACCTGTGAATGCTGGACCTGGGACCTGCCCAGAACAAATGATGGGGCCAGCTGACCACCTGGGCTGAAGCCAGCAGTACAGTGATGGACACCAGACCCCAGAACCTCACTGAACCCACCCCGATGGGGGGTGGAGCCTTTCCACTGATTGCTCTATTTCCAGCTCCAGGGCTTCTCTCCACACCCCTGAGAAGGGAGTAGCACAGGGTCTGTCAGTCCTATTTCAGAGCCAGGGAGACTTGAGCTCCAAAAGGTGCAGAGACAGCCCTGGCCGTGGTCTTCTGAGTCTCAAGGGCAAAGGAGGTAGGGCCCAGCTGGGTGCAACTGTCATTTCCACAGTGCGCCCCGCCCCCATGGCAGCAGAGTCAGATGTAGCAGGTGAGAGGATTCAGGGCCACACACCCTGCTCAGGGTGTCTTCCTGGTCCACACGTCCCCAGCCTCCAAAGAGTGGCACCACTATTTCGCATGTGGCTCCATTCACAGAGATGCCAACACCTCCAACAGATCCCTATTCACTAGAAGCCCACGTCCCAGCGTCAGAGCCTCGGTTCCATTGCACATCCCCTTAAGAATGGGGTACTCTCCTAGATAGTGCTTGTTCTTGAAAAAGAAGGCTCCCAGATAAATCTGCTTGGAAAACTTGTTTTTGTGAATCAAGAGATGTCATTTTTAGCCCAGGCTAGGCCACAGGCTTGGCATTTGACTTGGGCAAATCATTTTTCCTCAAGGGGCCTCAGAGTCCTCAATAGCAAAACAGGACTAGATGATTTCTGAAGTCTGTTTCCACTGGGAAGTACTGTGATTTTAAAAACTGTCATTCTAGTAAACCATCTGAATGTGACTGGGAAGCCTGCCTCCGGGCTGTGCCCAGCCCTCCCCTCCCAGCAGGTCTCCCCATCTGGTTATCTTTCTTCCTCCTTGATGCCTCCTCTCTCTGATAATCTTAAATTCTCCGATCCTTTGAAATCCACACACAGATTTCAACAGACCTGATCATGCTGCAAAAGCAAAGCAGAAAACATAAAGCCCCACTGTGAATGTCCACAAAAGACAAACTGCAGACCAAACTCATAGAAAACTGCATCACCAAGAGACAGGATGAAAAACATTTGGGCCAAACTCAAGAATAATGTAAATAAGCTCATATGTGAAAAAAATACACAGTTGAGTCGTTTGTGGAATCTGAGCCAGAGAAGGGCGAAAGGTAGGAATATGTAGGGTGTGCATGCACATGCATGTTACTGTGTGTACGTCTATAGGCATGCACTTGTGTCCATGTATGTACCTGTGTGTAGGTGCATGTGTCAGGTTTGTGTGCACATGTGCATGTGAGTGTTTGTATGTGTGTTTAGGGAGGAACTGAGGTCACTCCAGACTGGAGTATGGAAATGTCCAGAAACTTGGGTGGTACAACATTCACCATCCAAAAGCCAGAGTAGAATTCTATCTCAGAAAAGTTGAAAGGTTGTTACATGCAGATATACCAAATAGCAACCGGGTACCTGGCAATAGTGAGAGAGGGATGTGAGAGAGGGAGGAGAGAGCCAATGAAGGGTGACCCGGAGAGCTGGAGGGGCCCAGGGGTGTCCAGGGGTAAAGAGTCAGGCGTTCCAGGGCTGTGGTCCCCAATCCATGTGCTGAACCCTAATCACCAAGGTGGTGGCCTCAGGAGAGACTGGGTCATGAGGTGGAGTCTCTCTGAGTGACATTAGTGCCCTTGTAAAAGGCCCCAGAGAGCAGCCTCAGCTCCCACCACCATTGTTGCTTGCAGCTGTGGAGAGGATGTCAGTGACCATCTTGTTTCTGAGCCTGGAAGAACCACGTTTAGACCTTGGCTTTGCCACTTGCCAACTGCATAAGAATCAATGGGAATGTTACTTGGGTTTCTCATCTACAAAGCGTGAAAGATAAGACTTCTTGCAGGATGTGAGGCTTAGGGGTCTTGAGCATCTATTAGGGGAATGAATGTCTGTGAAGTGCCCCGCTCATCACAGGTCAGAGGTGGTGTGGCTATTCTTATTAGGAAGTGCCTACGAGGACTTCTACAGACAAGGGAGGTCAAGAAAAAGAGAAGATCAGAAAGGCAGGGCATGAGTTTGAAAGAGGAAAGTCTATGACTCACCCTCCTTTGACCCCTGAGCTCAAAGTGACCAGGAACAGATAACAAATTGAGCAGGGGAAGCCTCTGACTGCCGGGTATCGAGCGAGATCCAACAGCTGTTCCACAGTGTTCACTGAGTCCCACTTCTGCGTATGCACTGTTAGGGCTGGTGACACAGAGGCAGACCAGGGACTGAGGGCAGTAGAATGAATTCTGGGTGCTGGGATTAAAACCCTTGATCTGGTCATTGAATTGCACAGTTACTTACAAGAACTGAATTCTGTGGCATGTAAATAATATCTTAAAGTTGCTGAACTGAAAAAAAAATCTGGGGCTGTATCACTACCAGCCACATGGCCCTGAGTAATCAGCCACTTCTCCCTGAGCCTCAGTTGTTTTCAGCCCAAATCTTCCCCCTCCTTCAATCAAGACACCCACCTTAAATCAACTTCACAGCTCGTCTTGTCCCAAGGAACCATTTTGAAACTAAAACATGCACATCAGAGCAAAGGACTATACAAATGGAAGGCACCAGGACAAAATCTCGCTGTTATGAGTGTGGAAGCTCAAAGGAGGGGGTTTCAGTGCGCTGGAGAGCTCACGAGCAGGTCTTGGAGGAGGTGGGTTCAAGTGAGATGCCTGGATGCCTGCAGATGGCTGTTTGTGCTCCCCGTACGGAGGTGGAAGGCAGGCAGGACAGAGGGGGACGTGACAGAGAGCACACTGGTGCCAGAGTCAGAAGGCCCGGTCCAAATCCCTCTCCATCCCTTCCCTGCCCTGTAACCCAGACAAGCCGTGTGAGCTGCCTCAGCAATCCAGTGGGGACCACACTGCTTCTTCAGACAGGTGCTGATTTTGAAAGATGCCCAATGAGGTGCACTTGGCTCAGTACCCAACCTACAGCAGGTAGTCAGTAAGGCATTGCAGGTGCTGACTGGCAGGCTAAGGGTAGTTTAATGACTCTGACAGCTCTTGGGGAGCTGTGGGATGTGAGCACTGGGCAACGCGGCCTGAAGGGCACCTCTGACAGCATGTGCTTCAGGAAGGAACTGGAGAGGGGAGGGTCAAGGAAAGGCTGCTTTGCCAGAAGTTGGGTCTCTGGGCTCTGGGTCCCAGAGCAGGAGGACCACGGAGCTCCCACACATGTTTGCTATTGCATTTGAGTTACAAATGGAACTGACTAATGGTTAAATGAAATGTTCTTTTACCTGTATGAACACACCTTCCTAAGCCTAGAAAGTTAGGCTCAGTTTTGGAATTCTCCACTCTTTGGAGCTTCACCATTACCACACTTGAACCTGGAGGTGCCTTCTCCCCTCCCCAGGAGGTTGTAGCCAGATCCCCTTCTCCGGCAGCCCCAAGACCTGCAGCTACAGCCAGCACATCCAAGCTCCAGCTACCCAGACCCCGATGAGTCCCCTCTTGGCCATTCTCCTGCCTACAGATGTGGAAGTTGAGTTCATTCTGTCCTAGGGAGGTTTACCCAGGAGCAAGACCTGGGCAGGCCTTGGAAGTGGGCATAGATAGATCATTCCCAGGGAAAATTCCAGAGTCCTGTAGGGCAAGACTTAACAGCTTGGACTGACAAGTGCACTTGGGGCCCTTGGGGAGGGGCATGCGGGAGGGAGGCCTGAGAGGAGGGGGCCCCAGGAGGCTCTGGGGACTGGGATGGGGTTGGAGGGTACCTTTGGCGAGGGAGATGTTTCTTAGCGCGATGGAGTGCTCCCAGTCCTTGAGGCGCAGGTCCTCGGTCACCGTGTTGAGGGTGGCCAGCTCCTGTTTGAGCTGCAGCTCCAGGTCCATGTGCACCAGCCGCATGCGGCGCGTGTCCTCGCTGGCATTGCTCACCAGCACCTGCAGGTCCTGCAGCCGCGTGCGGTGGAGGGCCACATCGTAGGACAGGCTGTGGTTGAGGCCACGCAGCGCGCCGCCCACGTCGGCCAGCTCTTCTCCCAGGACGCCCACCCTGCGGGCCAGCCCGTCCAGCAGGCCCGCGTGGCGCCGCAGCAGCAGCTGGCTGCGGTTGCTCTCCACCTGCAGCTGGTACAGCTCCAGCTGAGCAGCGTCGCTCTGCTGGCCCGTGCGGTCGCGCAGCAGGGCCACCGCCTGCTCGGTCTGCGCCGCCTGCGCGTGCAGGCCCCACAGCGCGCCCTCCAGCCGCTGCACCGCCCCCGCCAGCGCCAGCAGCGAGTCCGACTGGTTCTGCAGCGCGTCCTGCACCTTCCACACCTGCTCTGTCAAGTCCGCCTGCAACGGAGCCTGCAGCAGCCGCAGCTGCAAGTCCCGGAAGCTCTCATTCAGCCGGTTCACATTCCGAGTCAGCGCCTTCAGGTCGTCTGGGGAGCTGCGGGGCCTGGACACTGCGGAGGAGAGGAGAGGAGAGGAGAGGTGAGCTGCCGGAGAGGAAGGTCCCGGTATCAAGAAGCAAGCTGGGCATGCAGTGTGTGCTCATTAAGAGGGGAATGAAAAGCAGAGCACTGTGCTCACTAAGCCCAGTGGTCCCCAAACCAGTTCTCACTGTAGAATCACCTAGGTAGGTGTTCCAGTTGCAGAAATTGCGGTTTAATTGGCCTGGGATGTGACCTGGGTGCTGCAACTTAAAAGATCCTGAAGACGCAGGCGAACTGCCACCCTGAGCTAAATTAAACATCCTGCCTCAGGTCGATCCACATGAAACTGCCCTTGTACATTGAAGAGCGGTGCGTATGAGTAGATTCGTGCAGTTTGATTTAATATATTGGGTGTTGTGATCCCCTCAATTTTAGGGGGCAAAAACCTGCAAAAATCATTTGGGAGTTCTTAATTGCCAAGTGATAGTATTAAGAGCGATATTAAGAGGTGATAGTATTGAAAAGGCAACTCGAGCCCTGGGAAAGAGATTATGACCTTGTAAAAGAGGTGCAAGGGAATGGTTTGTCCCTTCTGCCATGTAGGACACATGGGAGGGATCACGTAGGACACCTGGTGAAACAGGCCCTCACCTGGTGTCCCTGAATCTATTGGTGCCTTAATCTTGTACTTCCCAGGCTCCAGAAGGTGAGCAACACATTTCTGTTGTTTATAAATTACCTAGTCTAAGGCTATTTATTACGGCAGCCCAAGTGGACCGAGCCAGTGCCCTTGTTCTCTCTTTCACAGTGAGACCTGCGGAGGCTGCCCATGGAAGCAAAGCAAACCCTAACCCAGAGGGTCCTCTCTGGAGCCTGAGCTTTCCCCGCAAGTCGCCTCCAGCACTGCCTAAAGGAACACCATCTGACAACAGGGACAGTGTTTATTTTATGGCCTCCTTAGTTCAAGGTCCCTTGCTGTAGCAAGGGACCCTCTGGGCCAGTGAAAACTGCTCTTAGATCTCTATGCCCTCCCTCCTCTGCCTCCTCCTGTCCTTCTTCTAGGTCTCCCCTTTCCCTCCTTAGCAAACGAGCCATCCCAGGGACTCTTCATCCTTTCCTTGGGGTCCCTTTTCTTGGTTATAGACGGCTCTTTGGTGATACTGAAAGAAGGGCCTTATGGCTAGACCCCGGCGTCTCTGTGTTTCCTGGGATTTCATGGGCTACACTGAGCCAGGTGTGCTGCTGCCCTGGTGCTGGGTGTCTAGAGATGATCGTTTCCCACTCTGCTCTGCACAGGAGGAAAGAAGAGCAGTAGCAGGGGACAGACCCAGGAGGAGGTGGGAGAAGATGAGGCGCAAGGAGAACCCCGCCTTGTAAATCTTGGAAACAAGAGAACCCTGAACTTGGTACGAGGCTTGTTCAAACAATGAAAAATTCAGACAAGTACATTCACTTCCAGAACTTCACGCTGGGAAGGGGGAAATATGCATGAGGATTCTTGGGCCATGGGAAGGCTGCTGCAGCAATCCTTCAGCGATGCTTCTGGAAGCACATGACATTTGTGGTGGCCACACTGGAGGAGGTACATCACTTCAGAGTAAGTTTGGAGGCACAGAAAGCTGGAGGAGTTGGAGTCCATCTCAACTTCCTCCCAGCCCAGCCCTTCAACCCAAAGAGGTCACACAGTCAAGCGATCATCCAGCCTTTGCTTGTGCTCATCGCTCACTTTCAGCGAGTTCTGTTGGAACATTTTGCATTTTGTCCAGACTTGAAATTTGCTTCCCTAGTGTTTCCATCCACTGATCCTGCCCCTTGGTGGACTATAGAGCTAGGGAAAAAAAATTGTAAACAGCTCTTCAGAATTTCAAAGACACTTGTATCCTTGCTATATGATAACTTTTCTGGTTAAAAGTCTGCAGTTCCCTCATGTATTCTCTCAAGTCTAGGTTCTAGCCGCTGAACATCTTGGCCACCCCTTCTATACACACTTCAGTTTGTTGACATCCCGTGGAAGGTGCTGCCTGATCAAAAGGTGGTTTTTCAAGGTGCAGGCAGACCGGCAGAAGGGTCGGCCCCACCCTGCGGGCAGGAGACCTCCATGAGGTGCCCCCTGGGCCCTGTCCAGCCTCATCAGGGCACAGCTCTAGTGAACCGGACACATCTCCATTTTACACAAGGACAGGTTGACTGAGGCCGGGAGGGTGTACGTGGCCCTCCTCAGGCTCCTGGCCCCAGTGGTTCGCACCTCTGCTCCCCTCCGGAAGTTGAACTAAAGAGTTGTCACTGCAAGGCACGCTTCCAGGGAAAGTGAATGCATGACCCCACCACAGCCAGGTGACCACAGGAGTCGCGTGCTGGAGAAATCATCTGGGGCCAGGATTCCGTTCTCAAATCAGTGTGTCCACACCGTGTCCATCCACACGGGACACGTGTTGTGGCAGGGTGGGTGGAGAACAGAAAGCCTGCTCTCCTCTGTCAGTCTCTGCGCAGGACGCCCGGGGCACAGGGACACAGGGCAGCATGTCACGAGTAGGAAGGAGGTGCTGGGTTGTGCACATGCTGGTTCTGAGCTGGGAATGGGAGTGGCCAAGAGAAGCAGAGCCAGCTCCCTGGTAGAAACCACGGGACTGGTCGGGTTGAAGGCCGCCTTTGCCCAGAGAACAGGCCATGAGGTGGGCAACTCCCTTCCCTCCTGCTGTGTCCCCAGCCCCCTCCGGCCCCTTCCTCCTCCTGCAGGTCCACCTGGTCCTCTGAGCCTTGGAGGCCCCAGGCCCTGCCCAGCTGCCAGCTCCTCTCAGCACCTGCAGCCCTGGGTCCTCCTCCCTGTCAGCAGCCTGCACTGAGTCTGTCCATAGGGGCACAGCTGACAATCGGCTCCCCCTGCCCCGAGAGCTCATGTGGGTCCTTCATTGTTCTTGAACCCACACAACCGATGTTCCCATGAACTCAATGAAAGAAAGGAAACTCCTTCCACAATCCCACAACCTCCAACAGAGCAAGCCGGTTCTCCTTTCATTTCTTTCTCTAGCTCCATCCATCATGTGGCCAGTCTCTGCAGTTTGATTCTGGGGTTTTTCCCACCTAATGTTATCATTAGTTCACAAGCATTTTCCCCCTGCTGCCTGCCTTCTGTATCATCATGATTTTGATGGCTGCATAAGAGTCCCTAAAGGGAACACACTATAATTTGCCCATTTTCTTTCTGTGGAATCTTTTTTTCAATCATGATAAATAAATGCTGAAATGTTTCCCCTTTTTTAAAAAAAATTTTCCTAGCAATAAATTCCCAGAAGTTGGATTAGTAGGTCAAAAGACATGGTCATTTTTATGACTCTTAAAAAATCACAGCCAAATTACTTCCCCCAAATTATACTAATTTATATGTACATTTTAGATTTTTAAGTGTGTCAACCTCACGGCATGGTATATTACAATTTTCAAGTTGTTCATTTTATAGATATAAAGTGGTACCTGTTTTTAGTACAATTGCATTTTATTTTTATTTTTCCCCTTTTTTATTTTGTGATTCATCATACACAAATGGGGTACAACTTTTTATTTCTCGGTTGTACATGAAGTAGAGTCACACCGTTTGTTAATCATACATGTAGGTAAGCACAGTTGCACTTTAGAGCGGACTCTTCCAGGCGATGCCTTCACTCCTAGTAATGATGCTGGCTAGTGGGAACGGCATCTAGGAGGTAAATATCCTTTGGGCATCCGCTCACGCTGTCTAAGCCTGGCGTGGCCTCCTTCCTTTGGGATCATCGGCGCACTCCGGAGTGAATTATCTCCTTCCAACAGTCACCGAGTGTTCTCTGCTCACACTCCACCACCACCCACCCTCTTCCCCCCGTAATTCCTTCCAGATGTTTGCTGTCCTCAACAGAGAACAATTCTTACTTGAGTGTGACTCTTTTAATTCATGTTTATGCAAACAGTTCATTTATCTCTGTGCCTGGAGTATCTAGTTTTAATGTGCTTTAATTATTCTTCAACTTTTATACTTTCACAAATAGGAAAATAAATCATAGACTATAATACTAGCTGGCATTTCTGGATCATTTACTGTGTGCCAAGCACTGTTCTCAGGGCTTTCTACGTTAACACACCACATCGCCCAACAACCCTATGAGATAAGTATGAACCTTCTGAGTATATTTAGCATCCTCTATTCCCAGCCAGGACGTTGAAGCATGCAGAGCTTAAGTAACTCACTAAGCCATGGCCAGGAGAGACAGGGGAGGCTGACTTAGGGCCCTGGAAGTTCAGTCCTCCAGCCTGAATGACTTTTCGGTACTTGGCTAGAGAAACTTGGTAACGGTCAGAGACACAAATGTGGAATATGTTTTGAAGGTGGTGAGCTCCCCCATTGTCCGCCAGGCTGGACTCTGGCTGCTCAGTGGGAATCACACAGAGATTCAATTTCAGATTCTGGATCTGTATTGATTGCTGGAATCCAACGATGTGTGATCAGTGCATTCATGCCCACCTCAGGCTGGGGCCTGGGCTAGGTGGACTGAGCGTGCATGTCTCCTGCAGCCTTCCTGCTGGCTTGCCTCGCCTTCCCGTCCCTGCCCCAGCCCCCAGTCTGCTGTCCCCCACCCCTTCACAATTGTCCTTTGTGCTCATGAAAAGCAGTCATCTGCAGACCGTGGGGCTGCTCCAGATGTGAGCTGACCAGTCAGCCGTTTTCCCCAAGCACACCAGGTACACTTATCATTCCAGCTAGGCACATCTGTGTGTGGTGGGGAGGAAAGAGGCCAGGCGTTCTCTTTGATGTTTAGTCACTTAACCTTGGGCATTGATGTTAATAACCCTGGATCGTTGTATAGAACTCCACATTCATTGCTTCATTAAATTTTCAACCTAACTACCTTTGGAAGGGAGAGAGGGAGAGGAATCAATCTCATTTAAGGACAAGAAAATGGAGGCCCAAAACATCAAGAGGTTGCCTAGAGTGTAAAGTAAGGATGGATTCAGGCCATCTGTCCCATATGCTATGCTCTATCCTTCAAACCTGCAGCTGGGGTAGTCAGTCACATGCACGCTGAACTCCAGCAGGGGAAGTGGGAAAGGAGATGCTATTAAACACCTACCATATGCCAAACTGAGTTCTAGTCTCTTAAAAGAAGTTACTTCCTCTATCCTGCCTAGCAACCTCAGGAAGTAGAAATCATCACACCCCTTTGCAGAGGAAGCAGCTCCAGAAGGCAGCAAAGCGTGGGGAGCTCAGCTGCTGGGCTCCAATGGCCTTGCGGCCGGCTTTCCTCCCTTGCTCACAGCAGTAGCCAGACCGCCCCTTTCTCTCGGGTAACGCTGCTCAAGTGCACCTGCCAGACACCCTGTGATCCTCCAGTGGGCCTCCCAACCCTGGGCAGAGAGTGTCACCATTTTACAGACAATGACCCACACTTGGGCAATTGAGTCACCAGTCCAAGGCCATCCCACCAGTAGGAAGTGGCTCTGAGCCCACACTTCTTCCAAGGCCTCGGGGCCAATCCTACTTCATCTTCAGGCCAGTGACACAGAAGGAAGTAAGGTGGGTAGCAGAATTCATAGAGCATCATACTAAGGACAAGATGGGCCAAAATGCAGCTGCAAAGCCAGCCCATCAACAGGAGGGTCAAGGAACCACAGGGGCCTGCTTTCAGGTGATCTGCGAAACTGGGTTGAATTACCTGAGGCCTGGATCCGTGAGACCTGAATGGAAAATTCGCTTAAAAGCAGAACATGCTATTCTTTCAGACTTCGTAACAAAGAAGTTATCAATAGAACTTTAGCACCTAAAGTGATGAACATTTCAATTAAGACCCTCCTGACCCAAGAGGTAGGAGAAAACCCAGGCCAGCACTCCTAGTGAGTGTCCAGCATGGTGGTAGGGCCCAAGCCTGCGGTTCAGCCCTCTGCAGCCCCCTTCCTGGAACTTGTCATAAATTGATCTTTGTGTTTTCCCGGGGGGATAATGGAACCTCAGCTCCTGTGCAGACCTCTGACCTCTCACCCTCAGGATGGGGTCTCTTCTTCCCACCTCCACCTGCCCCCTTGACTCTGCCTCCACTGAGACAGTCACATGAGAAGTCACAGGCCGGCCCCAGGTCCCACGAGACTCTGCACTAGCCCACACGTCTGCTGTGTCTGTGGGAGTACAAGAGGAACAGCAAATAAAACCCCGTGACCGTCGAGAGAGCATGGCAACACAAGGGCAGCTTTTTCTTGCTTTTTGGGAAAGGACCCTGCATTTTTGTTGTGCAATGAGCCTTGCAAATTATGAAGTTGGAAAACTAGTCACTGTCACTCCGGAGCCCAGACTGCACTGTGACTAGGAGAATCCCATGGGACCGTAGAAGTCAGCTCTGGCTGTGTAACAGAAGACTCCAGAATGGGCAGTCTAAACTGGTGTCTGGACGTCTAAGATCAAGGGTGCCGCCAGGGTTGGTTTCTCCGAGGCCTCTCCTCTTGCAGAAGGACATTGTCTTGCTGTGCCCCCACATGGCCTTTCTCTTGGTGTCTCTTCCACTTTTTAAAAGGACACTGGTCCTATGAGTCCAGGCCCACCCTTATTATATCATTTAACCTTAAATATCTCCTTAAAGGTTCTGACTCCAAATATATCAAGTTGAGGGTTAGAGCTTCAACATTTGAATTCGACTGGGTAGGGGCACAAACTTTGAGTCATAACAGAGTCCTTGACATCCCCAGTTAGCCAGACCCACAGGGGCATGGGTTTCTGCTGTCCTCTCAGGGTACAGAGAATGATCATTCCACCAGCAGATGCACTCCATTCTTCCAAGATGGTAGGCAGTGAGATGCGGTCAGAACAGGGCAGATTCCTGAGTGTG
The DNA here is from genome assembly GCF_902686455.1 of Sciurus vulgaris. Taxonomy (NCBI): domain Eukaryota; kingdom Metazoa; phylum Chordata; class Mammalia; order Rodentia; family Sciuridae; genus Sciurus; species Sciurus vulgaris. The sequence goes on along the minus strand of NC_136465.1, from coordinate 9,797,355 downwards.
GGGAACATTTTAAAGTCCATAATGTAAATATAAATTAGTATAACTTTGGGGAAACATTTTGCTGGAATTTTTAAGAGTCATAAAAATGTCCACACCTTTTGACCTACTAATCCAACTTCTGGGAATTTATGGTTAGGGAAAATTTTCAAAAGATGGGGAAATCTTCGTGCATTTATTTACCGTGACTGAAAAAGAGATTCACCAGCAAAAGAATGGGCAAATTACAATGTGTCCTTGTGGTGTTGTGAAATATATATTTGATCTTCCCTCGGTTTCCTGGCATTTAACTGTGAAATCCTTGCAGTCTCCAAGGTGATAAACTTCTTGTATGCTAATGAGAGAACTGGTGCTGGCAGGCCCTGGACTGCTTCAGGAGCAGGGCTTGGACACTGGAAAGACCAAGACAGGATTAGAGGTTTGGGACTTTTAGCTCCAGCTCCCAAACTCCCCCTTGGTGATCAACTGGAGGTTAAATTGATTGGCAATAAGTCAATGACTTATTGATCATACCTGCATAATGAAGCCTCCATTAGAACCCTGAAAGACCAGATTCGGAGTACCTCTGCAGAGGTGAGCATGTGGAGGACCCTAGAGGTGAGCTCTGAGCCACCTGCCACCTGCTTCACCCCATGCATCCTCCCTCTCCATATTTGGTAATACTCTGCATAATAAATCAGTAAACTTACGTGTTTCTCTAGTTCTGTGACTAACTCCAGCAAATTCTTTGCATCCAAGGAGGGGGTTCGTGGGAACCCTGACTTAGGGCTGATTAGTCAGAAACAGGTGAAACCAACGGGGACCCTGCGGCTGACAAAGGATGCAGGGGCAGTCCGGAGGACTCCTGAGCCCTCCACCTGCGAGGTCTGACTCGAGCTCCAGGCGATGGTGTAGACTTGAACTAGAGGACACATCACTGCTGTCCACTGCAGAACTGACAGCCGTGTGGTATGTGTGTGGAGGGCCCAACAGCATCGTGGTCACATGAGTCTGCTCTATTGATTGCTGAGTGAAGTTGAGGAAAAACTTTTCTCAGAGTTCCCTTGAGAAACTCTTATGCAGCCATCAAAATCATGATGATACAAAAGGCAGGCAGCAGGGGGAAATGCTTGTGAACTAATGATAACATCAGGTGGGGAAAACCCCAGAATCAAACTGCAGAGACTGGCCACATGATGGATGGAGCTAGAGAAAGAAATGAAAGGAGAACCGGCTTGCTCTGTTGGAGGTTGTGGGATTGTGGAAGGAGTTTCCTTTCTTTCATTGAGTTCATGGGAACATCGGTTGTGTGGGTTCAAGAACAATGAAGGACCCACATGAGCTCTCGGGGCAGGGGGAGCCGATTGTCAGCTGTGCCCCTATGGACAGACTCAGTGCAGGCTGCTGACAGGGAGGAGGACCCAGGGCTGCAGGTGCTGAGAGGAGCTGGCAGCTGGGCAGGGCCTGGGGCCTCCAAGGCTCAGAGGACCAGGTGGACCTGCAGGAGGAGGAAGGGGCCGGAGGGGGCTGGGGACACAGCAGGAGGGAAGGGAGTTGCCCACCTCATGGCCTGTTCTCTGGGCAAAGGCGGTCTTCAACCCGACCAGTCCCGTGGTTTCTACCAGGGAGCTGGCTCTGCTTCTCTTGGCCACTCCCAATCCCAGCTCAGAACCAGCATGTGCACAACCCAGTACCTCCTTCCTACTCGTGACATGCTGCCCTGTGTCCCTGTGCCCCGGGCGTCCTGCGCAGAGACTGACAGAGGAGAGCAGGCTTTCTGTTCTCCACCCACCCTGCCACAACACGTGTCCCGTGTGGGTGGACATGGTGTGGACACACTGATTTGAGAACGGAATCCTGGCCCCAGATGACTTCTCCAGCACGCGACTCCTGTGGTCACCTGGCTGTGGTGGGGTCATGCATTCACTTTCCCTGGAAGCGTGCCTTGCAGTGACAACTCTTTAGTTCAACTTCCGGAGGGGAGCAGAGGTGTGAACCACTGGGGCCAGGAGCCTGAGGAGGGCCACGTACACCCTCCCGGCCTCAGTCAACCTGTCCTTGTGTAAAATGGAGACGTGTCCGGTTCACTAGAGCTGCAGAGACCTCCCCATGGCTGCTCTGCAAGCCCTGATGAAGCTGGACAGGGCCCAGGGGGCACCTCATGGAGGTCTCCTGCCCGCAGGGTGGGGCCGACCCTTCTGCCAGTCTGTCTGCACCTTGGAAAGCCATCTTTTGATCAGGCAGAATATGTGAACCACGGGAGTGTGTACAACCCCCTAGGGATCCAATACAGAGTCTAGGACTTAGACATTTCCTTGGCATCAGAAGCAGGCCTGGGCAGGAGGCTGGTGTCATTAAAGGAGAAGAAGTCACAGCACCCCAAACCTGACTGCTCTGTGGTGATGGAGAAATGACTACCAAGGGGCTTTCTAGGAGAAGAGAATGAGGGTCTCAGTGGGTGGTCTGTGCTCAGCAGTAGCTCTGCCATCATTAGGACCCAGGGAGGAAGGCAGCAGATCAGTAATTTGGGGGTGAGCCTATTATTGTTATTTGAAGTACCACAAGCCCTGTTTCTTGCTCAGCAGGATACGCAGGGTAAATATTTACAAGCTAGAGACTAAAATTCTTCTTCCTGCCTGGGCCCCACCAGCCAGCAGGAAGTAGGATGGAGTGTGGAGCTTCTGCTACAGCTCAGAGCCTCAGCAGCCTCTTTGGCAAAGAGGCCAGACAGGCTCTGTCTTTGCACAGCTGGCCCATGCATTTTGATGCAGGGGTGGCTGGATGACCACAGGTAGTCTGTGTAGGCACAATGTCCTGCCTGTGCTGGCCTCTGTCCACTCAGAGACTGGTGGGACTCCAAGTGAGCAAGCAAAGATGGCCAAGTTCAGGTTCAACAAATGAGCAAAGAAGGAGGGCACCTTTCCCACTGGAAGATTCCCAATTGGTGGGTTGGCCACATACCAGACAGCCAACATCTACAAATAGACGCTGTCCCTGGCACAATGGTGAACATGAGCTATGAACTGGAGAAGGCACGACACACATGCTGGCAGTCACAGATACCCGTGTGAGGATGGCCTGTCAGACTTCAAAGGAAGAAAACTCAACCAGTGTGTTTATTACTGTTCCTGGGGTGGGGCTGGACACTCTGTGACTTGGCACTGAGGTCCCCCACTGGTGGTCTAAGCACACAGAGTCTCTGATAACCTACTGCTGATTACTGTGAAAATGGGATCTGAGTTATCCCCAGGGAAGTTATCCCTTTAGGGTTATCCCCGAGTTATCCCTTTAGGGCAGCTCTAGGGTCTCACACCACGACCAACAACGCCGGAAACCCAGGATTTCAGAAGATGCATGCATCCGATCGAAAGCAACTGATTCTCTGTGAGTTCCCGAATGCAATTCAGAGCTCTCTGTTTAGACTAACTAGTGCCTGACACACAACCTCGGGTCTCAGTAAAGAATTGTCAAACACATAAGTGAGTGAAAATGCAGAGTGTCACGGATCTCAGCAGGACCCTCGTCTCCTCCTAGAAAGGGACGGATGGACTGGAGATGTGTTGGCAGGTCTTGGGCTGTGCCTGGGGTCCTCTCAGCCACCCCTTGCTCCATCTGTGGCTGTAGTGACCACATCCTAGTAGGAGTAACCTGGCAGCATCAGCTCAGCCACACTGCCATCTCTTACTTTCTGCACGTGAGTCACAGGAATGACTTGAGACTCACACATATGTGACCTTCACCCTTAGGGAAACCCTGACCAATGGAGGCAGAAGCTGGAGGACAGCCTCTCCCAGGAAGACAGATGGAGGCTCTTGCAATGGTTCCCTTGCTGGCAGGGGATGGAGCCCCAGTTGCCCAGCGGAGACCAACTCAAGGGCATGTCCTTGCCTTCCCTCCTTCCCAATTTCAGTCCCAGGATCCCTCCATCCTGCTCCTCACCATCTCTTTTCACACTCAGCTACCTGGCTCAGGCACCTACCACAGCTACCTACGACCATCACCCCTGGTCCCAGTTCTGATTTGCACAGACACCCCAGGCTGAGACAAGAGGCAGCCCTACCTCTCACTACAGAAACTGGTCGGTGTTATCTATCTTCCTTTTTACTCTTGGCTTCTTCACATCTTGAGTCCCCATTGTCCCAAGAGACCACAGATAGTATGAACTTGGGATATTCATTAGTCCTTGTGAAGCCAGAATTAAGGACAGGTAGTTAGTGTAGAAATAGGGGATCGGGTCAAATCGAGGAAATGAAGCCATGAAGCCATCTGCCTCTGGAAGTTGGAGATTGTTCCTGGAAGAATGGAATGGCAAGGATCTCCAGAGCCCATTGATTACCAAATTCACCTGCCTTTATCAAGGACTGCAAGCCAGGAGCTGCTAATTAATGCCCCCTGGGCCCTTATCTGCCTGAATCCCCTTGGCCCTCCCCCTGCCCATGGCTTCGCACTTTATGCAAAACCAGGCCTAGTCACGTAGGCAGGAAGGAGAGATAAGGGGGGAAAGAACTGGAGAACAAAAGAGACTTTAACCTATAAAAGATGTGGGGTGCACTCACTTCTTGGGACTTTAGAACATCAGCCATGGCCCCCTTCTTCCGGCCGGGAGAAGTCTGTATTATTACCTTTAAATAAAACCTGCTTAATATGCTTGCCTTGGCGTGCTTCTCTAGTGTTCAATCTTCAACATTAGAAGGAGCAGAACTTGTCATCGGTAAACGGCGGTATCACTTGCATGCACTAAGTCATTTGATCCGTGTATGTGAGGTCTGGGTCTGGCAGGTGGTGAATATGGAGAAGTTCAAGACACAAACTCTCTCATCAGTGTAGTTTTTGGGGGGAATTTGCACCAAAGAAAGAACCTACCCATTATTTTGTTTCAAAATGTTCATTGGGCAAAAGCAAAATCCAACATTGAGATGATATAAAGAAGTTGAATACTATTAGCACAATTAGTAGACGTTCATGGTACGCAGCAAGGACGGGGGTTCTTTCTGCATTTTCATAGATGCTTCTTTCAGTAGTGTGAATAATGTGCTGGAAAGGAACAAGAACTTGAAGAGGAGAAATGGGTGACTAGATCATGGTTCTGGTGAGACCATGCAACTGGGAATTAGGAGTTCAACATATAAATTTTGGGGAGACAAAATTCTGCCCCAAATAAGTGGTTAAGGATGACTCATACTAGACTGGAAAAATGTTGGGGTGCACAGTAAAGGTGTGTGCCAGTTTGCAAGCCATCAGGCCAATGGACCCAGCCAACTCACCAGAGCCTAGGAAGTGACCATTCTGAATCCCATGGAGCCAGACCATGTGGTGCTTCCAGGACCAAGCATGTCTTCAAATCACGGGGCGGGGCTGCCATGGACAATGCTCGCAGAAATCTGATTATTCACAGTCTAGAAACTTAAGATCTTCTAGTGGGCCACAACAGTGTGAATATACTTAACACAAATGAGCTGTCCACATAAAATGTTTAAGAAGGTGAATCTCACAGCGTCTTTCTCCACAAATGTTTTTAATCTCTTCTTCACACCGTCTTGGGAGCTATTGGTGCTTTCTTGAAGCTGTTTCTAGAAAGAGACCCTCAACGACCTTCTCACTGAGCACTAAAACCATAAAGAAATGCAAACCTCTCCTAGCACATCGAGAGTGCTCTCAAGCCCACATGGAAAGTAGAGTCCCACCGGAGAAGAGGAACTTGACCTGCAGCAGCAGCCCAAGGATTTTCCCAGACACTCAACTTTGCATTTAAGCAAGATCCACACTGATAGCAATAAAATAAAGCCTCCACCTGTGATGAATTAATGTCAAGAAAAATGGGTGTGAGTGTTGCTCTATTAGAGCGCGGAGCTGATATTATCTCCAGAAGTTTTCATTCTATTTGAAAAGGAAAAGGAAAGAAAAACAAAAACAAAAACAAAAACACAACCTAACTTGCTGGACTTTCTTAATACACAGCCTTTTACATACATGGAGCACTTGCCCATCATGAAACAGTTACTCTTTTCTGGAATCTCATTTCATCACTGACCTAGCAAATTGACCAAGCACATGTTTTTAGGACACAAACAAGTACTTTAAACCTTGTTAAGAAAAAAACCATGGGATTGTTTCAACACTTACTGCAGAGATATTCTTTCTGTTTATGTGATGATTGGGTTTGGAATAATTACTGGAGGGAACACTTTCGTTACTTCAGCACTTACTGATTGCCAGGCACCATGCTGGATGCTTTAAAGTATATGGAATATTGGACACACTCAGCTCTATTAATTTTTATAGCATTCTTAGAGATAGATGTTGTGGGAAGCCTAGCATTTGGGATGTGCAGATAAGATATCCAAATCATTGGGAAAATTAAATTACATGTGGTGGAACAAAGACTTTTTGTGCTTCATTGCCTCAGATACCCTATCCCTTCTCCCTGCCCCTCAAAAGGACAGGTGAGACCAGACATAGGGGAGAAGATCCACATGGCCCTAGGGACCCTCATGCAGGTGACCATGTCAGAGCTGGGATCTGTGTCATGAATAGCTCTTCTCTCCATTCAGCATCATGCTTTCAATCCCAGGCCAACAAATGTGTTCCCATGTCTCCCAACAGGGCCTCTGTCCCTGCCTGTTATGGTTTAGATATGAGGTGTCCCAAGAGCTCATGCATGAGACAATGCAAGGAAGTTCCAAGGTGAAATGATTGGTTGTGAGACCCTTAACCTAGTTAACACATTAATGCCCTGATAGGGATTAACTGGGTAGTAACTCTAGGCAGGTAGGGTGTGACTAGAGGAGGTGGGCAACACGGCCATGCCTTTGGGGTTTACATCTCGTAAGTGGTGAGGGGAGTCTCTCTCTACTTCCTCATCCCATGTCCCGAGCTGCTTTCCTTCATCACACCCTTCTGCCCTGATGTTCTGCCTCACCTGATGCACAGAGGAATGGAGTCAGCCATCTATGGACTGAGACCTCTGAAACCATGCGCACCAAATAAGCTTTTCCTCCTCTAACACTGTTCTTATTGGGTCTTTTGGTCATGGTGATGAAAAAGCTGACCGACACGCCGCCCATTCAACTCACAACTGCACCCTGCTGGGCTCACAGGAATCGGGCCATGTAATGGCAATGCCAGGCCTGAGGAGCCCCTGTGACCACCTGGATGTCCCTCCCTATTTCACAGGTAAGAACATGGAGTCCTGGACAGAAGAACCCTCTTGGTCCAGGTCAGGCAGCACAGTAGAGGTACTAATGGGACAAGAATCCAACAGTTCATCCACCTGACTGAACAGAAGAAGAAAAGAAGATCGTATGAATGATGTCTGCCTGGTTCCAGGCGGTAGGTGGGGCTGCAAGTCTTTTATCTCATGTGATCCTCTGAGATCATTGTTCACATACCCAGGTCACGCGTGAAGCTCAGAGAGATCCAGGGGCTCATTCAAGATAACACCCCTTGTGAATGTCAAATGTAAAATTTAAGCCCAGATTCTGTGTCTCAATTCTGCTCCCCCCAGCACAATCTCACCCTCTCACAGGAGCCCACCGAGGCGGGTAGAGGCCCCTCCTGTGTTTCTCCAGGCTGCCTCCTGGCCGCAGTCCCATGAGGCTGGAATCTGAAATCAGTGAGGGCGGCCAGCGTGTTTCTGTTTCTATCTTTCTGGACAATTTGTTCCATAAGTGCTTGTTTTCAAACAGCACAACGTTGCTCCCCCAGGGGCTCCACGCGGCCTTTGGTTGGAGCACGTTGGCTGATTTTCTCAGATCTGTCTTCCTCTACTCATTGAGCCTGTCATAAAGTATTTTAAGGAGGTTGGAAATTATTCTCACGAATAAGCATGTAAGGAATCTGGGCCAGACTCTAGGCATTTATTGGGTCTCTTCTCTCAGAACATGGGGTTTGGAGCCTCAAATTTCTCCTATCACTGTTCTCCAAAGAGAAGTGTCACAGAACAGGAAGATCATAGACACTGGAGCTGAAAGTGACCTCGGTAATCACTTACTTCTCACTTTTAGATGAGGAAGCAGACTGGAAAAAATGATAAAATGTCCCAGGTCACTATATCATTGGTGGCAGAACTGGGGCTAGTACTCGTATTTCTTGAAACCTAGTTTATATTCTTTCTACTATACCTCACTGCTGTTTAGGAAACCAGAATTGGGTATCCACCCACTCATCCATCGCCCCACCCAACCATCCATCCACTCATCCACACACCCATCCACCCTCCCATCCATCCACACATCCATCCATCCATCCATGTGAATCATCTCTGACAATAATGCAAAGGCATTTCTCCCCAAACAGGCAGAGTTTTTTCAATTAAAAACTTATTAATGCTAAGAGTAAGAGTTACTGTGAAGGATTGATTGGTCCCCAGAGTATTTTGCATTATTAAGTTGGTTGGATATCTTCAGTATTATAAAAACATTTAGTATTGCAAAAGAGTCATCTGAAATTGTTCCAGTGATAATCATCAATCACAATATGGCATTAGATGGATCCAGAGTCTTTTCTACAAAAGAGAAGAATTTTGATGACAACATTTAACATCTTGTAATAAAAAAACACTACATCTCTTCTTTACAATTTTTCAAAAACTGGCAGCTTTCTGTGAAGTGCCCAAGGCTATATAGAGGAAATGGATTATAGAATTCCATAGAATTAGATGGATCCTTAGACATAGTTAGATTAGAAAGGCAGGACCAGCTCACTTGGAATATCACAGCTATCCAAACCTTCATGCTCCCTAATGCCCAAGCCTGCCTCACTGTCTCATTCTGCTAAGCAACTCCATACCTGCCTTACCAAGAATATAAAAGTCATTTATCAAGAACTCCATCTCCTCTGCATCTGGTGGCATCTCTGCATCCATTCTGTTTCTGTGCAGATCAGAGTGAGAAGCTTCCCCTTTCTTCCCTAGGTAACCTGCACCCACTGCGTTCCAAAATGCTTCCAAATCTGAAGGTTTCTGAGCACCAATCTGAAGCTACAAGTGGAAAGTTTGACCCCCAACATCACGTGACAGGTCACAGTCAAAGCACAGGTGCAGTGTAAATACTGCATGAAATTACCTTCGGACTGTGTGTATAAGGAGTATTTGAAGCAAATGAATTTTGTATTTAGACTTGGGTGTCATCCCCAAGATATCTGATTATGTGTAGGCAAATATTCCAAAATTCAGGAAAATCTGAAATCTAAAATACCTCTGATCCTAAGCATTTTGGTTACTCAAGCTGTAACTAATTAAGGCAAGAATTATCTGTAGATGCTAAACTCACTGAGTGAAGGATTGTTGGGAAGAAGTTCAGCTGTGCAGAATCAGAGTGTTTCCCACAGATCACTTCTAAACTATGAAGAGAATAAAAGATGCCTCTCAGTAGATAAATCTGGAGAATGCCATTTACCATCAGCAATAAAGAAACAAATTGACATGATTTTACTTCTTAAGCAGGACTTATAGTTACTGCCAAGAATGTGTAACCTACATCAATCAGTCATGGGGAAACAATCACTCAAACTCAATTTGATGGACAGTATACCAACTGAATGGCCTGTATTCTTAAAAATATCAGTGTCATGAAATGCAGAGAAAGGCTAGGAACCATTCTAGAAAAAAGAAAACCAAAGAGTATGATTATGTCAAAATGACCCGAATTATTCTGTTTAACTATAATGTGCCAACGAAAGCAGAAATAAAATGACAAATAGAAGAAGGAGGAGGAAGGGGAGGGGGAGGGGGAGGAGGGAGAGGAAGGGGAGGAGAAGATGGTATGTGTGATTCTGGGCTGAATCCTGTATCAGGGTAAAAATAACACTCTAAAGGCCATTATTGGAGCACATGGAGACAGTTAAATATGGACTATATGTTTATACTCATATTGTATGGATGTTAAATTTCCTAAATTCAGTAGTTGTATAGTAGGACTATAAGGAACATCTCTGTTCCTATAAATACATATCAAAGTATTTAGGAGTGAGGTTTGTGCCTTTTTCTCAAATGAGTTCACAAAAATTAAAAAAAAAAAAAAAAAAAGTTAGAACAATCAGGAGAGAGAGAAAAAGAGAGAGAGGAGAAAGAGCACAAACGTAGCAAAATGTTCCCAGCTGATGGACCTAAGTAAAGGGTATATGGGGGCTCATCAGAGTTTCCAACCTTCTGTATAGGTTCAAATATTTTTCAAATTTAAAAAAATTGAAAAGAAAACAAAAAAGTCAAACACTAAGAAGTTGTCTAGCCCTCATGAAGCCAAACAGGACCATCGGCTCCCTTAGTCTACACACTACATCACTATGGATGTAACTCTGGTTGCTATGGTTTTTGGAAGGCAGCCATTTACTCACACCACATTTACTCATATGCAGCATAGGGCCAACCTCAAATCCCAAACCTTGCTTTAATAGTTGTCAAACACGAAGTGAAATTTCACACCGTACCCCATAAAAATGTCCAATTATCGTGCACAAACTAAAAATTAAAAATGAAGCGGTAGGAGAGCCTCGTCTTCTGCATCACTGTCATGCACTACTCATGCTCGTCCTATCAAATTGCTGGATCTGACCTCTCTCTGGGTTTCAGGCTCAGATTGGATTTTGATTCTGCATTCCTTTGAATTCTATGCAGATCCCTGTGAACCGCAGAGAAGATAAACATGCCATCAGGGATTGAACGACACAGAACAAAAATTCCTTCAGCACACACCACGTGCAAAACAGCGGATCGGGTACAAAGGGATCAGCAACAAATAAACACGACGTGAGTGTTGATGAGAGCTTTCCGCAGGATAAGAACGAGTCCCTAGGCCTCCTGTTCGTCCCACAGCACCCCATGGTGGTAAACATGTAGTAGACGCTTAACAGATATCTGCTGGGACCTTCCACAGTACAGAAGCAAAAGGCTTCACCAGCGAGTCCCCTTATGAGATAAGGCAATTAATAATCAAATGGATGAAAAATTCTGTGAGATCATCAGCTATCAAAAAAAAAAAAAAATGCCAAAAAATTTTTTAAAAGAAAGGAAAGAAAAAAGAAAGGAATTCCCTTGAAAAATCCTGGGACAATGCTACATCATGCTGGAGAGACTACGGGGGAAATTAGTGTGTTTATGCATTGCTGATGACTGCGCAAAATTCTTTTGGAAAGCACTCTGGCAGAATGTATCAAGAACCATAACAATGCTTGCATCCTCTGTAAAATAATCCCACTCCTGGGAATTTATCCTAAGGAATAATTCAAAAGAAAGGAAATGCTATAGCGAAAAGAAATTCGTTTCGCTCTTATTTGTAGCATGAAAACCTGGGGAAGTCATGAATGAGCAATTAAATCATGGCATATCGATTGGATGGACTTGCTGAAGACCTCAAAATGACAACCACGAGGCCTGTTATGTAACAACACAGGAAATGCGTATGCTTTAATAGGAAGCAAATGCGCGCACGCACAAACATAAGGACTCAAAGAAAACTGGCATTATTGAAAGTAACTGCCCTAAGAGCAGTGGAATTATAAGAAACAATTTAAATCCTCAGTTTTCTGATGACATTGTTCTGTTTGGGCAATATAAAAAATCTGAAATAATCACTCATTGACTGAAGGAGAACAGGAGCATGTCACGGGCTTCATGGTGCCTCCCTAAAATTCATATGTTGAAATCCCCAACCCGACACCTCAAAGTGCAAACATATTTGGAGAGAAGATCTTTAAAGAGCGACTAAAGTAAAATGAGGCCGTGAGAGTGTGCCCTAATCCAATCTGACTCATGTCTTTATAAGAAGAGGAAGAAACACCAGGAACCTGGGCCTATGTGTAGGGAGGGACAACCAGGGAGAAGGTGGTCATCTGTAGGCCAAGGAGAGAGACCTCAGAAGATGTCAACCCTGGCGACACCTTGATCTTGGACTTCCAGCCTCCAGAACGGTGAGATATAAATGTTGTTTAAACCACCCAGTCTGTTGTAGCAGCTCTCACGCACTAATACAGACCATCACAGACAAGCCAGTCAGGTGTGGCTAACTGCCTTATGTATGTAAGGGTCCAACCAGAAGAATGGGCATGGTGGCTAATGGTCATTATTGATACCCCCATGTGTGCAGAAGGCCAGAGAGATGCTGATTAAGACCCCTTTTTGTCATCTTCAGCCCGTGAGTAGAATGTCCAACTTTCTGACTCAGGAATGGGGTGGAATCTGCATTTCTATTAACAACCCTTCCTGCCCCATTTGGTGGCCAAGCTGGGCTGAGATCCCGTAGGATGATTGAAGTTCATTATCCTCATAGCTCTTGGTTTTCTTCTCTATCCTCCTTCAACCTCTTCTGTCTATCCCAGCGGACAAAGGTGCTAGTGGCCAAAAAGTCCTATTGGACTTTCAAGGGCAAACTACTTTGAAAATCCACAGGAGTAGCAATTCCACTTTTAGGAATATGCCAGGAAGAATTATTAGCAGAAACTCGAACAGATAATTGTTCCACCATGTTCACAGCGGTATTCATTACTCACAATGACCAGGAGGCAGATGCAACCCAAGTGTCCACCGATGATGTGTCAACTTGCAGAATGTGGTCTATAAAGGGATGGACATTCCCGCACATGCTACAACATTGACAGACCTTGAAGATGTAATTCCAAATGAAATCAACCAATTGCAAAAGCACAAAAACGGTGTGACCCCACTTATGTCAGGGACCTAAAATAGTCAAATTTCTCAAAGAGACAGAAAGTTGAAAGGGGGTTGCCAGGGGCTGAAGAAGGGGGAAATGGGGAATTCGTGCTTAAGGGGTATGAGTTTCACCTTGGGGACGACAAGGGTCACAGGAGTATGTGAATGCGCTCAGTGCTACCGAACTGTAAGCTAACAATGGTTTAAGTGGTAAATTTTATGTTGTGCATTTTAACACAATAAAACCATTCCAAAGGGCAATTTAAGAGAGGAACAGTGTGGGTGGGGTGAGGGTGGGAAGATGGACTAAGCCTGGGCTGGGTCTCCAGCTTCACCCCAGGGGGGATGGTGGCGACTTAGGGGAGGGTCTGTCTGGATCCAAGCAAGCCAGGAGCCTCCAGGCAGGCAATTACTCAGACAGCCCAGTCCCACCCAGGTCTCCATGATGGCCGCTCCAATGGGAGGGACCGGAGGAACCCCAGCTCAGCTTTCACAATCGAAGTCTCGGGACCTGGACTAGGGCCCGCGGGGGGAGTCTTCCTTCTCCTTCCCCTCATCTTCCTTTCCGTTAAATAAAAAGGTGGAGGGGACCTGCTCTGTGGGCAGGTCTGGGCTGGGGGCGGCCTCTGCCCACGGGGACGAAGGGCACAGCCTGGGCCCCACACGTTAGGGGTCTGTGTGGCTGGGGATCTGAGAGCGCCCCAGACTGGCCATTCCCATGGGGCCTGGTGGGTACATTCCCAAGTCCCTCTCCGAGGAAGAAAAACAAACAGCTGAGAGCAGGCGGCTCCAGCTGTGGGATGCATTCCAAGACCGAAAGGGGGAAAAAATTATTCCAGCCCCAAAAGCCCAGTTAAATTGAAAGCAATGGGCTACAGGAGGGAATGGGAACTTTTCCATAAATCCGTTTTATCAAGGAAATTTAAAAAATCCGTCCTTCAGAGTTCATGCATTTCGCTCTGTAATCTGTGCTGTGGTACCTCAGCCTTTTTTACACATCTGTGCATGCAGCCCCTGCCGTGAAAGCAGACCTCATAAAAACCCAGTCGGCCGAACCCACAAGGGCCGAACTATGAATTGGCTTGGGACTGACCTTCCACGTAGAAAATCACCCTCTGTGTCCCTCACTTCTGGGTGCCTCAGTTTCCCTATCTACTTCCTGCCAAGAAACCAGTGGGCAGTGGGCAGCACAGTGAAAGCTGGAAGACCAGAGGCCCTGGCCCCTTGGGACCGTGTGCCTGGCCCAGGCTCCACGTTCAGTTGACCTGCATTCCGTCTCCAGGGGCAGGTAGAAATCATGTGGGGCAAAGGTTTGTGGGACAAGCCCTTGACTAGGAAAACAGTGAGCCCCAGTCCTAACTACCATTTAAATTTAATAAGCACCTACATATTTTGTCCTATGAGAACTAGTAACCTCATTGGACCTCAGTGTTTTCATCTGTAAATGGGGATAATGACATTGAGCTCATGGTATTGGGAGGGCCAAATGACTTATTTGATGTGAAACAGAGTTACTACGGTAACATAGCAGTAGTGTTGGTGTTGGTTGGCAGCGGTCATATGTGGAAGGTCGGGGTGTCTGTGGTGCTATAAATTGGGCAGCTTGGAAATCAGGCCATTGTTGCCAAACAGCTTCATTAAGGACGGCAAGAGGAGTAGGGATTAGCAGTAGCACGTCCTTCACCTCCACCTGACCACCTTCCACCATAACCCCGTGTCGAGGAAAGGATTTTCCCAGTGGAAACTCTTATGACCATGGCAACTGGAGCCAGGCTGAAGAACCCTGACGATGTTTTGGGTTTGGGTCCCCCTACAGACTGTCTGCATGTGGAAAGCAGTGGGGACTGAGTCTGGCTCCTGAAGAGGACCTGGGGGCTGTAGGAGGAGGGGCGTAGGAGGCACCCACAGGAGAGGGCAGGCTGGTCTTTGGCAGGTTCCGCAGGCCCTGAGCAGAGACACTGCGCGCTGGTAAATGTGCTGGAAACATCATAATTCCTCCTGGTGGGGACTGAGCCGACAGACCCGATGCAGCCAGGGCAGCAAGCGTCACTCACCCGCCACTGTGGAGAAGAGTCTGCGGCCAGCGGAGGTCCAAAGCCACCAAGGAGAGGAAAGGGCTTAGCACATTCTCACTGCCAACTGGAGAACAGCCCCAGGGTCTGAGGCAATGACACCAACGTAGTCATTGCCATCGAATCACCGAGTCTGGGCTTGCAGGAGAGCCAGACCTCCTAGGGGCCAGGAACATGGACTTCTACTCAGAAACCGGTCCAGGCCCTGCCTTGCGAGGAGAACCTGCCCCACCCCTGTGCAGACCTGCCACACAGGGGGCCTGCACTCATGCCTGGGGACACCCCAGCCTGCACACCCAAATTCTATGCCCCCAACACCAAGAAGCCTCCCCCTCACCACCCTTAGCCAGCAATGTAGTCCACTCTCAGCAGACCAGAAGCCCTGAAAGGAAGCTGACCTCCAGGGGAGGAAAGTGCACAGTCCCAGGTCCCTGGTGCGTGCGTAGAAGGACGGGACCTGGGCTCCAGGCAGGCATGGTCTAGCCCAGAAACTCCTCACCTGGTGGGTTGGGCTTTGGCCAGATAAAAACCAGAGAGGGCCCTCTAATGTGCTGGGGACCGGGGCAGGGACTCTAGGCCAGATGCTTGGTCTCAGGAGTAATGCTGACCTTGTCCATTCTCAGCAATGCCCAGGACCCAGTGACCATGTTTCCCCTTGAATATGTGTTAACAGACTTTGTCTGTGCCCATTCAGTCAATCCAAATAAGACATGATAAAATGTCTATTGGGTGCTCAGCTCTATGAGAAAATAAAATAGATTACTACGAAGTAAGCAGTTTTTTATGAACACCTTGCCAGTAATCACCAATTACTATATTGGGACTCACTCCTTCCCGAGAGGGATGGCCGGCACTTGAATACATCGTCTCACTCAGGGATTGCCACATGACTCGAAGGTCGGCATTAGGATCCCCACTTTATGGATGAGGAAACTGAAGCTCAAAGAGGTTCAGTCATTTGCCCAAAGTCACAGTAAAATAGAAGAAGGGGATCAGAAGCCACATCCGCGTAACTCCCAGACCTCACGTGGCGGGTACAGAGACCTTCATGGAGTTCCAGCTTATGGGGTCAGTTGTAGAACAACTGGCCTCCAAACAGTGCAGGACAAGAGGTACCGAATGTCCGCAGGGGGAACACTGTGGGAAAATGAGCGTGGTTCCTTCCAAGGACCTCGAATATTTCAGAGCCAATGAGACTTTGAAGGCCTGACAAAAATCTCTCTAGCTGGAGTCCCTGATAGAACCTCTAAGGAGCCCCAAAGTGGAAACAAGTTCTCTTGCTGACCGACTGCTAGTGACCACTCACGTGTCTAACAGGCAGGTCTCTGAGGTTCTCAGGGCAAAGGCCTCCTGCCCAACATTGCACGGCCAGTGGCAGCGCTGGGGCCCAGGGACAGAGCCTGGAGACCTGTCCCCCTTGGTGCAGTCATGAATTTGACCACATCCACATGGTAAGGAGCCATGTCCACCCAGAACCATGAATGCTATGACCTTACTTGCAAATAGGGTCTTTGTGGATGTGATCAAGTTAAGATGAGATCATCCTGCATCAGGGCAGACCCTAAATCCAATATGCCAGTGTCCTTACAGGAAGAGGGCAAGGGGACACAGAGACACAGACGAGGGGGGAGGGCCACAGGAAGATGCAAGCCGAGACGATGACAAGGCTGCTAAGTCAAGACGTGCCAGGGACAGTTAGTCCCACCTGAAACTGGAAGATGCAAAAGATTCTTCCCGGAGCCTCCGGAGGGAAGGAGGCCTTGCCAGCACCTTGGTCTTGAACTTTTGGCCTTGGAGCCGTGAGAAAATGAATTTTTGTTAAAGCACCCAGTCCAGGACACTATCATAACAGCCCTGGGGTGCCGACGTGCCTGGGGAGTCATTTCCTGATCAGCTCTCATTTGGAGCACAGTGTTGGGTAGAGAGAGGAGCTCTGTGGGTCGAGTCCTTGCAAAGGTAGTGGACGGTGCCCTCTTGGCTTTTGCTGCCACCGCCTAAGGACATGCGTTGCAGCCACAAGAAGCATCTTTCCCATGCCCCTGAGAAACAGAGCTACCCACCCTACATCCCACGGAGAACAAGACCTTTCTTATGGGCCCAAGAGTAACAAACCATTTGCACCTGTTCAGACAAAATAAAAAAACTCTGCTGTTCCACGTAAACTGGCACAAGCTTTCCATAAAACCTTAAACACACAAGTCCACTTGGACCCAGCAATGTCACCATTAGGAATCTATTCTAAGGAAATAACTGACCACACGAGCAACGATTTTTGTGCATTATTTATGCAGCAAAACACTGAAGAGTAGAATGTTTTTTTTCCTCTCCCTTCACCCTTTTTCAGGCATGACACACACTGACTTCTTTTGGAACGAGATGCAGGCCAGGCTAAAATAACAGATGGGGATCCTGTAATAAGCCATAAACAGAAAGAAAGGGGACAGGGACCCTTTTAACGCAGTAGCATAAGTAGTGCACAGGAGCTTAGATACACGTCTCAGTCAGGTTGCAGCAGGTCACATTTGCAGGACTAAGTTGGATGTACTTAGATGCCTGACCCCGAAGCAGAACCTAGCAATGAGGTGATCTTCTTCACCTCATTGTCTCTCAACAGTGGAATCCAGGGTGACTAGATGGCTCAAGGCTGACGTCGGGGGCCAAAGGCTAAGAGGAAGAGGCAGGGTGGGAAAGGAAAGGTACTTGGGGGCCAGCAGCAGCAGGGAGGCTCCCCAGGAGTCAAGAATGGCTGCCTTGCATGGGGTCTCCAGAGTCCAGAGCTCAGAGGTACAGCGGGCATGTGACAGGAGCCCTTTGCTCTTCCCTGCCCGGAAGCCTTGGCTGGAGGGCACCCCGCCTCCCTCCTGGGCTGGGTCAGCTGGAGAACTGCATTCATTGACCCCGGGCTCTATCCTGTCCCTCAGGTGCTGAGTTGGAAAACTTAGAGCCCAACAATAGAAATTTAGTCGATTGTAGATGGCTGTGCCCTTAGTGGAGATGAGGAGCGAAGGAGGCAGGATGGGGCAGTGAGTCTAGGCTGGGGCCCGGTGAACAGGAAGCCCCTGAGCCTTCACAAGGAGCTCTTTAGAAGGTGCTACCTGCACAGAAAGAGGTCAGAAGATGCAGGAGGTGGCTGGGCGTGGCAGCAGGTTCATGTTGGGACCCTCCAAGACGGAATCACTGAGGCATGCCTCTCGGTGGGAGGAGGTTGGGGGCTCATGGGAGGAGGGGGAGATGTGGAACCTTGAATCATGCTCCTACTTCCAAAGAAGACAGAAGTTATTTTTTAAAAATTAGCAGAGCAATAGACTTTGAGCATCCAGGGAGGCCCCAGGAAGCCTGTGTCTGGGTTTATGTGACAGCTGGGACTCCCGAGGAAGAGGCGAGCTGCTGGGTTCCTGGAGCCTGGAGCCAGCCCCACGCTGCCGTCCCAGGCAGGATGCTTCTCCACCCTGGCCTCCGTCCCGCGTATAAAGTTGAGGCCAGGACTAACTTTAACTCCCAGCTCAGATTCTGTTTATACTTCGGCCTCTCCCTTGCCTGCGAGCAGGCTGTGGCTCTTCCCAGGAGCCTCTGCCGGCAAAGACCTTTAGCCAGGTCGGGGCAGCACCTGGACAGGGGCTAGAAGAGACCCTCCTGCCAATGTGGAGGCTGCCAGGCTCCCTCCCCCAGGCGGTGGAAGCTCCTCTGGGTTAGAGAAGGAATCCTGTGGCTTTTTAAAAGGGCAGTTTTATTAACAGCACCGACAACATTAGAGGAAACTGAAAGAGAAAAATGTATCCCAGAAGCCTCCCACCCAGCTGGCTGCAGTTGTTTTCTCGTCTCTGAGTTCTCTTCCACACTTGGGCCTTTTGTATCTGCATAATGGCTTCGTGGTGTGTATTCACAAGGGGTCTCTCTTGCCCTTAACTCGAACTCGTAAATACTCTCCCGTGAAGCTTCTACTAATCATTTGAAAGGGCTGTGTAATATTCCTTTGTATTAAGTTACCATAATTTCGTTTTTAAAATCCCCAAAGGCTGAACATTTAGGGTTTTTCCAGTTTTCGGTGATTATAAATAATGTTCCAAAGAGCTCTGTACATATGCCATTGGCCTTCTTTGCCATCGTTTCCTGAGACAAGTAGACTGGGATTTCAGAGCAAAGGAATAAACTGCTTTCATGGATCCTGAAAGCACACTGACTTCCCACAGGAAACCTCCTGTGGGTCCTCGCTCACCAGCCATGGCGGGTGGTCAGGGGCAGGTGCTGATGGGTATGTAAGAATGCTTTTCCTCAAGCCCTCCAGGAAAGATGCAGTTTTTAAAAAACTCTGGCAGACACTATGCTGGAAAGGTTTCGCAGAGGTTTTGCCAGATCTCACTGTTTTTGACAACAGCAGGCAGGAAAACAGCACTTCCCAGCAGGACGCCCCACATCGCCCTCCGCCCCAGAGGCGGCACCCTCGCCTCCTGGAACCCACTTTGGACCCCTTCCTCAATGCCCCCATCTTCATCCAGTGGCTAGGGGGGCTCCGAAGACCCCTCTCAATGTGGGGATCCCTGTCACGGGGGAAGTGCTCCTGGTGGCCCCGCTAGGTGACTGTGCAGTCTGGAGTGGCGCTTTCACAGGAGGAGAAACAGGCAAGAGGCTGCTGAAGCGGGCCTCCCGTGTCCTCCCCTCAGAGCTGGAGGGGAGCCTGGGCCTGGCTCTCTTCCTAGGTTTCCTGAGGAGAGGCCTGTGGAAGTGGGCCACACCAGCAAGGCGAGATGGCAGTGTGGCAAGGGCCACCCTAGCCCCGCTTCCCTCATCCCTCAGATTGCTCCCAAGAGGATCTCAGGGATTGTGGGCTCTCCTAAAGAAGTGAAGAGAAAGGCCCTGCTGGCCGGCCCACTGGAAGAGCAGCTGGGGCAAAGGAAGATTTAGGCTTCCTGTCTCAAGGGCTTCTCAGAGATGGAAGGTATAGGATGAATCTGGACATTGTCCTTATAAAACCAAACATGCCATTTGCCTGGAGGCCACAGCTATGGGCCACCAGTCTCTTCTGGAACCAGAGAGAGACTAGGAAGGGTTACTGCCCACTACTACTACCAAAGTCACCATCACCACCAATACTACCACCACCATCCACTACCAACAACAAGGTCATCACCACTACAAACAATAACAACATTACCACTACCACCAACACAAACACCACCACCACTACCACCAACATCCACACAAATACCACCACCACAATTAGCACCCACTTCAATACCAGCATCACCAACATTACCATTGACAACAATGCCATTAACAACACCAACATCACAAGCAACAACACCATCATCCACTCTACCAACACCAACACCAACACCAATCCAACACCACAAACATCACCGCCACCACCACCACCATCATCACCAACACTACCAATATCACCAACACCAATCCAACACCACAAACATCACTGCCACCGCCACTACCATCATCACCACCACTACCAATATCACCAACACCAATCCAACACCACAAACATCACCACCACCACCACCATCATCACCAACACTACCAATATCACCAACACCAATCCAACACCACAGACATCACTGCCACCACCACCACCATCATCACCAACTCTACCAATATCACCAATACCAATCCAACACCACAAACATCACCGCCACCATCACCATCATCACCAACACTACCAATATCACCAACACCAAGCCAACACCACAAACATCACCACCACCACCACCATCATCACCAACACTACCAATGTCACCAACACCAATCCAACACCACAAACATCACTGCCACCACCACCACCATCATCACCAACTCTACCAATATCACCAACACCAAGCCAACACCACAAACATCACCGCCACCACCACCATCATCATCACCAACTCTACCAATATCACCAACACCAAGCCAACACCACAAACATCACTACCACCACCAACAAAAACACCAACACTACCAATATCACCAACACCAATCCAACACCACAAACATCACTGCCACCAACAACAAAAACACCATCACCACCACCATGATACCACTTTTTTCAACAACAATGCCAGCACTGCCACCACCACCACCATCATCACCAACACCAATAACAAAAGCAGCCCTTCAGGTCTGAGACTGTGGGTTATGTGAGAAACCCTTGGCCTCCCTCTCCTCTTTCTTGGGTCCTCCCACCAAATATTCCAGACAAATATTTATACTAAAAAGTTATTATTTGTTTACCTGAAATTCATGAAACCGGGTATCCTATATCTTTTTTGGCTAATTCTGGGGAGCCTACATGGGAGAAGACTAAAGGATCCCAGGCAAGAGATAACAAGGGCCATCAGGCTTGCTGGTGCAGTGAACATGGAAGAAGGTGAGGTAAATCCAGGAGCCTGGCTTGGTTTAAGGCTCGTACAACTGGGTTGACCTCACAGAGATGGAGGAGAAACAGGTTTGGGAGGGAAAATCAACAGTTCTGCTGAGTTTGAGATCTCATTTAATAACCAAGTGGGGATGTCACAGGAGGTAGCAGAACATGTTTGTTTGGGATCCAGGGCAAAGTTTGGAGGGGAAGACGGAAGGAATCTGATGGTACTTGATGATGCTCAGTGGGAAGAGACCAGCTGGAGACGGAGCAGAGGGCACAGCACAAGGTGAGCTCCTGCTCACTCTGAGACATCAGGTGAGATGGGCGGCGCAACCAAGACCACCCAGTGAGTCAGGTGGGAACTTCTCAGGAGGCCTGAGGACCTCGGATTTGAGGTTTACAGGGAAGCATTTATTAACCCTTTGTTGAAAGTGGGTGGCGTGCGAAGGCGCCTTCTGTCATCTCACTGAATCTCAGTACTGCTAAGAGATTATGCTTAGCCCATTTTAACAGTCTTAAATTTCCCCAGATCACAGCTCACAGACGACTGAGCTGAGATCTGAACTCGGGTTTTCCTGGTTCTAAATGTGCGTTCCGTGCTGTTCTTGTTTATTCCATGCCTATCTGCTCTACCAGTTGGCCTGCTCTCTATGGCTAGAGCCTCTCCTTATTCCTCTTCAGACCTCCTTGTGTCTCACATAGCGCCAAGCACATCATTGGCGCTCTGTCAGTAATGTTTTGAATTTGATGGGAGAGGGCTCCGTGCCCTTGGGTGGAGTCAGCCAAGGCCTGATGCCTGCAGGATTGTCACAGAAATTCCAGGACTTTATTACTCCTTCTCTCCAAAAGGGTGGAAAACAAGGACATGTGAGTTGCTCTGCTTCTATCTCAGAACCACCAGTTGTGGGCAAAATCTGCTCACAGCCCTGGGCATGCTCAGCAGAAGACAGTAGAAGGAAAGGGGTGTTAGAAGTGCAGAAGCTGAGCCGTGAAGAAAGAGGGCAAAGCTGGGGAAAGGAGAAAGGGGCTCCTCCAGGTCCTGCCCTTTTCCTTTTGCTCAGATAGGAGGGTTCCTTGTTCTCTCCAGGCCTGTATGCTGTGCAGGGCCTCTGAAGTGTCCTCCTGTCATGGCTCCTGGGACAGAAATCAGAGTACCTGACAAATCTCCCTGGACACTTCCTGTGGAGCAAGGTGAAGTGAGGGCTGGATTGTCCCTGGCTGTCCTCACCTGATAGACACCAATGTACGCCAAGCATATTCCAGGTAATTTATATGGGTGTCAGTGACATCCTGCCTGACCCTGTGAGTGGGTAAGCAATCCCTTCCACTTTGTAGATAAGGACGTTAAGGATCAGATAGCTAGAACAATTTGCCTGAGGTCACACAGTCAGTGACAAAGTCAAGGTGTGTACCCTGGTAGTCTGACGCTGGCGCCCACGCACTTCAACTCTGGGTCATAGGTTCTGCCTCTGACCTGGAGACTCGGGTAAGAGAAGACCCACATTCGTGTGATTCCAAGCCCGAACCACAGTTGTGGGAGCCCGGCATGAGTCAGCAGCTCCTCGGAGTCTGTTTCCTCCTCTAGAAAATGAACAATTTTCTGAATTTCTTAGATTAGTATAAGCAGTAAAGACAGAATGTATGTAAAAGTCTTTGAAAACTCTGAAGCTCAAAACCAGTGATTGGCTGAGCCTAGCACAGGGTTGGCCACCTTTTTCTAGAAAGGACCAGGTAGTAGCTATCGTAGGCTCTGCGGGCCTCGTTGTCTCTGTCATGACTAAGAAACACAGTGGCATGAAAGCAGCTGTAGACACTATGTAATTCAATGAGTGTGGCTGGGTTCAAATAAAACTTTATTTATAAACCTGGTGGTCAGAGTTGCCCTTTGTCTAGCAGGATGTCCCTTGCCCTCTCCTCTCTAGTGACTGTAAGTACCGATTTGGCTGCAGACAGGAGGGCTCGATGGCCACAGTCACAGCAGTGTCGGCTGCCTCTGCCTTCTGCTTTTCTCACCATGAGGGAGGTCAGGGGCATCAACCCGGTGGAGGAATCTTTTGTGGGAAAGCCAAGGTAGCGAAGTCCTCCTGGCCCTTCTCCTCCACACCCCAGGGCCTAAGGTGAGACTGGGGTACCTTCTGCTAGAAGCTCTGGCAGCGGAGGGAGCCCACAGAGCCAGGGGGATGCAGGCAAGGGAGTCTCAGTTTGAGGAAAAGGTTGTAGGGATCCTAGAGGTGGCCCCACCTTGCCTCATAGGACTTTGTCCTCTCAGGGGTCAAGTGCAGCATGCACTAGTGAGCCCTTGGTCACGTCCTCCTGGGACCTGGACACGTGGCAGCGGACGAGGAACGGGGATTGGGTTGGGGCTCTGACTGATGGCACCAGGCTGAAAGGGAAAACTAAATGACAGATGTCAGCCTCCAGAGTCAAACTGATCCAAGAGCCTGCAACACTTGGCAGGAAGCAGCGTGATGACATTTCCCTGGGAGTACTGACAGCATCTGCGTTTAAGTTGAAGCAACAACAAAACCAGCAAAGCCGGCTGCACTGGCCTGGAATGGGCAGCCCACTGGGCACGGTGTCCTCGGAAAGAGACCTGGGGCTGGGGCAGGAGGGGAGCGGACATGACCTTTAAGGGCTGCATAGGATTCCAGCAGAATATGGATGTGGTGACCTGTGGTACTGTGTGTCATCTCTGGAAGGGCTCGGGCAAATCTAGGCTGCAGCGACAGACAGAGACCAGGTCCCACTTGGCCACAGCCCTCTCTGCCCTCTGCCCTCTGCCTTGGTCAGACTGCACCAGGAGTGGTGTCCAGTTGTGTTTCCTACTCCTCTGCTGTTCTGGAAGCAAAAGCCCTCTGAATGTGTTAATAACAATAACTAATACTTGTTGAACTCTTTTTGTGTGCCAAGGACTTAGAGTCTTCGTGTTTAATCAATTTAGTCTTCGCTGCAATGCTCTGGAGTTCATCCATGTTCTAGAGGAGGAAACCGGGGTCTTAGAGGCTACCTCACTTGCCCCAAAATGACGGAGACTTCTGAAACACAGCCTGGGTTTGAACCAGTATGTTTGACCTCAAAGCCACAATCTGAAGAGTATAAAGCTATTCTCATAGAATTTTTGAAAGACACAGAGAAAAGTAGAACTATCATTTAGCCTATTGTTTTGCAGACTACGATTTTGATCCATTTTGGATTAGGAAATAAATGGATGGGTTGGGACCATCTTAAAAAAATAGAATAGCATAGAAAACCATCAGTGGTCCTCACACTTGTAAGTATTATCTGGGTTTTGATTCCATGTGTGTACTGGTTGAGATATACAATGTGTCTAGATCAAGGTCACCCTGCTTATTTTATGAATGAATTAGATGGGAAAGTGGTGTTCCCAAGATTACAAAGTATTAGCAGATGAACTGGGATTGAATGTCAGTTTAGGTTATCAGGTTTAACTGGCTGCAGAGAAAACCAAGAAAAAGAAAGAGCATCCATACCAACACGAAGCACAGCCGCAGTAGTGACAGAACTCACTCACTCCGGCTTCCTCCGCGCTCCTGTGTGCAGCCTCTGCCCTAGTTGCTTTAGACATACTAACTTTTTAACCCTCAGAACAACCCAGTGAGGCAGAGAGGAACCTGTTCCTTCCATCTTCAGATGGGGGAACTCAGGTTCAGAAAGGTCGGGTAACTTGACCAAGATCACACAGCTGGTAACAGAGGAGCCAGGATTCAATGCCACCACAGCACTCAGAAGGAACATGGAGACAGGGAGGACCAAGAAGTACTTTCCACTGTTACACATCTGAGTTTTGGAGCCAGACTGGCGTACGCTATGGTAAGTGTGTTCATTAAATTAATGGCACATCTACTTCTCCTAACCTAAAGTCCTAGCGTGGTGACACAATGTTCATGTCCTTCAGATGCTGAGTTAAATTGAAATAATCACAGGTATTTTCCCAAGCTTCCTTCTCTCTGTCACTCGTTTATTCATCCATTCACATATTTAAAAACACCATGCACTTGAGCAATCAAATAGAACAGGGAGGATTTTTTTAATAAGACAAAACTGTACTACAGCCTTCATTGTTCCAAAGGGGATCACGGCAGCTCATAAGGATGCATAAGATACACTAAGGCAGAAGCAGATGAGGACAAGGGGGGACAAGCAGCGAAACACTGACAGAGCCAGGAATGAGCCTTTCTCAAAAATGCATTCCCTAAGTCCAGTGAGCTTGCTAGGGTGGACCTCCCATCTGCCTGCTGGTTATCGCGTTAACTATCTTTGAATCCCCATGTTACGATGAGATGGCAGCTGCCTCCTTTGTGTTAATTGCCCCCTTGGAAGTGATTTTAATGACCTCAGAGTTGCAGCCTCCTCAAGGTGAAAACAACCTAATTGCTCAAAGAATGCATTCCTCCTTCTGCAACTGAGACAAAATAATTCCTCGTGGGTCCTCCAAAGTCAACATTCTGGGATGTCATGAACAACATTCCCCAGCGGCATCCTTAGGATAAGAAAGGGTGAACTCCCATGGGGTTGTTTCTGATCAGAGTGTCCCAATAGGCTGGTGGCACCATGCTCTTATTCCTAAGATGCATGTTAGAGTCAGAATCTACCATATAAATAACATGGGCTCAGAGCACACGGTTCTCGGTCTGTGGAATCCAGGGACCCACCTGCTTGAAAGAAGCAGGTCGCTTAGTTCAAATATCTGGACAGGTCTTCCCCAGGCTGAGGCCTTCCCCACCCACCAATCCTCAGGAATCAGGCTCTCCTTGACATAATTTAGCACATAGCACAAGCAACATCATATTGAGTGTGTGTGTGTGTTTATCACTTTAAACCCACCCAGCACATCTATCATATCTCATGACTTATTATTCCCAGGGCTTGTCCCTCGGCCCTTTACCCACCAAGGACACAGGCAGAAGTCAAGCATTTACAAAGGAAGATAACGTGACTGGCTCTTGCTGTTAGGAAAGTCAGCTTCTGGGGTGAGGAGCCCTGCTCACCAGAGCTCTCCCTGGCCCAGTCTCTCTCTGCTGCTGTGATGCTGTAACACCCCCCACATCAGCTCCCCAGGTGTTTGCACCTTCCTTTCTGCTTCTCAGATTTGTCAATGGAGTTGTCACAGTAAAGAGGAGGAAGTGGTGACTCCAGATGACCAGAGTTAGTCACCCCAGAGGTGTCCCAGAATGGTTGCGGGTGAGATGGAATCTCCTAACTCCTTAACTCTATCACTGAGAATATCTTGCCTGAAGTGCTGATTGGGAACCTCCTGACCACCTGATTGGCTGATCTTAATTCTCTTGTTGATGAACTTAAACCCAATGGTCTGCATTGTCTACAGTGACTGTGCAACACAACAATAACACAACTGGAAACTACCAGCCCAGGTGTTTGACAAAATGTGTTGCAAAGAGTTTAAAAAAAAAACAAAAAAAGGAATTTGGAGGTAGAAGAAATCAACTACAGTAGCATCCTCAGAGATCCTGGAAGGCTGTGAGTTGAGGTAATGGAACCCGGGAATATCAGAGGGTATAGCTCCTGGGAATATCGGAGGGGAGTTGCTGCTCAGGAGTGGGTTGTTGGATACAAAGCCCAAGATCCAACTGGGAGAATAATAAGGTTCTGAACGGATTAATCTCTCTGTTGCATAAACACAAGTTACAGTATTTGCCTTTTATTTTGAATATTTGGGCAAGGCCATGACTTGTGAGAAGTCCATGAGGAGTTTATAAGGGTAATATTTTGGCATAATGAGATTATGGTTTTGTAATACTGGAAATAGAAAGTATTTGCACTCCAGTGAGATATTGCCAGCTAGGTATTCCAACATGGCACTTGTGACAGGGGCTAATTCTGTCATCCAGTTGGAGGGTATGAGATTCATGTTGATAAGGAGGTTTTGAAGTTTAAGAGTGGTTCAAACAGATGTCCTGGGCAAGGACCTCTCCAAGAAGTGGAAGCTCCCATAGCAGGAACCCAACAGGAGACCAAGCAAGCTCTGGTTCACATTGACCCATGGATCTCCCTCTGCCATATTAGCATTTGCTGGAAAGGGTGTATAACGGAAGGCCTTCAGTGGGGTATGTGAAGAAACCTCCCTAGATCAGGCAGAGCCTCCCAAAGGAACACTGACTTGTCCACCGCGTTCCCTTCCCCTGGCAGAGGCAGCCATGGATTCCACTCTTTGTTGGCACCTTCACCAAGTCTCTCTCAGAGGTCAACATGATTTTTCAGACAGGAACCTGGGAAGGTAACAGTGGCCCTCTCCCAGAGCCAAGAGATAAAGTATGACACTATCTCCTCAGATCAGCTCCAATCCACTCAGCATTCTCATTCCACACAGGCAATGTGGAGCCCCAATCTTCAGGTTTAAAGGTGATTATAACGATCATAAAATCCTCCCAGGTTTCCACCTGGAATAACAAGGAAGCGTGGCAACATTTTCATGGGGTTGTGAGGTCCTGTTCCACCCTCCTTTCCAAAGCTTTCGAGATGTCATCATAAATCCCATTCGACCTCCAAGCCAGGGAAAAGCCTTCCTGCGTCAAGCTGGACAGCACAACCAATTAGCAAACTCTCCTCTATTGTGAATGGAAATCTGCCTGATCATGATACCCACCCACTGGTCCTAGTTCTTCCCTTGGGTCATACAGAACATGTCCACCCTTTCCACATGGCAGGACTTCAATACGCCTACAAGTGTTTTTCCCCCAGGAGAAGATTCCCTGTGGGCCCTCCAGGCCTCCAGACACCCATCCCAGGCCCCACCAGCATCATGCCTTTCCTCTAGACCCTCTTATGTCACCTAAAGTTCCTGGTCCACAGGGAAGTTCTAATACCACAGTCTGGCTTTCCTGCTAGGTTGAAATGCTCTCCAAACATTCCAGAAATTTGTTATGGTCCTGGCAGCCAAACCCACAAAACCCAGATTGCAAACTCTTACTGAGCAGCCCAAGAACATGTTCAAATCAACCACTGGCTGGCTTGGCCTATGATAGATCTTGCTGGACACCATTCTTTGGTCCCTGGGATGAGTCATGAATTTCTCTTGTTGCTGTTGGCTGCCCCCCAGGTCACTGGCTGGTGGGACAGACATCACTCCTGATACCCTGAGTATGGAGACCTGAAGGCCCAGGTAGCACTGGGCATCCCATTATCGTGCCCAAGCGAGTAGTCCCACTTGATGGGGAGTGCGTCAAGACCAGAGAGATCCTGGGCATTTACCTTGGTTTTCCAGAAAACAGAGACCTAGAAGGGTTGGACCTCCAGATTCCTGCCCTAGAGTTAACTCAAGGACCCCACCCTCGGCCCTGCAAGTCAGCTCTTCCTGGCCAGCAGCCTCACTCAGACCAACCCCGCCCTCCTCCATGCAACAGCCTCCCTCCCAGAATGCATGCCTCCTGGGCTTCACCATGAGACTATTTGTGCCCTAAAGGGCTTGTTGTGTTCCACCTTGAGAGAGGGCTCTATCTGCCCCTGCCTCGGCCTCCAGATTTGAAGTTCCTTGAGAGAAGCCCCTGGGTCTTATTTAGTTATATCCCAATCCTAGCACAGAGCCTGGCTCAGCCATTGAGACACGCTGGATTGAAACAAACTGGCTCCACTTCATCAAGCTTCTCCAGTGAGAAAGATGGGAATTGAAATGCCCTTCTCCGGAAGGGAAACAAAGGAGACCACCGCAGCCTCTGCTTTACTATCTCCATCATGGTGGGACATCCTGTAGGTGATGAACCTGGCGCTCAAAGCACAAGATCAACAGACCCTCACCACCACCACCACGACCACCACCATTTGATCCCTTCCTAAGTCCATGAGCCCTGCTTCTCCCTGGCTAGAGAATGGCTCCAAACCCCAGCCCATCACCTGCCCATCTTGCAAATAGAAATTGAGGAGGAGAGCCTGGCTGAATTGGGACCAACTCAGCCCACCCCCAGTAATTGCAAAGAACACGTGTGTACCAAGACCCTGATTAGCCTCAACAGCCAAGGGGCTCGTGACTATTTCCATGGCATTCCAGGATGAGGAGCTAAGACGACGCTCAGCCTCCTCAGTGCAAACCACACTTCCGAGGCCTAGGAGGGCCCAGGGTACAGCAGGGTCTCTGGAGGAAGTAGGAAGCATCAGAAGCCACACTGAGCCGCTAGACCCCCACTGCCGGACTCAGGTTCCCCAGCTCATGTAACACCTGCCAGTTACTCTCGCATGAAGCAAGCAATGTTATGGAAGGGCCCTACCCAGATGGAAAGACCAGCCAGTTTCTTCCTCTGTTGTATCCAGGGTGATAAGGACCTCATCTGGGTTCATCACAGTGGGGATGAAGAGCAGAGGCTCCAGGTCTCTCTCATCCTGAAGTCCAGGATTGAAAAGAGCTGCTCTTACCTGCTAAGATGAAGATGCCCACGAGGATCAGGAAGACCAGCAGGTAGAGCCCCAGGACAGCGTGCTTCAGGGCTGACAGAGAGCCCAGCTGGGTACAGCAGCCACCCGTCCGCCGTTTGTGGCATGGACCTGGACGGTAGGGTAAGAGAAGGAAGGGGAAAAGGCACATGAAAACCCTGTAAGTGTTTTTCTCTGTGGATCTCATCTCTCACCGATGCACACAGATGTTTATTTAGCATCCCTTCTACCCTTTCTGCCCCTCTGTATTGCAGCCACCTGAATGGGGAGCTTTCTGGAACCATCACAAGATGTTCAGCTTCTAGCTCTCCTCCAACCTCTGCGGTCAGGAACAAACCAGGCAGGCATGTCCACAGCCCACGTGCTCACAAAGCACACCTCCCTTGAGCATTCCAAGCAGCAGAAACACATGGAAAAAGGCTTGACTATGTGCCCTTTATCAAGCATCACTGTCTCGAGTGGTCCAAGGAATATGGAGAGGATTAAAACAGGACTCGAAACTCAAACTTCCACGGTGGCCAGGAAGGGATGGGAATGACAAAAACAGGCCAGGTGGGGTTGTGAACAAGCATGCCCACACTGGGAAAGGTTGTTGCACAGGAAAGAGGACTTGTGTGTTGCCAGATCCAGAATTTCCAAGATGAGCAAGAAACAAATAGGAGACATCTATTGGCAACTAATTTAAAAAGCCAATAACACTGGGGAGTTAAATAACATTGACAAGTCAGATGTGACCACCACCAACTGGCAACACTGGATTTGATTTACTGTATGGAAAGCACAGGAACCTCACCCTATACAATTACACAGGACTCACCTGCTTCCCCAAATGGAACAGTGGAATATCATTGCTGTAGTGGACCCTATGGACTGTGGGTCCAACCCCTGTCTTTGACTTACAGATACAGTATGTCAACTATAGATTCAAGAGGCTGAGGCAGGAGGATCACAAGTTCAAAGTCAACCTCAGCAACTTAGCGAGGCCATAAGCAACTTAGTGAGACCCTGTCTCTAAATAAAATATTTTAAAAAAGAATGTCAACTGTTAATTACTGGCAAACCCTCATTAGGATCCAGGCGATCTTTCAGATGTATTTGTCCTTCAATGTGAGCTTCTCAGATGGCCCATGCAGAAGCCAGGAAACTGACTCACTTCTACCTGCCAAGTCACCTGAAACTGGAAAGGAAGGGATGCTCTCCCATCCTGAGTCCCACAGTGCTCGTAAGAATCACTGGACACGCGCTTTCTCCATCCTACTCCTGTGGAGGACTGTCCCCACTCTGGGAATGCTGCTAACCAAGGTGCATTGCATGTGAGGAAGGTGTGGGAATAGAAATGGTTGATATTTAGAAAATGTCTTAAGTCAGGTGGTGATATATGCCTGTAAGTCCAGCTACTTGGGGGGCTGAAGCAGGTGGACTGCTTGAGCCCAGGCAATCAGGGCTAGCCTGGGCAATATAGTGAGACCTTCTTTCTTAGGGGGGAAGAAAAGAGCTGGATCCCCAGCATCAATACAATTCAGATTATGAGGTATTATCTTTAGCAAAGCACAGCAGTGCATGCCTATACCCCAGCTACTCAGGAGGCTGAGGCAGAGGATTGCAAGTAAGAGGCCAGCGTGGGCAATGTATCAAGACCCCAGTTAAAAGGAAAGAAAGAAAGAGAAAAAAGATCAGAAGGAAGGAAGGAAGGAAAGAAAAGAAGAGTCTTGAAAGATGGCAGGATATTTGCAATCCCTTGGTAGGGTTCTATTTTTAAGGAGGTCCTTCAAGAACTGTTTTACCCTTTAGGTATCAGTATTACACCTTTGGCCTCAGGAGGTTTTGTTGCCATGAGGGAGAGGGTGGTGACTATTGATGTTTGCTGTCATAGGGATCTTAAATGTCCCCAGAGGCCCATGCACTTAAGGCTCAGTCCCCAAGTTAGTGCTATTAGGAAGAAGTGGATCCTTTAAGGGCTGGGACCTAGTGAGAGGTCATTAGGTGAAGGGAATTGTGGGACTCCTTCCCAGCCTCCTCCCCACCTTTTGCTCCCTGGTGGTGAGGTGGGTTGTTTTGCTCTGCCTCACGCTTCCTGCCATGACATGCTGCCTCACCACAGGCTCCAATCGATTGGGTTGGAACTTTCAATATCGTGAACCAAAATAAACCTTTTCTCTTTCTAAGTGGATTATCTCAGGTATTTGGAAAAACTGGCTAACACAATGCCTCAAGATCCAAACAGCTCTCTACTTTCAAAGGTATTGCTGCTTGAAGAACATTTTCCCACTCGTTTACTCCATTTTCTTACAAATACTGCTGTTAAAACAGCTAAGCAGAATGATTACATCACATAGACACAAAACATCAGTCAATAGATACAAATTCAAATATCATTATCATCATCCTTAAATGCTAACCGATTTTAAAGAGTCCCCTTGATTATCTACTCAGACTTGAACAAAGCACATCTTTCTAACTCATTCCAAATCTCCTTTCCTAGGGCTTTCTATGCCTTTCCATACACAGGGGTCTATGACTGGTTTTCACCTAAATACATGGGCGCTAGCATTCATGGTTTTTGCTTGTGTGTTTTGTTTTGGGTGAAAGCCACTAGCCATCTTATCAGAGAAAGAAAGAACTACCATTATTGCAATGGTAGTTCTAGCTCTCCTCAAAGTCCCATTTGGGTGAGAGAGGAAAGTCATACAGCCATCGACATTGCTAACTTTGTCATTTGCAGGAGAGGGTCACATTGCAATGATCTTGCTCTATTTGTCCCCATGAAAAGAGAATAGTTTCCTTGCCTTCTACCTGAGGTCTCTAATTAATATTGAGCCGCCTCCTGGGACAGGTCCCTTTGTCAACCAACACAGAGAACACAGACCTTCCTTCAAGAAAACTTGGTTCCTTCAGCAAGACTTGATTATTTTGTACGTTAAACAAAATCTATTTTAAGTGGAATATAATAAGGGTTTCAGAGAGTGATTTTTCACATGCATGTTCTGGCAAGAAGCTTAGAGAATCTAATTGAAGGGGGAAAAGACAGAAATTAAGAGCAAGACGAATCATATTCTTACCCAAACACTATGGAGTTCTTTTCCTTTTTTTTTTTTCCCAGCAAAAATATTAGCTGGGTAAACCATTCAAATTATTTAAGCTTAGTGGAGGATTAAAAACACAAAACTGATACAATCAGCAAAGCCAGAATAAAAATTATGCCCTGGCTTTTTGTTTATTTGTTTGTTTAAAACAAAAGCAAAATGAATGAGCTATAAGCCATGAGAATACACAGAGGAAATTTAAATGCATATTACTAAGTAAAAGAAGTCAATCTGAAAAAGTTGTGCACTCTGTAATTCCAACTAGACAGCTTTTGTGTGGAGATGATGGAAGATTGGCAGGTACAGTGGCTGGGACAGGCGATGAGTAGGCAGACCTCGGGAATTTGCAGGGCAGCGAAACTCCTCTGTGTGACAATGTCACGGTGGGTTGTACATGTTCTTAGTATGTTTTCCTAGATTCCAAGTGTCTGTTTAGCATCCAGAAATCACAGGGCCAAACTACTGGCTAGAGACCTGTCCAAGAACTACATCCCCACTCATCCGAGCATCAGACTCCCACACACCAAGCCAATATTCTCCTGCCCTAAATCACCCAGGCTCAGGTGTCAGCTTGCCCAGAATAGCACAACAGCCCAGAGCTAGCCTGAACCATTCACACTAGCCCACCCTGACGTGTTCACTCTGCCCTGCTGGCATTCCCAGGACACCCCAACATAGCCACTGGCCTCTGCCTTCACATCTCCCCTACCCAAACCTGGCTTTTCCTCTGTGCCTGCACATGGTCCTTGGTGTGTGTCCTTCTGAGTGGATTCTTCTTTCAATGGCATCGGCCTCTCCACATTGACATATAAATTATGTCTATGTACAACTTTAAAGCATGTTATCATACATCCCTTGAAACCTACAGAATGTCCACCACCAACAGTGAACCCCAATGTAAACTAGGAATATTGGGTGATACCAATATGTTGGTGGGGTTTTTAAATTATAACAAATATGCCACTCTGGTGGGGGAGTTGGCAATGGGGGAGACTGTACATGGGGAACAGGTAGTGGATATATGGGAATTTACTTCACTTTCCATGTATTTTTTTCTGTAAACCTAAAATAAAAGTCTGCTAAAAAAAAGGTCTACTCACAATAGCTAAACTATGGGCCCAACCTAGGTGCCCTTCAACAGATGAATAGATAAAAAAAAAATTGTGGTATATATACATAATGGATTATTACTCGGCCTTAAAGAAGAATAAAATTATTTTCCAGTAAATAGATGGAACTGGAGAATATTATTCTAAGCAAAATAAGCCAAGCCCAAAGAACCAAAGGCCAAATGTCTTCTCTGATCTGCGGATGCTAATTCACAGTAAGGGGAAGGGGGAGAATGCAGGTACTTTGGACTAGACAGAGGGGAGTGAAGGGGGGGAAGGGGTACAGGGGCAGGAATGATAGTAGAATGAATCGAACTCTATTACCCTATATGCAAATATGATTACATAAACTGTGTAACTCCACATCATGTACAAGCAGATGAATGAGAAGTTATACTCCATTTATGTATGATATGTCAAAATGCATTCTTCTGTCATGTATAACTAATTATAACAAATAAAAATTAAGGTCTATTTAAAAAGTAGAGGCTTTGACTTAGCATTGTAGAGTAAAAACAGGACATTTACTCGGTGTCCGCTATCACTTGCCCTACAGTGGCAGTCAGACCTCAAGATGGGCCCCCACAACCCCTGCCCCTGTGTGACTCCAGGCACATGAGATGATGTGTCCCCTTTCAAGATAGACAGAAGAGACTGCTGTTTCCTTCTTGCTCACTCTTCTCTCTCTTGGGACATGCATTTGGGGGGAGGCCAGCTGCCATGTCACAAACACTCCATGGAGAGGCCCATGTGATGGAAACTGAGGCCTTCAGCCAACAGCCACGCTGGTAGCTTGGATGCAGATTCTCCAGCCCAGCTGGCTTCATGTGACTGTGCCCTGGCTCAACCTCATGAGAGACCCTGAGCTGGAACAACCCAGCCACACTGCTCTGAGTTTCCTCTCAGATTGTGTCATACCTGTGCATATTCTGAGCAAAAACTTTACCTGAAAAAAAAAAATCAACTAGATTTTGCCTTTCCTTGTGTACCCATGAATTCTGCAGAAAATGCATGAGGAGTAAGTTTCTGTTTTATGCTTAGTTTGGGGGTAATTTGTTATGTGGCAGCAGATGAAAGGCACTTAGGACAGACTGGGGAAGGCAATAGGTTTCTTGAAGGAGCAGAGTCCTTCACCCCACCTTCCCGGTTCCTAGGCCAGAGCCTGGCACCTTGCAGCCACTCAGCGAGCGTTTGCTGAAGAGAGGTTCAGCTATGGTTGCTGTCCTCCGGAAACTCCCACGGGAGGGGAGGAAGGCCTGTGGCCAGGGAAGAAGCAGCAGAGACGGGTAGAGCAAGTACCACGTGCAGAGATGGGCATTTGGGTCTGTGGGGGGAGCTCAGGGTCCATGCGGAGGAGGCCACAAGCCAGGAGGATTGAGGGACCGGCCTTTGGGAGACTAAAGTCCTCCCTTTCTGTCTTCCGCCTTATCATCCCATGGACAGTTATTAGAAATTTTCGAACTGTAGCTTTA
Source organism: Sciurus vulgaris (assembly GCF_902686455.1). Classification (NCBI taxonomy): domain Eukaryota; kingdom Metazoa; phylum Chordata; class Mammalia; order Rodentia; family Sciuridae; genus Sciurus; species Sciurus vulgaris. The sequence continues at coordinate 9,762,248 of NC_136465.1, read as the reverse complement.
AAATGAAAACTTTGTTCCTCCATGTGAGAACGGTTCTGGGGGAGATTCTGCAGAGCTGCTAGCTATTAAACATTGTTGTCCACAGGCGCCAGCATGCTGCAGACCAGATCCATGGAGAAGGCCGGGAAACGCCTCCACTACCACGGAACACAATACTCCCAAGCTCTAGGAGGATCTGGGGAGAGGTTTCCCCATCTTACTGTGGCCTCTGGAAGTGAGGGTGGCCTGTTGGAGATTAGGGGTCCAAGGGAAGGGTTCCCTAGAGGGTTGGGGAAGGGGAGAACACTTGCCTAACAAAGCCCTGGGTTCCATCTACAGTACTAAATGAGAGACAGAGAGAGAGAAAGAAAGAGAGAGAGAGACCTGGAGAGGGCAAGGCAAGCAATTCTGAGCGAACAAATAGAAAATAAAACGTAAGTGCTAAGCAACTTGAAGAGCGAGCCCAGATTGCCTGGCTGGAGATGCTGTTTATCCTGGTGTGGAGCGTGTGGCTTCCCGATGCCTGTGGCACTGGCAGACAGTGATGGCCTCCATCTCCAGGCATCTCGCTGCATAGACCAGTCCCACCTGCTCACAGCGGGGCATCCTTGGGCTATTGTTTTCTTGACATCACCCCAATGTTGTTGTTGTTTAAGTTAAATTAATTTCAAAAGGAAACTTGATCTCCTCATTACAAGTGGAAAGCTAACATCTTACTATTCTATATTAAGATAAAAACTTAATGATCAGTGTAGCATGTTCACACCAGCATGCGGCTCAAAGTTGTCTTGATAACCTCTGGGTCGTGTCTATTGTCACATTCTGGGAAAGGGTGACTTCTGTAAAAGTAAGCCACAGTTCAATGACAAGTTGTAAGAAGAAAGTTGATGCACACTACAGAGTTCTCAATTACAAAGAAGCAAAACCAAACTTTTTAGACATTGAAGATTAAGACTGTTCTGAAAGGTAGTGCCTTAGGGATTGTTCACTATCACTGAAAATCCCATGTCAGAACCTTGCACACTTCTCTAGCACCATCTTCCTCAGACGTGATTGTCCACATGCATTTCTGTCGTCCCACTGTCTGTAAGGTCTTCTGAGGCACCGTGCCTCCCCATCACCCAGGACCGTGCCCAACAAATAGCAGAGCCTAATACAGTTCTTTGCAAGAACAAATGTGCACAACATGTATTATTGCTACAAAGATCATCTCTTAACATTCACCTTATGCAAATAATTTGACAAATTCTAGTTGGCTATAAAAACAATATTTTAAGCAAAATTTTGTTGTAAAAAGATAATCCAAAGCTTGCAAAGCCAGGACTTCTAGTTGCCACTAAGGGTCCACCTAGGTAAGCTGTATGAACAGTTCCTTGGAACTGAAGCGACACCTCACTGTGGCTGAGTATTGAAATCGTATGTGGAGCTTCTTAGGCATTCTGAGGCCCGAGCCCCAGCCCCAGACGTTCCCATTCTGACTCAGCGATGACATCTCTGATCCAGGGCACAGAGGCCCTTGGTTCAGGAATAAAAGATTTGTCATATCAAAAGAGATGTGAAGACACATTCTTGGAAAGTGAATGAAAAGTCTTACTGTTATAAGAGCTCAATTTATTGGAAAAAAAATCTTGATTTCTTTTTTAATGGGACACATTCAAAGTGAGATTGTATCAAGCTACTTTATTATTCCCAGAGGTTAGAACTGTGAACGGTTCCTCAAAATAATGGGAACCAGAATACGCCCAAAGAGTTTTGCTAAAATACTGTAGGCTGAGGCTGGTGAGGTGTTTGGTAATGGGGATTAAAGGAAATGAAAGAAATTTTCTATAAAAACCACTCAGTCCCAGCGAGTTGAGTAGAGAGAGGTCCCCAGGGTCAAGGCCGCCCTGCAGGGCACCCCTAGGGGCAGACGTGGGCTTGGCAGTCCACGGAGGCAGACTCCAGGCCTGCCCTGGCACCTAGTGACTGGGGGACTGTGAGAAAGCACTCTGCTCTGCCCCCTTGGCAACATAACCATTCCTCCAAAACATGACTTTCAAGTTCTTGAAAAATAATATTCAATTTCTTCATCATAATCATAGAGCATTAGGGGAGTTATCTGTTTAATTTGTTTTCCTCCATTTTCAAAAATACTCACAGATTGGACCTGATAAAAGTGGGTGTTTCTCTATTTCCACAGAAACTAGGTCTAAACAACATTAAAAAAAAGGCGGGGGGGGGGATGACAATGATTTAATAATCACCTACTTAAGTTTTAACAAAAAACACTCTGTCGTTTTCTTTTCCTTCTCTTTGGTCCTGCAGTTCATAAATGGCAGGTGGAGACAGGGTTTTATTGTTGGGAGGGACCTCAGAGCTCAGTCCATCCAAGGAGAATGCAACCCACCCAAGTCTGACCTCACTAGGAGCAGCCTGATCACCCCGCTGCTTACTCACACACTGTTTCCTTGGACAGTCTCCCTTGTAGGAGGCAGCCCCAAATGACCTCTCTCTATGAAGCTGCCACCACTTGCTGGCTTCCATGGGGACCTCCACTGGCCTCCCTCAGAAGAGGGAAGAAGAAAGATGTGAGACAGGAACACTGCCAAGGAAAGCCAGCACCAGAAGTAAGAGCAGACCCAGGTAACCAGCCTCACCCGAGCCTGGGAGGGCCTTGAACAACTGGTGTGATGTACATATTTGGTCTTCATCCCGTATCCTGGCAGAAAAGCTCCCCATGCCCCTACAAAGTCAGGGAAAAATGCTGGGAACGATGGGTGGGGGTTGTATGCTAATGAGACAGCTGGTGGCCCAAGGCACCTGGATAAGGAGGTCACTGGAAAGATCAAGGCATGATCACAGGGTGGGCACTTGGAGCCCAGCCTCAACCTCTGGGAAGGGGAGAGCCGCTGAGGTTGAGTTGATCACCAGTGGCCAGGGCTTTACTCAATCATGGCTGCACAATGAAGCTTCCACGAAACCCCAAAGGGATTGGGTTCAGAGGACTTGCAGATAGCTGAACACGTGGAGGTTTCTGGAGATGGTGAGCCATCTCCAGCAGAGGGCACAGAAGCTCCCCCCTTCTCCCATGCCCTATGCATCCCTTCCATCTGGCTCTTCATCAGTAGGCTTTGTTAATATTCTTTATAATAAACAGGCAAATGTAAGTGAAGTGCTTCCTGAGCTCTATGAGCCACTCCAACAAATTAATGAACCCAAGGAGGGGGTGTGGGAACCCTGAGTTACAGCCAATAGGTCAGTGCGGGCTGCAAGGTGGGACTTACAATTGATGTCCACAGTGGGGGCAGTCTTGAGGGATGGAGCCCTCAACCTGCGGGATCTGATGCCACCTCCAGCTAGGCAGGGTCAGAACTGCAGTGCATTAGAGGCATCCACTGGGGACTCAGCTGCCAGGTTGGTTATTGACGGGGAGAAATCCCCACACATTTTGGCAACCTGGGGGAACATATTCTATGTTGGTTGTCAAGTGAGAGAATGCAAAATAAATGGGACTTAACTTTTTTTCCTCCTCCAGAACAACAACTGGGATGTAGCGAGCACTAACCACCTCCGGCCTGTTGGACCCCAGACCTCAGGGCAGAAAGTTCAGAGAAGGTACAGGGGAAGAAGTGGTTCCGCATGGCCAAGTGAGTCTTTCCCATCCATTTCTAAGAAAGGGAGAGTGGGTGGAAGGAGGGACAGTCAAAGCTAATTCCATGCAGATTTCATGATGACTTAGGACAGTTCCTCCTAGTGCTTCCAGGGATGTCTTATAATTTTGTCACTTGCCCGTAAAGTTTATTTTTCCCAACTCCTATTTCCCAAGTAACTGCATAAAAATTCTTGAACACAACCAAGGGACTGTGCTTATTTTACACAGGAAACGAGCACAGGGAGGAAGGGCCACTGGCTGGTATGCATTTTCTTTTGCAGCTGAGGCTGAGGGATGGAAAGAAAAGCCAGGTGGAAGGGGAGGGGAGGGCAGGCAAGGTGAGCTGGCTGGTCACCGAGACTTGGGCAGAAGGGAGAGAGCCAGGGAGTGCCTCCAGGAAGAACGAGCAGGTTGTAGGACTGGTGGAAGATGCCACTGTTCTTCTCAAAACGAGCAGTGCACTGATTAGAAGAAACATTCTCCCCACACAGAGAGACGCAAAAGGCAGCATGTTCAGGCTCTGCCCAACTTCAGATGGTAAGTAAGTCCCTCCCCCTGCAGAGAGGCCCTGGACCCTGGTCTAAAAGATCCCCAGCTCCTCCACTGGCCCCTTGTCAAAGGCAGTAATTTCGTCAGAAGACATCTGCAAGGCGAAGTCGGGCTCTGCACTTCCATGTTTAAGTCGCTGCTGCTCTTTCTAGGATGCTAACTGCGCACGTACCCTTCGTCCCACCTCCTCCTCTGCTGGTCTGATGAACAGCTCTCCTCTTTGGGCAGGAAGGGATATCTATCTCACTCTCCCACTCCCACCACCAAAGACGTTGGAAGGATCTTGTGAGTGTCCAGTTTTCAAGACCGGAAAGCTGAGATCTTGGCCCAGGCCATCGGCATGGGACTGAGTAAGCCAGGTCTCTGAAGCCTGCAGCTCTGCCACCTCTGCACAAAAAACACACGGGGGAGCTTAGCAGGTGTGGGTGGACAAGGTGGGCCTCCCTCACGGGGTGAGTCCTGGAGCCAGCCACTAGCTCATAGCTTCTGCTGGGAAATCCAGCCGATGGTGGTGTAGGTAAACACTCACTAATCAATTAACAAACATGGAGATTTCCAAGGGTCCACTCCAAGAGGGCAAAGTCTGTGTTTGGTTGATCTCTATCATTCCATAGGTCCTGGTATACAGCAAGTGCTCAGTCAACATCTCTTGACTTAGTCAATGAGACTAATATGCTAGACACAAATTTAGTGTCCACGAGCCATTGCATTAATCTGTGGGAGCCTGTTTTGACTTTTGTAATAGGTAATAATCAAGTTTCCTAGCTTCTGGATTAGATGCTTTGACATCTGGGGCCTTGCTGACCTGGAGAGAGAGTTGTTAGAAATAATAAGGGCTCACCCAGGAGCAGACCTTTCAGATGCAAACCAAGCGATGCAGAGCCCAGCCTCATCCACTTCATGGCTGAGGTCACACCTTCCAGGCCACTATCCACCTGCCGCCATCACTGAAGGGCCAGGTGCTATACAGCAAGGGCCTCTGTGTTCCCAAGCCCCCTGGGACCATTCTCACCATCCAGCGCTGAGCTGACTGACTGCCTCCTCCAGTCCACAGAAACCACTGCAAAGGCTCCCGGCCTCCGGCCCTGGTACTGCCCTATGTGACCTCTATGGTGTGGCGTGAACTATTAGTGACACATTATCTTGTCAGTGGCAGTCATCTCCTGCTCTGTTGGGCTCACCATATTGGAATAACAATAAACCCTGCATTTCACAACAGCTTTGGAGCCTGCGATGGGGTGACGCACAGGGTAACAGCTGCCACTTCCCCACCACCGACTCTGGGTCAAACATTAGATACTTTCGTTCTAAACACAATGACAGTTGCAGAGAGGGTGTTATTGCTCTGCTTCTGCAGATAACAAACTGAGCTCAGAGGTTAGGTGACTTGCCCACAGCAAGCGGCAGAGCTGAGGGGGGAGGGGTTAGCCCTGAAGAAAGGAGGACATGTGACCCCCAGAGAAAGGACAATGGTGTGGCAGTAGGAGTTGGGGCAAGGAACCTGGCAAGAACAGTTGGTTCATTCTTGCAGCGCCCATTTCTTGAGTTTTCTTGGGTATGGGGCAGTGGTTACCTGGCCCCCAGACTCCACCTCTTCTGCCCAGATCAGCCCTGACACAGCAGCTCTCTGTCCTTCAGGCCACCAGTCCCAAGCCCATGGATTCCTCAGTTCTGGAGGGAATGCTACTTTGGAGACCCCTGAGGCAGGCCCCCATGGTTGCCGGTTTGCTCTCTACCGGTCACCCCAAGACAGGGGTCAAGAAGTTAGAAATGTTCCCCGTCTCCGTCACTTATTTCCCTCTGTTTCCAGGGGCTGTTCTGTTTCTGAGTTTCCTTTGGGGCTAGAGATTTCCGGTCCCCAAAAGAGGACCTACATCAGCTCAAATAAGACTTGGGAGCTCAGAAAACTTATCTAGATACAGAGCAGCATGCACAGCTGTTTTTCTACTCCTGACCACAAAGCACACCTCCCTTACTAGAGACAGTGGAGAAGGGCAGGGAAAGGGCACGGGCAGAAAGCCAGCCTCCAGAGACTCCACCGGCTTCCAGGAGGGCAGCAGGCGCGCTGCTCATGTCCACTGGCGGACAGGACAAGGACTCTCTGGCCTTCTGCCCATCAACTGCCTTCTGGGCTCACCCTGGCTGCCCTGGAAATGCTTAAAATACTTACGACGCCACATTTACATTTCAGCACACACCTTTAGATCTGGCCCAGGGAATCCTGGTAACTTTGGTGGGACTATGGTATTTTCCCCTACATTTGGCAGAGCATACTGAGACTCCAACAGGACTGGGACAGCAAGATGCCAGGAAAAAATCCACTCGCCAGGGGACAAGGTCAAGCTCACTTTTACTTGAGGACCAATTCCAACATCCCTTTCAAACAGAGAATTTTACTGTCAATCAACAGGCAGGGAGAGCAGGTGTGAACCTAGATGTTGCCTGCATGTCGGGAGGTCTGACAGTTATCGGGCAAGCTGGTCCTCAGTTTCCCCCTTCCCCCATTGGTTCTCTTCACCTCCCTCCCCAGCTGAGTGTGGCCATTTGCCCTCTTCTGGACTCTGGTATGTCCTACCTTTGCAGATATTCCCCACGCTGGCCAAGGCCACCCTGGGTGGATACAGAGTCAGGAAGAGAGGCCAGGAACAAGCCCCTTCTCTCCTCACACTGTATAAGCAAGGCTTTGCCCACTGCGACCCGCTGGGTGATCTTGACTTGAACTGAATCTCAAGCCTGAGCGCAGGAAAGGAAGGCAGGTGCACGGGGGAGCTGCAGTGGCTGCAAGCCTCAGGACAGCAGTGTCCAGAGGTACCATGGTCATGAGGCACTAAGGTCCTGAGGAACCACGGGCCCCAGGCAGCTCTGGGGCTGGGCGTGGTGCCACCCATCTGCAGGAGACAGCCCCACACTGCCAGCCCACCTTCACAGATGTGTTTCTATCTCGAAGACCTTCAGTGGAATTATCCAGAAGACCCTGGAGATGAGGGAGGGGTGGGAGGGGAGAGCATCCTCCCACCTGAAGTCAGTGTCCTGGGCTTTCCTCAGAAGCCTCCCAGGACCCTCTCCTGTGTTCGCCAAGAACCACTTGCCTTTCTCTCTCTTTCCCTGAGCAGCCCCTCTGGGGATAATTCAGCCCCTCTGCTCCCTGCCCTCCCTTTATTCCCAAGGCCCCACCCCGGCCTTGTCCTGGTCCAGAAGGGCTCTACCTCTGACACCCAATAGCAGGAATCTGCTCTCTGACCACCACCGAGCCTCTCCAGCTCCCACAGCCTCTCTCCGCCCTCTCACCCTTCGACTGTGCCAGGCCTGGAGCCGAGGAGACAGAGTGGGCCCAGGATGGGGGCTGGGCTTTAGGGAGCCTGCAGTCATGGAGCTGGATTCAGGCTCTACCATCGGCAATCCTCCTTACCTGAGACTCCGTCTCTCATCAACAGAATAATAATATATATGGAGGTTTAGTGGAGGCAGTTTATTGAAAACCCTGAGCACAGCACCTGCCTGCTCAGTCGAGGGGACCATTGTGCTATCAATTCTAATGGACCCCAGCCACCCTTCCCTCAGTCTTCTTCAGCCTCTCCTGGCCTCCCACAGCCTCCGTGGCCTCTTCACCTCCCCCAGAGTCAAAATGAGCTCATCTCCTGGGGCTCCAGGACAAGGCTGCCCTTACCCTGCCCCACACACCACTGTGGCAGGGCAGGGGAGGGGCGCCTCAGGACTTTGCGCGGTCCTGGCCAGACTCCTCCCCTGCAGACCTCCCAACCCCACTCTCAGTTTCTGCCCTGAGATCAACCAGCAGGACCACCACGCTCACTGAGTCCTCAGCCCCACTGTCTTAGTCCGGGGCTGCTGTAATGACCTGTGCAGAGCAGGTGACTCAGAAACAATGGAGGCTGGAAGTTGGAGATCAGGGTGAGGTTCTGGAGAGCCTCCTCCAGGCTGCAGACTGCAGCCTCTCACTGGGTCCTCACAGGGTGGAAAGAGAGCAAGGGGGCTCGCTGGGGCTCTGATCCACTCTCAGGGCTCCACCCTCATGACCTCATCACCTCCCAGAGGCCCCGCCTCCTCACCTTCACTTTGCCAATAGGATTTCAATGAGTGAACTTTGGGGGGACACAGACGTTGACTCCATTGCGCACACAGAAACCCCACGACTCCCAGAAGCCCCTCACCCGCTATCATCACTAAGCAGCTTTGTTTATCTTCCTGTGGCCCCAGCTTCTGAAACCTTACCCCTGTGGCTCCTGGACTTCCCAGTCAGGCATCCATGAAATCGCGCATTTCCTCAGTCTCTGCTCTGAGCTTTCTTGTTCTCCCTTTTTCTGAACCCTACTCTCCTCTGTGTTCCCCTTGCCTCCACCACTACCAGGTGAGGACTTTTCCTTCCTGACCTTCACATATAACCAGGCCGAGCACAGTAGGAATTTCTCTTCACTTTGTCACTACTTCTGGAACTTTCTCTTTCCCTCTTCTCCAAAACTCCCAGCTTGGACTTCCTTGTCACAAGACTGGACATTTCTCACTGCTAAGAGTGACCTGCTCATCCCTCCCTCTCGGGGTCACCGTCACCACCTTGGCTCTCTCAGTCTCCAGTTAAACTCTTCTCATTTCCTCTCTTGGCAATTTCCCCCTCCCCACGCCTTAGCCATTCACGGCAAGCATTGGAAATAGGCTGGCCCCAGAGACCTGGGCTCGAAATGCAAAAGATGCCCCCACAACAATGTTACAGCCATTCCATATGAAAATGACAATATTTGGGGGATACTGAATTAAATAAAATGTATTGCTGTATTTCCATTACTTATATTTGTGCCTTTGAACTTTCCAGGGGGCTGCTTGAAAATGAAAATGGCACCTTGGTGCACACTGTGTCTACTGGAGACCACTGTTCTAGGGCAGCTTCTGACCCCCATGGAAACCCTTCTCAATCCTGGTTTCAAATGCCACTCTTCACAAGCACCCTCTCCTGTCCTGCTGGTGCTCCCTCAGGTATTTCCTAAGCTCACCGGGACCCACAAACCATGGTCCTACTTACTGCCTCTTCACCAACCCACGCCCCCAGGTCCTCACTCCTCCATTCCCTGACTCACTGCGACCTCTCCCCACCTGCTCTGACTTTCCCTGCCCCTCTCACTTCCTCACGCCCACAGATGACAGTGTATGACAGCCCTTGTGAGGCCTAACACTCCACAACTCTGCCCTTCTGTTCATATACCTGAGAGCTATGGTTCAAATGCAGTTTGTCCCCTTCCGAACTCATGTTGAAAACCAATTGCCAATCTGACAGCCATTGGGAAGGGGTGGGAGTGCAGGAGGTGATTAGGTCTTTAAGAGGGCTAATACCTTTGTCATGGGGATGGGTCCTTTCCCACGACAGCAAGTCCCCCTCAGGCTTTGTCTCTATTCCCCATATGCCCACTTGCTTTTTCACCTTTCACCCTGCTCTGATGCAGCATGAAAGCCCTTGCTAGATGCTATCCTTGGGCTTCCATACCCTTGGACTTCCCAACCTCCAGAACTTCTTTACCCAGTTTTGGGTATAATGTTATAGCAAAAGAAAAAGGACTAAGACACTGAGAGTAGCTGGAAAACAGGAAAACATACCGCCATACCAACTGGACTGACTTAAATGCCATACCCAATAGGATCCTCACAGCTGTTCCCTCTCGCTCTCCCTCTCCGGGACACTGCTTCACACGGGTGCCTCCCCCTTCCCTCAGTGTCCTACTTGACTGAGCATACAGAATCAAGGAGGAGAGGCTCCTCCTCAGCCTGAGCTCTGTGCCACTTCATTTGGAAGCCTGGAAAGCCTGCCCTGCCCTTTCCTGCACCAGCACACTCCTGCTGGTCCTTCCTTCTTCCTTCCACTATCTATCCCCACTGGAGGCCTTTCCCCATCCCCAGACAGACACTTGGCTTTGTGTTCCCCTCCAATGGCACTCTGTACGTGCAGTACTTCCATTAGAGTATGTGTCAGATGGCAAGCCAGTGTCCGTGCCTGTATTGTTGGCAAAGCCCCCTGAGGGTGGGAAGCAAAACCTTTATTTTCTGCCTCCCAGCAGCACTTGACACCCCATGTGTGGGATGAACCAATCTTAAGAGTTTCTTCCTCTTAAACTCTCCTCTCTCAACCTTCCTTCCTCTGGGTCCTTATGGATTTGGCAAATGTGTTCATCCACAAGAAGCTAAGGTGCCTGCCATGAGTGGGCCACAGTGCTAGATCTTGGGGACATTCAGATGAATCAAAGGCAGCCAGTATTTGCCATCAAGGAGTCAGAGGGGAGCTGAGGTGCACATGTGGTGGCAAACTGTGAATATGGGGTATTATGGGATGGGGGAGGCCACAGGCTCAGGAAGGAGGCAGCGAGAAGCCAGGGCTTTAGCCTTGGAGGGAATCAATCATGCTGCTTATTTTCTGAAATCTGGGGTCAGCACAAACCTAGGAGTGAGGTAGGAACAAAACTCACTGTTCTGGGAACTAAGAACAGAGACTGTGGAGGATCAAGAGCCCCAAGAGCAGGCCCTGGAGTGAAAGGAGATGGGCTGAAGAGAAAACCTACCATGGATACAGTGCATGTATTCCAGATTGGAAGACTTACTGTGGAATTATTCATGTTGTCCTCACAATAAGCCTGAGTTGGTGCATTAATAGCCTGCTATATAAAAGAGGGGATGCTGAGGCTGGGAGCATCATCAAAATTTCACAGCTTGCCAGAGCCTAGCCTAATCCAAGGACTGTGCTTTTTGCCACCATGCAATATCACCGTGCAATGGAGACAGCAAGACTGATAGCATTCAGGCACCTAAGGCCAGTGAGGCTGCCTGTGGGTTTGCACCAAGGACATGGCGCCACACTGAAATCCTTCTCATTTGATCACCTTTCAGTAGCCTTGCACTTAAGCCGACTTTGTGCAGGTCTGCAGCAGGACATGGTAAAATGATAGACATCAGGAGCCTGCCTTGGGCCACTTTGCATCCCTCACTACATAGCCAGTGTGGGGCACTGACAGGGGCCCTGGAACATTCTATTGAAAAAAATGAAGATGGAGAAATGAATGAATGAACCAGCAAGGGAATAGAGGCCAGAAAGCATGAGAGCAAGACTCAGGGAGAAGTGGGTGATGTGCTGAAGAATAATTGTGCCCCCAAACCACCTCCTCTCTTCACAGGCATCTCCTGAAGCCCACCTATGGCCCAGGGCGCTTCCTCACTTAAGGTCTCCTCCAAGGCTGCCCCCCGGGGTACACCAAGCTAATGGGCAGCCCGTGCATCCTCTCAGACCAGCCCCGCCACCCTCACTACCCAGCAACACCACGTAGGAGACAGCATAGTTCAGGGGCTAGATGTCCAGACAGAGGCAGAGAGGGGAGGCTCCTGTCTGCATTCATCTGTGGGAAGAAGCCCTTGGCAGATTTGGGGTCCTCTGCTCTTCCCTGATACCTCTGGGAGACCCCAGCTTCCACTTGGGAAGATGAAATCCAACCCTCAGACTTTCAGGGTACATCCCTTAAGAAGGACTCTGGGAGCAAATGACCTCCAATCAGAGAAAAGACATACCCACACCATGGAAACTGGAGGCCTTGTGACCCAGAGTATTTCTTACAGAACCTCATTGTTATGGTTCAGATATGAGGTGTCCCCCAAAGGCTACTGCTAATGTTAGAATATTCAGAGGTCGAATGATTAGATTATGAGAGTTCAAACCAATTAGTCCATCCTGGTTTGAATGGACTGGTATGGTGATAACTGTAGGCAGGTGGATCATGGCTGGAAGAAGTGGGTCACTGGGGGAGTGCCCTGAAAGGCTGCCTCTTCCCTGTGACCCCTGCCACCCACTCTGTTTCCTGGCTGCCATGAGAGGAGCAGATTTCTTCCACGGGGCCTCTGCCATGATGTTCTGCCTCCCTACAGCCCAGAACAACAGATTCAGCTGTCTATGGACTGGACCTCTGAAATGTGAACCCCAGTAACTTTGCCTCCTTTAAGTTGTTGTCCAGTATTTGGGTCACAGTGACACAAAAGCTGACTAAAACACTAGTGTTTATTGGAAAAAGGACAAAAGTCGTGCTTAATTTCCTGAGCCACTGAGCCCCATGTGAAGCCCAGGCTCCTCTCTCCTCACCAAGCTGCTCCTGTCCAGGAGGCAGGGCCCACCGGTGGCTAGGAAGTCCCTGGCCACCCGCCGCCCAGCGCCTGCAGCCTCGTCTGCGGGTGACTGGTTCTCAGCTCATGTCTAGCAAAACGCACCACTGAGTGTGCCGCAGTGCCGAGCAAGTTAACACCCCACTCTTCTTCACGGCCCAATTCTCCAACCTGCTGAGGGCGGTGGCCCCTCAAGGCCCCAGGCAGACCCTCCCCGGAAATCCACTCCCACCCGTGCCTCAGCCCCCAGCCTTTGGCCATGCCAAATGAGGCAGGGAGATGTGATGGATGGGGAGGTGGATGCTGGGTTCCCTAGGAGAATAGTTTAATTTTATGGGGAAGGAACACAGGAACGGGGAGCCCCTGGGCCCAGCAAGCAGCCCGGCTGCAGCCGTCCAGCCGCTGCCAGGAGCATGTGCAACTCATTACCTCCGCCGGTTTCCCATCTGCGGCCGCAGATGACGCCACAGGGGTGGAGGAGGGGCAGAGGCCATGGCGAGCAGGACTGCAATATTTTTCTGACACTAACACCTCTCTCTGGCCCTTGGAAAGTGCCTGGGAGAAGCCAGGCCCAGCCAGGCACCACCCACTCGCAGGCCTCGGCTTCCTCTGCTTCTTGGCACCAGACCCGAGAGGTCCCCAGTCCCCAGTGTTACAGGGCAGGGTGGGGGGACAGGAATGGGAAGGTGGGGGGAGGGAGAGGAAGCAGCAGGAAGAGAGGGAAGAGGAAGCAGGCCACGCTGCCGCCCATGCCTGTGGCCCCCACGACCGACAGATTTCGGGTCAGAGGGAGAGGTAGCCAGCTCCACTCGGAGATGCTGTGGCTGAAGAACCTTCCAGATAGCCTCTGCGACTGGCCCTGCCAAGTGGTGCTGGCATCACAGGTGGCCCTCTGGCGTTGCCTGGGAGCTGTCAGGTAAGAGGGACTGTCCCTGACCGTTAGGCCTTTCCATGAGCAGTGGGCTCCAAGGAGGAGCCAGAGCTGGGCATAGTGGCCTCATGGAGGTCATCCCATGACAGGTCACAACACCCCGCTTCCCTTCTCACTTGGTAAGTGAAGAAAAGGGAGGGAGTAAAGGCTGGGAGGGAGAAGAGAGGAGAAGAGGGGAAGGGGCAGGGGGAGGGGGAGCAGAGGAGGAAAAGGAGGAGAGGGGAGAGGAGGGGAGAGGAGCGGGGAGGAGGAGGCCTGCAGCCTCGAAGGAGCAGGAGCCACTCTGTGGGGCGGGCCCTTCCCAAGCACTGAGGAAGCCAGCCCCGCCTTCAGCAGGAGCAGCCCCCCACCTCTTCTCTCCTGCTTCCTGCCCCACTCCAGGTTGCTTGGGGGAACTTCTTTCACTCTCTCTCTCTCTGGGTTTCTGCCCAAGCTCCTGAAATAGGACCTTCTCAGCCCTGCTGCCCTCCAGGAAGTGCTGCCTCCTCCCTTGGGAGCCACCTGGTACCCCTTTAGGAGGGGGTGACCAGGTAAGAGTCAGTGGGTCTGGCTGGTCCTGGCTGGGAATGTGTCCTCTAGAGAGCTCCTGCCCAGGACTTCATGGGGACAGAGGGGTGCTAGCCAGCTGCAGATCCCAACCGCACCCCTGAACTTAGCCACTGGATGAGGCAGATAGTGTTTTAATTCCCACCTGGCTCCAAGTCTGCCCCTCCATTGGTTCTGAATCCAGCAGTGAGGGGAGTTACCCCTCAGGACCATCAACCCAACACCTTTGAATTCCTCTTCCAGGAAGGAACCTGGAGTTACAGGTAAGAAGAGCCCAAGTCAGGTTTTAGCCCTGCCATTAACTTTTTGGGTGACCTTGGACAAGTCATGTAGTTAGTCATGAAGATCTCCGGATGCAGAGAATGCAGAGGAGAGTCAATCCCCTCCCCTGGATTCAAGGACCTCAGAGTCTATCGAGGGTGAACAACTAACCACCCTACAGTAGGACCACACTGGAGTAGGGAAGCCCACCTGCCAGCAGGAAAGCAGAGCGTTTCAGACATTTTAGATGTTAGAACTCTGAGGTTCTGAGCAGGGACATGCGTGGGGGCTGTGATCTGTGGGGTGTGGCCTGGAAGTGGGAGACTGTGGGTTCTGACAAGTAGAAAATGGGGTGGGGAAACATCCCCAGGAGGATGGCAAAAAGAGCCAGAGCAAGGAGGACAGACAGACCCTGTGGATTCATGTTGAAGGTGACATGTTGGAGGTGTGGGGAGTGGTCCCGGGAACCAAGGGGCCAAGATAGAGCCCGGAAACCTAGTTGGTCAGAGAGGAAGCCAAGGAGCAACCTCTACCGACAGGATGTACTTACACCCGGTCATCTTGAAGGTCCTGCCTGCCTCGAAGTCTGTCTAAGTCACACCTAACAGGGGGGTCCACACTTTGAGAACCTTCTTCCTCCGTGCCAAGCCAGCCTCCACCAGGAGGAAGAACGTGCCCACTCCTCCTCCTCCTCCTCCTCCTCCTCCCTCTCAAAGACACCGTTTTAATTTACCGAAGGCCCATGGGGATGGCCCTGGCCCAGGCCTCACTTCCTTCTCCCACCTTCCTTCCACCTTCCTTTTTCTCCCTGACCTGGTCCCACCCCTTCCTCTCCCTCTCTGTTCTGCTTTCCAGAGTTGATCCAGAAGCAATGAAATTCTTCAGAAACAAGTCAGATCTCCTTGAATTTCCCCAAGTCAAGGCCTCCATTTTCCTTTGAGAACTGAAAGGGAGGAGTCAGCCAGAATCCCGGGAGTTTTCAGAGCTGGTTTAATCCCAACACGGCTCTGTCTGGCCTCTCACACCACCACCCACCACCTGGCACCTGCCAGCCAAGGACAGAGATTGCAAAAGACCCAGAGAATCTGGAAATCAGGTTTGGAGAGTGCTCTGCCACTTTTAGATTTCCAGGACCCCTGTTGGTGCATTTCCCCTTCCACACGCTCAGTAGTTCAGGCCTCCGACAGACAGAGAGGGCATCGCTGCCTGCTGGGCAGGGACACCCCAGACATCCCCTGCCCAGCCCTCACTCTTGCCAGCGGAACAGAGGACACACAGTCAACATAAAACACGAAAACTGCTTTCTGTGTTAGAAGGGAATAGACCAAGGAAGAGGGGAAAGAGGGAGGCAGGGAAAGCCGTGTGGTAGATGGCGTGGGGTGGGACAGAAAGGGGTGCCCAGGAGGAGGGCACGGAGGAGGGCGCAGAGCGGGTGGGGCCTGGCCAGCACAATAGCTGGGGTTCCTGTTGCATTTTAGCCCTTCTGGTCCAAATACACTTTTTTGATCTGGGCTTCAGAAAAGCCAAGGGTGGGATGAGGTAAGGAGGAGAGGATATGATGGTCCTGGTGACATATCCCCACTATCCCCACCCCAGGTCTCTCCCACTGCTGTGGCCCCCAGGCACACAGTTTGGTGCTGATCATTGCTTCCAATCACCCCACAGTGCTGCACCTTAGTTCCTTTTGGCTAAACCAGACCTCTGTCCTGATGTGCAGTGGGGACAGAGGCGGATCCAGCAACACCTTTGTTCTGGTCCAGCCCAGGCAACAAGCTGATTTCTCTTTGGAGCATCCCTGGTACCTAGCACATCACCTGACACATTGAAGGTCCTCACAATATGTGGACTGCATTCCAGAGGAAAAGCTCTGTGCAAGAGTGGACGATTCACAAGGGCAGGCTGAGAGAGTGGCAGGTCAGAAGCCCCAGTGTCCTTGTCCTCTCTTCCTGCTGGGACTGTCCCCACCCCTGCCTCTCTGAGCCACCCCACTTCCCTCTTGCATCAGCACCTCACGGGAGGAAAGAGGGCATTGGAGGAAGAGGAGTCACTTCTTTGAGTAATTCCAGGATAAAGGCAGGTGTCACAGTCGTACAAAGCAAGGCGCGGTCTTGGGGGCTCAGGAGGACTCCA
Organism: Sciurus vulgaris; assembly: GCF_902686455.1. NCBI lineage: Eukaryota > Metazoa > Chordata > Mammalia > Rodentia > Sciuridae > Sciurus > Sciurus vulgaris. The sequence goes on along the minus strand of NC_136465.1, from coordinate 9,746,082 downwards.
TGCATGAAGGGTGGCTCTGGCTGGCCGTCCACAAGTCTCCTCCAGCTGCACTCCATTCTCTTGGAAGCGTACTCTCCCCCCCGCACATGCTGCAGTGGGGATGCATTCGCCATGCAGTGAGCATTTATTGGACACCTGTAGTGTCCAGCCCTATGCTCCTTCCCCAACCCCAAGCTGACGCTAGGAGCACTTACCATCCTCACACAAGTTCAGCTTGGACAGGCTCCTGCCGTCGAAGGGCTCCTCGAAGATGGAGCCAGTGTCCCTGTCACTCACGGTGTGCAGATACATGGCTTTGTTCTCCATCGCGTCCTGCAGCAGAGGTGACAGGTGGAGCAGGGTGGGGCAGGGGAGAGAGACATAGTTAACCACAGGTGGAAACAGAAACAGGGACAAACCCAGGTGCCTGGACCAGAACCCTGGGACTTTCTCCTTAACAATAGGAGCCAGGTGCCTTCCTCCAGGTCCTCACTCCCTCAATGCTCAGTGCTTGGGAACACCAAGGTGCTGGATCTTTCTGACCGTGGAATCTGTCCCTTCCTTTTTCAACAGCTCTTGGTGGGGCTGGAGCCCTGGACTGGGGAAGCTTGGCCACGCTGGGTGGGGCCTGAGGGAACTGACCCAGCTATCCAAAAGGTGGCCAGTGAGCAGCCTCTGAGACCTCTGGAACCCAGGGTGTGTCAGAGAGACCTGGGCTCACACAGGGGTATCGAGGGTATAAGACTAGCAGCTAACACAACTGAGAAGGCAAGAACTACTCCAAATCCCATGGAAACCCCAGCAGGGATTCATCTTCCAGGGAGCCTGGGGGGGCAGGCAGTCTCAACGGAGGTCCCAGAGGCATAGAAATGGAGCAGCCTAAGGCCAGGCCAGGGCTTCTGCCCTGATGTCTCTGAGGCTGACCCTCTGGTGCTTGGGTCTATCCTGTAGTGTTTCAGGGATGTCCTTACTGACTTGGGAAAGCCTGTGTCAATGGTGGTGAACAAGTCGATCTGCATAACAGTGTGTACACTTTGTAATGTAACAGGCAGGCAGGGCAGGACTTTGGGAGGGACTGGGGAGATTTTGTACTTCCTTTTGCTTGTAGATTTTCGGAGTTTTCTATACGATGCATTTACATTCTTTGTGGGAAAAATCCTTTTTAAAAGCCAATTTACAAAGTATTTATTTACATAAAATACTTCATATTCTTTTTCTCAAATACAGGCTCAGCGATCTTACACATTATTCTTCATTCTCTTCACAGTTTTAGCCAGTCATAAGTTTATGTTGACCTTCGTTGCTGATGCGTTTTGACTTCTAGATATTTAATATACAAAACAGCCCGTCTTGTAAAGCGAATTCTTTAGAAGGTGAAAGCCCCAAGGAGCATGAGGTCCCAGGTCCAGGAAGGAACAACCCAGAGGCCAGAGGAGCTGAGCAGAGTCTATGGGCCAGCGCAGGTGCCTGGCGGGGGCTAGCGGGAGCAAGGCCCACTGCTCACAGCCTGGGCGGCTCCTCTTCAGAGGCAGCGGCCAAGGAGGCATTGTCATTGCTCCATCATCAGGGATAACGAGGGGGACGCAGGCCTCAAGCAAAACACCAATGCCCTGTTTGCACCCCTTGAACTTGGTCTCCAGGGACCTCTGGCTTTGAGGTGAAGAGGCCAGAACTGGCCACTTACTGCTCAACTATCCTTGGGGTGACCCAGGAGGGATGGGGCTTCTGCTCTGATCTCTTAAGTAATGAGGCTCCACCACCCGGCACACAAGCTCACTGGCGCACACACACACGTGCACACCCAGGCACACACAAAATCACACGCGCCCAGTCTCTGCAGCCTTCCCTCCAGCCTGTGGGAGGGACAGAAGAGGGGGTGGTCCGTCGTCCACCAGGATCTCTCCTGCCCAGCCAGCTCCCACCCAGCTTCTCGGTGCCTTCCCTGGGGGCGTCCAGTCTGCTAGCCTCCTAATACCCGGCCCTCGGTCCAAGGACTCCACCCAATGAGGCCTCTAGGTGGGGCCAGGGTGCTCTGTCACTGCTCAGCTACAGGGACCCTCCCTTGTTTCACGAGCTCAGTGTGCGGCACCCCTCCCTCTGGCCTCGCTCCTGGGAAGCTGCAAGTCGAGCCAGCATCTTCTCTGCCTCGCTAACCCTCGTTCTGCCAAAGGCAACAGCATCCGCAGCCAGAGTGGACAGGATACTGCCCCTGCAGATGGGGTGCAGAGCCCCAGCTTCATTCCACTGTCCTCCTCTCCTGGTCCTCTCCTGGGCCAGTGCAGGCCCGTTATCTGGACCGTATCTGCAGGGTGGCCCCTCCCTGCCTCCTCTCCACCCCTCAGCTGGTCAGCACAGCAGCCCAGGGGATCCTTCTGGGAGAGGGGCTGGGGCCAGATGTGAGTGAGATGCGTTTGGAAACGCTCAGCTGTTCCTTACTTAGAAATGAAACATGCCCGGTCTGCTCACCCCAGTTTTCTTTGGGGTTGTTTTTTCTTCCTTGGGGGGTGAAGGTCATTTGGACCCTCAGATCTTGAGTCTTATCACCCTTGGGCTGTTCGTGCTCTCAGGCAGGAGGTGATTGACTGGTGAGGTGAGATAGTTCAAACTGCTAGTGCAAGAACACGCCCCACTGGGTGCGGGGCGCTGGCCCTCCAGGGTCTCCCTGTGAGTTCCTCCTGGGAGCACTATGCCTTTTTAATCCCATCATTCCCATTTTAAAGATAAGCCAACCAAGACCAGAGAGGGAAGAACTAATGTGTATCAGAGTAGAAGAGAGGCTAGACGGACAGGGGCTTCCCACACAAGGCACTGGTTCAGCCACAGGGTTGCTGTGTCCGGAATCCATGGCGCCTGCCTTCAGGGTACCAGACCAGGCAGTGAAAGGGGTTACAGAGAATCAGCCGGTGCACCCCAGGAGGTGGAGGCCAGCGCAGAAGAGAGACTCAGAGCGGGAGGAGGACACCCGTGCAGGATGCAGAAGCCACAAGGACTGTGAACAACACCCCGCAGAGCCTGAAATTCAGCATTTCAAGTCAGAGTGAGGTCACCCTGTAAATAGGGAGGGGATGATTCACTTCCAGGCAGTTTTACCCAAGGCACTTAAAAGCACAGGTTAGAGGCCAAGGGTTTGCTTCCAAACTGCATCTGAGAACTGAGAAAGCCCTCAGCCACCTGCACCCCTCTGTGCAGGCAAAGGGCGGGGGTGGGAGGGGAGTTCAGAGGATCCTCTCCTGGCTAGTCTTCTCATCTATTAGTTGGAGAACTTGACCTCATCCAGCCCCAGATCCCAGATGCATCACCTCTGACATGGGAGGTCTGTCCTGCTGCCACTCAGGGAAACTGTGAGCCTGTTGGGAGATGATGCTCTTGAATGAGGTCACACAGGGCAGTTGGTGGCAGAGTCGGGTGAGAACCGACACCCTCCAGCCAGGAACATAGCAGGGGACTGAGATGGGACCCTGGCTCTCGCAGCCCTTCTTTGGGCATCAGAAGGACGGAATGAACTCTTCCTGCTAAGTTCAGGAAGAGGGGTGGCAGGAGCTTCGCTGGTTGTTCTGAAGACAGTTTCTGTGGCTTCCACCTCTGACTCTGCAGGGCCCACAGCTTTTCTTTGGATTGTCTCACTTTAAACTCATCAAAAGCAAGTAAAAAACACCCCGAATGTGGCCCCAGAGAAAGAATTGCTACATAAGTTTAAAACCCTTTCTTCCTTTAACTGTATTCACTTGACCCCAAGCACAACCCACAGCTGGATAGGTGCAGATGTTTTATAAATAACCTGTCGTATCATATGTCCTATTAAGGGGCAAGCGTGCACACAAACACAGAGCACACGGAGAGGGGCTATCCTCTGACCCATCTGCTCCCTGAATAGGATCCACAGTGGGACGTGAGCCAGGCAGAGTTGCTACTAAGGCAACAGCTTCCCTCTGACACCCCAGCGTGGGCCCTTACTCTCCAGCCCAGGTTGCTAGAAAAGGGCCCAGCGGGTGGCCGCAGGTTTCTTGGTTGGGACCCTCCCACCTGGAGCAGACACATCCCAGCTTTGCCTCCCAAAGACTTCCACACACAGTGCTCTGCTCCATCCAGCTCATCTGGAGAGACCCTGCTGTCCTCCAGCTACCTTCAGGACACCATGGTCTGGCAGGCGCCAGGTCAAGGTTAGTGTCCAGACTCACCTGAGCCCCTGCTGAGGTGGAGAGCCTGTCTCCTCAGTTCCTGGCGTTCACCATGGTGGTCAGAGAGCTGACTGATGCCCCACTGAGACCCAGGCAGCCCCTCTGAGCTTGTCTCCACAGCCAGCCAAATCCAGATGGAGTCATAGAAAGAGGCTGCAAGGCCACCGGGTCACTTCTGTGACTTGTCTCAGGGCAAGCGCCACAGGGTCACTTCTGTAGGACCACCAGGTCAGAAGGCAAGACTCGACCTGGTGGCGGAGAGGAGGTCTGCACCTGGGGCTCCCTGTCTTGGTGCTTCGCCTCTGCCAGCCTGGGCAGCAATCCGGAGCTGTTCTGAGGAGGCACGGGCAGCTCGGCTAGGTACTGACCGAATGGGAACTGCAGCTGCTTCAGCCGCCGGTCTTTATAAAAGTTCTTGCAACTGCGGAGGCTCGGCTAGCGGGATGTGGAACACGCCCCCCCTCTTGTGGCCACTCCCAGCATTACAGTCCCGCACAGGCTGCGCGAGCTGCAAAGTCAGCTTTGGCCTTGGGACTCCAGCGCCAAAAGAAACCTCTCAAAATACTTTTTGGACAGCTTCTAGAAGGATTGCAGCTAGACCTGGTTTACGAGCCACACAGGAAAACTAGTCTTGCAAATTTATTTATAGGATCGAGTTGGCATTGCTCAATTCATTCAACAAATTTGGCATAGAATTGTTTTATATATTTTTCTGAAGTCACACCCACCCCCAAAGGACACAGATTGGCCACTCTGGATTGTTCAGAAGAATGCCTCAGGGACTCGGAAGCAACTTCCCAAAATCAAGCTCAACACTATTCAGCAACAAGATCAGTGTTCATACAGCATCAGCTGCACCAGGACTAGAGAATACAGGATCCCATGAGTACCCTGGCTGTTGGAAAGGGGTTGAAATCTAGTTTGGGATATGGAATTGGGCACAAAAAACTATGAGCCTTAGCATGAGCAATTAGAGGTACAAAAGGGGATTCAGCAGATGCTACAGGAGCAGTAACATTTAGAAGAGGTGGTGGAAGTGGAAAAGACATCAGAGAAGTCCCCAAAACAGTGAGCCACAGTGGCATGGTCAGTTCCATGGGTGGACTTCAGAGGATAGCACACAGAAGGTAATTTTCTTAAATTATTTCCTGTTCATTGGCTAAAAATGCAGCCTCGAACTAGGTGCAGTGGCTCACACCTGTAATCTCAGTGACTCAGGAGGCTGAGGCAGGAGGATAGCAAGTTCAAGGCCAGCCTCAGCAACTTAGAGAGGTCCTGAGCAATTTAATGAGACCCTGTCTCAAAATAAAAAATAAAAAGGACTGGGGATGTGGCTCAGGGGTTGAGCTCCCCTGGGTTAAATACCCAAGTACCACCCCCCACACACACCAAAAAAATTCAGCCTCCATGCTTCAGGGTCAGCCTTTGAACATGAGGAGGGTTTGCCAAGGCTCAGCTCCACCCAGAGAGCAGCTGCAACCCAGGCTGAGTCAATAACAATAAGAGGAGGAGGAGAAAGGGGGAGGAAGGAGAGCAGGAGGAGGAAACACTTCATAGTCTACATTATGAGCCCGGCAATTCCAATTGCTTTTGATATGTCAGCTCATTTAACCTCTGCAGTTGTCCCTTAATAGCCACCAGAGTTGGTTCCAGGACCCGCTATCACTACATATACCAAAATCCTCCATTCTCAAGTCCTCTGTATAATATGGCTTAGTATTTGCAGAGAACTCATGTGCACTCTCCCTTAAACTTTAAATCATATCTATATTACTATAATACCTAATACCACGTAAATGCTAGGTGACTGGTTGTTATACTGTACTGTTTATGGAACATGGCAAGAAAAAGGCTGTACATGTTCAGTAGAGACACAGGACTTCTAAAAAAAATACTTCTGATCTTCAGATGGTTGACTCCCTGGGTGTGGTTGGAAGGACAGCTGCACCACAGTCCAGTGAGGTAGGTGCTACTGTTGTGAGCCTTTTACACAGACAGACCAAGTGCCTTGTCCCAGCTCACACAGCCTGTAAGTGACAGAGCTAAAACCAAGCCCTGGGCAGTTTGTAGAGCACATACTGCCCCCTGTACCACCTCTCTCAAAAAGAATGCTTCTGTCATTCCAACATTCCAAGGAATGAAAGGAATCTTAAAAACAGCCAGAAGTGTGCTCAGAATGTGATTCCCAGAGCTCCTCACTGCAGACATGCAGGCAATAGAAAAAAGCACTGACTTACTGCTGTGGCTTGAAGTAGTCCCCCTTAATTCATGTGTTGGAAACTTAGTCCCCAAACCAGCAGTGCTGGGAGACGGGGCCTCACCAGAGGTAGTAAGATATGAGCTAAGAGTTGCCATAGAAGACGCCACCATAGAAGGGGCTAGTGCCAGTGGTTCTCTCTTCTGCCACCTGCCAGTCAGCACGCAGGAAGAGCAACACGCCAGATGCTGGTGCCTCGATAGTGGACTTTCCAGCTCCAAACTGGGTAGTAGTAAGTCTCTGTGTTACACAGTCTCAGGCATTTCTGTTTTGTAGCACAAATGAACTAAGAAACTTAGAGAGACCCTGCTCAAAACTCACTTTACCTAAAACAGATCATTTTCCCACAAGCCTACACTGGTGTGCCCTTCGCTAGTCAGGGAAGGGGAAGGATGAAGATGAAGAGAAGAGGATGAGACCCCAACACAGCCCAAGCTATCTGCTGAACCTCGGTCACCATCAGTAATTGATGATCAGATGAGAAACAGTCTAGTTTTCTGCCCAAAATCCAGAAGTAGGCATAGAGTCACTGAACTGCACTGCACGAGGGTGATGCTCGTACTTTAAATCCAGTGGCTGTGGAACACCTTTCCCTTCCTTGCTCTAGTTTCATTTCACTCCTCATAAGGATAAGATCTGTCCATATTGATGCTTATGACTAGTTCCTCCTTTATTTCTTTCTTTGGCAGAGTATTAGTGTACCTTTATATGCAAACGCCACACTTTGTTCATCCCCTCTCCTGTCGATGGGCATCGGGGCTGTTTCCAGTCTTTGTCTATCACGAAAGAAGTGACTCAAACAGAAAGGGGACATTTGACGGTGCAGGACAGTGCAGCTCGGAGGGCAGGTTTCCTAGCGGGTGAGAGGCCTTTGGGTGGCTCTCAGCTCATACCATGCCACCCTGACCCCTAAAGTCAGATGGTCTGAAAGGTGGCTTGCTTCCTTTGGATCACACACAGCCTCTGTCCTAGACGTTTCCCCCAGAAGGTGTTAGGGAGCTGTGGCTGCGTTGATGGAGGGGTGACTAGACTGCCAAAGGAGCCGTATCCGTGAAAATGCAGGTAACCAAATCTGAGCGCTCAGCACGGGGGACCGTGCTTTGCATAAGCAAGAGCTCTCCACACTGCCTGCATCTGTCCTGTGACCCACGTGGGACCCGGGAGCACAGGGACCACGTCAGAGCATAGCACAAGTACTCAGCTGCTTCCTGCTTTCTTTGAATTTATGCCGCCCTCGAGTGCACCCCACCACCTCCCACCCCGGCCCTGCAAGGGCCCCAGAGCACATGGTAAACCAACACTTGCTAGTTGAGTGCATGGACAGTGGTCCTCAGAGGTGCTTGTGGGAAGAAGCCCAGATTCCAAGCCAGGAAGCCCACTCCTGACTCCCAGTGCCATCTTCCCCCAGCTCAGTGGACATGGGAAGTCACCGGACCTCCCTGAACCTGAGTTTCCTTCTCTGTGAAACCAGGTCCCTCCTTCCTGGCCTTCCCACCTCAAGGATGCTTCCAGGGGAGAGGAGTTTTGAAGCACTAATGCTCTTCAGCCATCGCTGTTACTTTTCAGAGTTGACAGCCCTGACAAATAGGATGCTAATCGCTATGTAGGTCTCTCCAGGGTCCAGCTGCTGACAGCTGGCGCTGAGTCCAAGAGGGGGAGCAAGAGCCTCCGCCTTGTGGAGTTCCCTGCTCCTCACCCCTTGTGGAATCTGCCCAACCATCTGCTCCATCTCCCTGGGCTCGGCTCATTTTAATTCATTTCCCAGAAGGTGTGGGGATGATGAATTATACGAGACAGCACAGGATTTCTGACGCTGGCTCAGGGTTGTAGGCAGTAAAACAGTCAAGCCGCCTGCCTGACATGTGCATGGGCCAGAGACCCAAGAGCAGGGCCTACCCTACCCAGAGCTCCTTATATCGTCAAGCTCAATGACCAGGGTACCCTCGGAGGAGATCTATCTTGGAGCTGAGTTGCTCTAAATTTTGCTTGGAAATTAGATGATGAAATGATTTTAAAGTGAGCAATTTGTAGTTGGTAGCCAAACAAGTTCATTCAAGTGAATCATAAGGAACTTCTCAAAACAGGGTGAAACTTTGGGCCAAAACTCTTAAGAAGATATTTAGTGGGATAAATGTAAAACAGACACCAATGTTGGAACAATGCATCTTCCCATATACGAGACGTAGGCCACTAGGCTTCTCAGGGACACACAAGAAAAAGGCTCACATGTTTGATGACTTTGAGGTTGATGTAAGTCAGCAAGAGTTGAGGAGACAACAATTTTAACACTTAGGTTGCATTCATAGAAGCATGATGAGCTGAAAAATGGAGGTTATGAATCCCCTGAACTCTGCTTTGATGATATTACACTTGATGTAGAGTGTTCAGTTCTAGGTGCGGCTGATCAGAGGCTTTAGTCAAAAGTCAGAGGTTGACTAGGGTGATGAAAGGTCTAGAAATGGGCAGGAAAGGGCTGTATTCAGTCCTGAGAAGAAATCACTCAACCCAACTGTGATCTGGGTTTGCAGGCATGTGAAGGTGTTAGGTGTCCTCTGAACCATGATGGAAGAAGAGGCAGAAGCTCTGGTCACCTCCGAGTCTCTAGACCTGGGTGATGATTGAGGAACTCCCCCCACTGACATCATTTACCAGAACCTGGGACTCCACAGTGGAAGAAGCACCTCATGGGAGTCTCTCACACTGGGTGACTGACCTGCTCAACCCAGTGACCTCCGATGTCTCTCCCAAGCCTGAGCAGGCCCTTGCAAGAAACTTCTTCCGCCATGGTAGGAAGCAACTTAGAACCGATTCTATTGCCTAACTTGCTTTGGTTGGGGCAGAGAAAGAACATTCCATGAATGCTTTTAATAGGAAGAACTAAGAACAGGAAATATTATAGCCAATGACCATAATAAGTAAGAACAACAAAAATATTTCAGCTAGGGAGAGAGAAAAGCAGAAAAGGAAGCTGAGAAAGAACAATGGAGATAAAAGGGAGAAAAATAAGGCAGATGAATGGAAAAGGAGGTGGCATGGGGGGAGAGGAGATGGCAGCAGAGGGAGGACTCAGAACATAAAGTGATGCAAGTGTTTTCTTTCCCTCCCTTCTTGGAGCACAACTCACATTGGCTAGTACAAAATGTAGTTTAGGCCATATAATTTTCAAAGATATACATGCATGTTTTTTTAAAAGATGCTTTTAAATAAATAGTTGTACAAGGCTTTTTATGAAAGCAACAGCTCCCTAACCTCTTACATCCATGTCTTGTTTCCCATGGCCACTCATTTCCAACCCTGCAATGGTTACATTTTGTGTTTATTTCCACATTTCTAAATAACACGGTTATGCTATTGGTTTTGTTTTTTCAATTTTATGCACCATTCATTCCCACTATGGGGGAAAGAGCTCTTTCTTACTATACCTTCCACCCTACACTTCCCCATCCTCTTAGGACAGTGTATCATACTTTCGTCTAGATTGTTTTTCAGTTTTTTTTATTGTTACCATATAAGTGTTGTTCACAGCCCAATCCATGCACAATGTTTTCTAGAGCGAAATGTTAAATGTTTTATTTCCCTGGCATTTGTATCAGTGTCCTCTCGATACAGTCAGGTACGCCAGATATTCTCTTATTTTATCATTCTATCAATGTGTCCTGAAACTTTCTGATTTACTTGATACTGGACCAATAGCTCTCAACACTAGTTCATGGTTATTACACAAAGAATTGCTTTTACCTCAACCTTGGAGCTTCTCTTTGAGTCTATCTTGATTGGAGACTCAGCGTTCTTAATAGCCTGCCTTTCTCTACCTCAATTTATTTCCTTGTTTTGGTGAAGCACATTTATGAGGGAATAAATACATAGATATCTTAAATACCTGAAAATATCTTAATTTTTAATCCTTGACCTTGAGTGATAGTTCATCTGGATATAAAATTCTGGGTTGAATTTTTTCCCACTCCAAATTTTGATGGCATTCTTACATTGTTGGAAACTTCCGACAAAACCCTAAGACATCCTGGTTTTTGACCCTTCTCACATTACCTTTTGTCTTTTTAGGATCTTCTTTGTGACCAGTATTTTGAAATAAAAGATAAGTCTTGGTGTGAGCTTTTTCTCATCCCTTATTCCAGACATTTAGAATGAACTTACAATCTGAAACCTCAAGTTCTTTCTTTCAGGGAAGTTTTATTCAATTATTTCTTTATTGAGTTTCTTCCCTTTGTTTTTCTCTTCCCCTTTTTGTTATTTAAATATTGATGTTCCTGGACAAGTTCTCCAGTTTTTCTTGATTTTCTCTCCCAGTTTCCATCTTTTTATCCTTCTTGGAAGTTATTCTACTTTGAGGGACATTTCCTTGAATTTGTCTTCTGTTGACTTTCATATATATATTTATATATAAAAATACATATATATGTTCATATTTAATCTGTTGTATTTAACCAGAAGTTTTGTTCATTTTATTTTATTTTAAAAATCATTTGCTTGGGATAATTTTATCCCAATTCATTAATGTCCACAATCGTTTTTAGTCTGTTTATTTTATCATTCTGCATCTAGAGCCTTCAGCATGCTGGCCAGCCTCCTCTGGATATTCTCTTTCAAAAAGCCTGTTGAAATGGAGTCCAACATTGAAGCCAGGTCTGCAGCTATATGGCACTTGAGACAATTGTCTTCTTTTTCTGAGTGTAATTTTTCTCCTTTGCAGCCTGGGACTAGATGGCACTTCTCAACTGCTAGTCTACACTGCTGAGTCCCACAGAGCCTGATGACCCATACCACCTTTACACACAGGCTACGAGAAAACCAGATGTGGTTTCCCATCTTGCTCCAGTGCAATTGACTTTTGGACTCTGGGTGAGATACTCTATATTTATCCCCCACTATATTTCATCTGAGCTTCAATTCATGACTGCAGCCTATTCACATCTTTTGAATTTGGATTCTGCTTTCTAATATCAGCATTATTCAGTCTGCCATCAGCTCCAACCAAGTCCTTGACGAGGGGCTGAAGAACTGCGTGACTCCACTGACTTTCTCCCAAGGATGCTGTCTATCCACTGGACAAACTAGGCAAATAGTCTTATAATTCACCTTGTGTCTACTTGGCATTTGGTCTGTATTTGTCCATCAGGACCACAAGAACGGCATGTCTCTGAAAATTGTTTTAAAATATATCAATAGGATAGTTGAGGTATGTTAAGGCCAACAGGTCAGGAGACAACAGCCAATGAAAAGATAATTTGTTTCTCACAGTTCCCAAGAAGAGGGGTCATATCATGCCACAGGGGCCAACAAGGCAGCACCAGAGTTGGTCAGGAAGCAGAGGGAGAGGGGACAATCATAGGCAAGAGCCAGAAAGGACAGGTGAGGCCAAGTAAGAAGGCTTGGGCTTGGCTAGTATGGATCATTTCAGCAGGTCCTGGACATGGGCTGTCCCTCGTTAATGAGGGTAAGTGGCCCTGGAGTGATTAGGGAAGATAGAGAATGGCCCAGGGTAGAGCACTTCATATGACTGCATGACCTATGTGATCCTGCAATATGTATAGTCAGAAAGATGAGAGATCACACTCCATTTATGTATGAGCTATCAAAATGTATAACTGCATTCTACTGTCATGTACAACTAATTAGAACAAATAAAATAAAATAATTTTTAAAAATTAGAGAAAATGGCTGGACTGTGGTTCTGGATTGGTTAGTCGGCATTTGAAAAGCAAGCTTGGTTTGAGAGAAAGCGGTTTACGACCTCTAGGAATTGGCCACCCCAGGGAGGGGTAGTTCCTCAGGGCTTAGTCATGCCCCACACGTCAAAGCATCAGAACATACAAAATAGGAGACAAAGTTAACACACAAATTTAGTGCACTTATCCCTGTTGGTTAGAGCTGAGTCTGGGCAGTGCCAGAGGAGGCCACCTGGGGCTCACCACAGTGCAGGTTTGAGCTCTCTATTACTGAAAGGAGAAGAGAAAGTAAGATCCAGCTGTTCCCTCCCTCCAAGAACCCCTCCTATGACTCATCTCTGCTCATGAGGATGGAGGCTCTTTTGGGAGGCTGCGGAGGTTCTGCAGACAGGGAGAGGCCAGCATTGACATATGGCTTCGCGTGGCCCTTGTATGTTCCTTGGAAACCGTGTACGCATATACATGTACTTCCCACGGAGGATTTATTCCCAGATCAAAAGTGTCCCCAGTTCCTCCTGACACTTATTATGCATGAGAACCTCAAACAAAAGTTCAAGGGAGCAAGTTAGACTCAAGTCCTATTGGGATTGAGTGTTTGCCCCTAAGGACCTCTGAGATGGTGGAACCAGGCCACTAGCAAGGGTCCGTGAGCAGTCCGCTGCAAGCCTATTTCCCTTTCTCCAGGTGGGTGCATTTGGCCTCTTGCCCAGCATGTGCTGGCCCTCTGCCCACACATGCCAACGTAGCCCTCATAGTCCACACACTGGACTGTGTCCACCAGGATTTTAACACCGATAAGGAACAGGCTCATGTATCTCATTGCCTTTTTCTGGAAACTGCTCCAGTCCCTTTACTGTGTAGAGGGTAGGTAGTTGCCACGGACCCAGGCTAAAGGCAGACAGCCAGAGCTCAGCTGGAGGCAGGAACTGGGCCAGGGACACTGCTCTTGAGCAATAACAACCATCGGCTCTGGTATCTCTGTGTCCCAACATGTCACCAGATGAAGCTGGCACTCAGCACGTGCCATATCTGTATGAGTGTAGTCGACTCCACAGTGGGTCGCATTCCTTGGGCTGTCCACTGCCACAGCAGATAGAAAGGGAAAACCCTCCTGCCTCATCCCTCTGCACATGTCCTCTGTTCCCAGTAGGCACATCCTGGATCACAGTCATCCAGAGGGCTGCTGCCACCCCTTCAGACTCGTGTTCCCAGACCTCCCGTTGTTGACGGAAAGACCCTCCTTTGGAAGCCATGCTCCCTGGGGCAAGGCCTGTTTGCCCATTTTCTTCTCTGGGGAGTCCTTTCTCCTAAAGCAGGACACACAGAGCCCATTCCACCGCACAGCTGATCTTCAGTCTGGTGACAGGCTCTCAGGAAGCCACGGGCACGTGCATGTTACAGAAAGTCACAGCACAGGCATCTAGGTGCCGGCATGCCAAGCCCACACTGCCGGCCCCTGGATTCTGGCAGTCTTCCCAGGCCCCGCGTGCTTACATTCCAGTATCCAGTTCAGCACATTCAAGCACAGTCTCAGGTTACTAGGATAGCTTGGCACATGCTCACGGCCTGCTCAGTGGCCCCATGCTTCCCTGGCAGGCATCAGGCTTTCTTCACACCTAATCCTCTCTGATGAAGAGGGGAGGGCACTTCTCAGGGGCCCTGGGGACCTGTCACTAGTGAGATGCTGGATAAATACCAACTCCTTCAAGTGTACAGCAGTTCTCTTTGAAACTGCCAGTTTACCATACATGGAAATGAAATTCTGCAGGATCTCTGGAGTGGAAGAAGCCAACAGAGGTGAGAAGGCTCACCGGGTGGCCCAGGGATGCTGCATCACAGGAAGAATGTATGTGTGCCCTGGTCTCTCCATCTTCTTACAAATTGCCAGGATTCAAGCAGGAGAGCCCGGCCATGAGGACCTCCTCCAATCCCCGTCACCTCCCAAGGGCACCACCTCAAAATACCAGAGTCAGGTTCAGTTTCTACCTTCCTAAAACTTCACAAAGGGATTACACTTCAGCTCGAGTTTTCAAAGGAGACAAATCATATTTAAACTATAGTAGTCCACGTTAGCCAGAGAGTCTGCTCCTGCACCCCTGGAGCCCGTTGGTGAGCTATTCAAGGCCTCTCCTTAACCATTGCTTTTGGAAACCAGCTGTGATTCTAACACAGCAAACTTGCCTCTAGTTTTTTTCCAGATCAGAAAGTCCAAGATTGCCCCCTTTCCCTCCCAATGTCCACAAATGGAACAGGCCCAGACTCCCAGCGTTGGTTCTCCTAGTGGGGGAAAGACACACTCCTGGCCGTGGGAAGACACCTGCTGCTGGAGGTGCAGCCCTCAGCCACACATGTGAGTCCAACAGGGTGTCCTGCTGGCCATCCATGGGGGCTGGGCCTGCACCCAGCACCCCTCTCTCCTAAACCATGCCCGTTACCCTCAGCATCAGTGTCCCTAAGAGCCATAAACCACAGCAGTTACTTGAAGAGAGGAAATTGAAAATAAAGACTTGCCGTCTAGCTGTGCATTTGAGAACTTGGTCCCAGGAAGACCTGCTCATCCAGGGCCAGTGAGGGAGGAGCAGGTGTTGGGGGCAGCTGGGGAACCCCCTTCTTGTCTGGCTGTGGGACAAATGGCTCTTTCCCCTCTCTCTGCTCCCTGTGCTCTCTGAGAGAGCCTATAGCTTGCCTCTCCATCCCCTGCTGGAATGCTCCAGCACTGACCTTGGAGAATGGACCCTGAGCCAGGGAACCGAGTGCCAGGTTACGGGAGCCTGCAGGAGACGCCATCCAGGCTCTCCTGCCTTTGGCCACCCTCCTGGCCTCCTGCCTCCCCACACAGCGCTCTCCTCTCCGAGGAAGGCCGCCTGGTGGTGGAGGTGTTCGCCAGCTCCTGGGTGGACTTACACGGCCACGCATCCTTGGTCCCTGCACACCCTGCTGGTTGCAGGAGAGCTCTGCTGTATTCTAGGGTACTACATAGTGGGATCCCCAAACAGTCGCGAGCTCTGATTTGCACCACCACGAAGCAGTGGTTTTTGAAACACTTGATGTCCAAGTTCTACTCCCAGAGATTCTGACCCAATCAGTATGTGGAGCAGGGTCCACTTGGGCTCCCCAGGGAAATTCAAAATCACAACCGTGGAGGAGGACCACATCCTAGAGTCCACCCAAATTGTGTATATGAGGGTCATTCTCAAAAGGACAAAAATCAGATCATCTCTGAAAAGTGTAAAGAAATACATGGCTAAAGAAATCCTTAATTAGCATCAATTACTCTTTCTAGGACCCTGGTAGAACTTTCTTCTATCACAGGCATTGGTTTTTCTGAGAGAAAAAGAGGGGAGAAGGAGAGGGTGGGAGAGAGACAGGGGAAGAAAGAAAGAGAGTTCTGGCAGCCGTGGCCTTGGTCAACAGTCGCCAACTCTCTCCCTACCAGCTAAGTACGGCTCTTGTCCTCTGGTTGGAGGCAGACACTGCCATTTCCTCCAGGGTAACACGTTAAGGAAAAAATCATGCTCACAGAACTTGTCCCCTTTTCAAATCAAGAGCTCACGTGTTTCTTCCAGGAAAAAAACATAATTGGGAGAACTTTTATAGACACTACGCAGTGAGACTTTAAAGCAGAGATTCCTAGTGGCTTTGATGGTGGGTAATATAGAGAACTGAGTCCGATCTGGGTTTCACAAGTCATTATAAATTTTCTCTTGATCCCTAATCAGACTAAGCTGTGCTGTTGAGAGCAGGGATGTACAGGGTTAGAAGATGGGATTTAGACGGAAGAGAATAAACAGACACAAGCTCATGCTATTCTGGGTAATTCGATTGGAATGGGAAGAAATGGAAGAGAAACAGAAAAAAGGTCAGCGATAACACGGCGCGTGCGGGAATGCTTTCAGAGAAATCAAACTTGAGAACCCCTTTTGAATCATCTCCTTGGCCTAGCAATGCTGGTGCCTGTTTGTAAGATAAGAGCATCTCATCTTGGGGGTAGGGTGGCCTTAGCTGGGCATGACACTCCACAAACAGCACACGTCCTGATGTCATTCGGCATCAGGAATGAAGTTTCTCATCATTCCAGCTTGGACGATGCGCCTTCTGACAGGATCACTCCCCTGCTTTCTTAAGCAGAGCTCCTTGGTTATAAATCAGCCTCAATTGTGAGGCAGAACCCCCTTTGTGGCTGTTGTACGTAAAGAACCGATGGAGCCAGAAAGAAGCTCCTTGAGGTTGGCACTGCCGGATCTGATGGATAAGACAGTCCACCTCTGTTCAAGGGGTGACTTGAGTGACAACAGCCCAGAGCAGGGTGGACTTGGCCTCCTGACACTACCATGCCAAGAAACCGTGTCTGAGAGTAAGCGCTCCACCATGTGAGACAAGATCACCTTTTCTTCTCAATAACGCTGAGCCTTGCTTTGGAGAGACGTGCTTGCAAACTGTCTGTGAGCTGGCGGGAGGTGGAAGTCGCGGAGTTAGGTTTGTTCCTCTCTGCTTCAGATTTGACGGACTTGGCAGAGGAGAATCTCCATTCACTTCTGGCTGAAGCCTCAACTCAGCTCTGAGTTTTCCACTCAGAGGTGGAAAAGAAGCTGTTAGGAGCAGGGAGGCTGTGAGGAGAGACGGAGAGATGTCAGGAGAGAAGGGACCTCCAAAGGCCTCACCTGGTCCCTCTGCAGTCCAGCCTCTGGGTAGAGAAGGACAAAGCTGAGGCAGGAAGGGATTTACCTCCAGAAATAGAGTTAAGAGTCTGCTGCCTTCTCTCTCCTCCTCCACCACACTTTAAAATTATCTTTGGACATGCTACCCTGGACACTGGCAGCCATGGGCAGGTGACAGTTCAGGCCTGAAGGACTGGGAGACTCATTCCTGACATCCCTCACCTCTCGCCCTGCACACTCCCCCAGGTAAGCTGGAAAGGGTCACCCTGCAGAGCGGGCAGCGAGGCACCTGCCACCACACCACTTTAGACCACATCCCTTCTCACGCTGGTCTTCTCCCTCATTGTCAAGCCAGCAGCAGGGGATTCTCACTTTTTGATTAAAAAGGCCACAGGGCATTAACATGGTTGTGTAAATGCCAGAGATGTGTGTTCGAAACCTAAGCACAAAGGGACATCTGACAAATTCAAATTTTAGAAAATGCCTGTCTGTATTTCTCAAAAATGTCAATGAGATGTTTTATTAAAAATCCTATATATCAAAAGTATTATAGAAGACACATCAAAGCTGAGGAAGTGTTCCAGATTCAAGGAGTCAATGAGACGGGACAGTTAAGTGCAGTTTATGGTTCCAGGCTGGACACATGAACTGTAACTGGCTATAAATGATGACATTTGAATATGGATTTTAGATAAGATGATGATGTTGCATCGATGTTGAATTTTCAGAATTTGATGGTTGAACCAGGGTCAGGTGAGGGAACAGTGTTTTCATGGAATATGCTGAAATGTTAAGGGGCAAAGGGACATGGCATAGGTGACCTACTTGGAAATTGTTCAGGGAAAGTTGCACAAACACACCCAGTACACACACACAGGAAGCAGGACGGAGCAAAGTGGATGTGAGCTGCTACGGAGCCAATGCAGTGGGCGCGAGAGTTCTTTTTACTGTGATTGCAACTTTCTTTTAAGTCTGAACTTTTTCAAAGTAAGAAGGAAAGCGAAGGAGAACTCCAAGAGAAAAGAAGATGGAAGGAGCATTTTTTAAATAGAAGGAATTAAATGAACATGAAAAATACTCAACATCACTAACAACCCAAGCAGTGCAAGATGGTACTTTGAAAACTCTTCCCATTAACCTACCGCAGAAAGGGAGAACGCCTATATGAGGTCAGGGAGCTGTGACATGAGAACTCTCCTTCCTACTGGTAAGAGGATGTATTTCTGAAAAGCAATTTAAGGCTGAAATGCTCTTATACTTAGACCTTGTCCTGTAGTTTGGTTCTGTAATGTTGCCCAAAGGCCCATTTGTTAACGGCTGGGTCTCCAGCTTGGTGCTGTTGAGAGGTGGTACACCTTTAAGAGGTGGGGCCTAGTGGAGGACTGTAGCTCACGGGGGTGTGCCCTTGCAGGGGACTGTAGGACCCCTGTCTCTTCTTCTCTCCCTCCCCACCCCTCTATCTCCATTCCCTGGCCATGGGGTGAGAGCTTGTCCCACCATGTGCCCTCCTTCCCACCTGGATGTGCTTGCCATGCCCACCAGAGGCTTAAAAGCAATGGGTCTGGGTCATCACACACTGGAACCTCTAAAATCGTGAGCCGAAATAATCCTTCTCCCCTAAGTTGATTCTCTCAGTTATTTGTTATTGATGGAAAGCTAACACATATTGTAACAGAATTCTTCAAATTTTACCCAAGAGAAAAACATCAGAGATGGGGACAGCGTTTTACATAAAGGGTGTTCTCTCCAGTGTTATTTACAATGGAGAAACACAGCATCATCTAGGTGTCCAAAATTAGGATAACGGTTAAATACAGTTCTATGTGAGAATACTGTGTGGTCATTTAGTCTTGATTTTTGGTGGAATTTTTTTTAGCACACCAAAAAACTTTCTTTCTTTCAAATTGAAAATTATGAATCAGTCTTCAAGCAAGACAACCAAAAGAACCAACAGTACAATCAACAGTAGGAGAGTATGTATAGGACAGAATACAGGGCTAGGTGCTCTGAACTGAGCACCAACACCAACATCTGGGGGGGCAGCTGTCACATTGAGGAGAAACACTCTGTGGAGTCTCATTTTCAAAGACATGGTTTTCCTGGTGCACTCCTGCCCACCTCACGTTCTTCTTCATAACCCACCTTCCTTCCCGGTCTCCTCTACACCTGAACCCAGTCTCCTCTACACCTGCCTCTCCTAGCCACTCCCTGCTTTCCTGAGTGGGGTCAGTGGCCCGCCATGACTTGGCACCCATATGGAGCCTTTTGTCTAGACTGAGCAGCACCAAGATGCTAACTTCCAGAACTGGTAGCCCTTATTCCTGAGTCTCCTATTACCTGTGTCTGAATCCTCTTGACTCTGCCCTTGGAATTTAAGGTTTTCCTCCTTTTATTGGATCAGTCTGAACTTCTCTCTTGGATTTATGTCATTTCCACACTGCCTGTGGACGTGTCTTCCCGACTGGCAGATTTTCACTCTGTTCTTCAGGCAGTTAACACCAAACCCACTGCCAGTGCCAGCTCAAATTCTCTAAGCTTTGGCTGGAGTTAACTCCTTGGCTCCTGATACCAATGAGGTAATTTTAATTGGATAAACTAAAATTTGGTGGAGAGAGATATAAATCCAATGAGAACACAGCCCTCTCTTGTCATACATTTTAGTTCTACATATTGTAAATATATTCATATAAAATGTAGTTACATAGTTATTTAGAAGTGTGTTTAGTCTCCAAATATTTGAAGATTTTTCATATTTCTGTTATTGCTTTCTAATATAATGCCATTGTGGTCACAGAGCACATTCTGTATGAGTTCCATCTTTTTAAATTTATCAGGACGTATTTTATAACTCAGGATACAGTCTATCTTGGTAAATGTTCTAAGTCCTCTAGAAATGAATGTGTACTCTGATTCTCAGTAGAGTGTTCTGTAAAACTCAGGTGAAGTTGATTGATATTCTACCCAAGACTTCTAGATTCTTACTGAATTTCTCTACTTGTTCTATCAACTATCTAGAGGAGGTGCTGAAATTTCCAACTATAATTGTGGATTTGGCTATTTCTCTTTTGAGTTCTGCTAGCTTTTGCTTTTATGTTTTGACATTTTATTAGCTGCATAACTAGAATTATTATGGCTCTTGATAAATTAGCCACTTTATCACTATGCAATAGTCCTCTTTATTCCTCATAATAGTCCTTGCTCTGAAATTTTCTTTGTATGATATTAATATATAGATTTTAATTTTTAAAAATATAGATTTTCCATCCTTTTATTTTTAACCTATTTGAGTTTTTCCTTTTGAAGTGGATTTCTTGTAGACAACTTATAGTTGGGGCTTACTTTAAAATATAAAAATATAACCTGATAATCCCTGCCTTTGAAATAGTGTTTTAGACCACTTACATTTAATGTGATTATTCAGATGATTGGATTTAAGCCTACCATCTGGCTATTTTATTTCTATTTGTACCCTCTGATATTTAATCCTTTTCTCCACTCTCCTTGCCTCTTTCTGGATTATTTGAACATTTTGAACATTCCATTGTATCTTTTCTAGTGGCTCACTAGATATGTCCTTCTTGTTTTTCTAATGGTTGCTCTAGGGCTTATAGTATATATCCTTAACTTGTCACACTCTACCTTAAGTAATATTATATAAATATAAAATTATGTAAGTGTATATACCATTGCATAACTATACTTATAACATGACAGCGGGGATTATTTGACTCTTTTGACACTGGGACTAACAGTGAAAAGCAACTTATTAACTTACTGACTCTACTAGCTGTTCACCCTTCCACCGATGTTATTTTATTACTCCGTGTGACAAAATAGGAAGCACACAGGACTGCTTCTGCTGCCTCAAGAATAAACACTGTGGACTGAGCTGCAAGCTATACTTGACACTGTCTTGAACATCATCTTCACCTGAAAGAACGACTGACAGACTATGGTTATTGACACGTGGGCGTGCTCCACGATTTCTTGAAAATGAACAAAATCAATCTATCACTTCAAGAAAACAACCAATAGTACTTGTTGCCAATGGTAGGATGAGCTTTTAGGGGAAAACAACACAAGGTTTTATAAAACTTGTATCCTCTACCATGAGCTTGACAGCTTCCCAATACTTCAGGAGTCTCCCGATAAGATCGGTGAAGGTATTAATAAGTTGTATTGTACGATGAAATATGCCAAAATTTCAAATACCTGCTTAACTCAGTGAACAAATATTTTCAAAATGACCAATGTTGGATGCCATAAAAGTGTTCTTTGGTTCAAAAAATCCACACAAAATTCAAGATAAACCCATGGATTTTTTTTAAATTTTATTTTATTAAACCCATGGATTTTAATGTAATAGGGGATAAAAAGAAAGTTCACAGATGTGGTTTCAGACTGTACACTAAAACTAACCTTTAGAAAAACAACCAATTTGCAAGGTTGTAGTATCAAAGAATAGCCAGTAATTCGATAAAAGGGCAAATTAAAAATAGTTTTTTGTATTCCAACAGTGTGAGACAGTTTTCTTCATATACATCCACCAAAGATGCAAACTCAACAGACGGAATGCAGGGACAGTCAGGAAGGTCTAGCTGTCACCTGCAGAGCCAGAGATGAAGGATTTGAAAAGTGCATATCAATGTCACTCTTCTCACTGTTTTTTTTTTTTTTTTGAAAATAGTTTTTTTCACAAAAATGTTTATGTTAACATGTAATGGATTTATTATTGTCTTTTTAAGTTAATTCATATTTAAATTAGAATGAATAGATATTTAAATCTCTTTAGTTTTAATTTTATGTGGTTAATATCAATATGTACAGCCCACATAAACAAAAGTTTTCCCAGGTCCTCTGAAGGATAACAAAGTGTTTGAGGAGCACAGGCCTGGGATACAACACCCTGCAAGTGACAAGTCCAGGTCTCATGTCTCTCTCTCCCAGACCTTGTTGTTTCTATGGGACAATGCTGCCTGCTTACCCAGAAGCCTCATTGCTATTAAAATGGAAATAGAATTGAGTCCCTAAAGTTCTATTTTGCAATTTTTCCATAATATGTAGGTTTTTCAAAGTTTAGTGAAGCAAAAGTCTCTTTTCCTTAAGCTTGAGAACTTTATTAGGGATTCAAGCCTGTAAACTTTTTTTTAGCTATAAAATAAAATTACACAGAAGCAACAATATATTGGGTTTATATTGTGTATAAAAAGCCCAAACAGTTGGGAAATGTTCTTTATTATATTTCAAGGAAACAGAAGGCCTTCTGGTTACCCTGGGCGTACTTTCCATGCCCTTGAGGCTAAGCCCCAGGAAGTAGTTAGGTTCTGGGCGAGGCCTTGCTGGGCGACATTCTCAGGAAGTCCTGCATGCCCCTCCGCAGCTGCGCGTTCTCCGCCACCTCCCTCAGGCTCCTGTGGAGCTTTTCCATCTCCTTGTGTTCACTGCTGACATCTAGGAAGAGCAGAGGGCGCGCGTGGCGAGTTAGTGCCTCCAGAAAACAGCCCCCAAGAAACCCATCCTTGTCCCAGAATGGAAGCTCTGGAATGACGCTGGGAAATCAGCTAGTTCAGTCTCCTTGTTGTACAAACAATCCGAATCAGAACGGGTGTTCTCCCTTTCACCTGAAGGCCTGTGTCTGCGTGGGTCACCCTGAGAAGAATCACAAGACTTCCCACCAAAAACATGCCCCCGCCCCGCAGGGGAACTAGGGGGGTCCTGGCTAAGTCCTGCCCAGAGCACCAAGTGCCGGCTGGAAGGAGACACAACATACCCTCCCCTAGGCTATCTCCAGGCGCTGGCTGGTAGGCCTGTTGTCTGAGGCCTATGCTCTCTTCCCCCAATTCCTCTCCTCCCCTAGAATCTCACGTCAACTAGTCTAGGCCACGGTGTCCAGATTCTTGGTCAAATCTTGGCCTATACGTCTCTGGGAGATTGTTTGAGATGAGATTGACTTTTCCGTCTGGGGATCTTAAGTACAGCAGCCACTTCTCCCAATGCACGTGGGCCTTGACCAATCAGCAGAAGGCCCAAATAGACCAAAGCCCCCCACAACCCGCAGGAGGGGCTGCCCAGCAGCCTGCCTCGCCTCCACCTACTCTGCAGGCTCAGCCTGTTCTCTGGAGACAACCTCTGGACTCCACTGCAACTCTTTCCAGTGTCTCCAGCCTGTTGGCCTCCCCTTCAGACTTTGGACTCTGAGCCTCCAGGATTGTGTGAGCCAACTCCTTAAAATAAATCTTTCTACAGCTACACGTGTCCTGTGGGTCCTGGTTTTCTGGACAGCGTCCACCAGCAGAGTCCCCTCTGAAGAGACACTTCAGGCTGACCTTGGAGTCGGCTCCAGCCATTCTCCTGAATGCCCTCTATCCCACTCTATTCTTCGTGCCCCATTGGCCAGCTGGGCAAGCTCACCTTGAGCCTGGCCCGCAATGGGGCTCAGGCCCAGGAGGGCAGGTGGAACCCAAGGCACCCTGTCTTGGCTCTTAACTGGAGGCCTCCCTCCTGCTCACTGCTCTCCAATCCTGCTACCCACCTCGAGGCTACCACAGGGCCCAGCTCATGCAGGCTCCCCAGCGTCCAGCCTGAACCACTGCTGTTTTCTGAACTGCTAGATTGGGTCCCCGAGCAGGTCCCTGCCAGTGGGTCTTTACTTAGGGGTCACGTTCCTGGGGAGATCTTCCTTGACCTCTCTCCCCTTCCACCAGCATCCCCCCACTTAATTCCCCTGCCACATATTTTGCTTGATAGCTTGCTTATTGCCTGCCTCTGGCCCACTGGGCTGGAGCTCCATGAAGGCGGGTTTGTCTGTCATGGTCACTGCTGTGCCCTTAGCACCTTGGTGGGAACTGCCATTGCTTGGTGAGTGGATGCAGGCGGTCAATCTGGGGATCTCCATTCTTGCCAGTCAGGCAAGTCCTGAGAGCAGGGCCTGCTGTTTAGGTGACTTCACAGCCTTGGCACCTGGCAGTCTCCCTATACGATGCATGTTGGTGAAGAGGACCAAGCAGACTTCAGCTAGGCAGGCGGGATTTATATCAAACTGTCTGCGAGGAGCTTAACACAGGCTTGGGCAGAAGGTCAGGGGCAAGTCAGTGTGAGGGGTGCTGTTCCTCCTTCCCTGGGGGCAGTGAAGACCAGGCCAGATGCTCATCCACTCAGCTGGGATGGGGACAGTGCTTCCCAGGAAGGTAGGCAAGCACGGGTCATATGTTTAGAAGCAGAAGTTGTGACTTCTCTTTTGGAAATAATTCTGCCCACTTTAACCATGATTACTCAGCAATAGTATCAGGGCTATTTTTTTTTTTTCTAACAGATGTGCACAGGCACATGTTTTAAAATGTAAAAGGCACAAAGTCTCCACTCTCTCCTGTCTTCCTCCCTTCTGAGAGGCAACTAAATGTCACCAGTTTCTTATGTATCCCACAGAGATTTTTATGCATATATACAAACACATATGTATGTATTTCCTTTGTTTCTTTGACAAATGGTCACATACTACACACATTTAAAAATCTTTTTTCTCTTTCTCTTTAAAACACATTTCATATAGCTGAACCTCAGACAAAGCTGCTTTATTTTTATAACAGTGGCATGGTCCTCTACTGGTCTTATATCTAATCTAATTTAGTCAGTGTTCTATTGATAGATATTTGAGTTGTTCCAACTTGTGTTATTATAAAATATGCTACCCTGAATAATATGTCCTTGTGCCATATAGCCCATCAGGAGGATGTCGTCACGATAAATTCCTGGACAAAGGATCGCAGGACCAAGGGATGGGGACATTTTCCATTTTTCTAGAAAGGTCATGGTTGCTTTTCCCTCCAGTTTACTACAGCCTCCAGTTTATACGGGGCAGCCAGGTGGCGTACCTGGCAGGCCAAGGAGGTGGTTCCCCATCATGGGCACACATGGCTAGCACTGCTTTCCCTGGGTCCCAGTGCAGTGAAGGAGACCTTTCCCCACCACCACCAGAAAAATTGTTTGTTGTTGTTGTTGTTGTTGTTGTTGTTGTTGTTTTCCCCTAAGTAGCATCAACTTAAAAGAAAGGCTTTACCCAGAGAGCAGGGCAGCATTGCGAGTGGAAACTTGCCACTTGCCAGCTATGAAACCTTGGGCACATCAGCTGATCCAAGTCTCTAGTTCTGCATCTGCAAAATGGAGCCATAGCATCTCTCCCCGGGGGCTAATGTGAGCAGTCCACGGACAGCACCCATGACGTCTGAGTATAAGGCTTTGTCCCTGCTGGGTGAGTGGCAAAGGGTCGGCAGTTACCAGCATCACCATCTCCATTCTTTGCTCTGGAAAGTTCTTTACATTCAGAAAGGAGCAAGCGCAGCCAGCAGTGTCTGCACTGTGGCCCTCTATGCCAAGGCCTCACACACTTACCTGCCAGCTCCTTGCAGAGGCCGTCCCCCTGGGACAATGCGAGAGTCAGCATGGTGGCAGCGCTGCCCTTCACCTTTTCAGTGATCCCGCTCTACACGACAAGGACGGTCACTGTCAGGATGGCGTCGTCCAGGGGAAAGCAAATTCTGTAGAGGGAACCTCACCCCATCCCCCAGCTGGAGAGGGTCCAGACTGGAGCTGCCAAAGTCAGGCCCAAGGGTGAAGGACTTCGGAGTGCCAGGGAAGCACTTCCATGGGCTCCCTCCTGCCTCCGAATCCCCTTCCCTGCCTATGGAGACTCACGGGGACTGTCCCTCTGATGCTGACCAACTGAATCCAGAGCTAATGAGGAGGCAAGCGGGGAGGGAACAGCAGCCACAGAGATGGGAAAAGAGGGGACGCACTGGTCACTGCCCTACTATCCTGTCCTGCACTTATTCACTGATAACTGTGTACTGGGCACTGCTCTGTGCAATGGCAGGTCTGATTCTTTGCCCCAACACCTGAAAAATATCAATCTTCTTTCTACTCTTCAGTCCTCTTATCAACTAAAATCACTCTCTCCTCTTTGGTCTCTTGCCTTCTTTTGGAAAATACCAGAGTCCTTTCTCTAACTTGGTAGACTCCAGTTTTGAACCTGGATCTGCTGACTCCAAATCTTATGCCAGGCCAAGAGCTCAGCCTTGAGCCCTTCCCACCTCAGCTTCCTTATCTTTAGGATCAGGAAGAGGGAGCGCCACAGCTCCTAAAGCAAACGTAGCCACCTCACTGCAGAATGAAAACAAATCACCAAACCACACAACTAATACATCAGAGGCTGCTCCGCACATCTCGCAGAATGTCACTCCATTCCGAGTGAGAAGAACACTGATATGAGGTAATTTTTTTAAAAGGACAGTAAATCTTCAAACATAAAATATGTATAAAAAGAAATTCCATTCATTACTTAGAATTAAAATGTTTTAAACAATTAAAAGTTAACTGATATTCTTGCCAGGTGCAATAGTGGCACATACCTATAATCCCAGCAACTCAGGAGGCTGAGGAAGGAGAATTGCAAGTTCAAGGCCAGTCTCAGCAACTTGGCAAGGTCTCGTCTCAAAATAAAAAATTAAAAGGCTTGGGGATGTAACTCAATGGTTAAGTGCAACTGGGTTCAATTCCAGGTATCAAAAAATAAATAAATAAATAAATAAAATTTTTTTAAAAAAAGAGAAAAAGTTAACCGATGTTCTTAATTTTAGAAAAAGGATCAAGGATGAGATCCTCCTATGGCCTTACCTATTTATAACGACCTGTTTCTGTGATTTAAGATACACGTGTATATGGGCAATATATTAATCACTTTTTATTGGCTCTGTTTTCTTAAGCACCTGAGGGTCTGATTTCTACATATTTGATGGATGGAAATTGGCTCTATAGAGTTCAGCCATTCTCCTGCAGGTATGTGTAGACTGTGATGATATTCTAATATGCCTGAAATTAAACTGCTGCTGAGAAATGAGGTGCTCTTAGCCTCTTCGAGGTAGGTCCCCCGCTTTTTACTGAAGAGACAGGCATTTCCAGAATTGAAAGGAGCAGACGCTAGTGGGAATGCTTTGGGCAGCTGGTACGGTAACTGCTAGGCTTCCTCAGGTGATCAGGAGAGAGGATCAGCCAAGCCTGGACCGAGACAGAAGAACTTGGAACCTCATGTGAACAGTGAGGGGCCTACAGTGACCTGGACTAAGAGGAAGGCATTCTATCACTCGAGAGGAAGGGGCGGGGTCAGGAGGCCCAGAGCTGGGGCGATGGTCCGAGTGTACCTGACAGCAGCACTTAGGCCCAAAAGGACTGTTAGTAAACACCTTGCAAGGTAGGTGGGCTCAGACTAGATCTGTGCTGGGTACCGTACCTGGCTAACCTGCAGCCTAATGCTGACATTCACTTATTGGCATTTTATGTAGATGGGGGTCATTTCCCTTGTTTAAAAAAATCTGTCTTGAAATCGTGCTGTTGTTGGAGATGCTGGAGTAGCAAAGTCCAGCTCTGCACCTCACTAGCTGTGTGGCCTCTTGATTCACCGCTCTGTCTGACTTGGCTTCTGTTTAGATTGAGAACAATAACAGTGTTCACCTCAGAGACTGGGGCAGGGGGTTAGATGAGCCACTGCATGCGAAGAACTTAGCTCTCATCTAGCTACAGTGGCTGTTGTTCTATCGATGACCCGGGGAGAGGAGGGCTCGGGAGAGCTGGAGGGGTGGTGCCAGCATTCGGTGGCAGGGAGTGGGGAACACTGAGCGCCAGGGGCCTCCCCTTCCAGCCCACCAGGAAGAAGGCACCCAGCCGCACCTGGGCCCAATGCCTACTGTTTCTGCTACCCTCTGCACCGGCTCCCTCGACTCCCCTAGGAGGCTCCCCGCAGGGGACCTGGGCTCCAACTGAGGGCGCAGATACCTTCAGCTGCTGAAACTGGTGCCGCATTCTTTCTTGAGCCCTTTCAAACATGCCCTCGGCCACCTGCCGCTCCACCCCTCTTCTGATGACATCCTTCATCCTCTCACACGCTCTTTTGCCAGTGATCTGAGCTGCCTCTGGCAAAAACGATAGCCACAGTCACACCACAGCAAGGACATGCCAGAAATCTGTGGCATCAGAAAAACAAATAAGCAAGGAAACAAAGTATGTGTGTGTGTGTGTGTGTGTGTGTGTGTGTGTGTGCTTTTGCAGATAGGCATAGGTGCATATATCTAAATGTGTACCCACACGTGCAAACACACACAGACATACACACATAAAATTCATTACGTTAAAGAGTAGCATCACTTACTAGTTAGGTAACGATCATTCAGAAAACTTAATGAGTAAATTGAGCAGAAACTTACAAACTTACCCCCCACAAAACAAAACCAGGAGCCTGAAAGTGGGCCCATAAACACTTAAAGGAAATGAAGAACAAGAGCCGGATACCAAGCAGCAGCATGGAGGGGGTCCAGACCAGGGGAGGACAAAGGAACTGGGAAACACAGGGACAAAGGTCCCGGTTCACCCCCCCCTCCCCCCCCCCGCACCCTGCAGTTATCTGATCTCCACTTGTAGCCTGGAAGTGTGACAGGACTTAGGATGCAGGAAGACCAAGGACAGGGAGCAGTGCGACAGGATGCCCAAGTGCAAGGAAGACCCCAAAGGAAGAGGAAGCACCGTCCTCTGGAGCCCCACCTTCGTAATGGGGCTTCAGGTCGTTCTGAACGGAGCTGGTGACAGACTCGTAGATCCTCCTCTTCCTCCTGAGGATGTAGCCTTCCAGACCTCCCAGGATGGCACTTATCTGCAAAGCCATGTTGACACGAGGCCATCAGTGACATTTCCTCTGGCAGAGGCAGGTCAGGTGTGCCCGTGCATGGCCACCACTGTCCTCTGCCTCATGTGTTGGTTGGCTGTGGGCTCCTCTGGGCAGAACTCTGGCTTACGCATGTGTATACCTCACCGAGTGCGTCCACGACGCCTGGTCCCACAAACTACTCACTAAGTAAGTGCTGGGCTCAACCCAGGCATGGACAGGGAGGGTTATGGCACCGGCCATCTTAGGAGGCCAGAGGTATACCGGCCATCTCCCTATTCTTGCCACATGATTCGGACTGGCCCTGGACAGAAGTGAGTCACAGAGGAGAGTCCTGAGTTCTCAACACTAACAAACAACCTGCAAAAGCTGATTTTAAGCTTAGCAAAGCTTCACTGCTTTGGATGCTACTTCATGGTACTGGCAAAAATGACAGAATTAGTGACAATGCTATAAGGCGATGCACATTTTTGTACCTCTAAGGATGTTTTGAAGGTTGTTCCTGGGAACTGAGTCAACCCTACCAATTCGGCCTGCACCTCAGATGCTTCCTGTGGGGCACAGCGTGCCCACCTCCCTGGTGCCTCAGAGCTGCTTATGTTCCATATTTCACAGCGCCCCCTTCAAGGCACATCCAGACCCTGGGCACTCCAGGGTCTGAGTGGAGAGAGACAGGCGGCCTTCAGCTTCTGCCCAACCTCACTTTATAAGGAACTTACCTCCTGGATCAGGAAACGTTTTTGGTAGCTATCACACTTCCAGCCATTTCTTATCCCAATTTCTGCCATTTTCTCCTGCAAAGAATGTTTGAAAGCGTCTATATGAGGCATCAGAGCTGAGTCGGCAGGCTTCCCGGCCCTGCGGAAGAAAGCACAACAAGCGTGAATCTGTCTGGTGTCCTTTCATTCGCTCTAAAGAGATGAGTGAGGACATCTAACAATGAAATTGCTGTCACGGGCCAGGCACTGTGCTGGGCCAGGCCTGTGACCTACGGTAGCAGTGTGAGGTACCCATTTACTGATGGGAAAAATCGGGGCTCAGAGAAGATGGCTGATGTGCCTAAGGTCCCACAGGAAGTATGAGGCAGAGCCAGGCTTTGACGCACAAAGCTCATTTTCCTCCGGCTGACAAAGTGCTTTCACTTGACAGTGGGACTGAACTACACTTTCAAAGACCAGTAAGATTCGGGGCAGAAAAAGAAAGGGGATGATTCCCCAGGGGACAGCAGAGTCAATGATGTTTCAGAATATTCCAGAAGTAAGAAGCAGCAGATTACAGAGCAGAGAGCATGGGCTTTAAACCCTCGCTGTCTACTCCCGAACTGGGGGCACCACTGTACAGTGAGTGCTTCTGAATCTCCCTTTGCTCCCGGGTAAAGAGACAGAAGCCCCTTGGTAGGGTCATCGAGCACATGCTATGAGATGATGCAGGCGAATGCTTGGCACCGTGCCTGGGACCTCTTGGTTGCTCTCAGCTTCCCCCACGTTGGCTCCAGCAGAGGGCTGGCACCAGGCGGCCAGGCAGGGATAGGTAGGAAGGACGAGTTGAAGGCTGACTGAATGCCATTCTAAGGAATCTGGGGACTGGTACAGAGCTGTCACCAGGGTCAGGGTGAGTGAATGTGGAATGGCCTGATCCAAGAAGTGTTTAGAGAAAGGTAGGAGCAGGGACGGGGGCACCGAGGGGGACAGGTGGTCAACCAGGGGAAATGCTGGAGGAGGAGGAAGAGGAGACTGCCACCCTGGGGGCCAGGAGAACCTTTGTCTGTTAGGGGTGGAAAGAACTGGAGCTTGGGGGTGGGACCACAAGAGGGTCCAGCCCTGCCCGCAGCTCATGCCACGTTTGTGAGCACGCGTCCCAGACTCGGAGTTCTCCACAAGCCGCTTTCTCTGTTCGCATGCAGGAAAGGTTCTGAAGGCCATGTGTTTGCTTAATTCCACGCTCTCCAATCAAAATACCCTGTCCTGGGCTCCGATCACTAAGAAAACCATCCCTGCCGCATGTAGGAGAGACTTGAAAAATAATGGGAAACATAATATTAGTCTGAAAGCAACATCTCACTCCGCCCGGGGTCACCAGGGGAGATGGTTAAGTCAACCAAACCAAGATTGCTTTTGTGTTTTGCCAAAGACCGAGCCGTCCTCCTCAAGTCACAGGCTACCCTTTACTCTTCCAGATCCAAAGTGTAAATTCTTAAAGCCGGCTCGATGTTCTTCAGATGTTTGTTCATGCAGGAGCAAGATGAAAGACCGTTTACCTAAAAATGCCTCCGAAAACAGGGTCAATCTGGTCATAGATGGGCTGAGTGATGGCCTGGTTCAGATCAATTCTTGCCAGAGTCCTGGAGGCATAGATGCCATTTTTCAGGCAAACAGCTTTCAGGGTCTGGTGAAAACCTTGGTTTCCTTTACTCCTCTAGATAATTAAACAAGAAATTAGCAGAGTTAGTTGGCATTAACTAGAAAGTCACAGGATCAGAACAGCATTGCCTTTGGCTAAAGGTCATTACCAAGAACTACAGGAAGGAGTGGAAACATGGTCTTTAAACATGTCATCAAGCTAGACAGGGAGGACGGTGGTCACACCTCCAGGATGGCTGCGAGCCCCTGCCAGGGCTCCCAAGGTCCCCTGAGGTCACTCTGACTACAACCCTCCCCATACAGCACTTTATTTGGCAATACTCATTGCTGGGCTCCCAGACTGTCTGCTTGTGGGGCTCAGGAACAATATCTCCCCCATCTTTATGTCCTCCAGACCTGAACTGACTTAAGTAGTACTTAATAAGTATTTGTTAAATAAGCAATTATGGAATAAATGAATGAACACAAATGTGCTCTGACCTGAGAGTGAGTATATGTTTTGGATTTCTTGAGAATACTCCAAATTTGTATATTTTTCAATAAATAGTTAACGGAACACTTTGATTTGTATATCTTGGTGATATTTTCCCCAGGGAAACTAATTCACAAATTAGAGGGAAATTATTATAGTTAGACCTATGAGCCAATCAATTTTAGTCAGATAGTGACTAATAATAAGGAGAATAAAAATGTTTGCTAAAATATCAGTCGAGGGCTTTATGATCTTTAATCAATGAAATGAGCTTTAAAGGAATATATTTTAAGTGAATAACTGTACAGCATGATACAATTGTATAATTTTCTCTTTCTACTTAATAATTACAACATAAGCACACTCCAAAATTATTTTAAATGCATTCCAAAAATTGTTTTATTAAACCATGTAATGTCATATACAGAATAATTCATTTTATCATCCTCTTATATTTAGACAGACTATTTTACTATGTTAAGTAAAATATGTTATTATGCAGATGAGTGCCCAAATTTCTGATCACAAAAGCACACTGTTTATAGAATAGGAGGCCCTTCAGCATGATTGGGGTCAGAGAAAGCAGTCACTAAAGCAGCAGTGAGAGAGGGGACGGGTCCCAGGGAGGCCTGAAGGTGGCTGGTGCCCCTCTCCTTCTCAAAGAGTGCCCCTTTGTGCCTCATCTTCTTGGCACACGCTTGGTCATCCACTCTGTGATCTGGGTTCTTCTATTATCAGATAGAACTACTTATTTCTCTCCCCTGTAACTTAGTTATCTATTGCTGCAAAACAAATTACCCCAAAGAGTGACTTAAAATAGCAGTAAGTGTTTATTTTCTCTCATAGATTCTGTAGGTCAGGATTTGGGATGGCTTGACTGGCCACTCCTAGCTCAAGGCTTCCCATGAGGGATCTGTCAGCTGTGACTGGGGTTACAGTCATCTGAATGGGGCTAGAGGATCTGCTTCCAAGAATCACAGCTGGCAGGTTGGTACCAGCTTCTGGCCTCAGATAGCAGGCCTCAGCACCTTCCTGCATGGGCTGCTCCACACAGTGACTTGTCTTCAGCACATAGAGGCTGGCCTCCCCTTATACAATTGATCTCAGAGGTCACCAAGGAAGCCTCAGTGGCCATTGATAACCTAGCTCAGAAGTCACACACTGACTCTCTGCAGCACTCTCCTGGTCACAGAGACCAGCCTAAGTCGAGGTGTGGGAGAAAAATCCACAAGGGGGACACCAGGAAGTGAGGATTTTCGGGTGTCATCTTGGAGGCTGTCTACTCCATAGTCATCACTGAATACCTTCAGTGGTCAGATCCAGGGACCTTTCTTCATCATAGTTTTTTTCCTTGATCCCTGAGGAGCATCTGATTTCCTTCTTAACAAGCTTTCCTACCTTGGTTTCCTTTTTGGAAAATGAGAATTTTAAGCTAAAGTTAGATGGAGTCATCTGCAGGCTTCCACATGTATCCTTCCTCACCTGAATGTCCACCCTTCCCCTCCATTGCTCTGTCTATGGATGCACCACTGACCTTTCAGCAATATTCAGTCTCTATAAGGTTGTAAAAAACGAAATAATAATGAGGACATAGGCCACACAGAGTTGTTGTGAGGATTCACAAAGACAGCATACAGTGTCTGGTCCAAAGTGAGGCTTTTGCTTGTGTTTGCTGAATTAACCACCACACCACACACACCACACATCCCTGCCTTGTGGAAGGCACCCTTGCCTTTATTGTCCTGCAACCAACCCCAGCAGTCTCCCCCACTGGCCCCAGGATCATCCCAATGTATTCACTCAGTTTTTATTAGTGTTCATTCTTTGTTTTACGCTAAAAGCATCTCCTACTTCTCTTGCCTCCCTCTTGCAACACACATTCCTACTAATCCAATATTTGAAAAAACTCTTACACAAAACACACAGAAAATAACACGTGGAAAGCTAGTATCATCCAAGAATATGAAAACGTTTACTGAAATGAAAGAACTCTGAGGCACGCCTTTTCCTGTCGCCCTCACTGCTAACATTTCCAACCTGCCAATCATTAGGACCAGCCACAACAACAGGCTGTCTGTGCCCTGCTCCTGGCACTGGAGCCAACCCTGTCATCCTTGCCACATGGGCAGTGTTGTCCTTCACCCCTTACTGTTTGCAGGTGCCATGGACTGAATCGTGTCCTCCAGAAGTTCCTGTATTGAAGTCCTGGCCCCTGGAGACAGGGCCTTTCAGATAGAGACTAGAATTTAGTGAGGTGATAAGGGCCAGGATCCCGGTTCAATAGGACTGGGGTCCTCAAAGGAAGAGAACCAGCAGTAGGGTGCACAGGGAAAAGACCGGACAAGGACACAGCGGGAAGGCGGCCGTCCAGGAGCAATGAGAGCCCCCAGGAGAAACCAGTCCAGCCAACACCTTGATCTTGAACTTCCAGCCTCCTGAGCAGAGGAAATCTGTTGTTGAAGCCAAGCAGTCTGTGGTGTTTTGTTGTGCCAACCCAAACAGACACAATGGGACCTTTCACCTCTTAGTCTTGGATAAACACTACCTTAGGCTTGTATTTTCATCCCTTAGGAGTCCCAAAGTACTAATTACTAAAGAAAACCACAATTTGCATGCCCAGTAAGAGGCTATGAGACGCTTTCTTCCTGCACAACGTGATCGATACTGACAACAACAGCACAAGGTAGCAGGGCGAGCTCTCGACACCCCGTTCTACAGAAGAAAGAACAAGAGGTTTTCTAAGGGACGTAAGGCCTTGAGTGACTGGCACCTTACCCAGGGCTCTGCAGTAGATGTTTGGTGGAGGTGGTGCTCAAACCAAGACCCTCAGACCCTACATTCCAACCTGGCCCCTGCAGAACCGCACACTTACCCTGGCACCCACATGCACAGGCCAGCAACCCCCTTCTCTGCTTCTCCACCTGAATTTTCTATCTCTCTTACTCTTATCCACCTCCTTGTTTCTTTTAGGAGCAAGGATAGTGTAAAAGAGCCTGGGGATCAGGTTGATCTCACCAAGTAGCACAGGTTTTCCATGGAAAGGGTCACTCACCACCAGGCATGCCCCCAGGATGCGCCGGTAGGAAGTCCTGGCCACCCGGACCCCTTCCTGCAGAGGCCACTCGATGTGAGCGAAGCACTGCTCGATGGCCTTCTCCAGCAGCTCTGTCCTCTCTTCCACAAATCTCCGCAGGTCGCTGAAGTGCAAGTGTTCGTTCTAGGGACAAGGCCAGCCACCAACACGAGATTAAATTTGAGATCATTGTGCCAAGAGTACTTCCCCTTGCGGACCCCAGAGAGCACCCTTCAGTGCACAGACCTCCTTGGGTTTTGTGGGATTGGAGAGTAAACAACTGAGGTCCACTGAGGCTTATTTTGAGTATAAAATCCATCGGGCTCTTTGGGGAACTAATCATCCAAATAGCAATTGAATTGTTATTAAAACAGATTTTTCCAATGACATCTTATTTAACAAACTTTGGGCTTTCACAAAGCGGTTTTGAGAATAGTGTTTCTCGAGTGTTAATGTATGTACAAATCACTGCGGAATCTTAAAATCCATGGCCTGGGATTCTGCATTCTAGCCAGCCCCCAACTGAGCCGATCTTCTGGGCCCTTGATCACACTTTGAACAGCAAAGCTACAGAACCACAGAAATAGAGTCAAGGTTCCTTCTTCAGTTTAGTCAGGGAAAAAAATATGTAGTCACACTGGCCTGACAATGGTTTAGTCAGTGACGGAGGGTATACATGACAGTGGCCTCCTAAGATTCTAAGACAGCCCAGTGTGCGGGGCCTGCACCATCCAGGTGTGAAAACATACTCTATCACATTCACACAACGATGACATCGGCTAAGGGTGCCTGTCTCAGAGAGTATCCCTATCGGTAAGTAACGCCCAAAAATATAAGGGCATGACCGCAAAGGACAGCCGTGACCTTTGGTTCCAAACTGAGAACTCTTCCTGTTGAGAACCGTGGTGGACTCCACAGTGCCTGCGGCCGGTGGCAGCCACGCTCCCTGGCTCAGCACTTCTCCACGGTGGGGACTCAACAAACCCCTCCAGCACCTCTGTCTGTGCTTGCCTGACATCCCAGGTCACTGCCCCTGGGCTTGCCACCACTCCCCAGACACGCGTCCCTCTGGGCCCCGTGCCTTCACACATGCATGTCCCCTTCTCATCCTTCCAGGCAAGGCTCAAAGTCACCTCCGCTGGGATGCTTTCCCTGCCAGAGTTGGGCCCTCTTCTGGGCCACCACGTAGGGTATGCCGCTGTGTTACGGCATCGCCCTGCGCGCGAGGTCGCCCTCGCCTCACCTGACTCCTCCCTGGACTAGGCACTTGCTGAAGGGATGGATGGTCACTCGCGTTTGTTTGATTCAGGGCACGGCACAGAGGGGAAATCCATACACACACGCAGAGTGAACAAGAGGTAGGGAGAAAATGCTAGATCATGCAGGATTGGCAGTTCTATTCCCAACAGAGGAAATAGCTATGGGTGAGCGTGCGACCTCACACAGACGGCTGCCTCCTCTGCCTGTCAGCAGCATCACCTTTAAAGAAGTGGACTAGGTGGGCCGATGGTGGAAACAGCCTCCAACTCCACAGCGCTGAGGGCAGGGGTTTCAGGCCTCCTGGTGCGCCCTGGGGGCTCTCCTAGACCCCACAGGTGAGGATTCTGCAGCCAGACCTTTTTTTTTCCTGGACGCCCTTTACATTCCCAGGAAATTGTGGTGTCACTGGTGATCAAAATGAAGTAAGAGGTCATGGAAAGAAAACCTAGGGGCAATACTCTCGCGTCTCACTATAAATCCCCCCTGATTAAACATAAGAAGGTAAGAGAAGGAATAAATTCAGGGCTCATGAGACAGTGAGGCTTCATAGTCAACTTCCTGTTGATTCTTAAAAGTAATGACCGTCATTTAAAAGCACTAACTACCCAACTCTAAATTTTGGGTTTGGATTACAAACTTGAAAAAAAAATCATCAGTCATGTACATTTTTGACTTTTCAGAAGGCAAAGGCACTCACAAAACTCTTGTCTTCCAACTTTCCATCAAAGAACCAACACCAAGACCAACGTCAGAGGCCAAGGAATTTTGAGGAAAACTGCTGGCCTCTCCCTTAGGAGGCCATTGCTAGAGGCCAAGCAGCCCTGCCTCCTCTGTGTCTTCTGTGGCCTGGCTCTGGCCGTAGAGACGGGCACGAGCCCCTAGGTGGCTGCACCTCTGATTAGCAGAGGACACGTGGGCAGGGCACTTTCAGGTTTGACTGCAGAATGCCTCGTCCTGTGTTTGTAAAATAAACCAACCACACACAGCACCACAGCTGATTCGTTTTCCATCAGCACTTCCAAGAGCAATCTTGTGCCGGGCAGAGAGGCCACTGTCACCCTGAAGACCTTTCCAGACGATGGAAGGTGAAACCCTTCCTTGACTATTTCAGAGGACAAAAGTCAAATTAGAAAATCTCAGATTTCAGGAGTTGTGTTTTGTCTTCCACAGCTCGACCAAAACAAAGCCCGCGAGGCACGATGAGAGACAGTGGATTTTGTCCCCTAGCCACTTTTTATACAGCACTTTTCACACGCAGGCCTTTGGCCAAACTGCACAGTTTCTCCAGCTGGCATTGCTTATTTTCACACGTAAGTGAATCTCCAGGATCAGCCCCTCCTCACGGCCCCGCAGCCCATTCCAAGACCAGCCCGTGACCTTTCTGGGCCCTTCCGTGTTCCGGCATAACAAGAAGTCAGACAGCTTGATTGTGCAAATCTGACAGGTGAAAGTAAGTGTGGAAATAAACGAAGATCAACCAAGTGAGGAAAGGCAAAGGCTGTTTACTCCACTCGCTGCAGCCAAGGGGTGCCCACCGGCACTTGGATTTGGCAGAGGAGAGGAAAAGCTTCACCGTGTGCCCTCGGGAGGCTGTGGGCCTGGGGAAGCGGGAGGCATATCCTCCTTGGGGCAGATTAGGGTTGCATTGGCTTTCTAGGGCTGGTCCTGAGTTGGAAACAGGACAAGGGTTAGAGAAGCGTTTAACCAAGTGGTGGCCTTTAGGGGCGCACTGTGGCAGAAGTCACTGTGTGGCTTCCTGGATCACTCTAGAGCTGGCAGTCGGACCTCCTCTAAGTCTGACTTAGTGGTACAAGACTAGCTTCCAGGGCTGATTATCATAGGAAGGGGCAGGCCAGCTGGGCAGCTCGCTGCAGGGTGTGGGCGCAGTTCTGTTTTTATATATGGTCTGCGGCTGTCTGTGTAGTCAGTCTCCTACAAAGAAACGAAGTGGTTGCTGACTGATTAAAGGAAGGGAGTGCTTTTTGTCTGTAACTCTCCTAAGCCTCTAATTTAGCAGCTTATCCCTCTCATGTGAGGGTCTTTAAAAAGTCATCCATCAGAGAGATAAATGTGTCTGTTGCCATGAGAAATGTAACTTTTCACTGGTCATTGAAAGGGGCTGCATTCTAGACGGGGAAGATAAATGCCTGAACTTTGCTGAAACCCACAGGCAGATGCGTGTACAGACACGCCTCTCCAAGGCGGCCAAGAATCATCTGCATTCCACCGGAAGTCTCCCTCTCCATCATGTGCACAGACTCCATCTTGTCCAGGACCCGGGAGAGGTGGAAAGCAACCACAGACTATGTTAACATTTTCCTCTCGGCCCCTCTCTCCATTTCATCCAGATGTTATGATTACAACCCTCTTGTTATCTTTTTGTCCCCTTAGATTCTCTGGGTTTTGTCTCCTCCCTGTCATAGTTTTCTAATAGGAAAAGGAAATGTTTTGCCCAGGAGGGAGGGAGAGAATGGACAACCCAGGCCACTTCCGTACCGGCAGGTTTTCTGTGGAGTTGAAACTGTCTGTAAGGAGCAGTAGGCCAAAGGCTTCAGTAACATACTTGGTCACCATCCTCCTCTTCTCATCCAAGAGCCTTTTCCTGATGTATTCTCTTAACTTGGGGATTTCTGGAATTCACAGGCAGCACAGACAATTTTAAAAGGGCAGGCTCATATGGCACAGGTTTGAAAGATCAGTTGGCTCTCCCAGTGAACTATATCTGAGGTCCCATGCAGCTGGCCGCCCACTCAACCACCTTTCTGAAGGACATTTTTTTTCATGTCTGGATCAACAACAATGAACGGTAATTCAGCAGTGATGAAGATTAATTTGATTTAGCTATTCAAAATAAAATTCATAGAAAAGTACAGGCTGGCAATAAAAAGAATGGGTATTGTTCTTTGGGTTGGTGTTCATTACAGAGTTGAAGCAAAGGTGCTCAACTCTGTGGTGCCCCCCAGATTTTTCTACCTAAGTCAAGTGACCCTTAACATCAGAACAGCCTGTGCTTGCCGCAGCAAGGAACAAGAACCTCTGCCGTGTGGGATTCTAGGCAGAACCTGCCTTTGTCCTGACCCAATGTGAGGGTCTAATAGATGTCACCCAGCTCCCTGCAGGAGGCAGTTCTTCTCCACTACTCCTTGCGGAGACCATGCTAACGGTGTCTTCTATGTCCTGCTCAAGCCGTTTCCCCAATTCTGGAGCCTGCCTCGCCTTCTGCTTCCTCACCTCCTCTGGCACGTGGACACATCTGATAATACGTGTGTGCCCTGTAAGCCACGTTAGGCTCGGATGGAAGTCCAGCTCTGCTCCTGCCTGCTGGCCGGGTTGCCATGCAGCCATGAAGTCCACGGGGCCTTCGGATGCTCTGGCCTTTTGTTGTGCTTACAGCCACCACCATCTAACCGAGTCTGGCTTTCCCTTTAAATTTTGCACATGGGTTAGTATTAGTCCCTCATCCAGATTTCTTAAGAAAAGGGCTATGCCTTGGACTTTCCTGCCTCACAAACAAAGCAAATGACACACACTTTTTTTAAAAAACTACGTCTCATGCCTGTAGCTGGGTGGGTGAGAATCTCAAGGTGAATGCTAAGGATATGACAACCAGCTCCCTCGACCTTTGCTGACCCAGGGTAAGATTTGGAGGAGAGGTGAACTGTGGTCTCAGGTCCCACAATGATACAGGGAGGGGTGTGTGTGTGTGTGTGTGTGTGTGTGTGTGTGTTTGCTAATAGATACAGAAATCGGAAAACTGGAAAAAAAATTTTCTTGTGGCACAGAAATTTCTAGAGCAGGATATTCAGAGTGCCACACTCAGTCTTTTTGAGAATTTTCATGATTGAGATAAGAAATATAAATTACCAGTTTCCTCCTCAGTGAGGAAGGCCTGCTGCCAGTACTCGTGGGCGCTGACTGTGTACACCAGATCCGAGGCTTCCAGCGCCTTGCAGTCCGCCGGCAGTTTTCTCTGCAGTGAGAGGCGCACAGGAAACAGAGTAAGTCACAGTGGCAAAGGAAAAGAGGCACAGCCCGCACCAGAGCCTTCAGCAAGCTTCAGCTGGCCTACTTTCAGTTCTGTGACAGCCCTGGAAGGGACAGGCCCTATCCTAAGTGTCCTGTGTTGCCATTGTCCACTTCTTAGTTCAGAAGTCGTGAGGAAATTACTGCCTTGGAGCTAATCTCTTGGGAGTTAAATATATCAATTCTCAAAGGAAATGCATAGAGGAAATAGTTCAAAAGTGTATGTGAATGTTCAGAGGGAAAAATACTAGGATTCCTCTTGGGAAAAGAAGCCTGGGGAATGCAGGGTTAGGGATGTGGCTGTTGGTAAAGCACGTTCTTAACCTGCAGAAAGCCCTGAGTTCCATTCCCAGCACCAGTTCATGAATCAGTTATTAAGTAAGTAAAAAACACATCACTGGCAACAGCTAATTGTCATGTGGATTCCCAACTCTGCTTCAGTAGCAACACGTTGGTAGCTTGAAATCGGCAACGGTGGGAGACTTTACACCATAGAAATTGGCAAGTGGTACAAATCAGAATTTTTGATGTCGTGCTTGCTCTTGTTTGAACACAGAGCTGATTTTTAAACATTCACCAGCACAACACATAAAAGCGAAAGTTTCTGAGCCAGGTGGTCAGTGATTAATCATATACATTTTAATACAGAGTAACGTTTACGTGGACATGATGGTTTTAAATGTCAAGGAATTAAGAATTATGTGAGAAAAAAATTTTTTATGATTAAAAAAATAGCATCACCAGAAGTCACATTAGAATCGTTTGTCAATTTTGTTCCATAACCTTTCCTTCTTCTTACTTTAAATAAAAAAACTATAGGGTGTGCGTGGGCGCTTGTGGGTGGTGGAGAATGGGAGAGCTGTCAGTGTGTTTCTGATAAAAAGGTATGATGGAGCTCAGTGCAGGTGCCGGCGAGAAGCCACACCTCCAGCAAGCTGCGGACACACTGGTAACGTGTAACTGCCAGAAGCCCCCAAGATACGACTGAATCATGGCCTCCCAGAATTCATATGTGAAGGTCCTACTCCCCCGTAACCCTGAGCATCGCCTTATATGGAAACAGGGTCACTGCAGAAGAAATTAGTGGAGATGAGCTCCTCTGGGGTGGGGCGAGGTCCTGATCCAACATGACTGGTGTCCTTATAAGAAGAGGAAACCTGGACACAGAGGCACACTCACGCACACATCGAGAGTGCTGAGCCACAACTGGAGTTGTGCTGCCAAAGCCAAGGAACCGCCAGAAGCTGGGAGAGAGGCCTGGCACAGACTCCCCCTTGTGCCTTTGGGGAGCATGGTCCTGCCAATACCTTATTTTTGGACTTCGGGCTTCCAGAACTGTGAGAGAACAAACTTCTGTTGTCCCAAGTCACCCCTATTATGGTACTTCGTTACTGCAGACCTAGCAACTGACACACTGCACACGGGTGAACTTGGTCACGGCTGCGCCTGTCACCCTCCCTCAAATAAGCAGCTCATGTTGTTGGTGCTACTATATCTAATTGCTATTTAAAATGTCTTCCAAAGAGCTTGTATTAGGATTCAGCATTGAAATGGGTTTTTACAACGAAGGCCTGGAAACATAAAAATAAGGCTACACTTGACATTAGTGAAAAACACACAGCTGGTTGGCGGACTGCGCAATAATTCCATCTTCTTGCAAGGCAACACTAGCGCTTCCTACAACCTGGGAAAGGGAGACACCGCATGTGAACGAAACTAGGAAATGTTTTGGTACTGAGATAGGTGAAATGTGATTGCCTGTCACACACCCAGTCAAAAAAAAGTTAGCAGGCTGTGCACAGTGGTGCACGACCATAATCCCAGTGGCCCAGGAGGTTGAGGCAAGAGGATGGCAAGTTCAAAGCCAGCCTCAGCAAAAGTGAGGCACTAAGCAATTCAGTGAGACCCTGTCTCTAAATAAAATACAAAATAGGGTTGGGGATGTGGCTCAGTGACTAAGTATCCCTGAGTTCAATCCCTAGTACCCTCCCCCAACAACAACAGAAAAAAAAAAACTAACAGCAGGCAGGTCAACGGCTTGGGAGAAGATCCCAGAGACCACTGTGGAGTATTCTTAAAAGAAATGCCACATCCCTAGTACTCCTGAAGGTATAGAAGACAGTGATGAAGGTATAGAGGGGAAAGAACAGGACTGTAGAGTTAAAACTTGACTTAGATAAGCTGGACTCTGAATGAAAAGGCAGTTGAAACAATACCTACCCAATATATTTTCTCTTTTTTTTTTCTTTTTCTTTCTCTCTTTCTCTCTCTCTCTCTTTTTTTTTTTTTTTTTTTTTTTTTGTACCAGGATTGAACTCAGGGGCACTTAACCACTAAGCCACATCCCCAGCCCTTTTCTATTTTTTTACTTTGACACAGGGTCTCACTAACTTGTTTACGTCTTGCTAAATTGCTAAGGCTGACCCTGAACTTGCAATCCTCCCATCTCAGCCTCACAAGTCACTGGGATCACGAGCGTGTGTCACTGCATCTGGCTGTTGTCATTATGTTAATGCATAAGAGTGTGTATGATCTTAAAAATTCATGTTAAAGAATTAATACTGCTCTTGAACTGGGGTTGTGGCTCAGTGGTAGAGCACTTGCCTAGTATGTGTGAGGCAATGGGTTTGATTCTCAGCACCACATGATAATAAATAAATAAAATAAAGGTCCATCGACAACTAAAATGTTTTTTAAATATTTGAAAAATGAACTAATACTGCTCTTTTGATAATATAAAATAAAATTCTACTAACAAAGCATTATGTCATAGTTTAAGAGGCATTTTTTTCTTTTCTAAAAATGTAAAACAATGGTATACCTTAAAACCGATGATGTCTTTGATTTTTTTTGAAACATGAAAACATTTACTTCCCAGGAGGTTATGAGGAACCCTGAAGGCTGAGAAGGTGTAAAAATAATTATAAAGGTGATAATGAAATGAGTCAAACCCATTGTATAAGTTACTTTATATTGAGTTTTAGAAATGCTTTGCAAATAACAATAGTCTGTGTCTATTGCACCTACTTTTATAGCTTTTTGAAGGACAAAAGTTTGTGGTTACAGTTTCAAATGTTTACAGAAATATATTTTGGTTTAAACATGATATAATTTTATAAAGAAA
The DNA here is from genome assembly GCF_902686455.1 of Sciurus vulgaris. Classification (NCBI taxonomy): domain Eukaryota; kingdom Metazoa; phylum Chordata; class Mammalia; order Rodentia; family Sciuridae; genus Sciurus; species Sciurus vulgaris. The sequence continues at coordinate 9,703,304 of NC_136465.1, read as the reverse complement.
TCAAATCTATCCAACTCCGTGTACTAATGGAGCATTAATCAAAGTAAGAATTTTAGCACCAAAAAAAATTATTAGCTTTGTAAATCAAGTAAGATTTGTAAGGTACGCTTAACAGTTCCTGATTATTTTGACAGATGAATGCAAATGAGTTCAGTCAGGCAACCTGTCATGTATGCACGACCTTACGCAGGACATACAACGAGCTGAATGAGCCAGGGAAGGACCAGCCGTGCAGGTATTGCAGGAGTAACTGCAGGAGTGGCCTGTGATGCTGAGACCTGAGTGCCTCCTGAAGGCAGGGGCACCTCCCTGCTCCCCCCAGCCCTGTTTCCTCCACAGTGCCTATTCCAGGGGCCAGATGTGCTGCTCTTGCCTAGAGGAGCACATCTGGCCCCTGGTCTATGGCTCTTCTGAGTGTGCCCAGGAGGTCGCTGTGTGCAGAGGGTCCTCTCAGAGCCAGCCACAGACCAGAGAGGGACAGGGCTCATGCTGTGAGGCCATCAGGACTGGCTTCCACACACTCCTCATTGCACACATTAGGAAAGGCCATCCTCCCAACTTTGCCTGGGATCTAAAAATTCCAAGTGTCAAAGCTTATAGCAGTTCTCTCCTATAGTCTCGGAAAATTCCAGAGGACTGCTGTGGGCAGATAAGGGAAAGTTTTCCATTGAAAAGACTATGTTAAACCCTATAATTTTCCCTTTTTTAAAAAATGCTAATATTGTTTCTTCCTAATAAATTTAATTTTCTCTTTTGAATCTTTGTTAGGATAATAGGCTTTCTTACTAAAATGAATGAATCACTTTGGACAGAACATTGTGTCCCCCTAAAATCCATACATTGAAATCCTAGCTCCATAGGTTTGGATTCAGGAGGCAAGGACTTTAAGAAGTGATAGGTTGTGGGCTGAAGTCCTCGTGAATGGGATTAGTGCCCTCACCCCAGAGAGCCCCTGCACACTTGCTACTGTGAAGGACACAGTCAGAAGATGCCCTTCACTCTATAAACCAGGAAACTGGTGTTTGACAGACACCAAATGTGCCAGCCCCTTGATCTTAGACTTTCCAGTCTCCAAAGCTGAGAAATACACGGCCATTGTTTGTGAATCATCTACTCTATGGTATCCTGTCATAGCAGCCCAAATGGACTAAGGAATCAGTGAGTCTCAAAAAGTTTGGATAAAGTTCAGGAGAGCAGAACACCCTCACGGAACTCCTTTTAGCCAGGGGCTGTGGCTCACACCTGTAATCCCAGTGGCTCTGGAGGCCGAGGCAGGAGGACCACAAGTTCAAAGCCAGCCTCAGTAATAGCGAGGTGCTAAGCAACTCATTGAGACCCTGTCTCTAAATAAAATACAAAATAGGGCTGGGGATGTGGCTCAGTGGTCGAGTGCCCCTGAATTCAATTGCTGGTACTCTAAGTAAATAAATAAATAAATAAAGCCCCTTTCAACTTCTTCCACCCAGCACCAGAGCAAGTGCTGCTTTGAAATGCAGAAGGGAAAATGTGTGTAAAATAGTGTGTGTGTGTGTGTGTGTGTGTGTGTGTGTGTGTGTGTGTACAATCTTTCCCTCTCCTCTTCTCTTGGCCGCCCAGCTTCTGGAACAAGGATCTGGCAAAGTCCCCAGCAATCCAGCTTCAGATCTGAGCCCTGAGGAATGCTCACGAACTTCTAATTTGCAGCCAGTGAGGGATTTTTAGTCCCCCTTCTGTGACTTCTTTGCATTCCCCTTCCTCATTCTCTTCTCCCCACCTCCTCACCTCACAGGCCTCTCCTGATGCCTTCCTAGTCGTCTGTCCCATTTTCTCTACAAGCTCTTTCCTTAGCTTTTATAATTTCCATTTTTATAATTTAAAAAATATTGACTTATAGCTATATGAATGGCTACCTTATAGTCCACTTCTGTCTCATATTTTCTATGATTAAGATTAAATTTGCTCCAAACGAAGGTGTGCAGTACAAACAAAAGCTTCACAATTGTTCAAACAGATACCAGGGCTGGAGTTAGGCACGGCGGTGCACACCTGAGATCCCAGTGATGAGAGGCTGAGGCAGGAGGATCCCAAGTTCTAGGCCAGTGAGACCCTCCCTCAAAGTAAAATAAAAGGGTCTGGAGATGTAGCTCAGTGGTAGAGCACTTGCCTACTATGTGTGAGGCCCTGGGTTCAACTAGTAATGAAAAAAAAAAAAAGGAATGGTGGGTGGAGAACGCAGGCTTCCCCTGGCCGCCCAAGGCCTGGTGTACACACCTGAAACTGGCATCCTTCAACAAGACATGCAGCCACCCTGCAAGCCAAGGCCCTGCTACCCAGGCCCTCGCTCACACACACCGAGTTGCCACGTTTATTAGCAATAAACTGCTATGAACTGTGCCTTGAAGTATTTTATATTTCCAGTTCCAGAAATAATATGATTAGATCCTCATAAAAATGGGTATTTTTTTAATGCCAGCAAGACCAGAAGATTAAGAACAGCTTTACGGAGTTATCACCTCATGAAGACTGGCATTCAATTGCTTGGTGGAAGACTCGGGCTCAAATATGAGGCCTGAACATCCTGAACCAGAAACAAAAACTCTGAGATGCTCGGGTACACGTAGCGCAGGAGACACTTTCTGCCTCAATGGTATTGAGGTCACGATACAGAAAGCGATTGAATGTAGAATTCGACATAGGTCAAAAATTTCTACCACTGAGCCCAGGACTGAAGACTGGTTCTGGCAAATCCAAATCATCTACCTATTGCACCTATTCTGACACATCGTCTATGGCATTTTTTGTGTTTCATCTCAAATCTGGTTTCAGTTTTATAGCTAAGACCGTTAAAATAAGAAGTTTTATGTTTGCATTATTTTAGTGACAAAAGAGCAAAAATAATTTAAGCAAACACTAAAAGTCCACAGAACGATTTTTCATTCTGGGAAAACACAGAATCTCCTAGGACTCCCTTTCCTGGGCTGTTCAAAACTACCTGTCTGAAGTATGCCAAACATGGCAGCCAATTTCCATCATGTTCTTGCCTGTGCCCTGAGCGCCCCTTCCCCTGTGTCTTAACCTGACTAAAGACTACTGGTTCTTTAAAATTCTGCTTAAGAGTCTGGGACTTTACCCAGACCACCCTCACCTACTGTCAGTGTGAGCTGGACATCTTTCCCACGTTCCCACAATGCTCCAGGATTCCTCCTTGAGCACACCTCAAACTATACAGGCATCCCTGACTCACCTGGACATCTCTCTCAATAGTCCATATCCTCATGCAATTTTTCCAAGAGATAGATATGATTAGATCCCATTTTACAGATGATAAAGTGGAAGCTTAGAGAGGTAATGTCACTTGCCTAAGGTCACAGAGACATTGAGCAGTAGGACTGAGTTAAAGTTCAAATTATCCACTCCAAGGCTATGGCCCTTGCTACTATGCAGGACCAAAGATCCATCTGTTTCTCAAAATCTGCTGAAGCAGAAAATTACATAGGAAAATTTATAAACTCACCTTCAGTTTTTCCTTGAGATTTCTACTCCTTTGTTGCTTTATTATTTCATTTCTTTCCAAAACAGCCTCTCGCTGACTCTGGACAGCTTGCTAGATAGTGAAAAAAATTAAAAGCATGCAAAGAAGCCAGCATTTCCAATAGGGATAGAGGGACAGGTTGCATGTTACTTGGACCATCTTCCTTTGGCCCAGTCAAATATATATACATTTGTATTATGTGCTATCAGTCATAAAAAGCATTATTTAAAATAACTGGTCCATACTTACATTTCCCAGCTTTCTTTCCCTGAAATGAAATTAGAAAAATGACACAATTACTGAACTTCCACTCTGTGACCTGGAAGTCCTCTAACTTTCCCTGAAAGCAGTATGGTCTGCCTGCCTCCGTGGCTTTGTATTTGCTCCTTCACCCAAAGCCCACTCTTTTTTTTTTTTTTTTTTTTTTTTTTTGATACTGGAGATTGAATCCAAGGTTGCTTAACCTCCAAACCCCCAGCCTTTTGTTCTTTTGAAGTTGCTTAGGGCCTTGCTAACTTGATGAGGCTGGATTTGAACTCTCAATCCTCCTGCCTCAACCTCCTGAGCTGCTGGGATGACTGGTGTGTGCCACCGCACCCAGCAAAGCCCCCTCTTCTGATCCTCCTCCATTGTCCATTTGAAAAAAGTGCCTTTATTTCTCAGTGCCCTTTGCAAAATTTCCTGTGACCTCCCTCCCTGGCCAGCCACGAGGCAGCCCTCTCCCACTGGTGTCACAGAGCTCTGCTTGTCAACAGCCTTCCACCCTCTTCTGACCATGAGCTCAGAGATGAGGCAATCTGCAGCCTCCCATGGCACTCGAGAAGCAGTTATTAAATCTGATTTAATTCTGTTTAGTTTCAGTGTTGGCATTGGGAAGGGGGAGCTTGAGACTACTCGGTGGTGGTGGGGCGGGGAGGGTGGAAGGAACTGCAGGGAAGGAAGAGGAAGCTGAAATTTCGACCTAGACCCAGTGAACTCCTGGGGAGGGCAGTCAGACTTGAGTTTCAGGGGGCCTGGAGAAATGGTGGAGGGGGCGGGGGGAGAAGCTCTCGTGAGAGCAGAGAGGCATTGACAGTGCTGCGTTTGGCGACACCCGCTAGTGTGCCCAGGGCATCGCAGGGCACACCCACCCATCCTCTGCGGGTCCCCCCTCCACTCGAAGTGTCTCAACGTGGAAGGTAAGTTACAGTCTCCTAAGTCACTGGGGGACCAGAGGTCTGCAGGGAAAGCCCCTCTGCTACCCCCACCAGGCTCACAGTGCTCACCCTGCATTTTTCGTTGTTAGACTAACTCTCAGAGAACGCATTTCCTTTGAGCCAAAGTTCTAAGACCTTAAGGGCCTTTTGCAGATGAGTTAAAAAATCTCAGGGGCAGACAATTCTGAAACATGGCCTGATCCTTCGCTGCTGTCCCAGGCCAGGCAGTTTCACGGAAACTGCACACGTCCCACATCTGCGGGGCAAGGGCTGACGCTGCACAATCCGGGGTGCTGTTTTGCATACTACACATGTATGTGGCACCCTGGAGCTGTGTAGGCGACAGCTGGCTTGGCACTAAGCAGCTACCCTGGAGGATCGAGACACAGGGCTCCGATTCCTAGGACATTAGGATGTCATCCAGTCTTCTCTTTCAACTCCAACAGTCATTTCCTGAAGCCAAGGCGAGGGCAGGGACCCAGGAAGGAAAGTCCCCAGCTGGGACCCCCCTCCCTACAAGCCCAGCACAATACCTTAGGTATTCCGGCAGGTGGAGCTTGTCTGTCTTAGTGACCACCAGGGCAACGTCCCTGCAGAAGCCTCGCTGGCAGGCTTTGATGCTCTCATTCAGAAGGTCTTCATGGGCTCTCCCTCCAGAAACCCTTTCAATGTCGCTGATCACCCAGATCGCTGAGCACTTATCAATGGTCTGCGGAACATGCCCACAAGCAGGGGTCAGAGCATGCACAGCGGCTCAGTTCCAGAGGACGATTCCTTGAGGGATCGCCTGTGTCCACTCCCCTCACGCACTGTCCACCGTCCTGTCTACACACATGGCTCCCTCCTCCTTCTGCACCAGCCAGACAGAGCTGCCCTCAGGTACTCCGTTGTGCCCTACTCTTTAACTCTCGGGGCCTCAGCACTTGCCACAACCTCTGCTTAGCCTCCATCCTTCAGGGCCATGCAGGACCACGGCAGGTGGGCTGGCCACCTCTCCCCAGCATCCTAGAATGCCTGTACTTGCCTTCCACCGTTCCTCTCAGCCAGAGTTACTGTGCAGGGCAACTCTGCCCTTCATCTCAGAAACCACATCACCTCAAGCAGTGCTTGACAGAGCTTTGCAGATGTCTGTGGTATGACTGAGTGACAGAATTCAAGAAATCAGTCCTCTCATCCCAGATCTGCCACTCACTTGCTTCATCTGAATTGTCCTCTAAGGAAAAAGGCATGCATCTACCCCAAAGCTGTCTGTCACCTGCAGCTTCAGTTTGATGTTTGATGGTCCCTGCATGTCTAGCATACGGCCACCATGTGGCAGCAGGGAGCCAGGCACCCTAGGATTCAAGTTGCAAAGGCAAAGGAACGCAAAAGTACTACCTCTTTGTAGCATAAATGCTACTTCATCAAATGTGCCACTCTCGTGTGACAAGCAATTGTGGGTTACCTCTGACATCTGTCGTCAAATTGCTTCTCTTGTCCTATCTCCATATGAATGAAAAGCTGGTCCAACTCAGGGATCAAGACAGAGCTTTGTCTTGTTCTCAAGACAGTACTTTGCACATAAAGCTGTGGTAAGTTTGTGATTTGATAATTAAATCATTACTTTGCTTTACGGCAGAGGAGATTTTGTGCCCAACAGGACATCTGGAATATGGGCCTTGCACATGCTAGGCAAGCACTCTACCAGTGAGCTCCAGCCCCAGCCCTGGAGATATTTTTAATTGTGACAAAGTGGGAGTACTAGTAGGTAAAGGCTAAGTGTCCTACAATGCCCAGGGCAGCCCCCTGGAACAAGAGTTCTCTGGCCCCAAATGTCATGCAGTTGAGATACATTAATCTCCAACAAGTGAGTTTCAAATTCATCTTGCCCACAACAGCACAGCTAGTGAGTGGCAGAATTTGAGCACATTTCCTAACTTCCGGCAGGGGCTCAACCTACCACCCTCTCCCCCAGGCCGTCCCCTCTATCCACTTCCTCGAACATCAAGCAGTCCCAGCATCCTTCCCTGGGTCAGTAGCTAGCTCAGAATCTGTGGGTTTGGAAGAGTCCCAACACATGAACTTGTTTGAAAAACAACTTCTCTGGTAGAATTCAGAGAGGGGGACTTGGAGTCGCCACCTGCTCAACACACCCTACCCTGTGTCCACAGCCTTTTGGCTCCACAGATCATTGCTTTAAAAGCATCAGTTTCATGAGCTAGACAAACCCCTTGGACTATGGAGAAGACAGACCCTGAGAGATAAAGGGACTTCTGAGGACCACTATGGATCCTAACGATGGATCCTGGCCCTCCCCTATTTGTAAACGGACTTACATTTAAAAAAGAAAATAAAAGCAATCACTGCCACCTCCCACTTTCCAAATGATAATCAACTGAGAGAAGCTCCAGGCTCTCTGTGTCCATGGAGGGCAGCAACCCTCCAATCCGGTGAGGAGGATGGAAGGACAGTAGGCTGGGGCTCCTCGGGAGCAGGCCCTCTTTCACCCTTGCATTGTCTATGGTTCTGGTAAACTAGGTGCTTACTAAGTGCATACTAACATGAGAAAAACATGATCTGTGGCAGAATGTGAAGTGGAGACTCTGAAGAGGAGAGTGTGTTAAATGTGGGGCCTGCAACCAAGCTCCCCATGGCCAGGATTGGGTGAAGTCAGGGCCTGGGAGACACAGAAACCTTATCTATAAAACAAGACCCACTGGACTCGGGAGCGGGTGGGGCAGCACCCCACCCCCACTTCCATTCTGCCCCGTGATGGGAACGGGCCTCGTAGGGGTTAGGTGACGTGTTGAAAGTACCCCCTTTGCAGATGGCAGACCAAGGTGTCTGAATTGGTGGTCGTTCTGAGAGAAGGCGAAGCTGGCAGCCGAGAGATGTGTCCCTGTGCTCTGCTCTCCCTGGGCAGGGGAGAAACTCCTTGTGAGAGGTGATCGCGAGACCACAGGAATGCAGGGGAGCCCTGGCCAAGCCAAGCACCCTGGGAACCATCTCGCGCTCCAGCCGACCTCCTCAGAGCGCCTCTCCAACCAGATCCGTGGGCTTTGATGAGCTGCCAGCGTATCTGAACTGACTGTGACCGTGCCCCGTTCCAGGGAAAGGGCCTCACCACCTCCCTCGGCTATCACTCCTTCAGCCTGGCCTGGAACTAGCTAAGGGCAGGGGCTCCACTCCAAGAACTGAGACCCTGCAGAAACCAAGGCTCACGTGGCCAGGCCTGCCCACTGGCTGAGGGGAAGGATGCTGGGCCATCTTGGTTTCAAAGGAAGTGGATAAAGAAGACATCCTGCCAGAGAGGGCGGTAGACAGGGTTCCAGCTGGAAGTTAGGAACCCTGCTCTCTTCCTTGAATTCTGCTACTCACTAGCTGTGTGGTCTTGGGCAAGTCACTTCCCATCTCTGAGCAGCCATTGCTTCATCTGTAAAATCAGGGCACAGGCTAGATGGTCTTTCAACCGCCATAGGAAACCAGTCACAAAGCTCCCCAACCCACAGTCACTCACTTAGCAAAAACCTAAAGATTCTTTGTGGAAGCAGCTGTTGCTACTTACAACTCACGATGCTGATCATCCCTCCCTGTCCAAGTCTAGCTCAGATCCTATGTCTCCCTCATGTTCCAGAACTCTTTGGGCTCACCAGGCCTTTCCCTTCTCTATTGCCCTATGCCCTCCCTCCTGCCCTGGGGAAGGCTTGCTCTTCCGAGAATGCCAACCCCCTTGCTTCCCTGGCACATTGCTCATGATCCTTTTTGCCAGGGAACTGGGCTTGGTGGATCCACTCCCAACTCCCCTCTCTGCCTGGTGGAGGCCAGGCTTCCATGACCTCGCTGCAGCCCTATGCATCTCCCGACGTAAGCTCTCCTTTCTAGTGAGATGGCTTGTTCATTAGAATGGACCCTAAGATCCCCAAGACAAGGACTTGCCCATCCGGAGCCTGCTACAAAACTGGGAAGATGCTCCACAGGCGCTGTGAAGGAAGGCAGCGATTTGGAGGTCACTGCTACCTGTGAGTACTCCCAGCACCCTGGACCTCTCTGACTTCAATTGGTCATCCGCATGTTGTGTGCTTTATCTCTTCTATGAGACTGGGGCCCTTGTGGGAAGGCTCTGCTTCTTCCACCACCTTGTTTTATTTTGCTGTCAACATGTTAGTTGTAAATACAATATATGTTTGTGCAAAATATACAAGCAATACAGGTGTGTGAGTAAAGAGCGATAGTAAACAGAAACTGCCAGTAGCTGTAGGGATGCATCCTCTCAGAAGGCAAGTCCTACTGTCTGCTGTGCATTTTAAACATTACACACACATACATGTACACACACATATAGGCAGCCCTCTGTGTCCATGAGTTCCACAACCACTGATTCAAACAACCACGGAGGGAAAATGTTCTAAAAAACTGTGCTGGGTGTGGAGGCACATACCCATACCCCAACAGCCATGGAGGCTGAAGCAGGAGGATCACAAGTTTGAGACCGGCCTGAACAACTTAAGGAAGCTGTCTCCTCAAAATAAAAGATAAAAAGGGCTGGGGGTGTAGCTCATGGGTAGATTGCCCCTAGTTTCAGTCCCTAGTAACAACAACAACAACAACAAAAACTTTACTGAATGTGTCATTTTCTTGTCATTATTCCCTAAACTATACAATATAACAACTATTTGCATAGTATTAACATTGAATAGGTATTACAAGTCATCTCGAGGTGATTTAAAGCATGAGGGCAGATGTGTGTAGATTATGTATAAGTACTACACCATTTGATGAGGAACTTGAGCATCTGAGGAGTCTGGTGTCCACAGAGCATCTTAGAACCAACCCCCACAGACACCGAGGGATGAGCATATGTGATTCTTACTGTAACAGGTCATTCTTTGAGTTCTCATTCACAGAGAAAACTGTAGGATAGAGTAGGAGTTAAGAGCAGAGGATCCCCAGGGCTAAAATCTGTTACAGGGTGCAATTTGTTTAGAATGGTAGCTGGCACAGAGGAAATGCTCAGGAAACATCTGCTGTTATTATTAGCTAGAGTCTTTGCCTCCTCTGTGCTTAGTATATTGCACTTGTGTGATAATGAACAAAGAAATACTTCAGAAACACCTCAACCTCTGGTTACTAGGTGGGAACTGATAATTGTCCCTAGTGCTGACTCTCTGAAGCTTCTCACCTCTTGGAGGTACCTGAGTATTCCATTGCTGGAACTCGAGCTCTGACTCCAAGCCTTTGGTGGAAGGGATGGGCCTCCCTCCAGACCACCACCTTCCACCACAACTGATTATCTAGGGATGGACACCTAATCTGGAGAAAATTAATCCACTGGCTGGGCAGTAACCCATCAGATTTTTCCTCTAAGAAATTTGAGCAAAAAGACATAAAGGCAATGCTAAGCCCATGAACTTCAAGGTTATTTAGAGACAGGGCCAGGGTGGTCATTTTTGACAATGTGGATCCTACTGGCTAAGAAAGCCAGGAGAAAGGGGCAGGACCTCGTGAGAACTGTGGGAAGGGAGGCAGTCATAGGAGGCCAGGCAGAGAATGAGAACGGCTGCTTCAACCCTGATTGGTGGTCCTGAGGCCTGACTGTGTCTCCTGAGGTCCTCTGACGTTCTTTCCCTGACCTCTCTTGAGCTGGTATTGCTTTAGCGGGTTTCTGTCCCTACAACCAAGGTGGCCACAGCCTCAAGGTCTTCAGTGAGCTGTCGGGCATCGTGCCCTTTGCACTCTCTCCCACCCCACCCTGTCTTGTTTACTCGTCTTACTTTGAGGCCTTTCTATGGCTGGCTTTTCACAGGACATATGAAGTAGAATTTAATTCCAGGGAACTCATAAAATTCTTGAAGTTGAAAGTAGAGAATTATTTTTGGCTTCGAAAGGGTAGAAGAGGTGAGGGAAAGGAAATGGAGTTCCATGAAAGAGAATCACCTTTCTCCACACCTCATCCCTCTTGCTGTTGAAGTCGCCTGTGCCTGGGATGTCCACCAGCACCACCCCTTCTGGAATCAACGCGGATCTGGGGAGGGTCACTTCCACGTGTTTGATCAAGGGCCAGATCCGTATTTCAGCTGCTTCTTGGTCCTCATCCCTCCCCTGAGTCCGGATGTAGGGGTCGAGCTTGACAGACAGTTCCCCTGCCTGAGAAGAAGGACACAGTCACGCACCAGTTGTGCTTCCAGTGATTTCTCCCGGGTCAGCCGGGACGCAGGTCCACCTCACAAGAGGCATTGCCAGGCCAATGGATGTCGGGAGGCCCACGATCTGCTCTGCAAGGGCTTTGAAATGTTTCACCCATCTGACTTCTACGTGTGCCCATCAAGTGTTTAAAATATTTTGACAGAATCACATATATTGCACTTTAATTATAATGCAAAAAATCTAAGGAAATTTAAATTTGTAAATATGTAAGTAGCATTAAATATTTAAGGATTTGCTTTGTTAAGCAGGGGATAACTGAACATTAAATGATAGGACAAATGTAAGCAACTATTTTTATTTTGTGTGAAAATCACAAGGTTTATAAATAGAAGAAGAAGAATTTAAAGATGAATCTTAAGAAACAAGAAAAATTAGGTTTTTAAATGTAAAACTTGAATAAACTGGAATGTGGCTCCCACAAATATTTTGTTTTAAAAGAGGAAACTGAATTTTAAAGTAGTAAAATCAGTACGGATTATAAAGTGAGAAAAGTGTCTCTCTTCTCATTAGCCATCCAAGACCCATCCTGTCCCTCATTCACGCAGCACAATCCCGAGTCTTCCTCTGCCTGTCTAGGGAGGCAGGGGAGGAAGATGGGTCTAAGCCAATCAAGACAAGCCTGCTTCCTGCCTTCGATCGGCCACCCTTCAGCTAGGAAAGACCACGTGGTTCCCTTCTACATAATGAAATCAACACACACACATTTGTGCAGGGCGTTTGTGGGGAAGATTTTACTTCCTAATGAAAGGGGAGATGTGGTTAGTGCCGGCTTTTCCGACTTCTTTCCATGGGCTAGCTGTGAAGTCCAGCGCTGACATCAGTACAACCTCATGAAGGCCAAGGACCCCAAGAGAGGCTGACCTTGACCTTGCTGAGCCTCTCAATCAACCCGGGACCCCACTAACTACAGGCTTCTTAATGAGAAGATGAAAAACCCCTATGTGTTTAAATTATTATACAGTTCTATTTTTTATCATTTGCAGCTAAATAGCATCCCTAACTAATCCCTAACTAACTATAAACAGTATTTTCTGTACAAAACCTCCTCCATTCAGATGCTAAAAACTTCTATTCAACAGCCATAGGGAATGAAAGATAACTAGGGTCATGAGTAATTCTGATTCAGGTATCAATTTATTTCTAATAAAAACACTATACCTTGGGTAAGTCCTCTTAATAAATTCACAGTTACAGTTAAGACTCGTGATAAAATGAAGAAAACAAGTCTGAAAGCTCCCTACCTCTTCTGCCTTGAGGGTGATGACTCTGGAGGTGGGGATCTTCCCTTTGGGCTTCGCCCTTAGCAGGTCCTCATAGTCCTTCCTTTCTGCCCCGGCTCCGTAGACTACCTGTAGCTTCTGGACAGCCTCCTCCACGGCACCATCCCCGTCCCATGGGTCCACGGCCTCCCCGCCCGGCTCCTCTGTCCTGTGCAGGAGTTTAGTCAAGTTCTTCAGCTCTTCCTTCCACTCCTGCCAAGGCAGAGGTGGAGAATCCAGTAACAGGAGGAGTGTGCTACCCTGTGCAGGGCTGGGGGCTGCACCATCAGGATATCTCAGATCAGCTACCACGCCCCGGGCTGTGTGCATGAGGAAACAGGGCCTCAGGGGGAAACAGCTGGTCCAAAGTGACATAAGGAGCTTTACAGGACCCAGTCCGGAACCATCTCATGCCACTGAGCTTCCTCATTCCACCATACATCCTTTCCATTCAACAAAGTACAGGGACTATGAGACAGTGAGGAGGAAAAAAATATCAGGGAAAAAGAGAGGAGGAAGAGAGGAGGAAAAGAGGGAGAGAAGGCAAGGAGAGGGAGAAGAAGGGTGGGAGGGAAGAGGAGGGGGGCACACTTGCCTGGTCAGAGAGAAGGTAGATTTTGGCCTCGTATTGCTCACAGCAGCCTGAGCTCACTTGGACAATACATGAAGTGCATATGCTTTCTCCAGATACTGGTAGAAACATGGCCTGCTGGATGATGGCATTGATCAGGGAGCTCTTCCCAGCCCCAGTGCTTCCAAATAAGCCAATGTAGATGGGGTCCACTGATGGCTTCTCAATCAAGGCAAGAAGCCTGTTTCTGTATTAATTGTAAAATGTACATTTTTGTGATCATCCACATGCAGTGGGGAGACCATCAGAACCGAATGCAAAGAAACCGAGTTCTAATACTGGGCAAGACACTGCATCCTCCAAATCGCTTCTCTGTCCTTGGTCAAAGGAAAAAATTATTCTCTGTTTGCTACACAGAGTGGGGGCGGGCAGCAAATGAAACTAGGCAAAAATACTGGGTAAAGATAATTCTGTACATAGGTGAGGCACCTTGTTTGTGTTCAATAGAAATTACAATTCTTGTCCCTAATAAAACTTATGTAGAGGCAAAGCAGAATTAGGAGCAACCCAGAGTCTTACTGAGCAGGAGATATTATACTTTAGGCACATCTCAAGTCCCTCAAGTCAGCTCCAAATGTATAGTGGGGGGCACTGGCTCAGAGTCACATAGCCTGGGTCAGATTCAGGGCCCTTTCACTTGCCAACAGCGTGACTTTGCTCAGTGTATCAGCCTCTCTGAACCTCAATTTCAGTAACATGGGAAGATCAAAATAGGTTCCATTTTTATAGGTGTGTTGAGGGGTTGAAATGAGCCTTCATATGTGTAAAATATTTAGCAGATCACCTGGGGCAGGAACAGAGCAACGAACAGCAACTATCAGTGATAATAATAATAATGGCCCACAGATACAGAAACTCCCAGCCTTCTTTGCTTAGTATCTAACTAAAAACTTTTTCTCATGGAGAAGGTAAAATACCCAAGTCTTTTAGGGAAAGGCCCCAATGCCTGAGTTGAGGGTATGGATTTCAACTCACATGAGGTACTTGACTCCGTTAGGAATGCTGTCGTCCAAGAAGACACACTGGAGAAGTTTCTGGTAAGTGTTGCTCAAAACCCTTCTTGTCCGTGACTCCAATTTCTCATCTGGAACCAATAGAAATGTATTATCTGGGATGTGCCTGGCAGGGACAAAGTATTAGGTCTCCAAAAGAGGAGTCCACTGAATACTGCAGAGAGGAGGAAAGAAGTGAATGAGAAACCATTTACACTAGAGAGCAAGGGAGCCACGGTGGAGATTATCACAAGTTACAGCACTGATTTTGACAACTCCACAGGGCCAGCCTGTCTGCAACTCCTAATTAGAAGCTGTCACGGCTTTGCCATGGGCTTTAGGGCCTTCTAGATTCTTCTCTCCTGTGATCATAAAAAGACCAAAATGCAAGAACACCATACCAACACCCACTAAAGCACCAAATTAACCATTTTCACAGTCTTTGTTCTAACCATAAAGAGGTTATTTTCACAACAACACCCCCTCTCCCAGAGCAACCTGGAGACAGTTGTCAAGTTACACATCTCTGCCGATCCATGTGAAGGTCTTTCATCTTCTTGTAAAGGAAGATCCAGGTTTTGGATACTCACATTCCTTAAGAGCACACTGCTCTGCTGAGGGAAAGGCTCGGAATCGCTGGTTTGGACATGCCCGTCGTCTTTTCTTCATTGGTTCTTTAAATACATCATCGTCAGCTAGAGGGAAGCAGAGATTATACAAAGTTATAGATCTGGGGTACGGGATCTTTGCCTCACCTCGCTCACTACTGCCCAGACTCGGAGACACTAAGAGAGGACTTTGGCCAGCAGCTCTGTCTGCCCAAAAGCTCATTTGGAACAGGATGCTGTGGGCTCATCCCATTTGGTTCCTAGTTCTCAGGATTTTTTTTTTTAATCCGATTCCAAAATGTAACATTCAACATATCTCCCCAGATGAAAAACATCTACTAGGAAATTTTCAGAAACCAAAGTGGCTAGACATTCTTTACCACATATCAACTTTTAGGAAACCAACCAACTATGGGGAAAATCCCAAGGCAGTGCTAAGTATGAGTGAAGAAAGGCCTTTTCAGACTTGATCAGAAGCAGAATGTGGGGGGAATCAGGGGCCAGGTACCCAGGGTAAATAACCTCTCCTGAGCCGCAGCTTCTTCATCTGTAAAACAAGAGAGCTGAGAAACATGTGAGCGTTGGAGGAGCTTGGGACAGTGCTGTACCAGATGGGTACCTCTGAGAGAGTACATTGTGGGGAACTTTTCCTCTTCTTCACCTGGAGACATTAGCAGCTACCTCCTTCCACAGGCAAGAACAGATATCATGAGAGGCAGGTCTTTGTAGTTCTGCAGAGACTCACTCATTCAAGGTTTTTCCCTTGGTTATAAAGTGGAAGGTTGGTAAGGCCCATTACCCAAAAGAAAGTTTAATCAAAAAGTTGTGGTGGGGGGTAGGAAACACCTTGGTGGTGGTGTTTACCTGGTTAGGGGTTAAAGTTGTTGGTAACAGTCCTAACTCAGTGCTTCTGGGGCTGGCTTGTGCCTTAGGAAATAGCTATGGGGTAAACTAGAAGACTTGATCCCCAAGAGACATAACCCTCTAAGCTTATATAAAGAGGGCTCCAGGCTCCAAAACCGAATGTGACCTACAAAGGCCATTTTCCCTGAAGAATTCCACTAGGGACCCAGGATGGCAGCTGAATCAGAAGTCTCAGCCTCTGTCCTAGGTTCCAGATGTGCGTCTCCCAGATGCCTCATGCAGCTCCAACCATTCAGCTTTGTAAATTCCAGCACCCATCCTGCTATATCCAGAACCAGCCCACACCCCACAGAGTATTCTAGGGCACAGCCATGTATTTGCCAAAGACTGAACCTCTGCCACCTCCTGCTCATGCAGGGACTGTTGAAAGAGCTTGTAGTTTAGACCTTGTGCCTCAGACATCTCACTCCAAGATTAAATTCAACTGGAAGAATTCACCCTGGCTCAGGTTAAGGACCAAGTGGTTGCTGGCTCAGTGGCTGGAGAGGAAGAGGCAGAGAAGAAAAGAGCATGCTATTCAGGCACCTGGGCCTGCTGCAGCACAGCCTGTTTCAAAAGGCAGTCAGTGCCAGAATGTCACCTCCACCTGTGTGGGAAAGTATGCGGAATGATATCCACTTTGTAACTCACTGACTGTCTTGTGTAATCTATGTTTGCATAGTCTCTTATCCACATGTGACAAGTGACAAGCCCATATATCCAGGGCCCTTTTTTCAGCTCTGCAGTGACTGGCAATTAATCTGATAAGAGACTGGAAGCTTATTTATCAGCTAAAGCAAAGGCTAAGAAGTAGATAAAATAGCATGATTTAAAACGCTTTTTAAAAATTTTCCCAAATGAAAAACTGCCCGGAAAGGAGAAAGTATTGCATCCTGGACTCATAGTATTTGTATGGATAGTATTGAAATATTAAATTGTAACTTGAAATGTATTGGCCTGAACTTGGATCATAGCTCTTACTGTTCCCTTTTATTGCTCAGGCAACCATTGTCCTTTCCAACATTCTTTTATACCGAATTATCCTAGGAAAGACAGTAGGAGGGAAGGGAGACAGGACAAAACAAAAACAAAAACAAAAACCAGCCTACTGCTGCTGTTACTTCTGGCTGCCACAAGGTGTCACATTTGAAAACTGATCCCCAGCAGCCCGACAGAGGCAGGTTCATTGTTGATCCATACCATTGCCAGAGGCCATCTGGATCTTCCAAGCAAAATAATCCCACTCCTCAATGCTAAATTCAACCAAATGGATCCCAGAGTTGCAGTTTCTCCTGTTTGGAGGCTCAGCCATGTTTCAGGTGCTGGCCACTACCCTCCGGACCTGAAGACTTGGCTTCCCTTACCCCTGAGCTCTTTCCACAGGAAGGAAGAAGCATTCCTCCATAAATCTCAAAACACAACTGATGATAACCCCATTTTCTCCACAGGGAGGTGTGAGAAAGGTGACAAGACTCACCCTTTAAAAAGTAACCCAAGAGGCCTACATCTCTGCTTGTAAGGAAAGCCACTGACATTCCAAGGGCCCTATCTTTCCCACTGCAAGAGAGGCTATCTTCCGAGGGTCCTAAAAGATGGTTTTTGGAACTTTCTTTTTTAAAAAGGTAGGAAACCCCACAAACTTAATTGCCAGTCAAACAATTCACTTCATTATGAATAGGCTATTTTAGATATCGTTGAAATAATGGACATTCATTCACTATTAAAACTTGTCAAGAAAAAGAGAGTATGACTGAAGAGCAAGGAGTGATGGAGATGGTTAGACACAGTCCCAGTCATTGCCTTTGACCAGGCAACAGCAGTCAGTTCCTGGGGCTCCATCAGAGGACACCACCGCAGGTGTCTTACCTGGGTGTGGCCCGGGCTCTGTTTCTGCCATTTCTTGTTATGTATGTGAAATCTTCCTTTTGTCCACCTGGGAGAACTGACCTAAAAGGACATACAAAGTACAAGGGGAAAAAGCAGCAGACATTAAGAATACAAAAAGCAGAAACTAAGAATACGTAGATCTGTTTGTGCTTTGTTTCCCTCACTGGATTTCAAGCTCTGTAAAAGTAGCACCCATTCAATCTTTGAAAACCTGGTGACACCTAGTGCCAACGACACTTGTCTTAAATATGACATCAGCGTGGGATCAATAGTTTCCTTTCATACTTGTATCTTTGAAAGTTTAAGCTGATGTTGCCTGTGATCTTTAAGACAGAGAATGAACCTCTGGAGGCCAGAACTTCGCAAGTGAAGTTGCAGGGCTTTGTGCCCAGGGTCCCAGAGAGGTGTACCCTGACCCTTTATGCCAACGCCGTTCAGTTCCAGAGAGCCTCAGCAAGAATCTGGGA
The DNA here is from genome assembly GCF_902686455.1 of Sciurus vulgaris. Lineage (NCBI taxonomy): Eukaryota > Metazoa > Chordata > Mammalia > Rodentia > Sciuridae > Sciurus > Sciurus vulgaris. Next base: position 9,685,667 of record NC_136465.1, on the reverse strand, counting down.
GGTTTAGAACACCAGATGCTCCTATGGAGTTTCCCTGGGGGCTGTTGAGTAGGGAGGAGAGACACAGTAACTGGGTTCTATGGACCTTCTTCACCACCCCACCCCCACCAAAGGACAGCCCTACTGGGGGGCTACGAGCAGCCCAGAGGCATGGAGTATCTGCAGTGAGGAGAGAGTCACCTCCAAAGGAGGTGCCCCGCCCATTGGCAGACAGGGCACAGGCATGGAGGGAGAGCCATGGACCCTAGAGGCTCAGACGGGAGGGCACACACCTAGTGGGTGGGAATACACTATGATGGAGCTTCTTGGTCCCCACCCATAGAGAGGAATGTGGGGGACACAAGTAGGAAGCACTCAGAGTGCTCCCCATATCTGCTGTTTCTGTTGAGAGCACTCAGCCGTGTATTTCAAAAACAGAATCACCAGCCCTTAAACTATGCAAAATTCCTCCCAAAGTGTCAACCTACACTCGTCCCACAAGCTGTTAGGGGGACTGTCTCATTTACACATTAACCCCAAATTAAAATCACAACCCATCTGTTGAAACTGGCTAAGCTGGTGTGCTGGTTGACTGTGGTCCAGGCTCCTGCCACACGCTAAGTCCTGAGCCTCAGGTAGAGGGTTTTACCTCTCCACTCCTCTCCTGCAGCACCCGCTCAGGTCACCCCACATCCCTGATGGTTCTCCAGGGCACGGCATCCCGCGACCTGCCAAGCCTCTTAGCCTCAGTCAGGTGCCCTTCCCCCTTCTTCTCAGTGAATTTCTATTCCTCAAGATCCTGTTTTGGCATTCCCTCTGTGATATGGTGCCCGAATTCAATCATTCCCCTTGAGTCCCACTGCCCCACAGACAGCTCTCTTATAATGTTGACCGTGCTTTCTTTATTTCTCCTCTTTATTGAACCATCAGTTATTAGAATTCAGGGGATTGCACTTTTTTCAACATTGCAGTTCTATCAAGAAGTGCATGACTGTCAGTAAATGCTGAACGGACGAATGAATGAATGAATAAATGAATGAAAAATAATGGATCAGATTCCACACCAAAGGATGTTTAAAAAACAGATTCATGGGCTGGGGTTGTAGCACAGTGGTAGAGCACTTGCCTCGCATGTGTAGGGCACTGGGTTCCATCCTCAGCACCACATGAAAATAAATAAATAAAATAAAGGTGTTGTGTCCATCTACAACTAAAAAATAATGTAAAAATTTAAAAATAAATAACAAATTCATTTTTGACATGGTTAGAGTTCTGCCTTAGAGAGTAAAGCAGCAGGTATGCAAATGGAGCAATAATCAGAGAGAGGACTGCTCAGGAACTGGGAATGCTGGACCTGAGGAAGGGAAGACACAGGCAGAGGCAGAAGACAGGAGGGACTTCAGGGTGGTTTCAAATGCGTCACCCAGAGCAGCATGAATGAGAGGTGATGCCTCAGTTTCATGGCTCCAGAAGGGTAGAACTAGACCCCCAGGTGGAAGGTAACAGAAAGCACTTTGGCCCAATATTCTCAAGTTCAGTAGTTCCCCCTTAATCTGTGATTTGTTTTCCAAAGTCTCAGTTACCTACAGTTAATTATAGCCCCAAAAGTATTAAATGGAAAATTCCAAAAATAATCAATGCTTAAGTTTTAAATTACACACCATTTGTGAGTAGCATAATGAAATCTGACACTGTCCAGCTCTATCCTGTCCAGGACATGAGATCCCTTTGTCTGGCATACCACTGCTGTATGTGACACCTGTCCACTAGTCACTTAGCAGCCTTCTTGGTTATCAGATCAACCACTGTGGTATCTCATTGTTTGTGTTTAATCCTTGTTTTACTTAGTAATGACCCCAAACTGCAAGAGTAGTGATGTGGGCAATTCAGGTAAGCCAAAAAGAAGCCACAGAGTGCCTCCTTTAGTGAAAAAGTAAAAATAAATATGGTATTTTGAGAGACAGAGACCACATTCACATAACATTTAGGACAGTAGATTATTATAATTGTTCTATTTTTATTATGTTATTGTTGCTAATCTCTTACTGTGTCTAATTTATAAATTAAACTTCGTCATAAATATGTACTTATAGGGAAAAAAAACAGTCAATGTAGAATTCAGTGCTATCTGTGGTTTCAGGCATCCAGTGGCAGTCTTGGAATGAATTCTCCAAGGATAAGGCAGGATTACTATAATCAAAGCTGTCCAAAATGGAACGAGATCCCTTAGAAAGTAATGCATTTCCTGCCACTTAAGGAGTCTGAACAGGAAACCTATGACCATCTGGTAATGGTATTGGATGAGATGAATCTTAGGGCTTCTTCAACTCTCAAGAGTCTAAGTTTTTGAAGTGTTCCCCAGAGAAGCTGATAATGGAAGTACTCTACGAGGTTACTACATTTCATAAGAAACATGACAATTTCTGGTTTGAAACACTCAGAAATGCTGAACGGCATCAAAGCCTAGGTGATTGAGGAGATAAAAAGGATGGAAGAGCTATCACATGGGCAAACCTACCATCATGTCTATCCATAACTACAGAGTTAGGAATTAACAAAGAGATCTGTTGTTTCCTGAAGACGGCAGCTCAAAGCCATTGTCACATAAAACGTGAGGCATTATATTATCACAGTGGACACTGATGATAAAATAAAACATATGGTCTTGCTAGTGGTAGACATATGGTCTACTTTGTAGACCTCCAGGAAAACTTCTATCCTGGAATTCATATGTCAGGAAGAACCAGTGGGGCCAGACGAAGCCCCAAAGAATGAATCAACTGAAGTGATAAGCATTACCACCAGACCACCATCGAATTAAAGAAATATTTCAAGTGAGAACACAGAATCTTGAGAGTTGAATAAAATGTGATCTTGAGACTGAGGCCCTTCAATCTGAGAGGGATGTGAATCAAAGCGCATAAAAAGTACTAAGAGTTGAGCAGAGAATCAGATGTGCTCACTGAATTCTGGGATGAAGGTAGTGGTTTGGCTCCTTTCAGGGTCATAGGAACTTCACTTCTCTGACTTCATTTACTAAATCGACAGAATTCAAAAGCCAGCAAAGGTCATCAGCATGTAGCTAGCTGGAGTTGGATTGGGTTTAGCTGCTTCCAGTGGAGCTACCAAATCATAAGCACCAATCAAACCAAAGCAGCACCCACCAAACCAGCCCATAAATAGCATGTAACCCCTAACTGAAATCTGAGAAAATGGAAATTGTTTGAGATGTGGTTGTAAAGAACTGGGCTTCAAATTCCTTCAAATGTTTGAAGACCGGCAGGAAAGGGTCATCTGACAAGTCATGACACTGGAGAATGGAAACGATATCATTTACAAAAAGGGAAAGGAGGTAGAAAGAAATTAACAACAGATGCTTAAAAAGGAAAACCAATAGATAAACAGGGGAGGTAGCTTGGTATAGTTGCTCAGTATGGAGTCACTGGGTTGAACTAAACAATGTGATGGGAAGAGTAATCAGACAAATCAGAGGTGGCACCTTTTATTTCTGGTATTGCCACCAATAAAATAGAGCTGTAGGACTGCAGACAAATCATTTGATCACTCTGGGCCTCAGGTTTCCCGTCTGTAAATGAAAGGTTAAACTAGTCCTCACAATGGAAAGTTCTAAGATTTAAACAAGTGCTAAGAATGGAAATTCTCATTTTAACATGTCATTTGTTATGGAAACTAATAATGTATCAATGATTAGGGTCTTCTATGTAGCACAACTGAGAAGACTATAATGTCAATTCGTTGTATTAAAGGAGAAAGTGACCTACAGGTGCATCGTTCCTCCTTAGATGATGCTGGAGTCCACTTCCCTGCAGAGCAGAAAGTAATGATAGTGCATATCATGCAAATTTGGTTCTGTAGAGAAGCAATAGGAAACAGACAGTCCAGACTTACTGCTCAGTCAGGCAAGGTTCTGCAAGTGTGGTTTATTCCACTTGTATTTCAACTATGTGGTTAGCACTTCAGTTTTGCTTTTAGTACTTATTTACATTCATGTGCACTGAGCCCAAGAATAGCATCTTTTTGGGGGGGACGGGGGTACTGGGGATTGAACTCAGGGGCACTCAACCACTGAGCCACATCCCCAATCCTATTGTGTATTTTATTTAGAGACATGGTCTCACTGAGTTGCTTAGCACCTGGCCATTGCTGAGGCTGGCTTTGAACTTGCAATACTCCTGCCTCAGTCTCCTGAGCTGCTGGAATTACGGGTGTGGGCCACCATGCCCGGCCCAAGAATAGCATCTTTCAATGAGACTCTGCAGGTTTAGCTAGATATGGGGAGGTTGTTCAGAACTGGCTTCCTGTTAAGTAATTGTGACTCGGGGATGTTACTCTCGCTTCTATCATCTCCCTTCTCTCTGTTGCTTACCATCTTTTTCCATACGGAAAAGTAACAAAGGTGACACAGATGCAAGTCATCCCTATGCTAAAACAGCTGTAGACACTGGACTTAAATAAAGAAGGCTTAGGCCCCTTCTTGTAGGGATATGGACAATGAGGCCCAGGGAGGGGAAGGAACAGGTCCTAGGGCATGTATCAAGGTCATGGCAATGAGGACTCAGACTCGGGGTTCCTGGGGGCAAGGCCAAAGTCCTTTTCATTACACTAAGAGTTCTGTAATAAATACTACTCAAAACCTCTGGAGCGTGGGCACAGGGGAATGAAGGGAGAAGTGCCCACAAGTGAGGGTTCTCTCAAATGACTGACAAACATGTTTCTTGGGGATGAATGTTGTTGAGAAGGAGGAAGAAAAGCAACCTGAAAAACAAAATTGTACATAGGGACTCAAAGTGAAGCTACTGCCTGCAAACTCTAAGATGCCCTTGGGGTACCGAGAGAGAGAGAGAGAGAGAGAGAGAGAGAGAGAGAGAGAGAGAGAGAGAGAGAAGGGGAGAAGGGTCAGGGAAATACACCTTCACTGCATTTGCTCTGTTTGATGCAGAATTGAATGTGCTTATTGCAAATTACAAACATTCTGTTCTTTTACTTTCTTTGAGTCAGAATCTTCTTACTCTACCTTGCTCCCATTATTAGCCCTTCCCAACATTAATCTTATTTTTCTTTTCATTTCTATTATTTCCCTCAAAGTGGCACTAATAGGGAAAAAATTAAATGCTTAAATTGGCAAAGTCTCTTTGGGGGGCATTTTGGTTTTTAACACTGGCATATTTCCGCCTTTTAACAAATAGGTAAGTTCTTGGTACGCAGTAAGCACTGGGTAAGTATTTGTTGAACAAAATTCATCTTTAAAATACATCTTAGGTGTAAGATTCATAATGGTAGGAGTTATATTTATTTTATTCATTTGTTCATTCTTTCAACAAATATTGGCTGAGTGGTTGGGGTGCTGGGGTACAGCAGGGGAGCAGCACACAGGATCACCTTCCAGTCTCAATGGTATTCTGAACACTGCTCAGGACATTGAGTCAGGATACTTATATTTCATATTTCAAGGTAGCACTGCCTGATTTCTCTGAACCCCAGTTTCTCCAACTATGGCGTGGGAATGGTGAAAACAGCCCTATCAGGAGTTTCTTGTGATAATGTATGGAACAATGGTCTGTGGGCATTTAAGCACTTGTACAACTGCTATTTCTAGAATATGTTGTAAAGGCAGCTAAACTAGAAATCAGTCCTAGTATTCACTAGGGCTGGATCTATTTAGTTTGGCAGGGGCAAATGCCACTTTCACTGGTAAACTGACTCCCCTTCTTGTCCCCACTGATCAATCACTTTGAGGAGGCTATCCCATGTTCCCTGGAGGTTCTGGTCAAGTTTCATCCTCCTTCAACAGGGAGTAAGGCTAAAGAATGAAACAGAGAACAGGAGATTCTTCACAAAATGATGGAACATTGATAAAATTGAGGACTTATTTCCTTTCTTTTTAAGTTTTAGGTTTTGGTTTAAGTACCTTTGTTGTGTGGGCAACTGTTGGGTTAAACACTAATCAGTGCCTCGGAAAGCTCATGTAAGAGAAGGACTCTAAACAATGTGCTAAGGAAGGAATGGAGAGAGGAAGCTGGCCACCTCCCTGGTCTCCAGCCTAGAGGTCAGCATCAGAGCAGAGTAACCCTGGTGGTAGAGTAAAGGAATGTATTCCCAAACCTCTGAAGAGCTCCGTCGGGCGGTGGGCATGCAGTCTGTCCTAGAACTTCCCCCTGCTTACAGAGCGCCCTCCTGGTGTCCTGGCCTGTGGCCACCCAGAAGCACATGAGTAAGAAAATGTCCAAAACCTCTTGGTTGAGTCTTCTAAGTTCTTTCTTTGGGATCAGTCAACATTGTGCTCGGGGCAACTGCTGCCCTGGGAGGAACAGCAACATTTCTTAACCACCTTATTGGACATTGTACTGTTCTTCCAAACTAGGGATGAACCAAAGGAGCAATTTAAACATGCTAGGTCAGAAGCAAAGGGTAAAACAAGAACCTCCACACCCCTAAAGGAAAAGGGGTTTGTTTTGGCATAAATACATCAGGCAACACATTGGGCATTAGCAGATGGCCACCAGAGGCAGTCAGAGAAGAAGAGGCACTGGGGTGGAGGGCTGGCAGGTTTTTCTCCAGCCTCCTCTCTGTGTGAATTGGTGAGTAAATAAGGAGGTTTTTTTTTTTTTTTCATGACATACTTTATCAGTTTCTAAGATCCAAGTAATTTACGCAATACTCCACCCTCCAGGAGGTGGGGTACAACTCCCCGGGCTCAGGTGCGAGCGTAGACCTTCCTTCCAAAGAGCACAGTATGGAAGTAGCAGGAAAGTAACTTGGACAGTGGAGAGACTTGACCAGCACTATTCAGTCAGGTGACCAAGGTCAACACCAATGGTCACAGATCACAGTCATGGTAAGCACCCTCCATACAATGTTATGAGAACAACATGCTACTTCTGTGATCTTCCTCTCCAACCCAGAACTCCAGGTAATCATGAGAAAATGATCAGAATGCCCACAGAGGAGAATCCTACACAATGTCTGACCGGCACTCCTCAAAACTGTCAAGGTCATAAAAAACAAGCAACGTCTGAGAAAACGTTACAGCCAAGCAGAGCCTAAGAAGACACAACTAAATGCAATATGGTATCTTAGGTGGGGGGCAGTCCTAGCTTAGAAAAATGATATTAGATACAAACAAACTTGAATAATATAGGCTTTAGTTAATAATAATGTACCTGTATTGGCTCATTACTTATAACAAATTGTACCACAGTAATATAATAAGGGAGTAGATTATGTGAGAATACTCTAAACTATTTTCTTAATTTTTCTGTAAATCTAAAAGGATTCTCTGAAAAGTCTCTTTTTTAAAAATATCAACAAGTTACAGTGTGAATCATATAAGAGAAACAACTTACCAGATGTTACTGAATAGAAAAAAACAAAAATCTCTTTCTGCTTTCCTTCTAGGAGTCCACAAAGAAGATCAGGGCAGCGGCTGTGCCTTGGTACAGTTATTCAGAACCGGTTATATAAGAAGTACGTGGCCCTGCCGCCTGTCAGGAACCCACATTTACACAATAGAAGTGAAACTAACTTGCCATCCGCAGGCTCTCCACCACAGTCTCCTCCCTCACAGGACACATGCTATTTTCTGCTTTCATATAAACTTAAATTACATGAACAGGGGCTCATGTACCCTTCTCTGCCCTCTTTCTGTAAACAGGCAGAGCTTAGTCCTTTTCTTGTTTAAATATATCACAGTATCCACCCTGCAGCAATCTTTCTTGGAGGATGAACCCTATTCTGATGGATCTGGCTCACTAGAGCAGAATGGCAAACGTCCCAGTTGCAAGAGAGATAAAGAGCTGGTTCCTCGACACCCAAACAAGAGACATGACTGGGAGAGATGGAGAATATGAGAGGGTTAAAATAAACCAATTCTTGACCCAAAGTCCTAAAGTTCACCCAAAATAAAATCCATAAAAAACAAAATAACACTGGATTGTTTGATAAGAGAAATGGACAGCAAGCCACTTTAAATAATACTTTCTGGAACTTCAGTTTTAAATCCATGTTTTTAAGAACAAATATTCTTAAAGTACTGTCCAGTAGAGAAGAGAGGAAAAGAAAACCTATTCCACAGTGCCGTGTCTGAGAACCAAACAGTGCCCCTGAGTACAGGGAAAAAGACTTAGAACCTTCAGTTTGGGGTAGTGTGTTACCTTTAAGGACCAACTCGCTCATTCCCAGGACACCTCTCAGGGACTCTAGGTGTGTACTTAGTCCAAAGTGGGGATGTAGAAAGTAAAGGGATCAAAATGAGGAAAGAATTGAAGGTGAGTCTTAAAAGACTGCTTTGAACTTTTAGCACGATGATGTAGCCCCTCCATAAGAAAGCCAGAGAAGCATCAATATAAGTTTAAAACAGAGAAAAGAAAATCCATATGAATACCATCATTAGTGTGGGATCTTCTACTTATCTCTCCAGGCAAAATCGCCTTCAGGCTGACATTCATATCACAGGCGCTCAGCTCTCCCTCTACTGGAGATTTCTTTGCTTCAATAGTTAATTATATTCCTAATCAGAAGTGCTCCCAAATGACTTAAGAACTAAACCAGTTTTGAGTGTTTTTAAAGCTGCCTGAATTCTTATGATAGACCTTGGAACCTGCTATTGGAAATCCAAATGCCAGGTCTCTTGGAAGATATTTTCAAGGAATATAATTTACGTTTAATGGTCTGAAGATGACAAAAAGTACAGATACCATTGAGAAGACAGGTCGTGTCACAGAGGGGTCAAGGACTTGGAGTTACCTCGGTTCTTTTCCCGCCTCTATTAATGAAAGGGGTTCTTGCATCCGTGGACAAAGGAGATCATGGGTGGGTTTCAGCAAAAACTATCCCAAGTCCTGCCTCCAAACTCTGCAATATGTTGTACATGTGTGTTTTGCTGGAGAGAGTCATAGTTTTCCGATAGCTACCAATGGATGGAAAGGTGCCATTCTTCTGGGACCACAGTGACCGACTGGCCTCACTGTCTGCAGGTCAGCATTTACTAGATTCCCCCTGGTGCCTCCCAGGCTCTGAACTGGCTTCTACCACTTCGGCTGCGGTCTCCCCACTCGTCCCGCCCCGCCTCCGCCTGCGCTCCCACACGCCATTCAGAGACCGCCCGCTCTCAGGCTTCCAGGGGCAAAAGCTCTGACCCATCGCTGCTCCGCCCAGGCCGAGCTTGGGTCCCCAAGCTGCCACTCGATTCCCCAAGCTGCTACTCGACTCATCCCTCCGCCCAGCCACCCGGCAGGGCGGCGGCCAAGCCCCGCCCTCTCCACTCGCCCCACCCCCTGGCGCCGTCCCTTCTCGCCCCGCCCCTTCTTCCGCCACCGCCTGGGTGGGGAGGAGTTATGTGCGCGCAGACTTCTGGGAAGGGCTTTACGATACGGTGGCTGCGCTTTTACGACAGGCCGGGGTTGCTTTGTGGCTGTTAACTTTCTCCGTGGTCTGAGCTACAGTCTCGTGGTGGCATCTGCTACGACGGCGCAGAAATGAGGCAGAAGCGGAAAGGTGCAAACAGGGAGGGCGAGGGGAAGAGGGGGGTGGTCGCCTCGGCGGTCAGATGTAAAAACCAACTTTCCTCCTGGGAATCTGCTGCCGGATCCAGTCGCCTGGCCGCCCGGGTCGGTCCTGTGTGGATTCCAGCCCCCGCCCTCTCAATACCCTTTATGCTTTTAAACCTTCCTACACTTATTCTCCTCCTCTTGGGCAGTGACTTGGTGTCTTTTGCACAAGTCGCAGGGTGAGCTTTATACCAAAGTATGCTCTTCAAGGAGTTAACGTGGTTAATGCATTGAACGCCTTCTCGAACTTTACCAGACGCTTGACGTATTCGAGGTTTTTTTTTTTTTGTTTTTTTTTTTTTTTTTTAAGCCTTAAGTTAAATATGAAAAGCCCTGGATTTTCCTTGCAGTCTGTGAACAGTTATGCATGCATTGTGCATTAACTCCCATTTCTATTTCCTGCGCTAGCGTGGAAAATTCTCGTTAGTTTTTCAACGGAAGGAGCCAAATTTTAAACATTCTCAGGGGTTCTGTTCTAATCTCCATACGCTCACTGGTTTAGTAATGCTAATAGTTATTAGAGAAATAACTACTTTTATTGAGTCTTTTACTAGTCATTCTGAAGTCACTATCATCTCCATTTTACACATGAAGAGAGTCAGTTAACTTTCCCAACCCAAAATTATACATAGGAGAAGAGGAGCTAGTTGGTCAGGCTGTGTCTCTGACCCCAAAAACATAAACTGAAAAGTGTGTGTTCTTAATCACTGTGCCTCTTAGCACTAATTGCTGTTTCTCTTGCTTCCAAGCAGCAGTTCCAGTGTCCCAAGTATTTATTATCTTGTCACAACAAACTCTACATGCCTCAGATTAAATTTGTCCTTGTCTCTAACTTGCTCCTTCTTAGCCAGGCCAGACAACTTAATTCTTTTAGCATCATCTGTCATCAAACCCTGTTATCTGTTATTTAGAAATCACACTTGAAATAGCTTATCCCTTCTCACTTTGGTCATTTTGGCCATTTTGGTCATCCTAATCTGCTTTCATCAATAATTAATATTTACATGATACTTTGGCTTTCCTATACATTATTTCAGTTGATTCTTATATTGATCTTGTGAGATTTGTGTCTATTATACCAATTTTACAGACAAGGACATGGATGCTCAGAAAGCTTTGATCCTTCCTTTATCACATAGTCAATGGGTTGGGACTGAAATCTGTCCTGTTAAATGTTTTTTTGTTTGTTTTAATTTCACATCTTGTGGATTTTTAACTGTTACCTTTCAAGAACCTTTTGCATAGTGTCCACTTTATGTGTATGCTTTTTACCTTTGGAATCATTCTTTGTACTACAATCTTTTTAAAAACACTTCTTTCATCTTTTTTGTTTACAAAGTTGAGAATATAAAACTCTCAGTTGTGTATTGCATTCCATCTAAATGCCTTTGTCTTGTGGCTCTTGTGCTCTTAGCTATCTGATCTTTACTGAACTCTGACCCCCACCAGGCAGCTTGTATTGAAGTTAGGCAGTGCTCCTTCACACACAAAATGGCACAAAGACCCCTGTGCCATTTCTACCATGAAGCTTTGTTTGATTTACTGCTCTATTTAATTTAAGTGGTTTTCAGATCCTAATCTATTTTCATCAGCCCAGCCTCCTTTTACCCTCCAATTGAAGTTTTCTGCAGAACCTCAGTACAGTGGTAAGGGGGTAAGGGGTGGTGGTAAGTGGGAGAGACCCTTCCCTTCCCTCCACTTCTTCTGCCACCACCACCAGCCCTTCCTGATACACAGCCCATTAGGCATCTTTGTAAAACTCTGAAGTGCTGAACTATGTGGGTTGGAAAACCTCTGATGGTAGATGGACTTTTTCTCTCAAATTATGTGTTCTGTGTGTGTTAGCTTTGTCTAGATGTCTTAAACAGTGGGGGGTGGGCAGGGAATTGATGCTGAAAAAACTGGACTTGAGTCTTAATTGTGCCATTTACAAAGGTGTAACTTGCCTTTGCTGCTTTTATGTGTAAAATGGGACAACAGTACCTGCCTTACAGTGTTACAATGAGGTTTCAGGTGGAATTAAAGTAAATGAAAGGACTCCAGGGCTTTTTCATCCATCCTTCTGTGATGACATCAGTGTCTTTGCACACCAACTTTCTCTGCAGGCAGGAAACATGCTTGCTGACAGCCCCCAAGCTAGAGTGGCATCATTGTCCTTGAAGAAAAGAGCTCATTCCTTTTTTTTTTTTAACTTAATTTTATTTTATTCGCTGTACACAAATGAGGTATAACTTTTCATTTCTCTGGTAGTACATGATGTAGAGTCACACATGTAGGTGTAGTCATACATGTAGGTGCTCATTTTTGAACAGTAAACTAGGATTGAGGATGGGGTCACATGAGAACATGTCAGCTCCTGCTGTGCCTTTGTATGACAAGGGGAGCCCCAGTTGCCAGGAGAGGGTCGTGATGGTGGGCAGACAGGATCTTAGAAACATGTCAAGATCCTTAGATGGTGTAAAACTCAGAACCGTGCTTTGCAATGCCGCTTCTGCACACAGAAGATGGGTTTGAGTCTCTGCTTCACCCTTGGTGATATCTTTATGGGCTAGGCAATGTTGTGTTCTGTCACACTCTGTTCTGGGAATCAGTCGAATTAATGCATCTAAATGTTCTCTATGAACTGTAAAATATGCAAAATTAGTAATTACTAATCTGGAGTCAAAAGCAAGATATCTAGTTATTGTACAAGTAGGGGGGTTGGGCCTTATTTTCTCCTGTTTCTAACTGTAATATTCTCATAATGTTCTGTGCCTCTAATGGGACCTTTTCTCATGTGTAGGGAAAGCCAAGGTTTGTTTCAAAAGAGATTCAAAAGATGATCACATTGTAAACAATAGTTTCTTCTAAACTTGAGCTACTCTTTTGGCATAGTTGGATTGATTTTTGGAAGAAAAACTGGTACTAAATAAGGTTTTAAAATCTTTACTGAATAATTTTTTTTTTTTTAACTATTATTGAATAATATCTTTTCAGGAGATCTGGACTGAACTGATTTTTGATTGTTGAGTATTATCTTTCCAGGAGATCTCAGCCCTGCTGAGCTGATGATGCTGACTATAGGAGATGTTATTAAACAACTGATCGAAGCCCATGAACAAGGGAAAGACATCGATCTTAATAAGTAAGTGTATCTATAAAAAGAGGTTAGCTTTGTTCTTAAGTAGTAGTGCACATTTTTAAAGATTCTAATATTACTTGTGTTTTGTTTGTTTGGTACTGGTGTAGCTTTACCCCTGAGCTGTATCTCGGGTCCTTTTTTTCTTTCTTTTGTTTTGTTTTTAGACAGGGTTTTGCTAAGTTGCACAGGGTCTCACTAAGTTATTGAGGCTGACCTTGAACTTGGAATCTTCCTGCTTCAGCCTCAGTTGTTTGGGATTACAGAAATGTGCCACTAAGCTCAGCTAATACTATTTGTTTTCTCTTTCATATTTTAGTTAAGAGCTATAGCTTTCTGCTTTTTTTCACTTGTGTGTCTATGCCAAAATTGTCTTGTGTAATAATGGTAATAGTTTCTAATATTTTGGGGGCACTAAACTATATTTCAGGTACTTTTATTGGTGCATTTTATGTAATAACTCAGTTAATCCTCTGAAAAACTGTCCCTATCAAAAATATTAGGTGTCATCCGTATTTGACAGATGGTAAGCTGAGCCACAGAGAGGTAATAATTTGTCCAGAGGTAAGTAGCTGATTGGCAGAGCTGGGATCTAGAATTAGGTCCTCTGTCTCCAGAGTCCGTGCTCTTCTCTGTGACATCACTTTACATCCTACTTCTCTTTCCTACTTCCTCAGTGAAAGCAGCTGCTCTTTGAGGACAACCCCCCCTTTGGGCCCTTGATGTAATCCATCCCCTCTCCTCACTAGATCCTCATGGACACATGCATCCACCTCCTCTCCATAATCACATTCACGGTACTTTGCTGTACCCTCAGATGAGAGTCGTCTTTCATCTCTGCATTTTTTTTTAAGCTATATATTCACTGTGTAGATCAGCCCTAACGAAAGAATTCTACCCCAACCCCAGGTCACCTCATCACCACATGCATGACCTTTTCTTAGATCCTCTTCTCTAGTTACTTGAGCTTCTGCAATACTTGACCCCTTCCCTGAAACATCAGGTTCGGTAAACATTTGATAAATAAATAAATAAATAAATAAGTAAGTAAATAATTACCCCCTTTGAATATGAACTCAATATATTTTACTGATGTTCCTCTCTTGACTTTAGTAGGTTTTTTTTTTGTTTTGTTTTAGTTGGTTATGCCCCTAAGTATATAAGTCATTAATGTCTAGTGAACGTTTCTACTTCTTATGTACTTTTGTCCTTCTCTTAATTGAGCACATCTAAAGTTAAATTTGCCATTTTCCTTAAAACTGTTCTTTACTCAAATGTCCTTATTCCATTATGTATGGACTTTCACCCTGGCTTTAACCTGTTTTTCCAACTTTTTAAACTTATGTATATTTACATGGAAAGTCATCATCTTTTTATTGAGTTGGTCTACCCATAGTTCTCAAACTACATGCATCCCGTGTTTGCATCTTCACACAGGTGGCCTGTCTGCTCTCAGCTTCATCTCTGTCTGCATTGCCTGTCTGCAGTCCACTCTTTCTTTGGGTTCATATTCTGTGACCATCTCTCCAGCACACATTAAATCCGCTCTGAATTCTGGAAGCATTCACTGGTTTGGTGTGAGGCGGATGAATGTGTTTTGTCACAATGTAGAACTTAAAGGACTGTGCCTTGCATCCTCTGATGTATCAGGTACTTAGGTAGTGTCCGCATACTCTGTATACTTGGTATTCAGTTAATATTTGTTGAAAGTGATGTGAGCACCCCCACAGATGTCTCTACATGGATTAAAATTAGAAAACAGGATGACTGTCAGGGTTTTCCTAGCAGTCACAATTAAAAGAAAAGCTACTAAAATTGTAGAGAAAAAATCAGAGGAATCATTAGTTATGATGAAGATTAATTCTGGGAACTAGGGTTGGGTTCTAATCAGGAATGGCCTGTAGGAGTGGTTGTTTGATAATTGTTTATTAAAGGCTTTATGTTTTATGCTCTGTTTTACATATAATATTTTGTCTAAGAAAGTAGTTCTCAACCAGGGTGATTTTCTCCCCAAGAGACATTTGACAATGTCTGGAGACACGCCAAGAGGAGGCTAGTGAGTGGAGGCCAAGGATGCTGCTGAACATCTTACATTGCACTAGATAGCCTCCCACCCCAAGAGCGTCTGGTCCCAAATGTCAGTGGCTGAGGGGTTGAGAAAAGGTAGTCAGAGTAGCTCTCTAAAATAGAAGCTGGAGCAGCGTTTGGAAGTAGACCTGCATTGTGCCACCATCCTGGGGCCCTCCACCATAGTCCTTTGATTTTCTTTCAGGTATTTGAGTGTAAGAAGTCACCTACTCATGAATTTTGTTCTTCTACTTCCCCGATACTCACAGATCTTAAAGCTTCTATTGTCACCTGGTGAAGGGTAGGCGAGTGACAGGAGTTAATGATGTTATTTATACATTACCCTTTTGTTGTGCTTGAAATATGGTGATCTTGATAATTCTAGATGCTTTACTGAAATTTCAGAGTGAAAACCAAAACAGCTGCCAAATACGGCCTTTCAGCTCAGCCCCGCCTGGTGGACATCATCGCTGCAGTCCCTCCTCAGTATCGGAAGGTCTTGATCCCCAAGTTAAAGGCAAAACCCATCAGGACTGCCAGTGGGGTGAGTGATTCAACTCCTGAAATATTGATAACAGGTAGCAAGGGGGAGGTGGGTGATTCAAACTGCTAACGCCTGTTAGGTGCTGGAGTGGGGACGTGCAGAACGCCAGGAGCAGAGAGAGGAAACCAGTTAGTTGTTGCTTAAATGAATAGGTGATGTTTCAATGTCTTTAATAAAGATTGAGGCTTGGCGATAATCACAATATGATAAATGTGGGCCTGCTAAAGCTGATAGCTTTCAGTGTAATCGATACTTATAAAAAGTACTTTCAAAAGGAAGTTAGTAGCCGGGTGTGGTAGCGCATGCCTGTAATCCCAGCGACTCGGAGGCTGAGGCAGGAGGATTGTGAGTTCAAAGCCAGCCTCAGCAATTTAGTAAGGCCCCAAGCAACTCAGCAAAACCCTGTCTCTAAATAAAATGTAAAAAAAAGGACAGTTAGTGGGGCCTAGTAGTTCTGTATATGGCGATTGTGAAATGACAACACAGTAGAGAGAGAGCACTGTGGGAGTCCAGAGGACCATGGGGTCCCTGCAGCAAGTGGAACTAAAGGGAAGCCCAGTGGAAAGCATGGTGCTTGCTTGACCTGCAAGTGGTGCTCAGGTCGGTGGAGAAGAGCAGGCTCCAAGGGTAATGAGAGCCAGGGTACTGGAAACTAAGGCGAGAGGAGGGCTAATGCCGATGGCCTGGTATGTGCAGGGACAGTGAGTGTACCAGACTGAGGGGACCCGAGAGTTCTCTTGGAAAAGCAGCAGGACATGAGTTTAGCTTCAGCTATAAAAGATCTTAAAGACCTCTACAATGAGAACTACAGAACACTAAAGAAAGAAATCGAAGAAAACCTTAGAAGATGGAAAGATCTCCCATGTTCTTGGATAGGCCGAATTAATATTGTCAAAATGGCCATACTACCAAAAGTGCTATACAGATTCAATGCAATCCCAATTAAAATCCCAATGACGTACCTTACAGAAATAGAGCAAGCAATCATGAAATTCATCTGGAAGAATAAGAAACCCAGAATAGCTAAAGCAATCCTTCGCAGGAAAAATGAAGCAGGGGGTATCGCAATACCCGAACTTCAACTTTATTACAAAGCAATAGTAACAAAGACGGCATGGTACTGGTACCAAAATAGACAGGTAGATCAATGGTACAGAATAGAGGACACGGACACAAACCCAAATAAATACAACTTTCTAATACTAGACAAAGGCGCCAAAAATATGCAATGGAGAAAAGATAGCCTCTTCAGCAAATGGTGCTGGGAGAATTGGAAATCCATATGCAACAGAATGAAACTAAACCCATATCTCTCACCCTGCACAAAACTCAACTCAAAATGGATTAAGGACCTTGGAATCAGACCAGAGACTCTGCAGATTATAGAAGAAAAAGTAGGTCCCGATCTTCAACATGTCGGCCTAGGACCAGACTTCCTCAACAGGACTCCCATAGCACAAGAAATAAAAGCAAGAATCAATAACTGGGATAGATTCAAACTAAAAAGCTTTCTCTCAGCAAAGGAAACTATCAGTAATGTGAAGAAAGAGCCTACAGAGTGGGAGAATGTCTTTGCCAATCATACTTCAGATAGAGCACGAATCTCCAGAATCTATAAAGAACTCAAAAAACTCTACACCAAGAATACAAATAATCCAATCGACAAATGGGCTAAGGAAATGAACAGACACTTCACAGAAGAAGATGTACAAGCAATCAATTAACATATGAAAAAATGTTCAACATCTCTAGTAATAAGAGAAATGCAAATCAAAACCACCCTAAGATTCCATCTCACCCCAATTAGAATGGTGATTATCAAAAATACAAGCAACAGGTGTTGGCGAGGATGTGGGGAGAAAGGTACACTCATACATTGCTGGTGGGGCTGCAAATTAGTGCAGCCACTCTGGAAAGCAGTGTGGAGATTCCTTAGAAAACTTGGAATGAACCCTCCATTTGACCCAGCTATCCCACTCCTTGGCCTATACCCAAAGGATCTAAAATCAGCATACTACAGAGATACAGCCACATCAATGTTCATAGCTGCTCAATTCACAATAGCCAGACTATGGAACCAACCTAGATGCCCTTCAATTGACGAGTGGATAAAGAAACTGTGGTATATATACACAATGGAATATTACTCAGCCATAAAGAATGACAAAATTATGGCATTTGCAGGTAAATGGATGAAATTGGAGAATATCATGCTAAGTGAGATAAGCCAATCTCAAAAAGACAAGGGACGAATGATATCGCTAATAAGTGGAGGATGACACATAATGGGGGGGAGGGAAGGGTTAGTGTTAGGGTTAGAGTTAGGGTTAGGGAGGGGGGCAAGTATGGAGGAAGAAAGTACTGTATAGAGGGTAAAGAGGGGTGGGAGGGGTGGGGGGAAGGGGAAAAAATAACAGAATGAATCAAACAACATTATTGTATGTGGATTTATGATTACACAAATGGTATGCCTTTGCGCCATGTACAAACAGAGAGGCAACATGTATCCCATTTGTTTACAATAAAATAAAAAAAATAAAAAAAATAAAAAAAAAAAAAGTCTGGCAAAGAAGCTAAAGAATAGGAAACTGTTAAAAGGATTCTGAGAAGAGGAATGATACGAACAGTAGATTTCAGAAAATTAATCTGAAGGACTGGGGTTGTGGCTCAGTGGTAGTGTGCTTGCCTAGCATGTGTGAGGCCCTGGGTTCAATTCTCAGCACCACATAAAAATAAAAAATTTAAAAGGTATTGTGATCGCCTACAACTAAGACAAAAAGAAAAAAAGAGAGAATTAATCTGTAGACAGCCTGCAGGGTAGTTTGGAAACAGAATGACCTGTTTGGAGACTTTGGTCTGATCTCCATGTGAAGCATGGAAATCTCAGAGATTGCTTTAGCATTTACTTCTTCATCCCCAAATAGCGTGCTTTATAGACAGGGCTTGAATTTTTAGGTTTAAGCATTACGTGTGAGTTTACCACTATGGAAGACAAAAGTTTAGCAACCTTTCAACAGGACCTGTACAGCTGACTTCCATGGCAGCAGCCTGTGTAATTCTCCTTCTGTCTCTGATCATTTTTGTCTCTTTCTTGGAGGGCTACTTTTGTTTTGCTTGCCTCTACAGGCTGATGCTTCCTGTTGTCGTAGACACATTGTATTCAGTACTGCACATGCTTTCCTTGGTAATCTGATTCCGTTTCTTTTTCTCTTCCTTTTTTGGTACTAGGGTTTGAACCCAAGGCCTCGCACATGTTAGGCAAGTGTTTTACTGCTAAGCTACATCCCCAGGCCTTTTTATTTTTTTATTATAAAACAGGGTTTCACTGAGTTACTCAGGCTGACCTTGAATTTGAATCCTCCTGCCTCAGCCTCTCCTGTTCTGGGATTATAGGTGTGCACCACCATGTCTGGCTCATTTGATGTTTTAAGTATAGCTGTATGCTGACCCCCTTACTCGGACCTCTCCCCAATCTCAGACCCTGTCTTACCTGGTAGACACATGTCCTTTGTCCCAAGTACAGCATAACCAAAACTAACCCTGGACTTGCCCATTCATCTTTGCTACCAGCCACTGCTTCCAAAAAATGTGAAATGCATCATCTATTCCTCCCACCACTGGCAGGCATGTTTTGGCCTTTATTATTTCTTTTTTAGATTATTTCAGTCATTTCCTAACTGGCTACTTTGTCTTATGTGCACCAAATCCATCTTTGACAATGTCACTAGAGCGATCTATCAGAAATACCAGAAGCACACAGTTATTCCCTACATGCTATCATTCTCACCTCTGTGATCTATTCTTGCTTTTGCTTTAATGGCGCTTTGTTCATTTTTTTGTTTAGTTTTGTTTTGTTTTAGAGCAGGTTTACGTTTATAGGCAAACCGAGCAGAAAATAGAGTTCCCATATATTTTTCCTCCCCACCCTGGTTTCCCTGTGTTGGTTTGGTACATTCATTACAATTGATGAACAATTTTGCTACATGATTATTAACTAAACCCTGTTATTTGCATTAGCGTTCACTCTTTGTGTTGCATTGGATGGGTTTTGCCAAATACATAATGTCATGTAGCCATCATTATAGTGCTGTAGAACTAGTTTCATTGCCCTTAAACTCTTCATTCCTTCCTTCTGATATCCAAATCTAATGACAACCACTGATCTATTTAGTATTTCCATAGTTTTCCTTTTCTCAAAATGTCATGTGGTTGGAATCATACACTACAGTGCAAAGCCTTTTCAGGTCAGCATCTTTGACTTAGCAATCTGCTTTTAAGTTTCCTCCATGTCTTCATGGCCTGGTAGCTTATTGCTTTTTATTACTGAATGAGGTTCCATCATGTGAATGTACCCTTTGTCCATTTACCTATCAAGGACATCTTGTTTGCTTTCAATTTTGGGCAATTATGAACATAGCTGCTGTAAACATTCATGAGAAGGTTTTTGTATATACATACATTTTTAGTTCATTTGAGTAAATATCAAGGAATATGATGGCTGAGTTGTATGGTATGAGTATATTTAGCTTTGTAAGAAACTGCCATACTGTCCCCCAAAGTAGATATTTGATTCTGTGTTCCCACCAGCAACAAATGAGCATTGTTGTTGCTCCATAGCCTTTTTGTCATTTGGTGTTATCATTGTTTTGGATTTTAGTCATTGTAATAGTTATGTAGTGATATCTCCTTATCGTTTTAAAGTTCCCTAATGACATAGGATATTGAACATCTTCACATGGATTTATTTACCATGTATAGATCTTCTTTGAGGAGGTGTCTGCTCAAATCTTTTGTACTATTTCTAATTGGGTATTTGTTTTCCTGTTAAGTTTTAAAAATTCTTGGTATATTTTCAATACAAATACTTTATCAGATGTGTATTGTGCAGATATTTTCTCCTATTCTGAGGCTTGTCCTTTTATTATTTTAAAACACAACTTGTAAGTTTTAATGAAATCCAACTTCACAGTTTTTTTTTTTCTTTCATGGATTACACTTTTGGTATTATATCCAGAAACTTGTTATGAGACCCATGGTCACCTCAATTTTTCTATCATCTGGTAGTTTTATAGATTTGTAACTTATAGTTCAGTATATGACCCATTTAGAGTTCATATTTTTTGAGTGCTTGTTCTGCTTGGAACACTCATTGTTATTATTCTTAGTAGTATAAATATTAGCAGTAATAATAATAGCCACTGTACGTATCAGCCACTGTGCCAGGTACTTTGAGTATGTTTTCTATTTTAATTTTAGTCTTGAGAGTTAGGTAGTATTGTCTTCATCTTACAAAACAGGAAAAACATAGCAAGGGCAGAAAAAATATTCAAACCTTGGTCTCTCTGGTCGACTCCAGAGTCATCACTTTTCCATTTTGTCAGTAATTTTTAAAAAGTGTTCTGTGACACTGCAAGGTTTCTTTGAAGTTTTTTAGAACTATGTGGGAAGAGATGGGGCACTGTGGAGCAGAGCTCATCTCTACCTCACCCAGCCCGGTTGTTCTTACTTCTTTTCTGTATTGAATTCTGAGTAAGATGTTACTTGAAGGAGAGTGCTCTTTCTTTAAAAATCCTGAGAAACACTGCCCTTGTTTCCCTGGCTCCCCTTGCCTTGCCCCCTTGGCTCAGCTGACTTGGATCCCCAGAAAGGCAATCTGATCCTCCTGGCCAGGGCCTGTTGCCTTCCTTGGGCACAGTCCTCATATTTTCTACAAGTTTCTTACCCTCTTGTTTTGAAATGGCCTGTTTCTGTCCTTCCCTGCTGGGCACTATGATTCCAGAAGGCACAGGCAGTGCATTATCATTTCTGTAGCCTTTGGGCCCACAGAGCTGTTTAACCTGGAACCTGGGGCCCTTATGGCAGCCCCTCAATAGAAGATTGTTGGATCATTGACTTCACCAGTGAGGTATATATAAGGTTGTCTCATTTTAATTAAAGTATTTGCTTGGAAATCCAAAGTTTTTAATGCAGATTTTTAAGAGTTTCTTACAGAATTATTTATTGGGGATTTCCTT
This sequence comes from Sciurus vulgaris, assembly GCF_902686455.1. Lineage (NCBI taxonomy): Eukaryota > Metazoa > Chordata > Mammalia > Rodentia > Sciuridae > Sciurus > Sciurus vulgaris. Next base: position 9,664,379 of record NC_136465.1, on the reverse strand, counting down.
ACATCACTATTTAGTAATTTAAATTCAATCATAAGAAGTTCTATTGTGAAAAATAATCACAAACTTACAAAAAATCGAAAGGTACAATACAAAGAACTTTTCCCCCTAAATCATTTGAGAGTAAATTACAAAGCTGATACTTCAGTGTATGTTTTCTTCAAATAAGGATGTTTCCTCCTGTCACCATAATACTGCCATCAAAACCTTGCTGTCATTTAATCCTCATACCTCATTCAGGTTTCACCAACTAGCTACTTCAGTAATGTCTGACAGGACCCAGTTGCATTTCGTTGTCATGTCTCTTGAATATGGACACATTTTCTGTCTTTCCTTGACTTTTTTACCTTAACCCTTCTGAAAATTTTGGGCTATTTTCTATCTTGTCCCTCAATTTGGATTAGTCAAATTATTTCTTCATAATTAGACTCAGGTATACATCTTTGGCAGAAATACCACAGAGGTGTTAACTGAATCTACATACATATGCGTGTACTCTTGTACATAACTCATTTCTGTCTATGTTTATTGGTGTCTTAATCTCTATGTATTGAAAATGCTGAGTTTAGGAAAATACCTTCAATTTCACCCTGCCCCAGGGTTTACTCTACTTCCCTCCCTTTCTGCCAGTAAGAAACCTGGCTTGCATCGGCTTCAGTGAGTATCCTTACCTGGCCACTCAACTCAGAAGTATCCAGTTCTGCGTCTCTGCCACCAGCTCCTTTCTTAGGCTGATACTTTGCTCACCCAACTTGGCTGAGTCAGATCCTCAGAATACTTTGCACACAGACTCTGGGAATCAGTTGAGACCCTAACTTCGTAGTCTCTGCTCTGAATATTGAGATCTAGTGTGTCCATGAGGAATTTGGATTACAAAAGTTAAGTTTATATATAATTTTAGAACATATTTAGTGCATAAAGTGATTATTTTCTTGTAATTTATTTTAGTAAAATAGTAAATCAGAGAGAGAATCAGAATCACTGTGACTTTTAAACTTTATTCCTTATTTTGCGTAAAACTTATTGTGAAATATAATATAAAACTCACATATACAATTTGTACATCCATTTTAAAGATTATTAATATTGAAATAAGATCACCCTTGGACCCACTTAAGAAGTTGGCATTACTAGTACCACCAAGGCCCTTTACACACTACTCTGATGACATGTCTCTTGTTCCTTCTGAGGGATAACCATTCTCCAGAATTTTTTGTTAATTTTTCCCTAATAAGTTATATTAATCTTCCTTTTATAGATCGCAGTTGTGGCTGTGATGTGCAAACCCCACAGATGTCCACATATCAGTTTTACAGGAAATATATGTGTGTAAGTAGAATTTTAAAAAGTTGTATGAGAATATTTTAATTGAATTAGTAAATTCCCAAAAGCTCTTGATTAGTACATGCTGGTAATATTTGAAATGTTTATTTAATAGAGTTATAGGTTATTTCTCTGAAGCAGCAACTGTTGATAGGATATTTCAGTACTTTAAAAGTGGGACGTATAAAGATTTTGTTACAATTACAGAAACAAATACCTAGGTTATGAAACGCCAAACAGTAAACACTCTTAATTGAATAGGCAAAATATGGAAATAAGAGCTGCCAGAAATTTAAAATGAATTCAGATCAGAAAAGTATCAAAATAAAAATTTATATAAATACCTTTAGGTTCTCAAACTTAGATACTTGTAAGAGTGAGCAGAATGAATGCATGATTCTAGATGTGAAGATAGGAGGGAGATTTTTCCTATGTGTGATTGCCAGGAAAGCACCATGTTGGTCCAACATGGAAAAATTTGTTTCTGTTTTGTCCCTTTGAAAGTTTAAACCTCTAAAATAACAGTAACTGCAGTGTTTTGCAGATGAATGTAATAGTACTCCTTCACCTAGTAATCTCCCTTATCAGTAGAAAATATGTTATTTGCAAATACTTCGAAGACTATTCCATTAGGATTTGAAAGTGAAACTTGTTTGATACCAGGATTTTACGAATACTACAGGTACTTGAACTGGACTGTTGAAATAGTTTTGTATCTGACCTCTGTGTCCTTTCATGGTATTGGCAGATACTGTCCTGGTGGACCTGATTCAGATTTTGAGTATTCAACACAGTCTTACACTGGATATGAGGTAAAGTAATATGAGGTTGTCCTGATCAGGTGTTACATCATTTTTTTTTTTTTACCCATAGTGTGATTTTACATATACTTGCTTTCTTTAAAGTTTTTTTTTAATTGAACTTTTTTTCCTGATTATAAAAGTGGTTCATTCGCCAACTAACTGTTCTGTGTCTACTAGTTCATTTTGTTTTTCTAGTCCTTGGGAAATACTTACATAAGCACTTCCTATTAACATGTTCCAGCCACAGTCCTAAGTGGCTTGAACATATTAATACAACTTTACAACTTTCAACTTTACAGCAGTGCTTGGGAGAGAGACCTGTGTTTATCTCACTTGTACAGGTGAAAAAACTGAGGCCTGAACAACTCACTGGCCCAGAAAATGCATGTTAGTAAGTAGCAGCTCTGTCCTCTGAGCTCCTCGCTGTCTTGCCTCTTGGGCAGTGAAAACTGACAAGGCCTCTGGTCTTACAGAATTTATGTTCCAACAATGGAAGCGAGACTGTGAGAAAATAAGAAAAATATTAGATGGTAACAAATACTAAGCAAGGGAGTAAGATTGAATAAGGCGAGGGAAGCTGGGGACCTGAGCTGTGGTGGTTAGGAGGGTTCTCTGGGAGGTGGTATGTAAGCTGAGTCCTGAAGGACAGGAAAGAGCTAGCTAGTCGTAAGAATGTCAAGAAGGCCCTTCCTCACAGAGAACAGTAAAGGTAAGGGCCGAGGTAGGAATGAGATGGGTGTTCTGGGGCATGGTAGGTAAGAGGGAGCCTGAGGCCGGCAGGGCAGCTAGACTGGGCTTCATAAGGTGGGGTGAGGAATCTTCATTCACTGTAGATCAGGAGAAGCCTTTAGGGTTCAAAGTAGGGACTCAGTTTTTTTTTTAATGACCATAGTGGTGGCCAGGAGGAAAAAGAACCAGAATGGGAACAAGAGTGAAAGCAGGAGGCCAGTGAGCAGCTTTGGGAGAAGTCATCCTTTTCATAAGAAGTCAGAAGCCAGAGAACAACGTGACTTTTTCTTTTCTTATCGGGCTTTCATTTTTTCCCGTTTTCCATGGTTCAATTTTTTGTTGTTGTTACTGGGGATAGAACCCAGGGGTACTTTACCATCAAGCTACATCCCAGTCCTTTTTATTTTTTATTTGAGACAAGGTCTTGCTAAATTGCTGAGGCTGGCCTCAAAGCTGAAATCCTCTTGCCTTAACCTCCCAAGTCACTGGGATCACAGGTGTGTGCCACCATACTCAGCCATGGTCCAAATATTTAAAAATACAACATCAGTTGTTCAGTACAAAGTCCCCTTATTCCTCTTGCCTAGCCACCCTTTACTGCTCTTGCCCACAACAGTCAGAGGTACTTGTTTCCTGTATAACCTGCAAAAAATATGTTATGGGTATGCAAGTATGGACATGTTTTTACCCTACTTTTTTTACACATAAAGTAGCATATCAAAACACAGTTCTGAACCTTACCCTTTTCATTTTAGAACATGTCTCGAAACCTTTCACACAAGTACATTGTTTGATGGCTGTAGAGTATTCTGTTGTGAGCCAGTAGCATAAAGGCTATTTGTTGAGTCATTGAAAGCCATGTGTATGTAAGAACTTTGTTCAAAGATCATTTTGCCATGTCACTTTTGAGTGTGTGTGCACATCCGTATGAGTAGCAGCACACTTTGGTGACTATGGTGGTTCCATAGCATTCACACAAAAGGCAAGTGAGCAAGGAGACATCCTGCCTTGGAGGTCCCAAAGACGCGGTGGGGGTGGGGGTTAGCCAGTGCTGCTCAGGTTATTTTGAACCCTGAAAAGATTAAGAAGGCAAAAATGAGACACAAAACCATAGAGAAGTACTTTTTTGTTTCCAATTTAATGTGGACATAATTGACTGTTTTTCTTTTTTTTGTCTTTTTGTTTTAGCCAACCTCCATGAGAGCTATCCGTGCTAGATATGACCCTTATCTACAGACAAGACACCGGATAGAACAGGTAAATTTCGAAAAAACATTCTTTTAAATTAGATTTTTGTACTTAATAAAATATCGTTGCTTGATTTAGCTTTGGCACAGAAAAAAAAATTTGTGTTTTCACCCTTTGAATGTTTGTCTGAGGGAAGAAGATTATTTTGCAGTGCATAGCATGGTCACATATCTGTTTTATTGAGAAACAGTATTATATTCTTTCATGGCTGTATATTCTCTAAATTTCTTTCAGTTGGTAGAAAATCATTTGTGAAAGTATGTGAAAGCTCTTAGACAGTTGGTGAACGGGTTGATTTTAGCTTCTATAAGCCTGATCAAGAAGTATCATGATGAGTTTGCTGGGTAAGGACCGAGAATCACTGCAAAACAGTGTAGAAACTTTTGGAGTATGGAATTGTATTGAAATTCTGTTTCAATAGAGTGTGAATGTTTGTGTTCAACAAAAAAGCATGGATTTTTGTATTATTATTGTTGTTTTGTTTTTGGCATTTTTAAAAATTTACTAATTTATTTGAGTGCTAAGGATCAAACCCAGAGAGGAGCATGGGTTTTAGAGATTTGGAAACTAACAGAACAGTTCTTTTAACTGTCAGTGCACTAAAATAACTGAGTAACTTCTAAGATGCAGAGCGGGTCTTTGCCTCTGGAGGTTTAGCTTATGTCTGATTTGGAGTCCTCCTGGCAAGATATTTTGCAAAAGCTGCCAGGGTGATTTTGTTGTGTATCTCTTATAAACAACCATAGATTTAGAAGTCGAGTATTCTTTTAGTGTCAAAAGTCTAGATATACACACATGTACTTATTCAGTTATTTTTTTATAGATTGTTGTTTACCATTTCAGAAATAAGTATTTTTAAAGGTGCCTTTTTGTCCACAGTTAATATTGTCATTCTTTTCTTGGTACAGTAATTGGGTACTTTGACTCTGGTTTCCTTATGTCTGAGACACAGCAAGAAATATAAATACCTGTTTTTTAAAAATTAGAATCTTGGCTTATTGTAATTGACAAAATGAAAGATTGTGCCATTCTGTCCCCTGATAGAAGAGACATAGTATTTCATTTTTTATCAATCAGACATTCACTTGCGATTTCTTTTCTCAAGAAAAAGGCTTGAGAGGCCACCTGTGCCCATAATCTTCAATTTTAAACTGCTTTTTCAATTTTCCTTCTAATCTAGTGTTCTTGTTTTTTCTATTATTTAAAATCCTGATGAGGTTGTGTAATTATACATGCATAATTGTTTAATAGTCATGAATGCATCTTAGTCCGCAAGGTGTACCATAAAATACATGATTATTGAATATTTATGTTGTATTTTATTACCTTTACTGCTTTCTAGTTTATATTTCTGGTGTTTTTAAATTTCCATTTAATTCTGCAGGTATTGAAATTAAGCCTCTTGTTTTAACCCTCACCTTCACTCATTTGAACAGTAATTTTTTTCTTTCAGACTTAGAGTCTGTTTTCTTTTCCACAGAATTAGTTAAATGTGCTTAATTGCATCCCATTTTTAAACTATGATTGTGAAACACTGCCAAATAAAATTAGAAATTTCGCAATAGCACCTTAGAGTAGTTGCCTAAATCTTTCTAATGTTGATGATAAATTTATCTCTTTCAGTTAAAACAACTTGGTCACAGTGTGGATAAAGTGGAGTTTATTGTGATGGGAGGAACATTTATGGCCCTTCCAGAAGAATACAGAGATTATTTTATTCGAAATTTACATGATGCCTTATCAGGACATACCTCCAACAATATTTACGAGGCTGTCAAGTAAGAAATCCTTACTTTTTAACACTCTCCAGGAGTATTTTTTAACACTCTCTTATCTTTTTGTCCTTCTAGCAGCAGCCTCTGAGAAGTCCTTTTAGTGTTCATCCATGGTCTTATTTCCTATACTCTTTCCTATTTTGTAGTAAAGTATTATTTTCATTGAAATTAACCTAAGCAAATGAATGTGGCTCATTGATGTAGTAGTATTCTCAAATAGATTCACAAAATGTGGTCTAGAGAAGATCTTTTCAGATTTAGGCTGATTTAAACTATGGTCCAAACTAAGACTAGCTTTGATTGGACTAGATTTTTCAGCTCACCCAATAATAGGACTGAGTACTTATTATCAGAAACATTTAGCTGTTATAAAAGCTAATGACTATGTTTTAAAAACTTGAGTTATTAGTAACTATTACCATTAATAATTTCTATTTATGAATGGGCTTTGCTCCATGCTGTTATAGCAGAATACCCGAGACTTAGTACTTTATGATGAACAGAAGTATACCGTTTCATCGCTTTGGAGACTGGGATTTCCAGTATAAAGGTGCTAGCATCTGGCAAGGACCTTATTGCCATGTCACCACCGTCAGAGCTGAGAAGGAAGGGACATGAGGAGAGAGTAAGGGAAGATATTTTTGTTTGCTTGGTGCACAGAGGCATTGTGATAGGTGTTTGATTCACTTATTTAATACTAATAGTAAGCCTTTGAGTTAAGTATTCTACAGATAAAGAAACAGAGGCAACTTGCCCAGGGTTGTACAGGTCATTGGTGGAGGACTGGGGACTAGACTCCAGGTAGCTTTGCTTCAGAGCCTGAACTTGCTGCAGTGGTAGAAATTAAATGTGCTAAATGTAAAAATCGAAATGAGTGGCTCTGTGTATATGCACACGTGTGTACGTCATCAGGATTTGAAACTATTGGAAGGAATGTGTTCTTTTTTTTCTGATGCACCCACTACCTTTAGGATTTTTTGTGACTTCCCTTAGAAAAGGGTAGGGAGCATCGTATAGCTAATTACATGGTTGTTCAAATAGTGCTACCTCCTAGTCTTTTTGTTTGGTGGTAAGTAGTCCCAAATTTTAAGTGAACCTAAGGGTGGCCTTATTACCCATAATGAGAGCAATTCTTGGCACATAGTAGGCTTAGGTAAATGTGTAAGAGGATTTTGGTTGAATGGTCAAATATTGACAGATGACCTTGGTAGGTTTGTCTCTTGGAAATGGGGATAGAGTCATCTTTGTGTACTATCCCTGTTTGCTCTATAGCTGTCCTTTGGGTTTGCAAAAGAAAAAGAATAGAGGGGCTTTTTCATAAATTTACTCTTCAGGGTAGTTCCAAGGGTTGTGTGAAGAGCTCAGCCACTGGACAGTGCATGGTGTGCAACCTTTCATTCGATTAACTCTAGGGAATGTGACAGGTGAGTTCTGTGTCCTCAATCATGTGATCTCTTCCCACAGGGGCTTGGAAGCAGGATAAGATGGTGACTATTTTTATTGCTCATTCAAAACCTTGATCATTCATGGTTATGAGTCATGCTTCGTAAAATGCTGAAGTCTTTAGACTTTTAAGGAGTAATGATGTAATCCAGCTCATTCCTCTTTAAAACTGAAAGATCACACTATAGCTTAGAAGAAAATGTGACTTGAGAGAACAATTACCTCAGAGGGTGACTGACAGAAATTCTTTGAACTCCAAGAATTCCCTGGGAGTGTGATCTATCAAGACCATTTAATTTTTCTTCCTGAGCTTATATACTCCTTTCTCAGTGTAGGCTTCTTGGGTTGATGACCTTGCATATTAAGTGAAATTGAGCTATAATTATCTTAAATGTTTGCTTGCCCCCCTAAAAATCTGCCATACAGCTTTCCACAGTCTGCAGTTTGGTCCCTTTTGATATCTGAAGTAGCCAACTAATTTAAGCTCTAGAATACAACTAGTTTGACATTTTCATCAATTGAAACTCTTAACAGTTTTGCTTTATTCTTGGGAAGTTTTATATGTGCAGAAATGTTCTAGTGCCTAGTGGTGTGGGAGTGTAAGTTGGCTGTCATTGGGATAAAAATGGGGTTCTGTGTGACAGCTCGCTAACTCTGGGTGGCAGTGTGTTTGTCCAAGGAGCCCTTGGAGAACAAAGCCCTTTTCGATGGTGAGTGAAGCAAAGCCAGCATTGTTATTTCTGTTCTTAAATTTACCTCAAGAGGGCAACACACACTTTACTTTCAGATAAAAATTTATGTATGGTTTGAGTCCTCATTGCGACAGATCTCATGAATGGCTCCTAGGAAGTAATAAAAGTGCAATCCGGGAGCCATAAAACCCTCCATAATGTCACGCTGAGTCTGCCAGCCCACTCCGCATTTTGCTCTTTTCTCTTCGTCTCTGTACTGAGACAATGTGGAAGAAGCCAATTTGTGGACTCTTTGTTTGCTTCGTTGAGGTAGATTTTTACTGAAAACTCCCTGTAATAGAGTTGGTATTCATTCTTAGAGAAACTGTGTTATTTGTAGAAGTAGTAGTTTTATTAGCACTAGAGAACAGGAGAAAGAAAATTATTTTCAAGTGTTGGCATCATTGTGAAATAAGGAACAGCCCAGAAAAAAACTGCTTTTGAAATACTATGTTTTGTTCAGATTTTTTGGATCTAACCTTGCTGTTACTATCTTGCATAGAGGGTATTCAGGAAAGCTGCTTGGTTGATCAGGATGTCCCCCTTCCTTGGGGATGTAGGTTATAAACTTCAGGTTCATCTTCATTATTTTCACTTGCTGACTACACTAGTACAACACTGATTTTCACAAGCCTAGTAGGCTGTTTTCAAAGATTCATTTTGAACTAAGTTAAAATTACATATTGTGGCAGATGAGTCAACAGGTTTTTTGTTTTGTCTTATTTTGTTTGGTACTAGGGATTGAACCCAGGGCCGCTTAACCACTGAGCCGTATCCCCAGCTCTTAATTTTTTATTTTGAGGCAGGGTCTTACCAAGTTGCTGAAGCTGGCTTTGACCTCATGATTCTCCTTCTCAGTCTCCCTGGTCACTGGGATGACAGGTGTGCACCACTGCACCTGGCAGCTCAACAGTGTTCAAGGTTAAGAGCTTGTTCAGACCAGGGCCGTGCTTTGCTATTAGCTCAGGTGTACCTGCTCCATTTTCCTGTGTCTAACATGAGTAAAAGTCTGCTTCTTAAACCAAGAGAAGTCGGGACAGAGGAAACTCAACAAGGTGAGTTTGGTTATTATTTGTGCAAGTTAGTAGCAAGCAGTACGTGATATCCCTGTGGATGGGAAAATTGGAAAGCTAAGTGCCGGAGATCTATTCAAGGACACAGCAGGTAGGGAGGGCTCACTGCATCAGCACAGTGCTGATCACTCATGCCTGTCATCTACTCTGAGACCCTTCAGTAGTCTCCAGAGAGCATTCTTCACTGGTGACCATCTGCCCCCCAAAATGATAGCTCTGGAGATGAAAAGGACCATCAGTGGGTTCTGAGTCACCCTTCACCAGAATGCAAATGTTGCCAAATAACTCAGAACAGCCTTTTAGAAGAGTTTTATTCCTTTTTAATCAGCTCAACCCAGAAGCAGTTTTACATTCCATCTTTAATGCTTCTTGGCTGTTTTCACAAGATGCAATTTAAAGGGTAGTTACCCATCAAGAAGTGGGTGAGTCACACTTTCTCTGTTGGAATATTTAATTGATTTCCGTTCCTTAACTCTCCCCCCGCCCCATCAATGACTTTAAATCCTCCAACTGTGTCCTTATGTGTCTTAGAAAAGCTAGAGTGCTAGGTAATACTGGGTTCCAGGCCCCAAAGACAATTTCATAGACTTGCACAGCTATGAAGGAAGCAAAAACAACCCACGCAGGCTTAAAAACACTGGGGCTGGCCCTGTGCTCCAGGCCTTGAGGCAGACCTCAGAATCTTCCTTGTGTCTGGACTTTGGCTCCCATACTCCCTTCCCCTCACTTCATCTGTTTATTACTTCTTTCCATGGCTACCTCATTCTTCATAGACGGTTAAGACCAGGGTCCTTAACATTGGACAACCCAGGATACAGACTTGGTCAGGTTTTGGTATTAGTATCATGCAGCCTTATAAAGCAAGTAAGAAATGGTTTCCTTCTCCGTCTTCTGGAAGAGCTCCTGTGAACCCAGCTATTGATCATTTGCCTTCTCTTTTTTTTCTTGATTGTTGTTCTTTTCAAAGGATTAACTTTGGCTCTTGTTTATTTCCTCTCCATTTATTTCTCTTCTTATTTTTATTCGCTATTTTCTTTGAATTTATAGTTCTCTTCTTTTTCTAGTGGCAAGTTAGGTAGAGAAGCCTGGCCATTGTTTTAGACCTTTCTTCTTTTCTTGTAAGTATTTACAATGCTATTTTCCCTGTAGGCACTCCTTATCTAAACACATATTTCAATACTTTGTATTTTAATCATTCATTTCTAAATATGTTTTATACTCTTTATATTTCTTTGATCCATGGATTGTATAGAAATTAGTTGTTTAATTTCCACATTTCCAAACAGATTTTTCTTGGTATTTTACGGATTTCTAATTTAATCTCATTTTGCTCAAAGAAGCCTATTCAGATTTCCATTCTTTAAAATTTATCAAGATTTATCCTACAGCACAGTATATATGGTCTCTCTAGGTGAATATGGTATGTGTATTTGAAAAGAATGTATATTCGGCAGTTTGGGTGTTAAATTCTGTAAGTTTCAGTGGTTGGTAGCGTTGATCAGACAGTGTGTTACCTTCCATCAGTGAACAGACACCTAGGATAATCAGCTTATAAAGAGAAAAGGTTGATTTTAGCTTGCTCAGAGGTTTCAGTCCTTGGTCAGTTGGCCCCATTGCTTTTGGGACTATGGCAAAGAAGCACATTCTGGCAGGGAATGCAGAGCAAAGCCCCTCGCCTCATGGTCAGGACACAAAAGAGAGGAAGAAGGGTCCACGATCCCCCAGTCTTCTTGGAGAGTAGCCCTCAGTGACCTGAAGCTATACCTGGGCTATACTTCTTAAGTTTCACCAGCTCCAAATAGGGCCAAGCTGGGGAGCAGGCCTTTCACACTTGGGCCTTTGGGGACTATTGGATGGTTGCATGTAGTCCTGGTCTTTGGCGTTTTGTCTTGGTTTTTCTTTTTTTTTTTTTATCAATTGCTGAGAAAGGGAGATATCAAAATCTTAAACCATGATTCAAGAATTATATATTTTTCCCTTTAGTTATTTTAGTTTTTGCTTACTGTATTTTAAAGATCTGTTATTAAGTACATACACATTAATGCTGGATAAGAATTGTATTTTTATAATTTTGAAATGCTCTTCTGTAATCCTAGTCTTGAAGTTTTCTTTATTTCATGTTAATGCAGCCATTGTATCCTTGTGTGCTTACCATTTGCCCTATGTCGTCTTGTTCTGTCCATTTACGTTCCACATGTATATACTTTTATACTCAAAGTGAGTTTCTTATAGACTACAGTTTTTAGACTTGGGTCTTGCGAGGGGTTTTGTCCAAAATTTTGATGTTGTTTTATTTAATTGGAGTGTTTAGTCTGTTAAAAATTGATGTAATTATTGATAAATCAATTGATGTTGATGGTTGAATTTACATCTTCTAGTTTATCATCTTACTTTGGTTTTCAGTAGCCAAGAATAATAGTTTTAATGAATACCATTATTGTCTAATCCATACAATTATTTTTTTTCTATATCCTTTATTAGGGTCTCCTTAAGAGAAAGAGAGGGTCTCTTACATCTTAAGGATGGAAGACACTTAGTGAATGTTAATTGAATGCAATGAAAAGAGGTATCTGTGCATTAAGAATTAGGAGACTTAATTTCCAGACTTTTTTTTTCCCCTTCAGATGGAGTCTCACTATGTTGCCCAGGCTTCTCTTAAACTCCTGGGCTCAAGCCATCCTCTTGCCTCAGACTCTTGAGCAGCTGGGACTATAGGTGTGTGCCACCACACCTGGCCAGGCTTATTTCTGTTATTATTGCCATAATTACCTGGTATAAGTCACTTATTTGTTCTATATTTTGTTCCTTAATCTATAAAAATGAGGAGGTGGGACTAAATTTTCTCTGAAATTATTTCTGTTTCCGACACGATTCAAAGATTTCTGTTGGAATGAGACTTTTTGTGTAAAAGATATGTTTACAAGTTACTTTTTATTTAGCAGTTACTTTGTAACAATGACAAGTTCTTTGTAATGCTTTTGTGTATATAATCCTTAAATTTCAATGTGGATATAGTAAAAAATGTAACATCTGATTTTTTTTTTTCTTTTCTAATCAATGTGTTGATTGAGACTATAAAATGATAGTTTTTTTTTTTTTTCAATTGTAGAAAGAAAACAAAGAAATGTCATGGGATGTGTTTGTGTAATAGGCCTTGTTGACAAGTGTGGTAGAACTTGATGAGTCCTTGATTAGAGTTTAAGCTATAATGTCGTCAGTTTGGTTTTTCATAGGAAATACTCATTTTAAAAACCAAGATTCTGTTCTTCTGTTTCCTCAGTTTGTGTTGGACAAAGCATTATTTTTTGGGGGGTGGGTACTTAGGTTTGAACAGGAGCACTCAACCACTGAGCCACATCCCCAGCCCTATTTTGTATTTCATTTAGCGACAGGGTCTCTCTGAGTTGCTTAGTGCCTCACTTTTGCTGAGGCTGGCTTTGATCTCGAGATTCTCCTGCCTCAGCCTCCCAAGCCACTGGGATTACAGGTGTGGTCCACCACCCCAAGCATGAAGTATTATTTTTTAGACCACTTACCACTATCTCAGAAAAAGTAGGGGTGGGGGAGTTATTCTTAAATTCCTGGAACACACCAAATACCCAATTCTTAAATCACAAATATCACTAATGCAGCATTGGGCAGAATACCACAGTTTATTGAGGAATTTTCCAGATATAGTAATAGCAAAAAAAAGGAATTTGCTCAATGGTGCTACAACTGAGGTGCTATAACAATAACCCCAGATGTTATTGGCAATCCAGACAATCTTTCTCCACAAAAGTCATAAATTCTACTTACTCAATTTGGAACTGTAGATGCTGAAGTTTGTAGATTGTGACTGATGAAGGTAAATATTTCATCTGCGTGCCATTATTTACTTTGAAGTTTGGTTTGAGCGGTTGAGTTTGAGGTCTTGCCTTGTCTGTGTAGGTAATGTCATGCCAGCCTTTCAGAACCCTGGGCCTAGAGCTCCTGTGAGCTTTCAGGTGGGCCTAGACCAAGGCACACCCAGCACAGAAATGACCAAGTTGTGAAAGAACTGCAACAGATTGGTAGTAATGAGAGGCTCTCTTTGATGCCACAGCCTTCTTGGGAAGAGTCTAAAGGTGGTTTCCAGAAGATAAAGAGATTTTAAAAGCAGTGTGCAATCTCCCACCAGTGTCCCCTGCTTGAGGCCTTTAGTACAAGGAGACAGTAAGTGATAATAGATGCTACTTTTACAGGCCACTTGCCTCTTTCCAGAAATAGAAGCGTGCTTCCCAAGAAATCATCTATATCTATTTATATTTCCACCACTTCTAGCTTTTTGTTCTGTAGTGGTTTTTAGAGTTTTCTTTGTGTCTTACCCCTGTAGCTAGGTTGTTCAAGTATTTCTGGGATAAAAACTAATGTATTTTTAGTTTGCAGTATCCCTGACCAAGGGAGAGTCAGTCACCTTCTAGGGGTAGATAAAAGGAAAGGTAACCCATAGGATTGAGGCCGCCGTGAGAGTGAGGCGAGTTCTCTTCTGTCCCCAGTTTCACCTAATTTGTGTAGTCATTCTTCAGACTACGAGCCTACTAGGAGCTTCCTGTCTAGATGGAGAGACAGACATGCCCATAAATAAATAACAAGTCAAGCTACTGTAGTATGGACAGGGTGCTTTGGGAGTGGAAGCACAGAGTTCTTACCCTGGGCTCTGGAAGACGGCATGATAGGGGGCGTGTATTTGATCTATGTTTTGAAGACTGGGTAACATGTTTTTGTTTGCTTTTAAATTCCCAGGTTATTGTCCCATTTCTCCCCTCTCCTACTTCCTACCACCTAATTGTAAAAATATTCTGTTACGCTAAGTTATTGACTTAATTTGTGTTTCCCAGAGAACATTATCATCTTTTATAGTTGGTATCGCTCCTGTGGCATTCAAAACAAAAGCACAGGATTCAGCGTAGTCCCACCTCAATGGTCTGTATAGGCTTATTAAAATAACAAGGTGGCCCCCAGAAAGAACAGTGAAATGGGAATCAGAAGATCCCAGTACAAGTCCTGGCTTCTTCTCTTAGAAGTTAGTACATCTCCTGTATGCCCAGCAACCTGAGGAGGCCAGGGAAGATAGGGGAGTTGGCAGACTTAATGAGACTATATAGAGCATTAAAAAAATCCTTAAAGATACTGTGAGCTTATGGAAGGCATGGCCTCAGCTCTCTTCTTCAGGAGACTGCTTCCTTCATTATTTTTGTGGATAAAAGGATTCAGATTTGATAAAAATTTCTACTTAGTTGCTTTTCAGGTGAAAATACAATTCTGAAAAAAAATCTAAAATTTTGACTTTTAGCAACTTTAATTATTTTTTCTCCCTCCATTTCTGCTTCCTGCAGGAGGTAATGTCCTCCCCAGAGTAAAGCTGTTTTTGATGGAGTTAAATATTTGAGAATGAGGTTTACTCTGCCCTGTCCTGTGTCTGCCTTGTGAAGAGACCTCCTCATTGCTGCAGCAGCTTTCCCCACGTGGCCTCTCTTGGGCCTTGGGTGATCCATGCAACAGGACAGTTAGCTCGGAAATTTTCCTCTCCTCTAGACAAATTCCCATTGGTGCAGTTGCCTACCCTCTAGTTTTTCCCACTTGTAACAAACTAGTATTGTGCTGCCTGGCTTGCTAATTTAAGGACATCATTTTAAGAACTACTGTAGGCTTCTTAAAAATATCACTTAATAGGGGAGGTTATGATAGAATTTTGGAGTGCCTTTTTTACAACATTCTCATTTACTTTTTAAAATATACTCATTGAGAGTTTTCTGCTCTCTGTCTTTTCATCAAGCTTCAAGTAGTTTGCTTTCTCCATGATCTGTACCAATCTATTTTCATTTAAAAAAAAGTTTCCCTCACACCCAGTAATCGCTGCTGGAGGAAGGCGGGTTTCCTTGATCCTGCAGTACCTTGTACTTCTGATGCTGTGGCACCCACCTGCTTAAATGGGAGGCATGGGACGTTCTGATTCTCTTGTTTTCAGAGAAGTCAGTGACTTAGTGTCCTGTCTTAGGCAAGATTTGAAAAGGTGTGAGCCCTTTTTGTCTTTTAATTCATTTTTTAGTAACTGTACTAGTTTACCCTTTGACATGTTACCTTCAAATAAAAACTCATGGAATACAATAAATAGCATAGAAGAGTTTGAAAGTCTAGAATGAAAGACTTTAGAATTAGTCTTCCAATTCACTGATTCTTAACTATCTAATAATTATTTAGAATTAAAATAAGTCAGTTTTTATTGATAATTAAGAATGAAAAAAATGAGCCTGAGTAGTTATGAAATTAGGGAAATTTTGTGATTTTTACTTTTCCATAAAGAGCTTTCTTTAGAAAGAAGGAAAATACATGGCAAAAAAAAGGGGGGGAAAGGAAAGAAAAAAACAAAGTCTCTTTCTAATCCTCCTCAAAGAATTGAGAAAGTTGTGGCAATGGGCACTGAGAAGAACAAGATCAGAGATGAGGAGGAGAGAGTCTGCAGTCCCGGCTGCTCATCTGGGCAGTGTGCTGAGTGATACCCAGCAAGGATTTTTAAATGAGGTGGCCCAGCTTCAAATCCTGACTTGGATTTTATTAGCTCTAGACCCTTGCACAAGCTGTTTATTCCCTTTGAACTCCAGTGTCTTTGTAGAATGGAAATGACAGGGCATACCACAGAGAGTTAGCGGGGGACTCCGTAATGATAGAGCAAATGGCCAGTGGTGACCTTTGTCCAATGAGCTCCTCTTCCTCACCTCACCAGCCTGCTGAGCGAGTGATGTGACTTCTAGCCCTTAACTCAAAAAAGTTTAAAGTGGTACTCACTAATCTGTTTCCTGGTTTTAATGAATGATAAAAATGTTTCCTAATTTTATAAGTTAGTGCTGAGATTAAACAGACTTGGCAAAAGACTTCTGTGTATTTGGAAGACATTTCATCTAAATTATTGCCATGATCATTGCAGATACTCCCTTCTCTCTTTTTTTCCTTTTATTTAAGATGACTCTACAATATAGAATGGGAAATAAATAACACAGATGGTTTTCACTTATGTGAAAAATGGTTGCAAGAAATTGAGAAAAGGGTCTCATAATTGAAACCACTGTTTCCAGGAGATGATTGTTGCAGCGTGCTGCAGGAGAAGAGTGACGATAATGAAGATAACATTACCATATGCTAGTCACTCACGTCAGTCCTGTGAGGTTCAGGTTCCGTTATTATCTGCACTTTGCAGATAAAGATCCAAAGCACAGAGAGGTTAATAGCATTCCATTTGTGTAGTTAGGAATAGCAAGGCCAGGATTTGATCCTAGGCAGCCTGGCTCCAGAGCCCACGCTCTTAACCGCTGTCTCGCACTGGTACGACTGAGAGAAGGAGTCCTCTGAGTGGGAGCAAAAGACCCAAAGCTGCGGCAGGTTCGTTATTTTTAGATTTGCTCTACAGGTATTCCGAGAGAAGCCTCACAAAGTGTATTGGAATTACTATTGAGACCAGACCAGATTATTGCATGAAGCGGCACCTGAGTGACATGTTGACCTATGGCTGCACAAGGCTGGAGATTGGGGTGCAGAGCGTCTATGAAGACGTGGCCAGAGATACCAACAGGTAAGGCGGTGCCAAGCGATCTTGCACAAGCCTTCCTCTGCCCCTGGTTCTCTCTCTGCCAAACCAGTTCTTTCTTCTCTCTGGCTCTCAGAAAGAAGTTTGGAATTCCTCCTTGCCAGGTCTTTCCTTCTGTCCATGCTCTTTAGTCCATCCTCTCTTTCCTTTGTTTTCATTCTTTCTCTGTGGACCCTTTTCCAGTAGCCTCTAAACATGCTGGTGCCACTCCCTGCCCTTGTCATAGACAGCCTTTCCTGTGTACGAGCAGGAGATGGGGCGCCAGGTCAGTAGTAGCAGTAGGTCAGTAGCAGGAGAGAAGGCCCCCAAAAATGGCACAAAGAAAGAGTTTAATAAGAAGGCAGTTGGATGAGCTTTAAAAAATTAGTTTTTGTGAAACTGATTGCATTTGTCAGGGAAGTGGAAAAAAGTTTGAGACAACGGGTATGAATTAGGAAGTATAAAGAAGGAAAGACTTTAGAGTTGGTAGAGTCAAATGAGGTTCTCTTCCCCTAGAAATGTATCATTGACCTGAAGAGAAAAGCTTTTGGAGAGCAGTCATCCTCCCAGGCTGTGCTGGAGAAGTCCCTACAGAGAGGCAAAGAGAGTTTCTCCAAGGTCAGGAATACTTTCTGAAGAAAATTATATCTAAACTGGGACAAAGGGAGAGGAGGAGTTAGGTGTAGAAAAGGAAGTTATTTGGGCAGAAAAAAAAATACCATCAGACTCCTGAGATAGACCCGCATGGCAAACAGAAGGGCTAAATTAGGAGGGTCCCTGAGAGGTGGCCTCCAGATCCAAGCCCTAATCAGCAGACAGGTTGTGAGCTAAGGTGGGAGCATATCTGCATTTCAGGAAGCTCACTTTAGTTCCAGTATGGGAAGTAGATTAGAGAATAGCAAACTGAAGCAAGACAGACTGACTAGGAGGCTGTTGGAGTTATTTAAGCAGGAAATACTGATGTCCTGGAAGGAAGTGAGAGACAGTGTTTGGTGACTGGAGATGAGGGTAGGAAGGAATGGGAAGTCACGGAGTCATGGAGAGAAGAGGAGTTTCATTTTGAGTACACTAAGTCATAGATTCTTGTGGAACAACCAGTTGAAGGTTTTTGCTTTAGAACAGGGCTAGCCAGCAGAACATACTGCAAGGATCAAAATGTTCTATATCTGCACTCTCCAGTAGGATAGTGCAGCCCAGGAACCGAATATTCCCTTTTCATCCATTTAAATAATTTGAAAAACAACATGTACCTGGTGGCTGCTGTATTGCACAGTGTAACTTTGATGTATTGGGTTTTGGGTGTGGAAGTCTTAGAGAGGCCTATCCTTGTCATAGAACTTTGGAAGTCACCAACAAAAGGAGATGAGAAATGGAAGCCATGAACATGGATGGGAGCATCCAGAGGGTGTGAGATGGAGTCCAGGTTTCTAGGTCTTGTGTGGTGAGTGGGATGTCCTGGTGATGGAAGGGATTAACAGGCTTCAGTCTTTAGTTGTCTCCAGATGGTTACTGAGGCGTGCTTTCTTTGTGGATGTGGTACTCAAATGCCAAGAGGACTCATCACATGGCCCCAAATGATTCTACTTTGCCCTAGACTATTCTGTCTTCTATTTTTTCTTTAAGGACTCTCTATACTTATCAGTTAAATTTATTTTATATTGTAGTTTTCACTTTTCCTTTCTCTACCAATAATTTCACAAGTCTTAAAAGAAGGGATATTTAGCAAGCTGCAGCTTCTTCATGGTTTTGAGCTCATTGTTCTTGTTTTAACATAGATATGTACATTAATAAGCTTGTTTTGACCAATGACACTAAGTCAAATAATTTTATTATACATTAATTCTTGTTAGTCCCATTTTACTTCCAGGATTTTGAATAGGTGCATAAGGAAATTTCTGAGAAATACCTTGGAAGTAAAATGATATACTTCCAGGCCCCTTCAGAGGTACAGATATAAAAAATGACTTCCTCATAAGATTCTGTGTTCCCAGCCATGTGATTCTTGAGCTCACAGAATGTTTTCCTCTGCTCTCCATGTGAACTTTGTGTCCCCATTTATTTGTGTAACAGGTAGTGACTTTTCTTCCCTCAGAGGCCACACCGTGAAGGCAGTATGTGAGTCGTTCCACCTGGCCAAAGATTCCGGTTTCAAAGTTGTGGCTCATATGATGCCTGATCTGCCAAACGTGGGACTAGAACGAGACATTGAGCAGTTTACAGTAAGTGTAACCTTCGCCCAGGCTGATGTAGGACGCCTCTGCGTGCTCCTCACACCCTCTCTGCCTAGTGAGGCAGTAACCCCTCACCGTAGGAACACAAAAAAGAAGTCCCAGCCCAGTTCCAGACACACTGTTTCGTACGTTCTACCAGGATCTTGAATGCTTAGGCTGTTTTAGGACTGAGGTTGTTAATGCACATGTAACACAGGCACCCTTACACTTCCATGTGTAGAGATGGTGATCCTTTCCATAGCTTTTTCACTTAAGGTTGTAAGAAGAATTTATCCAGGTTACAGCCTGGTTCTGTTAAGATGTTTGCATATTTAAATGTCTGTTAATATAATCTGTCATGCTTTGCTTCACTACTTCCAAAGCTCTCAAAATTTATGACATTACCAGTTTTCACTATTATGAATAATGCTGCATATAAACAACTTTAGAACTTTCTATAGCATTTAGGTTTATTTCCCTATGATAAATTCATTGGCATAGAATTATCTGGTAAACGTATGAATGTTTTAAGAATCTTACTATGTTACTCAGTCACTTTTCAGAAGTTTCTAACAGTTTCGCACTCATTTTCAGCAGGACTTTCTTTTTCTTCAAATAATTCTCTTGTGTTTATTTTCTATATAATACATATACACACATACCATATACATATATAGTATCTTAATGCTAATTTAATGGGAAAAAAAGCATTCATATCCTAATAGACTAATTTGTCAGAGAAGAAAACAATTCCAAAAGATGAAAGACATATAATTAGTAAATACAAATCCAAAAGTACAATTTCAAAATGTAAGTCTGAATTGCAGCACAGGAAGTCAAACTCAGAAGACTGCCTAGCACACAGAAGGCCATTGGTGTGAACTCAGAAACTTTGGATGAAGTTTGGTAACTGGAAACAGATATGAGGTGGAGTTGTGAGATTCTGATAATGTTCTTTTTCTTCACTTGATCAACCAGGTGCTAATTACATGCTTTGTAAAAATTGTTAAGATGTACACTTAGGGTTTGTGTATTTTTCTGTATATACTTCAATAAAAAGTCTACATTAAATTTTTCAAAACTATAACTTTTTTGCTTAGAAAACCTTGTTTGGCCTATTTGAAATTTA
Source organism: Sciurus vulgaris (assembly GCF_902686455.1). Classification (NCBI taxonomy): domain Eukaryota; kingdom Metazoa; phylum Chordata; class Mammalia; order Rodentia; family Sciuridae; genus Sciurus; species Sciurus vulgaris. Next base: position 9,644,336 of record NC_136465.1, on the reverse strand, counting down.
CAGCCTTTCCTGACCTAGTAGACACTGGTTTTTGCACTTTTAAAGTGTTTTTCCCCCCTACTTTATCACATCTGCCCAGAATTCCATATTAACAACCACAAGTGTATTCCCTTTCATGTGTTTTGTTGGAAGGGTGCTAAATCAAGGGTCTGCTTGTGTAATTGCACAAGTCTATGTGTTATCTCTGTAGAGGATGGATCACGTGCCTGGCACACATGGGTCCATCAAACCGCTGCCAAGCCCACTACGGTTTTAGTTAGCTGCATGTGTTCGTTATGAAGTGGCTTATGTCTCACCCCTTGTTGTGTAGGTCAGTTCTGTATCACTAAGAGTGTAATCCTGTTTGTTTGCATCAGTTTCTTATAAATTCACATTTTTTTTAAATTGATACCTAAAAATTGTATTTATTTGTAACAACATATCATGTTTCAGTATAAGTATACATTGTATTATGTTCAAGTCAGAGTAAATATTATCTGTGTCCTCAAATATTCATCATTTCTTTGTGGTGAAAACATTCAAATCCTTTCTTGCAGCTTTTGTGAATGATGTAGTATACTATCATTATCTTTGGTCTCCCTGCTGGGCAGTAGAACCCCAGAACTTAATTTCTTTCACATTCTTAAATAATGATAAGTGCAGGATTATAGCTATGTTATAATAGCAATTGCTTATGTTTTCCAGTAACTCAGATTCTTTTCCATATTTTTATTGGGATTTGTTGTCACATCCATACGTCCACACCATATAACAACATAATATGGCCTGTGTCACTCCTCAGCACTTCCTCCCTCACTCCCGCCTTCCACCTTCTGGGCCCTTTCCTCTACTGATTTCCCTTTAATTTTCATGAAATCCACTCCCACCTTTCTTTTCCTTTTCCTCTCTAGCTTCCCTGTATGAGCAAAAACATACAACCCTGGCCTTCTGAGTTTTTACTTACTTCGCTTAACATTATGGTCCCTATTTCCATCCATTTTCCAGCAAATGACATAATTTCATTCTTCTTTATGGCTAAATAAAACTCCATTGTGTATATATACCATATCTTCTTTATCCATTCATTAGTTGATGGACATGTAGGCTGGTTCCATAATTTGGCTGTGGTATATGTGCCACCATAAACACGGGGATGCATGTGTTACTGAAGTAAGACATCTTGATCAGATTTATTTTTCTTATAAAACTGAAAGTCTCTCTTTGTTGTGATGGAGAATGCTTAACATCTGAGGGATTTATCTGGCACGCATTATCTTCATCCTTCCCATTTATCCTCAGACAGGGCTTATTATTCAAAATAACTTTTAACTGTTTGGGTATTTTATTCTTTTAAAATTGGAGTACTCCTGCATGTCCAAGCTCAGGATTACTGAAAATGTTTGAACAGTGTCTCTTTCTTTTGAGGAAAAATTTATCTCCATCAATCTTTTAGTAATTAGAAATCTTTTAGTCTGTTGACATTTTTCCTGCTCTTGTGACACTCAACAGTTCTTTCTTCTTCACTGAACTGTTTTCCCCAAAATGCTAACACAATAAATTCAGGGTTTGGCAGGGTGGCTGTAGTGTTTGTTGCTGTTTGTTTTTTAATGTAAAAACTTATCACTTAAGGTGGGTCATGAGTTCAAGTTAGTACAGATTTCATAGTAGAAAGACCACCTGGGGTAACCTCAGCAGATGAGGAAGTAGAGCCTTGTGGATTAAGGAACTACAGGGTCAGAGTTCAGCCTCAGGTAGAACCCAGGCTCTTACCCAGCTCCTTCTGCCCTACCTGCCTGAGCTTTCCTTCTTAGGTGAGGAAAGTCTGTTGTACTGTGAATGACTACACGCGGCCTGAATGATGCGTAGAAAACCCTTAGCAGAAATGGTCAAGATGGATCCTATTTCAGAACTCACTTTTTTTTTTTAGTTATTTTTATTTGCATCAAAATAGACTCTGAAAGTCTAGATGTACTGTAAATCTGTAATGAAAAGTAGGACCCTTCCTCCAGTTAGTCTCCTTCACCAAGTATAGCCTATCTCTGTGAAGTGCCCCAGCTCCTGCTGCCTCACCTCCTACATTGAGGCTAATCACAATCTCACCTCTTAGGAAAATTAGCTGAGGCAGTACTTGGAGCACACAGGAAATGCCTGACACGTAAACACTAGCAGCTGCTCTTATTCCCTCCTACCCTGAGCTGTCCGACAGGAGGTCCTGTCTGTTGCCCCTCTGAGTATCTTTCAGAGTCACCCTCCTCTTCACCCCGACTGTGACGACTTGAGTTCAGGCTTTCCGCAGCTCTCCTGCTCCTCCTGATTGGTCACCCTGCTGCCAGCCGTGTTCCCTTCCAGTGTGTCATTCACACGGCCACCAGACTCATTTTTACTTTATTATAGAAAGCTATTATATAATAAAAGCCTTAATAAAATTTGAAAGTCCAGTAGTGCTTAAAAGAGTATATCAGAGAGTAGGAGTCCTCTGCTATTCTCAAGTTTATAACTGGATTTGTTTTTCTTTCCTAGTATTTGCCTCTTCATTTCTTAATCCTGTACTTAGATTGCTATTTCTTGATTTATCAGTTTAGATCACTTATCTTGCTGTTATGGTAGTTGAAAATTTAATTCTTTCATCCTTTTTTCCTGTTCTCCCAATATTTTTATATTACTTTTTTTACTTCTATTATTAGTCAATGTTTACACTTTAACTTCTACATACATTGTTATTCACACACAGCCAAGTAATATACTATACCTATTTATTATATGATTGCACATACTTAGCCAAATGTGACAGGAACATTTCTTGGGTGACCTGGTGTATTTACCAAATGCCATACTTTTTTTTTTTTTTTTTTTTTTTATTTATGCAGTACTCTATGTACCTGTAACTTTCAGGTGTACCCATGCAATGTTAAAGCTCCTTCTTGGTGGATTGCCTTGTCAGGTATTCTTAGTTCCTTTTTAATGTGTGTTAGTTCTCAGCTTTTAGAGACCTACCTCCCAGAGGTCTTCTAGCTCCAAAATGGACTAGAATGCTGTTTCTCATAAACAGGTGTCTTCCTCAGGGCTTCTTTCCTCTTCCAGATCAGATCCTTTGTTTTCCAGACCTCTTGTTGTCTTCCCTATTTAGTCCTTCATTTTTCTGCAGCACATTTTCCAGCAGAATTTTTTTCTAAAAGAAGATTCACCATGGGAGATAAATCTTTTGCATATTGAGAATGTCACAGTTACACCTTGCACAAAATTCTAGGAAGAAAATTCTTTTCCCTCAGGTTTTTCTGAGGAATTGCATCACTGTTTTGTGGCTATTAGCATTACTCAGTATTTTGAGTCCTAGGCCTGTATTCCTTATTCTTTAATCTTAAAATGTGCTTGCCCTGGATTCCCTGGATTTCTTGCCCCTAAGTTTTTTTTTGTTTGTTTGTTTTAATTCTCTATCCCATAGGTTGTGAAACTTCACAGCAATGTATGTTTTTAAACATTTTAAAAAATATTTTTAGTTGTAGATGGACACAATACCTTTATCATTTGATATTTGTATGGTGCTGAGGATTGAACCCAGTGCCTCATGTGCAAGGCAAGTGTTTCATCACTAAGCTGCAACCCCACAGCAATGTATTTCAATAATCAGTTTTTAACTAACTGTGCTAGACATTGAAGGACCCTGCCATTAGGGAAACGTTCCTGTATAACTGGACGATGTCCCCTTTCATGTCTCTGTTTTCTTTCTAAAATGCCTGTTAAGCAAACATTGTATCTCCCAGATTGATCATCCAGTATTCTCTCTTCTCTTTTCAATATATTTTTCTTTCTTATTCTGCTTTCCTGTTGTTTTCTCAACTTTACCTTTCAACCTTTGTCTTAAATGTTTTTATTTTTGTTGTGATTTTAATTTCTAAGAGTTCTTTCTTATATCCAGGTGGTTTGATTTTACATAGCATCCTGTTCTTGTTTTATAGAGGTAATGTATCTTCTTTTTTTTTTTTTCCTTTTGGTGCTCCCATCATGTTCTGGGCTTTCCCCAACTTTCTGGTGATCCTCAACCATATATTCATACTTTAGGAATGAAAGACTAAAAAACAGATTGCAAGCTCTGAGTGGTTAGCCACTGGTGTGCTTCACTGAAAAATGTTCACATAATGAACTCTTCTTTAGGAGATTCCTGAGTGTTAGTGTCTTGAACCCTGATGCCGGACCATGTGGTGGATCCAGAGATGAACTCTCAAGTTCCTACTTGGCCAGCGGGTGGCATGGGGAAGTAACAGAAAATAGACTGCTGGCAACACAGAGCAGGGAAGAGGCCTAACTGGTAAACGTGCTGGTTTTTCCCTATTGTCAGCCTTGGTGCTCTCTAACGAGCTCCAGGGAGTGAACCTTCTCTTCTGTCTGTACCGGAGTAAGGGGTAAATCCTCTCTGTGCAGACTCTGATCCAGTGCCCCCTTTCTATTTTCATGTCTTTCTTTCATCCTAAGCAGTTCCTGATACTTCTGATCTTTAAGTCTCTAGGACTCTGGTGTGACCGAGTAGCTCTTCATTAGAATCTCCTTAGTAGTTTATTTCACTTGCAAAGCCATTTACAGTCTTCCATCAATTTTCTGTTGTCAACAAATTTGCTGCCATCACTTTTCCCCACTCTGGTCTCCTTTGCTCTCTTTATTCTTTTAACTTTTTATGTCTTTAAAAATCTTTGGTGTTATTTTATTGCGGTTTTGGAGGGAAAGGAGAGAGATACATATTTAATTTTCAGTTTTTGACCAAAATCCAAAATGCTTTCATTCTTAAAAAAGTTTACATGTCTCCAGGAACCTGAAGTACTTTTCTGAAGTTGGATGTTCAAAGGTGGATTTAGTCTTAAGTGGAATGGCTTTCTTACATGCTCTTTTTGGGTGTCTAGAATATATGTTAAAGACCTGATATCTTTAAAATATAAATGTTACTGAGAAAAATCACAGAATTACAGAAGAATATCTATAAGACCATGTGGTACATAAAGAATATGGCATTAAGAATGTCAAATCAGTGAGAAACATTGAAAATTCTACTTGCATTTCTTTAAAAAGCAAATTAAACAGTGGAATGTTTTGCAAGAATAATATAGCAGAAGATTAAAAAATCATGCAAAATCAAGATTAAAGCAAAGTCATGTCAAGGAGAATACTTCATGTCTCTTTCTGCATCCCAAGTCAAGAAACAAGGCAGCCAGCAGGGACAATGGAATACAAAAAATGACTATTCCAAAAGCAGTTGAATTAGATGTATTATTCATTGTCTAGATGACAAATGGACAGTGTGTAGCCCAAGTTAAGGATGGTGCCAGTTAGCCTGAGGACAAAATAGTCACATCTAGGGATCAGTAAACTTTTCTCTAAAGGGCCATATATCAAACATTGTGGGTTTTTAATAAGCCAGATGACCTCTGTCACAATTTTGTTTCTTCTGTTTTTTTCCTTTTTGGTTGTATTTTTTGTTTTGTCAAAACTTTTTTTAAAGTTTAAATAATTAAATATATTCCATTATTAAAGGAGGCTATAGTCTGGAAGTAAAGGCAGACATGGAGTAAAGTGTTAGAATGATGCTGTTAAGAAGGAGGTGATACAAACAGGGTTCAGTGGGACTTTATTTTTTTAGGTGGGGCAGCTAGTGTTTGCAGGTCGGGAAGGCCTCTGAAGAGTAGCAGTCAGGCTGAGACCTGAAGACTAGCTAGATGAGGAGAAGCAGTGGACTTTGTAGGCAGAGGAAATTGCCTTTGTAAAGGCAAAGGACCTGAGATCAGATGGCAGCTGTAGATGGGGAGAGATTGAGAAGATCTGGTCCAGCGAATGTGTGCTCTGCTCCATTGAGGCTGAGGGAACAGTGAGTTCCTGTCCTACCTATGTACAGAAGTGAAGGGCAGCCTTGGGGCCTGCAGGAGTGTGGAGAAGCTAGTCCAGGATTGAGGCTTCACTGTGGGTGACGTCTGTATAAGGAATGGAGGAGTCATTTTCCATTCTCTATTCACAGGAGTTTTTTGAGAACCCTGCTTTCCGTCCTGACGGTTTGAAGCTTTACCCTACCCTGGTCATTCGTGGAACTGGGCTGTATGAGCTTTGGAAATCAGGAAGATACAAGAGTTATTCTCCTAGTGACCTGATTGAACTGGTGGCTCGGATCCTAGCCCTTGTGCCTCCATGGACTCGAGTATACCGAGTGCAGAGGTAGGGTGTGTCTTTTATTCCCAGAATAATTGGTGACTCTCTTAATAATTTATATTAGAAATAGTCTGATTTCATATGGAGGGTTTCCATTTTTTTAAATTGAAATATCTAGAATGCTCTGAATGAGTATTCATTCAGAGAGGGAGGGAAGCGAAAGCATGGCACGTCCAAGCCACACTGTCAGTACCTATTTATCCGTCCATCCACCTGTTCATGAGCCTGGAGACGGCGTTGCAATGGCCAGTAGGCTTGGAGCTTGCATCTGAGGAGCTCCTGATCTGGGTGCAGATTTCCTCTGGCAGGACTGCTTCAGTGTAGATGTGTAACGGGAATGAGAAGAAGCGTGGCCTTGTGTCTTCTCCCTGCTCCAGAGCCTCAAGAGAAAGGAAGCAACATCCTTCTAGGTAGATAATTCAAGTGCATGTGGAAAACAAGTGACATTGCTGATGGCATGAAGAAAGTAAGATAATTTGTTTCTTCCTAGGAGAGAAAAAGTAAACCATTTACAGTTGTGTACCTTTATTTATGTTTTCAAACTAGGATGATAACATTGAAGAAAAGTTTTAGAAACTTTAAAGTTACCAGTATATCTCCTGTCCTAACAAAGCTATTCCTGAACTTTGTGGTCATTAAGATACCTTCCCACACCCTGCCAAAAACTGCCCGTGTTCCACTATAATACACCTAAGGCCAAAGGTCACAGGTAAATGAGAGCACAGCTGGCTGCTGACTCGTGCTTCCCTGAGCCCAAAATCATGTCACAGGTAAAACGGAACTGTGAATGCTAAGAACAGGCTACTAAGGAAAGAAAACTATCAGATACTTAAGGAAAATTATCAAGGGTACAAATAAAATAGTGAATTCTCTTAAAGGGTCAGAGGATATTTATATTCTGCTTTTGGTACAGCATCTTGATTTCTCAAAATTTGTAAATCAGTGGCCTAACTCTAGGGTCTAAATTGCCTATATGATCTCTTATTTTTAGAAAATACTCAGGAGATAGTAAATAGAAAAACTGACTGTTAAAATCACTTGTAATGTCTTTCCCTTTCTTTTCAGTCCTGGGAAAATTCAGTCAAAAAGACATTAGGTGAGGCAGAGCAGTGTCCACATAGGGAGGTGGAGCCCTGGGGACCCAGGGCAGGGTGAGCAGTGCCTTGGGGAGCAGGCAGTGGCGTGGCACAAGCTGGTGAAGCTGCGGGTGGTGAACAGGGCATTCACCCCAGAGAACCCGTGTAGTGTCATAGTAGAGCAGGGTGTGGAGGCTGTCTCTGATGGGGAGAGCAACCAAAGCTTGATTACTGACGGGGGTTGGTCAGATCTGTAGATACATTAAGGATGGTAGGTACTTACTTTTTTATCTGGGAAAGCAAGTACACATGAAAAGGAAGAAAATTAATGTGAATGCTGTGATTTTGGAAAGAAGATACAGGTGTGAACTCATGATTTTCAACATATAAGAGATACAAATGTAACAAATAATAGTAAATACATTGTGTTTCCAGGATGGGTTTATAGCAATGAGCATGCCTGGTTTCCAGATCTTAGTTTCTAAATATCCTCCACTGAAAGGAACCAGAGCTCCTTGGAGAAATGACTGGTTGCAGACCTTAGACCAGGAAAGTGCAAGATGAACCTAGAACCTTTAATGCCAGGAAGCAAAGAAGTGTCTAGAGAGGGGTGAGGAAGCCAACTTGAGGGCTCCCATTTTTGGCCACATTTGAACAGCAAACTAAATACTGATATTAACAGATTATAATCTACTGAATAAAATAGGAATTCACGAGTCCACAGTGATATACTTAATTAGATCAATGAATTCTAAGTGTGAGTCAAGAACATAATATCAATAGTCAATCTTCAGTATAAGCAGATTCCGTATTTGCAAATGTGCCTACTTGATAAAATTTGTGACTCAAAATCAATACTTGCAGTCCTTTGCCCACAAATCATCCTCAGACATGAAGAACAGTGAAAAAATTGAATCACCCCCGAACACGTTCTCAGCCAAGGTCAAACAAGGCGATACTCTGCCTTCATTTTCTAGTTTTCACACTGTGATCTAGTATTCCTTTTATAGTTTTACCTAGTGCTGCATGTTTAAAATTTTTGTCAAATTTATTAGGGATTTGCTCTTTAAAACAACCCCCAAACATTGTTAAAATCCTGTCTATTGCTCCTAAATGCAGAAAGACGGTGCTGTGCCTTATGGAGAAGATACTTGTTCCAGGCTGCTGACTACGAGTTCAGTGAACATAATAAAATCACAACATATGATACTCAGTCACAGTATACATTAAATAAAGTGCCTTGAAAGACATAAAACAAGATTATGTATTGATGAATGACAAAAATACTGTGGCCAGAGGCTTACAGGAACCTAATGCTCTATTTTCCATAGCAGCAATGACTCAGGGTTTACTTCTTCACTGTTGTTGGTAACTGTAGAGAACATAATTACCTACCAATTACTTACTGCCTACTAACCTGATGAGAATTGACTGTACATAGTTTCTCTCTCTACAACATATGTATTAATTACAAAGTGGAAAGAACTTGACAGTGGAGAAACCTGGCAGCTGATCAAAGGCAGCATTATCTGAAATTGTGTGAAGCAGAGTCATGTGCCACCTGCTAGGACAGGTTAAGAACACAGTGTCACCTCTGTGTTCATCAGCCAGAAGTCCATCCTTGCATTTAATCAGGAGTCAGCATTGACAAACTTCTAATGGAGGAACATTCTAAAAAAATAACTGGCCTGTCATTTTGAAAGTATCACAGTCAGGGCTTTTGGTTCCATTTTGGAGACTAAAGAAACTTGACAGTTAAATACAATATAGGGTTCTGAACTGGGTCCCTTTGCTATAAAGAACTTTATTAGGACCCTAGAAACTCAAATGAAGTGAAAGATAAGACAGTAGGGAAGTATCCATCTTAATGTCCTGATTTTGATGGTGGTTTTGTGATTATATAAGAGAATATCCTTGTAGGAAATGCTTAAAATGTTCTGAGAGTGTTAGTACATGTCCTTCACCACTTACTCTCAGGTAGTTCAGGAAAATAGTTATTTGCATTTCTTCTGTGACTTTGAGGAACCAAAGATACAATAAATAGCATTACCAGAGACAAAGGAAAAAAGTCATTTGTGTTTAACTGACATGAACTACCAAGAGAAGAGTGTGAAGAGACTTTGTGACAGTAGTTGTCATGGAATGGACATCCAGAGAACCACAGTTTTCTTCCCAGTGAGGCCAGCGTGGCTCACAGGAGAAAGAGTGTGTTCTCCCCCACTGAGTTTTCAGCTTGAAATTTCTCACTGCTGCAACCAGCAGAGTAACAGAGACGTTAAAAGCTTATTTTTGTGGACATTGTGAAATATTACTAGAGTCATTATCGTGGTCCACCCACAATTGAGAAGACGAGGACTCAGGAAGAAGGGCAGCAGATCTCATCTGAAATGGCTGAGGGAGGCACTGCCGAAGGTACATAGGCGTGAAGTTGTTTCACAGATGCGTGGGTGAGCTCAGACCTGAAGGAGGGCGGTACAGCAAGAAGTAGTGCAAAGTCTCCTTAGAAGTGTGGAGTTGGTGATGTCCTGGGGGTCTGGTTTGAAGAGAGTGATGACTAACAGCAAGTGTGTTGGCGAGTCCTGCAGTCCAGTTGTGTGGGTTGGATTTTCATGCTTTGGGCTGACCAGTGACTTAACTTTAAAGATGATCATTTGCTAGACTGTTTTGTACAGAGACAAAAAAAAATCTTCATAGTGCTTTCCATTTTATTTTTTATATTTTTGATGCTCTTAAAACATTTATTATTACACAAGTTTACATTAGAATTCATTAGGTTTTCTTTTTAAATATAGTTTACTATAGACTGATGATCAATAAAGCACTTTCTTTTTGGTAAGCATGAGAAGAATTCCTTCAAATATGTTATTTAGGTTTTGCATTGGATATTACTGAACTGTTAAAATCACTACCTGCATAAGAATTCATATTTATTATATTTTGCTATTTTTTATCTATTCTTACATACATATTTGCTTTGTATATGGAGTAGGTCCTCCATATGGGGAAAAAAATTGTGTGTTGAACATGTATAGACTTTTTTCCTGTCATTTTCCCCTAAATGTATTGAATAACAACTATTTACATAGACTTGACATTATATTAGGTATCCTAAGTCATCTGGAGATGATTGGAAGTCTACATGAGGTTGCACAAATGTGTGTCACAGCATTCAATATGAGGGACTTGAGCATCCGCAAGTTGAGCTGTCTGCAGGGGATCCTGGAAGCAGTCCCTCACAGATAATGAGGGATAACTGAACTACATTAAAAAGTATTCATGTTTAAAAAAATGATTCATGTTTAACTTATACTCTAACTTGCTTTTTGTTCTCAGTAACCACTTTAATTTTAAACTGGGCTTGTGCAGTGCCAAGGTAGCTTAAAAGATTTCATTTACTAGTAAATGCCTAGAGCCAAGTGTTTGTGCTGTGTACCACTGTTCAGTGACCTCCATACATTTCTTACATAACCATGTCACCTTATGCTTCATTTCCAACACTTTGTAATACATTACTAATATCCAGAATTTATATTTTCTCCCTCCCTTCTAGTCATACAGTCTGTATATACATGAATAATTTTTCTCTATAAAGCTACTTCAATATTTGTGTTGATAACAAACATGTTATTTTTTCAAAAATTTCCTTGTATAATTGGGATGCATCTTTATATAGCAGCACATTTAATATGCTGGCAAATATGCTATTTGTATTTTTGCATTCCATTTCTTATTAAACACATGTTAAGTGACAATAAACCAGGCACAGAAAGGCAGATACTGCATGATAGTCCTCATTTGTGAGATCTAAAACAAATAATATCACAGAAACACAAAGTAGAATAGTGGCTTCCAGAGACTGGGGAGTTTAGGGCCAGGGGGATGGAGAGAAATTGATCAATTGGTACAAAATTAGGAAGAATAAGTTCAGGTGTTTTATTGCACAATAGGTTGACTGTAGTTTTTAAAAACTATTTCAAGATTTTAGGAGAGAGGATTTTGAATGTTTTCATCACAAAGAAATGGTAAATGTTTGAGGGGATGGATATGCTAAATACCCTGATTTGATCTTTTCACAGTGTATACATGTATCAGAACATCACACTGTACCCCATGTATACAGCTAAAATTTTCTGAAATACAAAAAGGTTTTAGAATAATTTTCTTGGATATAATTTTAAAGGCAGCATAGTAGTCTGTCATTCTAATTTTTCTTTTTCAGTAACTATTCCCATTGTTAGACATTTTAGGTTTTTTCTGGGTTTTGTTACCTAACCCAGGTTCGGAGACCAATCCCACAAAAGAACCAATGTCTCTCTGAGAGACAAGTGTTAGGGAGAAGGAAAGGCTTTATTCAGTGGCCAAAAGTGGAGAAGAGGGAGTTTTGCTCACAAGTCAGCTTCTCAACTCTGTGGGGTTGAGGGGTTACAATGGAGGATAGGGATAAGGAAGAAGAGGGACAGACCAGTAAAAGGCAGAGGTACTCATGTCTTTACTGGGAGTAAGTGGAGACCTCCTGGGAACTGGGTCTTGTTCTTTTCATGGTCTGGTGTTTCTGGTCATGATGGCTAATAGGTGCCTTTGGCCTCAAAGGGGCCAGGGGGAGACTAGGCAAGTCTGGGTCTAGTTAACCATATGTTATAGATCTGAATGAGACACAGCTTCAGTGATCAGTGTGTCTTTGTGCAGCACTGAGTAGAATTTGACAAAAGTTAGGCAATTAAGGGGACAGACTCAATGTGGAGGCCAAGATCCACGCCTCTCCATCCCATTCCAGTCACCCATGGGATATCTGGAGGCCCACGTGAAGAGCCAGTGTTTTCACAGAAGCGGCTTTCAGGAGCCCAAAGAGTAACCTAGGCAACTGTTAGTCATCATGACCCACACCTCAGAGGTGAGAGCCACAGCAGAGCTGGTGGGAGACTAATGATGCACCCTCCAGCTATGTGACCTCCAAAGTTACTGATTTTTTAAGTCAATTAAGAGCAAATTAAGCTAGAAGGTTTCGTGGGTTGTTGTTGTTTCCCTCCTTCATTAACTGTTTCTACACCTTTACAACAATATTCTAATCTATACTAAAATTCATGTACCGGAACTTTTTACTGCTATTAAAATAATACCTTATAGTACTATAATTTGTGAGGAATATTCATGGTGAAGAATTTAAGAATCTTTTTTTTTCTTTTTATTGATTTTCTGATACAAGGGGAATATAAATAAATATGCAGCTTTTGCTGCGTATATTGACATGATTGGTAAGGTTTACCAAAGGGTTTAGACCAATTTAGAGTAAATAGTTACTGGTTTTATCACATCTTCTACGAAGTTGAATCCCTATTTTTTTTAATTTTATTCAAGTACAAGTGTTAATTTGTGTTTTCCTATTGTGAGCAAGGATAACTTTTTTACCTTGTAAAATTTGTATTCCTTCTTCTACCAGTTGATTATATTTGCCAGTCATGGAGTTTGGATCATAAAAATGATGCTTTTTATGGTGAGAGCTCAAAAAGTTCATAATATTCCCTCTTGTGTTGAATTCTCTCCTCCCTCCTGGAAACCGGGGAACCAAAAGTTCATGTCCACGTAGTACAGTTAGCACTTGAGCGCGTTTAACCTCTGTGATCTCTGCGTTCTAGTGAAATAGCACCATATCTGTTTAAAAACCTGTTTCATTTCAAGCTTCTTAAAACTTACACTTGGATGGAGCGAGAATTTGTTTTGTCTGAACTTCTAGAAAAAAGCTTGTATCAAGAGCTAGAGGGTGAATTTTGAAATACAAGTGGCAAGGAAAGTGTGAGGGACCCTGAAAACCGCCGTGCAGAGACATGGCCGAGACTGAGTTCAGCAATGTCCGGTGGTGGGGAAGCTTCTGGCCGGGAAGGAGAATAGGGGGTTTGTACTGAGCATCTTTCTTCTCGCCTCAGGCTTAATGTTTCGGAGTAATTCTGAGAAGATAGAAAAGGGGGAGTGTAAAGGTGCAGTTAAGCACCCTCTCTCCGTTTCACGTGGAAGTCGTCAGTCAGCTCTTGCTAAAAGAAACCACTGGCAAAGGAGCAGAGCCTCCTCCGGTTGTTGAATCCAGGTGGTTGTCGTAACCGTGGTTTATTTGTTTTCAACCATAGCATCCTGCTTTCCGTTCTATGCCTGTTTCTGTGTAGGTAGCCTAGTGGGAGCTTCTTGCGGCTCCAGGCAACATGCTTGGTGCTGAGCTGACAAGGCTTATGTGTAGAAAGGGGTTTTAGGAACTGTTTCAGGCAGCATCTAAAGGATCCAAGGAAGATGCTCAAGTGAGAACAGGTTTCATGCTCCTCTCATTTTACTAATAGATTACTTGATGCTTTTGATTGGTTATTTTTCACACCCTGCACCTCCCTCTCCCCCTGCCCCACATACACACACACAAACACACACACGTGTTTTTAAACTATTTTACAATTTTAATTTCATGACAGTTAAGTCCATAACATCTTTCTGGGAATTTTTATGAAGCATCATCCTGATAGGAGATTCTGTATTCTTGCCCCCAAGGGCGCGCTCAATGATTAAGTATAAAATTTCGTCCAGGCACATGATGGAGCCACATTAAACTGCTGCTGCCCGCAGGCTATTCGACAGCTGTCTGCCTTGATGTGATATTTAAATCACTGTGAGGCATTAGAATAGGAATACCAATTTGCAACCAAAACATGACAAAACGTGAGAAACTTTGGACAAAAACAGCTCTAGACATCACTTTGAAGGGTTTTTGATGAGTAAATTGCAAATATCAGCACCTCCAAGCTTGAGATGTTGGAATTAAAAAATAGAATTTGGAAAGGAATATTCTCTCATGTAATTTCTCAAAACCAAGAAAGCAAAACTAGATTGAAGTAAATTAAGAAACCCAAAACTAATTTTAAGTCCTAGCTTGCCTTGGATTTGAACTCCTGGAAGATTGTAGCATTGTCTGAGCGTATGGTCCCGATGCTTTACATAGTACTTTACACACAGAAGATGCTCAGCCTATGTAGAATTGTTTTCCCTGGGTTTCAATGAAAAAAGACTTTATCACTGAAAGTAGCAATTGCCACCTCTCTGTTCCATCTGGTGTACTCAAGGCATGTCACTGCCAAAGACCATTAAAGTCATTTTTCATTTTTGTAGTGACAAACATAAATTAAGGACATTGTGAACTGTCAGCATCATTGTAAATCCCTGTGTCACCAGGCCCTCTCTGGTGGTCAGCACCAGCCTCGAGAACACGCACTCTGTGCAGTTTTGTAGAGCCTTACATTTGGCTTGATGGTCAGTCACCATCTTGGGATTATAAATAAATTTCTAATGAGAGCCACGTGTTCTCATTTTGTACTGTCCCACAAGTTATGTAGCAGTCTGCTGGGTCCCAACATTGTCTTATAAAGAGAATTTACTTCTCTTGAAATATTTGGCATCATTTACTAATGTGGTGCTGGGAATCAAGCCCAGGGTCTCACACATGCTAGGCAAATGCATTACCAGTGACCTACATCCTCAGCCCTAATGTCTTTTTAAAAGTACTAGTTTGTTATTAAAAAATATTTGTCGAGTCCATCCTCTCTTTCCTTCCCACCTCCTTCCCATTGCCCGTGGAAGCAGTGCCACAGAGGCGCTGACGTGGCGTTCCTGGCATCTGACACAGCGGACAGGTGCAGTCGAAGTGCAGAGATGGCAGCTGGAGGTCTTGGGAGATTGGTCACAGTGAGCAGATAAGTTACCTGAGCTATCAGATCAGTACCCACACTAAAGATAATGAGAGCCGCCTTTCTCACTCTCTGAAGGGATTTCTGAATATTAGAAGGCTGAAAAGTTCCCTGAGGTGCTGTTTCAGCATTGGAATCATCAGTGTGATCCTGCAGGTTTTCAAATTTACATGAAGTAGTTGTAGACGTATTTCTGAGTGTGCATATGACTATACCTACTTGGATACACAAACAAATGTCTCAGTTTGTATACCGACAGGGTCTGGAGGCAGCGACATAGCCCTGCTCATTATAGGACCATCCCTTGGCTGTGTCACCTCATGGTGCAGACAGCAGTGGCGGGAATACGTGTGGGAGCATCTGGAACCAGGGGCCGAGGGTTAGAGGGCCAGGCTTGCTCATTTCAGTATCCCTCCTGGAAGCACCGCCAAGAGGCCCCAGGAGAACTGCAGCCAAGGGCACCCCCCCAGGGACCTAGCCTCCCGTCACAGTGAAACCCTGGGGCACCTTCAAGCCACACCCAAACCACAGCACCGAGAATTCCCTTATACTTTTCATGTTTATAGGATCTGTTAGTGATGCCCCCACTGCATTTCTGATAGTCATTTCTGCCACCTCTTTTTCCATCAGTTACTCTCGCTAGATGTTGATTTATTTGATGGATCTTTTCTAAGAACCAGGTTTTGGTAACTGTTCTTTTTCTCTATTGATTTTCTGTTGGAATTCCATTGATTTCTGCTCTAATTTTAGTTATTTCGGTTCCTCTGCTTACTTTGAATTTAATGTGCTCTTCTTTTATCTCATTGCCTAAGGTTGAAACTTAAATTTTTTTCTTCTTCTTTTCTAATATATGCATTTTGGTGCTTAAATTTTTTCTCTAAACACTGCTTTATTGCCCTTATTCTTTATTCCTTTTTTGACTTCCATTCTTTTTCTGCCTTTTATGGTTTTAATTGATCTTTTAATGCAATTTTCTCCTCTTTTTTAATGTATCAGTTGGACTTCATTTTTTACTTTAGTGGTTGCCTTAGAATGTGTCTTGCAGGGAAGATCAACTAACAGCAAATTCCCTCAATTTTTCGTTTATCTTAGAAAGTCTTTTACCCTTTTGAAGGATGATGTCATGGACACAGGATTTAGGTTAATGGATTTTAAACATTTCACTCCACTGTATACTTGATTGCATGGTTTCTAAAGAGAAGATAGACGTGACTCTTAATCTTGTTCCTCTGTAGGTGGTGTCTTTCCCTCTGGCTTCCTTCAGGACAGTTTCATCAGCATTCATGTCTATGGGTTGAAAGTGATGTGCCCACATGCAGGTTTGGGAGGATTTGTCCCATTCACTGTTCTCTGAGCTTCCTGGACCTGTGGTTTCATGTCTGATATCAACTTGGAGAAATTCTTTTATTATTGCTTAAGTATCTCCCCCGTTCTTGTCCCTCTTCTCACAGTGCAGCTATTATACCTTTTGTAGTTGCCTCAGAGTCTTCAGATATTCTTTTTGTTTGTTTGTCTTATTTTTTGTGTTTCAGTTGTTTTCTCTGCCTTTTTAGCTTTTGAAGTTTCTGTTGATAAATTCTCAAGCTCAAAGATTTTTTTCCCTCAACTCTATCCACTACTAATAATTTCATCAAAAATATTCTTCTTTGTTATGGCGTTTTGGATCTCTCAACATTTGTTTTTGGTTCTTTATTTGGATTTCCATCTTTCCATTTACATTCCCCTGTTCTTAACATGCTGTCTTCATGTGCCTTCAAGAAAATATGTGTGTTAGATGGGCTTCTTTGAGGCATGAGCTGTGATGCTAAGGTCCTTGTTAGTGAGTCAGCTGTGTGCCAGATGAGTGCCTTAACAGAGGCACACGCAAAACAAGGGTAAGTCCTGGTCGGTTGAAGGCAGCCTTGAGGGGCACACAGGAGCTCAGCTCCAGGAGCTGTTCTCAGGAGCGTTGCTTCAAGGTTGTCTGGGTCAGTGTTCGCAGCAGCTTTAACACCTGACTATCATGAATAGCAAGACACAAACGTACTTGTCATGTAATAGGTCCTAGTGCTGCAGCCATTGGTGTTATCAGACTGATTTCACCACGATAATGAACATTTGAAAATTTACTTCAAGTTGCAAGTATGTTTCTTATTTTGTATGTTTGTTTATATGATGTATAGTTCTATATTTCATATATTCATATGTTTGTGAATTATTTACAACTATTTCAGGGTAAAAAAGGACATGTAGCAGACTTTACTTTTTTACCTTGGGCATAGATAATATGAAACAGCAAAATATTTAAAGCAGTATATATCTATCTATGTACATACATATATATGTATTCCTTGCTAAGATAAACTGTACTTTTTACCTTAATAGCCTTCAGTTTCATCGGATTACTTTTTAATATATTTGATTTTAAGAAATTATAGTTCCTAAGATAGAAAATTATTTTACTAAAACCTATATCTCAACCACATATACTGTTATATGACTCTAATATATGTGTGTGTGTGTGTGTGTGTGTGTGTGTGTGTGTGTGTGTATATATATATATATATATATCTTATGTGTGTGTGTGAGAGAGATATGTCACTCTCACTTTGAACCCCCAATACATCTTTGTCTTTATCGTGTTTTATGAAAACTCTGCTGGTTCCGGAGTCTAATAAACTTACTGTGTATAGCTCTTTGTGCAAATCAATTGCCTTTTGAAACTTATGAGTAAGAAATATCATATTAGAATCAAGTGGATGAATTAGCTAATTGTATTTAACGTACGAAGAGACAAATGAAAATAGAGAAAACTCAAGTTGATTCAAAAGCAATATGAGGAGAGAGAAGATAACTGGTATATTCTTTTGTCTTTCTTATGATCAACCAAATATTAGACAAAACAAATTTGAGGTTTATCTTTGTCTAGGAAGCAGATGTGCTAAGCATATTCTTTAGTTTTTTTGTTTTTGTTTTTTAAGCTTAGATACTGTATCTTTATACACTATTTTTTTTTTTCCTCTAGGACAGTTTTGGGGCTACTAAAATAGAACTCATAATTTCAGTTTTTGATTGACATCTCCTTGATGCCTGGCACTTTATACCAATGCTAGAAATTAAATTTTATCTCTTCTGATCGTTAGGCAGTCTGCTATTCTTCTAATGCAGTCACTTCTAATTTTTTATTTTTGTGAAATGAGGGGGAAAAATGTTCTTTGAGACCAGTTGTTAGCTAAACCAGACATTTGAGCTTCCTGGTTACTTATATTCATTTACTGTGTGGGAATGTGTGTAGGCTATGAAGCAGGCCATTAATAGAAATTGTTTCTCCTCATTAAACAAATCGAAGTTTATCTTTTTAAATTTTTATTTCTTGTTTTAATTAATACAAATCTCTCTTCAGCCAAAAATCTATACTGATGGTTATTGGGCATTTGGGCATTGGTTTTGTACTTTGTAATATTATAATTTCTGTCAGATATGTCTCACAGGAAACCACAAAGTTGATGAAAACTGGTTTTTGGATGGAAAACTCAGGTACAGAGCAGCTCTGATCCTACTTTCTGATTTTGATATTTAATCTGTTTTCCTGTCTGCTTCATAGGTTTTTTTGCTTCTTTGTTTTTTCTCTTTTTTTTAATACCCCTGCCTTACTACAATGGAAAATGATTTCTCTTTTGCTGCAGCTGAGGTTTTTCTCTTGCAGAGACATCCCGATGCCCTTGGTCAGCTCAGGAGTAGAGCATGGCAACCTGAGGGAGCTGGCATTTGCCAGAATGAAGGACCTTGGAATACAGGTGAGAGTGACATGGCTATCAGACCATCACCTTTGAGAAAAAAGGAACTTCACAGATAAATGCTCTGGGGCTGTTGCTCTTACAAGCTGCTCCACCAGACGGGTTAGAAAGCCTACATGCATCTGGGTAACCTGGGAGCCGAAACACACAGTGGCAGAAGCAGTGCTCTGTCCCTCATTCCCTCTGCCTTCCTCTGTAGGCTTTTCAGTTGAATGGTGGTTTTTTCCTACCTACCCTGATTGCTAACTATGTGCTCAACAACTGCTTTCAAAAACTTTTTTCTTTTCAAATATTTTAGGTGTTCAGTTCTTAACCAGCAGGCTGTAGAATAATAAGATGTGGTTCCCCAAAATGAATTTGAAGAGACAAGGATTATGTACAAGACTTGAGTAACCAAACAATGCTGTTGCTCCTCATAACCTGGCTCCTTCACTCCACCCCAATTTTATTAAAGGCACTTATTATTTTACAAATATTTTCTAAGCATCTCCTCTGCTGGTCCTGGAAGAACACAGGAATTTGTAACTTAATAGTCTCTCTCCTTATGGTTGATTCTTAAGTCATAGGAAGGTTAGAAAGTCAGTGCCCTAGACACTTAGAGCTGCTGAATGTAGCAGACGGGAATGGGTCTACCAAGGCACTGATGGCTGATTCTATCTTCAGTGGGTGGGGATGTAGTGCATCTGCTGGCCTGGACCATGCATGCTTTGAGAAACATTGCTCCAAGGATTTCACATTGTGGACTTGCCTAAGACATTTCATATTTTCTCTCAAATTATCATGAAGAAAATTTTTCAGAAGATTGTTTGCCCCAAGAAAGTCTATAAACAACATTGGCTTATTCTACCAAAAAAAAAAACTGAGTACAATTTTAAGTTCTAAACAAGATCATGTGCCTGCTCTGCTTTCCAGTTATCCTTGTTCTCCATCTCCTCTAGCCTCTAAGAATACCACTGCTGAGGGAACTCAGAGCCCAGTGATTGACAATCTCCTTATCCATTTCTCTTCCTTAACACTTCCCACCTCACTAGCCTATGAAGTAGACTGAAGACTGGCATTCAATCAGAGTCAAAAGACTTCTAGTTCCCATATGCAACATCTTTTCCAGAAAGTAAGCACACACCACCTCTGTCTTTAAAAAAGCACGCAAGAAAGTAATAGCAGGCAAGTTTTCAAGAGCATGTAACTATAATAATCCAAATGTAAGCCGTTGTACAGGACTACATATCGAGTAGATCAGTAATTACAGGGATTGATAACCTATTTTCTGTGCAGTCTGCATCAACAGAGTGTTTTCTTGGGCTGCCTCCTGGGGCATGAAAGTAGCTTTGTTTTTTGAAGAACTGAACATTGCTCCCTTATTTCTTCATGGAATTTCACACACGTGTACAGTCCCTCAAATATATTAATACAATAGGTTGTGTGACATAATCAAGTTTCCTAGAGTGATCTTCTCTTACTAGTGGGACATGTTAGAACCCTGAAAATAATACTCTGGGAAAAATAGGAAATATAAGTGAGTTATGTAAGGATTTTATAATTAGGAGTGTCAGGCTGCATAGCATCCCACTTGTGAGGCAGGAGCGAGAGCAATATCACAGTACCTGGCTGTACAGACCAGGCATTGCACTAGCCTCATCTGCAGGCAGCATGTGCATGCTGGGCATCGTCAGAGAACCAGTTGTAGTTGTAGTTCTGATTGTGCAGTCTGCTCTAGGCCCCTTCCTTCCTTGCTTTTCCTTAGTCTTCTCTCCCTGCCTCCTGCCTGCCATCCTTTCTTCTGCACTGTCCTTCTCTGCATCAACAACAAAGCCATCTCTAACATGCATCTTTCCAGTATGTCTGAAATGATACCATTGTGGTGATACCAGAAACGTTAACTGCTATAAAATAGCAAAGAGTTTTTTTTAAATTTAGAAATTTGCTTTTTACTCTTCTGTATACATAGTTTGGGATTTTTTTACTTTTCTATATATGTTGTTTGGTATTGTACTTTCAGATAGTTATATCCATTGGGCCAAAATTATGTCTAAATTTATTTTAAAACAGTACAGATGCACAAATTTTTCATTTTAGTTTCCCTCGTCCTCAAATTTATTAAAACTGGGCCTTTTTAAATTCAGTTTTTTAATCTCAGTGTAAATTGTATCCAAACTTAATTTTGAGCCCAAGGTTTGGTTTAAATAAGAGAGGTTTAAACAAATAATGAATTAGTTACCAATTTAATTTTCCCTCCTCCCTCCACCATCTTTTTTTTTTTTTTTTTTTTTTTTGGCAGTGTCGAGATGTAAGAACTAGAGAGGTTGGAATCCAAGAAATTCATCACAAAGTACGGCCCTACCAGGTCAGTTTACGTCTTTGCCAAGACTGGACCCTCACCTCTTACAGACAGTACCAAGTCCTGAAAATCAATGAATAACTCAGAGCAGAGAATAACTGAAGATTAGGTACAGATGTCGAGCCAGGAAAGCCAAATATGAGGGTAACTGAATTATAGAAGAGCTAGGTTAGGAAAAGCAAGACTGCATCTTACTCTAGATCAGTAATGTCCATCAGAACTTTCTGCAGTATAGGGAATATTCTGTGGTCTGAGCTGCTCACTATGGCAGCCACTAGTCAAGTGTAACTGTTGATCAGCTAGTACAAATGAGAAACTGACGATTTAGTTTTATTTAATTCATTCAAAGGTAAACAGCCACACATATGTAGTGGCTACCTTCTGGTAGAGCTTTTCCACTTATCTTTTTGTAATTGTTCAACTCTTGCGCGTTGCTGATAAGCAAATGAATAGATGCTGTACCTATATTCCAAACATATAGTCTTCTGTGTATATTCATATATTACATATTGCTCATTTCTATGCAAAGTACCAGGGCCATTTATACAATGAGTTGAAGAGTCAAAGCTCATTGTAGATTTCCCCCACAACACTTCCCTTCAAAAGCTTCTGCCCATGGAACTGGGGTTGTAGCTTGCCTGGTATGTGTGAGGCACTGGGTTCGATTCTCAGCACCACATATAATGAATAAAATAAAGGTCTAGCAACATCTAAAAAAATTTTTTTAAAAAAAGCTCCTGCCCAGTGATTAAATTTTCTTTAATATAATTGAACCATAAGTAGGTATGATTTAAGAGCTCTGTGAGATGCAATACTTCTTAAATGCCATCACAGTTCAAGGGACCAGTGTCAATATCGCCCCCTACCCCAGTAGGTTCTAATGAAGGAAGTAAGGTCTAGAAAATTAAACCACCGCCAGGTGTGATGGTGCACACTTATAGTCCCGGCAGCTTAGGAGGCTGAAGCAAGAGGATTGTGAATTCAAAGCCAACCTAAGCAACTTAGTGAGACCCTGTCTCAAAATAAAAAGAACTGGGGAAGTCGCTCATTGGTTAAATCCCCAGTGCCAAAAAGAAAAGGAAACCTCTGAACATCCAACATTTGGGGACTAACCAAATGAGAGTTAACCTGTGACATAATCTGTAATTTTATCTTAAAGATTATTCATGGGAGATCAAAGATTTAAATATATAGAAGCATTAACTGAGCTGGATATCTGTAAGAATCTCAGGTTAATTGAGTTCAAATATTTATTAAATTGTTTTCCATTTACAAGAGTTCATAATCAAGGCATGAACTCTTATTTATTGGGACTATTTGAAAGGAGATCAGTAAAAAGAACATAATTAGTGATGATTCATTCTTTTTTCCTAACTGAATAAAAGCCTAAATAAATGCGTATGATTATAAAAATGAACTTGGTTTTTAATTTTGAAAAATATTTTTTGTGCACTCTCTGTTCAACAGGTTGAATTGGTAAGAAGAGATTATGTTGCAAATGGTGGCTGGGAAACATTCTTGTCATATGAAGATCCTGATCAAGACATTCTGATTGGCCTCCTGCGACTACGAAAGTGCTCCGAGGAAACTTTCCGTTTTGAGTTGGGTGGAGGTGTGTCCATAGTCCGGGAACTGCACGTATATGGAAGCGTAGTCCCTGTGAGCAGCCGGGATCCTACTAAATTTCAGCATCAGGTATCCTGTATTCTGTTTCTGTTTGGCTTATAATTAAGAAATTGCCCGAGGTAGGAAAAAAGAAAAGGAATGGGGGGTGAGGGTGAATGGAGACAGAAGAGGGCAAAGGTAGAATTAGGAGCAAAAGGATCAGCATTTCAGCTGTTCCACCATGTTTTCTCTCCACACTGCTCCCTTTGGGAACTGAAGGGGCAGAAGGAAAGACAAACAGTTTCAGCCAAATTGAATATATCAGATTGAACCACGCAAAATTGCTGCTTTGGGAAGTCCAAAATCATAATACTGGCAGTTTTACACGAGTCGACTTGACTGTGCACTCATGTGAGAATATGACGTGAAAGTGCATAAGGAATAATGAAGCACTTTGTAAACTGCAAGCTATTGTTTATACAGAGGAACGCTCTTCTGATCCCAGACAACCTAAAATTAGTACTCACTTTTTAAAACCCAGGAAAATGTGTTAAAAAGCACCAGTGGTGAATTTAGGGTAAGCCCCACAATTGGTGATGTAAAGGACCTTGCCTGATTTTCGAAAGTAGAGGAATGTCAAATAAAAGATTTATTGCCCCAAACTTCTGTCCTCTGGAGACTGCCTAGAACTTACCTAAAAAGAGGTGACCTTGCTATGACTAGGTTATGTCCTGCACAGAATACCATTTGGTAGGTCTGGTTGGAAAGTTAAACCTTTTTCACTGGTTGGCTGCCAAGCATTTTTGGTATAAATGGTTTGTTTTTCTTTACTCACATGAGTAGATTTTTGTCATTCTTTTTAATAGATTTTAGCAACTGCAAAATTATAACCTTTTTTTATGGACTTCTTTTGATGGACTTCCTCCCTTCTTAATCTCCCAAACCCTTTATTGCTCCTTCCAGGGATTTGGCATGCTGCTGATGGAGGAGGCAGAAAGAATAGCTCGAGAAGAACATGGATCTGGGAAAATAGCTGTTATTTCAGGTAACTTGGGGAGGGAGAAATTCATGATTCATCCACATTTTGAATTTGGTAGCACTATGAAGTCTACCTCAATATTCTCTTGCCCCTTTTTATGATTACTATGTTCAAAATTAGACCTGACTGAAGGACTTGTGCCCAAACACTCAGGAGAATCATGGAAGCAGTTTGGTGGAGTAGAACTTTCAGAAACGTTCCAACTCTGAGAGTGCAGGGCCAGTTATCCAGATCTTATCTTCTTCGCTGTCTGTCACACTGGTGGTTGTGGTTAGCATCTCTCTTGTGCTTTGTGCCCAGTTAGTTTGTCTGGGGAAGTGGAATTTGATTATATGGATCCAATAAAAATATAAACCAGTGTGGAGATTATCACCATTGTTTAGAAAATTAAAGTGGAACCTTGGTTGTCAGTATAAGATGTGTAAAAGCAGTGTTCTTGCTCCTTCAGTACTGTTTTCAGTGAGTCATTCCTGGGCAAGTGGGAGCAGGGGAGGAAAAAAAATTTCTTCAACTGCGTTAGGTTCCCTGGCTGGATCTGAAATGCAGCCAGCAAAGACAAATTAATAGGGGAAGAACATTCAGGTTTATGTGGTGTAAATTTTATAGAACATAGGTGCCTTCATAAGAAAACGAAGATCCAAAGAAATGGTTAAACCTGCATTTTTTGTACTAGCTACTTGATATAGTGTTTTGATACTAGATACTTGATGTAGATTGGAAAGTCGTAAGGAAATATGATTGGGCACAGGAGAGTGAGCTAAAGGTAATAAACTAGGGGCACTTAGCAAGCCTCGTTCATTCAGAGGTCGGGATGCTCTGTTCCCCTGTGTGGGGAGGGCACCTCTGATCTGAGGGCCTTACCCTGCTTCAGGGGAGGAGAGCAGGGGAAGGTCAGAGAGGGCTTCAGGCACCTGCTATTTTCTTAGATTCCTTCAGCTTAAAATTTTCAGTGTGTCAGATCACCTGTTTGGGGTAGTATGTTCTGAACACCATCGGGAGCTTCCCCATTCCTTACCCAGGGCATCAGGTAACGGGGAAGGGGGCATGAAAAGGAGATCTGATGTGAGTGCACACCCTTTCATTTCACTCTTCAGTGTTGTGTCCCTATGAAAAATGGCTGATTTGAGGTAGGAGCTAAAATGGTGAGAGCCAGGATCAAAATATAGGTTGGTTTTTTCCTCAGGGGTTTTTTGTTTTCCCACCAGACTAACACATTCCAAAAGCTACACCACATCTTTGGAGAAAATAGTCTTTTCTGAAAATGAAAGTTGAAATGAGGTTTTAAAAAAATCAATGTTGTTGCCAATCATTAAATCAATACCCTTGCTCAGATCTTAATCATTATAATTATGAAAATGTAATCACACAGGTTCACTTAGTCATTCAGTCTGGCTGTGACTTTTGATACTACCCAGGTTAATAGAGTATTTCTAGCTTTATATGTTTCTCTATCACCTAAATTCCACAAAGAAGAGGTCTAATTGAGGCTCACCTGTAGTAAAAAGTGCTTACCTCTCAGCCATTTTACCTGTGGTTGACCAGAAGTACCAGGATAGGGCCAGACTGACTGAACCCACTCTGCACGTGCATCTCTGGGGTTGATAACACCCGAAAGGGTTTTTGCTAGAGCACCATCAGTGTTTTCACTTCTGGGACTTGACTGCCTAGGAATCACCTGGAAAGCTTGTTGAAGTGCAGATTCTGATTCTTTAGGTCTGGTGGGAACCTACATTTCTAAGTGCTCCTGAGTGATACCTCCGTTCCTTGTCTTCAGACTACGTTTGGGAAGCAGGATTTTAGTGTTCTCTTCCAAATGCCCTTCCCCAGTCATCAAGGTAGTGATAACTCTGAGACCCTGGCAGCTCTGCTCTCCTGATACGCAGCGACTGATGTGCAGTCACGTGGTTTTTCTGGTGTCTGTGGAACCTAATCCGTTTTGAAGCTGAAGGTTATCCATCTCCCATCACTGTTCAGGCCCCTGACTTGCCTGAGGTCACATCAGTGGTTCATAAGAGCCTCCGTTTCTGCTTTTCTGAGCAGGGTGTCTTTCCTGGTGGAAATCAGCATGTCATCTTTCCAGCTTTTTGTCCAAATCTAAATGATAACTGCTCTAGATCCACCTGCGAGGAGACTAAAATACCTAGAGACTTCGCCTCCCAGGGGAGAGCCTGCCTCAGCTGGCACAGCAGCTCCGCCACATGCCGCACAGGGGTTTCTTCTGGCCGGTGGGGTTCTGGGGAAGAGCCCTGCAATGCCTTTCTAGGAGCTCTAGTTCTTCCTGGGAAAGGACAAAGTGCGTGTCACTCTGGCCTGGGTGCCCCACCATCGATCTCTGTAGAGGACCACATAGGCCTTGGCTCTTCCGTTTGACTCAAGCTGTGGTCACCCTTCCAGTGAAAACACCAAGAACTTCTGCTTTGTAGATGTTGGGTTTAATTTCTCCAACTTAGCAATGTGTTACTGTTCTTTTCAAGTTTCTCCTCAGACACCTGAGGTGTCTGTTCAGTACTTGAAGGAGCGTAGATAGAAATTGTTTATTATGTACAGTGTCCTTTTTCTCTCCATGTTTCTTTACTTTAATTTGGTTTTTCTGATTTAAGAATAATTGTGTGTGTGTGTGTGTGTGTGTGTGTGTGTGTGTGTGTTTTGATTTGTTTTTGTAAAAAGTCAAGCAATTAGTCTGTGTGTTGATCCTTAGAATGAAGTCCTCTCTGTGGTGGTGCTGTGTTTACAGGCTGCATTTCATTAACAGTGCTCCATTAGATAGCACTAGCTGTAGAGAGACCGTGATGGGGGTTGGGAGGAGCAGGGGGCCAGGATTCCACGCCTGCTTTACCAGCGGCCCTTCTTGTGACCCTAGATTTATTTTACTTGATCTCTATGGGCCTTTATTTTCTTATTAAAAGAAAATGAATTAGGTTATCTTACACATTTCTAATTATCTAGAATTCTATCCCTTAGAATCTTCACTTTGTTACCTGTCAACATGACCACTTAGGTTTTACTGATTACAGTTTAAGTAGATTATTTTTCTGATAGCATGTTAAAAATACTCTTTAATTTCATCAGTAATGAATCCCAGTCTCATTGTAGGTTGGGTGTTTGATGATGACGATGATGATAAAGTCTTCCATGGGTAGTTAATCCTGTCCATGATTCGTGGACACATATTAATGTTGGTCACAGCTGGTGACACTTTGTGACCTAATTGGCCTACGTTTTTCTCTGACCTTGGCCTTAATTTATAAATTCATCCTTGCTCTGGGTCTGCTGGCTTTCCTGTAAATCATACACAGTGGTGACCTAGATGTTCTGTCTTGCCGTAACTGGTAGCTTCAGTAAGGGAGAGACAGAATCATTTATCATTTTGGTTACCCTCTCTGTAAAAGTAATGCACTATGTACAGTTTTTTAAAAATTATGTTCAGATTCATTATGATTTCCCTTCATCTCGCCAGCACATTTTCTTAGTTACTGTAGATTTATGACCTTTGATTCTACCTCTAAATAATATTAACTGCACAGATCTCATTTGAATATCAAGTCAGAAAGACTGTGTATTCTTGATTTCCCTGCTAATAAACAAAATTGCTTTTTATCTGTATTACCTCAGTATATTTTATTTATAGCTATATACTGTAGGTTTTATAGCTGATGACCTTTTTTTTTTTTTAACTAGTGCTACCTTTACAGTACAGTGTGAGAAAATTGAAAACTTCCTCATTTATCAAAGTCAAATGAAATACTTCCTTAGAGGAATTTTTAGTTTTATTCATCTATGTTTTTCAAAGTACATACAATTGTCTTAATAAACTGTGTTTTAAAGTTAGCCATAATTTTTAAACGTGAATATTATTAACTAAAGCAAAACGACATCAACAACACTGCAGGTATCAAAGGTCTAGCAGAGGCACATCGAGGTATGAGGTGCCTTGTTCCTCTCAGGCATGCCCAGGGGCTCACAGCTGGCTGGGTCATCACCTTCAGAGGAAGGCCCATTTCGCCCTACTTAGATTCCAGGTTAATTTGCTTCAAAGTAAGAAAATAATCTTTTCCCATGTATAAAAATAGGTAAATCAATGTCATAAGAACGACTAGTTTGTAAAATAGTGTCTAAGCAGGAAATAACCATAAATTGTTGCTGAGTGTCTGAGCCATTAATTCTTCCCAGTTACGGCCAAGTGCTTTAATATCTCTTGCCCATTTACCCACGTGTCTTCTATCAACCCACATCTGCTTAAGATTAACAAATCATAATTACTTAAAAACCATGTTGTTTATCTGCTTGGGTGATCACATTGTTTCCTTCTGACCTGTCAAGATGAGGCAGTTTTTCTCTCCTTCACGTATGGTGTGAAGTGCAAGGAATTATACTGTAGAAGCTAGCCACAACTTTTAAAATGCCATCACTAATGATCACCATGGAAACGGGAGGTCTCTGATGTCATATTCCCCGTACCATTTCCAAAAGAGCAAATATAACTGTCAGTAGCCACTATTCAAAAAGCCATTTAACGCCCCCCACAGAATGAGTTTTTTGTTCTGGCAATTTTGGCTAGGTATCAGAGTCAGTCATGTCACTGTTTCAATTTGCCAAGCTAATTGCTATGCAGCAAGACGAACAGCTATTCCCCAAGCTCCCCGTACCTTCGTCATAAGCAGGATTCTATTTGTGTTCTTTCAAGTAGAAAATTAATATGGCCATTGGCCAAGAATTGTTCAAGGCTGATAGATTACACGGTGATGGAGAGAAACGAGGGAAACGTCTGAATGGTTGGTGACAGAAATCACTGAAGTCAGAGGCTGATGGCATTTTGTTTAAATCTGTTAAAAAGCCCAAAAACAAGGGAGGGGGGGAAGAATTTAAATATAGGGTAATTAAACAAGTCACTGTAGAGATGAGATCATTCTTTAATCATGATACGCAGTCATAAGACCCTAAAGCTGGGTCTACAATTCCCAATAGTCAAAAACTCAATGCACCTATGCTTTATATAATTCAGTATGGCTTCCTAGGACTGAAATTAATGGTCTTGTACCCTAGAGCCACTGATTAATACAATCATTGTAGGAAGAAAATAGCAGTTGTTTTGTTGCCTTTCACTATAAATGACTGAGACTTATACTTCCTGGACCCCAGAAACTTCTCCTGTATTCCAGGCTACTACACATCTCCCTCAGTTTCAGGTGAAGGTTGTTTTATTCTTTGCATTATAATCTAGTTGAAAAGAAGGGTACATTTGTAGCTAGGTCTGTCTGATAATGGACTCATAATCCTTACCAAAGTGCCTAGAAAAGCTTTTCTTCATTATGGCGTAGCTCTTTGCTAATGGACGCAGGAAGCCTGCCAAATGCAAACCAGTGTGTGCCACAGGCGAGTGTGTTAATGTGGGACTTATCAGAAAGGACAGGGAAGATTGTTTCCTCTTTCATTCTCTCTCCTTTACATACTTTGTCTTTTTATAAATTATCTTCTAAATAGCCCCTAATTAAATGTACATTTTCTGGATTCTATTCATTCCTTTCTTTGATTTTGGTATGCTAACAATGATCATACATGTTTCTTTCTCGATGCATGTTCCAGTCAGACTTTCAAAAATCATTATTAGTATCTTTCTTTTTAAAGACAATAGATACAGCATAGAGTATTGCTTTACTACAAAATCTCTATTAATTTCAGCATCATTATTAATCAGACTAACATTGATAGTAGAGAATGCTACTTTGCTAGATAACAAATTAGCTTGGTATTAGCTAATTGGTGTCTATGTTTTGGCTCCACATGGAGGCATTGTTGCATGGCTCCTCTCAGGAATCATTATTCCCCGGCTTGACACTTACTCATTTTAGGTGAATCAGGTACCAGTTTGTAATACTTTGCATGTCGAGTGCATTAAACCATTCCTCAGTTGGCATCACGTGACGCTGTTTATTAGTGCACGTTTAGAATATTCCTGAATAGGCCACCTGTGAGTTTCTGCTGTTTGATCTTGTAGGCAACTGAACTTTTTGTGATATTTCCTTGGCAGAAGCTAGTGATACCAATTCGTCGTGGCCCATCAACACCTGAAAAACAGCGTTTGGCAAGTGCTGTTGCTAATTCCTGATCCGTGCAGTCTAGCCTTCTTATGTTTCAGAAATGTGTACCTTAAAGTCTCAAAGGCTAGCCTGCTCTCATAAACCCTTTCTCCCCTATTTTTGTTCCTCTTGGCTTACAAATATTGGAATGATGGTTGTATGCTTTAGCCTAGGAGAAACAGGGTTATATCATGTGGTCTCTGGTAACATTCCTGAAAAGTCTGGGAGCTTTGAGATGAATGACCGCCTCTTTTATAAAGTTGGATACTTCACAGACTTCTCTGAGAAAGGAAGCCCTCCCGAAGGCAGCCTTGCCTTCAGTCCTCACTACCACCTGTCCATCAGGAAGTTTGTTTTAATGACTTGCTGCCTTGCTCCTTACTGTTACATAACTCTCCTAGCAATAGTTCTGTCCTATTCTCTAAATATTTGACATTGTCTTCACCCATTCAGTTTCATAAAGGCGTTTATATTAGATCCTTTAGAGACGGGGATTTCACAGATTCTTCCCCTTTAGGTGAGCAGATAATAACTAAATCATGCTGAAAATATTGGTGCTGTTGCCATAGCAGCCTCCACGATGGTGGCTTTATAGAGCCTTTGAGATTAGGGATTTCTGATATCAGTAGGACATGTAGGGAATTTTTAACTTAGGCATTCTGGCTTAAACTGTTGGATTTGGGATTTTAGATTGTGGCCATTGGATAATTTCCTTACACAACCCACCTGAACCTCCCTGATCAGCTGGTTATCTAGATTGTCCGTCCCTTTATGTTCAGTATACCAGTCCAAGAAGCCCCACGTCTGTACCCTGTGTAGTCCATTCCTTTTTTACTGCATATCATACCAATTACTGGTTGTTTTGGTTATGTATTATTGTATAATGCACCATCCCAAATTTTAGAGGCTTTAGATAGCATCCTGTTTGTGTGTGTGCACACGCATGCGAACTTAGTGACTCTTGTTGAGAAATTGAGCAGGGCATGAAAGAGATGGTTCTTCTGAGTCCCAGATGTTGAGGGCCTCAGCGGAAATGACTTAGGAAAAGCACCTCGTTTCTTCTCCACTTGTCTTATCCACCTTAATACCAAAGAAAAAGTATCCTTCCTCTTTGGAAAAATTGATATTAATTCTTTTTTTAGTTGTTTGATGGAATTTACAGATAAAGCCATTTGATCATGGCCCCTTATTGATCACTGATTTAGTCTCTACTTGGTCTGTTTAGACTTTGTTTCTTCTGGAATCAGTTTTCATAGTGAGTTTCTGTTTAGACTTTGTTTCTTCTGGAGTCAGTTTTTATAGTTGGTTTCTAGGAATTTGTCCATAACACTAGGTTATCCAATATGTTGGTTTACAGTTCTTCATAGTGGTCTCTTATGTTTCTTTTTATTTCTGTAAAGTCAATAGTAATGTCTTCCCTTTTATTTCTGTTTTAGCAGTAAGTTTCCTTTTTGGTTTCGGGAGAGCCAACTTAAAATAAAGGTTTGCCAGTTTCATTAAAAATGGACCTTCAGCCTGGGGTTGTGGCTCAGTGGTAGAGCGCTTACCTCGCACTATATATTCTATATTTATAATAATCTCTATTATTGACCTCCTCCTGCTAGCTTTGGGTTTAATTTATGATTTTTCTAATTCCTGAAGGTATAGGGTAGGTTATTGATTTGTGACCTTTCTTCTTTTGACATAAGCATTTACATCTATAAATTTCTCTCCAATCACTGCTTTTGCTTCAAGCCTTAAGTTTTGGAATGTTGTGTTTTTCTCTTCATTTGTTCAAAATATTTCCCTGTTTCCCTCATGATTTCTTCTCTGGCTATTAAGAGTATATTTAATTTTCACATATTTATGAATTTTTCACTTTTCCATCTATTGATTTCTAGTTTCATTCCACTGTGATTGCCTGATTTCAGTCTTTTTTTAAATTTATTGAAACTTTTTATGGCCAGACATATGTATGATCTGTCCTGGAGAGTGGCTTATGTGCACTTGTGAAAGATGTGTGTTCTGATGTTGGTGGTGACATGTTCTGCAGAATAGGCAAGCTCTGTGCTCCAGTACATCCCTGTCCCTCTCCATTTATATTGTTATTGTCACAGATTATATACCTGTGTCCACTAACATAGATTTATGATCCCTTTGCATTTATCTTGCTTGGGATTTGCTCAGCTTCTTGAACGTATAGATTCATGTCTTTCATCATGTTTTCAACCATTTATTTGCTTTTTTCCCCTGCATCTTAACATCTCTCATCTTCCCGGAGACTCCAGTGGTGCGTATGTTGGTATTCTTGATGGTGACCCCCGTGGCCTCTGGGGTTCTGCTCACATTTTTCTAAACTCTCTTTTGTTCTGCTCCTCCGAGTAGATCAGTTCAGTTCTGCCTGCTCATAGCTGCCATCAAAGCCCTCTAGTGAATTTTTTCTTTTAGCTATTTTAAATCTCTGCTCCAGAATTTGTTTGGTTCCCTTTTATAATCTCTTTATTGACATTTCCTGTTTCTTCATTCGGTGTCCCCTTGTTATCCTTTAGTTCTTTGTCCATGGTTTCCTTTAGCTCCTGGAGCATATTTAATGTAGTTGATTTGATATCTTTGGTGATTTTAAAGTCTGAGGAATAGTTTTTGTCAAATCCTTTTCTCCTTCAAATGGGTCAGTTTCTTTGTATGCTTTATAATTATTGTTGAGAGCTGGACATTTGAGCATATAATGTGCTAATTTTGGAAATCAGAATTTTGTGCATTGATCCATTTGTCAGTGACTTTTCCAAACTATTTTTGCAGTCTCCATATTCTTTACATGTGTGATCACTGATATGTCTGTTCTTATCTCTGTGATCAGCCTGTAACCTAAGAGGGATTTCCTTAAATATCTGGATCCAACAAAAGGAGTCTATGTCTATTTAAATCTTTCAGTAGGCCTTACCAAGGAAGCCAGTGCAGCCAGAGGGGTCCAAACAAAAACCTCTGCACTGGTTCCTTCAAACCAGACCGAACGCACAGCCTCGGGGATGACTGCCAGCTGCCCAAGGAGCACAGGCTGTCGTCCGTGCAGCTGTGATGGGCTGAGGAATGGGGAAAGAAGGTGGTTTGAGCACTCTGCTCTCTGACCAAAGCTCAGCAGCCTCTGCCTTCCTCAAGCACTCCTCTAGTGGCCACACTGTCTGAGCAGGTTCCCACATTGCAAAGTAGTTGTTTCTCTACTGAGTGGTTGTTCCAGTAGAGGAACTGACCTTGGGAACCTCCTACTTTGCCATTTTTCCTCTTCAGGGGGAGGGTTTGGGGTACTGGGGATTGAATCCAGGGGCCCTTTGCCACTGAGCTACTTCCCCGGCCCTTTTTTTATTTTTTATTTTGATACAAGAACTCATTGAATCACCAGACTGGTCTCAAACTTGTGACCCTCCTACCTCAGCCTCCCAAGTCACTGGGGTTACGGCACTGCTGTGTGCCACTGCTGCCTGCACTGTGTTTCCTCTTAAAGTCTATATTTAAAGGGACTATCAGTAGAAAGGATCTCTCCTCCTACAGGCTGTAAGGTAGCGCACAGCAAAGACTTCAACTTCTCAGAGACAACTAGTGATCTGAGCCATGAGCACAGTAGTGGGGATGATCCCTGCCACAGTACACACTGCTCTGTTTGAACAGGGCCACTCTCCTTTAGTCAGATGACTGTGGACCTCCGTGTAAGACTCCCTGGTAACAGAAAACTAAGAGGTAGCAGATGATCCAGCATCACCCATCTGCAAGTTAGTGTGGTAGCTTCTATTTAGATTCTCTATACCTACTTTATAAGTTATCTGGCTTTTTTCTTTGTTCATTTTACTTTGTTATTATCTTGATATAGCCCTTTAAAAATGTGTGGAGGAATCTTTAGGCTGCTGGGTAGCAAACTTCTCTGAGATATGCTATATATACTTAAGGTGATAGAGAAGAATATATTAATGACTTACAATAACCAGCTGCTTTGAAGAGCAAAGATTGTATGTGGGTAATCTTTATCATCTTTGTAAGATTTTTTTTTTTTAACAGAACAGGAGAAAAGTTCAAAGATTTAGGGTCATTGAGTTAATTGGCCCATTTTCAAACATTCAGAATAAAAACCTTTCCCCAACTTCAGTGTGCATTGTTGAAAAGTGAAATATTGCCGTTCTTCTAGGAGATCAATGAGATGTAATAAACTCATTTCAACAGCAAATAATGAAACTAATGAATATATTTCCTTGTATTAATGCTGCTAGGCGTATATCAGTCAATAAATAGTTGATTAATTGAACCAAAAATAATTTAAAGTTTCTTTAATTTGTTTTTATTTCACTGATTTTTTTATTAAAGAATCATGAATCATTGTTTCAGTCTTTTGCATCTAATAAAAAAATCAGATTTACATTTCAAAGGATAGATTTAGCACATTTTTCCTTCTTTTCAAGGTTGGCTATGGGAATATGAGATGAGGTGGGCTGAATTTTAATTCAGACCACTAACACGTGACTAGCCATAAGGGCAGTCTGGTGTCCTAGCAGAGGAAGTGTCAAAGAACAGGAGCACACCTCCAGATACCTAATTCCCTTCCTGTGTCAGCACAAAAATATCTGAATTGTGAGGCCAAAGTTTTGCTTTTCTTGAAAAATTCTAGGAGGTAAAATTTCTGTTTCCAGTAAATACTTAATCAAACTTCCTTTATTATTTCTTCCTCTGTTAAGTCACATTTTCAATTCTATGTTCCTTCTTTGTCCATTTGGAATTATAGCCCGCATCTTGTTTGTTTTTCTGTAGGTATGAAAAATTGGTTTATTTTCCCATTTAAACAAGGACTCACACATACCTGATATTACTTAATCTTGCCCTGTTTTTTTAATTTTTTAATTTTTTTCCTATACTACTAAGACAGGAAAGTCTATAAACATTAAACAATGAATTGTTTAACCATGCCTGTGCCTCAGGCCGTGTAGGCCACTATAAGACCTCACACCAAGTAATTTATAAGCAATAGACATTTACTTCTCACAGTGCTGGAAGCTGGGAAGATCAAGATCAAAGCACCAGCAGGCTTGGCATTTGGTGAGAGCCATTCCTCAGGAATGGCTCCTGAGTCCTCACATGGCAGAAGGACATAAAGGGCAAACGGGCTCCCTCAGACCCTTTTATAAGGATGCTGATCCCTTATAGGGATTAGTCATAAGACTGCACACTGGACCAGTCACTTCCCGAAGGCCCCACCTCTCAGTCCTGTGCTAATGGAGGTTGAGTTTCAGCTGTGAGCTCTGGACGGGCACACTTTCAGACTGCCGCTCCCTAACGTTACCACACAGATCAGCTTGCATCCCAGAAGTGCCCTGTGGCCCTTCCAGTTTGATTCCTTCTTCCTGTTGCCTGCCTTGCCTTTCCTCCAGTCTCCTAACTTGTTTGGTATTTTCTTTCTTTATTTTCACTACCTAATCCTGTATCCCTTAGATATATAGTTAAACATTTTTTATTTTAGATAAGTAGAATCATTGAAGTGTAGTTTTTATTTCAGCTACTTTTTCTCAACGAGATTGAGTCTCTCTGTGCGTGGCTATAGTTCATTCATTTTCACTGATGTGTAAGATCCCATTATGTAAAATATCCCATATACATTTTTGTGGAATATATGTCTGGAAATAGGAATGCTGGGCTTTAGGGAGCACATTTTTCAGCTAGAAGGTTCTGCCAAGTGGTTTTCTTAAGTGTTTCTAAAGTCTGCAAGTAACTAATTCAGTAATAATCTGCTGGTAGCAAATTATTCCAGTTTTGAATAAAATGTCATTATTTTGCTTCATTCTTAAAAGTTTTCTGAGTAGGGAATTGTGAGATTATAGTTGTTTTCTTTTCACATCTTGAATCTGTATCTTATTTTCTGGCTTTTAATAATGCAGGTCACATTAAGAAGCCCATGTCTTTGAGGATACTCCCCAAGACGTTTTCATGATTCTGTGTCTTCAGACTCTTCATTTTACTCTAGTTGAGTCGCCCTGTGTCCTAGGTGTGGATGTCTCTTGCACTATTGGGCTTCTTTAATCAGAGGGCTGATTCTTTTTGATCAGATCTGAGTCGTGTCCAGCCTCTGATTGGTGACACACCGGCTTCTCTCCCGCCTACTCCTGCGGGGCTCCTGGGTGTGCCGTCCTGTGTCGCCCCCTTCCCTCCGTGCTGTTCTCTGCTATGCTGCCACTGTTCGGACTCAGCTTCAGTGTGCTGATTCCGCCATGTCTACCCCGCTGATGGCTTTGTCCTATTCATCTTTTAACTCCCTGGTTTAGGGTATCTTTCTCAATTCCATCATATTCGTTTGATGGTTTTGTTATTTTTAACATACTTAATTCAGCTTCTGTCTCCATAATGTAGCACAGCCCTTTTGCAGTCTGTGGCAAATGGTTGACATCTGTAATCTGCACTCTCTTGTTTCTTGTCAGCTCTAATCTCAAAGTACCTCATCTTGTTTTAAGGTTTTCTGAGCATTTTACATGAGAATTTGCTGTCGGGAATACGTCGGGACCTAGATGTGTTAGCCCCCTCTGTGGTTCTCTGCTTCCTTCACTAGGCCCCTAAGCATGCTGTTTGACCAGGACCAAGGCTTTTGGTCTGTAGGTCACCAGGATGACCCCTGCAGCAGTCCCTCCCCAGCTTCAAAGGGGAGCCCTCCAGAGCACACCTGGAGGGTCAAGTGCTGTCGCCAGGCCTTGGTCTTTCCAGCTCAGAATTCAGACCTCTGTTCCCACCTCCTTGCGCTTTGGAAGCAACTCTGCCTCTTAGTGGCTCCCTGCCTCCCAGGGCATGGTGTTGCAGTTGGTTCTCTGCCCTGGTGACTGAATGACTCCTGCCCAGGCCCCATGCCTCACGCCTGGGCTGCCCTTCCTGGATTGGCAAAACTGCTGAGGCAGAAAAGCTTCTGCTCCCTGCTGGAAGCTCACATTCTCTGCTTTCTCATCCTGATAATTAATAACTGTTAAGTCTTTGACAATTTTTTAGTAGACACACTTGAAATTCCACATATTTTCATCTTCAGCAGCTGGAGGTTTGCTTAATCCTAATGTAGTCTCCCACAATCAATCCCAAGTCATCTTTTCTATAATCTTAGATCCTCCTGCTTTTCTGCCCTTCCTCTGGTATCTCGTATCCAGCATTTCACCATCTCTGTTACATATACTTTCCCCCTAAACTCAGTACTGTAGTTCTTATCATTTTTTAAATGGTTACCACAGTTTATCAAGTTGTTCCTGGAAAGTACCACCCTTTCCCAGGAGTTATCCATTTGTAAGCCCTGAAAGTGTCTTACTGCCTGCCTATATTATCTTACCCTTTTTATGATTTATTCTGTTTCTTACTGATCCCTGATTGAAATGAAAGTAAGGTCACTATTTCTCTAGTGATTTATCAAATAAAGGACATTGAAAAAACAGACACAAACACAGAAGTTTAAGGTGATCCAAACAAGCTGGAGTTCTTCCTGCCCTGTAAAAGGAGAGCGTGTTACCAGTGGCAGGCTCACGTTGAGGGCGGAGTGGGAAGGTCTGGTGGGCAGGCCCTAGTACCAGGACACTGGAGCGCTGGCCGTCCTCTGCGCTGGGGCTCACACAGCCTGGGCCCAAACTGCCGTTCTTCCACTTCCTGGCAGTGCGCACTCGTTAAGGCCAGTTCTGAAATGCTGGCTCCTGCTGGGAGGGTGACCCTGTCCCTTCAGGTTATAAATAGGCTGGTACATGTAGAGTGCCTGCCCTACCTTGCAGTGCCTGGTGTGCATTTAGGTGCTCAGGAAAGGTCATCTTTCGTTCCTAACTGTATACCTATAGTCACTCAACTGTCTCGGTGATTCGTTTTTTCTTCCGATGGAGTTAGAATCACAAGCTCAGTAGCATTTAGGTTCATTTCCTACTCTTGATTTATTTTCTCTTTCAAAGGAAAAGTGTTCATCTTTGGTGTTCTGAGACTTTAGTGTTGAATTTTATCCCCTTAGTAATAAAACCTGTGGTAACTTAGAGGAGCAAAGAGTCGATTTCCACCCATGCGGGCATCGCCTTGGTGAGATGACTGTTTGCTCGCTCCGTTCCTTGACATTTTCTTTCTAAAATAGAATCAGAGCAGTACTTGAGCAAACATCTGGATTCACTCTATTCTGTCTCTGGTTCATCTTTTTAAGCTTCGTGACCCCCATTACCACCACTACCACACACACACATGTGCGTGTGCACTCACTTAAAGAGCACTGTGCAACCTGGAATTCACAACCTTATCCTACAGCGGTGCCTGAGCCGGATTTCCTTTGTTCTTCCTCTCTTACAGTGAGCAAACCCGTGTCCTGAGCAGAGTGGTTGCATCTAGTGAGAGGGAATCAGACAGCAGAGGTGTTCTTTCTCCTCGGGAGGGGCTTGAGCCTAGGGACTTTCCATTCAGAAGAGGGATCAGATGCTGTCCCTCTGGTCCCCTTCAGCTGGAGCTCCATGAGAGGCCAGCAGCTCACAGCAGCCGGCCTCTCAGGCCAGCAGGGGAAGGGAGCCCCCACAAGCCGAGCAGTGCTTCATCCATCTGTCCAGCAGCAAGCCGTGTCCTCTGCCTTTAATTAACCCCCTCCTGGATCTGCAGTCAGTTTAAGTTAGGGGACGCAGCTGGAGCTGTTTTAATAGTTTAATTTGCAGCATACACATTTAAGTCTGTTCACACAGAAGCATTTATTTTCTTCTCCCAAAAGAGGTGTGAGTCCTGGGGCAGAGGTGTAGGCCAGAGAGGTGACCTCAGATGCTGGTCACTACAGCCAGATCTCAGAGTATAACTGGATACTTCCCCGTGTTCTTTTTTCAACTGGTTTTGTCATTGCCATTAGCTAGTAAAGTGGTGAAGATAAAAATGTGTCTCCTGCCTAAGAACGGGAAGAAGGCCCAGCACAGGGGCACTCTGGGTGGACTAGCTGTCCTCCAGAAGCCTCCCGGTGTCCTTGTCCTCCCACAGTAAGTGTGTGGCCTGCAGCCTCATCCCTCCCGTGGTGTCCTGGTGACAGCTGAAGGCCCTGCAGCAGGGCTCCCTGAGGCCCGCCACACAGGGCCGTGGCGCCTGCTCTCCCAGCCCACAGATGGAGCAGCGTCCCAGGCAGGTGACGGTGGGGTACTCGCCTTCTGCCCCACGGTGTGTTCCTCTCCTCAGGGGAGGCGCGGCGGCCAGGCTGAGGCTGGGGACGCCGAGACACGTCAGTCCAGGAAGTTGGCTGACGTCAGCTCTGAAGGGTAATTGCTTCTCCTCGGCTGACTAACGAAGGAAAGTGACCATGACGGAGGGCTTTCTAGGAGCCTCCTAAACGTGGGGAGGAGACGGGAGCAGGGAGGGGCTTTGCCCCCCAGGCGATGGCATGTCCCTTTCCACCAGCAGCACAAAGAAATAGAGATGGGGAGCATTTGTGTTTAGTTGCTTAGTGAGAAGCAGGCGGGCCCAGACTCTAGAGGTCAAGCCTCCTCCCCAGAACACATCAGCTTCTCAGAGGCCCGAGCCTGTTAGTGAGAACAGACGGGGGCTCCGGGGACGCGGGCACTTCTCTCTGGCAAGGCCGGTGCCTCTCCCTGGGTTGGTGACATTTCCTAGGCCCTCTGCCTGTGTGGAGGCTAAAGCAGAGGGCCCAGGGAGCCGCAGGCTCTTCTGGAGTGAAGGGAGAAACGCTTGAGTGTGCCCGGGAAAGCGCTTCCTTAGCGCACGGCCGCCGTGGGGCGCTCCTGATGGCTGCCCTGGGCTGCCGGGCAGTGTCGGAGGTGGACAGCACCACAGGGCTGCGTGGTTCTGAAGGGAAGGCACTTTGCCCAGCTGCACGTCTTCATTCTGAAAATATCATCTCGATCTGACAGAGGACAGATAAAAGAGCCGAATTACAAACCTCTCCAGGACTGAGCTGAGCAGACCCAGAGGGAAGCCTTAGGTGTGTCTAATGCCGCCTGAGGAGAAAGCTGGGCTCCCGGAAGCCCGAGCGAGGAAGCGGGGCTGAGGCAGGACGCAGGCAGGGAGCCCGTGTTCTCTCTTCCTCTGCTGTTGTGTAAGTCCACAGAAAATAGCATCTGTTCTGTAAAATTAGAACAAAAATATAAAAAGCCAGAGATATTTCTGAAAGATCTGGGGACAGTTTTGTTTTGTTTCTTTCTTTTGCTGCACTGCGACTGAACCCAGGTCGTCACACATACGCAACACGCACTCTGCCACTGAGCTGCATCCCCGCCCTGGGCTGTTCGTATTAGCTAGAAAGAATAGTGCTAAATCGGAAAATTGCTTTTAGATCTCGTAGCCAACAAGGTAGGAGTTCACAGGTTAGGAGGCCCCACCCTTTGTGCCTTCCGTGTAGAGTCATTCCCAGGACAGCGCAGGACGTTTTTCAGTACGTCCTCCAGGATCACGTTTCTGTGTATGTTCACAACACAAAAATAACTAGACTGTAATGGAGCTGCAGAGAGTTACTCCATGCTGATTGTGTGCCAGACACTAATATTCCCTGGCGAAAGAAGCCATCGACTCTGAAGAACTGACCTGCCAGGAGAGGACAAGCAGGTAACACAGAGCATGCAGGTCAGTGGACAGCAGAACGGCTTGCAGTGTGGACTGATGGCCCCGGGGGCAGCCTCCCTCCTGGTGATAGTGGTGTCCACTCTGGGGATCAGAGGACAAGTTTGAGTGTGCTGGGGCAGCACCAAACCAGCAGAACCTCACCAGGACGGCAGAGTCGGGTTTTCAGCTATAGACTATAGTGTCGTTAAGGTCCGTTTGGGCAACACGAACACCAAAAAGTCGGTACATGAAAGACCTGTGTTTCAGGCTAAGGAACTGGAGCTTTTTCTTCGGATGTGCCCTTAGCAATTCTAAGCTGGAAGATAGTGTGGTCAGAATTTTCACCCTTGATTCTGATGTTTATATTTTTGGTGACTTAGCCTCGTGGGATTATCACTTCCTGTCCTCAAGTTTATATGTCAGTTACAGAGAAAAGGCAACTCTTCTCAAAATGACTGCTGTGCTTTGGATGTTTTATACCTGCTCCTCAAAGGTTCCTGTGTTGGAAGTGTGGTCCCCAGTATGTTGATGTGGGAATATGGCACCTGTAGGAGGTGAGGCCTTGGGTCACTGTGTGCACACTGCCCTTGGAAAGAGTTAATGTGATTCTGAAGTGGGATCCTCAAAGTAGATCTTGAGAAAAAAAGTTGTTATAAAAAGAGCAATCTGGGCCTCACGCAGTTCTCTCTGGCTTTTTGTCTGGTGATGAGCATTCTGACATATGCTTCTGCCACTGCCATTCACTATGATGTGACACAGCAAAGAAGGTCCTCACCAGAGCTAAGCCAATGCCCTTGAACCTCTAAAATGGTGAGCAAAATAAACCTCTTTTCTTTATAAAGTTAACCTGCCTCTGGTATTTTGTTGTGATGGTGAAAAATGAACTAATAACATGGTTTAAATTCAACATGATTTAACATTGAAGACATTGTGCTAAATGAAATAAGCCAGTCACCAAAAGAAGAGTACTGCTTGATTCCCCTCATGAAGCCCCTGAGAGTCAGATTCGTAGAGACAGTAGATTGTTGATTGCCAAGGGCTGTGGGGTTATTTAATGGGTATAGTTTCAATTTTATAGGATGAAGAAGTTCTGGACTGGGTGGTAGTGATGATTGTGTAATGTGAATATACTTAATGCCACTGAATTGTACATTTAAGTGGTTAGAATGGTAATTTTATATATATTTTATCACAATAAAAAATACCACAAAATATGATTTAAATCAAATGGGAAAATATATTATTTCATGACAAATCTCCAGATGGAGCAACTTTGGGATTTGTTAATTCATGGTTCAGCAGTGTCAAAAAGCCAAACTGCCTCTATCTTCTCACTGTGCCACCTTCTCACTGTGCGAATCCCCTGCATCCCCAGTTAAGACAGCTGTCCCAACCAGAAGTTACAGAAATGCCAAGGGAGCATCCAGAAGAGACCATCCGTCCTGTGTCTCTTACTAAGAGCAGAGAAGGATTTCCAGAACCACACAATATTCAGCCTCTGTACCTCGATGGCTCCTGGCCATTTCACATGCCCATGACCAAAACCCAGCTCCTGGTTTCCCTTCCACCTCTTCTTCCCAGTCTTCCCACTTCCCCAGATGGCAGCGTCTGTCTCCAGTCTCTTCCTTTACTTGGAGCCCTGTAGGCATCAACAAGTTCTTTTACTCGTGCCTTAAAAAGGTCTCTGGCTCTAGCTCCTTTTGACCGCTGTGGCAGTGCCTGAGCCGCTACCCCTTCTCACTGGGATTCTTTTTTGGGGGGGGGGGGCAGTGCTGGGGAACGAACCCAGGGCCTTGTGCTTGGAAGGCAAGCATTCTACCGGCTGAGCTATCTCCCCAGTCCTCTCACTGGGATTTTTGCAATAGCCTTCTCACTGGCCTCCCTGTTTTCACCCTTGGTTACTTATATTGTACCTACTGTGTGCTGGGTATTTCCCAGGCACTGGCAGCTCTGCATTCTACAAAACGCCTGCCCTCTGAGACCTTTCGCTCTGTTCTCTCAAAAGCAGTTGCCGGGATCCCTTCAGACGTAAGCCACATCAGACAGCTCCGCTGGTGCCTTTTTCTACTTAGGAGTCAAGCTTAGAATTTGCAGTTCTCGTTATTTAGAAGAAACTAAAGTAAGCTTGGAACCACACAACTTCAGTTTCTGGCCAGTAGGGTTTTAGATGTGGGAAAACCACAGTGAGCAACTCCGGGCGCTGTGAACCGTACCACGGCCGGCCTGGTGACACCCTCTTGAGTGCCACCTCTCTGGATCTGCTCCTTTCAGCCTCATTTTGCCCCGTTCTCTGGATGGAGTGAACTCTGAACACACTGAAATGCCTATTAAGTGGATGGTGCCCCCTCCCGAGGATTCTTAATTGAAGTTTAACATCCATGGAATGCAGTATGAAATTTAAGTCGACAGCTTGACTTACTACTGTGTGTATTCCCATGTCACCACTACCCAGGTCGATGTAACCTTTTCAACACCTCGAAAAGCTCTCTTGAACCAGCCTAGACCATCCTTTAAGGGCAACCACTCTGACTTCTATCGCCATAAAATTAGTTCTGCCTGTGTGTGAACTTTGTGCACGCCGAGTGTTTTGTATCTGGTTTCTTTCACAGACAGTCGGTTCTGTGTCTGTTGCGTCGAGCAGTAGTTACTCTCCCGTCACGCCATCAGACTCCCGAGTGAACCTGCCAGTTTATCCGCTCTGCCCCCAGTGGATGAGGGCTCCCCTTTGTTTGGGGCTGTTTTGAACAACACGTCTTGTTGGATGTAAGCTTTTCTCTTTTCACTCGAGAGCGTGATCGCCGGGTGGAGGCTGTGCCCATGGACCTAGAACTCGGGAGATGCTGCCTGAAGGCCGCTGCGCAGGCCCGGGTTCCAGGCTCCTGCCTTTGTCGCTGAGCCGGAGCTGTCACTCACCCCGCTGCGGCTTAATGCTTACCTCCCCTTGCTCTAACCCAGAGCGTTGATGGTGACACAGAAAAAGCTGGACATGTGCACGGTGGATCTGAGTGGCCCTGGGTCAGCAGGGCGTCTCTGCTGTCCCGTGGTGTTGTTCTGTTGCCTCCATCACGTCCGCTTTAGATCTTCCTGAAATGTAAAGTCTGAAGTGGATGTAAAGCAGAGCACGGTGGTAGATCCACCTCCTGAATATGGAGCGTTTGGATTGAAGACTCACAGACTTGAGGAAGCTGGCAAGGGATTGCTTCCCCTTCAGAACGCTCTGCCTCTCATTTAACTTGTTTGATGAATGCTGACTGGGCACCGCACTCATGGTT
Source organism: Sciurus vulgaris (assembly GCF_902686455.1). Classification (NCBI taxonomy): domain Eukaryota; kingdom Metazoa; phylum Chordata; class Mammalia; order Rodentia; family Sciuridae; genus Sciurus; species Sciurus vulgaris. The sequence continues at coordinate 9,600,746 of NC_136465.1, read as the reverse complement.
GGGGAACACAGTGACGGACGGGATCATTGGCTCCAGCACCATGAGGAGTGGACCCTGCAGCCCAGCACAGAAGAGTGCCCAGTGCTCCAGAGCCATGGGCCGAGGCCTAAGAGCACGGTGGGCTGGGGGGCCGTAGCAGGCGGCATCAGGTACGCGGTCCACAAGGGGCAGCAGCTGGACGCTGCCGGGCTGAGAACAGCCTGAGCAGAGGCCTGGAAGCTGGAGCAAGAGCCTGCGCACCAGAGAGGTTGGAGATGTGGGGACCCAGCACGCCTGGAGCACAGCAGGGAAGGCGCTGGAACCTGCCAGGACCAGGTCACAGAGCAGTTTGGGATAACAGCAAACAGCCCAAACAGCAAACGGCTCGGCAGCTCTGGACTAGGGCAGGTTCCTCTCCCATTTACTCCTCAGCACCCTAAAAACACAGACACCAGATTACCAGTGAGGTAGTGGAGGCTCAGGGAGGGAAGGAACCACTGTCTCCAAAATGGCAGGTCGGGTCTCGGTCCCAGGTCCACCGTCAGAAAGCACCTTCTTGTAACCTCCTTGGCACCGCTTAAGTTAGCTCTGTCCTGCAAGTTCCGCTTCTTAGATGCAGAAACATTTGTTTTAGAGGCACTGTTTAAGATAGTATTTCTCAAACTTGGGTCATATACAGATCTCTTTTAAAGAAAAAACAAATTCCAAGGACCTATAGTATTGGCTTAAGTCAGTTCCTTAAATCTGAAGGCATAGTAAGAAACATATAACTGGCCTCTGTACCCCCATCCCTTCCCCTCCCTGACACAGCTGTAAAGCCCTTGGAATTTCCTTTGTTCTAATGGGGCAGCCCTCAGTGGTCTCCTTGATGGGGGCTGGTCACCAGAAAGACCAGACAGGGATTAGAAGCTTGGAACCTTCAGCCAGGCGGGGAGAGAGGCTGGAGATTGAGTTAATAATTGATCCTGCCTATAAAACGAAGCCTCCATAAAATTCCTAAGGCTGGGTCCAGTGAGCTTTCCAGCTGGGCACACACACGTGCGAGAAAGGTGGCACACGCTAACTCCACTGACAGGAGCTGCAGGGCCCGTTCAGACCTCACCTTGTACACTGCATCTGACTGTTCATCGGTATCCTTTGTCACATCCTTTATCCAGTAGACATTAAGTAAATGCTTCTCTGAGTTCTCCGAGCTATTATAGCAAATTATCTCATCTGATGGCGTTGTGGGAACCCCAGTTTGTAGCCAGGTTTGACAGAAGTCACCTGGTAGTGGTAGCCCACTGTTCACAAGGGAGGTCTGCGGCGGCTGGGGGCAGGCTTGTGGGGCCAGGCCCTTCACCTCGGGCTCTGCACTCCATGCAGTTAGCATCAGAACTGAGTCAAATCGTAGTACCTGGTTGGTGTCCATGGAGAACTGGAGAATCACTTGGTGTGGAAGACCTCCATCCTCCCCGCAAGCCACGTTTCTGCACACCAGTGCCATCCCAGCAAACCCACCTCTGTGGCAGCAGCTAATGAGGAGACACTTTCCTGTGAGCACCGCTCTACTCTCCACAGTTCTGACACCAGCCTGGTTGAGTGTGGAGACCCCATTTCTCCACTTCTCACTTCTGGGAAACCATGGTGTCAGCGGGCTTCCTCACACATCCCCCTCATCTACCAGAAGCCCCTAAAGCAGTGTCCTGCTGGCAGGGCCACCAGCGTACATGCTCTGGAGGGAGCAGTCATGGACCCACACTGTGTAGCAGTCAAGGAAGGAGGACTGTATGCAGCAGTTTCCATATTTGCCTACAGCTTGAATTTTGCATAATGAAAGCGGAGAGATTCTGCCTCAAGTAGGGTTTGGTCTGTGAATGGGAGTGGGAGGGGCTGAGGGACGAGTTGCTGACTTTCAAGTGTTACTAAAGTTGTGCTGATTACACGCTGTTTACTTTGGTTTTTCTGCAGGGGTTGGCACCAGGAATTACTATAGAAAGATCGGCTACAGATTACAAGGCCCATATATGGTCAAAATGCTTAAGTAATGGCTGCACCCGTCCACCCTGATGCAGCCTGCTTCCTGGCAGAAGACGAGAAGCAGGAGTTCTTGGCAACTCAGCAGAGAGGCTGGCAAAGCCCATGGACCAATGGACCTACACTGTCCCCTGGAAAGGAGCCTCACCAGCAGACTGGAAACTGCTTTCACAGCCGGGGCGGATGTCTGCTGACCCAGCCCTGCAGCAGTCATCTCTGTATCCAGGAAGCCACTTCATTTATCCAGTTTCTACATTCTGCATGAGGGCTGCAAGTGGCCTGTGGAGACTCAGACATAGTGAAAAGCAGATCAGCTCACTTGAACAGCGTAACTTGTGAAATAAGCCCCATGACTGGCCTGTGAGGAAGTTATTTATATACTCCAGGGACAAGAGTCAGGTTAGACATGTGAAAACTGTCAGACTTGGGTCTCGCCCACAGGCACACGCATTTGCCCACAAGTTAAGAAAATGTGCTTTCCTTTTCCCGGAAATCATTCTGGTTACTGTGCTGATGTTTGGAAATGAGACTGTAGCTTGCAACGATAGTCACAGCAGCTGTGCCCCCGGAGGCTGCCCCTGAGCCAGGCGTCACAGCCTCCTGTGCACAGTCCTGATTGTCTGTGTGCTCCCACACCTGGTGACTGCAGGACAGTGGGGATAGCCCCCGGTCGGTTCCGGAAGGACTGGCCTGTCCAGCAGTCCACCCTGCATGGGCGGAGGCTGTGGCTGTGCACCAGGACCTGCCTGCATCCGTAGAAGCCGTTGCCCACCGGTAGTTCTCTAAGGCGGATGGTGGCTTGTGTTCAGTGGAGAAAGCAAAAAAACTAAAAAAACAGGCCCTTACCTAAAAATGGGGGAAAGATTGGGTTTTTTCAAAGCTTCATCTTGTAAAGCTGCCTCTAAACTTCCAGGCAATCTGCAAAGGAGACGGCTCAGCGGGTCAGCTCCTAATTGAGAGCGTGGCTCCCGCGGGCCCTGCGGCTCCTGTGCCACTTGCAGAGGTTTGTTTAATGGACTTGATTCCTCTAAAAAGGTCTGAAAATAAAGTCTTTAACATACAGAGAAGCCCTGTGGGAGTTTTTCCTCCCCCTTTAAATGCAGTAACATTTGTCATGAATTTACAGGTTCCAGTTTCCAGCCCACAACGCTGGGTTTCCTCCTGGGTGCTGTTGGCCATGTCATTACGCTGCCGGAAGGCGAGCCACGGTGGCTTTCCTACGGGCTCTCTGTGGCCCTGCGGCTTTCCAGGAGTGTGGTTTGGGGAATTTAGCTCCTTCTCAATTATGGGGTTTTTCCATATAAAAATAAAACTGTTGCCCTATAAAGTGCCGCCCACACTGCCATGCACGTTACACGAGCCTCGGCTGCTGGACCCGCAGGCAGGGCCTGAAAGGCAAGCCAGGGCTCCTCTTCCTCATCGTTTCCCGGGTGGATGGAAACACGCAGTGTACCCAAGGCCCTTTTCAAACCATCAGAAAGCAGTGAACACGTTAAAATATGACTGCTTAGAACAAGATTTTAAAACCAAATTGCTGAGGAGCCCGCTCCTTTGTGATGGCCCTGGGCCCTGGTTAACCCCGTTTTCCCCTCCGGGTTCAGAAGGCCACTCCCAGCTGGCCTCAGCGCTCCTTGGCAGGAGCCTCCGTGGCTGTGCGCAGTGGCAGCAGTTGGGAAGCTCTCTGCCACCAGAAGCTCCAGCTTGTCCTGACTGGGTGGCACTTGGCGCTGCTGCCACCTCACCAGTCTGGCCCTTCTGAGACCTGTGTGTTCAGCCTCAGGCAGCCCGTGAGAGCGACCCAGTGGCATGATCCTTGGCACAAACCAGCAAAGCCAGGGCTCGTTTCTGTTGTGCAGTGATGACATCCCAGCAGCCACTCACAGCCACCCACAGCCCAGACAGGAAGTTCTGCTTTCAGTGCAAGTGAAGACTTATAGAAAAAGCAAAAAAAAAAAAAAAAAAAAAAAAAAAAATCAAACCAAATCAAAACCAGGCAGATATGTTTAGATAAAAAACGAAATTGTAGAAACTATTACTTCCAAGCAAAAAGCCTGGTAAAGCTTATTGCTTCTCAGATTTAGGAACAAATGGACTTATTCTCCATCTCCGTTGATCTGAAAGAGTACTGAAAAATGCAATTAAAAACCAAAGCCTTTCTATGTAAACATCTTTCTAATTGCAAATTTTCATAGCCAAAGGTGTTTGGGATATTTTTTTAGATTATCATCTAGTTGAAGTTAAATTTTGTTCTTGAGGTATTCAAAAGCCACACACCTGTAATCGTAGCGACTTGGGAAGTTAAGTCAGGAGGATGCAAGTTTGAAGCCAGCCTCAGCATCTTAGTGAGACCCTGTCTCAGAAAACAAAAAGGACTGGGGATGTAGTTCAGTGATAGGGCGCCCCTGGGGTTTTTCCCCACCACAGGGATCAGTGAGTGGGGGGACCAGGAAAAAATAAATCAGAACCCTGAGCTTGCAGAGAGGAGGCCTGGGCTCTCTAAGCTTTGGAGACGTCCCTCACCTTTTTGAGCTTCGGTACCCCCATTCCTGGGCAAGTGGGAGGGTCAGCGTGTTCCTGTCTGAGGGCAGCACATAAGCAGAGCTCTATGAACAGTCTCTGCCCCTCATGAAGCAGTTTCTCCAGGGACGTGCGGCCTCGGGCAGGAGAAACGGCTCAAGGCGAGTTCAGGCAGGGCCTGCTTGGCGCTCTAATTACAAACGTCCAGCAAGCATGATTTGGGCAGTGTCTCAGTGAGGGAGTTTTAAATCTGCTGACTACAGAATCTCCAGTTTTTTTGCTGGAATCTAAATTTCTTGGAAGCCAGCACCAAAAGACCGTGTCTGGTGTTCTGAAGCCCCGTCTCCTCCATCCACTGGTTGATCTTTGTCTTGTGCTCACCTAATCTGTAGGGTTGCGGGTTGTCAAATCCTTGCCTTAGGGGACAAGATACTCGCTGAGATTACAGCAGCAAAAAGCATTTTCAAAGGCCACTGTCATTCTGAGAGCTTGTCCAATGTGGTGTGCCCTGCTCGCTGCCCGTGAGCTGGTCGCAGTGTCGGAGGGAGTCCCTTTTGAGGGAGCAGGGCCGCCTTGCGTGGCAGGGGGTAGACATGTTTGTATAGAGTTGTGTGCACCACGACATCCGGGGAAGGCGACTCCAACAAGCAGAGCTACAGACCTGTTAAGGAAATGGGTTTTAACCTTCACAGATCATCCCACCAGACCCGGATCAAGCACAAATCAGCGCTTTTCACCTCCTCCCACCCCCTTTCTACCTCCTCCTCCCATCCCCATTACTCTGTGTGCAGCTTTATCTCCTGCTGCTGTCCCACCCTGGGCCTAGAATACCCTGCTGTCCACTTGGCTTCAGAGGAACCAGCATTGGTTGCTCCATGCTCTGGACTCTGCCCCAGGTTCTGTGCAGGTGACTTCTGATCTTGAGGAATCCTCAGGGCCATCCTCAAAGCAAATGATAGTCTCTGCCATTTATCAGATATGGACATGGGCTGGTGTCTTGATGTCCAGGCCTGAAGTGGCAGATGGTCATCGTGCTGCTGGTGGCGGTCAGCACCGTACCTGCAGTGTGGGTGGCCTCTGCTGCAGCATGAGCAGGCCCCTGAGTGGCCCGGCACACCAGCCCTGGTCTCAGCCACTGAGATGCTGGAAGACCAAGGATTCAACACCGGTTGGTGGCTGGGCCACTGCCAGCCACTCTACACCACATCTCCTTTCTCGAGGAAAAAGCTGTCAGCTCACACCGAAGAGGATGCCAACAGGAACAGTCCTTCATGTTTTTATGTCATCTGCACACCAACCTGTAAGGAAGGTCCTCCTGTCACCACCCCAGTGTCTACAGTTGGAAATGGAGGGAGCAGAGGACTTCATCAAGAGAATGCGAGGGAAAAGCAGGGGCTGCTCTTTGAAAAAATGAAAATAGGTTGTTCAGGCCCCAGCGTGTCCCCCAGCGTCCATGCCGTGGTCCCCGAAGCAACAGTGCTGAGGGTGGAGCGATTACGAGGAGACAGCTCTGCCCTCCCAGGTGCCTGGCTCATCTAGGAGTGGGTGGGCCGTCCTGGGAGTGGGCCCCGATGGAGGATGGATTTGGCCCCTTCCCTTCTCTCCCAGGCACGTGCTTCTCAGCTGTTAACTCTCCACCGTGGGAGGACGCAGCAAGAAGTCCCCTCAGGTGCTGGCCCCTTGACCTTGACTTCCCAGCCTCCAGAGCCGTGGGAAACCAGTCTGTGCCCTGTCAGGGGACCCCCCTCAGGTGCACTGCAGTGGCACACGAGGCGAGGACAGGTCTCCCTCAGGCTTCTGTCACAGTGCTTGGAATCAGGTGAGCATGGGCTGCACAGGGGTGGAGTCAGTCCCAAGGTCTGCTGCTTCCAGTTGTTTTCTACAAGCATCACTCAGCCAAGGCCCCGTGTCCTCCCTTGAGATGCGCCCCCACACTTTCCAGCCCTTCTGCGGAGGTGAAGGCGGGTGGGCCAGGCTGTCTGGCGCTTGGCCTTTTTCATTCAGACGGTCGCCGCACACGGACGGTGAACAATCCCGTCATACAAAATGTCAGCCCGCATGCTCGCTGCGAGCCACTGGAGCGTGGACATCCTTTATTGAGGTCAGAGGTGGCCGTTCCTTGTCCTCCCTCCCCTGCTGTGGAGGCTGGCTCCTGCACCAGCGCCCTGCAGAGAAGGCCTTCCTCGGTCTCAGGGTCCCTCTTGTCTGCGAGGTTGGAACAGGGGAGCTCCAGGAAGACTTGGCAGCCCCTGGCGTCAAAGGGCAGGCAGGAGACGGGCTCCCAGCACTCGGACCTGCTGTCCCCAAGAAGTGGCCTGGTGTCCAGCCACCAGGGTTCTGGGGATTCTGGGCTTCCACCTCTGCCCAATGCTGCAGACAGGTCTGGGTCACTGAGTGCCTGGGATACTGGGGCAGTAGCACAGGGCCAACCACATCTACCTGGAGGGAGAAAGGCCAGGAGACAGGGAGGAACAGAGGGGAGTCATACGTGTCCAGTGGCCACTCCCGGAACCCCCTCGTGACAGTCCTCGAAGTAGGAACCAGGGTCTCCCTTTACAAAGCAGAATCACAGTTCAAAGGAAGGAAGTGCCATCCCCAGGCACAGAGCCCGTGGGTGAAGAGCTGGGTGTAAAGGCAGCCAGCTGACCGTGGCACACGTGCACAGCCAAGGACCCCTGCCCGCAGCCGCGGTGGCTCCGGAGTCTCTAAGACAAGGGCGGGCTGGTGACAGGATGGGCCTGGCGCACGGGCACAGCAGACCCGTGTGCTGCACCCGCCCACCCTGCCAACGAGCACCGCGAACCCCCCCCCCCCCATGAAGAAATGCACCCGGAGCTGCACCCAAATAAAGAGCGTGGGAGTGGGCACGATGCAGAGAGGAGCGGGCAGGTGACCCGCCTACCCGGATAGGCGGAAGCGAGGTGGCGCTGGAAGTCACTGCGGAAAGACCTCGGAGCTGTCTGAGTTAGGAGGAGGACTGAATGCTCACGTCGGTTCTGCCACCCAGAGCAGCTGAGATGAACCTTAAAACAACGCTCATACCCCGCCGGGAGAGGAGGGAGACGTGGTAGAGCACGCAGCACCCGGAGCCCCGAGAGCGGGCCTGCAGGGGCGCACGGTCAGGCTGCCCCGGAGACAGGGAGCGGCACGAGGGGCTGCTGCAGGCCGGGTTGCTCTCCAGCGAGGCCCACAGCACTGGGCAGTCGGTGGAGAGTGGGTGCTGGGCCGAGATGAAGTGGTCCTGCCAGGGCTTCCTCGCTCGGATCAGTGCGGCAGCTAGGCCTTTCCCCACAGCGGTAAGTGTGTTGTTTTGTTTGCCTGTCTATTTTTTGGACATGGTGTCTTGCTATCTTGCCAAGGCTGGTCTCAAACACCAGGCTCAAGCCATCCTCCCACCATGCCCAGGTCAGGCAGGAAACTGAAAGGCTCCTCTGGAGAATCCGACCAGCCCTAGAAGGAGGACCTAAAGGTACTGCATGCAGAGTTCCTCAAGGAACAAGCCAGAAGGGCCACGCCATAGCAAAACTCAGAGTCAGGAAGCCCACCTCTGTGGTCTGTCCTCCAAATTCATGTTGAAGCCCCTACTTCCAATGTGACCGTATTGGGAAGCAGGGCTTTGTGGAGGTGATTAAGGCTAAGTGAGGAAACCGGAGCCTGACCTGACAGGATCAGTGTTCTTAGAAGAGACCTGGGGACCCATACTCACGCGTGTGTGTGCCTTTCTCTCTCTCTCTCTCTCTCTCTCTCTCTCTCTCTCTCACACGCACGCATGCACACACACACACACACACACACACACACACACACACACACATCACCAACCTCTCTCCTTTTTTGCAATGAGGACACAGCAAGAAGATAGCCATCCAAAGCCAGGAAGAGAGCCCTCTCCAGAAAATGAACCCTGCCGGCACCTTGATCTTAGACTTCCCGTCTCCATAACTGTGAGGAAATTAATATCTGTTGTTGAAGCTCTCCCCAGTATGTGATATTTGTTATGGCATGGATCAGAATAAGACAACCACTGTATACCCTAAGCTTTAAAATGACACGAGGAAGAAATAGCTTAAAAGTATTAAAGAAAACAAAAAGATAGTATTATTAAGACCAAACATAGGTTTTACCTTTTACCATAACAAAATACCTGAGATAAAAAACTTAAAAAGAGGAAAGTTCAGTTTTGGCTCCTGGTTTCAGTCCATAATTGGCCCCATCACTCTGGTCCCATGGTAAAGCAGCACATCATAGAGAGAACGTGTGGTGAAACTGTTCATCTCACAAGCAGGCCCAAAGAGAGAAAGCGGAAGAGACCAGGATCCCACAGTCCCCCTTGGTGCACGCCCTCCGTCTCCTGAAGACCCCCTGCTAGGCCCACCTCTTCCAGTTCCCACCGCTTCCAATAGCACCAAGCTCAGGACCACGCCTCCAACACGTGCGTGTTCAGGGGACATTCCAGATTCAAACTGTAACAATATGCTTGTAATTTTAATAAACAGAAGCGGAACAAACTCTTATAAAGCCAAATAATAAAATCTAATGATTGTTAAGTATGAGATATTTAAGATGAAAGACTGAACATAACACATCTGTGTGCTCTATTAAATATTAACTAAAAGCAAAAGCTGGAGTTATTACATTCATATCAGACAAAACAATTTCATCAAAAATATTAAACACATAAGAGAAACTATCATGTCAGTTAGTATGTACGAAAATGTAAAGACCCTTAAGTATAGTTTTAAATATATAAAAGTCCTCAAATAAAAAAATAAAAAAAAAAAAACACCATAGTGTCAAAGAGTTCATTTAACTAATTTATTAATGAGGGAAACAAAAAGATGTTAAAACCAGTCAAGAGAGCATTCGAGAAGCTGGGTGTGCCTATGCAGTTAATTTGATAAATCATGGATTCAAAACAAAACTAGTTAATATCCAACAGGGCCATCAACTTTGATCTATCCTCTGGGACAGAAGCGACGGACACCTCTACTGGATGACGGTCGGCCTCCACCCCTGCAGACCTGAAGCCCTGCCGCGCAGAGCGCACCGGGCCCTGCGCTGCACTGAAAGACTCCTGGAAATCCCTTTTGCCCATGTCCAAGTCCCAGATCATTTTTCTTGGGAAAGCACAAAAAGAAGCGAATGTGAAGGAAACACAAAGCACGGCAGCAACGGGAGGCCCGACCCCCTCCTGGGAAGATCAGACGGCTTAAAAAAGGAAAGTGGAAATATAGGCCAGGGGTTGCGGTCTCCAGTGCCCACCAGGGCCCAGGCCTTAGGAGGGCGAGTGAAGTAGGGTGAGAGAATCGGCAGGAAAGCCAGGAGGCTATAAATACAGATACGGGCACTGTGACCGTGCTCTTCCCCTTGTCCCAGGGTTTGGGCTGGGGTCTTCCACACCGAGGATGACAGTGACGGGCGGCCAGTCACTGTCCCTGCCACACTCACTCCCCGTAGAGAAAAGGCTGAGGTGGGGTTGGGGAGCCATCAGGAAGGAATTCCCTCCCCGCAGCCAGCGGTGGCGTCTCCAGGAGAACCACCCAGACGCCCAGTGCCCTCAGAGGCAGACCTGGTGCCCCAGAAGGCGCCACGGAAACCCAGGCTGTGGGCGAGACCACCAGGGCCTGGCCCAGAGCGGAGGGTCTGGGGAGAGCTGGAGTCTGGGGTGCGAGGGCCTCTCAGGAGAATTCGCAGCCGGAGAGGCCAGCCAGGAGGGGACGAGGGAATCGCGGGCCAGGAGGTGGGGACGAGGGAATCGCAGGCCAGGAGGTGGGGACGAGGGAATTGCGGGCCAGGAGAGGAGCCAGAGTTCCAGCCGGGACGCACATGTTCCCATGAAGCTGGGGACCCAAGAACACAGCCTGCCTGTGACAGGGGGTGACGGCCTCCACAGAAGGTGCCCTGAGGCGCCGGGGTGAGGGGAGCCGGTCAGCTGAGCGGGGACTGATGCCAGCCAGGCCTGGCCCCCCTCAAGACCCAGACCTCACTGGAGCGGGCCGGGTGGCTCTCGGCAGCACCAGCACCGCACCCTGGTCCACCTGGGGGCGGGAGGGGGCGAGAAGGGGTGCGGGGCGCCCCATGGACTTTCAAATGTCCCAAAGCGACTCTGCTTCAACACCCCCAGCCTCTGCCGAGCATCGTGGGGCAGGCAGGAAGGGACAGCAGTGAAGTCGCAGGACGGCGGGCGGCAAGGTAAACGACCAGACAATGCCCGCTGAGCGGCAGAAGGTCGCAGAAGGTCGCAAAGCCCCCGCCCAGCTCCCCATGAAGCCCTGGAGCTCCTCAGACCCTCAGCCTCTCAGCCAGACCAAGAGTGCAGAAAGTCAGGCTGGACATTCACGAAGGTTCTGGAAAAGGATGTTTTAGAGATGGTTGATCTGCCGAAGACGAGAGGTGGGGACAGCAGGGACCCTCTGAGAGACTCAGGAGGAGGGGGAGAGGAGGAAGGACATGGCTCCAGGTCCAACACAGATGCCTGAGTGCTCCCCAGGATCAGAGGTGCCACCCCGGAGGGGAGCTGGCGCGGGTCCAGAAGGTCTTCCCAGAGGGCACAGAGGTCTCCACAGGGAGAAGCCGAAAGTACCCCACGGCCACAATTCTTAGGACTGCAGAGGAGTCGGTGACCACGCAGAATAGGGGTCAGGGCCTTCTGCCCGTTAACCCTGTGCTGGGTCCAGAGACAGCAAAGGTCACCTAGGTGGGGCCTGACCTCAGAGGGCGCCTCCCACCTTCATCCCCAGCGTCCAGTCCCTTCGCCTGCCAGGGGTGGAGCAGGCTGTCATGGGAGAGAGGGCAACTACTCTTTGGACATGTGGCTCTCTAGAGATGGGACGTCCTAATTGTGCAGCCAAGATCATGGTGAGGGGCTCAGAGGAGGAAGGACAGGTCACTGCATGAAAGTCAGGGGAGGCAAACGCGGCCACCTCGAGAGCCCAGCATCCACTGGGCTCCTTCAGGTCCTGGTGCGCTGTGAGTGCTCCATGCACTCAGCTGTCCACTTAGCAGGGCGCACGCGGGCAAGGAGGATTCCACTTTAAATCACAAACAGCAACAATATGGGATAACAGATCTTTAGCATCATCTCTGTTTCAATAGTTGGTGACCTCCTTTGAAGACAGACACTGCGCGGCCGAGGTTTGCTCCCAAGAGTCGAATTTGACATTTCTCTGGGACTACAGGGTTCTCAGCTTGGAATCCCTCTCCTGGGATTATTTAGTGGATGAGGCCATTTTCAGTCTTCAGGAAGTTTAGAATGAGATGAAATTCACAGTATCAACACTTTGGGGTTAAAATTAGGTATCACTCAGTCTTGGCCACTGTGTGTGTAGGGAGCAGGTCCTCTCTGGAATGGGTCTTCAAGAGAAAGGGGAAAGAGACCTTTCTAGGTCTTGGGGCTGGCTCTCAGGGAGAGGGCATCTAGTTTCCATGCTCCACCTTGGGCAAGGGGAACTCGGGTTTCTGTGACTTGCTTCCGGGAGTCAGAGGAAGTGGAGACAGGAGGGCAGGAGGAGGCCAAGGGAGCTTGCTTCTGAGCTTACTCTGAGCCCTTCCAAATACTTGGCCTGCCAGGGTGCCATACCTTAGGTTATCCTGTTCTAAGACCCAACATTGACAGATTGGCTACGACTCCAATTTTAAATGTGCAGTTGGTTTTCAGACTTAGGATTTTAAGTTGAAAGATCTAAGAGATTTGGGCTACATTTATAAACAATGCTGGCATGTTTAGGAAAACTTGAGAGTCAGTGTAGATTCATAAGACTTTTTAAAAATTACCTGGACAGGTTGTGCCTGTTAAAGTGTGGGAACGCAGGCCTGCGGTCCCAGCTACTTGGGAGGTTGAGGCTGAAGGCTCACTTGAGGTTGGGAGCTCAAGGCCAGCCTGAGCAACACAGCAAGACCCCATCTTAAGAATAAAATAAAAAATAATTGCCCTGTCAGGCATTTGAAGAGCATAAAAGGAATCAAGCATATTGAATTTTCATGGATTCATCAGTGCAAGGAAAAGGTATTGAGTGGAAAACAGACGGGCTTTGAATTCACGCTTTAAATTCATGGCAAACCTGAGGAAACGCGGGCAACCCCAGCACCTTCCGCGAGCCCTGCCAGCACTGCGTTGCTCACAGGCTCTGGAATCACCCAGCAAGAGTGGCCGCCTGGGGAAGGGCCACACTGCAGCGCCAGCAGGGGCTCGTCCTTGCCCTTCACTTACTACCCGGAACAGACTGCACGGGGAAATAGGATGCTCGTGGCGCACTGGCGAGGGGACCCAGGCGGGCCATGGGCAACTGCGGTCGTGGTTGGAGTGTGTCCCCAGAGTTTCATGTGCAGGGGAGTGACAGGTGAGGGGCCAGGCCTCGGGCCCTGGCCAGCTGCCCCAGCCACAGGCTGTTCCACAGCGGGCGCTGGCCCGGGTCGCCCTGGCCCCGTCTCGCCGTGACCTCCTCACGTTCCCACCACTGCGGTGCCGCCTTCGCCAGACGCCCAGCGGACAGAGCCGCCCGGCGTGGACGGTGTGCCAACCCGGCCTCTTTCTATAACGCGGGTGTCTTGTTACGGCAGCAGGAAATGAAGTCAGAGCCGTGAGGACGGGGAGTTGGCAGAAGGGAATCTGAAGCTGGGAGACGTCCCGAGGCTGCCGCAGAGCGGGAGAGCAGGGAGCCCCAGGCGGCCCAGCCTGGCGGGACCCAGGCGGCTCGGGCCAATTTCAGAAAGAAATGGGCCGGCGGGCACCCGGCGGATGTCTGGGAACTCGGTGCGGAGGCCCCACACGCAGCCCGAATGGCCAGGCGGGCGGGCGGGCCGGGCACAGCGGGAAGCAGTGCCCTGGAGCCTGACTGCTGGGCCCCCCAGGTGTGTCGCAGGGCGCAGGTGAGGGGCCGTCTCCCTGGGAGCAGCTCCCGGCCTGGGACTGATCACCTGGTCCCCAGGTGTTCCCAGGCCCCGAGGATGCGTGCTGGGCAAACAGCAGGACTGGAGGCTCTGGAGGAAGTGTCGCCTCCCCAGGAGACGGAGCTGGCCCAGGGTCGTTCTGTGCCTCTGTCCCAGCGACAGGGAAACAAAGCAAAACTGCTTCATACTTTGTCACTTACTTTTGACATTTCACTTTAAATGTCACACACTGAAAGTTTTCTGAGCTTTAAAATTCAGCGTCCATCTGCTGCTGGAAACCCCAGGGCCCGTTACCAGCTCCTCCCCGGCCCCTGCCCGGCACGCGCGGGCCCCTCCCCGCCCGCGGGCTCCCGTGAGGTGACAGGGAACAGCCAGCGTCCTGCAGCCGCCGCCTCCTCCCACCCGCCCCGCGTGCTCTGCGGTGCTGCTGGACGCGCTGCCCAGAGGATCCTGAATCCTGCAGTGACAGCCATGTCCCTCCCATGAGCACCAGTCACCCGTTTCCAATGGCCCACTTGACATTTCTGCTGTGATGTCCCACTGTCACCTCAAAGTCATCTAAAATTAGACTCCTTCCCTCCATCCCCACAAACCACTGCCCGCTGTGACTTCCACAGCTCTTTTGGCTTCACCTTCCTCCTGCCACCCACCACCCAAACTCCAGTCTGTGGTCACTCTGTCCTTCCCTGTCCTCCCCCGTGGAGGTGGCCAGTTACCACGCTTTTTTTTTTTCTCAGATAGTCTCTAGTATTCCTCTGAATTTTCACTGCCTGGACCAGCTTCTGGGTTTATATTACTTTACCTCTGCTCCTTGTAACTGATCCATCTGCCTCCATTTTCTCTATCCTTAAATTTAACTTATCAGATTGACCTTCTTGTAACCATATTGACGGTAAAAATAGCCAGCATTTATTAGACACTCAATATGTGCTGGGCAGTGTTCTGAGATCCTTATGTGTCTGCATACATTCGATACAGCAACCTTCATTTTGTTTTTCTCCTTTTACGGATGAGAAAACTTAAGGCACAGAGAGGTTAAGTAGCTTGCCCAGAAACACACAGCAAAGATATGGAGGAGGACATTGGGGTTCCCCATGTACTACAGAAGGGAGATGAAACTCCTTCCTCCTTTGAGTGCCTGGACCTTACTCTCCACACAGCTCCCCTGACTTCGGGGAGCCTGGTACCTTTCCCGTGGCTACATGTGCCACATGCTTCCCCTCCTGTGCTCCTGTGTCTGCCCCTTCCTCTTTGCCTCCCATCCTGTTCTCCAAACACGGCTCAGCCCACCCCGTGCGGCCCCTTCTGGAGCCATCTCAGCTCACCAAGCCCTCTGCTGCCTCTGGGCTGTGCTGCTGTTGTGGCTCAGTTGAACAATTTGATTTTTCCCTGCTCTGTGGGTCAAGTTCCCCAGAAGAAAGCCTGGGTTTGGGGCATCCTAGGTACCACCCGTCAGCCAGCCACTGGCTATCTGGAAATTGTCTCCACTGTTCTGCCAACTTCGCTGCCTCTTTGGTTGCACATGGTTCAGCCTGGTTCTCCCCTGGCCCCGATTCGTGGGCTGCAGATTGAACCTTCAGCTCCTCGGTTTCCAGTGCTCTTGCTTTAACCACGGAATCCCAGCTTCCGTCTTGCGTCACCGTTGGCAGGCCCACCGAACGCAGCAAGACCCGTCGGGACAAGCGGAAAGCAAGCTCAAGACCACGAAGGGAGTCGTCCAGAGGCTCGGGCTGGTGCTTGGCCAAGTTCACGGGGCACCTCACTTGGAACAGTACTTTTCGTTACCGTGTCCTGCATCTGGCTGAACCCTCCCGTTAACTGATAAATGCTTGATTTTTGCTTTTAGCATGTTTTCTTACAAATACAGATTCTTCAGTTGAATGCACATGAGGGACAAATGGATCCACATCACCCGCATCATCAGTGCCACTGTGCTAAGTGGCACCTTCTCTCTGAGGTGTATCTGGTCAAGGAGGGTGTGACATTCTGGCTCAGCAAGAGCCAGTGGGGTCATTTTGGCAATGAAGACATTTTGAGGAGGCATGATGCAGGCAAATCAGAACACAAATGCATTATCAGTTGCATTATTGGTTTTGCTTTTATTTTAATGCCTAGAAATATTCATAATAGACATCCTTGACCCACACACCATCTTGCCCTTCACCTGTCTCTGCGCTGGCTGACACTCAGGGACAGTAGGAAGGTCTGTGCCTCACAAGACATGAACTCTATTTCTTTACCTACTTTGACTTCTTTTTTTTCTTTTTTCTTTTCTTTTTTTTTTTACTAAGTTATACATACACACAGTACAAAACGCCAAAGGTACAAAGGATGTATCATGAAACGTCTCCTGTGTACTATGTTCTCACCCACCCCGCTTCCCAAGGGAGACCACTCATCTGTTCAGAAATACTCAGTACGCGCGCGCGCGCGCACACACACACACACACACACACACACACACTTTGATTATTTTAAAGAGGAAAATTCAACTGTGTGTTTTCTGACATTGTGATGATCAAAACACAGATATTAAGGACTGTCCTGCTGTCATAATGCCACACATGCCCCTCATGGCCCCTTGGAAAAGAAACTGTCTTGTATACGTCTGTGCTCCCCCAGGGCCAGGCCGGGGTCTGGGCCCAGAGCACACACTCGGTACTCTGGTGTGAAGGGGAGTTCCATTAGAACCCCTGTCGTGAGCAATGGAGGGGACCGAGTGAGGAGTGGCTTGGAGGAGAGGGAGGAAGGAGCCCCAGAGGAACTGGTGAGCTCTGTGGAGAATCATGCGCCGCCTGCCTGTCCGTCAACTGCCCCGGCCAGGGGAGCCACATCAGCGCCACCTTGGGGAAGAACCTGTGCTTTCTGCCAGGGCTCCTCTCATCCAAGTCCAACTCCTGGGCAGGAGGCTCCAGCCTCCCCACCGGCCTGAGGTTCATTTACTCCTCAGCTCGACCTACCAGGCCCTGTTCTGTAGACAGTCCTCCTGGTCCCTTAGAGAAAATGGCTTCTGTGCTGACTCACAGGGAAGGAGCCATAAAACACTGAATCACCATCACCCCTCCCACCGCTCAGGGGCTTCTGTTACCCCTTCCAGAGACAATTTGGGATCTGTTTCTGTGATCTTGGCCCCGTACATCAGCTGCCTGCTGGCTACACCAAAATCAACAGAGACCTTTCCCCCCGCGCATTGTTTACCTGACACTGGCTGTCACTGATAAATGCTGTGCTCCCTGGCTACTCACCAAGGGGAGAAAGAAAAGAAATCAGATCAACAGGAGAGCGAGCTGTGCTGGGCTGAGGCCCACGCTGTTTCTACACGATAAGCAAGAAGTTCATGCCCCCGACAGAGATGCTGTGAGGAAACCTTTCTCTAACTGTGTTTGAAAACTGGTTAAGAATTGACTTTGAATGGTTTAACTTTGAAAGAGCCCTCACAAAGGGGAAATGAAGACATAGGAAGTTTTTTGTAAAAAATGCCCAGCGATCCACCTGAAAAACAAATGAGACTAGACTCAGGTCTTACGCCCTTCACAAAAGTTAACTTAAAATGGATTACAGACCTCAATGTAAAGCACAAAACTATAAGACTTCCAGAAGATAACACGGGCGAAACCCCAGATGACTTTGAGAGTGGAAATGACTTTTCAGACACTACACAAAGAGCACAAGCCACGAAAGAAATAATTGATAGGCCGGGTTTTGCTAAAATTAAAACTTCTGCTTTGCAAAAGATAATGTCGAGAGAACGAAAAGACAAGCCACAAGACTGGAAGAAAATATTTGCAAAAGGCATATCTGATAAAGGACTTAGAGCCAAACACACCAAGAATGCTTAAAACTCCATAATAAGAAAATGAACAACCGCATTTTAAAAGTGGGCAAAAGACATCTCCTCAAAGAAGATAGACGGTAAATAAGCACATGGACACATATGCCAAACTTCCTGCGTCCTTAGGGAGTGGCACAGAAAACCAACCATGAAATACCATTGTGCAGACAAAATCTGAAACACCAACACCACCTCATGCTGATGAGGACCAGAAACACCAGGAGCTCTCGTCCGTCCATTGCTGGCAGCCATCACGGAAGACAGCGGCAGTTTATTAGAAAGCTAAACATAAATCTGAAGGTTGCATAGTGCGTGATCCCAACTACCCAACATTCTAGAGAAGGCAGATCTCTGGAGACAGAAAAGGACCAGAGGTTGTCAGGGGTTGGGTGGGAGAGTGCAGAGGGCTCTGGGTACTGTTGTGGATGCATGTCATGGTACGTTGGTCCAGATCCACAGAATTCACAATGTCAAGAGTGAACTCTGAGTGAACTGTGGAGTCTGGCTGATATCTCAACAGAGGTTCCTAGATGGTGGCAAACATGCCACTCTCATGGGGAATCTTGATAATAGGGAGGCTGTGGGTATGGGGGAGCATACAGGAACTCCTTGTACCCTCTGCTGATTTTGCTGTGAACCTGAAGTAAAACTTAAGGGGTAAAGGTTTTAAGAATATCTTGATTCTCAAGGTCATGTAAAAAGGTACTCACTGCGTGAGGGAGTCGGGCAGAGGTCGGACCTGGCTGGTCCCACAGGGGCTAATGAAGGCGGTCACATGCTTTACCAGGCTTGCAGGGGAGTAAAATTGCAGGATTATAAGAATCGGTGTTCCTGAGAGAACCTTGGCATTTCCATCAAAACACCTGCGTGTCCCAACAGTCGGTGGCCACGGAAGCCCTAGGGCTGGGGGACAGTTCTCCACACAGCAGGCTCCGCCTTGACTCTGTCTTTGGGCATGGAAGGTCCCTGAGCTCTGCCTGCAGCCTTCTAAGCCGAACTGTCCACCTGCGACATAGTCATGGTTTTTGAAAATTTGCGCTGTTTCGGTTGTGTGCGGTGCTGGGAATTGAACCCAGGACCTTGCGCGTGCTGGGCAAGCGTTCTACCAGCTGAGCGATATCCCCAGCCCTGGTTTTGAAAATCTGACTTTTTGCTTGTATTTTTCCCTGTTCTTCCCCTGTTCTCAGGGGCTCCGTTCTCAGTCTCAGGGTGTAAACTTTTATCATCAGGTTTTTGGTTGAATTAGCAAGCGAATTGGCCACACGGGGAAAGACTTTGGGGAAATGGAAGATGAAACGCAGAAGGAATCCAGCGCTGAGCATAAGAAGCCTCCCGGCCTGTCCGCCGGGTGCTCGTGCCTCCCTGGCCTCTCGGGACCCGGGGCTCCTGACTCTGGCTGCAGGCTTGAATCTCCTGGGGGTGGGGAAGGCAGCAGGTCTCCAGGGAAAACGCCCATTACTCACACTAACAAGGGCAAGTGACAAGACCGAGGGCTGCCATCAAGGCACGAAAAAGCCTCTTGCCAGCGATTTGCACAGATCTAAGAATGTGAATAAGTAAACCTGCAGAGTCAAGCGTGTTTGCACACGGCAGTTGTGCACACACAGTACATGTAGACATACACTTGCAGACACATATGGAGACAGAAAAAGATCAGGAAAAGTTCTCCTGGATACGGACCTTTACCAATATACAAAAGGAATATTTTCCATTTCATCATCATTAGCATCCTATTAATATTAATGGGCAGTGATTTCAATGCAGCACCAGCTGGTGTTTCTTGGATAACAGGCTGTGCACTAACACGTAGCTTTGCGTTGCTCTGTTTTCTTGAAGTATTCTGTTGTTACTTTCTCTTGCAGCGTTATCAGAGTTCCACGTGGATAATTATCCTGAATTTGTTCCATCCCCCTGAATCAGAAATGTAAGCTATAAATGTATTTAGCTAATTTTTCTTTCATAAAAATGGTCTTATTGGGATGTAATTCTCATACCATACAATTCACCCATTTGAAGCGCGGAACGCGGTGGGGTTTGGTGTTCACAGTCATGCCACCCTTGGCAGTCAGTTTGGGGGTGTTTTCATTTCCACAAGCAGAATTCCCAGGTCCTTTCCCTATCCCTTCCTTTCCCCGCCCCTTCCACCCCTAAGTCATCACCTCCCATCCCCGTAGGTTGATGGGCCCAGACGTTTCCTGTAAATGGAACATAGAACGTGTAGACCCTTGTCCCTGTCACTTAGCGGCGGGCTTCTGAGGGTGGTCCACGAGTCAGTAGGGCACTTCTAGTTAAGGCTGGAAGTGCTCCATTGTGCGTGTGGACCGTGGTGCTGACCCTCTACCTCTGGACGGGGCTGGGACTGTCCCACCTCTTGGCTGTCAGGGAGAACACGGAGGAGCATCTGTTTGAAACGTGTTTTCGGTTCCTTGGGGGACACCTCCGGTGTGGATCTGCCGGGCTCTGTGGTGACTCCGTACTTAGCTTTCTGAAGAGCCACCAAACCACCGTGAAGTCCTTCCCCGGCGGTGGGCTGCAGCCTGTCCACGTCCTCACCAACACGTGTCCATCCCTGATCTCGTTACGGTGGTCGGCATAGCCATCCCAGCAGGTGTACGGTGGCATCTGATCTTGGCTCCAGCCCGTTTCCTGAGGTGAGATGCTGAGCATCCATTCCCAGGCTCGCCGGCTTCTGTGGAGAAGGGTCTCCTCAAGTCCTGTGCCGTGTTCTCAGCCGGTCATCCGTCCCTCTGCTGTTGCTGTGTTTAGTCCAGCGGTCCACACCCATTGGTCAGCCCAGACATGCAGGTGAAATTCCGTGTCCCCACGTCCCACTGAGTCAGATGGACCCGGCGCATCTCTCGTTCCTAACGACCAGCTCATTACTCTTGTCATCTGGGGACACAGACGCCCCGCGGTGAGCCGGCTCTTGTCAGAGCATAATCATGCTTGAATAGCGTTAGATGCAAGGAAAATTATCATTCATTTTGTGAAATACAAGGCCTGATCCTCACCTTTCAATGAGGTGAAATTATTTAAAATTTTTGAAACTCATACCTACCTCAGAGGAGGTGGCCGGAAATCTTTGGTACCATTTGCAACCTAATCTTGATGTAAAATGTGGACTCCAGTGAAGTCCGGGTTCAGTTCACATGGGGAACGTGTCAGATTGATTCACCCCCTGCCGCCGAGACAGCAGGGGAGATGTTCCCTGAGGAATGGAACGGCACCCTGGGTCTGCACGCCCCCACACGCCCCATCATCCAGCATCGAGTGTCCCCTGGAGAGAGCTAATGTGCCACTGGCACCAGATGCGCTGGGCTTCTGGTTAAGAATGTGTTTTCCCAGGTCCATCTGCAGGGCCCAGGAATCTGACCCATTCTCTAGGTGTCTCAGTTCCACAAAGTGGGTCAGGGTGGCCTTGATAAGGGATTGTGCAAACTCAGTGCACAGAAAGAAGGACCGTTTTCTGAAGATCTGATAAAGCGAATTCAGGTATGTGAAGAGGGGCCCCTTCACTTAGCACTCGGGACTTGAGAGCTCTGTCAGGTTAGAGCTCTCCTGATTATCTTATTTCTGGTCATCATCCACTAAACTGAAAGGCAGCTAGACCTACCCACATACATTAAACCTGAAATAACTCTTCCCAGAATTTCTATCCTATACCTACTTGAGGGAAGCCAATCCCTGCCTGTATCCTGGGGAGCCAAGGACACCAGTGATCACAGAACACACTCACCTAAAGCTTCCCTCCCAACCTGACTTGCAGGAAGTGTGCCAAGCTAGGCGTTCCCCAGGGAAGGAGCAGAAGCAACCCTGTGTTCAGCACCAGGAGGTGGCATATTATACAGGTGTTAAAACTGACCATAACGCAGATGACGTTTGCGATGCAGCGTTAGAGAAAACAAAGTATAGGGAATTAAAAGAACTGCAAATCCAAAACCCTGGAAGCAAATCCACCACCACAGCACGAGCTGTGGCCCTCTGTGGACAGCACAGCAGCACGTAGTTGGTGTTCTTCCTACCATTTAACAAGCCCAGCTTTAAAGACCAGATATTACTTTTATAACACAAGAACTTTCTTCCTAATGAAAGAGACGTTTTATTGGTGTGATTAATTACTACCTCTTCTCAGTTCAATTTGCCTAAACATTGGTTCAGTAGCAACCATCTATCTTGCCTGCCGGATAGTTTCCCTGATCAAAAAGTCAAGCAAAAAGAAATGGAGGACTTGCAGCTTCCTCTTTCAGCCGTCACCCGCTGGCTTCTGGGGGGCAGGTGCTACGGGTGGGCGTTGACAGGGCTCCGCGGGCTTTCCACCCGCTGAAGGCTATCACCTGGGCAGGTGTAAAGCTTTCCAGAGAAAAACCCAGCAGCTGAAGGGAGTGGATCAGTTCCTCGGAGGCAGAGCCTGAAAGGCGTTCTGGGCCTCCCCCGCCGTCCCCAGCCTGCGCTGTGTAGGGAGGAGCACTTCCTCCCTCTCGGCCTCCGTCTACCTATATGATGACATCCAACTACACTCTTAAAGTCTGTCCACTGCGAGGGATCCATGAACCCCACTCAAAGGGGTTAGCAGTCCGTAGAAATTATTTTGGAAAAAAAACCCAACCCTATATTGTGTGCAAGGGGGTGTGGGGATGTAAGAGGAAGGCCGGAACATGTCCTCAGGGGGCAATAGTCAGAGGCACGAAGAGATGTTCCTTACGGTGTTGTTTATCATAGCAAAACACAAAGATGGCAATGTTCCAGCAGAAAGGGAAGGAGTAAGCAAATCACTGTGGAGACTCCAAAATGCGACGCTCCGCAGGAATTGTGCTCCTGTACCTACCGACACGGCTATTCATAACAAAAGGAAAACCTATAAAAATGTATAAAAAACACATTTTTGAAATATGTATACCTATATATGCCTTTTAAAAAGTTAGTAGTGATTATTTTGTGGCACTGAAATTGCTACCACAATTTTTGGGGGTTATTTGTTATTTTTAATTTTCTGTAATAGACTTGCCATATTAAAATAAACAACAGGTGGAGCAGTGAAGTTCCTCCAGAGAAACAGATCCAGTGGAGACACGCACACACGACACTTGTGTGCACGACACACACAGAGCAGCAGGAGAAGCGTGTGTGTTTGCACACGTGCCTGTAGTATCGACAGTATCTAGGTAAGTATGAACAGAACCAAAGGCTGGCAGCCTGGCAACCAGGTAGGGCCAGGGGCAGATCCTTTGTCTTGAGGCAGAATTGCTTCTTCTCCGGGGGAACTTCAGTTTCTCTCTTAGAGCCTTCAGCTGATTGGACGAGGCCCACCCATCACTGAGGCTAGTCTCCTTTACTAAGTCAACATAACTTATGGCCAGGGAGGTAGCTCAGTGGGAGAACACTTGCCTAGCCTGCAGCAGGCCCTGGAATCCATCCCCAGAACTACAAGGAAACGAAGTCAACTGAGTGTAGATGCTAACCACATCTGGTGTCTGATCAAAGAACAGGGTGCTGTGGCCATGTTGACAGGAAGCAGGTCATCACACAGGGGTGTCTGACGCCCAGCACAAAACGCAACACCTCCATGGGGACATTTTAATTCACTGGGACCTCTGTGACCAGGGCTAGGCAGCCTGGACCCCCCAGGAGCCTAGAGAGGCCCAAGCCTGCCCTAGGAGGTCACCTGTGCAGGAGAGGAGGCAGGAGAGAGTGAAGAGGCCACAGGCCAGCCCTGCCCGAGCCAGGGCTCCCTCTGAATCCTCCTTACCAAGTTTGCCAGGTGCCTGGGAATCAGAGCTGCCATATGGAATTAGCAACGTTGAAGAAAGTCGCAGGAAAGCAAGGGCCAAGCGGGAGGAAGCCAGCCACCCAGCTGAGGAGGGAGCTTGGGGACAGGTCAGGCGGACTCCCAAGGGGCGTGGGAGCCCCCAGGACACCCCGTGTTCACAGATCCAGTCTGGATCTCGATGGCTCTCGCAGGGTTCCTTCCGCTTTCCCCCACGCTGGGGAATCAAGTGGCCCCAGGTGAGGTAACACACGTTTCCTGAGGGTTCTGAGTCATTACCAGTTCTAAATTAACCAGCTGCCGGCCCTCACTGCCCGGAGGAGCAGGCGCCGCGGGGTTCCAGCAGCGCAGAGGCACCAGTGAGGCAGGAGGAGGAAGGTGAAGAGAGTGAGCGGATGAGACCACCAGCCACAGCATAGCAGCCGGGTCAAACCCCGCCGCTGCCTTGGGGAGGCTACAGGACGCGGTGCTCCTGGTCTCTCCAGCAACTGGCAAACGGGACAGAGCTTGTCTCTTCTGTTTCTGTCCTGGTGGAGGAGATGCCACAGGGCGCCCGCCCTGGTCTCAGATCTCCTGCCTCTGCGCAGGCTGGCGGCCGCCACCCTGCTGATTCTACAATGAGCACACTTCACTTTGATAACAAGGAAAAAAAAACTATATTTTAAATATCTAGCAGGAGACTCCTCGCTTTGAGATGATAATGAGGCGCACGCCCCACTTACCCGCCAATGCAACAGTGGATCAAAGGCGAAGCATCAGCAGCCAGACTCGGCGATGGAGAAAGTCACCCCAAGTGCACAGGAAGCTCTGAGGACGTCCTGGAAGAACGGAAGCTGGTGGGAACAGGGAAATGGATTGGGAGGGTTTAAACTGGGACCCTCTTCTATAGGCCAGTTTGGTAGCATGTCGATTATAAAGGTGCCCGCCCAGATCTGCAGCCCCCTGCCCCTGGGGACTTACCTAAGGAAAAACGGCCATGAGAACGGAGATGCATGCTATGACGACATCTGTATTTCCACTCGTTTGTATTTTCAAGGCTGATTAAATTTCACTTCTGTGCTTCACCTCTTTCTAGTTTGTACACTCACTCTGAAAGTTGAGACCAATATTTTTAAAAAGCGTTTCATTACTGTACTGTGCCAGTATTGTCCCATTCTGGACCACACGGTGTCTTTTATTTTTCCAGGGGTGTAATTGTACAACACCAAGCCACAGGGAGGAGAACAGCTCTACTGTGAAGGACAAATGGATTCTCCACCATGACACCCCATCCACTCCCCAGAGTTAGGCCATACGTGGTGTTATGCCCTGGTAAGTTTATTCTAATTTCCTTTCTCTTTTTGTTTAACTATCTCCCTTTTTATTTAACTTTATATCCTCAGTTTTTCCCAACCTTTGAGTCTTCCCTCCATCTGTAATCCCCCTCTTATTCTGAAGAAGGCCCCTGGTCCCCTTCTCCCTCGTGACTGGCATTTTCAAAGTCAACCCCACTCTCTCCTGAGTGCTCTCTCCCGCTCTGCCCTCCCAGCTCGGAATCCACTATTTCCAGGTTTGCCCCTTTTCTGTTTACCCTCTTTTGTTTTGCTGGAAAATATCCTCAAGTAGCTTTCTAAGAATGGTTGATAAATAGTATCAGAAATGAAAAAGGAAATACAATATCAATGCTGCAGAGATAAAAAAAGATATGAAGGGCGTACTGTGAACAAGTTCATGAGGTTTGAAAACTTGGTTAAAATGGATTGACTCCTTAAAAAATATGGAGACTACCAAAATCGATAAAGAATGGAAAACCTGAATCATCCCACAACCAGCTAAAAAACTGAATCAAGAGCCAAAAATCTTTCCGCAAGGAAGCGATCAGGCAACTTTAATGGAAAATCTTCTGATCATTAAAGCAATAGTTAAGTCTTAGTTTTACCCAAACACTTCCAAGGAAGAGGAAAAGGATAAATAGCCCCCAATTTATGTCCTTTTATAAAGGATAGAGACTTTCATGCTAGTTAGCAAAATCTGGTCTGACTTCAGGTTATCAAAGAGCAGGCAAAGAATGCATAAAAAAGGAAAGTTACAGGCCAATCCTGCTCTCACAAACACTATGAACGGAGGTGATGTGTATTAAGGCCAAGGCTCTTAACAAGCACCCATGCTTCCTCCAGACTCTTCCAGGTCCACTTGCTGGATGCAGGGGATTGCAAGGCCCTAGGGGACCACAGAGCAACAAGACAGAAGGCACCTGATCTCCACCAACTAGATTGCTACAGAGCAAGAAGCTGTGGTTGATTGTGTAAAACCATGGAAATTTGGGGTTTATTTGTTACAGCAGCTAGCGTTATCTTTAATCAGAGATTGCTATTTTAAAGCGGGGTGCTGCCACAATAACACCAAGAATACGTGACCATAGTTTGGCAGTTGAGGTATAGCTGAAAGAAAACAGACTTTGTAGGCTAAGCCAGTGTTGGGAATCATTTGGTAACACTGTCACCTGCCGTAGCTACAAGGTAGCTCATATGCTCATTTGAGCCCATAGTTCTGAGAATGATTAGACGATCCCAAATGTTTTTGTGTGTATGTTTTTATTTGCTGCACTTAGCAGGTATGACAAAGAATTGAGCACAGACAAAAATGCCTAGTCTGAGAACAGAGTTGAGGAAATAGATGCAGCACAAAAGTTAAGGGTAAGAGTTCAAATGGCCAGGGTTTCTTAATTACTCAGAGGGACTCAGCACTCCTGGAAAGATCAGATTAGCGGTGCTGTTTACAAGACAGCTTCCAATAAGTTGAAACAGAAACCCCAGAGGGTCAGGGAGGAAGCAACAAGGCAGGCTGGGGGGAGGGGTGTCTAGAAGGATGCTGTGTAACCCACGTGGTGACCGAGCACCAGGCCTGGCTGCCCTGACGGATGCAGAGTAGAACAGACACCAGATCTCAAAGACCTGGTATGAAACAAGTAAACTATCTCAATCATAATTTGTATTGGCTACTATCTTTTCATTGAAATAAGATTTTTGGAATTGAATTACCACTTGGAAAACAATGGAGGCCTAAACTTAAGAGCCTGTGGCTGTAAAATAAGCTTTAGAAAGGTGCACCAGCAAATTTCCATACACACGTTTCTGATTCTTAGGATTTCTTCAGAATGTAAAATTCCAAAATCATGTCTTGGAACTTCTATGATTAATCAGCTTTGATTCAAGCTTCCTAAATATAGAACATGAAGAAATTAAGAGCGTGATAGAGAAAAAAGTGCTCCAAACACATTTTGCTTTTACTAGTCAAATTCAAAATAGTAGACTAAAGGATATTTTAAGAAGATAATTCCTCATAGCTTTGAATCTATAGAAGCCAACATTTTCAACAAAAGATATATAAATAATCTTTGCTGTAGAATGCTGTTTTCTGCAAAGATGAGGACTTTTAGATATGCCCAAGCGCTGAAACCTTGGTACCCAATCTAGAATCCACAGTAGTCAAAATACTAAGCTATTATTCTGCCAGGCACAAAAAGATCTGTTATATTTCTGCTTTTGACAGGATTTCGGGGACTGAGCTCAGGGGCACCACTGAGCCACATTCCAGCCCTATCTTTTGTTGGCCAGGGGGTCAGTGCTGGGGATTGAGCCCAGGGCCTTGTGCTTACAAGGCAAGCACTCTACCAACTGAGTTATCTCCCCAGCCAGGACCCATTATATTTCTTTATGTGCCATGGGAAGTGAGCGTGTGGTCCTGCCGATGTGCAGCGCAACAATAACAGGAACAATGGAGCTGCTGCGTGTGTTGCACTATTATTATTCCTGCGCTCAAGTATCATACTTGCACAATTTGAGTCCTAAACTTTCAGTACAAAAAGTGTAAAGCTCACTTGTAGCTTCAGGCTCTGGGCTCCGGGCAGACATCCGGTTCCCGACCTGGCAGGACCTTCTGCACAGACACAGCCGCCACGTGACCTCGGTCAGCTCTGGCAGGGCCACGTGGGCACTGTGACCCATCCTGCTGTGGACCATTAGGAATACTGGGTCCTTTGCCTTCTTAAACCCGTTCTTGCCCAGAGATGGAGACATTTCCAAATATTTAAGACCATTTTCAAAACGGTCTTGAAAATGCACCTCAGACATTTGACAATCTTCCAGCAAGTTTTGGTGGCAGACTTTAGACTGAGGCTTCAGGGTTTTCTGATTAGCCCAGAACCAGAGAATGCCTCTGAATTCCCAGCACCCTGAGCGCTGAACACCGACTCATCTCAGGTGGTCATCGGGTTGATTGGGAAAATGATTGATTTCTTAATGAAGATTTTTATTTTGGAATAATTTTTGATTTACACATAACTGCAAAAATGCTTCAGAGAGTTCTCACATTTGCTCCACCCTCCTCCTAATGTCAGCATCGTACATAATCACAGTGCATTTGTCGAAACCAAGAAGGTAACGCTAGCTGGCTACTGTTAATTAACTCCACTCTCTGCTGATTTCACTGGTTTCCCAGTCAGTTTCCTTTTCAGCCCTAGGATCCAGTCTATGGTTCTACTTTCCTTGTTTTCATGACCTGAAAGTTTTAAAGCAGAGTGAGTCATCGGGTTTGTTGGAGAACATCCCTGAGTTGGCTCTTCTGATGCTTTCTCACTGTCAGGCTGGGGTCGTAAGGTTTTGCCAAAAGCACCACAGAGATAATATGCCCTTCCCGTGCTATCAAAAGTCGCAGGATACCAACATGATGAGCCACGGTGATGTCAACCTGGTCACTTGGTTAAGCTGGTGCCTGCCAGGCTTCCCCAGGTTTCCTTTACCATGCTCTATTTTTTTGGAAGCAGGTCACTGAATCTGACCCACAATCAAGGGGAAAGGTGGGGAGAGAGTCCACATATATAATTTGGAATTCTCTTTTTTAAAAAATGTATTTTTAGTTGTTGATGGACCTTTATTTTACTTAGATGCAGTGCTGAGAATCAAACTCCAGCGAAGACACATGCTAGGCAAGCACTCTACCACTGAGCCGCAACCCCGGCTCTGAAATTCTCTTTAAGGCAGGTTTGCGCTTATATCAATATGGGCTCAGAGCATTTTATTCTTTTGTATATATCCATGATTATCATTATTTGACTCAAAATTTTCCAGCTTTGGTCATTGGGAGCTCCTTCAGTTTGCTCTTATGTCCCTTTGACATGCCCCCATTCCTCTCTCTCTCTCTCTTCTTCTCCTTCCTTCCTTTCCTTGTTTATTTAGAGAGTCAGCATTCCCTTACTTCCTTGCCTTGAGATACTATACTAGTCAGTTTTCCATTTCTATCATAAAATACCTGAGGATGGGTCTGTATAAAGAAAAGAGGTTTATTTAACGCACAGATTTGAAGGTTCACGAGCATGGTGCCAACATCTACTCAGCTCTGGCGAGGACCCCTGGCTGCATCACATGGTGCATGGTGTCATGGTGGGAGCACACGTGTGAGGAGCGATCACAGGACAAGACAAGAAGCCAGAGGGCAGGGAAGGGTCGGGCTTGCTATTTATTTATTTATATGTAGTGCTGAGGATTGAACCCAGGGCCTCACACATGCCAGGCAAACACTCTGCCACTGAGTCACAACCCCAGCCTCAGCCTGACTCTTTTATAAAAACTCACTCTCATGGGGAACTAACTGGGGTCCCCCAAGACCTTCCAAGGGCCGTGTCCCCAGTGACCTGATTACCTCGCACTAAACCCCACCTACTTAAGGTTCCACCCCTCCCAGCATCACCACTCTGAGGTCTAAGCTGCAAATACATGACCTTTGGGGACACGCTCAAACAGAACCCCCACCGTGGTGCTCCTGCTTGCTCTGCCCCAGCCCTACTGGTTATGGTTTTGCTATTAAGGTTTCAAGTGCATGGAGAACCATACAAAAAGCAACCAGCGTTCACAATATCGATTCCGATAAACTAATGGGATCCGTTCGATATTTTTTTAAATGGCATCCCATCTGTCTTTATGGAGAAAGTATCAGATGACTCCCTGAATAAAATTCACTGTCAGAAAAAGGGACCACATTGACTCGTCCCAGAATTAGGTCCACTTCTGGAATACTACCCTTTCTATTATC
Organism: Sciurus vulgaris; assembly: GCF_902686455.1. Classification (NCBI taxonomy): domain Eukaryota; kingdom Metazoa; phylum Chordata; class Mammalia; order Rodentia; family Sciuridae; genus Sciurus; species Sciurus vulgaris. Next base: position 9,571,680 of record NC_136465.1, on the reverse strand, counting down.
CTGGGCTCCATATCATCTTGATCCTATTCTAGTAGGCACATAATTTCCAGGGCAGACATCCAAGCTAGGAGAAGCTGAGTTCATGCATCGGAATTGAAAATGGGTACTTGGGTTTAATCTGAAGGATATGTGAGCTGAAGCACTGAGCCCAGGCCCCCCTGGGAAGCAGCTCACCCAGGAAGACTCCCCCGTCTACAACCCCCAGTCCTGCTCATCAGCACCAGGAGATCCTGGCAAAAAAAAAACCTAAGGATCGAACACCCAACTCCATATGAATTATAATTACGATGGTTCTCTCACAGTTGATTGCATGTCACTTAGCCAAAGCCCTGGAGTGGAAATGGGTCACGTTAAGGGCCTATTCCTTTGACGGCTATGTTAGCCACTCAGTGACTCTGGCAATTCATGAGGTTTCCCCAATAGTAGCTTGTCCACTACAAAACTATGGAATTTCTGACTTGGAATATTTTGGAATCTTCCTCTTGGAGTCCATATTTGATTTCCTTTAAGAGGCATTCACGGACCATCATTGACGCCTTGGGGCTGATGGCATCCATATGGGCCTTCCTGCCAGTGCTAAGGGCTTGTTCCTCTGAATGACTTTCAGAAGGTCAGGATCTCTCTTTTATTCCTATGGCTGTCTCCTCATCAACCCCAAACCAATTTCTTATCTGGAAATTATCAATACTTTGGTACAGATCACTAATGGCACTATAATTCATTGCCTCGGGGGAATTAAATCTCTAGCTTATATATTGACAATATCCTTACCTGGTCTAGGTTTGCACTTGATTTCTGGACATTGGGCAGCTCAACATTCCATGTTCTTAAAGGGATCAGAAACTTGGTCCCCCAGATTCACTCACCTTTAACAAAGGCTGTCATAATGGACCTGGTGGCTTCCCCAACGTTCCTGGAAAAAGCCTTCCCCTGGTAAGTAAAATGGCAACTGAATATTATGGTGGTCTCTCCTGCTGACAATTCCTGGATAAAAGCAGTGTATGATGTTGGATGGGTGACACAGTAAGACCTCCTGGGAGAACGGGCACCAGCGAGGAACAATGGCACAGGAGCAAACGTCATCAGAGCCAAAGGAATCCCTCTCTGAAACCTTCGAATAGCTGATAAAGTGAGATTTCTGCTTTTGTGTGTGTGTGTGTGTACCGGGGTTTGAAGTCAGGGGCACCCCACCACATCCCCAGCCCTATTTTGCATTTTATTTAGAGACAGGGTCTCATTAAGTTGCTTAAAGCCTCGCTTTTGCTGAGGCTGGCTTCAAACTCGGGATCCTCCTACCTCAGCCTTCCCAGCTGCTGGGATTACAGGCATGCACGACTGCTCTTGGCGAATTTCTGCGTTATTGAAGTAATGGAAACCGACCCATTGGTTGACTGGAAACCAAGCTGGCACGATTGCAAAGTCAGCACTAAGGAGCAACTCTGGCCCTGAACAGCCCGCCTGCATCTGCCAGTCAGCCCCACCGCAGGAAATGAGTCCATGGTTTTCACACTGAGGACATCTCCACCTGCGTTTGTCCTTTTGTAAGCATGTCAGCAGAAAGCTTTTCTAAAGCTCTTCCTAGTACACTATTTCACCATGAAGTTTTACTTTATTGAAACAACAAACTGAGCAATTAGTCATGATAAAGAGCATTCATCACACTTTTATATTTTGTTGTCTTCACATTATAAAATACAGTAACCTGGGGCCTGGGGTGAACTTACTTTAAAATTTCACCCAAAAGAAAAAGAAAAAGAGTCTGAGTTACTGTGATGGAAATATCTTTCATTGAGAGCTGGATTACTCATTTTTAATTTTTACTGTTCTACATGAGACCTAAATTAGACACGGCTAAATCCAGGGCAGTCTGACTCATAAATACAGTGCTTATTGAATTTTTAAAAATGTATTCTTAAAAGCGAAATTATGTTATACACTACTGTAACTATGTAAGAAATATATACATGTTTAAAGGAGATGCCAAGGATTTATACATGGCCGTGTTGGAGGCATATGTAATAAAGGCGTGTTTTCCACCTTTCGTGAGAGCAAACAATTGAATTTCCAATAAGAGGCCAGTTCCATCTCACATCCCATAAGTTCTTTCAGTGTTGGTGGTAATTGGTTTTGGCCTCAGCTTTGAATGGTGAACGTTACCATCTGGCCATACAGAGATCAGCCATGGTGAATATTCAGCTTACCTGGTGAAGTCCACTCAGCCAGAGCACTGTCCTCCTGCAATGGCAGTCCAGAGTAGCTGGGACCTCCACTACAGAGCAGTTACAAACAGCAGAGACCCGAAAGGACCTGAACGCCCAGAGTTCCTGTCTTCACTTTCCCAGGGGACCTATAGGATTTAGTGGGGGCCCAGGAGCCAGGCCAAATGTCTATGCCCTGCACCTTGAGGTGCTTTGGCAAAGAACCCACGGCTCTGCAGAGTGATGCTTGTGGTGAGACAGCCAGACACAGGTGGATGGAACCCTGTGGGCGCTGGATCTCAGACACCCAGGGGAGAGAGATCCTGGGGAGCACAGGGCTCTCCTCACGCTGCTTTTAAACTTTCACAGTTGGATGATCATATTTCTCAGAGGACTTGTGTGCATTTTAGACAACTTCTCCCACAAAAAAAAAAAAAAAAAAAAAAAAACAAGAATAAACAAGTTTTGACCCTAACTCCACCTCAGTGAAGAGGATGAACTTGATCAAGGTGTTAAGGTGAAGGAACCCATACCAGTCACCCATGGCCAGGGGAGAGGGTGGCACAGAGCAATTCTGTTCTGGGGTTTTGATGTTCCTGACAACCTGCAGCCATCTCTTTTCAGGCCCAGACGTTCCAGGCTGACATTGGAAAAGAGTCACGGAGACCCTGGAGAAGAAAAAACTTCTCTGCCTTTAGGTTTTGAAAACCCCAGTCAAATGTTGCTTTCCCTAGGCTTAGCCTCCATGTTGAAGCTACCCCAAACCAGGTAAAACCCTTGACAAGTGGGTTCCAAGTCACTGGCCATCAGGTCACCAAGAACTGTGATCCCTGAGAGACAGGATCCCTGAGAGCAGGGCTGGAGAGTTCCAGGAGAGGGGCTTGGCAGGAAGGCCCTGCTGCTGCTTAAGTTGGGCCTGAAGGCTCCATCACAACCACAGTGCTGTCCAGTCTACCCAGCCAGCGAAATTGGAATCAGCCCAAGAAGGGTAAGGAGGGTAGATACTTAACTGAATTTAAATCTAAAGCGACAGAGAAATCGGAGGAGAATCTGAGATGTTTTCAAAGCAACTTGACTCTTTCCTATGAAGTAAATGAAGCTTGAGATAGAAATTACAGGTAAACGGTCAAGGGTTTCCTTTTTGCATTTCTGAGTCTTAGCAACCATACACATTATAAACTATTTGGAATGAGTGAAATTTCAATATTAGAGAAATAACCAGAATTATAGCATTTATATGGCCACCTGGCCATTTCTGTATTTTCCCAGGAACTGTCTGGATTGCCAGTTTACAAAAAGCTTTCAGTCGTTCCAAACATCAAGTGTAGTGCTAAAGAGAAGATACCCACAAGTCATCCAACCAGAAGTGATCCTTATTCCTCTGTGGTAGGGTTAAAAAATGCACCTCACTCACCACCTCCAAAAGAGCATATGCTTATTGAATATCCGAAATCTGGACTGTGGCCTTTTTTGCAAAAAGGTTTTTGCAGATGTGATTAAGTTAAGGATATTGAGAGGAGACTTAGCCACACGAGCCCTAAATCCAACAGCAAGTGTCCTTGACAGAGAAAGGCAGAGGCGGGTTTGAGGGATAGAGAGAAGAGAAGATGGACACACCGAGGAGAAGGCCGCGTGAAGAAGGGGCAGAGGCTGGGGCGGTGCCAGGACAGACGGCAAAAGCCAGAAGAGGCAGTACTGGAGCCTCTCCTAAAGCCTCACAAGCTGGATTTCAGGTAACTGGCCTCCAGACCTAGGAGAGAATAAATTTCTGTTGTTTTTAGTCACCAAGTTCGCAATGATCAGCTTCACACTGAGCATCCTCCCACCTTCATGGCAGAACGCATCTGTGAGTGCAGAGCACCCAGATGTACACGCCTCGACTGGCCAAGGAAAGAGTGGGAACTGCAGAACTTCTGCGTGTAAGTGCTGGGGTACGGCGGCTGCGTAACTGTCCACAGCTGCAGCCCCAGACAAGCTGACACGGTGGGTGTGAGTGACAGCTCCTCTCCTGAGGGCTGGGGAGGGGGCGGAGCATAGATTTCTGCATCTCAAGCCTATTTCAGCCAGAGCTGTGCTCAAGGTCAAACACCATAAAAGCCCACAGACAGCCAGTCTTAGATCCAAAGAATTGATCTTACTGGCACTCTGATTAAAAAAAAAAAAAAAAAAAAAGTAAACCATTTATTATTCCGAGACATGCAAAGACCTTCTCTTTGTTCCTGTTTTGCTTTTTACAGGGGTAAAGAGCTCTGAATGAGGAAGGAGAACTTAGGAGGAAAGTCAAGCAGAGGTGTAAGAGGAGATTGGTTTCACAGTGCACGGCGCTGACAGTGACGTTGTGTATCCAGCCCATTGTTCTCTCTCCCTTCTGGGAATCGCAGGAAGAGTCAGCCTTATCTGTCCAGGCTCAGAAACCTCTCAGGGGCTTCCTAGGAGCCCCAGATCTCAGCATCTTCTCTCTGGGGAGTTCAGGGCAGGTAGAGGCAGAAGTAAAGAAATTAATAAAGAATAGGATTTTTAAAAGCCCTCAAGAGATCTCCCAAGTATTGGGAAATTATTTAGTGCAAAGGCTAAAAGCGAGCAGGCAGGAGGGACTATATGACATTATTCAACCCTGTGAGCAGTCCTGAGGGTCAAGTGTATACAGATGGGGCAAATGAGGTTCCAAGAGTTTAAGGGACTTGAGGTCACAGTGAGAAATGAAGCCCTGATCTGACTCCTCAGGCCTTTCCTGGAGCTCTGCCGTGTTTTCCCAAAGTCAAAGGGACACTCAGATAGAAAGGGGCCTGGGGACACCACCTGGGCAGGGAGTGCAGTAAATCCTGAGGTGGTCGGGCTGCGGCTTAGAGGTCACTTAAATGCCCCCCACCCCAAGGACCCATTGTAATTGAAGGCTTGGTCCACAGGACGGCCCTGCTTGGAGGCGGTGGAAGACCACCACAGCTCACCCAGGTGAAACAGATGGTTCAGAGAGCTTCATGACGCCTAAGGAAAAAGGAACTCCTAACTCAAAACTTCCCAGCAAATAAATATCAAGGCCCACGTGTTTCACTGAAATAAACATTTAAAGAACACTTAACACTAGTTTTCCACAACTTCATCCAGTAAATGCAAAAGGAGGAGCTGTTGCAAGCAGTAAGAGAGGAATCAAGTTTGGTTCCAACAAGTGGATTTTAGTCATGGAATGCACACCCAACTTAACATCCCTAATGATAGCAAGTCACAAATACATTGAAGATTCACTCCCTTGTTCACCTAGAGTCCAGTCCCCATGCCCTTACTCAATGCAATGTCTCTTAGCCAAGAAGTCAGTCAGCAGACTGAGGGCACTCTTCTCAGCCGTAGCCTCTCTCAGCTCCTCGGATATCTGAACATCCTGGGGTGTCCAATAAGCCGGAAGCTGGGTGGAAGTCGTCGCCATGGGAGAGGTGGTCAGTCGTCTGGCCTCAGTGACAATAGTCGATCAGCAATCAGTGATGGAGTGGACAGCAGCCGGGGCAGTCAAGAGACAGCGACGTGAAGTCCTCTGGTCATGGTGCTGCTGACAGTTTGCTCCAAAAGTCCAGAGGTTTAAGTAGTGATTTTCAGCCCAGTCATGCTCTGGTCTTCATTGATAAAGACCAGAACACGACTATACTAGGAGCTACCACTCAAATCGTAGATTAAAGGTTCATATCGACATTGATCAGGAGTGTCATCCTGCCACACAGCAAGTTTGTCACCAGGCGCCTTTATTTTAGTTTTACAAGTCCAGCAAATGCCAATATAGCTTATTATTACTACAGAACACACAACTATAGCAATTTCTATTATTTCCTTGTCTCACTATAGGAGCCAAGTATGGTGAGGCACGCCTGTAATCCCAGCAACTTGGGAGGCTGAATCGGGAGGATCACAAATTCTAAACCAGCGTCAGCAATTTAGCAAGACCCTGTCTCAAAAATATAAAAATAAAAAAGGGCTGGAGTGGTAGCTCAGTGGTAGAGCACCCCTAGGCTTAATCCCTAGTACTGCAAAAAAATAAATAAATAAGAAGGAAATAGTCCCAAATTCTCTTTTTCTTTTTTTTTTTTTTTTTGGGGGGGGGTACCAGGGATTGAACTCAGGGGCACTCAACCACTGAGCCACATCCCCAGCCCTATTTTGTATTTTATTTAGAGACAGCGTCTCACTGAGTTGCTTAGTGCCTTGCTATTGCTGAGGCTGGCTTTGAACTCACAATCTTCCTGACTCAGCCTCCTGAGCTGCTGGGATTACAAGCATGGACCACCACACCTGGCTTCCCCAATTCATTTTTAAGCTGACATAACAACCGTATAAATATAGTACAAAAGAAGAAAACTACAAATCAATATCCACATGAATAAAGATGCAAAAACTCCTTTTAAATAATAATAAATAGATTTCAGCAATATATAAAAAAAAAGTATACACTGTGACTTGATGGGGTTTATTCTGGGGATGCAGAGCTGATTCAATATTGAAAAATCAATCAATATTTTTAACACTCTCAGAAAAATAGGAAGGGAAGGAAATATCCTCACTCTGATAAAGAATATCTGCTCCCCAAATCCCTATAATTAACATTATACTTAATGATAAAAAACATACCATTAAGGTTAATGGTAAAATGTTTTCCTCCTGAGATCTGGAATAAGGCCAGGATATCTACTCTCACCACTCTTATTCAACATAGGTTTCAAAATCCTCACCAATGCAATCTGACAAGAAAAAGGAAGTAAAAAGTCACTCAGGAACAGGAAGAAATGCCTATTTGTAGGTGGCATGATTATATACACTGACAGTCCCCAATTTTTTTTTTAAAGAAACAAGCTCCTAGAACTAATAAATAGGTTCAACAACGACACAGGATACAAGTTAAACATACAAAAAATAAATTGCACTTTTACATACCATCAATGAACACATAGACATCAAATTTTTAAATATATCACTCAAGAAATTAAATATACTTAGGTATAAATCTAATAAAACATGCAGATCTTACATGCTGAAGATTATTAAATGCTGATAAGACTGACATAAATGAAAATATATACCATGTTTATGGATTGAAAAACTCAACAGCGAGACTATCAATTCTTCTCAAGTTGATATACAGTTTTAATGTAACTCCTATAAAAATTCTGGCAAGATGTTTTGTAAATATCAATAGTATTTAAAAATTTATATGGAAAAACAAAGGAAATTATAGCTAATAAAATTTGGAAAATAAGAATAAAATGGACAGAATCAGTCCATTGTGTTGCATAGCTACAATAATCAAGATTGTGTAGTATTGGTGAAAGAGTAGACTCATTCACAAATGAATGAAACAGAACGAAGAACACAGAAATAGATCCACACAAATATGCCCAACTGATTTTTGGCAAAAATGTAAAATAAATCCAACATAGGATGGATATCATTTTCAATAAATGATGATTTTTCCCTCCATTAAAAAAATGAACCTTGACCTAAGGCTCACACCTTATACAGACTCTATTCAAAATGGACCACAAACTTAAATGTAAGACATAAAAATATAAAACTTTTAGGAAAAAAATAGGAGAAAACTCTTCATCTTCTAGGCAATGAGCTGTTAGACTTGGCCTCAAAATTACAATCCATGAAAGAAAAAATTGTAAATTAGATTTCGTCAAAACTAAAAACATTTGCACTACAACATACTCTATTAAGAGGATGAAAAGACAAGCTATAGACTGGGAAAAGGTTCGCAAGCCATATTTGTGACAAAGAGCTCATCTACAAGATATAAAGAACTCTCAAATACAAGAGTAAGAGAACAAATGAAAAATCCAAAGAAAATGGGTCAAAGACACAAAAAGACATTTCACTGAAGAGGATATAGATATAAATGCAGATATATAGAAATATATATATGGCAAGTAAGTACACGGAAAGATGTTCAATGTCATTAGCCATCAGGGAAATGGAAAATAAAACCACAACGAGATATCAGAATAACTAAAATGAAAAATAGTTACATTACCATGTGCTAGCACAGATGCCCAGAAATTGGACCACTTGTAGATCACCTTGGGAATGGGACTATAAAACAACATAGATACTCTAGAAGACAGTTTGGCTTTTTGTTTTCTTTTTGGTTTTGTTTGTTTTTGTGCCAGGGATTGGACCCAGGGGTACTTAACCACTGAGCCACATCCTCAGCCCTTTCTTTTTATTATTTTATTTTCAGACAGGTCATCACTAAGTTGCTTATGGCTTCACCAAGTTGAGGCTGGCTTTGAACTTGCAATCCTCCTGCCTTAGCCACCCAAGCCTCTGGGATTACAGGCATGTGCCACTACACCCAGCCAGTTTGTCAGTTTCTTTCTTTCTTTTTTTCCAGTCTCAGTTTGTTCTCAGAGCAACAAGCATGGCATGGGATTTGGGGGCTTTAGTCTTGGAGACAAGGGCAGGGTTGCAGGTCTGTCTTCTTGGCCTGGGAATATTTGGGGTCCCCCAGCTGGGTCATCCAGATCACCCTTCTGGAATCACCAGCTCTCTCTTCTCTCCTCAGTGGACAGGAGAGTGGGTGGGGGAGAGTGGGTGGGAGGGCAGCTTCACCCAGCAGGAGACACCATCTCCTCTCCGTGGGACACCCAGCCCCTCTCCTGGGCAGGACCCCGGGGCCACACAGGCGTGTCTAGGTCTCCATGTCCACAGGGCGAATGTTGCCCGTTTTGTGCTCTCTGACCCACAGCTCTCTGTCTTTGGCCAGGTCCACTTTTCGAAGCAGTTGGTCCGCAGGCTCAACTGAACATGTCTGTCTCGTGCTGCAGCTGTGTGTACTGGCACAAGTGTTTCCGGGTCATCTCCACCCTCTCCACTTCCAGCTGCTCCAGCTACAAAGTGGTGGTCACCGTCTCTTCAAACCACGTGGACTGGGCCTGGTTGTAGAGGTCCACACAGCGCATGAGGTCATCCCCAGCCTGTGTGGACTTCCTCCGTGCCTTCTTGACGTCCTCCTCCGTCTTGTTGCTCAGCTTGATCTCCAGCTGCTGGGTCTTCATCTCCAGGTCTCTCTGCCGCTCTGGGAGGGCTTCCCGGGCCTTCTCCACCTTCATTAGGGGCTCCTCCACCTCACTGTGAAGCTTGGTGGAGAACTTGAGATGAACTTCTGCTTCATCTGCCAGGCTCTTCTTCACCTGAGCCCGTGCTTCTCCCAGGGAGCCTTCCTCCTGTGCAGCCAACGAGTGCTGAGAGAGCTTAGCCAAGATCTTTGCATATTCTTCTTCAATCTTTATCCTCTCTCGGACAAATTCAGACATTTCTTTCTGCATTTGTTTGCCCTTCAGTTGCTTTTGGAGCAGCAGTTCAAACCCGGCCCCGGTGCCATTGCCTTGGGGGTCTTTCTTATCAGCCCAGAAGTAGTCACAGTAGCTCCGCTCCATTGGCTTCAGCAGCTGCTGTTCAGGCATTGTGTCTGGGTGAGGGAACGTCACGCAATTTATCATCTTCTCTGTGTGGTCGCTGAAAGAATGGACATTTTTTTTAAGCTGTCTGAGGTCACCCTCCCAGTTATCTTAACTCCCTAAGGTCACCCTCCCAGTCATCTCAACTCCCTAAGGTCACCCTCCCAGGAATGGGAACAAAGCCCTTAAAGCTGTTCCAAGAAACAGCCCCAAACAGAGAATAAAAGGGTAAATTGAGCCAGATAGCCAGATAGTGATCAAACAGAATGATTACCAGAAACTTTTGACCAGAATCTACGCCCTGTTGTAAAACATTGTGAAACATGTTGTATGTTATCAGCAAACCCAGACCCCCTTTGAAATTTCCCGCAGCTTTGTCCCCCTTTTCCCTTTCATGTGCGACCCCTCCCGATGTGTGGTTTCTGCCTTTATAAACCTACAAGATTTTCTGCTAGGGACTCGACTCCTGGAGTTGGGTCCCAGCGCGCTGGAATAAACACCTCTTGCGGTTTGCATCAAGTGACGCCTCCTGCGGTTGATTGGGGTTGCCGTCCATCCATGGGACAGAGTTGGGGGCCCTTTTTTGGGGGGGCCTTACATTTGGGGCTCGTCCGGGATAAGACGGCCCCCCCTCATCCGCGGAGTCGACCTTGGAGGTAAGAAGGGGTACCCCGAAGTTGTCTGTCTTTGTCTTGTGTTTTGTTAGTTGGTCTGGTTCTGTGAGCGCGCTTTCGGTTTCGGTGGCAGCCGTTCGGTGACTCGTGAGAGTGGCCGGACAGTGGCCGGTAGACGTGCCTGGGGGGCCACAGGTTGCAGCCCTGGGGGACGCCCTAAGGGTGGAAGGAGAGCCAGGGACGCCTGGTAGTCTCCGTCGGTAAGGGCGCTGATGGGGTTCAATTGGTGGATCAGAGATTGGCGCCCGTCTGTATCTGGTTCTGTTGTGTGTTTGTGGCGGAGGTGGAGGAAGGGTTGGAACAACTGGGGGGTTCTCAGCCCGGGCTACTATCGAGTGGACCCCAAAGGTTCCTTCTCTGGACTCCCCCTCCCGACAGCCCTGAAGGGTAACTTAGCAAAGTAGCTTCAGTCTCAAAAGTAATGAAAAATAAGGTCTCATAATTTTAACATCCAACCTGTCCTGATGAGATGGCTAAAATGCCTTAGACACAGAGTTTCTGTTAAAACCTGTTAGATCCTTCCAGATCTCAGTCAAGGCTTACATTGAAATATAAATAAAAGAAGCCTAAAGGCTCAGTAGGAAACGGGTCTCAAACCCAGGGAAAGAAAAGGTAAAAAGAGTCTTTAAAACTCCAGCAAAGTAAATTTTATGGTACTTTACTAAAGTAATTAACGGCCGTATGATTTTTTTCCAGGACTCTTGGTTTTTTTTAATTATATGTTTTTTTGAGCTCATGATTTTTTGACCAGTTCTATTTTTTATTCAACTAGAGTTTTGAACATCTGTTACACTGCAATGGAGATTCACCTATGAAGTTACAAGGGCTTGATTTTGTGTTATTTGTATGTTGTGCTGTCTGATGTCATGTTTTGTCTGTATCAAAACTGAGCGCTCCTAAATTAAGATTTAAAAATGGATCCAGATACTTTTAATTCACGTGATTTAAAAAGGTTCAAATTGGGTAAACTAATAGAGTAAAATGTCTTTGAAAATAACTTGCAAGTCTCTAGGTGGTCAAGCTAATAAAATATTGATGTTAATAAAATGTCTATATCAATTGTTTCTAGGACTTTTCTTCAACAGGGAAGAGACAGCAAATACTGTTCAGGACACTTGTCTGATATCTTGGTTTTTACAGAATAAGTGAATTAGAGTTAACATGTATGGGATTACTCTAATGTGTTTGTAGAGACATCTGATTATTTACAAAGTTAAAATGCTAATTGTTAAATAACATCGAGTACTTTTAACTCCTTGAATTCCATGGGGTATCATACTTAAACATTATTGGTGTTTTCATAGGTTGGTAAATAAAGGGTTTAAACTTGCTTTGTGTCATCACTAAACTAAAAACAAGGTTACTAAGAGTATGTCCTAACAAGTGCAATTCTATATACAAAGGGTCCCAAAAGTTTCAACTGTGTTTCAATTAGAGTACTATAAACAACAGAATATTTAATCTTATTAAAATAGAGTAATTTATCTAAATTCAGAATTTCATAAGAGTTGTTTCAGAATGTGAACAAAAAGGGGTCAACGAGTAGGAAAGAGAAAATAAAAGGTTCTGGGTATGGAAATATATTTAGTAAAAGGAAAAAGGAAATGTTTCTGGGTAAGAAAGTGCTTGTGTGATGAAATACATGAGGGTCTAAGTAAGTGCTAAGAAGTCTGTGTAAGTAAAGGCAAGTTTCAACAAGTTTGTGTGTAACTAAGTTGGTTATATGTATGTGAGACAGCTAAAACTATTGAAGGTTTTTCCTAAGGTGAAATACTAACGTTCTGATATAAACCAAAGTTAATCTATATGGTAGAATGACATGGTAAAATGACAAGGATTTGAAACACTAATTTACTCTTAACTTTGTGTCTATTAAGTTTTATTCTTAGAACAATTAGTCTTAAAAATTGGGGTGTATACAATAATGATTAAACAACTATTATAGAGTATTGTACTTTGTTACAGAGTATACATTGTCTCTTTAAAAACTCAATTTGGTAAGATAAAAGTGTCAAGGTATTTGTGAAATGGTCACTAGTTGTATATTAAATGTGTTCATATTTTTCAGGACCACAAGTTTTTAAAGCAACTAATTTATTAAGCTCTGCTATCCTCCAGATTAAACTTGTCTGTAATGGTAATCTTAATCTTATAAAGAGTAAATTTTATTGGGGATTTATTTCTATCATTTAATGTTCTATTTTAGGACCTGCTATCAATAGGGTATGTGTAAAATTTGTTACTTTTTACACTGGGATAAAGAATTTCAAATGTAAATGTATTTCTAAACATTAGAGTCTGATTGTTTAAAGGTTAATATTGTGAAACATGAAAGAAACATGAAACATTTTGCCATTTAATCACAAAAGGAAAGTTAAAAGCTCTCTCAGTGCAGGCCATTTAGCTCATCTCGTACGTAGAGTTCCTGACTCTCAAGCGGGAGGCCTGGGTTCGAGTCCCAGCACTCTCGGATTGTGGAAATAACAAAAGTTCTTTCAGCCTTTCTTTGATTCATGTTTTAGATACTATGTTAAATTGTGTTAATTATAAAGTTTATATAGACTCAGGAAACAGTATATGTAAACTACTTAATGATATTTAAGGAAGAAGCAAAGATCAACATCAGAATTAGAACACTTAAGATCTGTAAAGAGCCCTGCCTTACCTGAGATAAGGCTCTGCCTCCCACCTTACTGCATGTTAGAGTGACTCCAAAATAAGCCAGACTTCAGCTTATTTAAAGTTATAGTCAAAAGATTGGTTCTTGTTGTAAAAGTACTGTGATCTCAAATAGGGGATAGAATATAGTTCTCAATCAAAATTCAAGATAGCTATTATACAAGCTGAATATATTTTTACTCTTGCTAATTTCATTTTGTAAAACTGTTACCTGTTAATGTTTTGCAGAAGTAGCTGCTTCAAGAATATACAACCTAGGTAACTTGTGATAATAAGCCATCACCTATAGAATAGATAGTGGTAACTTCCAGTACTAATGCAGACTCCAGTTAGATAAAAGGGTAAATAACTGTAAAGTTATGGACATTAAAGTTAAAGCCCATTACTCTTAATTTATGACTGGTGAGACTGGCTTGCTGGATAATTAAGATCAAACTTAGAAATTGGAGTTAAATACAGAGGTCAAGAAAAGTCCATATTTGGGTCTTGCCCTCAACATTAGCCTGAACCCAGGGAATAAGAGAACTTCTCTAAGGAGCGTTGCAACTCTGGGTCACACAACCTCCTGATCAAGGAGATTGTTGACTAGAGGATGAAAAATCATCCAGTGCATCTGCTGCAGAGGAGGGTCATGGAAAAGGGGAAACATCCCTTGATGTTTCTAAAGGAAGTCACCCCATCAAGAGACCCTGCCTAACCAAAGTCACTGGTGGAGCTAAGGAGCCGCTCTTAAGTTCTGTACGAGTGACCCCTGTGGGACTCAGCTGACTCTTTAACAAGACAGGAACCAGGTCAATTTGACCAGCTTGATCTTAGACACCCAGCAAAACAGTTAAAACCAAAGTATAGCCATTCTTGGGCATTTAAAGGAAATAATAGTTAAATGTAACTTTAGATGTAGCCTGATAACTATCAGAGAAACTGCCAGAGTCAGAAGTTTTAGTCAGTTTAAGGCCTGCAGACCTTCCTAAGCTACACAGGTAGACTTAATCTATGTTTGCCAGTATGATTATCTATTTCTAAGTAACAGAAGTATAGAGATCTCTACTAAACACAGGTTATACCAATAAAGGGATATTTTACAAAATCAGATGACATTAAGTAGCTTAACTATATTTTTTGGGGACATCTATGGCAATGTTAAAGTCCCCAAATAAAGGCCTTGTTCTCTCCAGCCTTTGCTAGGCCTAGTTATGGGAACAATTTCTCAGTTCTTCCACCTCCTGGTGAGAGATTAACTTCTGTCATTTTCATGATACTCAGTGGCATATTTCAGATGCTGCAACATTTACTTTGTGCTAATCTCATTTCAGTACTCATGTCTTTTTGTTCTTCTATCATAGAAGCAGCCACCCCCAGACGACTTTACAACCTGCTCTTCTCCAACCAGGCTTCTTCCTGGGACCCCTCGATTGACCCGATTTTTTAAAAAGAAGGAACTCCAAACTGCTTGCCCCTCGCTGCCCCCATTCAGCTTCGAAGCAGCCAGAATGACCGACGCCCCTTTTCATTTTCTTAACAAGCAGTTATGGGTTCCTAAAGCTAACGGGGGGAATGAAGCCAGAATTGGGAATAGGTAGTTAGTGTAGAAATAGGGGATCGGGTCAAATCGAGGAAATGAAGCCATTAGGTCATCTGTCTCTGCAAGTTAGAGACTGCCCCTGGAAGAATGGAATGTCAAGGATCTCCAGAGGCCATTGATTACCAAATTTACCTGCCTTTATCAAGGACTGTTTATCAAGGACTGCAAACAAGGGGCTGCTAATTGGTGGCCCGCCCCCTCGGCTCTTGCCTGCCTGAAATCGCCTAGTCACCTTCATCAGGGAAAGAATAAGTGCTATACAGGTACTAATGCTCAGGCAATAATACCAGTCCCTCTGCCATGGAAATAGCTTTGGAGAAGAGTATATAGAGACAGAAGTTCCATGATTAGAACTTACCAGAAAAGAAAATGGGGAAATGAAAGAATGGACATTTTTTTTAAGCTGTCTGAGGTCACCCTCCCAGTTATCTTAACTCCCTAAGGTCACCCTCCCAGTCATCTCAACTCCCTAAGGTCACCCTCCCAGGAATGGGAACAAAGCCCTTAAAGCTGTTCCAAGAAACAGCCCCAAACAGAGAATAAAAGGGTAAATTGAGCCAGATAGCCAGATAGTGATCAAACAGAATGATTACCAGAAACTTTTGACCAGAATCTACGCCCTGTTGTAAAACATTGTGAAACATGTTGTATGTTATCAGCAAACCCAGACCCCCTTTGAAATTTCCCGCAGCTTTGTCCCCCTTTTCCCTTTCATGTGCGACCCCTCCCGATGTGTGGTTTCTGCCTTTATAAACCTACAAGATTTTCTGCTAGGGACTCGACTCCTGGAGTTGGGTCCCAGCGCGCTGGAATAAACACCTCTTGCGGTTTGCATCAAGTGACGCCTCCTGCGGTTGATTGGGGTTGCCGTCCATCCATGGGACAGAGTTGGGGGCCCTTTTTTGGGGGCCTTACAGTCGCGTTTATTTTCAAAATTATATATTTTGTCTTCATTGCCTGAAGTTCTGTCTTCCAAGTGGTCTCCTCTGTTGGTGGTACTTTTCCATTGAATTTTTATTTTGGTTTATTGATTCCTTCATCTCAAGGTTTCTTCTAGATTTCTTCTCAGGATCTTTACCTCTTTATTTAAGTTACCTTCCTTCTCCTGAAACGTAGCTCTGATTTCACTCTTTATATCCTCCTTAAAGTCGTGATGCAGTTTTACTAAGTAAATCCTGAACTCCTTCTCTGACATTTCTTCTACTGGTTTATCAATGGAGTCTATAATTGGAGAATCCTGGTTTGTTTCGAGTGCTTTATTCCCTTTTTTTTTATTTTTCATTTTGTTTGTGTGTTTTCCCATCTAGCCATGGGGATCTGAGGTAGTACAGTTTCTACCCTGCAGATTTATAGTGTCCTGAAGGTTTCCAGTACCCCACAAATCTGGCTTTCGGTTTCCATAGATTCCGCCACGCCGCAGTCCCTGTCAGTTTCTTAAAAAACTAAATACTCAATCCCCAAACAACCCAATAAATGCAATCCTGAACATTTAGCTCAGGGAAATAAAAAATCGTGTCCCTACAAAAATTTGCATAAACATTTGTAGCAGCTTTACTGGTAATAGCACTAAACTTCAACCAACACAGATGTCTTTCAGCAGGTGCATGGTTAAACACACTGTGCTACATCCATATGATAGACTTCTGCTCAGCAATAAAAAGAACAAACAATTGATAACTATTGACAACCACCTGGATGAATACTCAGGGAATTGTGCTGAGAGAAAAGAAGCTAACCTCAGAGATGACCTGTAAGATTCCACTTATATAACTTTTTTTTTTTTTTGGGGGGGGGGGCGTTGTAGATGGACACAATACTTCTATTTTTTTATTTATTTTTTATGGGTGCTAAGGATGAAACCCAGTGCCTCACACATGCTAGGCACTCAGCTACAACTCCAGTGCCTTATATGACATTCTTGAAATGACAAAATATGCTAATGGAATAAAGGGGATAGGATTAGCTAGAAAAGGCCTAAAGGAGGAACCTAATGAAGTCATTAGAGTGGGTCCTAATCCAATAGGACCAGGGTCTTCATAAGAAGAGGAAATCAGGGCACAGACATGTACAGAGGGAGACCACAGAGGACACAGGGGGGCGATGGCCACCTACAAGCCAAGGAGAGAGGACTCAGGAGAAGCCATCCCTGCCATGTGTAGTGGCACACGCCCATCCCAAATACTTGAGAGGCTGAGGCAGGAGGATTGCTTGAGTCCAGGAGTTTGAGGCCAGACTGGGCAACACAGCAAGATCCCAGCTCAAAAAAAGAAAGAGAGGGAAGTAAACAGAGAAGTCAGCGTTGATAGCACCTTGATTTGGACTTCAGAACAAGGAGAGAGTGGTTTAAGCCACCCAGTTTATGGGACTTTGCTATGGCAGCCCTAACAAACCAACACCCTGCCCTCAGATCCTCAGGTGAAGCTTTCAGGTTTGACTGTGAGCTATCATGTCCAACAAAGGGTCCTGCAGGGTCCTGACAGAAGATGTACCAGGGGCTTGGCATCAAGCCAACCGGGGTCACAATCCTGTGTCTGCTGCTTCACAGCTGTGTGACTGGGAGCAGACTTCTGCCTCTGGACCTTGGGTTCCTTGGGTACTAAAGGCAGATCCTACCTCACAATCTGAAATAAGGATCCAGCGAGCCTGGACTGAATGAAGGGAAGCGCCTGATATTCAGGCTGTGTGTTGGCTTCCCTGCCACACAGAGCGCACGCAAGTCCCCACATAAAGTGACACCATCTTCACCTGCAGAGTCCTTGGTATTTTTTACTTAACTGATCTTCTGTCAGAATGGGAAGGATAAATATGGCCTCGTTTTATAGAGAGGGAAACCTAAATGATTTGGACAAAACCCAGAGCTAAATGGCAGGAGAGACTAGAATGGAGGCTTCCAACTTCTCTGTGCCTAGGATGAAGTTCCCAGTGTGGAAAAAGGCTATACCCAGGGAGGACCAGAATTTCTTTTGTTGGGTGAAGGGGAAAGAGGAATGATGAATTCACAAAATTCTGCCAAGGAGCTGGGCGCAGTGGCACACACCTGTAATCCTAGTGACTCAGAGACTGAGACAGGAAGATTTCAAGTTCAAGGCCAACCCCAGCAACTTAGTGACACTCTATCTCAAAAAAAAAAAAATTAAAATGGCTGAGGATGTAGTTCAGTGGTAGAGCTTTCTGGGTTCAGCCCTCAGTGTGGAAAAAAAAAAATACTGCAGAACTAATAAAAGCTATGAAAGTGTAGTGGGTTTTTTCGACTCAGTATTCCACTGTGTAACAGCCTCTAAGAAAGAAAGATGATTTGTACAAAGCAGTTCGTAATGGTTTCATACACAAAATGGAAAGTTTGGAAATAACTCCAATGCTGCCCTCAGCGTATACCACGGCTCCCCTCCAAAATTAGGGAAATGATAAAGAACATGAAAAGAAGTCAAAATGCTGGAGAGTACAAATAACATCAAATAGATAATGTTAATACTTGGAATTGTGTTTGAAAAAATAACAATTGATAAAAGCCAGACCCAGGGCAGTAGTTACATCTGTGCCACAGTTAACCAACCAGCAGCTACAGAGCGACGGGGAGACAGGAGCAACGGAAAGATGTTAAGCCAGGCATGGTGGTGCACGCTGTACTCCCCGCTCGGGAGGCTGAGGCAGGAGGATAGCAAGTTCAAAGCCAGCCTCAGCACCTTAGTGAGGTAAGAACTTTCCTGTCTCGGAAAAAAAAAAAAAGATGTTGCACTCATTCAGTTCTGTAATCAGTAATGTTGCTTAAAATTTAAAAAGTAAAGGCAAAGATGTTTTCTCAACAGGTGCACGTCACCACCAGTTGACTCCTTCTTTGCCACTGCTGTCAACGTGGAGTCCCATCTTCTATGTGGCAAATGGACCAATTTCCATATAAGCAGAACATGGGCAGGGACGCATGGAAAATGTCCCTGTTCTCAAAGCTCTGTCTTTTCCTCTTGAGTTTCAGGGTCCCATCCTCTACCTGTAGTGTTTCTGACCAAAGCTCTGTGGGCCCTGAGCCAACACAACCATGCTCTCCAAAGCCTAAACTTCTAGACTGAGTCTCTCTCCCCCTACTTCAAAGCCGCTTCCTCCCCAAAAATACGTATTAAAGAAAGAAATTTAAATAGGATGACTATAAGAGCAAGAGTTTTCCCGAGTCTCTTCCCCTTGTGTAGAAGTAATGGACCACGAGAATCTGCATTATTTCTGAATCTAAATTTTACCTTGGCTTGGCCCGTGGTCGAGATTTCCAACTTGGCTCTGAACCAAGTTGTTTTAAGTTTCTGTTCCTTCACATGCAAAATGAGGATCCCACACTCAAACTGGTGGGGTGGTGTGAAGACAAGTGTGTGGAGGGCTTGGCACCCTGGGGGACCACAAGCATGTCCTGGCCAGCCCCATCTCTCCTGTGTTCTCCAGGATTCCTGATCTGAGATTAGGGACATTCCTAGGCAGGAAAATCGCAGGAATGAATGGGCTACCAAACAGAAACTTGTCCTTAATTCTCTAAAAGTCCCACTGGAAGGTAACTATCTCCTAAAACAAGAAGGAAATAACAAGTGGCACAAGCCTGTACTCCCAGCAGCTCGGGAGGCTGAGGAAGGAGGATCTTAAGTTCAAAGCCAGCCTCAGCAAAAGCGAGGCACTAAGCAACTCAGTGCGACCCTGTCTCTAAATACAGTACAAAACAGGGGATGTGGCTCTGTGGTCGAGTGCCCCTGAGTTCAATCTTCAGTACCAAAAGAAAGGAGGAGGAGGAGGAGATGGCGCATCTCATCCACACACACCTTCCTTAGAGTAGCCTCTCCTGGTGGTGACTGGAAAGGAGCTCTGCCTCTCCCAGTCTTCCCACCAAGACAGCATGGAGAACCCAGCCCAGGAGTCCAGGGGCACCTGTCTATTCCTGGTTCGGGCTGCATAAGCCCTTTAAGGGACGAGTCAACAGTGAGAAGGCTGGGCTGTCATCATCCCAACGGCCAAACTGCCTGTATCCCGGCTCCCAGATCCTGCCAGGCCCACTCCTCCCAAACACAGCCTGCCTTCCGCCTTGGCACCATCTCGGAACCTTCTGTGACTCCTCTCCCAGGATTTTTTAGAGAAATCCTGCTTCCATCCCACCCTCACCTCTCTCCAAGGTCAGCTCGCCCTCCTGCCCCACCTACCCCCCAGCTTCACCTCCCAGACTCAAAAAGCTCTGCCCTGCAGGAAGCTCTCCAGGAGGCCTCCAGCGGGGAAGGTTCTTTCAAACTAAATTAGTAAACAAGGATTCAGGGGCTTTTCTTGAAAGCTAAATTAGAGGATTTGTTTCAAGACTCTTTCTCATTTTAAAATGTACAGGGATGTTAGCCTGAGGCTTCTTCTGAAAACAAGAAAAACATAAATTTCTTATAAGGCAAACATTCCATTTTTGTAGATTTGGCCTGATCCTCAGGACAAATACATAATAAGAGATATCTGGACTTCCTCTGTTAACACCAGAAGTAATGGGGCCTCCAGCCTTGCCTCGGCCTTCAGAGACGGGCAGGAGGGGGTTTCAAGGTCAGTTACCCGCCCCCTGGCCAAAATGAACTCTAGAGGTTTCCAAAAGGCAGATGTCTTAAAGCATATATCGCTTGTGGAAATGTTATAACTGGAAATTAATAAATACATTGATAGAAAAAACATACCATCTTTAAGATCATTCTCAAATTGTTCACACAAAAAATTTACAAAGAACAATAAATCTATCATAAATATAGTATTATGCTGATTACAAGGTTCCATTGTACACTCATAAACATACGAACATACAATGCTACTCTTTCATGAATTTTATCTGCAACATGTAAGTCATAATTGTAAATATTCAGAGAATACTAGCGCTCCTGCCTTGTTGCCATTTTGGACACATTTTGCAAAGAGGGTTTGGTCCAGGTTTCCTAAAGAGTTAATTGGGAAAGTTTGAGCAGGTGTAGCAGGAAGACGCATTCAGGGTCTTGTGGTTTATCTTTCAGAGCAAGGAGCCCGGGGCCTCATAGGCGGCAAGTGAGCAGGTGGGACGGTGGAAGCCAGAGACACGCTCATGATTATTTTGAAACTATATTGGAATTTTGGGGAGCAGGCAGGGGAAAGGAGGAGCGATAAGGACAGCGCCCCACACTGCCTTTGTGATGTTTAATCTTATGTGTCAACTTGGCGAGGCTCTGGTGCCCGGTTGTCTGGTCAAACACCAGTCTAAGTGTCGCTGTGAGTTTATTTCTTAGATGCGATTGTAGTAAATCAGTAGACCTTGAGGAAAACAGATAACTCCCTGATGTGGGTGAGCCTCTTCCAGCCAGGTGGAGGCCCTAAGAGCAAAGACTGAGGTTTCCCCGAGAAGAAGAAATTCTGCTCAACCTGCAACCTAGAAACCTTACCTGAGTCTCCAGCCCACGGCCCCACAGAGTTCAGACACAAGACTGTAATGTCAGCTCTTCCCTGGATTTGCTGCTGGCCAACTTGTGCTGCAGACTCAATTTGCCAGCCCCTACATCAGTTCCTTAAAATAAATAAGAATGGACAGATGATAGGTAATAAATGACACACAGACAAAAGACAGATGATAGATGCTATGTAGATGATAGAGAGGGAGGTAGGTAGTGTAAGGAATCCCACGAAAACCACGCCGGACATGGGAAATCACATAAAGGAGTTATTAAGCAAACAGTGTCTCCCTGCAGAGTAAGAGAGAAAATGAGAGGAAGAGAAAGGAAAGAGAAAGGGCACACGCTAGAGAGAGTGGAAAGCGAGGAGAAGAAAGAAAGCGAGTCACGGGGAGAGAAAAGCAAGAGAGGAAAGATGGCAGGGTTGCTACCGAGAAGCAGTTGAATTCTGCCGGGCTAATGGGACCAATAATGGAGAAGGATACTTGCAAGCAGACTGATGAACCAATAGCTAGCCAGGATGTTCACAGATTGACAAGTGGTTGGGAGGCGGGAGAAATGGCTCCACCGGAAAGGGCGGGGAGAGCAGCTTTGTATTACCGGTAGTAGATGCTATGTAGATGGATGGATAGAGAGGTAGGTAGGTAGGTAGGTAGGTGGTAGATGCTATGTAGATAGACGGATAGAGAGGTAGGTAGGTAGGTAGGTGGTAGATGCTATGTAGATGATGGTGATAAACAGATGCAAGGTGGATGATAATGAGAGAGAGGGAGATCATCTGCCCTCCTGGCTCTGATCCTCTTAGACATACTGAGGTGCTGCAGGAAATCACACATGCTTGGAGGTGGGCCAGCAAGGCAAACTACCTGCCAGAAGGATGCGCTCCCAGCCCTGGTTAGCAAGCGCACCTGGGCAGCGGTCCACCTGCTTTCCTCCCTGACGCATCACTGGTAGGAGGAGCTGGGGGTTACAATCTACGCGATGAGCTGCTTTTTAAATTGGCACCGGCAAAGGGAAGGGTTATAGTTAAAATGGCTACAGGTGGATCTTAAATCCCAATTAAGTCTAAGTACTATATTCTGAAAATGAACCACGGAACTTTCTATTTATCA
The DNA here is from genome assembly GCF_902686455.1 of Sciurus vulgaris. NCBI lineage: Eukaryota > Metazoa > Chordata > Mammalia > Rodentia > Sciuridae > Sciurus > Sciurus vulgaris. The sequence continues at coordinate 9,549,589 of NC_136465.1, read as the reverse complement.
CACCCTGGGGAGCCCTGACCTGGCACCCGTAGGCCCGATGAAGACAAGCTCCGCACAGGGGCCTGGACAGCGGAGGAGCTGAAACAAATGGGAGGTCCAGTCCACCCTCGCAGGTCACTCAGCCGAAGGCAGAAGAGCCTTCACAGTCTGCTGGGTGGTCCTGGACACCACTGTCTCTAGGTGGGACCAGCCTTTGAATCCTCCCCTGGAGGACACCAGCAACATGGCCCAGGGCCTGGAAAGCCCAGAGGGGAACCGTGGGCGAGATGGGAAGCCAGTCAGCTCAAGGCCAGTTCACCTGGAGACTGTCATACCAGGCTCTCTCGGGAGAGCTTCATATCCCTCAGGTCAGCTTCGGGCCTCACCCTGCAGAGGTCAAGGAGGGCTCCAGAGAGGGACCCAGCTGCCCCGCTCTCTGGCCTTGGAAAGGACAAGAGAAAACCTGTGCTGTCCTCTGAGGAATGAAGATGCTCCTGAGTCCAGGCTCGCAGGCGACTGGAAGCGCAGGTGAACTGTCATGTGCACCAAACCACAGCGGGACTGGAAACCAGAGCTACTGCTCGCTGTGACGCAGCCGGCTTTTGGGACAGCCAGGTCACCTCACACAGGGAAGATCATCCCCTTCAGGGCCAATGGAGGGGCTCCCAAGTGGAGAAGGGACAGTTTTCATATCTTTAAAGGATATGAAAATTAGACCCCCTGGGGGAAAAAACCAAGACTTGATGACAAACAGTAAGGTCCCTGCGGAGGAACACATGCGATTCTGGCAGGTGAAGCATCTCAGCAAGAGGAGGACAGGAGAGTCGCCGTAACACCTTCCAAACGGGGAACCCCGTGGACCTTAGAAGCGGGAGAATGGGGCACTCAGCAGGCGGAGAGAAAATAGCGACGACAACCCACTTTACATCCATTACCTCCTTAGAGTCTCAGTCATCCTCTGGAGCTTCGTTAGACCAGCTGCATTTTTTTCTTTTACGCATAAAAAAACCAAGGCTCCCAGATTTTGAGTCTTGGCCAAGATCCCACAGGTTGCAGGGGAGGCTGGGAGTGAGCACAGGCCCCCGTGATTCTCCACCACACCTGTGCCTCACTCACACCGTCAGAGGTGACAGCTCCATGCTGGTGTGGCATGGGACGTGGGGTTGGGTTCTTTGTCTCATGAATTTGAAGAACAAAAGCCAGGGGCATAGGGTAAACCAATAGGATTTGTTAGAATAATAGAAAGCAGAGCTCCCAAAGAGGGAAGGGTCCCAAGAGAGGGGACCAAGGAGAGGCCATTGTCTGGGGGTTCATACAGATCTCTGGGTTTAAGGAAGTCAGCCCCCTGCCTAATCCTGGGTAAAGCATCCGAGGTCCACAAGGTATTCGTGCGGACTTTAGTCCAATCAAAATATCAATCAGGCATTTTTCCTTCTCACCATGTGAGTGCCTGAGATGAGAACAGAAGAGAGAGAAGGAAAAGCCATGTGTTCTTATCAGAAGCTGCAAGAAATGTCCATGATCAAACTTAACATTTCTTTTAAATTGAGGATAGGGAAGGCGAAGCCTGTCGAACGTTAAGTGGAGCAAATGAGTGGAAAGTGACATCCTGAATAGCAAGGCTCGTCAATGATTTAAGGAGACCTCCAATCCTGCCTGCGACAGCAGTGAGTGAGCCTGGAGAAAGAGCCAGCCAGCTCTCCAAGACGCTCCCTGTGCATGGTCAGCCCCACAGCTGGAAGCCTTACTCCTCTTCTCCTGTAAGGCCCCCCAAAAAGGAAACCCCAACTCTGTCCCATGGATGGACGGCAACCCCAATCAACCGCAGGAGGCGTCACTTGATGCAAACCGCAAGAGGTGTTTATTCCAGCGCGCTGGGACCCAACTCCAGGAGTCGAGTCCCTAGCAGAAAATCTTGTAGGTTTATAAAGGCAGAAACCACACATCGGGAGGGGTCACACATGAAAGGGAAAAGGGGGACAAAGCTGCCAGGAAATTTCAAAGGGGGTCTGGGTTTGCTGACAAAATGTTTCACAATGTTTTACAACAGGCTGTAGATTCTGGTCAATAGTTTCTGGTAATCCTACTGTTTGAGCACTATCTGGCTATCAGGCTCAATTTACTCTTTTACTCTCTGTTTGGGAACAGAGAACAGCTTTAAGGGCTTTGTTCCCATTACTGGGAGGGAAACCTTAGGGAGTTGAGATAAAACAGATAGCTTAAAAAAATGTCCATTCTTTCATTTCCCCATTTTCTTTTCTGGTAAGTTCTAATCATGGAACTTCTGTCTCTATATACTCTTCTCCAAAGCTATTTCCTTGGCAGAGGGACTGGTATTGTTGCCTGAGCATTAGTACCTGTACAGCACTTACTCTTTCCCTGATGAAGGTGACTAGGTGATTTCAGGCAGGCAAGAGCCCAGGGGGCGGGCCACCAATTAGCAGCCCCTTGTTTGCAGTCCTTGATAAACAGTCCTTGATAAAGGCAGGTAAATGTGGTAATCAATGGGCTCCGGAGATCCTTGACATTCCATTCTTCCAGGGGCAGTCTCCAACTTCCAGAGGCAGATGATTTTATGGCCATTTCCTCGATTTGACCTGATCCCCTATTTCTACACTAACTACCTGTTCCCAATTCTGGCTTCATTCCCCCCTCTAATCTCAGGAACTCCATGCTGCTGGGGAAGGAGGTCGATGACCGCTCTAGCTTCTTCGAGCTGGAAGTGGGTGGCGTGGGGCAAGCAGCTTGGAGTTCCTTTTCTAAAAATCGGGTCAATCAAGGGGTCCCAGGAAGAAGCCTGGTTGGGGAAGAGCAGGTTGTAAAGTCATCTGGGGGCGGCTGCTTCTATGATAGAAGAACAAAAAGACATGAGTACTGAAATGAGATTAGCACAAAGTAAATGTTGCAGCATCTGAAACATGCCACTGAGTATCATGAAAATGGCAGAAGTTAATCTCTCACCAGGATGTGGAAGAACTGAGAAATTGTTCCCATAACTAGGCCTAGCAAAGGCTGGAGAGAACAAGGCCTTTATTTGGGGACTTTAACATTGTCATAGATGTCCCCAGAAAATATAGTTAAGCTACTTAATGTCATCTGATTTTGTAAAATATCCCTTTATTGGTATAACCTGTGTTTACTAGAGAGCTCTATACTTCTGTTACTTAGGAATAGATAAGCATACTAGCAAACATAGATTAAGTCTACCTGTGTAGCTTAGGAAGGTCTGCAGGCCTTAAACTGACTAAAAACTTCTGACTCTGGCAGTTTCTCTTGATAGTTATCAGGCACATTTGCTGAAGAATCTTTCTCTCATTTGTAGCTTCCAGCCTTTATTCTAGTGGGCTAATACAAATGTACATCTTAAGTTACATTTAATTATTATTTCCTTTAAATGCCCAAGAATGGCTATATTTTGGTTTTAACTGTTTTGCTGGGTATCTAAGATCAAGCTGGTCAAATTGACCTGGTTCCTGTCTTGTTAAAGAGTCAGCTGAGTTCCCACAGGGGTCCCTCGTACAGAACTTAAGAGCGGTTCCTTAGCTCCACCAGTGACTTTGATTAGGCAGGGTCTCTTGATGAGGTGACTTCCTTTAGAAACATCAAGGGATGTTTCCCCTTTTCCATGACCCTCCTCTGCAGCAGATGCACTGGATAATTTTTCATCCTCTAGTCTCAACAATCTCCTTGATCAGGAGGTTGTGTGACCCAGAGTTGCAACGCTCCTTAGAGAAGTTCTCTTACTCCCTGGGTTCAGGCTAACGTTGAGGGCAAGACCCAAATATGGACTTTTCTTGACCTCTGTATTTAACTCCAATTTCTAAGTTTGATCTTAATTATCCAGCAAGCCAGTCTCACCAGTCATAAATTAAGAGTAATGGGCTTTAACTTTAATGTCCATAACTTTACAGTTATTTACCCTTTTATCTAACTGGAGTCTGCATTAGTACTGGAAGTTACCACTATCTATTCTATAGGTGATGGCTTATTATCACAAGTTACCTAGGTTGTTTGTTCTTGGAGCAGCTACTTCTGCAAAACATTAACAGGTAACAGTTTTACAAAATGAAATTAGCAAGAGTAAAATATATTCAGCTTGTATAATAGCTATCTTGAATTTTGATTGAGAACTACATTCTATCCCCTATTTGAGATCACAGTACTTTTACAACAAGAACCAATCTTTTGACTATAACTTTAAATAAGCTGAAGTCTGGCTTATTTTGGAGCTATTCTACACACAGTGAGGTGGGAGGCAGAGCCTTGTCTCAGGTAAGGCGTGGCTCTTTACAGATCTTAAGTGTTCTAATTCTGATGTTGATCTTTGCTTCTTTTCCTTAAATACCATTAAGTAGTTTACATATACTGTTTCCTGAGTCTATATAAACTTTATAATTAACACAATTTAACATAGTATCTAAAGCATGAATCAAAGAAAGGCTGAGAGAGCTTTTAACTTTCCTTTTGTGTGATTAAGTGGCAAAATGTTTTCATGTTTCTTTCATATTTCACAATATTAACCTTTAAACAAATCAGACTCTAATGTTTAGAAATACATTTACATTTGAAATTCTTTATCTCAGTGTAAAAAGTAACAAATTTTACACATACCCTATTGATAGCAGGTCCTATAATAGAACATTAAATGATAGAAATAAATCCCCAATAAAATTTACTCTTTATAAGTTTAAGATTACCATTACAGACAAGTTTAATCTGGAGGATAGCAGAGCTTAATAAATTCCTTGCTTTAAAACTTGTGGTCCTGAAAAATATGAACACATTTAATATACAACTAGTGACCATTTCACAAATACCTTGACACTTTTATCTTACCAAATTGAGTTTTTAAAGAGAAATGTATACTCTGTAACAAAGTACAATACTCTATAATAGTTGTTTAACCATAATTGTATACACCCCAATTTTTAAGACTAATTGTTCTAAAGAATAAACTTAATGGACACAAAGTTAAGAGTAAATTAGTGTTTCAAATCCTTGTCATTTTACCATGTCATTCTACCATATAGATTAAACTTTGGTTTATATCAGAACGTTAGTATTTCACCTTAGGAAAAACCTTCAATAGTTTTAGCTGTCTCACATACATATAACCAACTTAGTTACACACAAACTTGTTGAAACTTGCCCTTTACTTACACCGACTTTCTTAGCACTTACTTAGACCCTCATGTATTTCATCACACAAGCACTTTCTTACCCAGAAACATTTCCTTTTTCCTTTTACTAAATATATTTCCATACCCAGAACCTTTTATTTTCTCTTTCCTATTCGTTGTCCCCTTTTTGTTCACATTCTGAAACAACTCTTTTGAAATTTCTGAATTTAGATAAATTACTCTATTTTAATAAGATTAATTATTCTGTTATTTATAGTACTCTAATTGAAACACAGTTGAAACTTTTGGGACCCTTTGTATATAGAATTGCACTTGTTAGGACATAACTCTTAGTAACCTTGTTTTTAGTTTAGTGATGACACAAAGCAAGTTTAAACCCTTTTATTTACCAACCTATGAAAACACCAATAATGTTTAAGTATGATACCCCATGGAATTTAAGGAGTTAAAAGTACTCGATGTTATTTAACAATTAGCATTTTAACTTTGTAAATTAATCAGATGTCTCTACAAACACATTAGAGTAATCCCATACATGTTAACTCTAATTCACTTATTCTGTAAAAAACCAAGATATCAGATAAGTGTCCTGAACAGTATTTGCTGTCTCTTCCCTGTTGAAAAGTCCTAGAAACAATTGATATTAGACATTTTATTAACATCAATATTTTATTAGCTTGACCACCTAGAGACTTTCAAGTTATTTTCAAAGACATTTTACTCTTATTAGTTTACCCAATTTGAACCTTTTTAAATCACGTGAATTAAAAGTATCTGGATCCATTTTTAAATTTTAATTTTAGGAGCGCTCAGCTTTGATACAGACAAAACATGACATCAGACAGCACAACATACAAATAACACAAAATCAAGCCCTTGTAACTTTATAGGTGAATCTCCATTGCAATGTAACAGATGTTCAAAAACTCTAGTTGAATAAAAAATAGAACTGATCAAAAAAAAAAAAATCATGAGCTCAAAAAAAACATATAATTAAAAATATAGCATTTACTTTGCTGGAGTTTTAAGACTCTTTTTACCTTTTCTTTCCCTGGGTTTGAGACTGGTCTCCTACTGAGCCTTTAGGCTTCTTTTATTTATATTTCAATGTAAGCCTTGACTGAGATCTGGAAGGATCTAACAGGTTTTAATAGAAACTCTGTGTCTAAGGCATTTTAGCCATCTCATCCAGACAGGTTGGATGTTAAAATTATGAGACCTTATTTTTCATTACTTTTGAGACTGAAGCTACTTTGCTAAGTTACCCTTCAGGGCTGTCAGGAGGGGGAGTCCAGAGAAGGAACCTTTGGGGTCCACCCGAGAGTAGCCCGGGCCGAGAACCCCCCAGTTGTTCCAACCCTTCCTCCACCTCCGCCACAAACACACAACAGAACCAGAACCAGACGGGCGCCAATCTCTGATCCACCAATTGAACCCCATCAGCGCCCTTACCGACGGAGACTACCAGGCGTCCCTGGCTCTCCTTCCACCCTTAGGGCGTCCCCCAGGGCTGCAACCTGTGGCCCCCCAGGCACGTCTGCCGGCCACTGTTCGGCCACTCTCACGAGTCACCGAACGGCTGCCACCAAAACCGAAAGCGCGCTCACAGAACCAGACCAACTAACAAAACACAAGACAAAGACAGACAACTTCGGGGTACCCCTTCTTACCTCCAAGGTCGACTCCGCGGATGAGGGGGGGCCATCTTATCCCGGACGAGCCCCCAAATGTAAGGCCCCCCAAAAAGGAAACCCCAACTCTGTCCCATGGATGGACGGCAACCCCAATCAACCGCAGGAGGCGTCACTTGATGCAAACCGCAAGAGGTGTTTATTCCAGCGCGCTGGGACCCAACTCCAGGAGTCGAGTCCCTAGCAGAAAATCTTGTAGGTTTATAAAGGCAGAAACCACACATCGGGAGGGGTCACACATGAAAGGGAAAAGGGGGACAAAGCTGCCAGGAAGTTTCAAAGGGGGTCTGGGTTTGCTGACAACATGTTTCACAATGTTTTACAACAGGCTGTAGATTCTGGTCAATAGTTTCTGGTAATCCTACTGTTTGAGCACTATCTGGCTATCAGGCTCAATTTACTCTTTTACTCTCTGTTTGGGAACAGAGAATAGCTTTAAGGGCTTTGTTCCCATTACTGGGAGGGAAACCTTAGGGAGTTGAGATAAAACAGACAGCTTAAAAAAATGTCCATTCTTTCAAGAACAGCTTTAAGGGCTTTGTTCCCATTACTGGGAGGGAAACCTTAGGGAGTTGAGATAAAACAGATAGCTTAAAAAAATGTCCATTCTTTCACTCCCAGGTGGCTGTTCTCCAGACACACCTCTCAGCCACCACAGCCACCATGCTCCTTCCTGCCTGTGAGTCCTGGAGAGGCTGTTCCCGCTGGCTGTGGTGTGCTTTCCCACGCCGGAGCCTAATCCACCCCACCTAGGGCCGCCTCGCCTGACGGTCATCCTGAGTTAGCTCTGTGCACTTGCATGTCTCTTCAGCCACCAGAGACAATCCGCTGTCTGTTTGCCTGTGTCCTGTCTCTGCGTGCTGAGAGCAGGGCTCTGTCCTGTCTGGTTAGCTGATGGATGCTGCAGGGAAGCACTGCTCCGGGGCCAGCACACTCTACTGCACGTCCTGGGAGAGAGGTGCTGCTGGCCTGGAGTTCTGGACCCTCTTTCCAAAGGTGTTTGTGTGCTGCAGAAGCTCGAAGATGGAGCTTGCCCTCCGGAGCAAGGCCAGGTCTGCATGCTGGCCAGCGAGATGAAGGTGAGGCCTCCTGCAGCCAGGCAGGCAGACCTACTACCCGTGCTTGACCAACTTCGAAAGGCAGACTTCCCAGCAACAAAGGAAGTGGTGTCCAGGACTCGTCCACGCGCAGTGGCCTCTTCAAAAACCGGGGAATGACACAATTCATAACGAGAGCTGCCTCTTGGGGGACGGACCCAATTAATTGAAAGTCTTTGGGGCCCAGTATTAGAAATCATGCAGGAAGTTACACTGTGTCTGGTCCATCTGACTCTGCATGTCAGCTCATCCAAATAAAGTAAAATCCAACACCAAATTCTTGAGGGATGATCTCAAAGGTGAGAAAAAGATGTTTCCAGATTTTAGAAGGGGTATCCTACCAAAGGTGCCTAGGATCCACTTTAGAATCTCTCCTTACCAAATGTTTTCATTAACAGCAACTGCCAAAGTCACCCTCTCTCCCTTTCTCGCCAGTTTCACACCTTTGCTTTCTTTTCTGCTGATTGTTCCGTCCAAGGCCCACGGCATCCTTTCAGTCCCTGCTCAGCACGCCAATCCACAGGTGAGCTGGAGTTGGCTCCTACCTGTGTCTGCCTCTCCTTCCATCTTGCTCTACACAGATCTGGCTCCCTCACTAGTTCACAACCCCCTCAAGTCAAGGGCTGTGCCTTATTAATCTTTGTAACTGCCACAGGCTCTAACTCAGCACCACGCACGTGACAGGCATTCGATAGATATTTGTCATATTGAATGTAATTTAAACTAGGTCATTAATTCAGGTCTATTCCAGGATATAAAAAAAAAAAAATCATGTTTCCTGAAATAAGGTGGGGACATTGGCATATTACATCAGTCCAAACTGGAAGTAATATCAGAGAACAAAGAATTTTAAATTTTAAAACCAAAATATACATATATATATACATATATATCATTGAGAAATAAGAGTAGGAGTGAATTTTTCTTCTATCTTTCAATGTTTTCCTAATTTTCATAAATGTGTGCTTATTTATTAACAAAATAACTTTTAAACAAGTAAATTAGGAAACAAAAAAATCACATAATCATTTATGACATATCCACAGGATTATTCAGCAGATATGCTTGTTTCTTTCGCCCAAATGTATCATTCACCAGTTTCCTAACACTATCAGCTAAGTATTTCACCAAAAAGAAAAACTGACATTTGGTCCAGCTCTCTGACAAACAGAAGCCAACCATCTAAAAGCCAGCCTACAGCTGAGGGTGTAGCTCAGGGGTAGAACACTTGTCTAGTATGCACAAGATCCTGGATTTAGTCCCTCACACCTCAGAAAGAGCAATAAAACAAACTCCAGTCCTCCCACGTGTGCAACTTGTCAGCTTTCCTGACTCCAAACTGACCTCTGCAATTTAATCTTGGTCCCAAATTTGTGGGTGAAATTCTCCTAACTCATCACATCCAGCGGGACTGTCAAAGAGCTTTAATTTCATTGTTTAAAATCTTTTCAAAATTAAACTTTTAGAAACACCTCTATTTTGATCTTGGGAGACTTCATCTTGATCTTTTCTTAAGTCTACAGTTGTCTTCAGTTAAAAATGAGAACTCAGGGTGCAGCCCATGGAAATATGCTTGCCTAGCATGAGTGAGGCCCTGGGTTCAATCTCCAGCACTGAAAAAACAATACTTAAATGTGTGATAAGCTCTTGACTCCTCAAAGGAGCATAAAATTCTTTTACCTGGCCTAGTGAGCCCTTTCTGCCTGGTCTCCAGGTGCCCCTGGAGCTGTGTTGTTTCTCAGTGTGGTCAATGGAGAACCCACCCCAGAGCCACCTGGCTCCTGGTGAAGATGCAGACTCCTGAGCTCACTGACCCAGGAGGGAACGTAAGCCCCAGTGACGTGCAGGTACAGAAAGTTTGAGCACTGCATCTCCTCGGTCCCCAGATGACTCACCATGACTCCGATATATCTCATGATTTTTTGTCCTCTTCCCAGGACGCCTCTCTTCCCTCCACATTAATGTCTGCCTGTTTTCCTAGCTCTGTCTCAAGTGTCACCTGCCCCGTGAAGCCTTCTCTAGCCTCCCAGACAGAATGAATTAGAATCCTTGACGGGTCCCCACACTTACCACTTGGTACTTGTCACTTGACGGGTTTGAATGTTGGTTGCTCCCAAACTCATGTTGAGGTTTAATTGCCATTGTCGCAGAAGTAAGAAGGAGGGCCTGATGGGAAGTGGTTGGGGTCGTGAGATTCCACCCTCATGAAAGGATTCATGCCATTAGCACAGGAGTAGCCTAGCTATCCAAGGGGGAGTTCAGCCCCTTTCCCTCTCGGGTATGTTCTCTCTGTTCATGGGATGCTCTCTGCCTTGTGGTGACACTGTGGAAGGTCCTCACCAGATGCAGCCATTTGACCTTGGACTTGCCAGTCTGCAGAACTGTTGGATCTAGGCTACCCCGTGTGTGGTATTAACAGCCTACAACTGTGCTATGATTGACCGGATACCTGCCCGTCCTCTCTTAGACAGGATCTTCTTGAGGACAGAAATGGCCCCTGCCCCCACACAGGACCTGGTGGAGCTGAGCCACACGAGAGAGGTAAGACAGGCCATATCAGCAGGGTGGACAGGGCCACACTCAAGCAGACTGCATGGGACAAATATGTAGTAGCACGAGGTGCTGGCAAAACCAAGGACTCTTAAATCCAGAAGCCCGTGTGTGAACCCTGCTCCATCCTTCCTGTCCAAGTAAGACTTCATAAATCTCCATTTCCTCTTCTGAAAAACAGGGATGGTCCCACCTACTTCCTAGGTAGGGTGGCCAGAGGATGCAAGCTTTTCAGTTACATTTGAATTTTAGATAAATAATTTTTTTTAGTATAAGTATGTCTGATACAATATTCAGGGCATCATTTTACTTTAAAGCTTTATTATTTATATAAAAATCAAATGTAACTGAGCATACTGCATTTTATTTACTAAACCTGGCAACCACATCCAGAAGGACTGCAAGGATTCAAGAAAATGATGACAAGGGCTTGAAGCGGCATGCACACAGTAGGTGCTCAGTGGTGGCACTTGTTTAACAGCAGGAAGCCATTAACACGACTTGGGCAAGAGCAGAACAGAACCATCCATCTCTGTGGTTCTAAATTTAGCTCTGGCCAAAAACAATTATTTGAGATTTCTTAACATGCCTGCAAGCGGAAAGTTGAACTCATTGAAAATATATCACGTAACTTTCAATTATGACTTTATCTTTTCCAGGTTCTGCCCCAGCAACTCTGTAATCTAGCGTTTTTCAAGTGTCTGGAGACTCTGAGCATAATGAATGAGCATAATCATTCTTTCCCAGAATGCCTTGGCTTCGATGATCTAGTGTGTCAGATGTATGGTCTGACTCGAATGACAATTGACTAACTCATTGTTTCCGCTCAATTAATTTACAGGCTTTGGTCGCTGAGCCAGGATTCTGAGCTCAGATCTCCTGACAAGCCCCCCAACAACCCATCAACAGCCCCAAATCGCAACTCAAGTCTTCATTTAGGAATGAGATACATTTTCTTTGGTGGATGACCCCCGGGAACAAATGGAAATCTTAATAAATTAACGGAGAAATTATATTAAAACTTAACAAAGGTGTGCTCTCCTCTAACGTCACTGAAGAATAAAATGTGGAGATTCTGCCAGACCGGTTGCCCTCCTCACCCCCAGATTTTTTTCTCCCCTCTTTTGTGAACACATGGTTGCACAGCTAGAGACAGAATCTTCCAGTTTCCCCCAGATGAGCCCATGGGAATTAGAGCAAGTCTGAGAGTCATAGTTGAAACTCTCAGCCCCTTCTGAGAATGGCACCTGCCAGGTGGGCTTCTGGATAAGTTCATGAGGTAGAATCCACCTACCACCCCAAATGAAACACGAGAGGACAATGCTAAACTCCTTGTTCGTGAAGCCACACAGCTAGTCACATCAGCCAGCCTTTGCTCCACATTGTCAGTTAGCGCACATGACTCAGTTCCCTCACATCAGTCAGGCCTGGAATGAAATCCAAACACCTGCTTGCCCAAATCCTGTAGCGATGTTAGGGACTGAACTGTGTCCCCCCAAAATTCACATGTTGAAGCTCTAAACCTCAGTACCTAATCCTCAGTACCCAAGAGGGCTTTAAAGAGGTGATTACATTACAACAAGGCTGTTTAGGGTGGGCCCTAATCCAAAATGGCTGTGTCCTCATAAGAAGAGGAGCTTAGAGACAGTATGGAGAGAAGAGACCAGAACACAGTACAGACACAGGAGAAGGTAGTCATCTACAAGCCAAGGAGAGAGAGGTCCCAGGAAAAAACAAACCTGCCAACTTTGATCTCGGATGTCTAGCCTTCTGTGTTAGCCAGCTTCATAGGGTTCAACCGAAACCTGACGTAAACAACTTAGAGGAGCAAAGATTTGTTTTCAGCTCACAGTTGCAGAGATTTCAGACCAGAGTCGGCTAGCTCTGTCTTTGGACCTGAGTCAAGGCAGAAAATCATGGAAAGAGGGTGTGGCCCCAGAAAGCTGCTCAGCTCATGGCAGCTGGAACACAGAGAAAGAGAAACAGAAAGGGGCCAGGGACAGGATAGTCTCCAAGGACACGCCCCCAGTGACCTACTTCCTCCAACAGAGTCCCACCCCCCACAGTACATTCAGATGTCAATGAACTGATCCCCTGATGAGGTCAGAGTCCTCCTCATCCAATCAATCACTTCCCAGAAGCCTCACCTCTAAACATGTGGGACTTTAGAGAACATTCCAGATTCAGTCAACACCTCCAGAACTATGAGAGAGTAAATGTTTGTTGTCTAAGCCACCAGGTCTAGGTCTGCGCTTTGGCAGCCTTTATAAACTCATACGAGGACTTGCATGATCTGCATGTCTGTCTGCACGTGTGGCACCCTGCCATTCGGTATTCACCTCCTCTCTGTAATTGCCCTCCAGTAATTGTCTCACTCCCTACATCCTCCTGCCCATTCATGTATTTCCTTCTTTATGCCATTATGCTGAGCTCTTGACAGGAGCAATATTGTCTTTTTCCCAGCACATAATAAAATTCCTATCGCTCAGGTTTCAAAATAGTGAATTAGATTCAAATGTGTTTATATGTGTCCACAGAGTTAGAATGGTACAACAGAAGATAACTTTCAGGGAAGTAGAGAGATTTCAGGGCCAGACACAAATATCCTCCCTAAAGAAGAGATTTTTGGCAGTTAATCTGTGTTAATTTGATTCAGACCACGGGGTGCCCAAATATGTGGTTAAACATTATCCTGTGAGGGTTGCTGTGGTTTAAATGTATGTGTCCCTCCAAAATTCACATGCTGGAACTTAAGTCCCAAGATGATGATTGTGTTAAGAGGTGGGGTCTTTAGAGAAGTGACAAGTCATGAGGGCTCTTCCCCTACTGAGTGGATTAGTGCTCTGAGAGGAGAAGTTGAAGAGAGCACTCTAGACCCTTTTTTGCCTTTCTGTCTTCTACCATGTGAGGACATAGCAACAAGGGGCCATCTTGGAAACAGTAGACATTAAAACTGCTGGTGCCTTCATCTTGAGCCTCTCAGCCTCTAAAACTATGAGAAAATTAATACTGTTCTTTATAAATCACACCGGCTCAGGTATTCTGTATAGCAGCACACATGGATTGAGATCAGAGCTATTTTTGAAATGAGATTAGCATTAGAGTTGGTAAACTGACTAAAACAGATGGTCCTTTCCAGTGTGGGTGGGCGTCATGCAAGCCATTGAGGGCCTGACTAGAAAACAAAGCAGGGTAAGAGTATCCATGCTCCTTTCTCCCACCTCTTTTCTCTCTCTCTCTGTCTCCCTCTGCATGATTGCCAGAGTTGGGACATCAGTCTCCTTTTGATCTTAGATTGGGATATACACCATCGAATCTCCTGGTTCTCAGGCCTTCAGTCCCAGACCAGAGCTTAATGATTGGCTCTCCTGTATCCATCTTGCTAACTGCACATCATGGGATTTCTCAGATTCCATAATCATGTGTATTATTTCCGATCAGGACTAGGATCAATCAATCACCAGTTGGTTTTGTTTCTTTGGAGATACTTAATCAATACAAGTTTAGGCAAGATAAACTTGGAACAGGTAGAGGCCTGAGGAGTGGAGAGAAGAGGTGGTTGCTTCCAAGCTCACTGACTGCTCACAGAATTATTTTCCTTGCATCTGAGGACCCCTGTCAGCTCCAAGAGGCTCCCTGAAGTGGTGGTCATGCAGTCCCCACAGACAGCTCCCAGTATGGAGTTTCCGCCAGAGAAGCTGAAGGTGTCCCTTTGACTTTCTCTTCTGCTTTATAAGGTTTTGTGTGATTAGGTCAGGTTCACCTGGGTAATCCACCTACCCTGTGGTCAACTGAACAGGACCTGAAGGACATCTGTGAAATCCTTTTGCATGGTGCGTAGAGGAATATTTGCCGAACAACTGAGGGTGGGTATATCCATGCCAGGGATAGAGTTGTGGGGGTCAGCTAGGAACTCTGCCTTCCACAGCTGGGTGCCTGGTATCCTGTGGCTTGGGTGATGCTCATGTGTTGCCTGTGTTCAGACCCAATGGTGGAGAAGTCCTGTTTCAGTCTCAATCCTTCGTAGTCATGGAGTGGCCCTGCCTGAAGCTGATCCTCTATGAAACCTCCTTGATGGAGCCAGCCAGCTCCTGGATGCCAGGGTGGCTCTTCTCTCTCACAGGGAAGATGCTAGTGACATCCAACAGAAAAATGGACAGACATGAAGAGCACTGCTCAAGAGAGAAAACCACGTAGGGAATGGACACATGGGAAGATTCGTCACATCCCTAGCAACGAGGTGAGTGCAAGGGACCACAGCCATGGCCTCACTCACACACATGCAATTGGCAGAACACTGAAGGTCGGCAGCGCACATGGGGTACTATACATGGCTAGGACTTCAAGGGCACCCTGGAAGCATCCAGCGCAGCTGACCTTGTGCATCCTCTGGTCTGCTGGTTTAAAATCCGTAAATGCCCTAGAGAAACTCTTACATATATGCACAAAAAGACATGTACAGGGACATCGATGGCACGTAATAGAAACAAAACAAGCCCTTCCCAGTGCAAATAACCTAATGCCCATCCAGAGGAGAATGGCTAAGAAAATCGTGCTATAGTCAGACGTTGGAATGCCATATGGCATTTAAGAATGAAAACACCAGAGCCACATCTATCAATTTTGAATAAATCCCAAAAATAATGTTGAGCAAAAGAATGAAGAGGCAGTGGGACATTTACAACAAAATGCCATTTATATAAACTTTTAAGATAGGCAAAACAAAGCTTTGTGATTTTTATGGATACACAACATGTGGCAAAAAAAAATTTAAAAACTTGGGTGGAAATGACTAATGCTGAGCTCATAAGCATGATGCCCTCTGGGGAGAGAAGGAGGGAGAGGGAAAGATTGAGAAGGCGCACCGGGGGGCCTCAGCCGTGTCTGTGATGTGTCGTTTCCTCTTAAAGAATGTTAAGGAAATGTGGCTAAATATTGAGATTTGATGAAGCTGGGGAGTGGGTTTGTGGGTTTCTGTTATATTATTCTCTTTTCAAATCTGTTTGCTGGAAACAATAAAGTTGGTGTTTGATCTGAGTGGGAAGAGGCAAATTCATTTTTCTAAGTAGGAACCAAAGAGCAGCGAAGGAACCAGGAGAAGCAGGTTGGAAGCCAGAAGCAGGGCAGCGGGGAGCAGGCCAGCAAAGGGACCCAAGCCTCCTCCAGGAAACCTTCCTCCCGCCCCCGACCCCAGCCCAATCACAACGCCGCGACACCCTGCCTGTTCATCTGTTATTGTGCTATCATATAAAATGCTTTCCATGCCCATAATGTCATCCCATCTTTTATACTTACATATTTTCCATGCTTAAAATTGATGCACAAAGGTGGCAGTTATCTCAGGCAACTTCTACATTCTTATGTACTTCTAATATTGCCCAAGTTAAGAAAATAACATTGACAAAAAATGATTTCTCTTAGAAAAGAAATGATCTCTTCCCCATCGGAAGTGTTCATCCACCCATCCCAGAAGGAAACTTCCCTGAAGGTAGAACTCGGATCTCATCCAGGTTGTTTCCAGTCCCAAGTCTGACTCTTCCTGCTCACAGCAGACCATGGGTACTTGCTGGGTGAATGACAGGTCACTCAGAAGGAAAGCTGAAGCGGTAAGGGAAGCAGGGATCAGGCAGGAGGAAGGGACAGGAATCAGTCCCCACTCGGCTTTGCTGCCATTGAACTCAAATGTGCTCCAGACTCCAGCGAATGAAGTAAACCGGTGTCCACGGGCCACACGGCTTTTACCGCCTTAGAATATGTGTGATTTTAAAGCCACCTGTCCTATTTCTGCCCATTGCTGGAGTCTGTCCAGCAACATTCCCAGTAAACTTTCATCTGCTGACTACATTAGCCTCTCCCAGGTGTGGCCATTCTATCTTTGGGTGGCTGTATTGGAAATTTGTTTTTGACAGGGTGAAATCGATTCTCCCTCCCCCTCTCTGTCCAGATTATACTTCTTGGGGCCATAAATGAAAGAAGAACTTCCTCAGGCCTTCATTCTGATCCAAGATGGAATTCAGCATGTCACTTTCCAGCTAAGCAAATAGCCCTGATCCTAGCACGCAGAGGGCCTCCAGAACAGGAGCTGAGAACGAGACCCACCATGGTCTGGGGATGCAGGAGGACAGGGGAGGGGAAGGGGTGCCCCCACCCAGCGTGTCTCTGCCTTGACCCGGCACGCTACCCCCACCCAGCTCCAGGCTGACTCTGTCAGATTCCTGAGGGGAGCAAAGTCGTGTTGGGCCATTCTGGTTTCTGCCTGCTCTAGCTCCTTGAGTTTCCCAGTCCTCCTCTGAGGACTTTCTTGGGCTTGGCTGAGAGTGGGCTTCTGAAAGATGAGGGGCAGGAACAGAGCCGACGGGCTTCGCCTGCAGAGCCAGGACTCACATTTGAGGTCTGGCCTCAGCCTCTGCTCTGACCTGCTGGGCTGCACCATCTCCATGGCTACAGCATCCCAGAAGGGCAGCAGGAGCTCCAGATGCAGAGACCCAGAGCCTTGTGCAGGAGGCCTGCTGGCAAGAAGCTGCAAACTGAATCAGCTCCATGGGACACAGGATGAGGGCAAGGCCGTGTCCAAGGGGCAGGGAATATCTTCTGCACTCCCATTTGGAGGCGGCCGTGCTTCTCTCTATGTGATGTGCATCTTGTATGTGTGTGTGTGTGTGTGTGTGTGTGTGTGTGTGTGTGTGTCTGTGTCTGTGTGCATGTGCATGTGCATGTGCGTGTATACACCTGCCTGTATGAATTCTGGCTCCATCTGACCCAAATAATGGTGAGTGTGCCTTAGACACTGCGCCCGTGTTCATCCCTCACCAGAGAACCACATCCAGCAGCTAGAGCTTCTGAGCTCCGAGTCCACCCTGCTTGACACCACTGAGCATGAGAATCTGGGACCCAGAAAAGAGGCAGAGCCCTTCCTTGCTAGGAGCCCCCACCCCCACCCCAGCTCTGCTCACTAAAGCTGCCATAAGACACCTCTATTTCATTCTTCAATGCTTTGGCTCCTGCCCTGATCAGTGTGGGGGTGCTGATTGGTTCCACTAGCTTAAATAAATCCAATTCTCATTTCACAATCCCAGTGTGATAAGTCCAGGCTGGAAAAATGACCACACAGACCTTCATGAGAAAAAAAAATAAACAATTTTTTCGTTGTTGTTTATTTTTCTTTTCGATACCATCGGCAGCGACATGCTAGAGTGAAAAGTTATGACTGCCTGAAATGAGGATTTTTCTCTCTACTGAGCTGCTCTCTAAATTCCCAAAATGTAATCATATCTGACCAGCAAGGCCATATTACTCACCCAGTCACTCCATCTCTGGAGTTACTTCCCCAGAAGCAACTCTCTGCACCATGGCTCAGCATGAACAGTAATGGCCTCTCACTCTGGTGTCTTGCAGAGGTTGGAGGAACAGGGACGCACACAGAAGAAAGTGAACGCTCACCCACCGTGGCTTTCTCCCAGCACTCGACTCCAGACAGGATTTGTTCCTCCAGAAAAACAGGGAAGAAGTATTAGTGTGAGTGCAAGCAACCCCCCCCCCCCACCTCTCCAGATTATAATTCTGGAAAGAAGACTGCAGGTGGGAGACCCCAGGTACAATTTCATCCACCCGGCATCCCCAACAAGCTGCGCTTGGTGGGACAGCCTGGACAGAGAGCTGCCAGCCAAGCGAATCTTGCACTCTGATTTCTGCCTTCAAGGGCTACAGGTGACATCAGACCACTTTACGGCAGATGACCATAGATGATGTTCCTTCCCCTCATACCCAGACAACCTGAGCCCGGCACCCTCTGGAAGCTGCCAACAAATGCTCTCAGGGATGGAGATGCCTTAAAGCTAGGGAACAGGGAACTTGGGAAAAGCTTTAGGATTGTTTTTCTTGATGTTTGCAGGCGTTTCTTCACATTTTTTTAAAATGATTTTGATTTTCGGCCTAAACTCTGCTGTGTGTGGATACAGAGGTCCCCTGTGGTAGTTCATCTTCTCTCCCAGCTCTAAAGAACCCTCGTTTGGAGAACACCCGGCAGTCATAACAATTCGTTCATACTCCTCAAAGAAAGGATGTTCACAGAAACCCAAGAAGGAGGGTAGGGCCAAGCACAATTTCCACCATCCAGTGAAAGGAAGCCTAGCAGTGACTGAAGGCGCATCCTCAGAATGCAACCTCAGATGGACAGTAGCAGATTGAGGTTCCTCCCCATCTAGGCCCGTTCACTTTCCCCTATAACATGCATGCTGCATCCAGGGAACAGCAAAGCTTCTGTCCTCACACACTGTCCCTCCTTTTCCTTCAGATCTGCTTGAGCTGAAACACTACAGTGCTTGAATACTTGCCTGAATTCCACTGTCTCTCCCCCCTCCCCAGGGATAACCTTAGGCCTGGATTCAGAATTTGTCTTGCCCATGTAGATTTACTAATGTTAGTTTGAACATGTATGTATAGATATCATCATCTTTTTGTGGATTGCAAAATACTTTATATTATTCTGCAACTTGCTTTTTTTCTTTTTGCTGTCCACACTGGCATTTAGCTTGGCGTTGAGTGTGGTCCACACATCAGCTCTACTTCTCTCCTTTGAACTCCATCGTATTCCACAGCCTCACCTCTTTCCAACAGCAGGAGTCTAGCCAGGAGTCCTCGCCTTCCCTTCTCTCCATTCTTCCTCCATCAGAATGAGCAGGCAGCCGGCTTCCATGGTCCCTCCTGTGCTCCGAAGGGCCCATCTCCTACCACATTACAGCCTTCCCTGATTTCCATCAGGGTTTACCCCGAGTAATGGGATTAATGAGACTGTTGATATAGTAATTTCACTGCCATCTTCATAATTAGTTCTCAGCAGAAGTTGTTTTAGTCATGATCCTTCTCAGTGGGAAGAAGGGGTGATGAAAGTGGGAACAGAGCTTTCAAAACAATGGGAAGCAGGAAATTTGAAATGGGATCTGACTAATTCCTAACCGGAAAGACTGCTGCGGCTCGGTAAATAGAGGCAAGTGGAAGTCGTAGTTTAGGCATGTTGGGGAATGTATCAGGGGTGTCGTTTTCTCAAAATATTCTGATAGAACAATTAAACGATCATTACCTGAACATTCATCTTTTGAGACACCCTAGGAACTATGTGGCATAACCAAGGGATAAGATGGCAGATGTTCAACTTGGGACAGATGGCATGCGGGCTGCTTGTTGACTGTCTCTCTCCACGGCAGCACTTGCCTTTCCAGGATGGTGGGGTCCAAGCCTGCCCCTCCTCTTGCTGCAGTCAGCACCATGAAGGCGAGTGCCACGTTGATGATCCCCAGAGCTGAGTGTGTATCTGGTGCTCCATTTGTTCAATGAATTGTTTCTTGAATTAAGAGAAGTAGTGACCGTGAAGTCGTACTGGCCTGTGAAATTCTCCGGGAGGCTGTCTATGAAAAGAAGAATTACACCAAGCTGCCAAAACGGCTACAGAGTCTAAGGGGCAGAAGCACATCTACCAATACCACGCGGAAGCCAAGTTCATTCAGTCAGCAAACTCCAACAGAGAGCTTTCAGGGCCCGGCGCTGGGGCCTGAGGAACAGGAAGAAAGGAAATGTTTGCTGAACATCTGTGCTCCGATTACATGCAAGTTGCACGTCACCTTTGCCACAGGGAGAAATGGGTGCAAGCCCCATTTCTCAAAATGGCACGTGGTGTGGCCGCTCCAATGAGCTGATCAGTAGCAGACCCCAGGATTCCAGCTCAGTTCCTCTGCCCCAAACGTGCATGTCTGACTTTCCATGGCAAACCTGGCATCTCTTCAAAGGAGGGACTGTTCCTTAACTTTGAGGAACTTATTGTCTAATAAAGGAGGTAATTTTGGTTTAATAAAAAATAATAATCAATTAGGTAATAATTGTGAGCAGAGAGATTGAGATTTCAGTACTTCTTATAACCTGGGAAAGCTTGGCCTATTGTGTTTTATCTCTTACTCTTTTTCCCTGTATTCTAGAAAAACTCCACTTCATGTTCCTGTGACCTATTTCTTCCCCCTCCAATGCCTTCTTCACTAACTGCCTGGCCACATGGCAAGTTTACCACGCACATTTTTATTTTCTGGATGGCACAGAGTCTGAACCCCCTTCCAATGTGTGGGGTGTTTCTAGCCTTATGTATTTTAGTGAAAGGCACAGCCCACCTCCTGCTAAAGGGGCCAAAAGTACCAGGAAGTCACCTTCCCAGCTCCCCTGCAGGTACAGCACCCTCAAGCAGCTGAGCTGTGCAGCCAGTGTACCTGTCCTCAGCTTAAAGATGGGAGCACGCGAGGCAGAGAGGCAGGGTCCCTAGGTCATTCTGCCTGAGAGTGTCTCAAGAGTGAGCTGCTGGGCTAGGGAGATAGCTCAGTTGGTAGAGTGCTTTTGTTGCAAGCACAAGTCCCTGGGTTCGATCCCCAGCACCGCAAAAAAAAAAAAAAAAAAAAAAAAAAAAAAAAAGAGTGAACTGCTGGGGAAGGGAAGGCCAGTGCTAGGGACAGAAGCCAGCCTGTGGTCCTGGTGCCACAAAGGACCCAGAGCCCGGTAGGCAGTAGTGTCCTCCCCAGGCCAGCTTTATACTGGAATGTACTGGAACATACTGAAACGTACTGGAATTCTACACCTGGGTCCTGGCTCAGTGGCTCTGGAGCCCAGGCCTGCATGCCTCTACCACTCCAGTAGGCTAGCCAGCATCATTTGTACAACTCCTGGATTTAGTGAGCAAGATGGAGGTCACAGAGGGTACACAGATAGTAAAGCTTAAAGGCAAAACTTTGACAAATTGGATCATTCCTACTCACATCACCTCAGAGAGGCAACATTCTGCTCTGAATTAAATAGTATCATTTCCACATATTTTTAACACTATACTACATATGTAGATGACCCTAAGCGCTGGATGGTAACCATTTTGTATACTCTTAAACTTCGTATCAATGGTAGTGTACATTAAGTGTCCTTCTGGCTTCTCTTATTCAACATTGCCATTATGAGATTCCTCCAGGATGATCTATGTGGCTGTTAGTTCTTTCATTTTTACTGCTGTGGCTCTTCGAATACTACTGAATGATTGTGCTGCGATTTGTACCTTCCCCTGTGGGTGGAGATGAGCTATTTCGAAGATAATGTAAACACTGCCGGAGACCCTCTTGCAAATGTCTCCTGGCTTCCGTGTGCAAGCATTCCAGGAGGGAGGGACATTCCTAGTTACAGAGCTTTGGGTCCTACCCCTTGAGCCTTTCCAAGTTGATTAGAACTGTCATGCATTTTGTTCTTGAAAATGGCCGTATTCCATCTTGTTTTTTTCTGCTTAAACCAGCCAGAGTCCATTTCTATGACTTGGAACAAAGAGTTCCAATGTCCCCACTGATGTTGGGGACAATTTCCCTGGGTCTCCACCGCTCTGCACAACTTACAGCGAGGTCCTGACCATCTTTGTCCTAGACTTTTTTTTTCGAGGATGTTTCTAGAATTGACAACCTCTGGAAAAGAAGGACAGGGTCCTCCCTGGAAGCAGCAGGCCAGGCAATGAAAGTGACATCTTCCCAGGCAAAAGTCAGGCAGGCAGACACCCATTAGAAAAGACCCAGTGTCCTGAAGTCTGAGGTCCTCTCTTGAAGTGCACCCACTGCATATGCAGATACATCTGGGCTTCTTGTTATCCCTGGGGCTCAGGGAACTGGCACACGTGTTCACGTTCTGGCTATCATCACTGCAATACGCAATTAGCTCCTTTGTCTCTGACCGCACCCATGAAACCCCGGCGAGCTAACTTCTTAACAAGCAGAACAAAATTTCTGATGCTTCTTGGTTCTCTACAACTGACGTAGAAAGGAAGGCAGTTCGGGTGACTAACCTCAGGAAAAACTGGGAGAAGGCCCTAGGACTGGTTGTCCTACCTGCTCAGAGTTCCAGACAGTTAAGAGTCCCACTAGTGTGAAGGCATAAGACTGGCAACCTGAATGAATTTATTAGGAATGCTTTCAGTTCCGGGTAATGAAGCATTCCTGTTAAGAGCGGCTGGAACACTGAAGACTAATTATATCATATAACAAGAGCTCTGGAAATATGAATTGCAGGATTTGGCCCAGAGACATCAAAAACCCAGGTTCCTCTTCATGTTCTGCCACTGTCCTCCACCATCACGTCATTGTCACAGGATAGTATTGACGCTCCAGGCATCCCGCTTGTATCAAGGTAGGAGGGGGAGAGAAAGGACAGCATTGGCTCTTTATATAAGATAAGCACGACACTTCCCTGATGGCCTCTGGAATGGGGTGAATCCATTGTGATTCCGTAATGGCAGCTGGACAAGTTCCAACCACCCCAATAAAATCAGGATTCTAATCGAGACAGTATGGGCTGAAGACAGTAAGGTGAGTGTTCATCAGGAATCCAAGAGCGTCTGCCTCAGTCTACCCATGAGATATCAGGCCATATCTTAATGTCTGTTCCACTCACACATCCAGCTGGGTTCAAATGTGCCTTCTCAGTATCTGGTGAGTTTTTAAAAAATGCATTGCTGCATTCACCCGATAAGGAATGATAACGGGAATAAAATAAGTGACTCAGTATTTTTCAGGAATGAGGAGAAGAGAAAACACAAGGAAGTCCCAGGCCCCTAACACACACCACAGTCCATTAAAGGGAGTAGAGCAGAGACTCTGGTTGACAGAGAAGTGACTCAGCCAAACAGGCGATCCCTGGTTCTGCTATTGGAGTGACCTTCTCTGCCCTCTGGAGCTCCCTGGCCCACGGTCCTCCACAGACCCTCTGAGGTGGGCACAGAGGGAAGGCCAGGCTGGGACCCCCATGATCTTCACAGCCTATTTTTTAATTGGTGCAAATGCCTTTCCCTCCTATGAATAATGCTGTCACGTACATTCTTGGCTACGTCTCTGTGTGGATACCAGATACTTTTCATCTTTTAGGTCTGAAAAAAATGAAAAACTTTGATAAGGTGCTCGTTAACAAGGTCACACAGGCAACCGCTCACGCATTGCTGATGAGCGCATAAATCAGAATTGCTTCCATGGAGGGCAACGGACTAAATATGTCACTCATATATATATATATAGGAGCCATTCTGAGATATTTACAGAGAGCTATCTATATACATTTGGCTAAATACGCACATATTACTCATGCACTATCTTTGACCAATTCCACTTCTAGGAACTAGGGATGTGTCAGACATATGGATTCGCTTAAGAAATGACGTTTCCCCAAGTTTATTCATTCATGATTGCAGCTGTATTTCTAAAACACATGAATGGAAACCACCTAAACAACAATCCATAGGGGAGTTGAAGTGTGGTACCTCCATACGATGGTAATTGATGAAGCTGCGAGGAAGAACGAGAATGCTCCAAGAGATGGCATTAAATTAAAAGATTGAAAATGGTGTACAGCCGCGTGTGCAGCATGGTACGTGTCGGTAAGTGTCATAGTAAGTGTTGTCCGTGTTGAGGAGAAAGGGAAGCTGGGCATGGTGGCGCACGCCTGTAATCCCAGGAGCTCAGGGAGGCTGAGGTAGGAGGCTCAAGGGTTCAAAGCTGACCTCAGCAACTTGGCGAGGTCCTAGGAACTTAATGAGGTACCTAGAGTCCAAATCACACAGACAGAACCTAGAACAGTGGTTGCCAGAGGCTGGGCGTTGGGGCGGATGGAGGCTGGTGTTCAGTGGATATGGAGTTTCCACTGAGGACAAGGAGCAAGTTCTGGGGACAGAGGGTGTTGATGTTTGCCCGCAGTGGGAATGTACTTAATGCCAACAAACTGCACACTGAACAAGGATTAAAATATCAATTTTATGCATATTTTACCACAGTAACAATTTTTTTAACTTGGCAGGCCACACTCAAGGCCTTTGAATTGTACTTTTTAAATGAATGAATTAAATCTCAATAAAGCCATTTAAAGAAAAACTGGGGGGTGCTGGGTTGTGACTCAGTGGTAGAGTGCTTGCCTAGCACATGTGAGGTACTGGGTTTGATCCTCAGCACCACATAAAAGAAATAAAACAAATGAAGTTATAAAAAAGTTTAAAGAAAAGGCATTTCATCAAAGAAGATATATGGATAGCAAATAAAAATATGAAAAGGTACTCCATAACATTTATCATTTGGAAAATGCAAATTAAAATAGCAATTATGTGTCACTACCCACCTATTAGAATGGCTAAAATCCAAGAAGCTGACAATATCAAATGTCGACAAGGATGCAGAGCAACTGGAACTTTTTTTTTTTCTTGCTGGTGGGAATGCAAACTTGTGCAGACACTTGGAAGATGATCTGGCAATTCCTTAAGAAGTTCAACATAGATTTGCCATGTAATCCATCAATCAAACCTTTAGATATTTGTGTTTCCAAGTAATTTGAAAATTGATAATTATAGTTTCTGAATTTCAACTGTGTGAAATTACACAAAAACTTCTACATGAATGTTTATGATAGCTTTATTCATAATGATCCCAAACTGGAAGCCACCAAGATGTCCTTCAAAATTGAATGTATAAACCATGATATAGCCACCAAGTGTTATAATATTTAGTGATTTAAAAAAGAACACATATTGACTTTCCCAACAATATGGATGAATTTTAAATACGTTATTATTCAATAAAAGAAGCCAGGGGGATAGTCAGTGGTAGAATATTTGTCTGGCATTTACAAAACTCTGGGTTCAATCCCATAACACACACACACACACACACACACACAGAGAGATGTAAAAGAAGACACGACAAAAAGAAATTGTATATCATTATTCATATTCATTTTGGGAAAAAGAAAAACTACAGGGGTAGAAAGCATATCAGTTTTCAGAGGTTGGAAAAAGAAATACACAAAGAAATTTTTAGGGTGATGGAACTACTTTGCGTGATACTAAAATGATGGATGCATGACTCTATGCATTTGTCAAAACCCATGGAACTTCATACCATAGAGCCAATTCTAATAATTCTAATGTATGTAAAATTAAAAAAAAATTTTTAATGAGTTTCGAGACTCTAAGGGTAGAATGCAGACTGTGACCAAATAATCTAACACATTCCATATATATATATATAGATATACTCACCAAAAGGGGTGGGAAAGGAAGAAGCTCATGAGTAACTTTGGAAAATATTTTGACAAAATTGTAAGACTAAAAATAAAAGGAACCGTATATAAATAGATATTAATGATACTCTAGTTAATAAAGTATGTCACAGGTATGACATAACAAGTCTGAAACTTATTTACATATACACTAGAATCAAATTAAAAAGTAAATAAATTCCAATGAAGCAACACATGCCTGTAATTCCAGCTACTAAGGGGGCTGAGTCAGGAATGGACAGCCTGGGCAACTTAGCAAGATCCTGTCTCAAGATACTTTTTTTTTTTTCAAGATTTTAAAAATCTGGAGATGTAGCTCAGTGCCACAGTGCCCCTGAGCTTAATCTCCATGAGTACCAAATAAACTGAAAAGAAAAAATGTAAATGAATGGTGAACAGTGAAAGCCAGGTTTCTCAATGTTAAAAAGGGAGGA
Organism: Sciurus vulgaris; assembly: GCF_902686455.1. Taxonomy (NCBI): domain Eukaryota; kingdom Metazoa; phylum Chordata; class Mammalia; order Rodentia; family Sciuridae; genus Sciurus; species Sciurus vulgaris. Next base: position 9,523,604 of record NC_136465.1, on the reverse strand, counting down.
TACAGATAAATAAGAAGAGAAAACTAGAATGAATCCTGTGATACTGAATTAGAAATAGAAACATCAGTCATTACGAACTCTATTTAGTTTAGTAAAAATATAGACAGGTAGTTAACAGGCACAGGTATAGATATGTACATAGATGGGTTGGCGTACATGTATCTAGTTCCTTTATCTGTCCGCTGGGAGCAGTGACACCCCAGCAACAACAAGCACACTCAGAGCCTGGATCTTGGTTTCTAAGTACCATTCAATAAAAGGAGCCAAGACTCCCTGGAGAAATGGCTGATTCTAGGACTGAGGCAAATACAAGATGAGGCTGGAGCAGGTAGCAGTGCCAGAAAGCACATGCTCAAAACATAAAGGATGAGGTCACATTGTTTAAGTCCGCTTTTTCATCACTATGACCAAAAGGCCCAACATGAACAATTTTAGAAGAGAAAAGTTTATTTGGTGCTCATGGTTAAAGAGGTCTCCGTTCTTAGACGCCAACCCCATTGCTCTGGACCCAAGTAAGGCAGAACATCACAGCAGAAGGGCAAGGTGGAGGAAAGCGGCTCAGGACACGCTGATCAGGAAGCTCACCAGGGACAAAATATGTACCCCAAAGATACCGCTCCACTGACCCACCACCTCTAGCCACACCCTACCTGCCTACAGTTACCACCCCGTTAATCTGTTCAAGTGGATCGATGCACTGATTAGGCTGAGGCTTTTATAAATCGATTGTTTCCTCTCTAAACTTTGTATTTTGGATTGGTTTTGGTACTGGGGATTGAACCCAGGGGTGCTTTTCCACTGAGTTACATCCCCAGTTCTTTTTATTTTTTTATTTTGAGCCAGGGTTTCCCTAAGTTGTTAAGACTGGCCTCGAAATTGCAATCCTCCTGCCTCAGCCTCCCACATAACTGGGATTACAGGCACATGCCACTGCACCTGACTCACCTCTAACCTTTCTTCCATTGTCTAGCACATAAGCTTTTGGGGGACACCTCATGTCCAAACCATAAGACATGCCCAAGCAACCCAGAAACCAAGCTGAAAGAGTTCCACATGCTCAAAGCTGGAACAACTTGAGCAACAAAACACATAACACAGGACTGGTTTATTATCCAAGTAAATTATTTAGTAAGTGAATGAACAGGGAAGAAGAAACAAATCTTCACTTACAAAAGAATTTCAAATAATTTATGTAGATGATCCACCCCTCCCTTCCACCAGGAGGTGAGGTTTAATCTAGTAATCACTTCCTGCCCAAGTACGAACAGGATTTATGACTCACTTCCAAAGAACGAAGTGTGGAAAAATGGGAAATGTAACTCTGGAATGAAGAAGCCTGGCAAACACTGCCTTGACCGGGTCATGCCCACAGGACACTTACTGGGCATTAGGGGCACACACTTTAGGTCATTTCTAGAAAGTTTCATCATGATTTTAACAATAACAATGACCTATATAAAATCAATAATGCTTATTTATATCAGTGGAAAAGATCCATTGAACTCTTCCATTCCTTGGGTTGGTGATGGCTTGTGTCACCAGATCGCACCCATATCTGATTAAGTTTTCTACTTAAGTGTAAAACTTGAAGTCCCAATGATAAGTCACTGAGCTCATGGCAGCAAGAGCTTGGCTGCACTGGATAGTGCTTAATATGTGGATTGGACGGGACACAGAAAGCACGGGGCATGTCTCCCTGAAGCTGCCTTCCAGTCGTCTATCAGATGTGAAGTCAACAAGCATATCACGCTCCCAAGCTGGAGGAAGGACTCAGCTCAGGAATCAGTGCTGAATGGATTCGTAATCTACTCTTCGGGAAGTAGCTTTTCATGCTTCACTACAGCCCTTGGAGGTAACTGGAATATATGCCCAATAATATATCATTGATTTCTTTCTCCCTGAGAAGAAAGTCATCAAGTCCTAAAGAAAAGACCTACTTTATGCAGCTGAGCTCCTTGGACCCCAAAGAATTTTGGTGACTTGTCCTCAATAATAAAACTCATGATCATTCGACTCTGAGGCAGTAGGTTCCGGCCGCAGAGACAATAAACATAGTGCTGAATATGTAAGTTGAGCATTAACACTTGCCATTTCAAAATCAGAGTGTCTGACGTTGCCAGTGTCATGAAGAAATGTTTTCATTTCATTCCTGATTCACAAGCTCTTCAGAGCTTCTTACTCTTTGATAGCTAGGGTACTTAGTGTGGAAAGACTCTTGTACTAATTAGGTGCTCATTTCTTGACTTAGCCTAAAAAGATATGCTAGCAGTGGATTTGATTTGGATATATTCACAATTTCCACTGAGTCCACCAAGCTGCAACCAACATCAGGCTACAGAATTTTGGCTATTAATTGTCCTTGACAATTCAGCAGCATGTGGATTGATACTAGCAGAGCAAACTGCTGTCAATCAACGCCCATCCAGTACACACAGATCGGTATGCTCAGAGAAGATCCCAGCACATTCTAGCTGTCTGTGCCACAGTTCATGAACTAATGAGCAACTAAATGGAAAACTACTTTTGCAGCATGTGCTTTTTTAGTGACAAACAAGACAGAAGTCTCCAAATTCTCTTCCCCCATGTATGGATCACATGTATCCCATGAGCTAAGTCATCCTGTACCCATATCAGTGGTTTCACCAAACCATACACAATGACAGCTGCCCCTTCGTATTGCCTGGGATATCCACCAGCATCATTTATAACAGCATCATATTTTTTTAAAAATTTTTAGATGTTGATAGACCTTTATTTTACTCATTTATTTATATGTGGTGCTGAGACTCGAACTCAGTGCCTCACACATGCTAGGCAAGCCCTGTACCACAACCCCAGCCCCAACAGCATCATATTTTAAATGAATCTTGCAATAACTTTTTTTTTTTTTAACTTTCTCTCCAAGTGTACCTATCATCAGTGATGGCTGATTCTACAAGTCTCCTACCACCACTGTAACCAGTACCTCTTTTTGCTATGACTACAAGACTGAGTGACACTTCTGGAATTCTAGTTTCTCCTCTACCCATAATGTCAAAAGTAATCCATTGGAAGATGACTGAGTAGGTTCCTGAGCTTCATGAAGAAGCAATGCAAGAATTTTAAGAGCTCCGTAATGTTGGGACTAATGACACGTTAACTAACTCAGGCTGACTCCTTACTCCCTGGCGAGTGAGCAAGATCAAGGCCTCAAAGGCGGTTTCAATAGTTAATGACGATGAACCGGACCACCGTCAGGGATTGGTTAACAGTAGTTCCGTGAACGTGATCAGCTCGTGCTTGCCATATAGTCTTATGGGACTCTCACCTGCATGAACACCCCATGCCTTGCTGACCTTTAAGCTGATTGGTTCCCGCCTAGCCCCCACCCCACATAAAAGCTGTGTGATTTCCTCAATTAACGAGTTCCTGCTGTGACGGGTCTCCCTGACGCGTCTGATTGTCCTCCGCCTGGAGGGCTGGGAGCGGCGGTCAGTCGGCCTTACCTATCCCGTTCTGACCTTGTTGGGGAGTGTCCCCTTCCCTTGTCGCTGGTCGAGAAGAGCAAGGGGGCTTAAGACCCCAACACCGTAATGTGACACAGCAGATAGTATCTAAGGCATCAGGGGAAAATGAACTACCCCCAATAAAAGCCATAATCTAATTATTCTCATACTAAACCCGCACTCTTCTTTTGATGAACCGGGCAGTTCTACCTGTTGCAGCACATAAAATCCCATTCTGCATTTACACACTCTCCATTTCTGTTGCAGAGTTCACAACATTGTTTTCATATTTACCTTTGTGCTTCGCTGAACCTCTTTCAATCTATCTACCTTTGTAAACTGGGAAAGCACTGCGACACATTTCAAGCTATAAAGTTTCCCCTAGGTATTGCTCTCACTGTTCCCTGCTGATTTTGACACCGAGTGATCTCCTGCTCTCCATTTCACTGGTTTTTCAGACATTGCAATGCAAACATGGTTATGCTGGAGGAAAAATTCAACCCATGTACGTAAACATCAACCTGCAAATGACATGTAAATACATCAACCTGGAGGACTGATTTCTGTTCACTGAAATGTGACGGAAGATGATATTGTGACAATGCTGTTCATACACAAACGATTTGAGGAGACAATGCAGTGAGAGCTCCCTTAAAATCAATAACTAGCCTTAAAAATGCAGAAAATGGTTATGAATACTATAGCCCCATTGGTTTTTTTTCTTTTGAAAATACCTGTGAATCCCTTGATCACTGGGACCACAGTAACTAGAAATCTGTGCACTCTTTTGATCTTCCAGGTTACTAAATCAGTCATGCTTGTCCCATTTTTTCAGGTAGTTGATTTAACTTTTTAATTTAGAAATAACTTTTTCAATTTCCAGAACCTTTTTTTCCTCTCTGACCATTCCCTGGAAGTCAGTAGTCTAGTAACTCTACAAGATTTGTATGATTATGTGATTGTATGACTGTATGTTTTATCCTAAATCTAAATCATAGGTCCCTATTCTGGATTTGGTTAGGTTTTCTTCTGAGCTACTGAGCCCATTAAATGACTTAGAGACCATCTCTGCCTCCCCACATCACTGAATTCAGGTCAGGTTTGCACAGGCCCTGGGGAGCTTGCTCCTGCAGCAGGGACTCTTGAGCACCTCAGGAGGCACCCAGTTTCCTAGGGATTCCAGGAGCGCTAGTGCCCACCTCTCCCCACAACAACAGGGAAAGAGAGCAGGTCAGCCCAACAGGGAAGCTTCCCCTGGAGGGGGACCAGGATCAGTGGAGTCAGGAGTTTATCCCCTTGGGTTCCGTGGGCTCTGATTTAGGCCTATCCAGATAATCTTGCTACCTCCAAGGTCCTTGGGCTTTCCCTCAGAAGCACAGAAAAGTGTGTGCCAGTGCATCCCTCTGCCAGACCAAACCTTCAGGAACCATCTGTCATACTGGTCCATGATCCTGGCAAAGAGAAGGAAACACAGGATCCCAACAGTGCCACTAGCCAATATCTTCCCTGATCCAGGCTGGCGCTCATTGGACCCATCCTTCAAGTGGTCCCCAGAGAGATTTCCCTAAAGCACAAAACTGGCATGATCTGGTGAGAACCCTTTTGTGATTCTCCATCAGCCAAAGAAAAAGTGCAAGCTTTCAGCAGGTCCGCTGGATTCACCATGCCCCTCAGAGACACCCAATTTGTATGTGCACAGATGCTGCCTTTGCACACTGGGACACTGTTGCCCACGCTGCTATGGTACATCTTGCTTCTGATGTTCTTTTATCTCAGGATTTAGCTCAGGTGTCCCTTCCTCCAGCAAACTCTCCCTAAACCCCCAGGTTGAGGGACATTGGTCCCTCATCCCTATCCCCACAGTCCACTTCACATAACATCTACTACAAATGGTACCAAACTTCTAAACTGTTAGCACCTCAAGGCTGGTCTAGGACCTTGACTTATTTATTTATCTTCCTCCCAGTACCCAACATAGTGTCAATCACTAGGCATATCTACCAAGTATCTTTTTATTGAATTAAATTGAACCTATGTCACAATTTCCAACTTGAATGAAATTCCTACTCTTTTTACAATCCCCCCACAAATTTTCTATGAGCACTTAATAAATTAAGCCAAAGTATTTAAAGTGCAATACACATGATGAAGAATTTTCCATTATTTGGCAATGCAATATTGGATTTCAAGAGTTATTTGAAGTTAGATTATTACCTGGCCTTGGTTTTCTGCATATGGATATTTTTGCCCAAATAATACTATAGTTTGTCTAGTATTTGAAACTCTTGCTCATCTAGGCCAGAAAAATTAATCATAGGAGTTCTGAAGGTTGATCCTGGAGGTTGCAAAGTTCTTTAACACACCATGTGAAGCAGGCCAATGTGCACTGTTAGCAGGAGGCTCTGCTTTGCCAGAAGGATTCGTCCAGCCGGACCACAATGTCGGTTTGTCTAGAAACAATCCATACGTTCCAGTCCATTATGGTGCGTTCCTTTCCAGCCCCATTATGGCTGGCCCGATTAACAACTGTCCCATCGCCACTATGTAGCTGCCACTACCCACGTGGCATCAGTTCTCACAGTACACTGTTCTCACATGGAAACAGCTTGGGAAAAAGAAAAAGAAAAATTTTTGAAGTGAACACCTATTTCTTCAGTTTGAAGGAAAGGGGCGGAAAAAGCCTGCAGAGAGTAAATTTTTAAACTTAAAGAGGATGGATTTTCTGTTCACATGACAAAAAGTCTCCAAAACCATACTGTTCCCTTAAAAAAATGAGGATTTACCCTCACTAAATACCTCTTTGTCCATATAGATACCACCACTTCAAGTCATTGCCGGAGAATATGACTTTGAGCCACCTACTCTGGGCACTTAGAAAGCCTTGCTAGGAGAGGTGATGTCCAAGATGAGGGCCTAAAGTTCCCCTTCCAGCTTCCCTCCTCCCTGCTGTGCAGGTTGAACCACCTGAAGGCTACTCGCCCTGGCCCCGTTCCCAGTCTCCCCAGCAAGGCACCGGATTGTTGAACATCGGCTAGTGGCGAGCAGCATTACAAGAGAGGGTATATAAAAGGTGATTCTGCTTTTGTTATGAATCTTATCATTAAAGAGATGGGTCTGATAACAACAATAAATTTCTGTGAGAAGGAAAGCATGAGAAACTCACTATCCCTGTGACCAAAAGATCTGACAAGAATAGTTAGAGGAGGAAAAGTTTATTCTGGACTCACGGTTTCAGAGGTTCAGTCCATGGTTAGTCAACTCCATAGCTCTGGACCCACGTGAGGCAGAACATCATGGCAGAAGTGTGTGGTGGAGGAAGCAGTTCAGGACGAAGCAACCAGGAAGAAGACAGCACTCCCACCACCACCAGGGGACACAACACAAATCTCAAAGTCACACCCCCAGGGGCCAGCCTCCTCCAATCACACCCTACCTGTCTACAGTTACTGCCCAGTTAATACATATCAGTGGATTAATCCACTGGTCAGGTTAAGTTTCTTATAACCCAATCATTTCACCCTGAAAATTCTTGTACTGTCTCGCACATAAGCTTTTGGGGGTTGCCTCATATCCAAACCATACAACACACCAAAGTCTAGGGAGTCCAGACAATCAAATTCAACTGTTGTCCTGGAATGAATCTTGGAATAGACAAGAATAGTAGTGGGAAAACTGGTGAAACTCCAAGTAAAAGTTTGGAGTTTAGTTAATTAGTAGGTACCCATATTAAATTCTTAATTTGGGCAACTGTGCTATGGTTGTCTAAGATGTTAACATTAGGGGAAATTGAATGAGGAACATAGGGAACTCGGTTACCTTTGCAATTTTTCTATAAATCAAAACTATTCCAACATAAAAAAATGTATCTTAAAAAAATTTTGCATGAGAAACTTAAAGTCAAGAAAACATGCCTCCCAAGAGAGTCCTGTATGTGTCCTGTTCTTTATCGAGAGACACTGAACACAAAGTCCTTTCCATTCACAGTTGCTGTTAGATGCTCAGAGCCGAGTTCTACCTGGAAGATACCTGTCTCATTAACCCAGGGTTGCCATGCACATTTCCTCCGTTCTCTTAGTCTGTTTCCCCTTTCTGACAGACATCAAGCCCCCTCTTACTACACTTTTGCTGTCGTTGTCAGAAGCCAACTCTAATCCTTTAAGGAGGAGGCTCTGCATTAATTATAAACCTGAAAATGGCCCAAGGCAGGGAAGCAAGACTGACGGCTCAGGAAATCACGGTGCCTCCCAGGGCTCAGCTGAAGGGGTCAGACTCCTCTAGGCACAGATGACTCAGGGGAGAAACATGCTTATCCTCAAAAGACTGAAGGATTGACCTTAAGGGAGTTGCAAAGACTTGATCTGCGCTGCACCAAAAGGTCAAATCCCAACCCAGTGTACAGGCCCGGAGAGGAAGAGCTCACCCAGCATAAGGAAGAAGAAACAAAGTTTCGTTAGTACCCCCTCCCCTCCTCGGAGATCCCTAAGCGGCATTCAGGTCAGGTGGAGGGCTCCCAGGTACACCCGCTGGGCTGACCTCGCTGGGCAAAGCCCACACTTTGAGTAGCAAGGCTGTGGTCCAGACCATCCAACAGGAAGTCTTTGTTGAAAAGATTAAACTAAAAGATCTCTACACTTTCTTCCAGTGGCAAATTCTGAGATTATATGGAAGGAGCTCAGATGACAGTTCTGAGTGATACTCGTTAATGCGGTGCTTACTCTGGTCGGGAGCCATAGGGACCCTCCACAGCCATGACCTCTTTTAATCCTCCCAGCCACTCTTCTGGTTGGCCCAGCAGGAGCATCGGCGCTGGCCAGGCCTTCCCCACTGTGCTTATCTACAGTGGCGGTTCTTGTCAGCTGGCTGCAGCATGACACTGCAAAGGGAGAGCCTGAGACAGTCACGTATATTGATTTGGGAAGAGGTGTGGGTGACCAAGCCAGATGACCAATTTAGTCAATAGCCGTGGCCCTGGCAAGCCACTTAATGACGCGTTAAGATGCCAAGTCCATCTCTTCAGGAAGAAGCCTACTCGCCCTCAGAACCTCTGGCTCCAGTACAACTTCCTCTTCTCTCTGTATTTGGCTTATAGATGGTCATATGTACCATGTGGCACCGGCTGGCCGTGTGGCCGAGGGTCACTCACTCCATTCTGTTCGCTCCTTGCACTCTCCAGGGGGCTAGATGAGTGTTTCTAAGGACCCCAGTTCCAACATCATTGATTATAAGTGGAGGTGAACTGATATTTCAACAACATCCAAAATTCAAATAATGAGCTAAGGATCATCTAAACGTTTCATCCTGAGCTTTAAACTCTACAAAGTCCTCATCTAAACGTTTCACCCTGAGCTTTAAACTCTACAAAGTCCTCATTCACCAGCAGTTTTATTTTTTATCACGCCCAGGGAAGTAGTTATTGATCCCCAGTTTTAGTATCCGCAAAATAGGGCTATGCAACTTACCCAGTGATCTGCCCCCTGACACTGGTGGGTCCCCATGTGGGGTCAGCACAGAGGAAACAGCCCTGTGCAGTCACAGCCCCTGCTGCAGAAGGGCTGGGGACATTGACTGTTCTTGCTGCCATTCAGGGGGGACATGTGGAGGCAGGGTGGCATTGGCCCAAAGAGAATCACAACCAGGACATCCGAGGAAGAAACAGTGGTCACCAAGAGGAACAGGATGTAGAAAGGAGAAATAACAGATGTCCAAGTCTCGAGGGACAGCGGTAAGGGGTACAGCGACTTGTGTCTGAATGCCCAGGTACCACGTGGCACAGGTAGATCAATCGGACACCATCCCACCCTTCAACTACCAGCAGTAGATGGGGAAGACAGGAAACAGAGTAAAAAGGACTAAATGTGATAATAGTGCTAAGAAGAGATGGGGTCTGCTCTTGGAAACCTTGGCAGACTTTCTGAAAAAGTGGCATTAGGTCCAGGCCTTCACCAAGCAAGGTTCTGCCAATGAGGTCACAGGGGGAGGAGGAAAAGGAGGAGACCTTAATCAGGAGGACAAGTTATAAATAAAGAAACAGAAGCAGCAAAATCAAAAGTGACTTTCTGTAGGACTGGGGGCAGGGGTATAGGAGATCCACGTGGAAGGGTGAGCTGACGGGCTCAGCGCTTGCTCAGCGACTTCTGCTGCACTTGGAGGGACGGAGGGGCACTTCAACCAGAAGAGAAGATCACAGCTGCGTTAGTAAGGTGGTTCCAGAAGCAGGAGAGGAGACCGAGGCAGAGCCCAAGGGGAAGCTCTTCATGATCGTCCGACTTAGATTATTTGGGATCAATTAGGGGCAGGGCAGGGGAAGGGGAAATGGGGCATTGTGGAGCTGTTTGGGGCATTACCAGGTTATAGCCCAGGCAAAGGTCCAGGTTTCTGGAGGGTGTTTATGACATTGAGAAAGGACATGTTTGTATGTACTGGGCTTTAGAGTTTCCACACCACTTTCCTTCCCTCCTCTCCCGCTGAGTGTCCCCTGCCCTCCAGTCTTTTCCCCTCTGGGAGCCATCCCCTAAAGACTCCAAATGCATTTTCCCACAGTCTCAAGAACCTGCCATGGCTCCCAGTTCAACCCCTCAGGTTATTGGCAGGCAAAACCTGGAGGAAGGACTTCTGATTCCCAACAGCCATCTCATCCATCCACATCCTTTCCCTGTGAGGGCCAGCCCAGGTCTGTTCTCCAGCACACACGAGCCCTGGCTGAGTCCTGGCCTTGGAGTGCCCTTGTGACATGGGCCCTACTCCTTTCTACCCATCAGTGTCAATAGCCTTCATGTTCCTCACACTCCACCTCAGCTCCTCGGGGTTCGTCTCAACTGTAACCCACAGATGACCTTTGTCAATGGACATGGCCCCGTGTTGGTCCCCTCTCTCCTCTCACTGCTGAAGACCCGCAGCACTAGAGTTGACTCCACAGCCCGAGGCACTCTCTTCCTCTGTCTTCCACCTGTGGGGTCATGGCTCCTGAGGCCACCCCCTCAGAAACAGGAAGACAACTCCACACGCTCAAGAGATGCCACCTCCAACGTCCCTGGTTCCCCTACCTCCACCATCCTCTAAGAAGCCTGGTGGAATGTTCTAATATGCCCACCTGTCGCTAAGGCTCCTACCTCAACCTTACTGAAGCCCAGCTGTGCAGAGGACTCAAAGGTGGGTGCCAGGGCGACCTTCACCCCTGGTGTCAGCAACCTGTCAGAAACGGTGAAACCTCCAGGATTTCATCAAGTAGAAGAAAATAGGATGAATAGCAATTCAGAGAAAGATAAATATTGTAGATAACTGGATAAAATGCTTGAAATGACTCAATGGCAGAGTCATCTTTAAATGACCTTGGCAATAGGAGATAAGAGTAATGGAAAGCTACAGATAATCCTTTAGTTTCAGAAAAATCAATAAATAAAACTTGGTTCATCAAATGTGCCATTCTAAGTTGATGTTTATAAAACACACAAGAGGCCAGTGAAGAGTTTTCAGGAAGGAAGTAAAATCCAAAGAAGAGAAAAGACACAATACCATTCTCCATAAAGGTTAAGTGTGGTACAAGACAGTGATTAACCACATCTCTGTACACACTCTCTCCCATTAATGGAAAGGCTACATCTTTAACAAGGGTGACAAGTGGCATCTGATCACTCCCTAGGGATTCTCTGTTCTTTAGCCACTTAACAGTCACACACACACACACACAAAAATTGCAATTTCATTTAAAACACTGTTCCCCAAGGGGTATTCTAGTTTACTTTAAATAGCCTGTAATGAATATCCCAACCAAATGCAGAAATGCCCCATTCAACCTACTCTCGGAAGATAGAGAAGTCTGTCCAGCTCAGGTAGCTTTGTGACTGGCACCAGGAGCCAGGCCAGCTCCAACTCTAACTCAGTTTTCTCACTTTTATAAATAAGAACAGGGAGTCCTGGGAGGCAGAAAAGACAGCCCCACAGTCACACAAATTAATTAGTGGCAGCAGCTATACCAGGTTTGGGTCCCTTAAACTGCAGACCACACCTCATTTAAAACAGACTTTTTTTCTATTTTCTTTTATAACAGCCTGGGTGCACAGGAGGTCAGCACCGCCTGGCTCTCAGCATGTGCAAAATGGAGGAGGACCGACAGCCAGTCAGGCTGGCTCTGAGGCAACCTGGCCTGTGCGCTGGGTGCCCACGCTGGGACTCTTGAGAAGGAAAGGCAGCGTTCTTAATTGTTACGTGGGGTGACAGGCACCAACCAGGACCATTCCAGGTACCTCAGACATATGGTCACCCTTCCCGCACACAGCCAAAATTGCCTAGAATGAAAGTGTCTTGTGCTTTTTCACCAAATGTATGGGGACCATGCTGGAAAAGTGGAAAGATCACAGTCCCTGGACAGCTGGGTGTGAATGACCTCCAGACCAGGTACCAGCTCAAGAACTGTGGGTGAGGTTCTTAGCCCCTCGTTGCTTTTTCTGAAGAATGGAAATAATAAAACATGGCCAGTCTTTCATGCATAGTTGTTGGGAATACCAAGTAAAATCACAGCTATGAAGGTGATCTGAAAACTATAAAGCCCTGTTTGGAGTAAATCTGGACATAAAGCCTAACAATACATATTTGCTGATGAATGAATGACTTACCAAAGGAATGATATGGGAAGATGTTAGCAGTCATTATTACCAATATGTGGCTATGATGGCCAGTATTCTTTTTTAAAAAAATTGATGGTAGAGTCTAATTCTCCTACCTCTGAATATGGACTGGATCAGAGACCCAGTTCTAATGAAGATGCAGCACAAGGGGACACTGCCTGACTTCCAAGGCAAGGTTACAAAAGGTGCCACACAGCCTGTGGCTCTCTCTGGGATGCTTGCTTTTCAATTCCTAGCTGCCATGCTGGGAGGAAGCCCACCTGTCGATGGAGAAGCCAAGTGTGGGTGTCCTGGTCCCCAGCCCCAAGCAATGTCCTAGCAAACAAAATCAGCACACAGCCTCTGAGATGATGGCAGGTTCTGTCACTCTTTGGTTGCAGCCTCCCAAGAGACCCCAAGGGAGAACCACCTCCCGAGCCCAGTCAACAGTGAGCAGTTGCCTTGCAAGAAGGGGAAAAGTGGGTGTGGACGTGTTCTGAGAGCAAGCGGCTCCTCGTGGACAAGTGCCTCCCAAGAGCACAGAAAGGGCCAGAGTCCCTGCAGCCCGAGATGAGCCGCCCCACTGCAGCCTGCAGGGGTGGGCCGCCCACAGCTTGGGTTTTCTTTTATAGCCAATTATAACTGTCATCCCACCTTTACCTTAATCTTTGAAATTAGTTTTTCAGGCACTACCACCTCTTGAGATAATGGTTCCATAAACTTCCTCACTATGAAAAAAAAAAACAGTTGCAAACTCACCACGCGCCCAGCACTGGGTGGAAGGCTCCCCGCCGCAGGTGAGTTGGGTATTTCATCACCCCTAAGGCGAACCAGGGTAGCACCTAGAACAGCCAAGGCCTGCGCAATCAGTGTCCAAGAAACGGGGTTTAACCAAACAACCGGCTGTTAACATGTGGCTGGTTTTAATCGGCTTTGAAGACAGCATGGGGTTTAATTTGCGTTAATGAATTAGCGCCTACTGAAGTACTTCAAGATAAATGTTCTGAACTGAAGGTATGATTGTTATTACTCTAAACATCATAAAATTTTCCCTTGGGAATGAAGCTCCATGGTCACAGTAGAAAACATCCAGGAAAATGTCTGTACACATCTCGGCATCATGACGCCCCTGTCCCGATTCCACCAGAGGTAAGAGCAGCTGTGGAACAGAGACCACGCTGCTCAGATGGACAGGTGGCCGCTGGACCCCCACCTCCTCCCTGCTTCCCAGTGACACCCTGGCCATGAGGAATCAGACCCAGTCACTGGCTCCCTTGTGGCCACACCCACTGTACCCACTGTACCCACTGCCAGCCCTGCTCCAGGGCAGCTGTGTGCCTGTCCATGTGTCTGCTGTGGCAAGTCCCCTGTGGTTACTTATTTTGAGTTCTAACTCTTCATAAGGATGGATATCATGACTTTTCTTCTTAGAGTTCTTCCAAAGAACAAAGAAACAATTTACATCTTTTAAATTAAATAGAACATATTCTATTTTATTAAAGTCCTTTGGGACCCATTTTATCTAAGGATAATGTATGTAAGACACACTATGGGTCCTCAGTGATCTTCTCTTTGTATATATTGAAATATTTCACTATTCATTATCCTAGGAATTACTGTTATTCATCATTACACATCAATTGTTTCCAACTATGCTAAAAAAACCCCAAAATATATATATATAAAATATATGTATATTATTACATATATGTATTTCATATGTATGTACTGTGTACACATGTACTGAAATACATATGCTACATATGTTTGTATACTGGGAATTGAACCCAGTGGTACCCTACCACTGAGATTCATCCCCAGTCCTTTCATTATATTTTGAAACAGGGTCTAACTGAGTTTCTCAGGCTGGTCCCAAACTTTCCACCCTCCTGCCTCAGTCTCCTGAGTTGCTGGGAGGACAGGTGTGTACTGCCTCACCCAGAGGCAAAAATATTTTTTGAATGGAAGAGTGAGAGAATGGCCCAGAAGGATAATGCAATGGTAAAGCAGAACATCACTTTTTGTTTTCTTATTGCCAGAGAATCACATCATCTCTTTCAGGGAGGGATGAAAGAAGGCACAGACACCATGTCTGTAGTCTGCTTTTAGTCTTCACGGAACACAATCGACCATTCAGAATTTCTCATTTTCCACTCTTAAAGGCAAAGAAAAGTAAATGGACAAAGAAAGACATCTCAAACTATTAGACCAACCCGAAGATGAGATGAAGAGACAGAGAGCAGCTCTCGAGATTCTAACGATAGCAAAATGTATCCAATACGTGAAATCTCAGAATACGAGTCCTCAGATGGCACGCCCCAGAGTGAATTTTCTCAGACCTAAGAATCGACGTGTGAATAATGCATCGTGAAGGACAGAAAGGAAATACGGCATTTCCGTCCTGTTAGTCAACAGGAAGGACTTCATTATGCCATAATTTGTGACAAGAACCTGGACCATCCCACTGGAAACGGAGGTCTGTTTTCTTCCTTGAAGGGCTGTGTATGAGTTTGCGTGGGGAGCCCTAACAACAAGCAGATGGGGTCTTGAATGACAGACTTTCATTTTTTCACAGTTCTGGAGAGTGAACGTCCAACATTAAGGTGACACCAAGTTTGGTTTCTCCAAGGTCTGTCTTTTGGCTTGCTGGTAGCCACCTTCATGACCTCTCATGGCCTCTCCTCTGTATGTGTCCCTTCCTCTTCTTATTAGGACTCCAGTCGTATTGTGGTAGGGTGCACTATGTGCCCTCTTCCTACCTTAATCACCTCTTTAAATAGCTCTGCTGGGGGTGAGGGCTTCACATGTGAATTCGGTTCAGAACAGAGGGCTATGAGGGCTAGAGCGTGGTCCCTAGATAATGTACCTGGCACACCACAGGTGCTCAGTCTAAAAGCACCTAATTATCCAGAAGGTCTCTCGACACCCAGGCCAATTCTTGCACAACTCTTTGAGCAAGTTGAAAGAACAGAATTCACTCCTGATGCCCTGATGTTTCTGCGACATCTTTTTCACCTTCTTCGAGAGACCTCTACCATTTCTTTGAGTCTTTCCTCATGTTCCCCCTCACTGGCAAATGACAGCATGAAGGCTGAACAATAAGAAGCATGTCTTTCCTTCATTTGCTGCCGCAATGAGTTCAGTGCCCCCCACGGTCAGCACTTCCTCTGTGATGTGAGCTGGAATTGCCTGAAATGGTAGCCAACACGTAGTCAGTACTCAAGGCGTATCTGGTGACTGACTCTACCAGGGTGCCAGGTTGTTTTCACACACAGACTCGTAAGATACAGGAGAGAGCGCACCACATTTGGGGTCTGACGACCTGGATTTAACTGAGCCTCTGCTCCTTACAGGGAGGAACCCTGAGCGTGTGACTTCACCTGCAGCTTCTTTCCTCTTGTGTAAATTAAGAGTAATAGCACCCACTTTGCACAGTTGTTTCAAAGCCTAAATACTATCTGTATTACAGGGTATCTGTGTGCTACCCTGGCACACAGTAGATCAGCAAATATTTGCCAAATGTGTAAGGGCTTATCTGAGTCCACATCTCTAGAGAGGTCAGGGGTCAAAATAAACAACACTGTTGTGCTCCAACGTCCACACGGACAGAACTGGTTCAGCTGACCAGCAGAGGCAAAGTGGCGAGATGGTGACCTGGCGAATAACGGGAAAGAGCGTTGGGCTATAGGCGCTTGGTCCCAGTCACGGTGTCCTGGGCTGTTAAACCTTCCAAACCTTTCTGGCACCCAAAAGACTCCCCCTCCTACACATATGTGTATAGGACACACACACACCCCCACACACACACACACAGAGGGATATTTGTTCTGTGGAATGCTTACCCTCCTCCATGACCATTGGGGTCGAGGGTGACAGGGAACAGGTTGCAAGTTGGGTCACTCAAATTCTCTCTTGTGGTTGATTCTATGTCTAGGGCAAGGAATGTTCAAGATAATTCTGGAACACATTGGGCCAGAAAACACAGTGTTCAAAGACGAATAGGGTCAGATCAGGAACCACTGGTCATATTTGGGGCAATTTGAACCTCAAAAAAGGGATGATCACATTAAGTTTTTACGGCCCATTAAGGGTTTTGGTATTTTTTTTTTCCAGTGTTGAGTGGAAACTGGGGTCTCCAGCATCCTCGGCAAACTCAGTACCACAGAGCTATTGTTTTAAGATCTATCCACCTACAGTGCTCCTACAGAAACAGGAAGAGGCAAAGAGAAGGAAAGTGAGGGAAAGCTCTTCTTTACTAAGAAGGCCAACTAGAAATAAGGAAGGAGCGGTAGACAATGACCACTTTGCAATTCACAACGCAATTATTGACTCAGGTAAGGATCACAAAAAAAGTACTGGGTCAAAAGGTGTGGGGAAAGAGAATATTTACCATGGCCTCAGGGGACAGTTCCTCATGATGTGAAGACATAAGAAGCACCCAAGAGCACTTACGGAATCACTATACCAAGCAAATTCGGGAGGATGAACAGCCTATAAGATAACTGGCCAGTAAGTGTCCAAAAATTAGTGTCAAGAAACATAAAAGAAGACAGGGAGACCATTTCAGATTTTAAATGATTATAGAAATGACCCAAAATATACAATGTATCAGCTTTGATTGAATCATGGATTAAAAAAAAAAAAAGTTGAAGACATGGGAAATTTTGAATAAACACTGGATATTAAATGCTGGATTATGACTAATTTTCTTAAATATGATAAGCATGTAGTGGTTGGGGAAAGAGCTCTTTATCTTGGGTGACGCCTGCTGAAGAATTCAATGGAGAAGTATGATGATATCTATCACAACTCTCAAGTGGTTCCAACAAAAAATCAGGGTGGGGGGTGGAGATCACATGGACACATGTGAAGCCCTGATGGGTCTGACGGAAGCTTTGTTATTCTATCAACTTTTTGAGTTAAGATATTTGCTCCTAATCTCTTGTCTGGGGATTTGCAGTTGGAATTCAGAAACATGAAGCACTCAGGGTTGGCCATTCAATCAGAGGAGAAGTAAACCCAGGAGCTGTGAGTAGCCGCCTCTCCCACGTGCTTAGAAAAGCAGGGAACCAAGCCTGGCTGCAGAGTCAAAAGAAGCAGGCCCCCACTCCCGAGGCTCACCCTTCTCCCTGACCTTCGGCACTTGGCCCTTGACTCTACAGGTACAGCAAATGCTCCATTACAAAGGCCTCCCTCAGGTGTCTGCTTACTGACAGGGACCCTGAGGATCCCCTCCCTAGGGATAAGGAGGAGCATCTTACAACCTGTGTTCCTGGAGGAATGGAAGACGTCTAGTTAGGCCTGTCAGTCATGACTAGTTAAGGAGGTAACCCAGGAAAGGTCAGAAAATCCTGCAGTGTTCTCAAGACACTTCCAGAGACCTTCCAAAAACACACCAGCATTGATCCAGAGGGGGTGGAAGGAAGGGCCTTAATAACATGCATCTTACGACTCAGGTGACCCAGACGTGGAAGAGAATCACAAAAGCTTGGGTGGGACCTGGGACCCCGATGTCACACTCGGTGAAAGAGGTCTTCTCCAAGTGTGAAGCAGAGACCAGGCAGAGACCAGGCTCCTCAGCCCCTGGAAACATCACCATCAGCAGAGCCTCAGCTAATGACGTGGCATGTCACGTTCCATGTTTCAAGTATAGCAACTCTCTGAGGTTTTCTTTTGACAAAGGAATAATTTCAGGTACTGACTCTGTTTGCCTGATATCTTCATTTTCATGGGTAATCTAGGATGTTTAAAATGGGTTCATTAGGTAAAGGCAGTGGGATAAATGTTTATGAACATATATGGTAAAGATAAAACATCTGAGTCATTGGTAAGTATGTATGTGGATGTATTCAGTTAACTTTCATAAACTGTTGGCATATAGAGAAACAACTTAAGAGTACCTTCCTCTGGGCATACACTAAACAGTAAGACTACCAAGAATTAACATTCTAATTAACATTTGTAAATTCTATATGAAAAAATCCAAAAGGGAATATAAGCTGTGTTTCAATAAGAAAACTATAAAGGGTTTTCTTATTCGAAAAGAATTAGTTTGTTTAAATTCAAAAACCTAGTGAGGATTGATTTTTAAAATACAAATTGAAGAGAGAGACATGGAAGGAAAGAACCAGCGGGCAAGATAAAGAGAGAAGAAAGTGAGGAGGGTGAGGATATGTTTGGAGCAACACAGGTTAAAAGAAAGAAGATGTTTTTTGATGGGGAGGATTTTGTCCAGTAAAACAAGATTTTTATCCTAAAGTAAATGTCTGGATTGTTCCAAGAGGGAAACAAGAAGATAGGACAAAAGCTCAAAGACCTGAGGTCAGAGAGTCACAGCAACTTGGAGGTTTGGGAAGGACAGTGGAATGAAAGGAAAATTGTGTGTAGTTAAATTAGCTATAAGTAAGAAAACTCATTTACATTATTTTCTAGAATTAAAATTTAATACACTGGTGTGAAAACCACCGTCTAACTATTTGTTTAAAACAACGAGGTTTTCTTAAAATATTGATCTGCTCTTAGTGAAGTTTATGAAGAATTGACTTAAGGAGCAAAGATGTTGTATTGTACCAAGAAAATTTCTTGTGTTTTCAACTGCCTTTGTTAGATTTTTCATTTCATAGGGAAACTGGATCTTAAAAGGGTAAGGATCTATTTAAGCACCTACATTAAAGTCTTTTAAATGGTCTGGTTATAACTCTGGTTAAGTAAACAACCATCGTTTTACAATGATATGTGACCACTATGTAAATATTCCAGAGATTTTATAAAACTTATAAAATCTGAGGGTCCTATCAAAATACTGTCAGTCATACTTATTATCTTAAAATGTTGCATACAATGGAAATAACTGAATTTTTTGTTGTCAATTGTTAAGTTCTTTCCAAAATTCTAAATATGACAGTTCTAAGCCCTTGTCACTCATGGTTTTAATCAACTTCTGCCTCTCCTATTTCTGCAGAAGTACAATTCCTAAAAAAATCATGTGATCCAGGTGTTTCGAGATGCTAGCCATCAACCAGACAGATAGGACTGAACTTAACCAGGGGCTCTAGACTGGTGGAACAGACATCCAACACTGAGACTTGGAGACCAAGCCAGAGAGAACTTGAGATCCGAGGGCTCAGAGGATGGGCAGTATTTTGACCTTTTCCCTTCAAGATGAGCCAGAACCCAGGACACAATGGGACCCCACTAGAAGGGCCTGCAAATCCAGTGAGTTGCCTGACTTCCCAGTCAGGGGACTGTGAGGACCCTCGAGACTAGGAACCAACCAGTGCACATTCTGCAGAGGAGGGTTCATCTGGAAGGGGGATGTCCCTGGTGCTTCCAAGGGAAGCCATGTGGTCAGCAAAACCCTGACCCATCCCAGAAGATGGCACAACTGGTAGAGGGAAAAGACTGAAGGAGCCAAAAGGCTGCTCACAAGTCCCTAAAAGCAATCCTTGAGAAGTTTCAACTGACCTTAACAGTAAGAAGGGAAAAAGGTTGGTTTTTGGCTGACATGGGGACCACCTACTCAGTATTGAACACCTTGCAGGGAATTATAACCAGAGAAAACTGTGCTATTATGGGAATGGAAGAAAAGTCATACAGGGATAATTAAAAGAGAAGGACGGTGGCCCTAACTTTTGGTGTTTATGGACACTTTCACAGGGCAAGTTGCAGACTGTTGATATCACACTAGATAGGGTAGTAATTCTAATTGCCAAAACCATCAGAGAGCTTAGAACTGGGCATTTAGGTAAAATATACTGGAAGCATCATTTACTAGGAGTCCAAGAGCTTAGTCTTAATAAAATAATCATAGAATCATAGTTCTTATGTAGAAAGAAACTCAAAGATCATCTAATCTAGACTTTTTAATTTAGGAATGAGAAATCCAGATGCAGAGAGGTTACTTGCCTAAAGTCAGCACCAAGTTGCCAAAATAAAGTAAACTTTATTAAAAAAAAAAAAAAAAAAAAACTACTTAGTGCATATGTATATATAACAAATGGCCAGTGGGAAGGAAGCTGAAGGAATTGAGCAAACATTTCAGGTTAATATATGAGTAATAAAATTGAACAGATTTGTTAAAACACAATGAATTAATGGTAGTTCACAGCAGAGAAATACCATAAGAATAGAACCAGACAAAAACTAGTGGGTAAATTTGATGTAAGAAAACAATTGTATGAGCCAGGCATGGTGGCACATGCCTTGAAATCCCAGCATCATGGCAGGCTGAGGCAGGAGGATCCAAGTTCAAAGCAGCCTCAGCAATTTAGAAAGGCCCTAAGCAACTTAGTAAGACTGTGTCTCAAAATAAAACATAAAAAAATAGACTGGGGATTGTGACTCAGTAATTAAGTACCCCTGAGTTGGCCAGGCTTGGTGGTGCACCACTGCTGAGGCAGGAGGCTGAGGCAAGAGGATTGTGAGTTCAAAGCCAGCCTGGGCAACTTAGTGAGGCCCTGAGCAATTTAGCGAGACCCTGTCTCTAAATAAAATATTTATTTAAAAAATGCCTGGGGATGTGACTCAACAATTGAGTGTCCCTGGATTCAATCACCAATACCAAAAAGAAAAAAAAAAAGAAAAAAAAAGAAAAGAAAAAAAGAAAGAAAACTAGTGTATGTTTGAGAAACTCCATTTCTACTTTAGCTAGCAGTGGTTCTCAGCCTCAACTATACTGTACGATAAAATCACCTGAAAGTAAAAGATGCCACCACCAACAATGAATCTCACTCCCCTAGACCAGCTAAACCAAAACCATTGGGGGTGGCCTTGGCTTTTGTTTCAGAAACAAAATGATTCTAAAGGCCACCAGGCAAGAGCCTCTGTGTTAGAGTGTGGCATGTGCAGGGAAATGGCAGGGGATCAGAATGATACAGGTTAATTAAGAAGACCAATTTAGAAGAAGAAAGCCAGACACGACCCATCAAGGTCCTGGCCCAGGTTGCAGTTAGTAGAAATGGGAAGGAGGGGTGGATGTGAGAGGGATTATAGATGGGCAGTCTGTAGGACTGTGTGCTATTTACACATAGGGTGGAGATGGAGGGAATAATGAAAAATAATACAAAGGTTTCAGGCATAGGCAGGTGGGAGAATGGCATGATCTTACAAGTTTCCATAACGTTCTGTTAAAAGAAACGGGTAGGGGCTGGGGAGATAGCTCAGTCGGTAGAGTGCTTGCCTTGTAAGCACAAGGCCCTGGGTTCGATCCCCAGCATCCCCCCCCCCCAAAAAAAAAAAAAAAGAGAAAAAGAAAAAGAAACGGGTAGAATTAGTTTGAGGAATGAGGGGTAGAAAAAGCCATGGGTTCTATTGGGACAAACACTTAAGTACAGGTAGAGTTGCCAGCAGGTTGTTGTGAAGAAGGTCTAGAGTTCCAGAGATGTCAGTGATCACCTGTCCTCTGCAGGGAGGTGATAGGAGACCAGAAGTGCAGATCCCTAAGGGAAGGAAGGGAATTAAGAGCAAGCTAGGGAAACACCTTGAGGAGCTACTCCACTAGCTCCAGGGCAGAGGGAGGGTGTGAAGCCAGTAGATAAGAAGACGGTCAAGCGCAGACATTGAGGATTCGGTAAGCCAGACCGAAGGAGGAGATTCTCAACGAGAAACTAGTAAGGAAATGCCAAAAACTGCAGAGACTCCTGACTAAATTTGGTGGGTTGTACTTAGGAGAAATGATAATGAGAACCAGATTGCATGAGATTAGGAAATGAGTGGGTGCTAAAGACATGCACGTAACAGTTTTGGGCTATTCATTCTAGAAATTTTGAGATGATAGGAACGTAACTAGAGGGAACAGCTGAAAAGATTTTTAGAATAACAGAAACTTGAGCCCCGTTGGAGGAAGACAGAAAGGGCATTGAGAGGCAGAGGTGGGCAGGGTGAAAAGCTGAAGGAACACCACCTGGAAGAGGAGGATGGGGAGGAGACAGCTAAATGCAGCCTGTCTTCCTGCCCCACGAGCCTTCAGGTGGCCACAAAGCTGGAGGCCCATTTCTAAGAGAAGGATCTCTACCTACACTGTGCCATGACTCTTCAAGTTGTGGAAACTCTCTACTGAAAGGGTTCAGCTCCTCAACTCCCCATCAGTCTTGTGTACCCCCAAATACCTGTTCTGTTGTGGTCACCAATAAGATTTGCTACTCTATGAGGAGAACCCCAATTTCGCCTTCTCCACTCCCCCACCTGCAAGCATTAGCTACCCCCAGCACAAAGAACCCTCAGTTCCAGGGACAATACACTGTCAGTATTCCAGGACCCAGAGAAATGGGCGTGGCTATTTTTAATGTCACCACAAGACTCCCCCCTGTGGCAAGTTCTAAGAGGGCCATTGGGGACTTCTAGCAAGAGTAGGATGAGCAGAATTGGTTGCTGGTTTGCTGGCCCTATGGGGTGGCTTCATATACCAAGAGGCATCTCACCTATCTGACTCAGAAGACTGGAGATACCACCAGTGATCTCTTTGAGTCCTTAGACTCTATTGGCAGTGTGGCCCTTGTAGCTGTAGACTTCTTTCTAGATGGACAGAAGTCTATATGGTTAGCAATACCTCTTGCCATATTTTGGTTAACACCACCAGAGATAGAGAAGTTAGCATCGGGGCTCTATATGACCAGGTGAAGTGGCTTCACACTTTCAGACAAGGCAACCTTGTGGGGATGTGGTCAGATCTACCCTACCATCAGTAACTTGGTTCCTGTCTTTCTTGGGTCCATTAGTAATTATTATACTGTTGTTATCTTTGGGCCTTGTGTTTTCAACCTTTTAGTAAAATTTGTTTCTTTCGGTTTACAGTGATTGCTTGTCGAACTGATAGTTATGCAAGTTTTCAAATCAAAATCTTTGGGGGAAGGATCAGGCCTATATAGATCATTAGAACAGTTAGAGATTTTTACACCTCTAGGGAACTATAAGGTCAATGTCCCTGATCAGCAAGAAGTAACCACAGAAAATAAAATCCTTCGTCCAGCACCATTTTATGATGGAGGAGGATAAAATCACTCAATGAGGTCTGACACAAAATAGAAAGGATTCTCATTCTCTGGTCAATGTTCTCCTCCATGGTACAAGCTGTCTTCAAAAGATGATTCTACCAGTGACCAGGTTCAGGAGCTCTGACTCCTCCCTCAAGCCTTTTGGCAACCCCTGCATGGGCAGAATCCACAACTTTGACCAATGTACACCTTCCTGGGCTTGCTGACGTCACCACACCCTGACTGGAGATGCAACACTGAGGACTCCCCCATCTCCTGCAAGCTGAGTGCAGTCAGACCCAACACGCAGCAGATCGTTGTGCCCAGTGCAAAACTCAGCGCCAAGAGCGAAGAACTGATGTGTGTGCAGAAACTCGGGGATGGTGTGCAACAGAGACGGTGCTCCTGCACAAGCCTGCCCTTCCTGCCTGTGGGAGCTCTGCTCCTTAACACCTCAGGGAGAAGTCCACCGACCAGACCCTGTGTGCCACCTCCCTTCCACCCAGGCATCAGCCCAGCAAAGCCTCGTAGGGTGATGCCGTATGCGTGCCTATTCTTGACTTCTATCCTGAATCAAACAAAAGAACCCACGGCCGACCTGGTGTCACTAAGAGCTGGAAGACTGGTTAAGAGCAGTGTTTGAAGGTTTTTGACAATTGTGCCGTCTTCACTGTGATGAAATGAACTTAACGTGAGATTTACCATGTCAGCCGTTTTAAGTGCACAGTGCAGTGGCAGTAAGCACACCCTCAAAGTGGCGGGACCTTGTCACCCATCTACAGAATGTCTCCATCTTCCTAAGCTGACGCTCTGCGCCCGTTAAGCACTGATTCCCCAACCCGGCCGCCCAGCCCCAGGAAGCCCTGGTCCACCTTCTGTCTCAAGGGATTTGACTACTCTGGTTGCCTCACTTGAGTCCTTTTGAGTCCAGCTCATTTCAAGGTTGATTGGTGTTGGAGTTCCCATCAGCACTTCCTTCCTCCTGAAGACCGAACACTTCTTACTTCAGGGGTAGACCACATTCCGCTTGCCCATTTATCCTGCATCAAACATGTGGGTTGTTTCTACCTTCTGGCTCTTGTGAATAATGCCACTGTGACTGTAGTGGTAGGATTTTAAAGATACATGTGTTAAAAAAAAAAAAAGTTTGAAGTCAATACAAGCAAATATGAATGGCAGTTATCTCTCAGAGTTAAAATTTCAGATGATCTCTTACTTTCATTTTTAAAAGATTTTTATGCTGGCAGAATTTAAAACAACAAAAAAACATGCATTGTTTATATACTCAGGGAAAAAAAAAAAAAACTTCTCATCGGGAGAGAATACCATTTCCTGTTCCATAGGGATCTTTCCAGCTCAGGAAGTTATTGGGACAACTGTGCAGTATAACACTTGTTCATTCAGCAAATATTTCAGGATGAGAGACTATAGTATTAGCTTGCAAAGACTCTACATCTTGAAAGGCTTCTCATCTAACCTTAACATTTTCCCCAATTTCACCACATAAATATTACCAGCATGAAATACATTTTTGAGAATAAGGAAAAATCACCGAGTTGATGCTTTCTTTCTTGTCCCCCCACTATCCACGCCTGTGATAATTTAACGCAATTGTAATCATCTGACCTTCCTTTTCCTACCCTCTCCTGAACCTGTCATTCATTCATTTAAGTCCTTCTGGAGCCCGTTCACATTTGCTTTGTATTCATCCAAAGTGCCTGTTCCAAGCTTCCAGGGCCCCGGCATGCCGCAGACAGGATACAGTCTCAGTCTTTTCTGTGTGCACCCCCCGCACGGGTCGGCACCAGGAGGGCTCCATGCATGTGACCAGAAGCATGAACGGGGCAGAGTCTGTTGGGGAGAGGGCTCCCTGCCTTGTTGAGAGCATAGACAGGCACAGAGCTATGGATTGCGAAGAGTACTTCCACCCCAACCCTGAGCCCTAACTCAGAGCCCTCTGGTGTCTTTGTCTCCAAGCAGCGGGGAATTCAAGCAGAAAATTCACTATTAATGGTTCAATAAAACATTCAGGTCCTGGATGGAGCCCCAGTGGAGGCCGTGCGGCAGCCTGGAATACAGATGTGTTTTCTCAGGAGGGAACTCCGTTCTCATTCAGTCTTCTCTGTCATAAGGTTAGGAGCCTCAGCCCCTGGGGCTGGGCATGGGTAGCTACAGCCTTGGTGGGCAAAGTGACAGGAAGAGGCAGGACAGAGTTTTGGCAAGTGCCAGCCACCCTGCAAAAGCTCCTCCCCCGGAGCTCAGCACTCGGTGGTGCTACACAAAACATAAGAGGTTAATCGCCTACCTTTCCCTCCGAAGAGACAATCCATTATCTAAACCGACCATGTGGCCTCAGATGGTTTTGGGGCTGTTCTTATGTGTTTCAGCGAGATGCATTTGGCAAATAATTCCAACACCACCAGCTCACGTGGGTGCTCCCTTAATGCTCTTCCTCATGATGGTAGACAAAGCTGTGTACATGCACACCGTCTGTACATCCAAGTCTGTGTTGTCTGCACAGCCAGCAGAGACCACAACCAGTAAAAGGCCATGGAGGAGGAAGGTCGTAACAAGGTGCTAGGAAGTCTTTTAATTGGTGCAGAAAAATTGGACTTAAAGATTCATTATTTTATTTTGCAAAGGACTAAAACCACTTTCTGTCCCAATTTTTTTTTAATCTATTTTGTATTTTCTCTTCCAGAACCACAAAATTGCTTTGGGAAGATAGTCATCTCACATGAACAACAACACAATTTCGTGAAATGGCATTCTACCAGCTTTAAGCCAACTGTTTGATGTGAGGCAGGGGAGACGGAGCTGGAAGGGGCCCTCTTCCCTTCAGCACAAGTTCATGCCGGAACTGGTAGTCACGACTCCCACAGAGGTGGTGACAGAGTTCGGAGACAGGAGATTTCCTGATCTAGAAACGGGAAATGTCAAGAGATTAAGATTTTCATGTGACACTATTTGCTGAAAAAATAGAAAGCCTTCATTGCGGTTGCTTGACTGTTTGTACATCTGTTTGCAGCTGGATTCTGAGGCTGCAGTCATCCAGACAGAACCAGCCACAGTGAGATGAACGCTGACAGGCGCCGCCTGCTATCTCCAGTCAGTAAGACTCCAGGCGGCCCCAAATGAGCACTCCTAAAATCCTGCCAAGCATCACACTGCCCTGCACAAAGCTCAGGAGTCGTCCCACAGCCTGAGGAAGGCGTGAGCTCCTGCGGCCACCCTTCAAGCCCTCTGCCGTCTTACCCACCAGCACTCCAGTCCCTTTGCTGCCACCCCTTCCTCAAAGCCTCTGCCACGCCAGCTCACCCGGCCTGTTCACTCCCTCATCCCTTCCCCCATCTTGCCCACCCAGATCCTGCTTGTTCTCCAAGACCCTCTGACATCTTCCCTGTCCACCAAGCCTTTGCCGCCATCCCAGCCACAGGAGATGCTCTGCCTCTCAATGCCCAGGAATCTTTCACTAACACAGAAACTCCCTCTATTCCTCGTTTAATCCTGGCAGCTCCAAGTCTCACTGAGTTCTTTGAGTGTGGGAAGTTCTGTTATGCTTTAGTGAATGCCCTGACTATCAATATAATGGGCCTTTTGCGTATCAGCAAATACGCGGTGCCCAGTCAATGTCTGTGAGACTGATGGACCCCAGTGTGCTTGGCACTGGGCTCTGAAGCGGAGGAATTAGATCTAAGCTGCTTGCCTCCAGGGGTTTCCGGTCTTCCTGGACAGGCCAGATGTGAGACCGGCAGAAGACAGCCGGCAGTGTGCTATGCAGACTGCACATCTGCAGATAAGCAATTGTCCTGAGAGGCCTTCCAGAAAATTTGCTATGAGGTCAGGAAGGAAAGTCCAACTTTTAATTAGTTGAAAGAGGTGATTATACTTGAGAAAGCCTTGAGAGGTAAGTACTGTGTTTTGTATTTGTCTGGGATCTTGTAGTTTCTCAAGCCCCTTCACTGACATTAACTGAATATAAATTCTCACACCACAGTTGTTTTGTATTCTTATACCTGTTTTTACCTTTTTATATTTATTTATTTAGGTCCTAGGAATTGAATCCATGGTGCTTTACCACTGAGCTACAGTCTCAGATCTTTTTATTTTTTTATTTTGATACAGGTTCTAAGTTGCTGAGACTGCCCTTGAACTTGAGATCCTCCTGCCTCAACTTCCAGAGTCATTGGGATAACAGGTGTGCATCACCATGCCTGGCCTTATGTCCACTTTTTTTAAAATAAGACTACAAGTCCCCGGAAGCAGGAATGATTTGGCCAAAGTCCTGTAGCTGGCCAGGGGAAAGCTAGGACTCAAACCCTGGTCTCTGGGGTTCAGATCCAGTGATCTTACTGGGAGCCCTGTTTCCTTCCCAGTGTTCATTCTGACTTAAATTTTAGAGCAAGATATTGAAGCAAAATGAAAATACCATTTAAAAATATTGGCCGTTTGCTGTATGCCACGTAGATCGAAGAGAGGGAGGAGAGCACACCAGGTGCCTGACTAATGACAATAAGGAGGATCGATTGCACTTGACAGCATCCGAACACCAAGCATGAGGGAAAGAGCCAGAGGAGATGGCTTAGGTTAAGAGACTATGAGCTCAGGCCGTGAGAATGTTATACTGCCGCTGGACGCTTGGACAGGGCCAGCAGCAGGGACATGACAACAGCCTTGAGCATCAAGGTGGCATCGAGTGAGAACTCCTGAGAGAGCACTGGAAACAGGGGCGCTGAGGTTCCTGGGGAGGGCCCTTCCGAGAGCTGTGAGTACACGTGAGCTCACATGTGGAACTCATAACCAACTTAACAGAGGGGCAAGCCGAGTCCTGGGTACTGGTCTGTGTACTGGTGGAGCATATGTCCATTTCTGGGAATTTATGGAACATGAGAATATCAAGCTGCTTCCCCAGCATTCAGATCAACCGCACCATCCTACAAAACTTTCCAGACACCAGGTGCGGTGGCACACGCCTGTCATCCCAGCCGCTTGGGAGGCTGAGGCAGGAGGATCTCGAGTTCACAATCAGCCTCAGCAACAGCAAGGGACAAAGCAACTCAGTGAAACCCTGTCTCTAAATAAAATACAAAATAGGGCTGGGGATGTGCCTTAGTGGTCGAGTGCCCCTGAGTTCAATCCCCAGTACCTGTCCCCCCCTCCCACAAAAAAAAAAAAAAAAAAAAATTTCCAGGGACATGATCAGGCTTCTGAAATAGCTGGATGCCTCTGACTCTGCGCACAGCATTTCTTAACCACCTACTATCAGAATACAGCTCCTGATAGTGACAAATGCCAAGACGTATCCATAGGGGTTGCATAAAGTGGATACACCATTAGCTTATCACCTGGGATACTAGCTCCTGGGTTTGGAGACCAGAAGGTGGAAGGAACACACTGTGACCATTATTCAGCCGATGTCCCAGAGTGTCCCTTTGTTCCCTCTCTGGGGTTTTATCCCTGCTGTCTGATGGGCCCAGTTTCACCCTCCCCCTTGTAGACAAACATGACCCCTTCCCCAGGCCCCTGTGCTGAAGCCCTGCCTCTGGTACCTTGCAATGTGACTGTCTTTGGAGACGGGGCTTTTGAAGAAGTAGTTAAGTGCAAAGGAGGCCATTAAGGTGGGCCCTAATCCAACATGACTTTTGTCCTTATGAAAAGAAAGATTACAACACAGACACACAGAGGGATGACCATGTGAGGACACAGGTCATCTACCAGTCAAAGAGAGAGCCTTCAGAGCAAACCAGCCTTGACCTTGAATTTCTGCCCTCCAGGACCGTGAGACGATAAATACCAGTGGTCAAAGCCGCCCAGCCTGGTGCTTCACTGTGACAGTCCAAGCCAACTTTACGCCCCCTCATCCTTTTACCTGCTAGTATCAATGCCAACCTGCCACTTTCCTGCCCACTCAGAACCAGCAATTTGTCCTCAGCATCTTAACATTGTGTTCAAAAAAGATAAACATCATGTCATCTTCCCTCACTTGAACTTCTCTTTCACTTCCAGTCTAATCTACAATTAGCAATTCGTATCATATACTTTCTGACTCTCTGATCATCAGCCACTGCGGTATAGACTGTGCTGGTCCCCCTTCATTAGCATATCTCCTGTCACCCAGACTGGCTTCTCCAAGGTGAGGATGCCTTCTGTTCTCATAGCACCCCTCGCTTAGCTGGACACTGTGGTTAAGTCATGCACTTGCCAAAGCAACCATTGGCTATTTGCACCAAAATTGTGCTCACGCAACTCATCACCTAAAACCTCACCTCTTCCACCCTCCCAATGAACAGCCATCATTAAAAATCAAAAAAGCATCAAGTGGTGGGCAAGGCTGTACCATGGAGATGAGTACAGCCATTATGGCAACCAGTATTGAGGGCCCTCAAGAAGATAAAAATAGAACCACCATGTGATCCAGCAGTCCCATTGCTGGTTATCGATTCAAAGGAATTAAACTCAGGAAGTGGAAGAGATAACTGCACTCCTGTGTTTATCACAGCAGCCAAGATATGGAATGCATGCAAGTGTCCGTGGACAGATGAATGTATAAAAATGTGGGATACATACATGACAGAATATTATTCAGCCATAAAGAGTGCAATTCTGTCATTTGCAGCAATGTGGATGGATGGGAGGACATTATGTTAAGTGAAATAAGCCAAGCACAAAAAGACAAATTCCGCATGTTCTCCCTCATGTATGGAAGCTAAACAAGTCACTTTCATAGAGGCAGAAAGTAGAATTATTGCAGAGGCCAGGGAGATGTGGGGGTGTGGAAGGAGAAGGGCTGGTCAACAGCTAAAAAACACAGTTAGAGGGGAGGGTTAAGTTCTACAGTTCTGCAGCACAGTAGGGTGACTACAGTTAACAAAAATTCATGGTGATTTTTAAGTGAGAAGAGCATCTTCCCAGCCCGAGGAAAGACTTTGAAGTGAGAGGAAAGCTATTTACCCTGATCCAGTCATTTCACATTGGATACAAGTATCAAAACCTCATGCCACACCCCATAGATACATGCAGTTATTAAGTATCAATTTTTTTAAAACAACCTACCTCTTCTTGATCACTAAAATTCACCTTGCTGACAGTAGTCCAAAAGCCCATCCTTATTTTGATGCAAAGTGGGGAAATGTGTCTCTGTCTATTCTTGCCACTTGTGACCAAACTTAAAAGTGTTTTTAAATGTGAAGGGGTTTGTCCTCTTTGGAAATAAGAAGCAGCTTTTCCAACTGGGCCCCTGCTCCTCTGGTTACTAAGGAGACCAGTTGGATGCAGGAGCCATAATAAATAAGTAAATCCAGGGCCTCCTGTACCTGGGCGTGAGACGCTCCTTTCCCTGAGAGAGAAATAGCTGGGTGGGTGGAGGGCATGGACTTCCATGTGGGAGCCGGGCCTGGCCACCTTCTTCCTGGTGTGAACTCCCTGGAGAGGTTCTGAGGACCCTGCCAAGACCCTGCCCCACCTCCTCAGAGCACGCCTGTGGGACCTCCCCATTGCAAGAGGAAGACAGCTGGCTGTGGGCAAGAGCAGACCTCTGTCCCCTCAAAATAAGTAAGATAGTGTGACCTTCCCGCCAACTAGCTTAACAAATGTATCTTGTCACAAAGCGGAGGGAAGCTTGTCCCTGCCCACCCATTAGTGAACCAGAGGGAAACTCCAGGCCTCCAGGTGCTCTGGTCTCTCCCAGGATTCCCTGGCCAAGCCCTTTCTGGTATTCCTGTAGCAGATGCTTTCCTGAGGGGCAGGTTCTGGCACCCCCACCCCACACGAGGGTCCCGGCTGGGCTCAGCACCTCCCCTCCCTGTGTCAGGACACAGCCTGGCAGATGTGGCTTCATTCCAGAGCCAGAGCACTTCCAGACCCCCAGCTTCTCCTCTTCCCCTTAGCAAGCCAGGAAAGAAAGGTTCCGAGAAATGGCTTTCCACTCTTGCTCTTTCTTTCCCTCAACTGCAAGGGTAGAAAATCGGTAGCCACCAAATGTCCTAGGAATGGCAGGTGTGTCAAGGACATACTGCAGGCTGATTCTCCACTCCATGAGACAGAAAATCCAAATGAGTAGCTTACACAACAGGTGGAAGTTTGAAGTGTTCTGCTCTTTGTTTCTGTGGGGAGGGGTTGTTCTTGGTTTTGTTCTGGTTATTTTTGAGATATTGGGGATTGAAGCCCGGAGCACTCTACCGCTGAGCCTGCCCTTTTTATCTTTTATTTTGAGACACTAAGTTGCTCAGGCTGGCCTTGAACTTGCTGTCCTCCTGTCTCAGCCTCCTAAATCACTGGGGCTATGGGCATTCACTAGTGCACCCAACAAGGGTTAAAGTTTTTGGTGACCCCAATGAATGGGATCTGTACAGCTGTCCCTTTAGCCCTGTGACTTGGCTTTGGGCAGCCTGGTGACAGCCTTCAGCCAGTAAAAGCAGCCAAAGCCATGGAGCCACTGCACGGGGAGGCCTGGAGAGGCTCCACAGGCTGCACTCTCTTCCTTAATGTCTCTTTGCTATGCTACACCTCAGCCTTACCGTGAGTCTCTGGAGGGGCATGAGAGGCATGGAGGAGAATCATGACAGCCCCCATGCAAAAGCCTGAGAGAGCGAGGTAGAGCGGACCTGCCCTGCTGCCCCAGCCGGACGCCCGACTAAAGACCGAGTCAGGTGCAGGGTTTGGTGTTTAAGCCTCTGGCTTTGGTGCAGCTTGGTATACAGCAATTTGTATCTGAGCCTTTACTGATACCAGAAATAAATGTTTGCAATTTTTTCTTTAAAAAAATAGAGATGATAGAAATATAGGGTTAATGTGGTAGTTCCATAGTCCTGGGGGACCCAGAATCCTGCTACCTTTATGCTCCATCATCTTTAGCCTCAAAGTTGTCTCAAGATCCAATATAGCTGCTAGGGCTCCAGTCAACATATTAGTATTCCAGGAAGGAAGAAAAGAGGAGGCCTGTTCTAACTGAGTTAGCTTCCTTTAAAAGAACTTTCCTAGAAGCCCCATCCAAGGACTAATTATTTGATTCCCATCAGCTACTTTTAGCTGCATAGAAAGCGGGAAAATGTAGCTAGTCTTTCAACTGAGCATATTGCCACCTAGAATAAAATCAAGGGTAGTGGTTAGTAAAGAAGAGCCAGGAAATGGGTATTCAGTAGGCAACCAGCACAATCTGCCAAGGCATGTGCGAAATCAGATTCCAGATTTTGAACCCCCCAATACATGAACATGCAAAACAACCATGCCATGCAGAGAACATGCTGGTTTCCAAAAAGGTTCATAGTGGTGACCTTGATGTGCAGGGGAGGAGGGTGGCATCTGGGCAACAGACAGCTACATGAGAAGTCGCCAGTGCGCTGCCTCCTGGGCCCTTCTGCTGGGAGCACAATGGGAGGGGGATGTAGTCTCAGGACTGTGGTTCCTGATGGGGCAGTGATTTCTTTCTTCTGTTTTCTTTTTATTGAGATATAATTCCCATAACATCAAGTTCACCATTTAAAGTAGGAGGGCTTTAGTATCCATTGTACAAACACCAGCACAATCTAATTCCAGAGCATTTCCATCACTCTAAAAAGAAGTGGTCAGGGCAAATTCTACCCCTAATCCTCCTCTACCCAGGTCTGTGAAAGAGTGGAACTTGCCCTCAAGTAAACGCTTGCACTCCCTAGACCACCCAGGCTAGGCAAGCCCTGGGGTTCTGGAATAGATTAGATCCTCCTGGAAAAGCCAAGGACGAGGTCACAGAGTAAGTCACTCAGGACAAGGGAAGTCAGAGTGTCCAGGCCTGCCTCAGGATCTGAGCACTGCAGACCTGGCCGCCTGGGAGCTGCCTTCCTGCAGCCCACCTCCCCGCCCAAGCCACAGCAGAAAAGGAGGCTCTGCAGCCCGGGGCAGGACGTCTCCAACAGCCTCCAGGCCCCTACACCCGAAGGTGCAGCAGCAGCTAGACAAGTCCCTTGTGACCCACTGGGAGAGGCTTCTAGACTCCGGGTACTAGTTAGTGTGGAAAGGCGGCGGGCGGGGGAGAGCGCAGCACTAGGTTTGTTAAGGGCCTCCTTGTTCCACTCACTGCTGTTCAAGAGGCCTGGCACCCATTTCACAGAGGAGGACCTGAGGTGGGCAAACAGGAGGACCTGCTCCGAAGGGAGAGCCAGAATTTCAGATCCTCCGTCTGAGCCTCAGCTCAGCGTTTTGCACTGCGCCATGCTGTGGGCACCTGTGGAAATGCCTCCTGACTTGGCCACCGCAGGTGGAGACACCTCCTCGACTGGCCTGGCCCTTGCCGCCTGTAGGGCCATGACATTAGGAGGGGGCTTGGCTTAGCTCAGCCCTGGCTCCTGTGAGCCGGTGGGAGCCTGCGTGAGCTCTTCCTCCCTCTGCCTGCTGCCTCTTCACCACTCCTCAGGCAAAAGGTTGCTCAAGGAGACTCCAGGATTTGGGGTCTGCCTCATCGCTGTCGCCAGGAGTCTTTCTCTCTGACTGACTTGCCAGAGCTCCCCGTCAGTCCTCGCAGTGCCTCTGGAAGCAACGGGAAGGCAGCCGTGGGATCCCGGCTGCACCGAGCCCAGGTGAAGCAGGCTGGAGCCTGCCTGGGTGGGGGGCTGGCAGGTCAGGTCTGCCTGCAGAGCAGGGGGGGAGGGGGCAGCCGGGAGGATGGAAGGTTGTGCTGTCTGGTTGATGCAGGGGGTCAGCGTGTGCATGTGTCATCGAGGTGGGCAGGGAAGGGGAGGGCTGTGCGTGGGGGGAGGATATATATGCTGGTGTGGCTGCCACAGAGGAACCGAGCCTCGCATCCGAGGGAGACCTGCCACTGACAGCTCTCAGGTAGGCGACTGCATGCGGCCCCCAGCCCCAGCCGTGACCAATGGCGGGAGCCTCGGAGAACAGGGCAGCCCGGTTGGCTCCTCCGCCCCTGTCCTTTGTCCAGTGTGGCCGCTGCTGGCCTCTCCTGAGAGTATTTCTTCATTCATCTTATTTTCAGGGCTCAGAGGGTGAGGAAGGGGGAGGGCGGAGGGTTTTCTGATCTCACGGAGAGATGCAGAAGAAAGCTGAACTTGCAAATGAGGAAAAGTTTTGCTTCCCCAGTTGTGGCCCTGACTTGGTGGCTGCTCTCTGTTGAGGAGAGGTGGCTGCAGGAATGAGGTCAGGTGGGGAGCGGCACTTGGAGGGCGCTTGTCTGGGGGGCAGCCCCCAGGAAGCCCCTGGTACCCGTGCCAGGGTTCTTGCTGTGGCTTTTTCTCGTTGCTTTCCTGACATGTTCGGGCTGCTCCAGAGGTACCACTGAACTTAATGCCATTTGGTCTCGAGTTCTTAATCTGAAGGGAACCCTTCTGCCTTCCACCCTAAATAGAAGTCATCACAAATGACGTGGGGAAGAGCCAGACCTGCAGGGTGTGCGCCACCTGTATACACTGCCGAAAGCCAGGGCTGTGGGTGAATTCCACAGAGGCTCTCTGCGGGCGTGACCTTGATCTCCAGACCCTGCACCATCTCCAGGTCTCCCTCCTTTCTCGGCACTGTGCCCCTGCTGCCCAGGTCTCTGCCCAGGGCGCATGGAATACTCCATTCACAAGTGGCAACGTAGGGACTCTGGTTGCTTTCGCTCAGCCCCCTCCTTCTCCTCCTCTCTTTGTGCATCTCCCCTGCGTGTCTCCGTCCCCTCCCTTTCCAGTCCCCTCCTCCCCTGTCTCACTGGGAACATGGGCAAGTTCTGGGGGAATTTCAAGTAAGGCAGGATGATTCGGGGAAGGGGCTATTTAGAGCAAGCTGCTTTGGACTTGGATACTCTGATCCTGGGCTTCAACATCTGCGTTTAGCTTCCTCAAGCAGCCCATAATTGCCCCAATTATAACCAATAACATTGTTCGGCAGACTAACAAAAGATGAGCTTTGCACAGCATTTGCCAGCAAGCCCAAACCAGAGTTTTCAACACAGAGAGAAAAAAGTAACTGCCTGGCTTCTTATCAAAATCTCCCAAAGCAAACACCTCTCTTTCCCTGCCTGTGGGTGGCTGCCGCATGCACCCTTTTTTCTCCCATTTATGAAGTCTGGCACGGAGGTATTTTACAAGCTTCTACCAATGCCATGATACCTTTATCAGAAAGGACTCCAGTTCCTTGGGCTCACCGAGTCTTCTGCAGGGGCAACTACCCGAATCCCACTTAGTAAAAGCAGCAGCTTCGGCTTTCCTTGTGCAGCCTGGTGCCGCCTATCCAGGGCACTGTGGTTCAGCCTGGGGTGCAGTCCAGTTATCCAAGGGGCACTAGCCCTTGCTTTATCAGCTGAAGGTTCTTAGAAAATGCAGGAGGTTTTGCATTGCCAATGAAGGAAGTAATAGCAGGATTAGGCTCAGACTGGAGCTCCCAGGAGCCTGAGACAGGAGCTGTCACCAAGCGATTCCATCTTCAATCAATCAGGTATTTATCAGCTACATCCCACCAGGCAGGGGAGGCACTGGGGCCCTGGAGATTCAACAGAGGTGATAATAACAGCACTTGACACTGTGCAATGATTTAGGCGCTTTCACACCCATTATCCCAGCACCAGCTCTGGGAGGCAGTGTCATTAGCTCAGAGTTTGCAGTTGAGGAAACAAGCTGAGAGGTTCAATGATTCATTCAGCCCATGGCAGAGACAGGGCTGAGTGCAGCAGTCTTGGCTCCGTCACACGTCCCCTTTACAGTCAGGGGTGCTTATGAACTAATAGTGTGGACACAACACAAACACACCCCAAACAATTAGAGGACAATGTGGGGCTGGATGCAATTAGCCCCGACTGCAAGGTCCAGAGCGCAAGTCCGGGGGAGGTCGGGGAAGGATGCTTCCTCTGAGGATTTTTCTTTTCTTTTGTGCCAGGGATTGAACCCAGAGGTGCTTTAACACCGAGTCTCATCTCTGGCCCTTTTTTACTTTTATTCTGAGACAGGGTCTCCCTAAGTTTCTCAGGGTTTCACGAAGTTGCAGACGCTGGCCTCAAACTTGCAGTCCTCCTATGGCAGCCTCCAAGTGACTGGGATGACAGGTGTGAAAATTGGGTTGGGAAGGGATGGAATTTGCATGAATCAAGGGCTTTAAAGAGGAAGGCAGCAGCCAGGACAAGAGCATAGAAGGAGGGCAAAGAAATTACTATTTCTTGAGACCTACTCTGCACCAGGCAGTGAGCTAAACTGCTCTGCATGCCTGTGTCATGCTAATGGCGTACGTGGCAGGGAGGTGAGGTTCGGATGAGCCCTCTACACTTGCACTGACACCGTTCAGTGGTTCTTCACTCCCAGCCCCACAGCCCCAGAGCCTGTGAGGGGCCTTTGAGTCTTGTGTGTTCTGAGTCTGGGCTTAGCTGCTCCTCAGGAATCCTAGGAAAGATCTGGCCCCTTCTCAGAAAACAGGAGTCATCCATCATGTCAAATAGCTTGTAGCAGCTTGAATTGCTGGGGCTCATCAGGCAAACTGGATTTTTCAAACACTTTTATTTAATGGCTATCGTTGTTCCCACTATCTATAAAGATTTCCTTCTAACCCACAAACTGGCTGTGAGGATTGGGGCATATCGATTTTTCTGGAGCGGGGAACCCACATTCCACGCAGCTCCCTCAGTAGTGTGCAATCACTCTCCTTGACTTTCTGTGATCCTGTGATGTTTCAAAACCCTGGCAGCTGCTTCGGCATTGCAGAAGCACAGGCTCACGGCTCTCCAGGGCTGGCCGGGCTGGTGACGTGTGTAACTGGCCTGGCCACCACAGCAGGACTCTGCTTCCTGCAGAGGTTCAGTGCCAAGCCCCCTCTGCTCACACTGGTGCGGCGATCATCCCCAACCCCCACCCCCATTCATCTTTTCATTCATTCAACTCAACGTGCGTGGAGTTCCCGAGAGGAGCCGCACAGTGCCATGCCGGGAACATGCAGCTGGTGGAGTCCTCGGCCAGCCCCAACTCAGTCACTGTCACAAAACGCAAACGAGCTAGGCCAGCCGTCTCCAAAGG
This sequence comes from Sciurus vulgaris, assembly GCF_902686455.1. NCBI lineage: Eukaryota > Metazoa > Chordata > Mammalia > Rodentia > Sciuridae > Sciurus > Sciurus vulgaris. Next base: position 9,486,585 of record NC_136465.1, on the reverse strand, counting down.
GTCACACCTGCCCGCTACCTACTGGGCTTCCAGAAATGGAGACTTATTTTATTTGATCTTTCCTTTTGGAATTTGCACTTTCATGAATTTTACGATGTATATAATTTGTGAATAAATAAATTGGGAATGGGAGCTAGAAACTGATTGCTACGGTGGGGTCACTGCAGTTGATAGCGATTATTAATTATCCATTTCAAAATAGCTAGGAGAGAGGACTTTGAATGTTCCCAACACCTAAGAGTGATAAATGTTTGAGGTGACAGATCTGGCAATTATCCTGATCTGACCCATCACAGGTTGCATACATGTATTGAAATGTCACAATGCACCCCATAAATATGTGCAATTATTTTGTCAGTTAAAAGGGTTTTTTTTTTTTTTAAACAAACTGCTTGTTAGAGGTAAAAATTTAAAGTTTGAAGATTGTTCTAGATTCAATATTTCCCAATTTTTTCAAAAAAGAACATTCAGTGATTTTTATAAGAGTAAATAAAAGCTTTTTAAAAGTCCATTTAGATTATCTTAACGGTCTATGTGGGTGCATTTGCCAGAACCAGGAAGATGAAAGTTAAGGGTGCTCCCTTCCTCCTGTGGCAGCCATGCAGGCGCGCGCCCTCTGGCCCCTGCGGCCCTTCCTGAAACCCTCATCCCCTGCCACCCTGTGGAGACCTGGTCTCTTCTGCCCCTTCCCTCTTTCCTCCTCACTTCCCTTACCAGGATAGGTCAAATATCTGGCCATTCAGAGACTCAACAAGTGCAAATGCCTCTTTTACAGAAGGAAAAACTGAGCTCAGAGACAGGAAGAGCCTTGCCTGAGTCCCACGCGCAGTGACAGGGCTGTGTCTAGAACCCAGGACCCTGTCTCCACATACGGGGCTCTTTCTCAGTCATGGATCCCCGCCTGGCATCCTTGCCCTAGTGCCCACCACCCACTCTGTACCACTCCCCTCTTTCCAGGTGGAAATTTAGAGAAGAGGGACCTTTTTAAAAGTGTACCCATCAGAGGAGGAAAAGAAACTGGAGAAGCCACCCTCAGTAATAACTGGGGAACATGCCACACCCTGGGTTGGGGGCCTGTCTGCTGTGGCCCAAGAGCCAGAGCACAAGAAGACCCAGCTTCCGCCCAGGGCTGCGCGGATGGAGGGAATGAAAGACCCTTCTAGGAACTGAGGAGAGGGACCAATGAAGAGGCTGTAATCAGACAAGGCGAGCCCAGAGTTCAGGACCAGAGCAGGTCCTTAGAATGAGTTCAGTCATGAAGACAAGCAGGGGTCGGGGGGCGGCAGAGCAGGAGCCTGGGGATCCAATGGGTGTAAGCCCCACCTACCACTTAGAGTTCTGTCTCCTCTTCAAAACTCAGTCTCCTCAACTGTAAAATGGGGATAGTAGTACCTACCCCATAGGGTGAATGCTAATGAAGCAATGAGCCAGCCCCAGGCCCGGCACACAATGCTCTAAATGTAAGTCATGGGATTTCTGATAAATACAAACAGATTCCATTCCAATGAGATTCCACCAGAATCAATCCCCTCCCCAAAGCAGAAACAGAGCATGCAGTTAATGGTTGAGCAAAAACACAATTTGGAGTCAAAATACCCGCGTTTAATTCCTGGCTCTGCTATTTACTAACCGGGTGATCTCAGACAAGCTGCTTAACCTCTATGAACGATGCGTATCACAGGAAGGGGGTAAAGTTAACCCAGATCACAGGTCTGCATGTGCGTATGAAAATCATCCACCATCCATGAAGAACAGAATCCTATGCATGTAGTTGATGAAGAGCAAGGAGACACACTTTGAGGATCAAGGGCTCCTTCTTCCCCTCTTCCCTTCTCCACCAGGAGTCCCCAAATCACAGACTTCTGCAGAGGTTGTGAAACAATTTTCAGGGTTTAGCATCAGCTAGAGCTGCACATGTAAGCCTCCAACAGAAAAGAAAAGCAACTAATTATATTGCCCTTGGAAGCCAGAGTACGTGTGCGTAGGTTAAGGCTAAACCATAGTAGTATTTTATCCTTATAAACGGTAATACACAATCAAATTTATGAGGTGTCATTATCTAAATAAGAGGTAATTAACTATTGCTTTATTCAATACAAAATGGCCTGATTATTTAGTAGTGCACACTGAATGGTTATCTGAGTTTGACTCAGAGATGAAATACAAGCCATGTAAAATTCAAACACACTCAGGTAAATTGTATCTACTGATGGTCACTGTCGCTGGGTAACATGTGAAAAAAAAAAAAAACTCATTATCCCCGTCTTGCAGTTGAGAAGACTAAGACTCTTGGAGGTGAATAACTTGTCTGAAGTCATACAAAGTCTAACCACTCACCTTTACTTCAAATGACTTCATTGTATGTACAGAGCTGGCACACCAGCCTAAAGATGCGGTTAGGGTTCTTAAAAATTGAAAACTCCTGCCAAGTTTTCAAAGTTCAAAATCTGACCTAATGGAGCACACAACTGTGCTCCATGTTGTGGGAGCAAAGATACAAGAATGTCCCCATGTAAAGGCTATGAGCCACCTGTGCCTGGGGACTGTGCTGTCTCATCCACGTCCTGGATTTTTGAATTGTAGAGAATGGATAATATGGAGCGGATGGTTTCTGAATAATGGGTGGGGCCACATGTTCAAAGTGAGGGTGGAACAGAGAGGAGACCGGGCACTGGAGGAGAGTGGGTCACAGACCTGCAAGGGGCTCCTGGCCAAAGCCCAGGGGATAAAGCCAACAAGCCAATGGAAGGGGCCTCACGTCTTACAGCCAATCAGGCTATCAAATAAGCCATGCTGATAGGAGACTTCGCCTCCTTTCTTCTCCTCCCCACTAAATCCCATTTACCCAGAATTTGAGATAACGAGTATCAGCTGAGCCACCCAGCACTTCCTGAACGTGCAAGTCGCCTGAGTTAATGAGGTTCATGAAAACCCTCAGCAGGAAAGCATTTCATTAACATCTGTCACCGCTTATCAGCTCAGCTTAGGCGCACATTATGCATCGCAATCTCGTGAGGGGAAGGAAAGGCAATCGGCCGTCCCTCCTGGCTTCCCTTTCCTCTGTGACATACAGCCACTGCCATCATGTGGCTAAAGCGGGCACAGCCACAGCATTCTGACAATTCTGCCAACCCGTCTCCTGACTAGAGAGATGAGTAGAATAAGAAACACACAGGTAATTCTCAAGCAAAAGAAAGACTCAGTAGTCCTCAATCTAAGACTGGCTTGCATTCTAAAAGAGTTGTATCACAGAGTGGCCATTTGGAACCTGAGACACATTTTCATCTCAGAAGAAGAGCTGGTCTCCTGCACAGACCCTGCACGGACTGCTATCCCAGCCATGCCTAGTGGCCAGACATGCACTGGACTTCCAGCTTACGATGGCCTCTTGCCTTGCTCTGCAACAAAACTAATTCCCACCTCGCCTTGTTCAACTCGACATTTTCCTAATAGGTACTTAGAGGGTGGTGCGAGTCCTGGCCGCCCTGTGCCATGAGCACCACGGTCCCCTGATGAAGCAGCTGCTCCCAGACATTCTCCAGCTCTCCGTTTGCTGAAGGGAAGGAAGTGGACTCCCAAGGTCCGTCATTCTCATTGGTGAAACTTTGAGCACCTCCTAAGTCTGTGCCCTGTGCTGGGTGCTGGAAATACAGAGAATCCTAGGACAGAATTTCTGCCTTCCAGGAAGTCCTAGTTCAGTGGGGAAATAGATAAATAAGTCCAAGGTTACGTCATAGACTGCTGAGAGACATAGTAATATTCTGGAGCACTTCCTGTGGCTGTCTCTTCTGTAAAGAATTTGTCGTGTGCCAGGTGCTATTTTAACTGCTTACGAACACAAACCCACTACTGGTCCTATGAGGTAGGTACTGGAGTTATCCATTTTACAAATGAGGAACTGAGAGGCTAAGTAGAGTTGGCAAGATACAGAACCTAGTCTGAATTCCTAAAATGAATGGATCAAACAATGCACATATGACTCTCAGCATTAGTCTAGTGTGCCCATGTGGCAGATGTGGAGCCTGAGACCCGTTTGCTCCTGCTGTGATATGCTGCTTTGAGATGCCATAGCAGCAGAAGAGACTGATAGAGATCAGAGATGGCTTCCCAGAGGGAAGCATTCGAGGCATGAAAAAGAAGTAGATTCCGGGCAGAGGGATCAGATCAGCTAGTGCCAAGTGACAAAGACAGCAGGAGCCTGGTGTAGTTGAAACTGTATCCACAGGGATGAGGCACAATGCAAGGGTGATTGACAGACAGCGAGGCACAGAGCCAGTACTCAACTGAGTCCTTGGAATTCCTCCTGGAGGCCACGGGCATTATAGAATTAAGTACGAAGTGACATCATCAGATTTGGAGATGACTTGGAGAGAGGCCAGATCATTAGATGACCTGATTAGAAGGTTATTGTAAAAATAAGGTAATAAATCTCAACTAAGCCATCAGCCCTTGGGATGGAGAGGGAAAAACTGCATTTGAGATACGTTCATGGATATAGATGTTTGTGTTCACTGTTGCTAGCCCAAGACATCCCATCACCCCAAGGATAAAGTGGAAGGCAAGCAAGACCTGTTCCATCTGGACCCCGTTCTGTTCAAAAGGGACCTGTCTTGGGAGTGTGGGAGGGACCCAGTACCCACATCTGCTTACCACCCACCTTCTGATCCTGACTCCCTGCTACCTGTGGAAATGCTGCTTCCTGCGTCTCCTGGATGCCCTCCTGGCACATTCTTCTTCAAAACCCACGTCAAATGTCAACACATTGACTTCACAAACCTTCACTGAATGCCCTGATAGCCTCTCGGTCTGAAATGCTTCCAGGATGCACAAGAGCCAGGTGGTCTCCCAGCATGACCACTGGGTCATCTGCAGGTCCCCCTTCTCTCCCTCCGATTGGTTCCATTTCACATCTTTCTCATCCTTCATATCACTTCTTAAACTTTGTTGTGCATATGCTTCACCTGAGAATCTTGATGAAAACACAGATTCTGGTTTAATGGCCATGGGGTGGGGCCTGAGATTCTGCATTTCTAACAAGATCCAGCTGGTCTGCAGATGCATTTGAGTAGGAGGACCACATACGTTTTCTTCAAATAGTCTGATGAAAAAGCAATAAAGGCAATAATTTTTGTTTTTCTATAACATACTCTTTATTAAAGGAAAATTTACATACAATGAAATGCACAGAATCTAAATATTCAATTTGATGGTTTTTGACAAATATATACATCCTTGTGGCCTCAAGAATGTTTTTCTTTCCTGAACGTTCCCTCATTCCTCTTTCCATAAAGCTTCCCAAAAAAAGGTGGTTCAACGGGGACCCAAAACGATGTAGTCCAAGGAAGTAGCTTTCCGATTCAAGAAGTTTGATCCAAGGAAAAGACATAAAGAGGGACAGGAGAAACTCCACACGTCTTGCAGACAGTCCTGCATGAAGACTGTCAATTCCCATTAACTAATCATCGGAGCAACCGTTTTAGAATAGTTTCTTTGTTCATTTTTCCATAAATAATTCCATATGCCAGGCCCTGTGCTTGGTGTGGAATGGCAAGGTGACATCATAGCCTTGTGCTCAGGAGGCCCACTCTCTTGGTCTGTTCTGGCTGCTATGACAAAATGCCTTATCGACAAGAGAAATTTATTTCTCATAGTTCTAGAAGTTTGAAAATTCTAAGCTCACGATGCCAGCAGGTTCGTGTCCAGTGAGACTCGTGTCCTAATTCACAGATGGCACCCTCTTGCCCTGTCCTCAAGTGGCGTGTGGGCCTACTGAGCTCTCCCGGTTCCCTTTCATAAGCGCACTAATCCCGTTCACTAGAGCCCCCCACGTAACCCCCGAGACCCCGCCTTCCATGCCATCACCTGGGGGGTTGGGTTTTCAACGTAGGAATTTGAGAGACACAAACATTCCGATCGTTACTGGAGCTCACCTTGGGCAGCAGCAACTGACGAGGAAATGAGGAAGCTCCCTAGAAGAGAAATTTCAGGCATGAGCACTTGGGCCAAGCCAGGGGCGCTGGGGAGGACGACTGGAAGTGCTTGAGTCCTCAGCAAATCTCAGCTTTCTGTCACTCTTGCAGAGCACTCTGTAAAAGCCCCTGCAGGTCTCACTCCGTGTTCCTAACAGCCCTGCGGCAAGCAGATGCCCCTGCTCCCCTTTCACAGGAGCGGAAACAGAGGCTCGGAGAGGTTGATCAAGGTCACAAGCTGGTCAGCTGCAAGGCCAGGCCTTTAGCTCCCTGGAAAGCTGTCTCCACCGCCCCACAGCCAAAGCCACCCAGAACGGCATCGGGGCCAGCTGAGTGGAGGCATCAGGGGCCACTCTCCTCAGGAACCCAGACCCCAGCCTGGGCCCAAGTCTTAGTCCTGGGTGACAGGACCAGACACTCGCAGCCCTGACAGTCTGCTCCCTCTTGGAAGATGAATCGCAGACCCCTGGCAGTATTCCCACTGGGAATGACTTTCCTGCATCCCCCGAGTTAGGATGCCCAGCCCTGGCCCGCTGGCCTCCCCAGCGGCTCTACTAACTGCCACACCCCCGCCTGTGTTTCAGCAGCTGCTTCCTTCTCCTGCACCATGAAAATCATGCTGTGTGACCTCCTGCTTCTCAGCCTCCTCTCCAGTGTGTTCAGTAGCTGCCCCAGGGACTGTCTCACCTGCCGGGAGAAGCTCCGCCCAGCTCTGGACGGCTTCAACCTGGAGGTAGGTCCAGGAGGTGGAGGCGCCTCCCTCCTCCCTCTCCATCTCCTCCCATCCGCTGGCCCTGGGTGAGAAACCCAAGCCTCTCCCAGAGCTCATAGAACTTGACCAGTATCATGTGACCAGGAAGAAACAGATATGGGCATCTTCCAGCCAGGAACCCTGTGACTTTTCCACTCTAACACCTTCAGACAAAGACCTAACGATTGCTGTGGGTCATGGCACACACCCATAATCACAGCTACTGTGGAGGCTGAGGCAGGAGGATTGCAAGCTCAAGGCCAGCCTGAGCAACTTAGCAAGACCCTGCTTCAAAAAGTATAACAAGTTATGGGTATAGCTCAGTGGTAGAGTGCTTGCCTAGCATGTGCAAGACCCTGGGTTCCATCCCTAGTACAACACACACACACACACACACCTGCTCGTGCTGCCCTACTGTTCCCAGTATTAAAATGATGCATTCTCTATAAATTTTTTCATGTATTCTTTTTAGTTATACATGACAGCAGTGTATTTTGACATGTCATACAAACATGGAGTATAATTTCTCATTTTTGTGATTGTACATGGTGTAGAGTTACACTGGTTGTGTATTCATATGTGAACACAGAAAACTTATGTCCAATTCACTCTACCATCATTCCTATTACCATCTCCCCTCCCTTCCCTTCATTCCCCTTTGTCTAATCCAGTGAACTTCTATTCTCCCCTCCCCTCTTCACTCCCACCCTCCAGTGCTACTTATTGTGAGTTTCCATCAGCACCATGGAGAGAACATTTGACCTTTGGTTTTTTGAGACTGGCTTATTTCTCTTAGCATTATAGTCTCCAGTTCCATCCATTTACCAGCAAATGCCATAATCTCATTCTTCTTTATGACTGAGTAATATTCCATTGTGTATATGTACCACATTTTCTTTATCAATTCATCCGTTGAAGAGCACCTAGGTTGGTTCCATAGTTTAGCTACTGTGGATTGAGCTGCTATAAACATTGATGTGGCCACACCACTGTAATATGCTGATTTCAAGTCCTTTGGGTATATACTGAAGAGTGGGATAACTGGTAGTTCCATTCCAAGTTTTCTGAAGAAATTCCATACTGCTTTCCAGAGTGGTTGTACCAATTTGCAGTCCCTCCAGCAATGTATGAGTGTAATGATGCATCCTTATTTCAGAGAATTTGGCAAATTTGGAGAAGTATTAAAAAATGAAATCTAAATCACCATTAATCCCAGCAGTCAGAGAAAGAATCCCACTTTTTTCCCCACTTACTATAGTCTACCAGGATACCGTTTCCACATCATTAGGCAATATTTAAAGTTCTTTCTTTCTGTGAATATAGCATAACTTGTTTAACCTTTCCCTGCCTGGTGAACATGCACACGGCCCTCCATTTTTGATCCTGCAGACAATTCTACAATGACCATTCAATGATCTGACATGCTCTGGTATATTTTAAATTTCCAACTTGAGGTGCAAAGCCAAGGTTAAGTTATTATCCATGAAACTGATTTCTCACCTCCTGTAATTTTGGTCTGGATAGTTATTCCTCTCCTATGAAAACTAGCATAATTCAATTACAGCTTCCCTTGAGGTGAAGCCTCTTTCAAGCTGCCATGTTTCAAACCCTCCAAAACAACCAAAAGCAGCTACTGTTCCTGAGGCGAATGTGCAAGCCTGCAGGCTGCGTCCCTGCTGGACAAGCCCTGGGCCCGCTCAGCTCCGGGAAACGGAGGCTGGAGCCGCAGCCCTGCAGACAAGCACCGGCCCCTCTGGCCCAGGCCAAGGCTGTTTCTGACCAGTAATAACCACGCAGTCAGAAGAGCAGCCCTGTGGCCCACCCACCTTCCTCCTCTTTCCCATCCACCATGTTCTCCTTAGAGCACCAGCCCTGCCCACGGACCCTCCCATCCTCTCGAGGCTCTCTTGCCCTCTTCACCAGCCTCCTTCCTGCTCTGACTCTCCTGTTCCTCTCCCCACTCACTAAACACAAGGGATCGCCAAGATGGCCTGCTTCTTGGCGCCTCCCTCCCTCTAGGATCCCACTCACGCCCTGGTCTCCTGGTCGCCCCAGGCTGAGGGTAACTCCCAAAGCTCCCCCAGACACCTGTCTCCAGGCTTAGACCCACATTCCCAGTCACTTTCCACATTCCTAGGAAATCCTGCCTTCCCTTCCTGCCCTGCTATCTGGCATGTGCCTCTCCTCCCTCTCTAATAAATCCTGCTCACACTTCAAAGGCCCAGACCAAGTTTCACCTCAGAAGAGAGCACTGTGCTGACTCACCGTGGTCAGGTTGAAGTGGGGTTTTCCTCTGACGAAGACCAGAAACAAGAGGAGGAGAATTAGGGGTGGAGCCAACACACCAAATAGGAAGAAAAGTTGGAGCTAGAGGCTTCCAGGAGACCCAACCAGAGACAGGAAGCCAGGAGGGTGGGCCAAGGTCAGGGCCAGGCAGGAAGGCTGGACAGTATCATGGTCAGGCTGGTGGTTTGGGGGAGGCAGAGCAGCAGCAGAGGGCTGCTGGTGGGTCTGCTTGGCTTCCAGCTGATGATGGCATCCCTTCCCCACCTTCCACACGTGCCCCACCTGCCCCATCCCAAGGCCCTTGACCCTCATCTGTTGTAAATGATGCACAGCTAGAGATGGCTACCGTAGGGAGAATGAAAATGAACAGCCCAGGGTTGATCTCTACACGTGACCTTAAAATACACAAGCAGATTCAACTACATTCTTCACATCCCTGACTTCTTTAACCAGTCTGATCTTCCCCAAGCCTGGTGAGAGAAGGAAATAAAGTTCTTCCTTCTGGGCGATGCTCACCAGCTGTGCTAGGCTCCAAACCCCAACTCGGTGTGTTCTGGTTGTTACTAGCACATGCAGTTTAGCTCTGACCCTCAGGGGTGAACTCCCTGTGTCAATGGATCTGAGTTTCCCAGCCCATGACCCAGCGGGTGGCACAGAACTTGCTCTGTAAACAGTCCAGCAGGATTCTAGGACACTTAGCCCTGCTGGGCACATGCACTACAGAGCTCTGATGTCTGCATCTCTCAGAGACCCGTAAAGAATGTGTTTCCATCTCTGCATCGCATCCCAAATCTTTTGGGGTCCAGGCATCACTCATGACTTTATGTCTTTGAAACAAGTCAGAAAATGAAACAATAGAAGTCACAAGCTGGGACAGGCACAGCTTCAGCGTGCCTGTTGCCCACCTCCACACCTGGCTGCCCTCTTGTTTTCGTTTCCAGTTTGTGTTCACTTTTAATCTATTCTTAAGTTTAATGAAATGCCAAGAACATAGGAGATCACATCTCTTTTCCAACCCTGGCAACCCTTGGGGAGGTCCACTCTGAAAGATGAGGGAACTCATTTCAGCAAGGGTTACCTCACCCTCTCTCCATAGATTATAAAATTCTGAGCTATTCCTAAGATCCTCTGGACCTTTGGCTTCATCAGAAATTTTTCTATTTCTATTCCTGGTAGATGGTCCAAGTATGGCTGGCTTTTTGTTAGACTGTAATTTTGGTTGGTAAATGACTCACATGCCCAAACTCATTGCAGCATCTCGGCCTTTTACCTAATCACATCAATTCATGAAGAAAAAACTAGATTCATTGAGTTGTTTCAGAGACAAAGAATAATGCAACTAACTCCCGTCCCCAGAAACAGTCTGGGGAAATATATTTAAAACTTCTTAAAACCCTATTGCAAAACAAACCACTCTCTGATGGATCTCTCTTCATCAGATGAACATCCTTAGTAGGTGATGTGCTCTTTATGTGGTTTTCTTCTGAGCTGTGCACCAGCTGCCCTGCTAGTGTTATCCCTGGAATAATCTAGCAAAGCCTCCTAGAGCAAACATCGATCTCATGGGCAGAAGTGGTTTGCAGTCTCATTCATGGCAGCAGGTAGATGTCTCTGTGACCTTCCTCTTTTCCCTCCAGAGAGCTCCTATGTCTGTTTCTCACTTTTACCCTAATCTTTTTTTGTTTGTTTGTTTGTTTGTTTGTTTTTATGCTGGGAATGGAACCAAGGACCACACACATGCTAGGCAAGTGCTCTACCACTGAGCTATACCCCCAGCCTATAGCCTGATCTCTGGTCCAGACATCCAAATGGCCCTTTGCTCTGTCTCCTCACAAGCTCTGCTTTGCAGATCAATTTGGCACCAGTCTGGGACTCCAGATGCTCATGCAAACTTTGGCTTAATATAGCAACGTCATCAGCAGGGGCTGCGAAAATGCGTCCAGCTCACTTAATTGGCCATTAACCCATCTCTGGAAAGAGGCTGGTGAGGCCCCCAGACCATGGAGTTAGGCATTAAGCTCATACGCCCATCTGGTGCTACAAATGCTGTTGTGAATTTGGATTCCTCATATTTGCCCCCAGACCTTCTCCTAAATCAAGAATTGAGATGATTTGGTTAGCATCTAATTTAACTAACAGTGTGTCCAGTCTGCACATGGACTGTGGCATCTGGTTTGATCATAAAATTTCATTTTCTCTGATTGACACAAAATCTAATCACCATCTGGGCTTAGAAATCCAGGCGCTCACAGAAGATCTAGTCATATCTAGATTTATCTCTTCCACCTGTGTCTGTGCACGGATGGAGCAGCACAATTCAATAAGCATTTGGGGTCCTATTCTGAGAGGAATAGGCCCAAAGGTCCATTCCAACCCCAAAATTCCACACTTCTGTGGTGCTATCCACACGTCTTGCTTTTCCATGGACTCTGTAGAACAGGGGTTTTCAATTAACATTGAGGTCTACTTGTTGGGAACTGTTTTAGTCAGCTTTTTCACTGCCGTGACTAAAAGACCCAAACAGAACAGTCGTAGAGGAGGAAAAGTTTATTTGGGGGCTCACAGTTTCAAAGGTCTCAATTCATAGACAACCAGCTCCATTCCTCAGGGCTTGAGGTGAGGCAGAACATTATGGAGGAAGAGTGTGGCAGCAGCAAGCAGCTCACATGGTGATCAGAAAGCAGAGAGAGACTCCACTCTCCAGATACACACTATATACCCCAAATTCATGCCCCCAGTACCCACCTCCTCTAGCCACACCCCATCTGCCTTCGTTACCACTCAGTTAATCCCTATCAGAGGATTAATTCACTGTTTGGGTTAAGGTCTCATAACCCCATCATTTCTCCTTTAAACCTTCTTGCGTTGTCTCACACATGAGCTTTTAGGGGACACCTCACATCCAGACCATAACAGGAACCATTGTCTGCTCTGAAGGATTTTTACTAGCACGCTTGGCCTCTAGGTGGCACTAGCAGACATACACAAAATGACAAACCAAAATGTCTCCAGGAGCTAGAAAGTCTACTATTTAGTAGAATGTAATAGAAAGTCTACTATTTAGTAGAATGTAATAGAAAGTCTACTATTTAGTAGAATGTAATACAAAGTCTACTATTTAGTAGAATGTAATAGAAAGTCTACTATTTAGTAGAATGTAATAGAAAGTCTACTATTTGCTAGAAGGTGAAAACTCATAGAAGGCACTCCAGTATGAGTAAGATATGGTCCCTCACTTATTATATTTTGCCTTAGAAGATATTAAAATTATTTATATTAAGCATTAAAATTGAGAATGAAGGTTCGGTGGGAACGCGGGGAAGGAAAGAGAAATTCTTCCAGGAATGATACCTAGAAGAAGGTATCGTAGAGGATCAGACTGGAGTGTGGCTAGGTCCCAAAGAATGGATGGAAGGAAGTCATTCCATCAGAGGCACAGTGACTAAAGGCATGAGGTGTCTCAGGCACGAGGAGCAGCCCATATACCTGAGGGGGATGTGCATGAGGAGGAATCGGAAGTGAGGTGTAAAAGGGGGGCTGGGCCAGGTGCTAGAGGAATTCAAATGCCCTGATCAGGAGTCTGGAGCTATTTCATGGACAAAATAGCAGACAGTTGTGAGCAAGTTGTGATTAGTTATTCCTCAGGAAGAACATTCTCCAGGGGCCTAAAATGGACTCGAGTGGCAAAGATAGAGATGGAGAGATCGGATTGGGAACCACCAGGCCCTCAGAGGGAATGGAGAGGAGAGGCAGACCTGGGTTACTAAGCAGAAGCGGGTGGGGCAAGGGAGGTGAAGATGTGTCCAGGGTTTAAATGTCTGTCAACTGGGGAATAAGGTTCCCTTCAGAGAGAGACAGAGGAAGCAAGCAGAAGGGCAGACTCAGGTGGGGACAATATCAGATAGGAATTGAATTCACCTGCTAGTATCAAAGACCTAAGGCAGCAGTGGCCTAAATGAGACAGACTTGGTTCCTCCTACAGAAGTGAGTCCAGGGTCAGCATGACAGCCCCAGGCTCCTTCTCTCTCTGCTCTGCCTGCATAGGGCATCCATGCTTATGACTCCACCCTCTGAATTGCTTCATGGTTTCAAGAAGGACAACTGAGAACCAGCCAAAATGTTCACATTGCAAACATGAAGCCGGAGGAAGGGGAGGAAGGAGGAAAATGGGGTGTTCTTCCCAGCCCAGGCAGCTCTGCTTTACTGAGGCCCCATCTGATCATTTCCATGCTTGCTGCTTGTCGCCTGGGTCTCCAGGGGAAGTTCAAAACGTATCTATTGCCTTCAGGAAGAAAACAGTGTTCTGTTGCTAATGGAGAACGGAGATGAACTCGGGGTGGTCAGTTGGCAACCTCTGCCCCAGAAGGTGCCCTGGGAGTCAGACCCAAGCTCCATGGTCAGCTGAGGGTTGGGCAGCTGCCTGCTGACACACCATGGCAAGGTCAGGTTGAAGTGGGGTTTTCCTCTAAGGCCAGAAACAAGAGGAGAATTAGGGGTGGAGCCAACACACCAAATAGGAAGAAAAGTTGGAGCTAGAGGCTTCCAGGAGACCCAACCAGAGACAGGAAGCCAGGAGGGTGGGCCAAGGTCAGGGCCAGGCAGGAAGGCTGGACAGTATCATGGTCAGGCTGGTGGTTTGGGGGAGGCAGAGCAGCAGCAGAGGGCTGCTGGTGGGTCTGCTTGGCTTCCAGCTGATGATGGCATCCCTTCCCCACCTTCCACACGTGCCCCACCTGCCCCATCCCAAGGCCCTTGACCCTCATCTGTTGTAAATGATGCGCAGCTAGAGATGGCTACTGGAGGGAGAATGAAAATGAACAGCCCAGGGTTGATCTCTACACGTGACCTTAAAATACACAAGCAGATTCAACTACATTCTTCACATCCCTGACTTCTTTAACCAGTCTGATCTTCCCCAAGCCTGGTGAGAGAAGGAAATAAAGTTCTTCCTTCTGGGCAATGCTCACCAGCTGTGCTTGGTTCTAAAAACCTAACTAAAGGTATAGCAGGGCATTGTTTGGGGTGCCTTCATTCTGTGTTAACTTGCTATCAACCTGGGGTGAGTCAACTTCACCCCTGATCCCTGATTTCTTTGTTGCTAAAATGATGGAGCTGAACCCAATCGTTCTGTTTCTTTACAACTCTGAAATTCTATGAACCTAAAAAAAAAAAAAAAGTACATAAAACTACTGCACAGTTCTTAGAAAATAAACTCTATAGACACTTCAGAAGCATTTGCATTGGCATGAGATGACATAGGGACTCAGCTCCTCCTTCACCTTGAACTAAGAGAGGTCCCTGTTTCTTTTCCCTTTCTCCCTTCCTCCCCTTTTTTGCAGGTGTGCATTCTCGAGTGTGAAGAGAAGACCTTCCCCAGCCCTCTCTGGACTCCATGCACCAAGATCATGGCCAAGGGCCCCTGGCATCTCAGCCCTGCTGACCCAGAGCACGTGGCCGCCACTCTTTACCAGCCGAGGTCCTCAGAGATGCAGCACCTGAAGCGAATGCCCCGGGTCAGGAGCCTGTTCCAAGCACAGAAAGAGACAGAGCCCGGCATGGATGAGCCTGGGGAGGTAGAACAGAAGCAGCTGCAGAAGAGATTTGGGGGCTTCACCGGGGCCCGGAAGTCGGCCCGGAAGCTGGCCAACCAGAAGCGGTTCAGTGAGTTCATGAGGCAGTACCTGGTCCTGAGCATGCAGTCCAGCCAGCGCCGACGCACCCTGCACCAGAATGGTAATGTGTAGCCGGAAGGGGAGCCCCTCCCAGCTGCACTGGCCACTGCAACCCATGAGTGAGTTGGGCACCGATGAGCTGGGGCAAGAAGAGACCTCACACACCAACTGTCTTAGCCTCCCCCAGGCCTGGAAGCACATCAGCACCACACACACACACACACACACACACACACACACACACGCTCCCACTCAAAGACTCCAGCTCCTGGGAGACTTGGAGGGAAGTTCACCTCCCTGCCTCCTACCCACCCTTTCTCTAGGGAGTAAAGATTTTCCTAAGATTGCTCTTCGAGGCTGACCACTCCCACTTGGAGACTGGTTACCATGGGGATAATAGTAGTATGTTAAGATAACTAATTCCTCCATAGCCCTCCAGGAGCTTAGTTACTATGGGGACAGATAAGTGGACCAATTCTCTTATCCAGTTGCCATAGCAACCATTCAGCTCACCTTTCCTCAGAGACTAACTCTAGAAACCAATAGCTGAACCTCCTCTTAGCCATTTAGAGGCTGATTACTGTGGATGGGATGTTGCTGTTTCACCTTCAAAGATGGCTTACGTCTCTCCCTTTCCTTGATACTGTCTCAAGGTGTCTGCCTTGACTCCATGGAAACCATTAAACTTTCTCATTTCCCCTGCCAAGAATTTCTTCTTAGAACCAGGAGTTAATGCTTTCTGCTTTTCTTTCCTCCATAATCAATTTGTCCACCCTATCACCTCACCAGGGAAATGTGATCAATGGCATCATCAACAAGCAGGACCTTGAGAATTTGGCCCACACTGAACTCTTAGTCTTTAGAATGTGGACTCATGAACGCCCCTTCTTTCCTCCATGTTGCTTCTTTGCAGGGCACCATTTTTATTTTGTTTACCTTTGTTTCTCTCCTTTCTTCCTTGTTCTCTCTTCCTCTTGCTCTGCTTTAACCCTGGGCATGCTCATATAAGTAAATATAATACATATCAGAAAACATACAACAAAGTCCTGATTAATTGCCCAGTCATTCCAAACTTAACTCTCTTTGGCCCATCAACCAATACATAACTTTGAGAGGCACTGGAAACTAGCACAGCATATTCTGAATTGTGTGTGCGTGGTGCTGGGGTTTGAACCCAGGGCCTTGTGCATGCAAGGCAGGCACTCTACCAACTGAGCTATATCCCCAGCCCAATATTCTGAAATTTTAAGAAAAATCTCAACCATGTGCCTTAATCTGTATAAGGGAATATGATCATATACAAAGTCCCACAGGACTTCCTAAATAGCCTAGAAACTTGGCCTAATGAAAAGAACTAGCCATATCATTAATCCTCTTCCTTCAAGTTATATTAATTCATATGTTAATCTATGGTGTAGAGGCAGATCACATGGCTTTTTGCTGGTAACCAGTTTGTCTGCAACCAACCCATCCCCAAATATAGACACACATATTAAGTTGTGAGAAGAATGTTGGCACGCTTAGTTTAGCAGGACTAATCTCCCAAGGTGCAGAGTAGACCTGCACTGTGTTTGAAGTCATACTCCTGAACCCTGCACAAGAATTAGGTTTCTTTCTAAACTGTATTCACACAGAACCTAACGGTAAATCTATCAGAAGTAGCATGGTTTGGATTCCTTGAAATCTTAAAGACGTTCTTTACAGTGACTCTTCAGGGACACCAAAGCCCATATCTAATTCTGAACCATAACAGTTCTCTTTTCCTAGACAGTTTAAGATTTGCATTGGCAGGAATCAATTTTTTTGGGGGGCGGGGTGGGAGGAACTATCCAGGCAATTGATTTTTCTGATTTTCTTTTGTCCTTCCAGCTGAGAG
Organism: Sciurus vulgaris; assembly: GCF_902686455.1. Lineage (NCBI taxonomy): Eukaryota > Metazoa > Chordata > Mammalia > Rodentia > Sciuridae > Sciurus > Sciurus vulgaris. The sequence continues at coordinate 9,470,031 of NC_136465.1, read as the reverse complement.
GGACTAAAGTAAAGCTGGTAACAGACTTCCATCCACCGCTTTGTGAAGCCCTGGATGGAAACTCTGGCAACGTTAGCCAGCTGCTTGGGTATTACTGGTGGCTCTCTCTTCTCTGTGTGCAGCTCTCTCCGTGCCTGGATTCTGTATGTGCTTCAGCTGCTGAGTTCCACTATGGCCACTTTTTACGAGTCTGTAACAGGCAGCTGGAGCCTTGTTTTTACCCACACACGCACCCTAGCCTGGCCTGTGTGAGAGATTCCACCACTCAGCTGACTCCCATGGCCACAGTTGTTCTTGACTTCTAGACACCCAGGATCCATCTGCACTCAGAAGGCTAGGTGGGAAGGGGGCTCCTGAGCACTGGAGGGGATTAAGAGCCTGTTCAGAAAGAGAATCGAGGTGCTAGGGAAGTGGGGACGGCCTGGCCTAGACAGCCTGTGCAAAGGGCACAGCTGGTCTCAGCGACTTCCTTCCCTTTCCCTGACCCTATACCTTCGACTTGACCCTTCTAGACAGTGGAAATCAGCAGATTTATTCCTGGCCAGGCATGAGTGACATGGGGCTTAAAAAGCACTTGTACTGTGAGAAAACCATGGATGAGGACACAATTCAGCAGGCATACTAGGGAGGAGAGGAGTCTCAGGGTAGGGGGCTTGTCCCTTTGCCTTTCATGTCACAGCCCACCGACCTCCCTTGAGGCCATCTGTCCTGCCAGTGGACTCGGGCTGGGAGGTGGGGGAGCGATGTGTGGGGAGCGTTAGGAACCTTTCTGCGATGGTAGGAATTGGGTCAATGGCTTCCCCTGGCCTCGTTTTGATGGCTCCGGTCACTGGGGCGAATAGGATCAAGGGTCAAGACAACCATCAGGTTTGCCATTTTCATCATTTCTGTCTCCCCAGGCATCCAGGTGATCCCCAAAACAGCATGTGTCCAGGCCCAGACCTGCCGGCTGGGACTCAGGATCCCCTCGTCACCCGGGCGCTGAGCAGCGCAGACCCGCGGCTTTGCCCCAGCACCTCCCCTCCCCAGGCACGTCTCGCCACAGCCCTGAGGCTCCACCAGAGTGTATTTTTGTAACTCCTCCAGCTACATTCGAATGGCCCCATCTTTCCTCCTTGGCCAGCTCTGGTCCTCCTGGGCGGGTGAGAGGAATAGGAAATCGAGTCCGGGGCTTCAGCTCATCCTACCATACCTTGTTTGTAAAGAGCTGTTCTTTTTGACTGATTGTTGGAAACAACTATTTCTCCATTAAACTTCTACTGAGCAAATGGTTAATAACTGGTTTTCTGTTTTTAAGTGACGTGCTAGAAAGCACAGACTCTACACATGCGCTTTCGGAGCCGCCTGTCCTGGGAGGCCCAGGCAGAAGCTCATGGTTCTGCATCCTATAAAGTAGGGCAAGACACGCTGGCAAAAGCAGCCCAGGGGCACTGTGCCGCTCGTGGTGGGAACTGAGGCACACAGCTGTGTGAACGCACAGGCAGGCAGACAAAGGGCCAGGGGTTCTCAGACCGTGTGCATCAGCACTATGGGGGGCCAGGCTGACGGGGTGCACCCCAGTTTCTGAGTAGGTGGAATCTTGCATTTTTATCAAGTTCCAGGTTGTGGCGGGCGAAACCCGGGGCCCAGGGTTACGCCACATGCATCTAAAGATGGCGACGGGCAGAGAGCAAACGGCGTCCTGATTATGCCTGGAGAAAGGCAGGAAGCATTTACAATTGGCTGCATGATAATCAGTTCAGCCGCCTAGCACATGGACAGATGATTGAGCAAGTGATCACTTGACCTTTAACAGGATTGGATGGACATATCTGGTTACAATTGCTTATGCATGAGACTGCTTATATATAAACGGGAAGCTGCTTCATGAACCTCTGAAGTGTACGTGTCTTTCGTCCCGCTGGTCGGGCCGTAAGAGAAGCGGCTGTGGAGCCGCTTGGAGCAGCCAGGCAAAGAAGCGGCAGTTTTCAGTACCAGGTGACGCAGCTCCTGCTGGTTCAAGATCAATGGATTGGGACAGAAGGAAAGGGGTAGAGTGGGGACAAACCTGCCAATACTACTTTCATCTCCAACTTTACACTAAACATGGTGTGTGATGTCAGAGTCATCAGGAAACATGGAGCTCCTGGAGTAATTGATGAGTTGAACATCCTCAAAGGCAGGAAGCAGGTCTTAGTCTGGTTTGTGGCCCTGTAACAAGACACAATTAGTTGTCCCTCGGTACCCACAAGGGATTGGTTTCTGGACACTCTGGGAATATCAAAACCTGAGGATGCTCAAGTTCCCTATATAAAATAATGTATTTGCATAAAACTTACACAAAACCTCCAATGTGCTTCAAATTTTCTCCACTGATAATGCCTAATAGAACATAAATGCTATGTAAATAGTTGCTGCGCTGCATTGTTTGGGGACTAATAAGAAGTCTGTATATGTTCAGTATGGATGAAATTTTTTTTTAATATTCTCGGCCTGCAGTTGGTTGAATCTTCAGATGCAGAACCCACGGATATGGAGGGCAAACTACCACAGACTGAGAGAACATTGTACACAACATGGGTTTATTTGACTTACAGTCCTGGAGGCTGAGAGGTCCAAGACAAGGGGCCACACAGGTGACAGCCTTTCGCTGCATCCTAACATGGCAGAAGGACAAGCAAGACAGGCAGGAGGAGCTTACCATTCACAGAAGCCCACTCCTGGAGCCACTAACCCACTCCTGGTAACAGCCACAGTCCATTCCTCAGGCCGGGAGTCAGGACCTAACTACCTCTTAAAGGACCCACCTCCCCAAAATATCCTGATATTAGCTATTAAATTTCAACCTGCAATTTGGAGGGGCCACCCAGACCAGAGCAAGGGGTTACAGGAAATCAGCGGGTGGTCAGCCCCAGCAGGGGCAAAGGACTTCCTGGAACACATAAGAAGTGTGCCTTTCTGGGGCTTGTGGTGGAGGAATGATCCACACGGGAGCCGCACAGTTCAGTACCCCTGCTTCTCTCTCCTTCCGACATCTAATGCCACGACGAAGGCGAGTCTGGGGAGCCCCCATCACCAAGCCTCAAAAGGAGGATGCCAGCTGGTTTGGGGGAACTTTGGCAAATGGCTGTGGAGCAGGCAGACCCCAGAGGGGGTGTGGTAGAGTGACTGGGAATGGGGAGCACACCAAAGGGAGAGGAACCGTGGGGTAAGAAGACAAACTGACGCGTGGGCTGAGGCCGGACCAGCCTGTGCCACAGAGGTCTTCACAAATTCTCAGAGCTCACCACCCTTGCTGTCTAGCAATGTCAGGGGTCCCTGGAACCCACTCCCAGAGAGGACTCCTCCTCAGCAGCCTCTCCCACCAGCTCTTGCCTCTCCTGGACAGCATCCTGACTGAAGGCAAAAGGGTCTCATCAGGTCTCACACCTGCCCCCAACACCAACCCCAACCAACACAAAAAAGCACCAAGTTCTCCCCGCTTCCCCCTCCCCTTCCTCCCACCCCTCATTCTCCTGGGGATTGAACCGGGCACTCAGCCACTGAGTGACCTTTTAACTCTAAGCAGGGGAGGGTCAGTGTCTCACTAAGTTGTCCAGGCTGGCCTCAAACTTGCAATACTCCTGCCTCGGCCTCCTGTCACTAGGATTTACAGGCCTGCACCACTGTGCCCAGCTCCCCTTATTTTAAATAATCTTTGAACATTTAAACACCTTTCCACAACAACCTGGTTTATTTAACATAGTCTCAGAATCTACAGATAAGACGCCAAGTGGTTCTTAAAGTTCAGCAACTAAAGGTGCATAAACCAGTCCCTGGGTGGGATGATATTTCCTGCTGCCGACACCCTGCTCACCAAGGCCAGCTTGTGGGCCACCCCAGCACCCAGAATCTATGGTCTTAGGGAGCAGACCATGCTCAGGTAGAGTGCTATGCTTTGGACGTGTCTGAGTATGTCCCCCAAAGATGCATGGGCTGGGAGGTATGGTCCTCAATGTGGCAATTGGGCGGTGGTGCCTAGCAGGAGGCCCTAGGTGTGCCCCAGGAAAGAACTGAGGGACTCCAGCCCCTCTGGCCTCCTGTTTTCCAAATGTGACCTCTCCCTCTTACAGGAGCCTCCACCACTGCCTTCTGTCATGAGGTAAAACAGCCGAGGGGGTGCCCTAGCAAAAGCTTGAACTTGGCAGTATGGATTTCCACTCCCCCAAAACTGTGAGCTAAATAAACTTGTTTTTCTTTATAAAGTTAGCCTGCCTCAGGTATTTCATTATAATAAGGGAAAGCTGACTAATACACAGGGGGTATGACATATTTTCTCCTACATCCCAAGTCCACTCCCCAACACACTTGGAAATATGGTCAAGAATATATTCCCTTTTGTCAACATAAGCAGTAGAACATAGTTACTGCCTGGATGACAGTACTGGTGCCATTATCTCTCAATTTGCGACCTGGGCAAATTATTGAAGCTCTGTGCCTCCCTCTCCTCCTTTGTAAAGTAGCAGCAATTAACAACGCCTTCACGCAAGCACTGGGCCCAGTTCCTGGCAAATGTCACCTACTGTTCCACAGGGTGACATGCTAGCACTTGTCTGACACCAAGGACGCTGAGAATCATACACTTTGTGGGAGCAGAAGGGAAGAAGAACAGACATCAAGTCAGACAATGTACCATTTTATTCCTTATAAAATATATTTCATATTGTTGCTGTAAAAACATTACATTTCACATTTTTTTAAAAAATTTTAACAGTAAAAATAATACTTGGAAGACAGCTGGGGGGTGCAGTGGGGGGAGGGGCGCCAATAAGACAATTAACAAATGGGATTTATCTCCCTCTTTTTTTTTTTTTTCTTTTTCTTTTTTTTTTTTTTTTTTTTGGGGCACCCCTGGTAAAGTCAGAACCTGGAATGACCAGAAAGTAACAGGACAGATTTCTTCCAACAGAGTTGCCACATCTGAATTAATATTGTCCTTCAAAAAAGGACACTCACAGCTCACGACACTGTTTGAGGTTACAAGATTGCCTTCAGAGTCGGGTTAAAAGTCGCGACATTAACGCTAAGCTGTGTTACTTGAGAGTCCTTTTACACTCCACCTGAGACTTGCCCTGACCACAGATATGGTCTGGACTTTCTGCCCTGAACAAGCATGGCGGAGATTCAGCCTCACTAATGCTGCTCCAAACACAGCCCCAACTCTGAAGGCAGTTCAAAGAAAACCTGAATTCGGGGAACATCACTGGACACTCTCCTTAGATAACTGCTGTGCAGATGAGTCCTGTTACTTTCAAATGCACACCTGTGGCATCTTCCTCCAGCCAGATTCCGCTGCCCCAGGGGGCTGGGAAGCAGGGAGACGGAGATGAAAATGGACATGATGGCCGGGTCAACTCAGCCACCCCCACCCTCCAAGGAGAAACAAGCAGAGCAACCCCAAGGACAAGCCACATGTCAGGAACCAACACATCAGCAACAGGACGGAGAAGCAGGGGGACAGAGGGCAAAGGAGGCCCAACCACCGTAGGGGGAAGGCCGCGTGGCAACAAGATAGAGAACGAAAACAAAAGAAAGCCACCTCAGCTTTTAAAGTGTCCCGTCAATTCCTTCTCTCTCTTCCTTTTCTGTCTCGGGAACCAACAGCATGAGAAGCCAGCCTCATGGGGAGAACATCTTTATATCCAGTTTTATCTACAAGGTCCAAACGGAGGCAGGGATTCAAACAGCTCTGCTGCCGGTGACACTCGGCATGAGCCGGGGGGGGGACTGGGCCTCCCGCGTAGAGTCCCCACGTGTCCAGACGCCCCTCACACTCCCTTCCCCAGTAAGATTGAAGATGGACAACGTGGGAAGTGAGCTGAGAAGGCCAGAGCAAGAGGCCACCTGCCGGCTCTTAATTCTCCACGCAGCTGAAGAGACAGGAGAGCCCGAGCCACCTCTGGCTGGCCTGGTTTCAAGTGTTACCAGGAGACAGAACTCCATAGACACCTTTTTCCTAAAATATAAAAATATACCCCCAACCCCACCAAAGACACCCTTGCATGAGAGGGTCTGTCCCTTCTGTCACCAGCCCAGGCCACAACACCCTTCACAACATCACACCCCTATTCTTAGGTCTGCAGGTTCGGTAACGCTCTGTGGGTCTCGGGTTGAAAAACAGACGTTTACCTCCCACGTGAAGTCACCAACAGTGTCAGCAGCCAGGTGTTTTCACCTGGGACCAAGAAAATGGTCTCAAGGACAGTCAAAGGTGGACACGGCTGCTGAGTCCCAGGAGAGTGGCTTGGTGGGACTCCCTAAGCCTGTGACACCTGGGACATTGGCCCAGGACTCGTGCCCAAGACAGCTGGGCCCCAGGTGGTCATGTTTGGCAGGCCACAAGTACTGCAGCCAAGTCAGCTAGGAGGAAGGAGAGACTCGCACACCCAGGGCCTGCCTCAGGGATTGGCCCGCTCACTCTCTGCTCATCCTTAGTTGGCACTAAACTCCCTCAAACTCCCCCCACAAGAACAGCTTTTCAGACTGACCTTAGGGTACCCCTTACCCCCTACAGCCCTGTGGCCGAAACGACAGGGACCATTGACCCACCCCTGCCTTCCTCCTGGACTTCCTGGACCTCACTCCCCCAAGGACTCTCCTTGGCCTTCCTCATCCTGCCTTTGGCAAGAAGCAGAAACAGGGAAATCCCCAGTGAAGCCCAGACGAGAGCAGCCTTGAAGCATTGCAGGGCCACCCACAAAAAAGGCTTCCAAATGTGCCAGACCAGAGAGTAAACGTCTGGCCTGTCCTTCCACCCTGGAGAGAAGGACCTCGGGGGGCTTGGTTGAGGTAAGGACAGCTTCCCAGACACTGAAACGTCTCACGCCTCCTCCAGGAGACGGAAGGATGGTCAACTGCCACGTTTCAAAAAGCCTTCGCCTTCTGGCTCAGCTCTGTGAGGACAGTCTCTAAAAGTCGATTCGTCTGGGTCTTGAGAAGAAGCCATGGAGCATTTGTTGGGAGGCGACCCAACATTGAGGGAACCCAGACTCAAAAGCTGTCACCTCGGAAGGGTTTTCCTCTTCCTTCCAGAAGCTGTTCAGAGGGGGGAAGAGGAGCCACACCCCAGGAGGCACACGCCTGCTCTTCCCACCTCTCCTGTGGTCCTGCCCTCCCGTCACCCCCAGTCAGAAACTTCCTCATTTTCTAAGAAAAAGAAATTCATCTTGCTCACAGTCCTTTCTGGAAGAGTTGAGAAAGCAAAGGATTCACCAACTCGGCAGGAAACAGGACACACAGTCCAGTACAAACCAGTGCCCCAGAGGCAGGGCAGGTGGGAGGGGGACTAGTGATTCTTTGGTCTCTGGTTCGCTGCAGAATACCCTTGGTCAGTCTTGGCTCTCTCCTATTTTAGGGGAAAAAAATATTTTCGCTTCTTTTTTAAAAAATAAAACGTTCCCACAAGGGGGAGAAAGTGTTTTAAGTGTTACACTTTAGCCGATAGAGTGGCAGCTGCGCACTCCTGCCCTGTACCTCTCTGCCTCCGCCAAGAACCATCTGCCTGTCCGGCGGGTCATGGGACTGCCGGGCTGCCTGGCAGGGCCGGGAGCAGAGCGGCTGGCGGGCTCAGTCCAGGAAGCGCTGGCAGGCCTTCTTCCAGCGGCAGGCCGTGCACCACTGGTCCCGGTGCTCGATGCCATACACCTTGCGGCACTTCTTGGCCTCCCCTCGGGCTTTCCTGTCAAAAGAATAAACAAGTGCAGAGTCACACACTCGTGGCGAGAACCGGAGGGCACCAGGCAGGAGGCTGGGCAAACAGGAAGAGGCTGGAAGGGGTGCCTCCCAAAGGCCCAGTGGGTCCGAGGCTCAGAGGACAGAAGCCAGCCCTTCCAGCGTGTCCTCCACCCAGGCTCCCCTCTGGGGACTGATCCTACCAACTACCGTTGGGTGAACTCAGGGTCCACACTGACAGGAGATGGGGAACAAATACCAAAAAGCAGCTAGGCGCGGTGGCGCACACCTGTAATCCCACTTGTTCAGGAGGCTGAACAAGTAATCCCACTTGTTCAGGAGGCTGAACAAGTAATCCCACTTGTTCAGGAGGATTCCAAGTTCAAAACCAGCCTCAGCAACTTAGTGAGGCCCTAAGCAAGTCACTGAGACCCTGTCTCTAGATAAAACATAAAAAATGGCTGCAGATGTGGCTCAGTGGTTGAGTGCCTCTGAAAAAGTACCAAAAAAAAGCAGAGGGCAACAGCGAACATCTCACCTGGCACTGCCCTGGGCCCGGGGTGGAGAGGTGACGATCAGGTGAGACTTTGCTGCAGGCGGCGGCTGAGGCTCACTGAAGCTGAGTGACCGGCTCCGGACCTGGGCAGGCAGAGTGGGGCCTTAAGTACAGACTGTGAGCACAAAGGCATCGGGCAGGACAGGTGGCACACTCCCCAAACCCCCCAGTGCACAGCTGGGCCCTACAGCCAAGCGCAAGGCCTCCTCTGGAAGGGTACTGTGGGTAGAGAGGCTCTCAGCATCCAGGGCCAGGTGGGGGAGGCCGCAGTGGGAGGGCAGGCCTCTGGACACACTCAGCATCAAGCAGGTGCCTTGCACAGGGGAGCCACCTCTGCGGCTGCCCATAGAGAGAATTCAGACAGTTACCACACATAGAACAAATGAGAACATTCTGCCACCTCAATGGCCCCTTCTAGCAACTGGGTTTTGCAAAGTGTGCTACTTCCTGGTGGCACATACTTGACACTAGAACTCAGCGCATGTGGTGCCAACAACGTATGGTTTATTTTAGCTCAGACACAGCAACCTAAGGTGCTAGTCCAGGCAGGCCTGGAGATTACTGATCAGCCACACAGTGCTCCACAGCGCCATCTTCTGACTGTCCCACATTCTCTCCCTTCCTCTCCTCTTGGCATTGAAACAAGCACCACAGACACTCGGGGCTAAGCAGAGAACTGACTCCAGTCTCCCCAGTGGTTTTCTAGGCAGGCACCCTTCCCCCAGCCTCTGAGAGGGACTATGACCAGCTGGGGAGTACTGGGCCAGGGAGGGACAACACACCAAGAGCTTCACAAAGTTTGGGGCCCAAAGGCCCAGTGACAACACCGGCCATGCACTGTGTGCTGAAGAGATGGCCAGCAGCCCTGTGGGTGTGTGCAAGCGCCCTGGCTTGCACAGTGCCCCAGAGTGCTGAAGGTCACTCACCGGAGAGAGGGGGGAGGCAGCAGCAGGAGCAGCGGCCCAGCTGATGCTGGTGTAGATGTGGGGAGAGACGGGGATCTGAAAGGACGGCAGAGCCTGTGGAGACGAGGACATGTCAACTGTGGTTCCAGCTCAGAAAGTCCCTGGTCTGCCCAGCGTCCCTATAACTTCATGTTCCACAGCCGAAGGTGCATCTCTGCTTACTTGAGATGACTGGGAGCTCCCAGGGCACCCCAGATCGGTCTTCCCAGGAGCAACCTCAGAGCACCTAGCTCTTTGAAGGAGTCTCCTTGGTATGAGGCTCCAAGCTGGCTCTGGAGCCCTCCTCTCAGAGCGGGTTACGTGCCAGGTACATGACTTAACCCTGCAGCACACTAACTTCTCGGTTAGATCACATATCAAGAATATGCCGCAGGCAGTTGCCAAAAAGAGTTTAAAACCTTTGAGTGTGGGTGGAACTGCTGAAATACAACACAGCGTCACCAGGCAACTACTGGGAAGCAGTCACCTGCTCAGGGGTGTCCAGTTTAGATACACTTGTAAAACTACCAGACACACTGTCCAGGCACCACAGGGTCAGCTAGAGGTGGACACTGGCCAAACGTGAAAGAGCAAAGTGGCTACTAATTGAATGAGAAAGAGAACCAGCTCAAGTTTTTGGTTTTCTGACTGGAAGAACTACTTTTTAATTACTAACTTGCAAATTGGTCCAGAGTCTAAAAAGACCAAGCTGGAGGCATAAAAAGATTTTAAAACCAGCACATAGGAAGCTGCACATGTACCTACTATGTGCGGGGAAGACCATCCTAAATGTCACCTTCCCATGACTACTTTCCCACCTGCATGGGCATAACAGTGAGATCCCTCCCATACACACAATGCCTTCTTGTGCCTCCAGTAAACAGTCCTGGCCCATTTATTATAATTAACCATAGCTCCACACATTTTCTCACCAGCTACACCACACTCCACAAGGGCAGGGACTGGGTCTGATTCTATCTGAAAGGCTGACTCAGTCCAAGGTTTGACACAGAGCAGGTATTCAAAGCTGGCTTGTTTGATTACCACAACTGTAGGAGGTAGAGATTTACCCTGGGGAAGACCAAAGACACTTCTGCATCACCTTTTGAACCAGAGATGTGGGGCTGCGGATGTGACTCGGTGGTAGAGTGCTTGCACAGCATATACAAAGCCCTGGGTTCAATCCCCAGTACCACAGAAAATAAATAACCCAGCAATGGGACAACACCCAGTCCAAATCCATCAGCCTGGTCACCCAGAGATTCAGCTGGGTTCCTCAGGACCACTCCTGAAATGACTGATGGAGAGGTCTAAGAATTCCACTTTTACTGAGAGTGACGTCAGACTCTTTTCCTTTTTCATAGGAGATCAGCAATTTGGTCAAAGGGCTCAGTCTTCGATCAAGGAGGTCAGAGGCCTGTGATTTGACTGACCAGTGACCCGCTGAATTCAAGGCTGAGCCCCTGAGTGCTGCCACTCCCTACCTGGTATGCGTGGTCAGCCTGAATGTGCCAGAAGGAGCCAGGAGCTGATTTGCTGAGAGCACCTGAGGGCAGGGGAGACTCCAGACTAGAATGTTCTGGGCCAGAGGTCTGGGCTTTGGGCAGAGGCAGTGGAAGAGTGGCAAGGGATGAGCTGGTCACTCGGGGGGTGGGAGCGGGCTCAGCGGTGGGCGTCCCAGGGGCAGAGAGGCCAGCAGGTTCCTCCTTCATTTGCACCTCTGTGTAGTAGAAATCCTCCTCCCGCTTGAACTGGTCTGAGTCCACAGTGTCCCTGTGTAGAAAGATGAGGTCATCATCAGGGACGCGTGGCCCTCGTTCACAGCCAGGGGAAACCAAGGTGTGAGAGGGAAGCCACTGCCTAGGGCCACCAGCAAGTCAGAGCAGGAGCCCGAGAGAATGCCCAGACACCCTGTTCCCAAGAGGTGTCACCAGGGACCATGTGCTCACACATCAGCAGCAAGTGGGGCCCTCAGAGAGCCCCACATGCGCACACCCACTCTGAGCACTGTCTGCAGCACCCTCCCTAAGACTGAGTCAGTTCCTGCCAGGGCAGCCGCTCAGCGGGCTCTGCACAGAGACAAGGCCCTGGTGCCACCTCAGTGCTAATGGAGACTCAACTCCCAGGCAGGGAAGCAGGTGCAGAATTTACCACTCCATGTCCTGCCTATTGGGTCCCAACAGTGATTAAGCCAATTACTCCATTTCTACCCGGAACTAAAACATGCTGCTTCCTACATGGGGCACGAAGACAGATCCACAAGACAGGCAGGACTCGGTTCCACAAGTGGCATGGACTTTCACCAAGACATGAGGGGCCTCCTTCCTCAACAAGGACAACACCCTGACAACAGTCAAGGGTCAGTACTGCAGGGGTCCCAGCAAGTCATTTCCTTGAAAGCACCTGGGTTCTGGGTCCTGGGGAAGGATCAGGGTGCAAAGACACCTGAATGGCACCCTAGGCAAGAGGCCCTGAGCTCCATACCTACCCCAGGTGGAGGGCTTTGACGTGTCGCTTGATGCCCACAATCGAGCGTAGAACTTTGCCACAGTTGGGCCACAGGCACTTGTACATCACCTTCACAGAGTTCTAAGGGAAAAGGAAGTCTGGGTAACTGGTGGGCTTCCTCTCCCTCACCCAGGGGCCCTCAGCCGCTGCGATCCCCCGCAGACCCAGCAAAGGCTCTGGGGAAGGGCTTCTCTGAGAGTAGAGAAATGGCTATCGGGGTCACTTGGGGTGGTCCTGGGACCACAGCAGTGGTCAGTGCTGTGGCTGAGTTCACCTGCAGCCTCTCCTGCATGGCCCTCTGCAGGAGGACAGGAAGGAAAGTGGGGACTGGGGTGGAAGCTGAGAGAAAAAATGGAATCTAAGAGGAGCAGGGGGCCCCGGGAACACCACGAAGTGGCAGCTACGGCAAAGGAAAACTGTACAGGGAGGGAGTGGCGCCCCTGGGGCCTGTGGGGTCCCTGCTGCTCCAGGGCTGGCCCTCCCTGCTCGCTCATGCCCTCGCCAGACACAGACCTTCCTTTTGCGTGGAGCCGGTTCATCCAACAGGAAAGGGTCAGGATCGGTCTCAAAGCCATGGTCAGTTTGGGGAGAACCAAAGGCGTCCCCCAAATACTTGGGGCTGGCCTGGGGATGTGGTGGTGAAGGGGTGGAGATGCCGCTGCTCCCACTCCAGTGACCGCTGGTGGTGCTGCTGCCACTGTCTGACACATCGCCACTCTCCTTCCAGGGGTCACCAGAGACGGCACGGGAGGCTGACCGGATGGAGAGAAGAGGAGAGAGGACACTCAGGGGCTTGTCCCCAGGCACAAAGGAAAAACAAAACAACTGAAGGTCCCTTCTGGCCTGCAGCAAAAGTTAGGGAGCAGGCCTGTTCCCTGCAGCAATCCTACTGTCAGACCGCTGTACCCTGCTGGACGCTTTCTGCCACAGCCACGTCGTCATCCCTGACCCGCAGACACAACACCGCAACTTCCTATTTGTGCAGGATTAATAGAAAGAGACTAAGTTGAAACTCATCTCTCACTGTATATGCTAAAAATATGGGGAGCCCTCCTGCCTCCAGACTGGCTCAGAAGGAGCACACGAGTCCCAGCAGCCTGGAGAGGCCTGGCTGAGGAGCCCGGAAAGCCCAGTGAGGGTGTGTCTCGCCCAATTCCTGACAAAATGCTTTCGATCAGGTTGTCTCTCAGGGAGAGGTGGGTGCATAGCAGACCTACTCCAAGGTGACCAGGAACTTGGCCATCAACAAACTCTGTCCCAGGGAAATGGCTTCAATGACTTCAACACCAAATTTGGCAGATTGGCATACAAAGGAAGCAAAATATAAAACAAAGCAAAAAGTTAATATCAAAAATTAATCTCTAAGTTATAAGATGAACATAAGTGACTCCTCTTTGATCAGAAGTTTTTCTGGACAGAGTTACCAGATAAAGGGGAACAAAGTACTCCTTTGCAAATACATAGCAGGGACAATTTACAAGTGACCATCTAAGAAATATTTATGGACTGGAGATGTGGCTTAGTGGCAGAGCACATATCTAGAATCCACATGACCTTGTGTTCATCCCTAGAACTACAAGGGAAAAAAAATTATAGAAAAAGAAAAATACTCATGATCCCCTGTGTATACACACACAGAGCACCACCCTAACAATACACAGACCAAGGGGAGCAGGTGGTTTTTGTGCAAATAGTACTCATAATTTTTTTTGTTTGTTTTTTGTTTTGGTTGTTATGTGTACCTCACTTTACAAGCTACTTCAAATAATTTCCAAGGAAGACTTATTTTTTCACTAATTTCAATTATAAGATCAGAAGTATGTTGTAATGGAAAAAGTCCTTAACAGAAAATGAAAGGGACTGAAGCTAACAGGCTCATTGCAGGTCACTGGTGAGCCATGCGCAGTAGGAGGAACATGTGAGTCTCTGATGGAAATTGGAGTCGGTAATTTTCTTTCCCTTTAGGACATTTTCCTGGATTTGTTGAGTCAACCTCCTGGATCCCCCAGACTTGTAGGACTTCCTAAAAACTTAAAATTGACTTCTCTGGGTTTTGTTTGTGCTAATCAAGCAGACATGCACTACTGAGCTTCACCCCTAGGTGTCGTCAAAGTGTAGAGATATCTTGCAGCAGGCTTTGGGTGGGAAAAAAAACCAATTTGCGTGTCTCTCCTTGATATTCACTTTCTATCTAGGGAGACTACTTATGAGGAACACGTGTTAAGGTCACTTTCCTACTGGCACATGCTTACAGCTAACTCCACATTCCCATAAGCTTTTAAGTAACATGCAATTCAGTTAGGTCACATAGATGAAAAAGTTCCTCCCTGGGAGTAAGGTAGGCCAGCTCTATAACAAATTTCCAAGAAAACTTCAGATTCCTTACCAGTCTTGTCAAAACACTGATACCCAGCAACCCTTATTCCCTCCCTATCACTGAGAAAGTATTCAGAGGTTACAGCCAGAATTTTGTTTTAATTTATAAATCTGAAGTCCTACCATTGGTTTTCATTAAGCAATAAGATTTACTTGAGATGTCAGCTCATTGATTTCTGGTCCTTGACTTGTAGGCCCACACTAATTTGCAAGGCTGAATTAGGCACTTGGAGTGTGAATTTTTTGAGGCCACTTTAGTTCTACCTCTGTGAACTAAATAGTCCTCTACTGGCCTTGTCCAGGACCCCATCAAAGTGCCACACTCACTTACTGCCAGAGAAGAACTTACTCAAGTGGCCAGTGTGGCTCAGTGCCAAGCTCAATCATCTTCACAGTGCACCAGGAAGCTTCTCCCCAGATGAGGACACTGAGGAAAAAGGACGGAAGCTTCTGATTCAGTGGCACAAGAGACAATCTGAAGGGCCTCCAGAAATCCTGCTGTCAAGCTGACTGTGATCAGCTACTCAAAGCACAGGTGTCAGTCACTGACTGGTCCTTGCATGCCTGGACCCTTCAGACCCTGCTTGCTCACCGGAGAAGTTGGCCTCGGCCCCAGGAGGACTCTGCACGACTGGGCTGCAGGACAGCGAGGTCAACACCATGGCCGCCATCATCTCGTCCATTTCCACGGCATCTGACTTCCTAGATTCAAATGGGTAGGTGGGAAAGTTCACTTCCTGGGCCAGCTGGTCTGGAGTGCCCACAGAATGAGACGCCACTTCTGGTTATCTTCGTGGGATCATCTTACACTTCTGCACTGTCCCTGCAGAGCCCCTAGCCAATCAGCCAGTGTGCGCTCCAGGGACAGCAAGGTCTCTCCTCTCTCTTCATGAAAAATGCTCATTCGGAATGATGTTTACATTATGAGCCCTAGTATGACAGGGTCCTCTGTTTCAACCAGGCTGACACCCTGAGGCAGCTCCATGCTCCCCTGACTTGGCTTCTAACTCTGCAGCCTCAAATGGAACATTTTACTTGGGAAAAGAGAGAAGAGACAAAACAATACAACAAAGTTGGGAGCACAAGATGCCCACCAGAATCCAAAAGCATGAAAAGTTCCTCTTTTCCCAGTCTCATGCTTAAATTTAGAGGGGAGCAATTACACGAATCAATTTCTTCCTCCTCTCCTCCAAAACAAACAAGGCATTCTGTTAGTTTCTGAAGGTCAATGAAACCTCCTACATCAGCCAATGAGTAAACAGACCAGAAACACAAGAAAAATCTTGTGTGAATCTCCATGCTTTACAGAGCAAAGTTCCACAAAATTTTGCATGTGATATAACAATTCATATTCAGTTATATTGTTTGAAAGAAAAATTAGAACTGGCTCTAAGTTCATGCTAAAGTATTAGGAAAAGTAAGTCAGAAAGAGACATCTAGGTGGTCTATTTCAAAGGACTGAATTAATTAATTCTTCAGAATTCGGGTCTATTAAACTATGCAACTGAGTTTGAAGCAGCTAAACCAAGTCCTGCCATGTGTTAAACATTTTTATTAATATGCTCTTTGAATTTTCATTTCAATAGAATAAAAAAAAAAAATCATTTCTTTGCTGGTGTCTCTGGTCTCAAAACACTGGATCTCCTGTCAACGGCACCAGCACCCACAGACTAAGAAGGAGAGGTGGCTCCGGGCTTGACCGCTTGCACATCTTGTATATAAAATGGTAGAGTTTCTTTTTAAATCTTTTTTGAGTTATGGTTGGTTTGACATTTTTAAGTAGTTTTTAAGAAATCAAAAGAAGAATACTCTTTCTTGACATATGACACATAAGGGTGACATTAAGTTTCAGCAACCACGAATGGAGCTTCACCGGAGCGCAGCTATGCCAGCTGCCTTCGCTAACCGTCCGTGGCTGCTGGGATGCTACCACGGCGGAGCTGAGCTGAAGGGACAGAGACTGGCCCACAAAGCCTTGATGATTTACTATTTGTCCATTCAAACAAGTCTGCTGACTCCTGATCTCAGCCATTTCTTCCTGTCCCTGCTCATGAAAAACTATGAACTGAGTTTGGCCTAAGCGTGAAAGGGATGAGAAGACCTTTGCCAAAGTGAAGCTGTCACCCCTAATAAAGTCATGGGGAGGACAAGATGCCATTCTGTCTTTTCCAAAGGAAGCCCATCCTCTGTGTCCCCGTTGTCCCCACCTTGGTAACTAAACACCTGGGACCCCACACCCCTCCTATTGCCAGGCAGCCCAGCCGTGCCCCCCCACCGCCCGCACGAACCTCTTTGGGACATCAATGTTCCTGGAGACCGGTCTGTAGGCCAGTGCCTGGGCTCCCAGCTCCGGGAGTGCCACTGGGGGCATGACGCACTGCAGCTCTGACAGCCACACTTCCTCCGCTTTGCAGCAGATCTGCAACTTCTGGTCCAACAGCCAGACCGTCACCTTGTCCTCGGCCCAGCTGTGCTGCTCCACCAGGCCCGTGCACTCCTGACCCCCATGCCACACATAAACCTGCAGGGAACAGCGGCCAGTGGTCAGCACACGGCAGTGCTCACCCCAAAGCTCTTGAGAGCCCAAGTTCGGGAGTCGGGATCGGCTTGCCATAGACTGCTCTCTGACTCACTCATCCTTAATTCACGAGTGTTTTGGTCTGAATGTGGTGAGAACTTAATCCCCAGGGCAACAGTGTTGGGAAGGGGCTTATCAAGAGGCAACTGGGCCATGAGGACTGCCCTCCTGGATGGATGAATGCCCCCACCTTGGGGGTGGGTCAGATATGACACCAGTGGGTCCACTCAGCTCCTTCTACTATCTCTCTTGTTGCCCTCTCCTGCCCCTTCCACCATGGGATGACGCAGCACAGACGCCCTCTCCAGATGCCAGTACCTTGATCTTGGACTTCCCACCCTCCAGAATCACAAGCCAAATAAACTACTGTACATAAACGACCCAGTCTCAGGTATTCTGTTATAGTAGCTGACACCGGACTAAGAGCAGATGTTCCCAGGTACCTGCTGCTCACCTGAGTACCTAGGCTAGATACAATGGATTCGTTCTTCCCCAAAAGAGGTCCTTATTCACTCTCTAGATTGGAAGACAGTGACCATGTCAGCAGCTGGGATTCCTCTGAACCTGGAATCTGTTCCCATCCTCCTGCTTGTCTCTGAAGTCCTATCTGCTGGCACCCACCTCTTGCCCAGAATTTCTCATACCCTGCATTCTTCCCTTCAAAGAATTCTGAGTCTCCCTGAGGATAAGCCAGAAAGGGGGAGAGGTAGGCTGACCACTCTCAAGGGATGCCTGGAGTTGGCAGGTCACTTTATCTCATGGGAAGAGAGGTCTGGGGGGGGGGGGGGCACAAGCCTCATGGGGAGACAGAAGGCAGAATCTCCATGGGCCCTTGAGAAAGCAATGACAGAGAACCCCAGGCATCTAAATGTAGGCCCAGGTGATGTTGGGTCCTGCCCCAGGGGAGGGAATGCTGGAAAAGGAAATCCACAATGAACTCAGAGTACATAAACCTCTTCATCCCCTAAAATATCTAAAGCTAATTCCAAGACTCAATCTCCTCTGTCTTTATGATCCTGAGATCCTTTCCCTTCTTCTGCAAAGCTGCAAACTGAAGCAAATGAAGAGACACTGAGCTAAGGCCATACTTCAGACTGAGGTTCTGAATGGCCCAGAATGTCTAGGCTCCAAACAGCAGCTCCAAACAGCAGCCAAGGAGGAGCCCGGGGTCTCAAATGAGGGACACTCTCTGCCCCAAGTCCAGGGATGGAGGAAAAGGTCTGTGCTCAAGCCAGGGCCTGTGATGGGCTACCCAGTCACACTGGGATCAACCTACCTTCTGTCCAGGCTGAAAGACCACTTGCTGAAGGCCTGCAGTGCCCAGAGCCTTGAGGACCTCCTTGGGTTGCTCTTGGCACGAAGGACCCTTAGAGGTGAGGAAGCGCTGAGGAGCGGCCCCCTCTGGAAGCTCTGCCTGTGGTTCCAAGGACGAGCCAGCCCCCGACGGCCCATCGGAGGCACTGGGTCCCAACACGCGGGCTCCCAGGAGGGACCGCTTACCAAGGCGGCGAGATAGCACGCTGGCCATGCTGCTGGGTCTCCTGGGGAGGCAAAGGTGACAGTGAGTCTTCTGTCACCATGCACAGGAATCCGAAGCTCACACAGAGCACTGCACGCAGCACGGCAGGCTCCAGTGAGTGCCCATCAAAACGATGAAACATTTTAAAGTGACTTTTATCGTTCTTTTATCTTTTTACAAAACTAATTCCCGCTCCCAGTAGGGCATTTAGAAAATACTGATGAGCACAAAGAAATCCAAGTCACTCCGGAACCTGCCTCCCAAAGATGTCTTGTCTCAATAGCATCCCACTCTCTTCTGAACATGTAATTTACATACTTTTATTTCTACAAAAATAGTATCATTGTTTGGTAAACTGAATTTTCACTTAGTATACTAGGTAAGTTTTTACTGTATTATTAAATGATATTCTATAAAAACAGTCAGTGGGCTGCAGGTGTAGCTCAGTGGTAGAGTGCTTGCCGAGCAGACACAAAGCCCTGGGTTCAATCAGCAGCACCAATCAAAAAAGAAAAAAATAAATAAAAATAAAAATAAAAACTGCCACACCATATTTTCTTAGGCAGATGCATCACTGCTGATTTAATACATTCCTGAATATTGTCCCTGAAGGCCATGTCCAAAGTTTTGCGATCTGAACTGCTCTGCCTGCTCTGAGAATCTCTGAGCACGCACGTCCACGCACTTCCTTCCCCGACATCCCCGGTACAACACTGCCAGGTGAAGCATGAAGACAACTGTTGGCGACTCGCAGGTTCCCAGGCCCAGCTGGGTCAATACTGCAGAGAGCCTTGGAAATGAGCCACACTCTCTCCTTGTCGTAGGAACACTCAGCACTGAGTGACCTGCCCACGGTGACAAAGGTAGCCAGTGCCAGAACCTCCAACCGGCTCACAGACGGCCCGGCCCTGCCCTGGCCCTGGCTCCCAGGACAGGGTCTTCTAGGGGAAGAGGAAGGGCCAGCATTTTGCCAGCTCATGCTGCCCTCCTCCCCTCAGCCTCTGTGCTTCTTCTCCTCCAGGTCCCACTCACACTCCCGCCTCTGAGGTCCCAAGCCCTCTGCTCCCACCATTTGTGTTTTCAGTTGGTACTTCACTGAGGAGTGGGCTTCCCAGGTGCTGTGGCAAATGTAAAAGACCAGGGTCTTCAGGACCTCAGCACCAGCCCAGAACGCCCTGCTAGGCTCATGCCAGCTACTGTTAGGCTAGGAGTCTCAAGAGGTGGCTCTACTACATTCCTCCTGCATCCCTCCCCTCTCCCCCAGCCCCACTCACATAAGGAAGCCTGTCAGTGGAACTTCCTTTGAAAGTTTCTATAAACCTTCTTCACTTTTCACCCTGGTCCAAAAGCTCCTCAGGGTTTATTGCGGTCCCACACCATCTCTCTATCTCCCAAATCCTGGCCCCTTTCCCAACTAGTCCAGCAAGTTCTGCTAGCAAGCATCTCTACAACAACAAACCACGAAGGGCAAAAATAACTTTAAAGGATAACAAGAAAGTTGCAAATACTGAGCAAAAGGGTCTGGTTGGTTTTCCCCAGAGCTTTACTCAAGGCCTCAAGGGCTGGAATCTGATAGCACGATAACTCCATTGTGAATTCCTGAGAAAGTAAAGAGCAGATCAGGAAAAGGTCAGAGTCACAGCATGCATATCACCCGATGAGGTGGCTGGTGACTTCACAGCCAATCACACTGTCTCAGAGTGCTTCACCACTGCAATAAAAAAGGATGAAAAATGCAAAGAGTAAATGCCTTATCACAGGGAAAATATGTTCAGCTAAGCTAAATGGGTTTTAAAACTCAGTTGCCTGGGCTGGGTGTGGCTCAGCGGTAGAGCACTTGCCTAGCACACAAGAGGCCCTCCCTGGGTCCCACTCCTCGCACTGCAAAAAAATCACTCCATTCAATTTCATTGAGCTGATGGAAGGTGGAGGAGGCCTGCAATGCCACCCATAGACGTCAGGTGGCAGCACCGACCCAGAGAAACAACCAACCCTTTTCTTGGCAAAAATCCCAGAGGCCACCCCCATTTCCAGAGCAGGAAGTTTGGGGTTTCTACCACTGAAAATGAAGACAGGGTAGAGTTTCCAAATTCCTGGGTTTTCCAGTCTTCAGACAGCGCCTGAGATGTTTGGCCGACAAACTCCAATGATGTTTTTGTAAGCCTTTTTCTTGTCTTTTTAAAGAATACTTTTTCTTTTGTCGGCGAGCCTGCTCTTTCCAAAACCCGCTAGATCTGCACCAAGTGGGTGAACCTGCCCACTTCCGTCTGCTCCCGCGAGGCTTTGCCTTCTTTCATTGCCTAGACTTCCACCTGAATTACACTTGAAAATGCACTTTTACCATTGGTTCTATTTATCACACTCCTAAATCTTAATTTTTTAAGCAGAGAAGAAGGGGACCTGCCTTTAGTAAGCATCCCCCAAAG
Source organism: Sciurus vulgaris (assembly GCF_902686455.1). NCBI lineage: Eukaryota > Metazoa > Chordata > Mammalia > Rodentia > Sciuridae > Sciurus > Sciurus vulgaris. Next base: position 9,449,435 of record NC_136465.1, on the reverse strand, counting down.
CACTGGCTTTCACAAGCTGATTCTAATTTAATCCTCGGAGCACCATGAGATAAACACTTGGTCTCTGATTTCTGATGAGGCAACTGAGCTGCAGAGGAGTCATGCTGCCGAGGCCACAGGACAAGGAACCCACAGCCTTCGGTTTGAACTCATGGCTAGCTGGTGTCAAGGGTCATAGTCTTGCGACTAATGCAGTAGGTGTGGGATCTCTCAAATTAAAACATTCAATTAAGTTGCTTTTCATTACATGATGTTTTTCTCCGGCGTCAGTGACCCTGGATAGAAAAGACAGCGCCTGGCTCTGCAAGTCCAGACTTCCATTTCCCCAGCCAGGAAAACGTCCCCTCCATTTGCATCTTTGCCTCTTCCCTACAAAATGAAGGCCAATGCTTTTTGGTCTGCCCTTGTTCATCGGTCCAAGCCACCGTGAACCACTTAGTGGCTCAAGTTGGGGATGACCTTTATACACACGCAGCCCTCTGAGAGGCACAAAGGAATAACAGGAAAATGTAGCCAACTACGGCACGGAAGTAAAACGGGACAGCATCGCCAGGCAAGGCTGGGTGCCTCCCACATCAGCACACTACTGTGCCATTACGGCCCTGGTCTAGAGAGAAGAGGAAGCAAACAGCTGTAGGTGTGGGTGGACCTCAGAGCCTGCTCCTGGACCACTGCTGCTGTACACCTGCAGCCAGGTCCCACCCTCCTTCCCACAGGCTTCTCTGCCCCTCGCCTGCGGCATCCTTCACTCCTTCTTCCCGCCTCTACTTCTAGGCACTCACCCTCTTCTTGGGAGCTATCAATAGTTCAGTACCAGCCAACCACTAATTTGCCAAGTAGTTCTACAGCAGCCAAAAGAAACCAAGAAACCTCTATTTCAGGGAAACTGATAATATTTCAGTACACAGTCAAATGCCACTTTACGGTTTGACTCTCTCAGCTTACAGAATCCCTTGAACACAAACTCCTGCTAAAGACCTCTCAGGACAGTCGCAAGGCGACCGCGAGCCCTCCTATGCTTCCCACCCCTACCACTGTCACAAGTAGGAGGGGTTGGCAACCCTCGAATATGTATTTTGGTCAATGTCCAAAAAGGGTTAGCCCTTGTCCAGGCTCAGCAAACACATCCTGATGTGCTAATGGCCTTTAATGAGGACATTTGCCATCAGTGAAGTAACTGGAACTGACAGAACAGTAAAACAAACCCTCTCTGTGGTTCAGAGTTGCAAATTGCTATTTATTGTGGGACGGTTGCTGGACAACTGCATGTCTCAGCACACGTACGTGTGTGCACACATTCATACACAAGAGCTGCACTCTCCCGCCACCCCGCGACATTGCAACCTATGACATCACCTAGCCACACTTATAGGACACAGGTCAGAAGTCAGAGTGATTTATCATACAACTAGTGGATTTTGTTTTTTAAGTTAAGGAGGGTAAAGTTTGGAATAAGACTCCTATTTGCAAAAGCTGGGGTGCTACCTCTCTAATGAATAATTTATGGGTCAAGGTGATGGATATCAATCCTCTGCCAAGGGCTTCTGTGAAAACTCAGCTTTCTGTATATTTAAGATCTCCGTTGGTTACCACTGTAGAGAACAACAGTTTAAGTTGTTGGTCCAGTCCTCTCTTCTTGAGTTCTTGAGTCAATATCTTGTGCATCATTTTTAGACTTTTACCAGAAAGTTGTCTTTTCTTTAAGATGTGTAAGATTTTAGCTGAAGTTTTCTTTCAGTGTCATGTTCTAAACTCAACCAAAGGCCCAAATGCTGACGGCAAACCACCTCTCTTACTTTAAAACAAGACTTCAAGGAGAACAGGATTCACCAACAATTCTTTTAGCAATTCTTAGCCACTAACTCTGTTGTTAGACGGCATGCACTCTTGCAAGCATATTTATGATTATAAACAATTACGTTTATGATCCTCCTGGTTTGGAGGTCGCCAGGTGAACCTTGTCACATTCTGTCATCGCCACCTGCTGGTTCTCAGTTTGTTGTTGTTGTTGTTGTTGTTTCCCTTGGATGCCTTCCCCAGAGAACATGAAAAACTACTTTGGTAGGCATACTTTTCTTCACCTTGCTTTGGTTGGAAATCCCATCGAGGGCACCGCTACGCTAAAACTTTTAAATCTCTGAAATCATTTATCAAGTCTTATTATACAACTTTTTTAAATGGGTGTGGTATGTTTTTAACATTTTATAAGCTGGGCGTGGTGGGGCACACCTGTAAATCTAGCTCCTGGGGAGGCCCAGGTAGGAGGATCATAAGTTCAAGGCCAGCCCAGGCAACTTAGCAAGACGCTGTCTCAAAATAAAAAGTAAAAACAGCTGGAGATGTAGCTCCGTGGTAGAGGACTTGCTTAGCATGCATGAGGCCCTGGGTTCAATCAGTACTGCCAAAATTTAAAAATTACAGTACAAGCTGAAGATAGATGACACTGAGAACATTTGTGATCAACTCAATCTCTCTAAATCAGCTGGCCAAACAGTAATATTTTGGATTCTCAAGGGATTCCAATTATCGTCTCTGTCTGAAGTTTTTAAAAGAACAGAATATGTTACATTAGAGTGCCACAGTTTAGACTACCAATAAAATTAGGATGACAAATGACTCTTTGGACTGACAGGGACCTGAAAGACCACCTGACCCCCTGCAAGGCTGGGACCCTCCCTCCAGCATCCCCTGTACCTAGGCATCCAGGCTCCCACTACTGTGAGTAATAGATGTAATGGAATAACAAGGGGAGAACCAGGGCCCCAAATAACAGTGCTATTTTCATATTCTAGCAGATGGGCCAGAGAAATAGGTCATCTGGTCTGGTTACAGTTAGTTCTTTCCAGCAAATAGTAAATGATCCTGATCCACAAATACTTCTGTGGTCTGAAGGCACAACAGATATTCAATCAAGTAACACAGACCACTTCTGTTTAGAGCAGGAAGGGAAAAGGTCTTCACGGCTCTACCCGCAAACAAATGCACTTCCCCTTCCTTCATACCTCCCTGCCCACCTGCTCACGGAAGAACTGTGCCCTGTATTCACAACTATCCTGCCTTCGCTTGTCTGTACCAAAGTGCCAATTCCGAGCACAGCACTTGGCACACGGTTAGGGCTCAGGGACCTACAACTATTTCTGCTACAGATCCAGCATCCCTAATCTGAAAATCCAAAATGCTCCAAACTCTGAAACTCTCTGAGTGCCAACCTGATACCACAAGTGGAAAATTCTACACCTGGCTTCCTGTGATGAGCTGTAGTCAAAACACAGGCACACAAAAACACTATACAAAAGCACCTTCAGGTTAGGCGTACAAAATGTATAGGAAACACAAATGAGTTTTGTGTTTGGTGTTGGGTCCCATGCCCCAGATATATCATGATATATATGTAGACATTCCCAAATCAAAAAAAAAAAAAAAAAAAAAAAATCCAAAATCCAGCACACTTCTAGTCCCAGGCATTTCAGATGGGAGCTACAACGGCACGTCCTTAGCCCAGAAGCCCTCTGAGGCCAGAGATCGCATCATACTCAAATTCCACCCAGATTTGTGATTTCACACAGGTGACATTTCCCAGGAACAGAAAAGTCCCAAATTCAGGAATAATGTGTTCTAAGAAAGACCTGCTGCTTGCCCTGAAATGAAGACAGGTATCAGAAGCAGGGTAGAGTTTAAACAGCATTCAAACTAGATTCTAACACAGTTTTTATTAAAAAAAAAAAAAATAGTGGAGGCCATGGTCGAAAGAACAGGTATAAGTACAACCACTCAAGACGGCCTCCTGAGTGGGCAGCCTGTCCAGCACGGTCTCTGTCGTGCAGTGGGGGCAGGGCCAGCACGCACGCATACCAGGAGGAGTTGCTAAACCTGATCTAAACTGTGCTAAAACAACTCCGTGGAAGTCCAGGAGGCAGGGCGATGAACTGCTGACTTGGCACTTACCAGAGTCAGGGCTGGAGGGAGGGATCGAGGAACTGAGGGGCCCCTGGGAAACCACGCTGTGCTGGCTCCAGGAGTTCAGTGTTCAGGGTAGGATTCTGAAAACCAGCCCCTAAACCCAAAGTAGCAAGGACTGCTTGAATGGCATGTGGGTTGACACTATTACACACACCTCCAGGGGCTTTTCTTCTCTTTCCCGACTTCCCAGAAACTCAATAAAACATGGAGGAACAATGTTATCCCCATTTGATGGCTGAGAAAACCGAGGTCCCTCAAGAAGGCGACTTATTTGCTCAAAAAAGCTTGCAGCTTTCCTGACTCCTTGCTGGTCCAGTCCTCTCTTCTCCAGGATGGAGGGTGGGAGGCTCCAGTGTGAGGTTCACTGGGAAGAAGGGATCAACTGGAAGAACTTCCAGGAATGAGGCAACAGCTCAAAACAAAAGGTTGCCGCCCCAGACATAAACACAGACATGAGATTCTCAAAAGCCTAACAGTCAAGGACCGGTGGGGACCAGGCACCCACCAGAATGGAAAGCCTGGGTGGCAACATCACCTGAGGTGCCAACCCTGAGGCAGACACAAAGGGCTTGTTATGTTCTCGTTCCAGGAGGAAGGCAGAGGGACAGAGGAAGCCAGGTGTATTTAGTAGAAACGCTATTTGGAACTCAACAGCCACTGGTGAGGTCAAACAGATGAGAGTCGCCGTGAACAGTGAAAAATGGTTTAAGTGGAAAAATGGTCTGGAGCTCAGACGTCGCCTCAGTGAATTGCCTGAGAGGCCTGACAAGGCCAAATAGGTCAAAGGAAGTGCGGCCATCGCCTTGGGGGATGACGTGGAGTGCAGGACCCAAAACTCAAGATGAAGAGCCAAGCGCACGCAGGTAAGGTGGTCAACCAGAGACCCACCTGGAGAGAGTGAGTCAACTGAAGTGCCACCTAATGCCCCTTAGGAATCCAAGTCCCCTCTGGGAGCCACCTATCCAAAATGAAAGCTGTTGGCCAAAACCTTGGAAATTGTAAGTCACAAGAACCATGCTTTTGGGATGACAGACATTCCAGTAGCTGATACCATTTTAAAAACCTGAAAGAAGAGTTGAATGTTGGAACTGGTCTGTTCCAAAACCTGGATGGCTGAATAGCCAATAGGAATGGCTGTGTCTGGGGTGTACCAGGTTACTGCAGGTCAATTTAAAATCTAATTTTTACTTTTATTCTGACTCTCCAGTTAGCTATCAAGTGTTTTACGATTGAGGATAAGGACAGCACCCCAGTCCATCACCCTGTCAGTATCTCCTGAGGCCTCTACTCTGCTCTCCTGGGATTAGGTGCTGGAGGTCCTAAGACTGGCTCATCAGAATGGCTGTCAAATGTCCAGAAGAGGGTGGGTACCCTACAAGAGAGGAACCCTACACAGAGAGCCATGCCAGGGACCAAGCAGAGTCCACAACCAGATGCACAGGTCAGCCACCTCCGCGTGTGACCACCATCTCAGAGCCTCCATTTCCAGGTGGAGATGGGGAGGCACCTATCTCACCTATCTGCACGGTGCCTGGCACCTAGAATGCAACAGAGGCGTTTCTGCCCTCCATCTCTTGCCCCTAGACCCCTGCTTGGGAGCTAAATATCACCATAAGCAACTCAGAATACTTGGTTGCCACTGTCCAGCAGGCATCTAAAAATTGAGGCTGTGCCAAGATATCCCACCAGAACCTGTAGAACAATGACTGACTCAGGGAAATCCAGAAATTGACTGAGGCGAATCGCTAATTAACCAAAATCATAACACTGATTTCAGAAAGACAGGGGAACTGAGAAATCCAAGCTATTCCATGTCAAGGCCTGCTGGCCAAAATGAACCAATCCTTGGGTTCGGAGCTTAGAGTCCAAGGCCAAGTCAGATGACTTTGCGTCTGGAGTCCAAAGCCAGTGACCAGTCCCTGCCCATCTCCCACACCTCACTTCCAGCAACAGGCTGCCATCCTGCCCTGCTCCTCATGCCTAAATTCCACTCTTGGTGCCCTGCCCAGCATGGATCAAGGCCAGCTGCCAAGCTCCTCAAGGCCAGGCCTGGCCAGTCTCAGGGAGCTGGTCTGGCCCACACTGGTGCAGATCCACCCCTGAGCATTTACTCACTAGAAACCCAGAGCAGGAGGAACTACAGAAGAAACCTCGGCGCCCCAAAACACCTGCTGACGTGAGACACGGGCTCAGCTCCCGTGAACGCCCTGGGCAGAATGTTAAAAGCCTGAGATTCAGAGTCTGCCCTTGAAGGATCTGGGGTCCCACTGAGCTTCCACCTGGCTCACACAGTCAGCGCTTGTGCGCCAAACACTTCATGTGCTCCTGAGCTGCGTTCACAAACTCGTGTTGTATAACGAGATGAATGAACGAGCGCTGCCTCTTTCAGGAAAAAGCAAAAAACATCCAGTGATCTGACACTGAAGCCTGGAAAAAAAGATGGTTTTTAGAATTGAGCTCATACAGTTGGATGAAAATCCATGTTAAATTTTTAATTTTTTTGACATAAGCTAAGTAAGTTGAAATAAAATGTTATGAATCTAAAAAATACCAGCTGAGTGACCAGAGCTTGAGGGAGACAGGCCTGTTTCCCCCACAGTAAGCAGCAAGCCAGCCTCAGTGAAAAGAATATAGACACCACAGAGAGGATCATTTAAACACAGAGCTGGATGCAAGCTGGGGAGGGGACCTGCCCAAAGCGCAAAGCACTCTGGAAGGACCTTCAGGCAGCTCTCTCGGAGGAAGTCATTTGAGGAATGTTTATGACCCAACACTGTGGGGCTGAGAATGAGTCGAAAAAATAGGTCAAATAAGGGTTCATCCCACTCCTAGCTCAGAACAGCCATTCTTGTGAACAGAGCAACCACATTAACCAGGTTAGATATTCTGAGCCCATGTGACAAAATAAATGCAGGTTGATCACAGAGGTCAAATGGCCCACACTCACAGGTTTTGAGAGACATGAGAGAAGAAACTGCCATTCAGGAAGCCAGGAGTCCTGCCCTGCCCTGCCCTGCCCTGCCTGGGAGGACAATGGACATCAAGTTTTGCACTAGTATCAGGCCAGCAGGTGGAGAGTCATACTTGCTCAGGGCCCAGCAGAGCTCTAGAGTTTTTGAAGAAGAGGTACTGGAATGTTCACAAGGATTAAGTCACATCTAACTTCTTCATCAGAACTATTACAGAATAAACAGACAAGAGCATAACAGGAAACTTCGTATTATCGAAGCTGATATTCCTTTAGGAATGTCCTAATAGTTATCACTGATCAAAGACTTACATGCCAGTTGCTTGCTAAGCATTTCACAGACTGTACCTCCTTTAATCCCCCACAAATAATCTATGAGATAAAGTCCATCGTCATCCCCATTTTACAGATAAGCACACTGAGACCCGGGACAGCTGAGTCATTTTCCAGAGTCACAGAGTCAGAAAATGATAGAACTCAGCTGTGTGCTCAGACATGTCTGATTCCAAAAGCTAGGCTCTGTCTACTCTGCACAGCCAGAGGAAGCAAGCACAGAATGAGAGGCTAGATGGGATGACCTCCAAAAGGTCCCTGCTGCTAAACTCTTGGGTTGTGGAGAGGTTAATGTGGCGCTGGTGACTGTGGCACTGTGTTAGTCAGCTTTCTGTCACTGTGATAAATATCTGGAAGAAAAACAAAGGGACAAAGATTTACTTCGGCTCACAATTTCAGAGATCACAGTTTCGGAGATCTCAGCCCATGGTCGGTTGACTCCCCTGTGAAGGGCCTGGGGTGAGGCAGAGAAGCACAAAGGAGGAGAGTGGCAGAGGAAAGCTACTGAGTTCACAGGCAGCTACGAAGCAGAGAGGAAGGAGCTGGAGTCAAGGTATGGTCCCAGGCCACACCTGCAAGCATCCACTCCCCACAACCAGGTTCCACCTCCTACAGCTCCCACCACCATTCAACTAGAAGCCCCTCAGTGATTTTATCCATGGGGAGGTGAGTGTCCCCATGATCCAATCACTTCCACAAACCCTGTCTGAGCACTTAGAAGCTAAGTATCAAGCGCAGGATTACACACCAGGACCAAGCTACCTTTTTTCCCCCAGTGCTGGAGATCGAACCCAGGGACTTGACTGACAAGCGAGGCAAGAGCTCTACCACTGAGCCACATCCCTAGCCCTACAGTTGTTCTCATTTCACCATTTGCAGATATTCCAAAGAGAAGGAGAAGGCACAGTGAAACTGTCTGGGTTGCTAAAGAGAGCTCAAACTTTGCAATTATAAGATGCTGGGCAAATGACTTCACCTCTCAGTGTCTCAGTTTCCTGTGCCTGTAAAACGAAAAACCACTGGTGCTTAGCCCAAAGGACAATTTGGAGCTTTCATGAGGCAGCGATTTTTTTTTTTTTTTCCAAAAGTACCACGGTTTTTAAGAGTCACCAAGCTCCTCTTCCCAGATATGATTCCCATGTCCAAGAGAAGCACAATGAGAAAGAAAATACTACAAAAATGCATATCACATTAGAGTACATAATAAATGTTAACCTATAAATAAATAAATAAATAAATAAATAAATAAGAACAGGGGCCAGACAGAGTGGTGCATGCCTACAATCCCAGTGCCTCAGGAGATTGAGGCAGAAGGATCATAGGTTCAAGGTCAGCCTCAGCAACTTAGCCAGGCCCCAAGCAACCTGGCAAGAGCCTGTCTCAAAATTAAACATAAAAAATAAAAGGGCTGGGGGTGGCTCAGTGGCAAGGCACCCCTGGGTTCAATCCCCAGTACAAACAGATGTACACACATGCACGCACGCACACACAAATAGGCCCCACACTAGGTGGTGGTGAAGAGCCAAATGTATGAGGAGATTGTAGGTAAGGGTTTACACAAATGAGAAAACAGCACATTTTAACACTGACAATGGCAGTGTGAGAGATGGGGTCAACCTTGTAAGAATTCTGTGGTAACAGTCATAACCACTACAGGGACCTCTGTCACTATCCATCAGACTGCCATCTTACTATAATCACAAAGGCCAAAAGAGCAAAAATATCCTGCCCAAGGCTACTGTAAAAGTACTGAAAGTCAGAAACAAACCCAGTGTCCACCCTGTCCGAATTAGAAAATTACCTACCCTAGAAAAATGGCCACTGCCCATCAAGGACAAGTTGCAAAGCCGGAGAATGGTCAACCTGCATTTGCTGCAGGACGGGAGGGTAAGCTAAGAAGACCCCACTCTTCAGGCCAGAAAGGTCAAGGCCAAGAGGGCCCTAATAGAACCCACCAAGTGAGAGGAAGGGGCACTGACTTGGTCACCAAATCCTGAAATGACAGAAAAAGGAGGCCCTAATACCCACCAGAGACCAGAGAGGAGATGCCTAAGAACTTCAAAGAAGCAAGCGAAGGCTGCTCCTGGGCCAAGACAAGGGTACAGCTGAGAGTGTGGGTGTCCAGGGTCAGGAGCAGGGCTGGTTCACCACCTCTATGTGAGGATCTGAAGACCAAGGCACAGGCAATCACGGAGCCTGCAAAAGGCTCTGCTTCCTCCCAACTGTGTGACCAGTGGCACCAGCCCACAGCCAGCCTTGAGGCTGTCTTCGAGAGGGACATGGCCACACCCTCCCTTGCCATACAGGTTCTAAAGAGCATCAGTCAGACTTGATGTCATTAACATTCATGTTTTCCAGGAGTTCTGCAGAGAGTTGGAGATGGTAGCCAGAAGCATAAATAACAGAGAGGCAAACACTATTTCCTCTAATTAACATAAGCCACGAGTAACAGTGGCACGGTTCTAGATGCTCTTTAAAAAAAAAAAAAACAAAACAAAACAAAAAAAAAACACTAAAAAAAACTTCCAAATGCCTCAACTTCAGCTTGAGTGTTTGAGCCACAATTTGTATTTTAAAAATGACCAGGAGAAGACCCACAGATGCAATGCAGGTCTACAGTCAAAGAATGGACTGGCCCTAGAATTTATCACCCAGAATACACTAACGGCTCTTCATGCATCCTGACTTTTCCCCACGCAAGCACTATCGATATACAGGCCAGGTCCTGAAGGCAGGGACCAGACATAATTAACTATGAGGCGCAGAAGAGCACTTCCTAACATCAACCCTCTTGACAACCAACAGAGACCTGTGTGGCCCACAAGGGCAGGGGACAGCCCACACCTAGCACATTTCAAGTCCTGGTCTAGCCTTCCAATGACTGTCTGAGCAGACTACAAGCATCCCTGGGCCTATAGTATCTCTAAGCAAAGAAGTGTCCCTATAATGTGCCTCTGTCACAATGTACAATTGAAGTACCCCACTACCCTGAGATTCCACTTTCTCAGAACCTACTCCAGAGAAAACTCACAGGTGCTGCAAAGAGCCACTTGCAACAATGTTTTTTGTAACAACATTTGTAACAGAAAAGGATCAGAAGTAACTTATATGTCCATCCACTAGGAAAGGAGAAACAAGTGTTAAGCCTTCTATTTCTGAGAGAGCAAGCAAACAGGAATTAAATAAGATCAAGAAGACCTGAACACTGACAAGACACCTTGGTGTGGTATATGAACGAGGAGTACAGTGCCCTTGACTTTCTGCAACCCCCAGAGGCATAAATGTAAGTATGTGAAGCATCTAAAGAATACCAGCACCCCCAGGACAGTGGCCAGCCTCCAGGGAAAGGATTGAGATTAGGAGTAGTGGTCAAGGAAGAAGCTTGGTCTGGAGGATTTGTACTCTTTTCCCCTACAGAAAATGTGTTCATGTATTACTTATATAATGAAATTTTCATGCAATCATTTAATTTTTAAAAAGGAAGAAAGAAAAGAAACAGACCCTGCTCGATACATTTTTATAATGAATTTAGGAGTGATCTTCTCAAGTCTGGCTCAGTTTGCCAGGAGGCTGAGAGCAGAGCAGCACGTATCTGCATTCCCTGCCAGCAGTGGGCTTTGCCACACAGATCTGGTTTCAGTCTTACAAGCCCAACTCCGTAACGCCGAAGACTCTTAAATTCATAGCCAGACAGTTCAAGGGAGAGGCTTGAAAAAAAAAAGAAAGTTGTCAGGGGACTTCTGGTAGTCCAAGAGATGTACCAGAAGGAACTCCAGTTCTTCTAACCCAGCGATTCAGCTCTCCAGCACAACACACTACAACACACACAGGCACATAGGCGCACACACGCACGTACCGATTAGGTGGCCCCTGCTCAATCGTGCTTCCTCCACACAAGGAAAAGCTAACTGTGCCTTTGACTTTTCCATTTGGGAACTGTGATTCCTTGCAATGAAAGGAAAAAATCTGAACATCCCATCAGACAAATGCTAAAACATTATTATTTACTTTCTGGGGTCTCCTAATCTTGTAGGACATTATTGTTGTTGTTATTATTATTATTATTAATGTTTATGTTTATGCTTTGCAGTGCTGAGAGTCAAACCCAGGGCCTCATGCAAGTTAGGCAAGTGCTCTACTACTGAGCTAACCCCTTGTACCAACAGTGACTTTTAAATACACACACACACACACACCTTCACCTCTTCAAAGCACTACTTAGAGAGTCCTTGGAAACATATAATTATAATATTAAGAACTGAATAGGCGAAACTATAGTGGTAGAAATCAGATCTGTGGCACTTCCTGTTGGGGTGGGCATTACCTGGAAATGGTCACAAGGAACACTTCTGGGGTGACAGATACATTTTACTGTCATATGCAATTGTTAAAACTGATTAAACAGCACCCTTGTGATCTGAACATTCCACTGTATGTAAAATGTACCTCAAGTGAAAAAAAAAAAAAAAAAAAAAAAAAAACCTGCTCAAACTCAGCCTCTCTCCCAGCGTCAGCCGAACTCCAAGCTGTCCTGTGGGACTTGGCAATCTCTCTGTGGTGCTATGTAAGGTGTGTGAGTAGCATGTGGCAGTTGCCATAAAAAGATAATGTGACCAACATGGACAGAGGGCACACAAGTTTAAGGACAGCACAGCAAGAACAATATGTATGCTACAGCAGGAGAAAAATAGAGGAGAGCAAGTTTTAATTCCCCTGCACTCAGTTACTGAATATGGTTGTTTTCACTAAGAGTTTTATGACTTCCCAGCACTCAAAGAAAAAAAAAAGAGATTGAGAACTGTTATTTCTTATTTTCCTTTTTTGTTTGTTTTAGAAAAAATGTATATGTTAGTCTAACTCTCCCAACCCCATTACATTTGCCCACGGAACCGATTCAATGCTGTTCAGCAAGCCCACGCCAATGTGACAGACACCACGCAGGGTGGAAATGATGCGGAAATAAAGGAGACCCAGGCCATCATCAATTTAGCTCTAAATAACCAAGTTCTGCCTATACATCTTACATACACCTAACGATGCCACTCCTTGAGTTGATGTGCCCCAAAATACTCTATTCCATGTCAAAAAGAGCACTTCCTGCCAATACCATTTTTGAAATGCCAGAATAAGAGCATGAATCACATGGAGACAGAAATCATCTTGTGATGTTCTCCAAGGATGAGATAAACCTCTGTGCACTTTGACTCAATAACTCTTGCAAGGTGAGTTGGCCCAAGCAGTGCCCTAACAAGAACGACAGTCATCAAAACTCAGGAAGAGGAGTCTAAAGAATTCTAAGAACCAGGGTGTATTTTAAGTAAACCATATATGTAAGCAAAACTTGAGCAACATTAAATCAAATTTTCCACATGTACACTATAAACAAAGAATAAAAATTTTTAAAAATATTTAATTCAAACCACAAACTTACTGCCCAATATTAACTAAATACATGCCTACCTGGAAAATCCTCATCAAAAGTCTCTTCAAATAAATGTGTCTTCCCCTGTTCTTTCTGTCACTAAGCTACAGAGTAATCAGAAGGCCCAGCCCCATCCCTGGTGTCAGAATGGTCTTGAACGTACGTACTATGCTGGTGATTTAAGTTCACAGTGTGACATGAAGGAACAAGGGGTGCTCAGAGGTACTTCCAGGTCCTCCATAGTCAAGCGGAAGACCCAGCATCCAACCCTGGGGTCTCGTCATGATTTAGTCAAGAAACTGGCCGATGATCACATTGTTCTGTACGTCAGTGCCAAGTTGGTCATCATCACCTGCCTCTTCCCCCACTTCTGGCTTCTCCTAAGGACCAACTTCCATTTTCCAGCAGCCCCAGGGCCACAGACTGAGTCCCAACTCACCTTACAATTTTCCCTTCAGCCTTCTAAATGATCTCAGAAGAGCCTTTCAAAATGTTAGAAACCGGGGGCTGGGGTTGTGACTCAGTGGTAGAGCGCTCGCCTAGCATGTGAAGCACTGGGTTCAATTCTCAGCACTGCATATAAATAAATAAAATAACGGTCCATCAACATCTAAATATACATATACATACGCACACATATACATATAATTTTTTTTTAAATGTTAGAACCAGTGCTGGGTGTGGTGGCGCATGCCTATAACACCAGCTACTCAAAAGGCTGATGCAGAAGGATCACAAGTTTGAGGCCAGCCGTGGCAATTTAGTGAGATCCTACCTAAATAAAGTTTTTAAAAAGGGCTGGGATGTAGCTCAGTGATAGAACACTATGCCTAGCATAGATGAGGCCCTGGGTTTGATCCCTAAGGTGTGCTGGTGCGTGCAGGTGTGCACATACACAGAAACTTATATACTGGAATTTATTATAAACACTTTTTTTTTAAAAAATTACATGATATTGATTCATACTATGCCAATGGAGGCATGGCCTCTATTCCATGCTATCTTTCAGCTTCAACAAGTCACTTAATAAATGACCCTGAAAACTGGAAGGGGCTTGGAGGTCTGCCTAACACCTGCCCTTCTCTTCCACAGCACCCAAATTGACAGCCCTCAGCCCTACTTGAATACTTCCAGCAACAGGAAACTCACTGCTCCATGGGGCAGACAGTCCCACTGATCTGCAACTAGAAAATCCCTTTACATGTTGAACCTGAAATCTGTTCTTCCCATCTTTACAGGTAGAGGGGACCCATCAAATACAGCATAATTCTGCAGAAAAGGAATCTGACTCTATAGAGGATAAGCAATTGTTCCTTCTGTGAGTCACATCCAATACCAGGAACAAAAACACTCATGTCCACTTATCCCTACGCCTGACAACCACGGCAGTGTTTTGAAGGTGCTATTGTGTTCCCAGCCCAGGAGTATTCTCTAGTCATTCCCAATTCTACATCATCCTAGTCTCCCTTCATGGATCATGTCTTGCTTGCTCATGTTCCTTTTAAATTGTGATTCCCCAGTGGTCCAAACTTAATGACCAGCCATGGTCAGGAAGATAATCCTCTGATTATGAACGCTGAGTATTTAAAAGCCTTCATCCACTCACGGCTCACATTAAACTCAATGACCTACCTCTCCTTAGTGGGCTGCACCAACCCTCAGGTGGGGAAACCAATCTTGTTTTGTGACTTCCTGTGCCCAACCCAGGTGTTGACACCCAGCAGGTGGATTCTCAACAGTCATCACTGAGCGCACCATCTTTCCATTCTATCAACAAAATATGCTTAAAGTAGCAGTATTTTTCCCACTGGCAATAACTAAAATGTGAACAAAAGAAGCTAGGCATGGTGTTGCACACCTACAATCCCAGCAACTTGGGAGAATGAGACAGGAGGATCACAAATTCAAGGCCAGTCTGGGCAATTTAGTGAGACCGTGTCTCAAATAAAATTGTTAAGAAACAACTGGGGAATGTAGCTCCATGGTAGAGCATCCCTGGGTCAATCCCTAGTACAGAAAAATATAAAATAAAATTTTAAAAAAATAAGTAACTAAAAGAAAGTCACTCACCTTGACCCTCCTAGAAGCAACCAATATCATATTTTGTTATTAGTATTATTAGTCTATTTCCTTCCAGTCATTTCCTACATGCATTTTTTAACATTAGAAATTATATTGTTGACATACATTAACTTTTAGCAGAAACATTCTTCCCTTTATTTTAAAACTATTCCTAAATATTATTTTTCATAACTTCATAACACTTGTTATAAAGACACACCCATCAGAATTCACCTGTTCATTATCTCCAGCCCACACCACTGGATGTTTTGTTTCTAATTTTTTCACTAGTTTTTTTTTAAATCTCTGAATAATCTCTATGCATAAAACATTATCTACATCTTGATAGGTCCCAGTTATATCACCAGAAATTATCTTATCAGAATGGATGAACATCTTTATATAGTAACAGTTCACAATTTTAAAATTAAATCACACTTTACATTTATTCCTTACTGAACTTCTTTTCTTTTCTTTTTTTCTTTTTTAATTTGGGCTCCTCCTCAAGATAATGACTTTGAACTTTGAGTTATCCATTAAATAAGTAGCCCACCCCCCATGTCTGTGCCACCAACAAATCTGATGAGCATGGACGGCTTCTGTATCTTTATCAACAACACTGGGAATATGCTGAACAGATCAAAGTCAAGAACAGAACCCAATGGCACTTTCAGACCTCCTTCCAGGCTGACTCAGGGCCAATAATTAACAATTTTTGCATATGACTGTCAAGTTAAATTAATAACACCATCCAGCCCGCCCCCATTTTACCACTTCTGATTTAATATGGACAATTGTGTCTCAGGAAACCGTTAAATACTTCACTAAAGCCAAAACATACCATAGCTGCTGCCTTGTTCTCCTGGTTTAATAGCCAGACCATCGTGTGAACAGGAGGTGGATTCAAGTTGATATGACTGAGTGGACTTCTGGTTAGTCTTGTATCCTACAGTCACACATCTTTAAGCAAAATGCACTCCAGTCTCAAGTTTATTTTTAATGTTATAAAAGCGACATTTTTAAGTAACTGACTGTTGTCCTACCTATAAAGAGCAAGATGACTACCAATCAGTCCCTCTTGCCCACAGCTCTCCTGGGGAGAGCTCTGACTCATGGGTGGTTATGGACTCCTCAGAGTAGAGCAGAGACCAATACCTAGGTCTTCAGGTGGTCCCCCAATACACCAAGTTTTCTGCGACCATTTGCATCAACACCCATGCCTAGGCCAGCTATTCTATGGTCATTTGAGTCGCTCAGGATTCTGGATGCCTGCCTCCTGAGGCCAGACGGGAGTGAGGGAGAGGAGAGAAATGGCCCCGCCCTTCTTCTGGTTCTTCCTTTAGCACTGGCTCACAGAATCAAAGCTTCTGAGAATCTAATGTCATAAGGCATTTGACAGCCATGACTCACATCTCACCAAGTTATTACCCCAACATCATCCTGAGACACATGCCAGGAGTCATCAACTAATCATGCCAGCCAGAAGTGGGAAACAGGGACGTCGAGAGACCTTGGCATCACTGGAGATCTGCCCTGTTACGCAGAGCACAGGTCACCATTTTAACGACTGTAATAATGAACGAATAATGTTCTAACGAACACCATTTTAATCACTGTAATAATACTTCCAAGTCCCCACTAGCATCTCCTCAGAAAGTGTTGCTGGCTTGCCTAAAACAAACCCACTGCACATGAATATCTCAGATTCCATGTCACACTCTTCCCAAAACACTCCATGGCCACCCAGAGCCCAGGAGACAGCTGGCTTGACATTGGAGGCTCTTGAAAATGGAGGTGACAAAGCCAAAAGCCAACAGGCTCAGCAGAGAATGTAAAGCAATTGAACCAAGGCCACAGAAAGCCATTGGGACCATGACAACTGGGGACCCAAGGCCTGTCCTGTCTCTTCTCCGTAAGGGATAGCCACCCCTCAGCTTAAGATGACTGCCAAGACTGACCCTTTAAAAGAGCCCCAAATCGTGAAGTTTTCTGCACTGTTTTAAGACTTCTGTGTTGTCCAAACTAGAACATAACTGTAGGCTTAACACATTCTGCAGGTTACCCCTTCACAAGCTCTATACTACCTATGACCCTAAACCACCTTTCCAAACTGATCTTTCCCTACTCTTGTACAAGAGCCCTCTGTTCTCACTCTCACACAAGCATGGCTTACCTGTTCCTAACCCCAAGCCCTGGCTCCCTCTGCATCATGTACCCATGAGACACTCCAATTGCTCATCCCAGACTTCCCTCCTGATTCCAAAGAAGTTCTCCAAGCCACACGGCACACATTACTCCCCACTTCTTTAAAGCCTAATGTGCTT
Organism: Sciurus vulgaris; assembly: GCF_902686455.1. Classification (NCBI taxonomy): domain Eukaryota; kingdom Metazoa; phylum Chordata; class Mammalia; order Rodentia; family Sciuridae; genus Sciurus; species Sciurus vulgaris. The sequence continues at coordinate 9,432,367 of NC_136465.1, read as the reverse complement.
ATTTTTCATTTTGGCATTTAATCTTCTTACCTTGCTCCTAATCTAAGGTATACACTATCTCTCCAACCAGACTGTGCACTTTCCATACCTCTCTTACACTTCCTTCTACCTTTGGCACTGGGAAGGGTAGCTCTGCACATGAGCAGCTTAATAAATACTTACTGAATGTGAAAAATTCTCTCTGGGCTCTTTAAACTGTGGGTTATGGTCCATTAGAGAGTGGTTAGATCAACTTAGTGGGAGACAATAGCATTTTTTAATAATAAAAAAATAGAATAGGCAGTAAAAATGTTAGAAATTACACCAAGCCAAAAAAAAAAAAAAAAAAAGGCAGTACTTCATGAACTAAGTTTTTTTTACATACATGATCATGTGTGCTATATCTTATTTCTTAGTGTAGATCATGGTTAAAACTGCAGAAAACACTGCTCTACAGTAAATAAGCCAGCTCAACTGCTGGCTCCATGCAATTATTTTTTGAATGCTCAGATATTTCCTTTAAAGAAAAAATATCTGTTTTGTGCCCCCGAAGGTTCCCCTTCTAGGTCCTCTTCCCCTGCCAGTTCACGCATCCTGCGTCTCACAGAAACAAGGAGGCTAAGTAACTGTAATTACATTCTCAGCTCATTCAGCAACCTTTTGCAATCATCCTTCAAATTCAGATGTTGCAAGTTGAGGCTTGGGGAATTTGTTCAGCAAATCACCCTAAGTCACCCTTGTAAGAAGAAAGCAGAATTCAGAGCTCAGGAAAAATGGCACTGGCTCCCCTCTGCTGCAGGTCACCAGAATCAGGGGAACTGGCAACTGAATCAAGTTGGGATGGACCCAGACCCTACAAAAGACAGTATCTGAAATATGTTCATTTTCTTTTGCTCTTGGAAGAGAGTTGGGAACTGGGAAGGATAAGTTGGGGGTAAGGAAACAGTCATGAGCAGTCTGGTTAGGTTCATAACCAACCAGCCCAAAAGTCTCATTATATGAGTAGGTCACTATCACCCTATGTGCATATGTGATTATATGACCTGTATAACTCTACATCATGTACAACCGGACAAATGAGAAGTTATACTCCATTTATGTGTGATATGTCAAAATGCATTCTACGGTCACGTACAACGAATTAGAATGAAAAAAAGGGGGGGGGCAATATGCAATATCCCTAGTCCCAAAGTTCTCCCCTCCCCTTTCAGATCATGTTGATGCTCCATCCTCCCCCAGCACAAATGGGACACTGGGACTAGCCCAACGAAGCAAAGTTCAACATGCTTCAAAGTCCAACAATTTACACCTTTAGCAAATCCCATTCTACTTCTCTCCAATTCCACTCTCATGATTACAAGACTAAATGACCCCATTTTCCTAGGAGCCCCAATTCCCCAAAGTTGCTTCTCCAACCTCAGGATCAATAGCAGGCAGTGTCATGTGAATGGCAATACAGGAGGGATAAGCAGAAGTCCCCCAAGTCAGAACCTGAGTCCAGCTCACACCCTTAGCCCTCTGGCAGGAAGACTCCCCACTTATTCTGAGTACCTTTCCTCTCCCTCTCCCTTGCTATACCCCATGGGTCCCCATCACTCTCATAGCCTCAGCTGCTGGTAGGACACCTCCATGGGGACATTGTAGCAAACCCAGGAAACTTCTCTACAGCCTGAGTGTTGATTACTTCTCTGCACAACACACATTTCTGATTTCTCGCGTTACCAACTACAGCAATTCTAAGGCCCTGGTGTATAATCAATTTCCACAAAGAATTAATTTCCATTCATCTCTTCCTTTTGCCCTGCCCCTGACAACAGATGATTTCAACAATAACGTTTCTAAAACTCACCCTCCTTTCCATTTCCAATTAAACCCAGTCCAAACCCTGGGCACTCCACAAGCACAACAGCCTACTAGCTGATCTGTCTCCTAACATTACTTTCAAAACCTTTCCAAGTGCTGTTTTGTAACATCATTCTCTGGCCCAAAAAAACTTTACTGTCTCCCCAGTATACACAGGGTAAAGTGCAATTCCCCAGTCTGGCTTTCTAGGACTTTCACAATCTCAACCATTGTTCCTCTCCATCTTTATCTCCTACTGTTCAGGAAACATTCCAAGGTAGCCAAGGCCATCTCCTTGTCTCTTAGGAAAGCCATGTTCAGTACCACTCTGTAACCCATCTCATCTTCCAAGAATATTGTGCTGGTAATTCCTGCCCATAGTTCCCTTCTCTGACCTCCAAAAGCACTATATCTACATCTCAAATTTGGACAGTCAACTGTGCCCAGCCTGGAAGTCTTATTTCACAGGCTCAAGTCTTTCTGGGTCTTCCAGGAGATTTTAAACCCTCGAGGGAATCATCCCACTATCCTTCCTCACTTCCACTGTCGTCCTTCTCTTGGCTCTGGGTCTTGCCAGTGACTTATTCTGCACATGCAAAACTTATTTCAAAACCAGTATACCAAGCCCAGTCCCCACCTCTAACCTTTCCTTTATCTGCTTATGCCCCCACAATTTGCACTAACTTAGGCAGTCATAGCCTTTCACTTTGAACTTGAGCTCTCGAATCACTTCCAGCTAGTGGATAGACTTCCTGAGGCCTTAGATTTCACGTGTGCCTCTTAACATCTGCCAGAGAACACAGCAGCTCCCCAGAAGGACCTGTGGAGTTGAAGGTAATTGCTATGTTTCCAGTTCCTCCAAACCATGAACTTCCATTTACACAACACCTTTAGGAGGGTGTTGGAAAGCCTTCAATACCTGTTGATCACTCACTTTGAAGCTGCCCAGTTACACCTTTCTGCAAAGGGGATGTAGAGAAAACAGGGACTGCCTGGTGGCCTGGCATCATGGGAAGGAACGCCTGGTGGAAGTCCTCCAAAGCCAGAGAGCTGCCTGAAAACAGGAGGCAGGGGCATATCTCTCGCCTGTCAGCTGGGCTTCTTGAGATTTCTAAGTCAACCCTAAAGCGAAGACACTAGCCTGAACTCCAAAGCAGGGAAGAAAATGCCGCCTTTGGAATTGTTTGCACACGACAAACTCCCTGTACAGGCCCCCACTAGGGCACCCCATATGCCTACAGTGCCACGGTCAACGAGAGACAGGGACATGGGGTGAGAACAGGCATGCTGAGAACGCCGGGACAGAAAGGGTGATGGCCAGAAACGTTTTGAGAGAGGGTGCGGGAGCAGCCGGCCGGTGGAGGGTGTGTCGTGCCGCCTGTCCCGCAGCCCAGCGCTCACACGCTCGTTCGCGGGAGTGGGCAGGAGCGCAAGGGGCGCCGGGTTGGCGGCCCAGCCGGAAAGGATCCGGGAGCGCGCAGGTTAACCGGTCAGTCTCCCTCCGAGAGGCGACTCCCGACCACCGCTCAAAGTTGGGAGGGGGATCCGAAGAGAGCGCCCGCGACCGCGAGATAAACAAGGCGACGCACCGGAGGGCGCGCGGCCACCCCTACCCGGCCACCCGGCCAGCGCCGGCACTGTCGCAGCGCCCCCGCGCCCCGCCCGCCGCTGCCCCGGCTGCGCGGGCCTCCGGGCCCCCGGCCGCGGTCCAGGCCCCGCGGGCGTGCAGAGCGTGGGAAGTTCCCGGCCGCCCCCGTCCCCAGGCTGCAGCGCCGCGAGGTCCCCGCGCCGCTCACCTCGGCCCGCCACGAGCAGCAGCGCGGGCCGGGCAGCTCCCGCTCGGACGGCTTCGCTCCGGGCTGCAGCCGCCGCGGCCCTGCCCGCCCACCGGCGCGGCCCGCAGCCCAGCTCCGCTCCGCTCCGGCCGCCCTCCCGCCGAGGCTCAGTTCGCGCCCACCTGGCCGGCCTGCCCTCCCTCTCCGGGACACTGCGCTCACGTACGCGGCCGCGGCCACAACCCGGCCCGGATTCCCCGCCCGGGAAGGGAGCGCAGGAGCAGCCAGACTGCGAGCGGACGAGCGAGACTCGGGGACAGACACACCCCCCCGCGCCGCCCAACCCGCGCGCCCCCAGCCCCAGGCGCCGCGCGCGCACGGGCCTGCGCGCCCCTCCTCGGCCACGCGCACTCGCCCCCCACAGCCCCCGCACGCCGGGGATACACACCCCCAGTCGCCTGTAGACAGTCGGCGCTCAATAAGTGCCTGAGCAACTCCTCAGCACATGCGCACTTGAACCTGACCGAGTTGTGACCCACCCCACCCCCGCCCCCAAATCGGAACCGGCAGCTGCAGCCCCGAACCAAACTTGAGTGTATGGCCTTTTTTTTTTTTTTTTTTTTTTTTTTTTCCACTGAACCGCAAACCCAGCCAAAGTTTCTCGCTGTTGTTTTTCCAGGCCTGGCTCTGGGACAAGCTTCTCCGAGAGAGACCGAGCTCGCCCCAGGGCGGGAAAGGAAGCCAGAAAGCTCTGGGCGCCGCGGACCAGAGCTTGGCGGGGGCCACAGGGACCCAGGCCGCGCAGGCCGGGCGCCCAGAGCGGGTGCGGCAGCGCCAGAGGGAGCGAGTGCTAAAAACCAACCTTTCCATTTTCCTTTTGGCTGTTTTCTTCCCCGCTTTATGACATTTTACTCGTTTGCAGTTGTAAAGTGAGGCGTTATTTACCGTTTCTGGAAATAAATGGGAGAAAGTTAACTATTAGCCTCCAACCCTTATGTAAACAATACTGGTTTCTTTTGGCACCGTTAGGCTCTGGCTTTTGGATAATTTGTAACAAGGAGAATTGAAGTTGTTCCATTGTGTTGCTCAATGTTTTTCCTAGATAAGACTAGAGCCACAACGGTAGTAAGAGGGCCCGGTGTCTATATGCGAGGACATATATATTTATATCCAAACAAATTTAATGAATTGAAGAGCAATAATTCCCTCCCCTAAAATAAGTTATAAAATATTCTCCGACATAATTTTTTGAATGTGCAGTCCACCTACAACTGGAGGCCTGCCGTTTTTTTCTTACAGAAACAGTGGGAGTGTGCAGAAAGAGCTGAAGTCTTTGGAGACAGATAAGCCCGCCTTGCAGTCCTGATTTAACTGCTGACCCAGCTCTGTGATCTTCAGCAGGTTCTTCAACTCTGAACATCAGCTTCTTTATCTGTAAGATGAAATAAAATAATAGATAAGAGTGCCTAACTCATAGCAAGTAAGTAGAAAGTATTTTCCTTCCCTGGCCTCCCACCATTTTAAAAATAAGTAACTAGGACCAAAAGTCCCGTAGGATGCTCATTCTCAACTGCTGGTGATTTTGCCCCCAGGGGACGCTCATCTCTGTCTGCAGACATTTTTGATTGTCTTAACTGGGGGGAGGGGTTCCTACAGTATCTAGGTTGGCAGAGACCAACCATGCTGCTAAACATCCTGCAAGGCACAAGACAGCCTCTACAACAACAACAACAACAACAAAAATGACCCAGTCTAAAATGTCAATAGTGCCAGTGTTAAAGAAGTTTTGCTGTAGGATGATCCTGTTAGGAAGTAATTCATCAAAGACTGGTTCCACCTTTTTACCTTTCAGCCCCAAGAGAAGAGTTCTGTCTTGCATTAAGAGGAACAAAGCATTGTGGGGATCCCAGCAATTATTTTTATACACAAAGCCTTCCCTTAACATGAAAATGTAAATTGAAATTTTATCTTTTCATTATTAAAGGAATACAGTCCATACATCGTTCCGTGCTTCCATTTGTCCGCAGACGCTTCTGTATTATCTCTTCTCTGCTTCATTCCTCCTTTACCCTAATGTTGACAATATAGTCCCTGCCCCAAGGAACATACAGCCTCCTTTAGTGGTGGATTAATGCAGATGCAACAATTAAGGAACAATACAAGATAACATATAATTAAGCTTTAATTGCAGCACCTGACTAAGGTGGCTTAGAAAAAGGAAATAAGTGCAGGCAGCAAAGCCAGGCTTGCCTGTAGGGCTGAGGTGTTCAGGAAATGTTTGTTGCATAAAATGAAGTAGGGAGAGTTTCTTCCAAGAAGTAGGACTTCAGCTGGTATATAAACTCCTTTACAGGATTTAAACTGCTAGGTTTTATACATGGATATTGGTGTTTAGCACTGAATTTATTTTTCTGAAAACATCTACTTCTTTTAACCAAACGTCTGTTTCCTAAAATAATTGAACTTTAATGAAACCAAAATGCTCATTCACTTGACAGATACCCAAGTGCCTGGGTATTTGTATGCAAAATGAGTCCAAGTGCTCTAAATTTGAACAGAACCCATAGTTTGTTCTTTGTGAGATGTTATCTTGGCCATCTGAAGGCATATGCTCTCTCGCATCTGCTGGATGCAGATCCCTTTTCCTGCAGGTAGGTACTTGCACAGTATGCATTCCAGAGTTCTGCACATTAACACGGACACAGAAAAAAACATCCCATCGCAAACATCCAGTCCCAAAACACACACACCCACCACTCAGCACCTTCATGTGGAATCTGGGCCCCGTCCTGAATACACACCACACAGCACATGTTACACAAAATAAGATGTACTTAGAAAAACGTGATTCGTTGGTTTCCACTCCTGTTCCCCTTTCCTTCCCCCATGACTAGAGCTTGCCCTTCCTGGGGGCTGTCCCATATTAAAGCTGCCCTTCAGCTTCTTTCTCCCACACACTGACCCCCTATTAAAAGGTTGGCATATTGCACCTCATTTACATCAAAGTAATTAACTCTGGAGAATTTCTCCCATTAGCTGAGGTTGAGCACAGCAGACTCAGGCCCTGCCTCACATTATGTAGACACATTTATAGGTCATATTTTAGGACACTGTGGTCTGAGGCTACGATTCTGCCACCCTGCCCCTCCTGATGCGATGGCTTCCAGACTTGCCTCCCTCTACCCACTCTGACCCAAGCCTCTATGCTTCATACTCTTCAAAAGCTTCCCCTAGCTTTTATTATCGAGTCCCAGTGTTGCCCCTTAGGGTCCCGACCTGCCTTTCTCTGCCTCTGTGTACCTCCTTCATTTTGCTCCACGGACATGCTCAGCTGACCTTTTCTCCTTCATTTGGACAGATTTTCTTTGTTTGTCACATGCTGCTTGCTCTGACTAGAACACTCTGCCCACCCTCTCACTCTTTACCTGTTCTCCCCTCGTCCTCCAGCGGAAGGACAGCATGTTCTCTGAGAAGCTTTCTCTGCCTCTAAGACAGGATGCAGTCCCTCTCCCTCCTTTCCAAAAGCACCCCATATGTACCCCGACTCATTGTACTGAAATCTTCAACCTCTTGTCCTAATCCCCCAGAAAACTAAGCATTTTGTCATGACAGGGAATATCTTGTTCTCCTTTCATATCCAGTACCTGGCCCAGTCCTGGCATGCAGTAGGCACCTGGTAAACATCTGTTAATGAGCGAATTGCCGGTTGGAGGTAGGAGACACAGTAGAGGTATTCCATGGTCCAGGCAATCCCTGAAGCAAAATATACCTTGAATATTCCATAATCCAGGGCTTCTGAAGACCTCCCAGTCAATTCTTTTGAGCAGGATGAAGTTGACAAAGTGAACTGAGTCTTAGGACTCCAGCAGAGCCTCAGTTCATACCTCACCCGATTTCCTGAACTCCAGACTCTTACCACCAATTAACTACTCGGCACCTTCGTGATAATGTCTAATCAGACCTCAAATGTACCATGTCCGAAGCCAAACAACTGATGTGCCTCCCATCTCAGTAAACGGCAATTCCATTCTTCTGGTTGCCCAGAAAACAAGCAAACAGGAACTTGAAATAATCTTGTCTTTTTAAAAAATTTTTTCCCTTTCTTTCTCATGCTCTGCAATCTATCAGAAATTCGTTGGTTCTGCCTGTGAAATATCAGAGTCTGACTAATGCCCCACCGTCCCAGCACGACTTCCCTAATTCAGACACCTTTCTCCCACCTGCACCTCCACCATCAGCTGCTGTTTCCCTGCTGCCTCCGGTGCCTCCCTAAAGTCTGTTCAAGAACCCAGAGGTCACAGTGGTCCTTTTAAAGCCTGTCAGAGCTCAAAACCTCCAATGGCTTCCCACCCACTCACTACAAGACCCTATGTGATCTTGGCCCCAAGCAGCTCTCTGGCTGCACTGCCCATCACTCCTTTCTGGACCACTGCAGCTCCAGCCACATTGGCCCCTTGCTGTTCTCAGACCCATTCCCAACTCCAGGGCTTTTCCTTTGGGCTAGAGTGATCTTCCTCCAGATATCCATGAGACTTGCTCCAGCATTGGATTCAGGCTCCTGCTCAAATGTACCCTTTAGAGAGAGACATGCCCCTCCAACATGTCTGAAATAGTATCCCCCAACCATCCCTTTAACCTGTTTGAATTCTCTTCTTTGCATTCACTGCCACCTGACAATCTGTCTCCATCCACTTGGGTGTAAATTCGATAAGAACAGGGTCTTCATTTTTGCTTATTCTATATTCTCAGCTTCTGTAACAGTGTCTAGCAAGTAGTAGAAAATGAATAAACAATCATGAATCAAGGGTCTGGTGAGATGATCTATCGACTACATTAGTCCCCACTGCTCTCTCCAAATTCAGGTCTCCTAAACTAGGAGATCAGGACATCAGCTCCCCAACTGTTGGCTACGCTGCTTCTCATTCATGTGGACCAAAGGCCACTGTGATCACAGTGATCTAAACACAACTTTCTTGCTGTCATCTCAAGCCAGGCTGTAAACTTCAAATGAAAAGAACAATACAGCTCATTTTGTATTCATAACTGTATTTTGGACTTTTCTTCTGCTTGAGAAAAATCACCCCATATCTCAGTGGACAAAAACAGGCCCGGCACTACTGGAAGCATTTTCACTTTGGATTCACAAGACTCAGGAATTCTAAAGAGAAAGTGCTTTGCAAGTGTGCCTGGGGCCAACAGCCTCTTCGCTGTGATCTACTCAAGCTGTAAGGCTTTTCTGGACAGGAGGGCTTTGCATTCCATTGAAGAGAAAGGATTGATAGGTTGCAAGGAGGTTGTTCAAAGCTTAAGAGTATCCCTAAAGTGCCCTGCTTAGATCCACAGAGTGACACTTTCACACAACAAACTCCCACACATGTGGACAACCGCAGATAACACCCCAGTGCATGAACTCCCAGATCTGTGCCTCCCTCCTCCTAACGCTGACACTGAATTTGAGCAGCAAGAGTCCATATTCAAAAAAAGAGGGGAAAAAAAAAAAGCTGGTTTTAGGAACACAGAACATAAGGCCTAATGACTCTGGGTATGAAAGAATGCGTAAGCCTGGGCAGGCTCTATGTGCACATCTGGTTTTTTCCTTTTATGCTTCTGCGATTTCTATGACACAGGAAATCCATGTTGGAACAACCCTGTCTGCTTTCTAGTGAGTGCATAAAAAATGGGGATTGAGATTATGTTTATCTCACTGTTGGAGGCAGGACAAGATCCAGAACTGTGCCATTTTAAGGGTGGATCAACTGTTTCATTCTACATTGTACCTCTGGGGAGGCGCTAGTAACCGAGCCTGGTGGAGAGGCAGTCCAGGGGAAAGAGCTTGAACAGGCCTAGGACTCTGGACATGGCTCTCACTGCAAGCAGCCCAGATACAGGAAAATACAATGTGAGGAAAATACCAATTCAACTCCACAGACACTATTTGAGGGCTCCCAATGTTGCTAGTGGCCATTCTCTACAAGGCTTCCACATTATAACCCCTGTAGGTAAAATCTGCTCATAGAAGGTTCTTAACATGGGCTGAGCCCACCAGCTTTTCCCACCCAGAAGGGAAATAACCCAGATCTATTTAAGAGATAACAACATAAAACAAGGTGGCTGCTATCATGTGGATGTGGTCTGTTCCCCAGTGTGGCAATGTTCAGAGGTGGCAGAATCTTATTTAAGAGGTGGGACCTAATGGAAGGTGGTGCCCACTGGGGCATCACCCTCAGAAGGCATTAATGCTGGTCTCATGGTGAGTTAATCTTCACAAGAGCGAGTTATTACAGAAGAGCAAGCCTGGCCCCTGGATCCTTCTTGACTCCTGATCTCACCATGTGCTGTTTTCCCTATGTGCTTCTGTCATTGTGATGCCCCCTCCATGCCCCCACCATGAGCCCCTCCACAGGCTGAACCAGTGAGACCAACTGATCTTGGACTTTCAGCTTCCAGAACTATGAGTAAATAAGTATTTTTCCCTTAGTAAGTACCCAACCTCTCGAATTTTGTTATAGTAACTAAAAATGGACTAAAATAGTGATAGAAAACAGAGAATCTTAAGAGAGAACAAGATCATACTCCAAGAGAAAGCCTACAGGTGTTGGATGCCCTAGAGAACAAATGATATAGAAAAAATGTTGGAACTCCCAAAAGAGAAAGAGAGGCGAGAGGGAACAAAGGCACGAAAGCCAGTAAGAAGTTAAGAAATTGGGCTAGGGGTGTAGTGCAATGATAGAGTGTTTGACTAGCATGTGCAAGGCCCTGGGTTCAAGCCCCAGTACCACACACACACAGATACACAAAGGAAGAAATAAGATTGGCAGAACAACATACACTGTGAATGCTTGCACACAGTAGTAATTTTTTTCTTTCCTTTTCTTTGTTTTTTTTTTTTTTTTTGTTGTTGTTGTTGTTGATTTTTTTTTTTTTCCGGTACTGGAGATTAAACCCAGGGAGGGACCCTCTGCCACTAAGCTACATCTCCAACTCCTCTTTAAATTTTATTTTGAGACAGACTCTCGATAAATTTCCAAGGCTGGCCTCAAACTTGAAATCCTCCTGCCTCGGCACCCCCAAGTCACTGGGACAACAGAACACACACCATAGTTATTTTTCTGAAGTGTTTATTGTCATGTGACTTGGCTCTTCAAGCTCTTATTTCTACCCCTCTTCCTTGAGAGAATCACCACCAGTCCTCCACGGAAGGGGCTGGCAGCCTCTTCCTGGGGGCTCACAGGGCTTCGTTTTGCCCAGCTGTTGAGCTGCAGCATCCCTCACACTGCGCCATTGTGTCCACTGGCACCACACGCGGTTCGATTCTTCCTTGTTCTTCTGCAGGCTCAAACTGCTGCTCAAAGCAAGTGCTGCTGCCATGGTCCGAACTGCCCAGAGGTCCAGAGTCGCCCAGATTCTGAAGCAATGATCATGCAGGCGTAATGCAAAGGATGATTCCACGCAAACCACGGAAGGGCAGAACCAAGGAGCACTGGAAATAATGACTGCCACCTGCTAACTACCCATTGTCCTGGGTTTAGCACCAATCAACTCAATAGATTTTTTTGGATTTTTTTGTTTGTTTCTTTTTGTTTTTGTTTTGTTTTGTTTTGCTGGTACTAGGGATTGAACCTGGGGGCACTTTACCACTGAGCTACATCCCAAATCTTGTTTGTTTATTGAGTCAAGGTCTCACTAAGTTGCTGAAGTTGACCTTGAACTTGTGATCCTCCTGTCTCGGCCTCCCAAGTTCCTGGAATTACAGTAGTGTGCTACTGCACCTGATTCGAATTTAATTTTCCCAAAGACCTGCATAAATTCATTTAGGTGAGGAAAAACGGCTTGCTTTTGGTTTTTGGAAAGAGTCAATCAAATACTTGCCTAGAAAATCGAGTCTTAACTTGATAAGATATCTAGTCACCACAGATTCTCCTAATTCATCTGCCATAGGCCATATCCTGCTTCAGTAATCCACATAACATTGAAATAGAAGTCCTGTGACTTATTAAAATCTTATTCAATTACCCTTTGGCATGATCCACCTGGGAGTACTCTGTTTTTCCAATGCTTGCCTTAAACATGACCAATCCCACAATCTTCTCACTTAGAAGCTGTTGATTTACCAAATCCCAACCTTCTCTCTCTCTCTCTCTCTTAATGTAACTGACCATGTCCCAAACCACCCCTCCCAAATCAAAAGCCTTCAGTGTTTGCTGAGAGCAAGAGAAATGGCTAACAACTAGGCATTCTGTCATTTAGCACTCCAAGTGGGAAGTGAAGATCTCAATCCACTCCCAGACCCTTCTAGGCTGTTATTCCTCTGATATATCCAGTTTTCCACCAAATTCATCATTCCCAAAAGAGAATCCTTGCAACTCACCAACCAACTCATTTTAAGACAAACACTAAGAGCCAAATGGCTGGGAAATTGTTACCACCATGTACTGTAGCATCCATTAGCTCATTCCCAATAAGCAAACCCACCATGGAATAAGGAAGTTCTTCTGGTCACTCTGATTTCCCATATGTGCTGGGAAAAGATGTGGGAGGAAAGATACTGTAGCACCTCCAGTTAGCTAGAAGGGTTATAAGACGTTGCCAGGAGACCTGTGAATCTGGGTGACATTACTAGGAGAAAAATAAATCTAATTCAAAAAGGTCTTAAAAATAATGTCAGTCTTTGCCTCTTCTCCTTTCCCACCATGGTGGTGTACGTACTGAACTCCATTCTTTGTTTTCTTTTCACAAGACTTTCAGAATCAAATGATTCCTGGCCAAGAGACAAAAGCAAAATTGTCCCATTTCCCAATGGACTCAGATGCAAACTGGTAATAAATCACATATAACTTGAATAGGAGACACTGGAGAAGAACCAAGCTGAGTCTCTGAGGAACTGCATGTGAAACAGCACACAGATTTATGCTGTCTCAGAGTCATCACATCACATCAAGCTGAAAAGGTCACCAATACCTGGAGAGATGGCATGCTCATTGGGAATCTGATTTTTTTCCTATGATCTACACTAGTGAGTTGGCTCAGAAATAAATACGTGAAACCTTTGGGGGGAAAAAAGATGTCTCTATTGACATTCTTATGGGAGAAAGCCAAGGAGGAATTTCATTGCACAACACACAACAAAGCTTCCAAAAATCCTCTTTCTAAATTCCTCTTTCCAAAATCGACTCCCACATCTGCTGTTGCTCTCACTTCTCCTCCTCCTCTCTTCTACTGTCCTTAAAAGTGTTCTCCTTGCTTTATTACTACTTCTTGCTTCTCCCCTTTCTCAAGTAGAGAAATACAGACTGCTCCTGATTTCCATAGATCAACTTTGTCAAGGACCTAGCCACTGACCAAGCCAGGAAAGAATCCTCCCCCTGGAAGTCAGGGAGTGAATAGGGGTTAGTATTGTATACATTTTAATTTACACAATTGTTCCTCCCTCCTTTTTTTTTTTTTTTTTTGTTGTTGTTGTTGTTGTTGTTTTCGTTTGTTTTCTTCTCATGCAGACATTATCAGACCAGTCTCAGTTTTTCCAGTGTTTCCAAGAAGTACATACAGGTCCACTATAATTTTCTCCCCAGACCCTCAGAATGCCTATAAGCTGACAAAGAATGTGAAAAGACCATCTATTCCTCCTTTCTGTGGACCACTGACCACCTTTGGCTTGGTAACCTACCCAGCTGTCCATCACTGGAATTCTTCAGGAGAAACAATCACCCATCAGGGATTCCCTCTAAGATTTCACAATTGCCAATGTCCCCTGCTCCCTCCAATTCAGCAATATCTACTTGCTTCTTTAAAACTGACCCACTTACTTCCCATCCTTCAGCCATAACCAACTGATAGAATAGTTTGAGTCTGTTTCCTGCTTCTCTCTTTATTTCAACATCTTTTTTTGCTTATGTTACTAAATACCTAGTAATCTTATCTCAAAAATCTCAGCCTTATTCTCTTCCTGGTTCAGACCATCATAGTATTCCAAGGTTAGACATTATCTAAACTCTAACTTGGGCTTGTTGAGTTGTGTGCTGTTCATAACAGCAACACTACTGAAGAATTAGATCTGCCTCTGTCTAACCCATATCCACGGGACTCACGCTTGGTATGACTCATTATGGGAAGTGGAACACTTAAGAAGTGATAGTTGTGGCCAGCACCCAACTTCCATTATTCTCTGAGGGATAAATAAACACGGTGCCAAACTTATTAGTCAGGCTTCTTTTCAGAGACAAGTGACAGGAACTCAATTTATGCTAACTTAAGCAAAAAAAAAAAAAAAAAAAAAAAAAAGAACTTGCTGGTTTAACTGGGAAATCCAGGAATACAACTGGCCACAGATACAGCAAGACCCCCAAGTTTAAACAAAGTCATGAGGGTTTACTCTCTAAAACTCTCATTTTTGTTTGTTCCTTCTTAGTAGTCCCATTTTTTGTACTTCAAAAGAACCTCCCTCACCACAAAAAAAAAATGCTTTTTTCATATATTCAGGAAGATGGTTGTTGGCAGCTCCCAACTATGACATCTAATCTGAACAGCAACAAAATGTTGACATGATAGTTACTAATACAATATCAAATTAGGTATACAATCTCTCCAAGTTCTGTATTTCCCAGAAAATGAAAAACTGACTTGGTTGAAGAAGGCACTGCACAGCGCCTGCTGGCCTCTAACTTATGGAGTACTTTACGAAAAACTCACGCACCGGATAAATTAGAAAACGAAGCTCAAGAGGTTGGACTTCCTAGAACATAGACTAAAATGAACTTGTGTAACTGCAGCCACAGGCAGGCATGCAGACTATATGACGATAATGCAACTGAATCATTTCCTGGATTAAGAAAAGTGGCAGAGACCCACTCAGGAACGACACGAATCAAGCGTCCACCTCGTAAGGCGGTGATCCCTGCGAACACGTATCCACAGCCCGCCCTCGGATCCCTGAGAACAAGTATCCTTCCCACTCTAGGATCAAGGAATTTCAGGGCCTAAAGGATGGCCTGCGTGCACACTTCACCAACAGTGTGTGTGTGTGTGTGTGTGTGTGTTTTAGGAGAGGGGGAGGCCGGAAAGGCAGGGAGCACCAGCAGGCTAGGAATTCATTCTTTAATTAAGGGGAAGAAGAAAACCAGTAACAACTAACTGTGCACGGCCTCTTCCGCGGCAGGCCCCTGGCAGGCACGCCGCGCCCGGGACTTTAGCCGCTGCCCCCGGCGCCCCGCCCCGCTTCCTGCCCCGGCCGCTTGCCGCTCCAGCCCGCGTCTTCGCGCTCTCCCTCCCGCCGCTCGGTTAAAGCTCCCCCGCCAGGAGTAAACAAGCAGCCCCAACCTGCAGCCAGTAGGACCGGCCCCTTCGCCCTATTTCCTGCGCCAACCCTAGCAACAGGCCCCGCCCCGCGCGACAGGCCCCGCCCCGCGCCGCACGCCTGCCCCTCGCCGCGTCCCGGGGCTGGGTCCCCAGCCCGCCCCGAACCTCCCCACTGGGACCCCGCGGCCCGGCCCCGCCCGCGCGCCCTAGCCGCGCCGGGGGAGGGTGCGTGGCGCGCACGTGACCCGCGCGGGGCGGGGCCGGCGCCGGGCGGGGGCGGGCCTGCTGCCAGCCGCCGGGTCGCGGGGCCCGCTGGCCGCCCCGCCCTCGCCCGGCCCGCGCGGGGCCTGGCGCTGCCGCCCCCCGCGAGCCGCACGCCGGGCCTCCCGCCCCGCGCCGCCGTGGCCGCTTCTCCAGGCGCCGCCGGCCGCCTCCCCTCCGCAGCCCCACCCGGCACGGCCCCCTGCTTAAGTTTCCTGCCTGTGCCCACGGAGCGCGACATCTTCTCCAGCCCCCCGAACGCACGTAGTCCTGCTGCGTAAACACGCCGCCCCCACGCAGACCCGCTCGTGCGCTCTCCCGCGCCTCGCCCTGGCCCCAGTGCGGCTCCCCGTTAAAGGTGGGAAACTTGAGGCTGGGAACAGTGGAAGGAGTTCTGCCGTCAGAACCGAGACCAGAATTCCGACCTGTTGCCAGGGGCTTCTCTCTACCCTGGCCCCTTCGCGCACTTGAGGGTCAGCTGATTGGCTATCCCCAAACCAGTAGCTCCGGCCCTGGTCATCCAATGAGCACGTTCCCGGTCCCCCAGCCCACTCAACAGATGCCTCTACCTGTTACCTTCCTTCTGACTGTGGGTAGCTCCAGGAAGTAGGTCACTCTGGCAGAGAAGAAAGCTGGGGGACCTTCAGGGCAGCTACAGCGAGAGGCAGTAGTTCGTGTGGCTGTGGAGCCAGACTGCCGGAATTCCACCCCGGCTCCTCCACCTACTTGTTATCTTGGGCAAGTCATTTGACTTTTCGCCGCTGGATTCCAGGGATGACTTGTAAAGCAGGAGAGATGATAGTGACCACAGAGATGAGCGATTACATGCGTGTGTGCAGGTAAAGCGTTCAGAACGGCACTTGGCATCTAATAGAGCGATCAGAGAAGTCACCCAGCGCCAGTCACTGCTGTGTTCTGGGGTTCTTACCGCCCTCCCAGTTCCTCTCAGCACGTATGCATCCAGGCAAGGCTGTAGGGGCAGAGGACAGGGTGGCCACACTGCGGCTTTCCCAGGTTGGGAGTCGCCTGGCCGACTTCTACACCAAGGGAACATGACATGTGGCATTGCCTAGCTCTGGTGATAAGAACAGAGGTGTGCATAGTGGGATACTGAAATAGGGGAAAGATAGGTTCAGAGAATGAAGCTGGTCTTGGGACCACTCAGAGGAGCGGGCAAAGTACTAGACAGAATATCAAATAGATGCTGCTCTCACTTCCTTTGACCCCAATCCCTCACTCAACAAATTCCACAAGTGAGCATGTGCTCTTGGTCCTCCCTGGTATGCCCTCTGAGAGCAGGCAGTGTTTTGTTTGCCTTTATTCATCCTTTAGCATCTGGCTGAATGCTTTGGGTGTAAGTGGTCACCTTATACACCACCCCACTGTGCCCTGTGGAAAGTGTCCTCACGTAAGAAAAGGGAATTTTAGTTTCCCTATCCAACTGTCTCGCCTCAGAGTTAAAGGAAGTGAGGAAAGACTTTTGTTAGAGTTATACAGCAGGTCAGAAGACATGTCTTCGCCCTCAGCCAGATGTTATTTCCTTGACACACACTAAGCTTATAAGACAGTTGGGAGGAAAAACCAACTCCCTGAACCTTACAGGATGAAATAAGACGTCATATGGTCAAGACCCAAATATATGGTACAAATGATAGGTTTGGTAGGAGCTGAGAGAACCCAATTCCCCAGGGACTGAGATCAGCCAGCAGACATGCTCACTGCAAGAGGGGATCAACAAGGCCCTGACGGACCAGCAGGATTTGGAGTTGAGAGAGAGTTTTAGAAGGGGAAGTGGCTTACTGCGGTGAATATTTTAGGGTGAATGAGGAAACCAGTCAGGTTAGAAGAAAGGTTCATGTTGGACCATAGACAAAATACTGGAGGGTTAGGTAAAGGCCAGACTTGGGAAAATTTCAAATGCCAGGATAAAGAGTTTTGACCTCAATGGGTAATGGAGAACCCCTGAAAATAGACACAGAGTGAGGTGCTGAACCAAGACAAGAAACCAGGCAAAGATCTGCCAGCTTGGTCTGATTTGCATCTTTTGTAGACAGTTGCTGGCTGTATATGTACATCTACTGAATTACCCCCACACAGAGGAAACTACCGACTAGCTCGTCTCTATTTATTTCATCTCCGAATACACGTGATATTTGTGTGGGAGCAGAGGAAGAAGATTAACACAGTGCATATCCCTGTCATAGACCAGGCACTTGCTCCAGTGGTACCTCATTTAAGCCTTCCAGTCTGGTGAGGGTATTATTGCCTAGCAACTCCCAGAAAGCTTGGCTCCTTCTACCTTCCTATCAATTTTTATCAATAATGATCTTCCTTCTTGCTGTCAGATCAGGGGAAGGTTGAAAACTGAGCTTACGGCTCCCAGTACCCCCCTAAAAAAAGAAAAAAAAATGAAGCTCAAAAATTTATTCATTTTATGTCTCTAATAGTTGAACATTGGCATTACATGCTATCAAGGGGTTGCTATGGGGCAATGTGGGAATAGTGGTTAAAAAGTCTTCACTTGAGGAAGGCTAGGTCCTCCTTCACATTTTATCACTGACGATTCATTCCCTCTCCCCTTGCTTGGCTTTTTCCATCAAGGATACCAATGTCAACAGCAGTACATGGGAACACTCTTCCAAGTCCCTCAGTTTGCTCTTAAGAGTTAGGCCTTAATGGCTACACATACATGAAAGAAATGGTAAGTAACGTTCCCAGGTCACAGAGCTAGCAGGTGGCACAGCCAGAATTCGAACTCAGCTTTGACACCAATGAACTCTCCCATTGAGTCTCACACCTTCCAATGAGAAGATCCAGGAAGCGAGTTCCAGACTCCCAAGTGTGGGGATGACCCGTAGGTGTACACTTCTAGGGGTGCTTTTTTATCCCTGGAGTTCTAGTATTACCTTAGAAAAAGGAAATCTCCATTTTGTGTCTTTGAAGTCAGACAAAACTGGGTTTTCTAGTTACTAGCAGGTTACAGAGGCTAATGAAGCTAATGAACCTTAAGCCTCAAGACCCCTCACTTGCACAGACCCCTTGCAGGCCCACTACCCAATTTCAAACATCTAAATGTATTACTGTCCGTATAGTGAGCTCCAACAACAGCATGAGCTTTAGGCCTCCTAACATCTAGGTCTGCCCCAAGTAGATGAACTCAGTCAAGTTACTTTCTGAGACTTTGTTTTCTCATCTGAATAAAATCATCTTGGACACTAGTCTAGGAGCTGAACATCCAGTTGGTGCATAGTGTTTGAGATGCCAAAGTAACTTGAAGAACTGGATCTCATGAGCCTTAGGCCTAAGGCAAAGGTTAACACATCCCTGAAGTTTAAAGTAAAAAAAATTCCTAAGCAATCTGTTTATTTTAGTAGAGCCATTCAAACAAATGAGGTACTTATACTCTATCAGTTTAGTGATTCTTTACAAAAATAATATTTGTAAATGTAAATTGAAGAAAAGTTTACACACACATATACACACTTTTTTCTTTTTTTCTTTTTTTGGTCTGTAGGTGATACTTGGGATTGAACTTTACCACTGATCTACAGTCCCAACCCTTTTTATTTTTTAATTTGGGACAGGGTCTCACCAAGTTGCCAAAGCTAGCCTAGAACTTGCCAAGGCTGGCTTGGAACTTGCAATCCTCCAGCCTCTAGCTGAGATTATAGGCCTGTACCACCATGCTGGCAAAACTAATATTTTTACTTCATTCTTCAATAACAGCTATCACTTTCTAATGGGACATGTGCATCTGTTGAGAACTGCACAATTGCCCAATCCTTAGAATCACATTGCACACGACCACCTTCATTTCCTATTCCCATCCAGTTTTACACAGTGCTTGCTTTTTAGCACAGCATACACCAAAAACCAACTCTGTAAAGACATGATGTCATCAAAAGGAATGTAATACAATCTACTGTTGAAACTGAGTTTCCTTTAACTAATAGTTCATGCAGTGTGTGACAGATGTCAGTTATTGCTGTGCTTCCCTTGAAAATCAAAAAATCCTGAGACACCCCTGTGAATTTGCTGTACCACCCTAGGGTACCAGGGCATACATTTGGTAAAGACAGACTCAAGGAACTGTTAGAAGCTATTGCAGAAGCAACCAGAGGGTGGCAGAGTTCTCTCCAGCAGAGAAGAAGCGGGGGAGCCAACCGTACTGTCCTCTTGGCCAGAGCCAGTCAGGGTGTCCTTGCTCAATGGTACATAGGAAATCTTCCTGAAGTCTCTCTTCCTAGTATTTCCCTCCATCCTGGGTTATGGCTATTTACATAATATTAACAAAGCAAAGAATAATGGGGGATTGTGTGGCAGCCTGGGCTTGAGTCCCAGACCTGCCACTTAGGAGGCATAACACCTTGGCCATACTTCCTCTTTCAAGAGTCTCTTCCAGCTTTACATCTAGGCATCTACCCTCAAGCTCTCTTCCTAAGAGGACAAAGTTCTTAATGCACTTGATTTAAACTTGGCCTCTTCTGAGTGGGAAGGAAGAACTGTCTCTTCTAGTGTGCTCTTCTAGTGTGCACGTTCTGAATGCTAGGAAGCTGGGGAATGTGCCATCTTTAAACCCAGGGGAACATTCCATCTTCATGTCAGGCACATTTCTGAAAAGAGAGAAGAAAGGGCATCAACAGAAAGTTCCAGAAAGGGCTGCTTGCAGATGTGGGACTGGGAGTGCTGTTTCTGGATCTGAATGCAAGTGGTTGGGGGTGTTCAGTTTGGGAAATTCATCAAGCTGCACCCTAGTGACATGTGCATCTCTGTATATGTATATTATATTTTAATTTAAAAAAGAAGAGGAGGGAAAAGAAATGGCAGAATTGAAACAATATAGAAATTACATAAAAATACAATGCAAATGGCATTATTTAGGGAAAAAAACTGAAAATAAACTAAAGGGACAAATAATCTACATGCTTGTGGAGTGTTTTAAAATAAATTATAAACCATCTGAAAAAATAAAGTAAGGTTCTTACCAGCTATAAGGAAGCTTAATAAGGCCAGAAGGAGGAGGCATGTTCTCTCTGTGCGACATCTTTTAAATCTGACATCCCTGAAGGTCTCTTTTTGTAAGCTCTCTTCCTGTGTCACTACAGAGGGGCAGTCACTTAGCCAATGCAAATCCACAAAGAAGAGAGCTTGTCAGGAAAGTATGCAGTTAACATAGGCACATTTCACATTGCTGGAGGATTCATGATCCTCTAAGTCACCATTCTGCATAGACAAGAGGCAGAGGACTCTACTTGGCCTAAGGGTGTTGGTGTGTAATCTTTTTCCATCTTCACATTGCTTGGAATTGATTGCCTCAGAGCCAAGGAAACAGTCAGTGACCCGAGGCTGTGTGTTCTACAAGGCAGAGGACTGGATGCCTGCCTCCCAGCCCTGGTGACACAACTAGCTGAATGACCAAGTCACCTCATCTATAAAATGATGAATAGACAGTGGATAAGTTTCCTTGCTCGAAATTCAGTCATTTCCTAGTTTGATCAAGATCTTAGGAGAAAAGATTATATTTTTTTTTTTTTTTTTTTTTGGTACCGGGGCACTTTACCACTGAACCGCCCCCACTTCCTTATAATTATTATTATTATTATTTTGACAGGATCTCACTAAATTGCTTAGGACCTAAGTTGCTGAGGCTGGCCTTGAACTTGCCATCCTCCTGCCTGAGCTTCCCAAGTTGCTGGGATTACAGGTGTGCACCAAAACACCCAGGCCAGGATTACTATTGTAAGGAAGTCTGGAATAGGAGGAAAACAACAAGCCCACCTGGGAAAGAATAGTGAAAGCAGTCTTCAAAATCTTATGGAGGCCAGAGGCCCAGAAGGGAACTGCCAGGCAAATACATGAATATAACTGACCTCCAAGACAAGGGCAACCCAGGAGGCTAGCCAAGGGAGCTAAATATACGACCTTGGGCAAACAGATCCACTGTGGAATAGAGCCGTAAAATCATGGGATGGCACACGTACAAATAGAAGTAAATGCAAAAAGTGGTGCTGATGCTATATTTTTAATCCAATCTGTACTGTGCTGTGAATGCATGGACATGGTACCACAAGGGCTTAAAAATACAAAAAAGTGCCATTTTCCTTGGGTTTACTCTCTCCCCACGGGAGAAAAGGGTAGGAGTGACACAGTGGCTGTCATTATTGTATTACTACTATTATTTTTTGCGGTGCTGGGGACCAAACCCAGGGCCTCAAGCATGCTAGGCAAGGCTCTACCACTGAGCCACATCCCCAACCCCTGTCGTTCTTTATCCTTACAATACAACGCTGGAGCTCCACTCAGCCACTCAGATTTGGAGAATAAATTCTGGACCACGATTTGCCAAAGAGGTCTGAGAATAGGGGCCTCTGAGACCCACTTTCCAAAGGATTCTTAATTAGGATAATTATTTAATACCTAAGCTTTGACTGATTATTGGGCCCAACTCCACCAAAGCTGCTGTCGTACTTTTCACCCACGGGGAACCCACCACGGCAGCCTTACCCAGCCTTACCGGGAGGCAAGGAGGATCACAGGGCACAGGTCTCTGGGAGGGACGCCCTTGTCAATTCCTCCTCCAGCTCTGTAAGGTACTGATTGGCTGATAGTGTTTTTGAAGATCCAGGCGAACAGATTAAGATGGGGAAATTGAAAAACAGAACTGGCCAAAGTGCCCTTAGTCTGAATGTCTGAGTCCAGAAAGCTTTGCAATTTCTTCACAAGGAAGAAAGGAAGGTGGAGAGAAGTTCAGGGCCTAGAAGGCGAGATCGGGGCTCACTATTTTGGGCTGCCTGCCATTCCCTAACCAGTATTCACTGGAGTGGTAACACTGGCCATGTCTTGGGTGAGACCAGAAATATGAATTCGTACAGTTTTTCTGGAGAACAACATAAAGAACTTTAAAAATATTTCTTTTAATTCTTTAAGAAAACGAAAATGGTCACATTTCGGTGCAGCTGTGCCACATTAGCATGCAACCTTTAGACACATTTATGATGTGTTTAAGGAAATGGGAGATGTTTATGTATGTCACTAAGTGATGTGCACAGAATTATCAAGTATGTAAAGAGAAATATACATAGCAAAATTTGAAATATCCCAATATGTAAAGTGTTTGCTTCCAAGTGGTGGAATTATGGAGTTTGGTGGTTTTTGTTTTTTTGAAGGGAGGGTCAAATTACATAGAGTTTTCGATACTTGGCGGTTATACACTAAGCACATATTTCTTTGCTTATAAGGTGGCGGGCAGATATGGGAACCGACCTCAAATCTCTTGGTTTCTTTCCCAATTCTTTGAATCAGGTTATCTTCCTCCCGGCCCCTGCTTAAAAGTTCCGCAGATCCTGCAGGGCCTCGGGGCGCACGCAGGAGCGCGGGGCCGGCGCCAGGGAGGTTGGAGAGGCCGCGGCGCACGGAGAGGGCGGGCCAGGCGGGCTCGGGCGGGTTTCTGCGCGCTCCTCGCCACCGGAGACGCGGCTGTCGGAACGCGTTTGTCCTCCGACCCGCTGGGCACGGGACAAGTCCCTGGCTGCGCGGGGCTAGTTCCCCGCCGGGCCGTTCGGGCGGCCCCGGCCGGAGGCGGAGACCACGCGTGGCCCCGGCCCGGCGGCCCCCTCGGCCCCCGGCCCCCGCGCCACCCGGCTGCGGCGGGCGGAAGCGCGCCAGGGCGGCCAGGAGGCCCCTCCCCCCCAGCTCAGCCTGGGGCGCGGGAGCGGCAGGGCGGCGGCGCGGACGTGCCCGGGCCCACGGAGGCCTCCCCGCGCCGTGCCCGCCGCCCCCCGCCCTGCCAGGGGACGCGGGGACGCAGGAGGCCACGAGCACGCGGCAAGGCGGCGGCCTGCGGCCTGGACACCCGGCCTCCCGGCTGCTTGCTCGGTCCTTTGTCCAGAGTCGTGCGCGGCCAGCGGATCGGACAGTGTGGCGAGCTGAGCGTGTGTGGGCGTCGTTGGGGACGGCCTGGCCTCCGCCTGGCTGCAGGAGCACCGTCTCCGAGGCGCGCCTTAGTGCTGGGCACCACGCCGGGTTCTTCAGGCGCGTGGCTGGTCCTGGGCTGGTGCCGCCCTCTCCCTGCCTAGGCGTTTCTCCCTGGGCTTCTTTCCTCCCTTCCTTTCACCCCGCTGCCTTTCCAAGGCCAAATCTGTCACCCCAAGCTTGGCCTTCGCCTCTAAACTGTGACTTTGCCGCACCCACAGGGGCCAACATCACCTCCCCACCATCCACTGCTGTCTGCCCAAAGCTAAATAAAATTTTATCTCCACTCTACAACTGGGACAAGATACTGCCCCCTCGCCGTCAAGCAGGAATCCGTGAAACGTGCACCCTGGGCCGCCCGCATAATCTGCAGGGTCCAGTGCAAAACGAAAGTGCAGGCCTCTTGCTCAAAGGCGGAGGCTTTTAAGACAGCGGCAGCCGAGCCTTGAACCAAACCTGCAGGCCTCCTGAGCGCAGGCCCCTGCGTGCCTGCTGGTGTACCAGGAACCGGCCTCGCCAGCACATTTTCCTTCCTCAGGTCTGTGCTCTAATGCTTGTTAAATGAATTAAAAAAAAAAAAAAAAAAAAAAAAAAAGAATAATCTCTTCATTGTAACTGGCTACTAGAACCAGAGTTCTTTCCTTGGTCAGTTATTTGTTTACTTTATTTAGCCGTAATAAGGATTGAACTCAGGGACCCTCTGCCACTGAGCTACATCCCCACACTTTCATTTTTAAATTTTGAGACAGGGTCTACTACATTGCCCAGACGGGCCTCCAACTTGCGAGCCTCCTGCCTGCCTCAGCCTCCGGACTCGGGGATCACCAGTGCGAGACACTACCCAGCTCAGCCAACTCTTTTAACTTCTTTGCAGTGTTGACACGACTCACTCCTTTCCTCACTCAACCCGCTTTCCTTTGGCTTCTGTAACCATTGCACCTGTGGATTTCCCTCGCTGTATGATGCACTCCTCCAACCCAGTAGCTGGCTCCCCTTTCTCCTATAGACACCCGTGCTTGGAGAAGTCTCCACCTTTATGTATGTCAGTCCCATTTACCTCCAACCCAGATTTTTCCCACCCAAGTCCTAGTCTTGTGTTTCTCTTTCTTGGGCATCCTTGCAACTTATATTAATAAGCCAGAAATTAAATGTATGTTATCCCAGCAACTTGGGGGCCTGAGGCAGGAGGATTGCAAGTTCAGGGCCAGCCTCAGCAATTTAGTGAGGCCCTTTCTCAAAATAAAAAATAAATAGGTCTGGAGATATAGCTCAATGGTAAAGCACTCTTGGGCTTAAATCCCCCCCAAAATTTTTTTAAATAAACAAATGCTGGTTTTAGGTTTTGCTTTGTTTTTGCAGTTCTGGGTATTGAATCCAGGGCCTCATGCATGCTGAGTAAACATTCTACCACTGAGCCAGCCAAAATGCAGGCCGCTTTGCTTCCTTTCTTTCCCCCTTCCCCATTTCTCTTCTTTCCTTCCTCTTTTCCAATCTGCCTCTCCCTCCCTTCCTCCCTCTCTCCCTTCCTTTTTTCCTTTTGTGCAAAAACTAAACAGAGCCTGCACCTTCAAGGTGCAGGACACTGCACCTAAACAGGCCCTGTGTTCATGAAGCCCACCATGTTTAGCACCCTTTCAAAATGTTTCCTCACAAAATATTTTAGAAGTTATATGGGCAAGAGGGAATAACTTTGCCATGGAAAAACCTGGCAGGCACCATCTGAAATCACGAAAGTTAGCAGCACAGGTCATGAGATAAACGACCTTGTGTGCCACCTGATAGTATGTGGCGAGAAAGGACAGTGTTCCCATAAAAGATGCAAACCCTACGTCTAATCACGTGCGAACACTGGACCAGCCCAGACTGAAGGACAGCCTGCAAAATGACCTGGCTAGCCAAGAAAGTCAAGCCCACAAAAGCCAAAGAAACTTGAAGACCTGCTGGAAATCAAAACCCCACAGAATAACTGGGTGCGATCATTTGGCTGCAGAGGATGTTGCTGAGACCATGCGCAAAACCTGAATAAGCCTCAGGGCAAAGGGAATATGTGAGTTATTTTGTATCATCACTTTTCTGTACGTTTGGAATTATTTCAGAACAAAAGGAGACTATCAAATTCACCATCGCGAGCCCCCTTCCACACCAGCTTCTCCTCTAGATCATGGTACTTGCGTCGTTCAAGCCGGAATACTTGGATGGTCCTCCATTAAACTCTCATCCCTCCCACTCCGTCCCCACCACCCCAACGCTAAATCCTCTCAATTCTTCTTGTAAAATCTCTCTCATTTAACTGGTATTTTTAATTAACCCTCCAACCTTTATTATGACTCCATCTACCTCACATAATCATTTTAAGGAGGGGCTTCAAGAAGAATTTGAATAACATAAGTACTGTGTAAACATAAGATCTGGTTACCCCATCTTCAGTCTGGATTACTGCTGTTTACTGCTGTAATCTCCTAACTGGTCTTCCTGTCTCCTTCTGCTCCCTCTGTCAACCCATCCTGTATACAGTTACCAGAGTCATCTGCCTAAAAGCACACGTTTATCCTTTGGGGACTTTGCTTCCCACGGTCCACAGCCAGGCTTAATCCGTGATCCCTGGGAACGCTATGTTTTTGGAGCTGAGCTAGGTGGTCTGCCCTCAGATCGAATGACATGACCTTCCCCAATTCATAGAGAAATGAACAGTCAATGAATAGAACTTGTAATATTTACAAGTATAAATATAACTTGTAAATATTTACTCAGCTTGTAAATATTTTGTCCCTATGATTCCCCGACCCCCATACTTCTCTCTATGGTAGTAAGGGTCCATACTTTAATCTGCTAGTATTCATAAATGAGAAAATGAATTAATAAGAAGCAAATAAATAATAAAGATATGGCAACAACAGATGATATTTAATTCAGTTGTTTGATTTCCTCATGGACACATGTGCTGGTAGTTGTGATTTTTATAATGCATGTCAATTGTACCATCGATTTTCTTAAAGAACACTGCTATTTTTTGATAATGGAATGAAATATCAAAAGTTCATCATGAACAACTTGGAGAAACACCACACTCCTGAAACATACCTTGGCCTCTTCAGAGTTTTTCCAATCTTATCTCTGCTACTCCCCTTGATTTCAGGCAAAGTTGTCCAATTTCTTTTTTTTCTTTTTCTTTTCCTGGCTTTGCAGAAATCATTCCATCTCTCCAGAGCTCTGCCCTGCTTGCCCCAGCCTATATGAATCTCAACAATCTTAAAGGACCAAATTGACTCTCTACTTAGTAAAACCTTTGAAAATTACCATGAATTTCTCCTTCTAACACAGAGCTGTTTCTGGCAGCCATCTGGTATTCAAGCAAGTATTGCTGGGATTCTCACGTTATACTGAGTTATACTTAACTCACTTTCCTATGATCTATCAATGCAGTGATACCCTCTCTCTGCAATTACAAGGGAAGCAGAGCTGGGCATCATGGTGCATACCTGTAATCCCAGCGACTCAGGAAGCTGAGAAAGGAGGGTCACAAGTTCAAAGCCAGCCTCAGCAACTCAGTGAAACCCTGTCTCAAAATTAAAAAAGGGGGTTGGGGATATAGCTCAGTTGGTAGAGTGCTTGCCTTGCAAGCACAAGGCCCTGGGTTCAATCCCCAGCACCGCAAAAAATATATATATATAAGTAAATAAAATAATTTTTAAAAATAATTTAAAAAGGGCTGGGAATGTAGCGCAGTGGTTAAACACCCTTCAGTTCAATTCCCAGTGCTAATAATAATAATGATAATAATAATAATATTATCATTATCATGTGGATAGGACATGTTCTGGAACAAGAGAAAATAAGGTTGAAAGGCTATTGGAGACTCTGCCAAATTAAGGAGCTTAGACTTTGTTTTGTAGAAGAATGTTTCTTGCCTTACAAACTATAATGTGCATGTGAATCATGGGAGGTTTTGTTAAAAACGCTAATTCAGATTCATTAGGCTTAAGGTGGTGACCCAGAGCCTGCATTTCTAGTATGTTCTCACTTGAAATAGCTGGCAATGCTGCTGGCCCAGGAATCACTCAGTAGGTCAGTTATATTTTTACCCTAAGAAGACAGAATGGATGTGCATAGGTTATGTGCAAATATATGCAAATGAACATTATTTATGCAAAGGGAGTTGAGCACCCACAGACCTCACCAGTTCCTCAAACCAATCTCCCACAGATGTAGAGAAATAACTTGTATACTTTTTTATTTATGGTATCTGTACATACTCATAAAAGTCTTTCTTTTCGTTCTTCATGGGAAGTATTTTTGTGAAGTCTACGTCTTCCCCGAATAAGGAAAGTGAGACTCACAGAAGTTACACAACCCACCCCAGACCTTGAAGCAAGATGGGGGCAGCTCTACCTGAAGTACCCAGATTCTTCCCTCTCCAGTGTGTGTTTATGAAATAAAGATCCCTGGCTGCTGAGTTGTTTGGAGGAACATCCAAAGAGGAAATGCCCTATAAATGGGGGTGGGAGGAAGTGTGGCATTAACTGAGGGAGGATGGTCAACACTGGAGACAGAGATTTGGAGGCCACCATTATAATCCATTAATAGGGCTGATGAGTCCTCCAAGAAGGAGGCACAGGAGGGTCAGAGGAGGAAGCACAGGGTCACTTTCAAGGGAAAGTCCACAGGGACAAATGAGGTTGGAGAAGTCAGTGGTGCACAGGAAGAAAATAGGAGAGTAGCTGGAGTGGCCACCGCGATGGGAGCAGTGTCCCAAGAAGAGAATGCCCAACTGCATCGAATGCTGCAGAGATCAAGTAGGATGAAGATGGAGACAAGGCCACTGGAGAGGGCCCGAAGGAGGACCTAGGAACCCCTGAGAGAGCGATTTCCAGGAAGTGAAGGCTGAGAGCAGGCTTCCCGGTTTAAGAAGAGTAGATATTAATGAATGGAAGAAAGATACACCAGTGAATTGCAGGAAAACATTGAGGCCAAATGAAATACAAGAATAAGACTGGATCAAAGATGGTGCTACAGTTTGGATATGAGGTGTTTCCTAAAGCTCATGCGTTAATGCAGGAATAGTCCAGTGATGAAATAATTGGATCCGTGACCTAATCAGTCCATCCTAATTTAAATGGACTGATTGGGTGGTAACTATAGGCAGGTGGAGATGGGTACCTGGGACAGAGGTGGTGGGTCACTGGGGGCGTGTCCCGGAAAAGTGCATCTTCCCAGTGCCCCTGCCTCCACCCCGTCCCCTCTCCCTGTCTGCTTCCTGAGTAGCTTTCCTCCACTGGGCTCTTCCTCTATGATGTGCTGCCTCACCTTCAGATTAGAGCAATGGAGCCAGCCATCTATGGACTGAACCTCTGACACCATGAGCCCCAAATAAACTTTCCTTTCTCTCAGTTGTTTTTGTCAGGTATTCTGGTCACGGCAATGCACAAGTTGAACAAAACAGCATTTTTGAGGTGAGTTATAAAGTATGGGATATAGAATGCAAGACCCACGAAGGTGCTTAACGGAGAAAGCAAGGTCCTAGAATGGATCAAGAGGGTAAAATCAGGAGCCCAGGTGGGTGGGAGATGAAACTTAGCAAGGAACATTTTGTCTGAAGCCACTTTGACCTCCCTTAGGGACACAAAGTGACCCTGCTCTGAGGCCCTTCACTACCCCAGGACACTGTGGTAAAAGATGAGGCTGTATCTAAAACGGGCGTAAGTGTACATCTGCCTTTTTTTTCTTTCATTTTAGAGTACACAGTCCAGGGGCATTAGGTACATTCACCCTGCTGTGCAGCCATCTCCACCGTCCATCTCCAGAACGCTTTCATTCCAAGCTGAGACTCTGAACCATTCAACACTGGCTCCTCATCCCCCGGCAGCCGACTCTAATGTTGTCTGCCTATCGGATTTGATTACCTTACATGAGTGGAGTCCTACAGCTTTTGTCCTTTGGTGATTGTCGTGCTTCACTTGGCATAATGTTCTCCAGGTTCATCCATGTGGGAAAACGTGTCAGAACTGCACTTCTTTCTAAGGCTGCATAATATTCCCTTGTATGTATTAGGCCACGTTGTCTACCCATCGATAGTGGCTGCTTCCCTCTTTTGACAAGTGAGAATAATGCTGTTATGAACATAAATACAAACTTCTGATTGAATTCCTGCCTTCAGTTCTTTTAGACATATACCCAGAAGTGGAATTGCTGAAGCACATGGCAATTCTGTGTTCATTTTTTTTTTCCTGGTACTGAAGATGGACCCCAGGACCTGGCACGTGCTAGGCAGGTATCTTACCACAGAGCTACGCCCAGCGTGAGTTTTGGGGACCTCCGTATTGTTTTCCATGGCTGCTGCACCAACTTACCTTCCCACCAGCAATTTCTCCACATCCTTGACAACTTGCTTTCGTTTTGTTTCTTAATGATTATAACCATCTAATAGATGTAAAGTGGTTGATTACCTTTAAAAATATGGTTTCTTCTTTAGATTGGAAGTTTTTCAAAAACTGATATTTGTTGGGAAAATTCTAAAGGAATCAAAGACCTGAGCTGAATTTGCCTGAGATGCTGGTATACACATTCAAAATTCCTCAAACCCCCTCCTAAATAGCAGTGAAACTATGTTTTCAACAACATGAGTGAAGCTGGAGTTTTATTTAAGAGGCCTAAACGGGCAGAAGAGGTGCAGCATCCTGGAGTCAGGTAAGAGGGGAAGGAGCGCCCTCTAGTGTCTTTCCTCTGTTATTGTTAGTAAATAAAGAGATGTAATGAGAATGAACGTTTTCCTGTCTTCCGATTACATTCTGGTGAGTGTTGCCATCAAATGCCAATCATGTGCCTACTGCTAAAAAGAAAATGTGGAAATATAGAGTGGGTGGGACTAGGATCCTTCGAATAATTCTCAGTCTAGGGGGTAAGGTACATGCAGACATAATTACAGTAGAAGACAGAGTAAAGCTGGACAGAGTGAAATGAATGGATGCTTACGAAGGTGCTCTCGACCAGCTCTCAGCTCCACTTCCAGTTTGTCTGGATCCACAGGTCTGGTCGTCCAGGTGCCCAGGTCTCTTCTAGGCTTGGACAAACTACCTGTGCATTCCTTGTCTTTTGGAGGGTGGCCCTGGGAACTTGTCTGCTTTCTTTCTTCTCTGTTGTGCCTTTCCGATGGCTTACTCTCATCCTCTGTCTTCACTCAAAATTATTTTTTTAAATTGTACATAATTATGGGGTGCAAGTGATAATTTGATACACGTATGCTATGTGCAATGATCACATCAGGGTAATTAGCATTTCCATCTCCTTAAACACTTGCCATTTCTTTGTTCTGGGAACTTTCAAACTCCTCTCTTAGTTCTTTTGTTTGTTTGTTTTTAATATTTTTGTTTTAGTTGTAGTTGAACACAATACCTTTATTTTATTTTTATGTGGTGCTGAGTATCAAACCCAGGGCCTCAGGCATGCTAGGCAAGTGCTCTACCACTGAGCCACAACCCCAGCCCTCTCTTAGTTCTTTATAAAACATACAATGAATTATTGTAAACTACAGTCACCCCATGATACCATAGAAAACTAGAACTTATTCCTCCTATCTAACTCTGCATTACTTGTTGGTATTTGTTTTGGTGGTACTAGGGATCGAACCCAAGGATTCTCTGCCACTGAGCTACGTCTCCAGCCCTTTTTGGTCTTTATTTTGAGACAGTGTCTTGTTAGGTTGCTGAGGCTGGTCTCAAACTTTCAACCTTCCAGCCTCAGCCTCCCGAGTTGAGTTGCTGAGATTATGAGCATTCACCACTACACCTGACTTGCATTATTTCATTTTAGAAATGGGGTCTTATTGTGTTGCCCAGGCTGACCTCGAATTTGCAGTCCTGCCTGGGTCCTCAGGTAGCTGAGATTACAGGTGTGCACCACCACACCTGGTTCTAACTGTGCTTTGGTACCTGTTATCTGACCTCCCTCTATCCACCTCCCCCACCCCTGGCCAGCCTCCCGTGACCTCTTTTCTACTTTCTCCTTCTATGAGATCAACTACAAATGAGTTTCCACATATGAGTAGTATTTTTCTGTTTCTGTACCTGGCTTATTTCACTTCAAGTATTGTCCCCAAGTTCCATCTGTGTTGTCGCAAATGACAGGCTTTCCCCTCTTTCACAGTGAATAGTATTGTCCCTCTTCTCAATTATCCAGGAGCCAGAGCAAACCAGGATGGTTGGTCACCTGTTTTGTCTTGGGTCTCTGCATATTTCCATCTTACTCCTCTCTGAAATACTCCAACTCACTTCCTATTTACTAGTCATCCCCAGGTTTGTGCTTGGATGTCAGTTCTGCAACTTCCCACAGGGTGGCTTATTTGTCCCTTCTTTGGGCTGGCACAGCACACGCCCCTTGCAGCCAGGATGGCATTATCATAGCTGTGTCCACTCCCCAGCTGTAATACCCTCTTGAAAGCAGGAGCAGGTTTTTCCTCGCACCTACACGCAAGGCCCTCTATATCCACAGGTCCTGTCTCCTAGAGTTCAACCAACCAGGGATCATGAATACCAGAAAAACCTATCACCCTGGTGCCAAAGTGTGCTCTGCAGCCAGGCCCACCACGGTCATCTCTGTACTGACCACATACACCCTGTTGCTCTTCCCTATGTCATACACTACAACAACGACCTACCCCATGTTTACATTGCATTAGGTATTATAAGTCATCTAGAAACATTTTAAAGAATGTGGGAGGGGCTGGAGGTCTAGCTTACTGAGCCCATGCTCAGCATGCACAAGACTCTAATTTCAATCCCCAGGTTCAAAAGAGATAAAAAGTTATATGCAAATATATGTAAGTTATATGCAACTATTATACCATTTGCCCATAAGAGACTTGAGCATCAGTTGATTTTGGTGTCAGAATTCACATTCTGAGGGACAGTTGTATTCCCAGACCCTACCTAAGAGTGGCACACAGTAGGTATTCTATAAAGTTTTGGTGAATTAATGAATAGCAATATCATCTTTATTGATTGTTTCTAGCTCCTGTCACTGTGTTACCACGATCAGACAGGTAAGGGTCACAGCAGGGAACCATCCTGAGGCAAAGAGTCTATTCCAAAATATTTGCAAAACTATTTCCCTGCCCACATGTTCTTCCAGCACCTTACCACCTTCCAGAGTCTGCTTGAAATTGAACAAGCCTCTCTGGCCAACTAGGAATGGCAGAAGTGACATGATGAGACTTCCAAGATCAAGAAGTGATTCAGGTTCCACCTGGCTCACCCCCTGCTGTGAGCCCCAAGCCATGTGGAGGGAAACAGGCCGCTCCCTGGGCCTAGCTGATCACCCACTGGTCCCTCCGCCATCTTGGAAGCAGATCCTCCAGACCACAGTCCACGGGAGGAAGAACATGCAGTGTGCATCGGAGTCAAGCTCCCACACAAAGCCTTGCCCAAACTTCAGATTCATGAGGAAAATCGCTGACGTCTCAATGCAGCAAGGAAGTCTGGAGTGGTCTGATACAGGAAGACAAGACGCAGCGGCTGGCACTGGTCAAGCCCTTTTTCTCTTGATAGGTCTTTGGTGCAGAAGATCCTGTTTTATTCCAAAAGGGCCAGGGCAGTCTCTAGCCTGGCCCATTTGAACATCTGCCCACAAGGTGACTGGCTCTTGACGTAATCAAAGGGTACACTGGGCCAAGCAAGGTCAGGCACGTGAAGCTGCAGCCACCCCAACTTGCACACCTGCTGTGGCTCCTAAGGACTGACCGGGAGGCCCCAGGCCCCAGGAAGAGGGCACCCTTCCTGATAGCCAGCTACTTTGCCCAAGGACATAAGGGCTCAATGAGGGGTGACTCACTAGTGCCACCAGGTGTTGCAAACACATCAATTGTAACTTGGTTGTGTTTTGTCCCTACCTTTCATTTGGACATTCAGACCACTGTGTCCTGTGCTAGCCTGCCAGGCAACTGTTTTAAACCATTTAAATACACACACACACACACACAGAGACACACACACACACACACAATATTACAGTACATACTATAAGAACATAAGGGGCTGGGGTTGTGGCTCAGTAGCAGAGCGCTTGCCTAGTACATGTGAGGCACTGGGTTCGACCCTCACCACCACATTAAAAAAGTAAATAAACAAAGTAGAGTTAAAAAAAGAACACAAGTATTCAACATTACAGACATATTTGACAAACACATTTGTTTTTCTATTATTTTTGCTTTACCTAGGTAAATATGTTTTCTAGAATGGTAATTTCCAGGACATTGAGATGGTTACAGGGGTAGGTGATTTAGTTCAGAACGCATGACTAATATTTTTGCAGCAAAGTGACATTTTCTGTTTTCCAGTAACTAAAGCTCATTTAAGTTACTCAAACATTAATTGTAATTCCGCTTCTGGAAACGGACACTTTCCCTCCCTGGTGCCAGTTACTGTCCATTGTCTCCCACATTTCCGAGCCTTCCAGCACACCTGGCAGCTCTGCACTGTCTTAGGAGGCTGGCATCTGAGAGCGGCACCCCCAGGTGTCTTTGCTCCTGCCTCCAGATGGTGAACAACTGGAAGCCGTCAGCAGTGTGGAGGTGTGGTAAGAGAAGGGACAGGTCTTAGCCCTCTACCCTCGATCTTAACAGTAACTTTTCCTCTACCCAGGACACACACCCTGGCCCCTCTCTTGTGACCCCTCTCTTGTGACTAGAGCTGAGAGTAGGTGCCAGGATCTGCCCTCTACCTCTGCAGCCCAGATGTCTAAAGATTTCTGTTATTGCTAGTGCCTGGGTGCCCATCCATCCCTTCTTGCTTTTCTGAACCCTGTCCATAGTGTGTCATGGGCCAACTCGTGTCCCCTACAACTTCATATGCCAAAGTCCTAACTCCTAGTATCTTAAAATGGGACTGTATTTGGAGCAAGGGCCTTTAAAGAGGTAATTATGGTTAAGTGAGGTCATTAGGATGGGCCCTAATCCAACAGGACTGGTGTCCTCATCAAAAGAGATTTATGGGCTGGAGATGCAGCCCAGTGGCAGAGCACATTGGAGGCCTTGGATTCAATCCTGGCACCACACACACAAAGAGAAATTTGGACACAGACACACACAGAAAAGAGAAGACACAGGAAGAAAGAAGATGCCATCCACAAGCCAAGAAGAGACCTCAGGAGAAACTGGCCCTGTTGACACCAGGATCTTACACTTCAGCCTCCAGAACCATGAGAAAATACATTTCTGCTGTTGAAGCCACCCAGTCTGGTGCAGCCCTAATCACCAAGTAAGTCACCTTGATAAATAGCTCCTCATTAAACTCCCAAGGAGCTGGTGGGCCTGCCTCACATTCTGGATATGGACCCTGCACCAATCCCACAGTAGCTACGGTCACACTTCTCACTTTGTAAAACTTACAACATTTGCGCCATTAATTTGTTTTTACTGGAGGACTCACTTTTACAACAAGGAACTTAAACTGGAAGGGCTTCTAATGGAGGAGCCTGGAGAATCCAGCTCGCCATCACATAGCGTGTCTTGTCATTTCTAGAACAGTCCTATTTCATTTTCAGATCAGCTGTGGCTCTGATCCCGGATGAGGAATGACTGAAGCCCAGGGTGTCTCTGAAGGTGCTGCACGAGAATTTTAGTTGCTGCTTCGAGAGCTGGGGATCTCACTGATGCATGAGGGGGCCAAGCCAGATGAGCTGGAACTTTTAGAGGGGAGCTGGAACTCAGGGACATCTAGGGGGGAAAAGGTATCATTAGAGCAAGGGTTATTAAAACATCAAAGGCAGCTCATAATTAAGCATCTTATAAAGATATAAAATAATTTTATAAAATCATAGGGCTGGTGGGGCCTTACTGAGATTTCCCAGTTCCACTCTCCTCCGTGCCCTAGCAGTCTTCACCTGGAACTGCTGCTAGTAAATTCTTTAGTCTCCAAAGTGCTTTCACTAACATTATTTCATTTGAACTTCAAGAAAATCATGTGAGGTAGGAAGGTATTAACAAACCTTCATTTTACAAGTAAAAGAAACCAAGTGATGGTCCAAATTCACCCAGCTAACCAGAGTCACGGCTGGCTCTGGGCGAGTGTGTTTCTCAGACCACGGGATCCCACATGCTATACTCCCTCCTGGTCTATGCATGCACACATTCTCCCTGCAAAGGAACACTGCAGGCTGATATCCCAACCAAACTCACAGTGAGAGAGGATCTCTTCTCAACATCTGGCCATGCACAGGAAAGGGAAGATGGAGAGAAGGAGAGAAAAGAATAATACAAGCTGAGCTTGCAGGGAGAAAGTGGAGGGTTTTTGTTTTTTGTTTTTTGTTTTTAAAGTTTGCCCTTACCTTGGATCCAACTGTGCAGAGAGGCACAAAAGGACTGTGTAGAACACAGATCCTATAGCCTCCCCCAGACACAATCCCCTTCCTCCATACTTGGCAGGCAGATCATAGATCACTTGGCACATCTGTCTAATGCCCTGACAGATAGGTTTGCAATGCGTGGGTTTTTCTGGATCTGGGAAAAGCCTCCTTTAGACTTTTATTGATTCACAAATGGCATTGGTCAATGACTGCTGTTTTCCATCTTCTCCAGCTGACCAGGTCCCTTGTTATCCCACAAGGACACATCACGCAGATGACCCTGCCTGAATTGCTCTTTAGACCTCCCTTACATCTAAACTGTCCTTCAAGGCCCATCAAATCCCAGAAACTCGAATATCTTGGTCCTCCAGGACTTCTCCTTCAACTTGAGCCCTGGAGCCATTATTATCGAGTCCTCTGACTTGATGTTGACCAAATGCTCTTGGGCTGTTCATTTCTGAGTGCAATTGTCTCCTGAGGGGGATCCGAGCTCCCTGTGAGCAGAGCTGGACTCTCATCCTCCACTGACTCTACAGGGACCTGCCTGCCTTTGGGAGGTCCACACGTGTGTGACGATGGTATTTCTGGGGAAGAGTGGAAAAAACTGGAGTTAAAGTAGTATGTGGCTAAAATCAAGTAAAAGGGAGACGAAATGGGAGTAAATAATCTTCCCTCATTTGAAATTTTCAATGCTGTTTTAAGATCAGCATAAAGAGGATAAATAGGGGTGTTCCCTTGTGCGCTGTTAGCAACAATGAATGAAGAAGGAGGCTAGTTCTCTGTGACAAGAATGGACTAGCCTCCCTCACCTGAAACCCTTTCAGGTTTGATCCTGTGACTGAGACTGCTTATCGTCACTGCATTTGAGGAACCCCTTTCTCCTGTGCTTCCCGGGCAGCTCACAGGTCCAGGCAGACTCCTGGTAACTCTCCTTTTTCATGGTGGCAGGTTCCAAGGGCTCCCCCTGCCCTGCTGGCCTCTTGGCAGTTGTCACCTCCTATCTAGGTTGCCAAGTCTCTCTTCCCCCAAGATCGGCTCTAGGAAGATGGTCTCCTAATGCCCTCCTTGTGTCCAAGCTTGCAGACCCTCTTCATTTTAGGACTTTAATATCCATTATTATGAGAAAGAAGACGAGATTTAAGAGGAAAACCAGAAAGTTATACAAAAGGGTAAAAACCTTATAGCCCCGAATCTTGGTCCACAGCATCTGACTACCTGGTTGAAATGAGAGCTGGAGATTTCTTGCACACCAGTGTTGGGGCTCAGCAAACCTCGCCCTGCCTCCTACTTTGCTCTTATCCCCCTCTACCCTGGCCACCTTGCCCAGAAATGTCCGTCTTCTCATCTCATGGACTTAACCACAAAGAGCAGCTCAGCATGACTGTGCCCTAAATGCCAGTGGTTTATTTGGTTCTGAGCACGGCAGGCCAAGGCAAGGCACATTTTACTACACCTCCATCCTGTGGGGGATTCTCTCCCACAGGGCACCTCCTACAGCTCCTCTGTGACTTTTTCTTTTCTTTTAAAAAATAAAGGCACTCTCCCAGCATTGGTTACTTTTCGACATAATTCAGTGTTTAAAAGCTACAAAAGGGTTCAGTGAATACCCCCCCATCCCCCAGCTGCCCCAATCCTGGCTCATCTCTTTGGTTCCCCAGGGCAACTAAGGCTACTAGTTATTTTTTTAATCTTTCCAGAGATATCATACACTTATGCAAGTCAACGTGTACATAAAATGCAAATGTCACATATCGTCTTCATGTTTTTTACACAATTGGAAGCACTGTCTGTGTGTGTGTGTGTGTGTGTGTGTGTGTGTGTGTGTGGCTGTGTGTTGCTTTTACAAATCAGTACATGAAGAACTTCCTCAGTTTTTAAATGGCTGTGTAATAGCCCATTCACAGATGAACAATACTGATAGTACTTGGGCTGTTTTCCATTCTCTGGTCTGATAAGTGCTGAGATAAATGATCTTCACATGTGCAGGTCTCTACTGCAGCCATCTGTGTCCTGGTGAGCGGTTAGTGCCAGCCACCAGCAGTTTGCATCCCCAGCATCATCCAGGAGCAGTCCCTTCCTCAACCCGACCCTAGTAAAGGACAGACCAGGCTGTATAAGTGCGTTTCTTATCTGTCAACTTTCTGTTCTTCTAGAGAGATCATCCCAACAACATCCCAACGTCTTGTTACAGTGTCTTTAAGTGAAAGGAAATGTGAGGCCATGCTTTTGACCCTGGAGTCATTGGAATTCTGTGGGGTTCTGTTCCTGGCTCACTTCCTGGTGCCTGCAGGATCGACCTGTCCACCTGCTCTCGCTCGCAGGTTTCTGGCTCATAGACTCAGCCCTCCTCCCTCAGGTCCCACAAACCTAACCTGCTCCCCTGTTTCCGGTCTCACCAGAGACTGGTGCGAATGTTCCTGGGAGCTTTCCTTCTCTAGCTGTAAGCCACTTGAGAGCAACAACTGCATCTGACCATGGTGCATCCCTGGTGCCTAGTCCAGTGCCTGCAAAACACTGCTGAATGAATGACAAACCTACCAGGGGTTCCTCCTGCTCTTTCATTTCAGGGCATGGCTGAAGTAGGTAGCTCTCAAGTGGGATGGAAAATACCTAGCATCAGGATTAACATCAGAACAGAACACTGACAGGCTACTGAAGCCAAGGGACCAAGAAGAGCAGGGCCCCAGGTGGAGGCTAAGTCCCAAGACAAAAGATGAACAGGAAATAGCATTCATTTACCAGTTTATATAGACAAGTGTTTCCACTCCCTGATTTGTTTATTTTATTTTCCCTGGGATCAATCCCAGGGATGCTCTACCACTGAGCTACACCCTCAGCTTTTTAAAAATCTTTTATTTTTGAGAACAGGTCTTGCTAAATTATCATGACTGACCTTGAACTTGAACTTGTGAACCTCCTGCCTCACCTCCCCTGCCCCAGTTGCTGGGATTACAAGTGTGCAGTACAGTGCCCAGCTTCCCTATTTGAGTTTTTTGGTTGCGTTTAATTTATGTTATGTGCAGACACTTGGAAATGATTTTTTTTTTTTTTTTTTTTTTTTTTTTTTTTTTTTTTTTGGTGCTGCGGATCGAACCCGGGGCCTTGG
This sequence comes from Sciurus vulgaris, assembly GCF_902686455.1. NCBI lineage: Eukaryota > Metazoa > Chordata > Mammalia > Rodentia > Sciuridae > Sciurus > Sciurus vulgaris. The sequence continues at coordinate 9,393,808 of NC_136465.1, read as the reverse complement.
GCTTGCAAGGCAAGCACTCTACCGACTGAGCTATCTCCCCAGCCCCTGGAAATGATCATTGATAGGAATAATGTCACTGAATAAACCCATAGATCAATTAGGAGAATCAATGTGATAAAGCACTATCCACAAGCACAAGGCCCTGGGTTCGATCTCCTGCACCAAAAAAATAAAAATTAAAAAAAAAAAAAAAGCACTATCCAGATGTGGAAAATAAGTAAATACAAAAACAACAAAGAAAACACCAGCAGGGTGCCAATCACTCTTCTGGGAAGACCACCACTGACAATAATCGCAAATCCCTGACTGCCAGGCAGGTGCCCGGTCGCACAGCCATCGTTTCCTTTACTCTTCCCTGAGAGCCTGTGATGTGGAAAAGAAGGGTAAAGAAGGTGGCAGGGCCAGCTGCTGTGGCATATGCCTGTAGTCCCAGCTACTGGGGTGGCCAAGCCAGAGGATCCCTTGAACCCTGGGGTTCAAGGTCAGCCTGTACAACATAGAAAGACCTTGTCTCAGAAAAACAAAAAGAGAAGGTGACAGTGACAATCCTTACTTTGTAGGAGGTTCCACCCACCTCCTTCCTTTTTTAAAAAAATCTACCTCTCAACGTTTTATTATGACTCCTAATTCAGGAGTGATGTGATAATAATGTATCCAAATATGGATTTTTATTTGAAAACCATAAGCTTTTTTTTTATTTGAATCATGTAGGCAGTTTAAACTCACTCCTATAAAAAGGTTGGGGTGAGCAGTAAAGAGCCCTTAGTGGAGATACAGGCCAGAGCTCAGTGAAGGTGACTGAGAGGGACTTCCTTCTAGGAGGGAGATCTTAGTGGGGTGAGGGCTGTCCCAGATCCATCCCTAGGATGAAGGGCTTCACAGGACCTCTGGAATTCTGCTGTCTCCCGTCTGCCTAAGGGCCCAGAAAGCTGCTCAGACCTGTCTGGTCACCTTCGAGGGGGCCCCTGCTTTGGTCAACACCTATGAGGAGGGTGTTCCCTTTTCCTCTAGGCCTGTTCTGTGAGAAACAGAAGCAAGGTGTTAGGGAGAAATAACCACCGTCATAGCTTTAAAGATGCCCCAGGCCTGTCTTTGTTCTTGGCTTATCTTGGGGTAAAACTGTCAGCTGCAGAGGAAGATTAGGCAGCTTTGGCCAGGGTTTTGAAATTTTAATCCAAGACTACACGCCTACACTATTCAGCCATCCAAGCAGGTGAAATTAAGCTGAGATGTGTTACAAAATATGCATAGGCCACAAAATATGGGCAGTTTGCTGGCAATGATCATGAACTAGTTTCAAAACATACCTGTATATTTTACTGTTTTGTTTTGCAGTGTTGGGATTAAACCCAGGGCTCCCTGCATGCTAGGAAAGGGCTCTGCCATTGAGCTTCATTCCCAGCCCCAAATAGGTATATTTTAAACCCTGGTAATAGCAGTAATTAAATGTGTCATCACCGATATGTATAGAAATCATAACATTATATAATTCACAAACACGGTGCTTCTCTTCTGGTAGATCCTAAATGGAAGTTAATTTGTATCAAATAATTTGGTTTAGTTCTCAGTGAAAACAAATAGCCATTTGGCACCTGCCTAAATGTTCAGTGATGGAGAAGCAGGTAGAATCATTCCAGCTGGAAAAGCTGGGATCCTTTCTTACACCTAGCACGACACAACAAGAGGCACCAAGCCAGAAGAAATAACTCAGCTCTCACAGCCGCCAAAGAAGAATGCAAAGACTCAGCAGGGGTCCCTCCCAAGAGTCCCTTCTGCCCTCAGGATGCTCAGCAATGAGGCCTTTCCTCTCCTAGGTCCCCAAGTTAACACCCTGCACGATTTCCATTTGTAAGTGGCACTGGGTTGGTGGCGGCAAGTCTGTTTAACACACTCGAGTTCTTCAGGAGAGGACGATGGAGGAAGAACAGCCACCCTGAAGAGTGGATGCAGGAAAGAACCCACACAGAGGTCACGTGGGAAAGGAAGCTCCAGGGCTCACACTCAGAAGCTACCCTTCCCTACCAAGTGGAAACTGACTCTAAGAAGGGAAGACTGGGAGGGAAAGAAAAGGCAAGCAGAATCCTGGCCCACAGGTTGGGGCCTCCCACCACCACCTTCAGGCTGCTGGACTGGTAGGTCCTCCTCGTCTGTCTCTCACACCCTTCCTTGGGGCCTCAGCTGGTGATTTGGAATAATTTTACTGCTGCTACTGCAGGTTGGGTGGCCCTTATCAAAATGCTTCAGATGCTGGAATATTCACATATAAATAACGAGGTATCTTTGGGAGGGAACCCAAGTTTAACAGGAAACTCACTTGTTCTGTACATAATTTATAGGTAATAAGGTGATTTTATAGAATATTTTTAGCACACCTGTGTTTTGACGGTGACCTGTCACATGAGGTTGGGTGTGGAATTTTCCATTTGTAGTGTCGTGTCAGCGCTCAAAAAGTTTTGGATTTTGAAGCATTTTGTCGTTTGGATGTTCGGATTAGGGAGGCTCACCCCATGCTGCCACATCTAGCTGCTATTTGTTGAGTGCCTGCTTTGAGCCAGGACCTGTGCAAAATGCCTTTCATGCTCCTCGCAACCCTGCAAACCAGTCTCCTTACCAACTCCAGTTCCCAGTGAGGAAATAGCTCCCAGAGAGGTAAGTGACCCAGCCCGAATCTTCAAAACAGTGGTACTGAGCGTTGAACCTTGGTGATCTAGGTCCCAATCAGTGCTCTTGAAGAGCAAAGTGAAAAAAAAAAAGGGTGGCATTTTACAGGGGGGAACACAGACAAGTATTAAGCACTTAATATATACCTGGTATTTAGTCCTGACAATGATCTTACAAAGTAGACATCATTACTCCCATTTCATAGATGAAGACACTGAGGTTGAAAGAGGTTATGTAACTTATCCAAAGTTGTTCTGTTTAGTAAAGAACCAGGTCTGTCTGAATGCAAAGCCCATATTCTTTTTTATTCTTCCTTCCAAATGGAATTCCCAGGAGTTTTGGTGATTGAATGAAATAATTTAAAATCTCGCCTATGGATATTTTTAGCTGTGCACATCCAAACCAGAAATTAAAAAAAAAAAAAAAAAACACCTGGGGAGAGGGACAGAAATCGAAAGAAGCGTATCCAGGATTACCTGCAAGGAAGTCACTGTACAAACTCTGGTAAATCCTTTGGTTTTAGTTAATCGTATTTTCTAAAGTTCAAAGAAAGGATGGGAGACAGAAAATAATTGTTATTGGCTTAAAATTAGAATTCACAAAGGTGATGAACTGCCCTTGGGATGCTATGGAAAGTCACCTTGATCACAGTGGAACCTTCCAGATAAGAAGAGAGAGGAGTGAGCACAGTGGAAACCCAGGGGATCCCTCGGCCCAGCCCTTTGTCTGGGATGGGAATTATTTATTTGTTTTTTTTATGTTTGCAGTGCTAGGGTTGAACCCAGGGGTGCTCGACACTGAGCTATGTTCCCAGCTCTTTTTATTTTTATTTTGAGACAGGCCCTATGCTAAATTTCTGAGGCTGGCCTTGAACTCACTGTCCTCCTGCCTCAGCCTCTGAGTCGCTGAGATTCCAGGTGTGCGCCACTGCACCCCACTGGAATGGACTTTTAAAGGGGTTTTAATTCCAACTCTCATTTTGTAACTGTGAAAAGGAAAACTCCAGGAGGTTGAGTGGCTGCTAGTTAGCAGTAGCAGAGTCAAAGCCAGACCCTGGGTTTCCCCACTCTTGCCGCCATCCACGATCACTTTAGAATACGTTTCTTTTTTGAACCAGTGAGGAAAAAAAAGACCAAGAGAGCCTGAAGAAGCATTTTTAAAAAATCAAGACACTAAGAGTAAAGTGATCCTGGAAAGAGGTGAAGAAGGTAATTTCAGAGGCTGGAATTAGCAGCGCCCCCGGAAAAGATACCGGTCTTATCTAAGGCAATTAGAGCAAGCAGGCAATTAAAGGCTTTTGTTACTTGGGTTGAGGTGCATGCTGTGAAACAGCAAGCTTTCTGAAACCCACAGCCAAGTCAGGACCTAGAAAGTGAGGGCTTCTAACTCCCAAGGAAAAGTCCAACTTGAGACAAAAGGGTCTTGTGTTTATACTTAACATGGAAAGAACAAAAGAAGCAAAGCAAGATGTGAGCTGGCTCCCCATCCCATTCCAGGACCCAGCAAACCCAAACCCTGCCTCCTGGATCTCTGTGAACTGTCCCAAGGGGCTTTGGTTTTCATGCCTCTATGTGTAAACCGGTAGAATTTCCTATAAAGGAAGAGGTGTTAACATTCCAGTAACAAATTCATTTGGAACTGGTGGCGTCACTACCATCCTGGCCCTTTGCCCTGCCTAACCAGCTTCTCTCCCTCTCTCCTCCTCCTTCCCTTCCCAGAACAGAAACTACAAACTACACATTCTTCCCCTGATCCTAAGCACAGCCATTTTTCCCCTGCAGAGACCTGGTCCTTGCTGTCAGGGGCTCAGCCCCGCTGCAAGCTCATCAAAGTCCTCCTGCGGAGACAGCTCCCCTCTTCCCTAAGTCGAACGGTGGAGCCAGCTAAGATTTTTTAAAAATTGGTGTGTGCACGTGTGTCTTTACACAAGACTGAAAATCTTTGAGGTTTAAAGAAGAAAGTACCTGACTGCATTGTGGTGTTTATGCTTTTTAATTGCCCTGTTTTGTATGGAATCGTATTACCATGATTCATAATAATGTAGATTGTATAACTTTCATATGAAGTCTTAGAAATCGGAAAGCATTAGTGATCCAATCTAAGCTTTATTCCCATCTTTTACCAATCGTTCACACAAAAACGTGGTTAGATGGGGCGGTGGTGAGCACAGCAGCCGCTGGGGATCTAGAATTGAGAACAGGAGAGAAAATCAGCGGCCCTTTCAAACTCACACCTATTAAATAATGTGCTCCATGCGAGCTCACAGCAGTGTGTGCGAGTTGGAATCCATTTCCCCGAGGGCATTTCTTCTTAGACAGACCCTCCTATCTGCAGGCTGTAAGTGATGACAGGCAAAAAGGGAAGATGACAGCCAAGGCCCGGGGGAGACGGCTTAACAATATTCTTTGTACTCTTTATACTTGGGTGCTTTCTTCTCTTCTAGACCTTTCCATGTGACAAACCCTTACCTTCTCCACCTATCACACACACCCTTTTCCCATGAGGCACAAAGAGTCTTCAAGTGCCTGATCTCTGATAATCTCCTGGCCAGGGCTTGGGGACCCGTCACTTTCACACCTGCCTTTAGCACGGCTTCCCCAAGTTTCACCTGCTTGCCTATTTCTCTTGTTCCTCCTGAGATCTTCCTCCATAAACCTGTCACGGTGCTGTGGGACTTTATCACACTCAGGAGTTTACCCGTTGGACTCCCACCTGGGCTGTGTCTACCGCAGTGAGGGGCCTCCAGAGCCGCAGCCGTCAACGCTCTCCTCCCTGGTGTCCCTAGGACCCAGCTGGAGTTCCGCGGTGCCCCTTTCTCTCCTATCAGGCCCCACATGCAGCGTCTCTTCATTTCACCGGCCTCTTGCCTGGCCGAGGTTGCTTGCTTCCTCTGAGGTCTGCAGCCTTCCATGAGAACCAGCGGCCACCCTGTGGAAGAGGGGCTGAGCCACACGTGGCCCAGCTTGAACTGGAGACTTGTCACAGGCAAGCGTGCCACGGACGTGAGCCAAAGATCATGGCACACTTCTGGGGGATTTCATTCTGCCTTATGCTCTTTATCAACACTCCTAGACCTATATCGTGGTTACAATTGGCATATTTAAAAAAACAAGTAGATAGATACAATCATACGCTTTGTTTACTCACAGCAAATCCTTCTCTATCTTGGCTTGATTTACCTTGGTTTCCTTTTTAGTCTTATTAGCATGACTTTTTCACTTTTTAATTTATATGAACATTTTAACTTGAGCAATCTCTGCTTGTGCTGGACAGATGGCTAATGTCAAGAGCCCACAGAGATGGCTGCTGGTTGGCCTTCGGTGTTTGCTCTTGAAGCAGGAGAAACGTTTGACTGTGCTGATGATTTGTAAGCATACGTCACCACCGACTTTCATTGTCCTTCACATTGTTTTCCCTGGACTTGTCTCCCACTCCTTGTCTAGTGGGGGCGGAAGCCAGGCAGAAGCGCTTTGTAATGGCCTGTGTGATAAGCCTCATAAAGTTATTTTTCTCAATTAATGGTTTCATTGACAATTTGTTGCTTTGCTCCAACTTCCCCAATCCCTGAGGCATCTGTACACGTATCTGTGATAAGCCTCCCAGTTCAACAAAATGGGCCCTTCAGAATACAGACTGATCTTTTTAAGAAGTTCATCTCTCTCTCTTATTTTTTAACATAATACTGGAAAAACATTTAAACAGAAAGTAATAGGACTTCAAAGCAGAGCTCTAAAAGAGATTTATTCATGAGTACGTGCATATTAGTCTCCAAACTGACATCGTTTCATACTGATTTTCCTTGAGTGTGTATTCTCTGCTTTTCTCTAAATCTTAACCACTATATAAGAACTTTTTATTCCATTTATGCTTCCTTCTTCTTTGCTCCAAAAACTCTCACGATGTGCTAAAAGGGATTCATTAGGGTTCAGACTGCAATTTGGGAAGGTCTGCAATGAACTAATCATATTCTCTAGTCACATTTACTGACTTTGTTAGGTAGGCAATTAGGTATTTTTTTATTTAGAGGGAAAAAAACTTAACGTATTTTTCTGGAGTTATTTATTTCAGTACTGGGTTACGGGGATCAAACCCAGGGACATTCAACCTTTGAGCTACATTACCAGTTTAGTTTTGCCAGGGTGGTTACCAGGATTGAACCCAGGGGAACTTAACCACTGAACTATATCCCCAGCCCTTTTTATTTTTTATTTTGAGATAGGTCTCACTAAATTGCTTAGAGCCTCACTAAGTTGCTGAGGCTAGCTTTGAACCTGTGATCCTCCAGCCTCAGCCTCCAGAGTCTCTGGGATTATAGGCTTGCACCACTGAGCCCAGTATCAGTTCTTTTTATTTCATTTTGAGACAGGTTCTTGCTCAGTTGCAAACTGGCCTCGAACTTGAGACCCTCCTGCCACTCACAGCCTCTGGGGTTGCTGGTGGAGTAACTTTAAATCCACTTCCATAACCAAGCTCTGGTGGCAGTCGGAGAGCTATGGAGAGCAGACCTTTCTCTCAGGACATGGGGCCTTCATGCTAGAAAAGCAGCATTTTCTGATGGCCCCTCGCTCCCTGCCCCCAAGGACTCATAGCAGAAGAAAGAACCAACAGTAAGAATACTCCTCTACTGCACATTTTGCAAAGCATTTTCACAAACATCAGTCCATCCAGTCTCTTAAAAAAAAAAAAAAAAAAAAAGAAAAGAAAAGAAAAGAAAAGAAAAAACAGATGAGAAGAGAGAAGGTCAGAAAGATTAAATATATCTTCAAGGTCTCATAGCTAGAATGTGGGTCCATGTCAGAGACCAGGATTTAAACAGCCCCTTGGCAATTCTGATTTAAAAAACAAATTCAATGTCACCAACAGGATTAGAATCCAGCAATTTTCATAACATTGTGGTGGTGAATCTTTTCTAAGCAATACTTACCAGCAATTGTGCTTTTCTTGGCCTAGCTCTGTCCTGCAATTTATTTTTCTTATCATGTGAGTGTCGGCTGAAATCTGGGGTCATTTCATTTCTTTTCTTTCTTCTGTAAATTGAAAAGCAGTGGGAAAATTATAAATTATCGTTTTAAAACTTTGGCGGTTGATAGGGCTATTTGATTTTCTTGTCTCTGTGATTTCAAAGATTGTCTGCACCCAACGGGAAGCAAGCCATGTGTCTATCAACAAAGAACGGGTGAATAAACTTTGACATACTATGAGCTGTCAAATGGAAGGCAGAATATTTCTATATACAACTGCAGAGTGATTGCCAGGATACAATGTTACATGAAGAAAGAAAGGTGAATGTATTGTATGCTACCATTTGTTTCAGAGGGGAGGTATATAAAAATGTGTGTATATTATCTACTTGCTTATGCTTTTGGTTTTTAAAGTTATTATTATTTTACTTGTACTTTTTTAATGGAAGAGTCAAACTATAAAAAATCTTTTAAAATGGTTAGCTATAAGTAGGATTCCCAAGTGAATTAATCAGGAACAGGGAATATGGAGAAACAGGGACAGAAACTAGACTTTGTCAATTATATGTTATTTTGCATATTTGAGGTTGGAATCAGCTAAATTTTTCTCAACTTTATGAGCAAAAATGAAGGGGAAAGGGCCTGGGATTTGGGCTCAGTGGTAAAGCACTTGCCTAGCATATGTGAGGAACTGGGTTCAAGCCCCAGCACCACATCAAAATAAGTAAGTAAAATAAAGGTATTGTGTCCATCTACAACTAAAAAAACTTTTTAAAAAAATGAGGGGAACTCCCTAAGATTAAAAAAAAAAAAAATGAAACTAATGATCTTGTCCATAGAGTTGTTGGCATTACCACACACAGAGGAGTTATTTCATGTGACTTTAACATAATCATTCATCTGAATATTCTTAGTAGAATATACACTAAAGAAAAACACAGGCAAGGAAATCATGAACTGTTTCCAGTAATCATACTGTTTGTGTATTATTATTAGCACTGATTTTCTAAAACTATCATACACGTGAGGATAAAGCAGAGATTGTCAAACCACAGCCCACAGGCCAAATCCAGTCTGCTTTCTATTTCTGTAAATAAAGTTTTATTGGAACATAGTCATGCTTCTTTTTTTCCATATTGTCTCTGACTATTTTCAGGTTATAAGAGCAGAGTTGACAAAGGCTGAAATTTCTCTCTAATAATGCAGATGCTGACTCACAATAGGCGTGGGTGGGGGCTGGGTGGGGGCTGGGTGGGGAGCATTCTCCAGATTGGAGTGGGAGGAAGAGAGAGGGATGGGAATGCGAAAGACAGTAGAACGAATCAGACACACCTTTCCTATATTCATATATCAATACACCACCAGTGAAGCTCCACGCACGGACAACCGCAAGAATGGGAAGTTATACTCCAGGTATGTATGATACATCAAAATACACTCTGCTGTCATGTGTAACTAAAAAGAACAAATACATTTGAAAAAATTTTTAAAAGAGAAAAAATAAAGAGCATATTTGAGTAGTTGTGACAGAGACCATGTCCTGCAAAATCTAAAATACTGCCAGGCTGACACTTTACAGAAAAAGTTTGTTTAAAATAATAGGTCTATGGGCTGGGGAGATAGCTCAGTTGGTAGAGTGCTTGTCTTGCAAGCACAAGGCCCTGGGTTTGATCCCCAGCACCGCGAAAAAAATTAAATAAAAATAAAAATAATGGGTCTAGGCAATGAGCTTCCATATCTACCAACATCACAAAAAGGGACAAGCAGAAATGATGTGCCTCGTGATGGAAGTGCATATCCCTGTTCATCATGTGCTCAGGCCTCTCCACCTTGACCAGCAGCATGGCCAAGCACAGAGGATAGAGGACGTGTTAAGTGGCACAGTGGCAGTGCAATCCACAAAACCCAGAAGGTGAGAGGCTCTACAGGACAAATGGCCTGATTTCTACCACAAACTGCAAGGCAAAAGAACAGAGGGAAACCAATGGATCGAAAGAAGACCAAAGTGAAACATGGTCCAAATGCAACAAGCCAGACCTTCCCTGGAATCTGACTATACAGCCAACTGGTGGAAAACAATTAAGCACAAGCTGGGTGTGTGGTGGCACTCCCCTGTGATCCCAGCAACATGGGAGGCTGAGGCAGGAGGATTGCAAGTTCAAGGCCAGTCTGGGCAACTCAGTGAGACCCTGTCTCAAAATAAAAAATAAAAAGGGCTGGAGATGGAGCTCAGTGGTAAAGCACCCCTGGGTTCAATCCCAGTACCAAAAAAAAAAATAAAAAAATAAAATAAAATAAAATAAATAAATAAAGCAACTATGAGACATTCAAGTATGAAACATTCAAGGAAACCTAAAACCTGGGCTGGGGATATAGCTCAGTTGGTAGAGTGCTTGCCTTGCCAGCACAAGGCCCTGGGGAAAAAAAAAAAAAAAAAACATACTGGAAACCTAAAACCTGACTCCATATTTGATTACATCAAGGGACTGTTCATTGATTTAGATGTGGTAATGGTATCGTGCTATAAATTTTAGAGATCTTTTAAGGATACACATTGAAATATTGATGGATGAAATCCTATGACATAAGATTTGTCTCAAAAATAACCCATGGGAGGAGCAGAGTGGGCAAGGAAAAAATGAAACCAGAGTGGATCCTAGGTGAAAACTGCTCATGCTGGATGAAGGTTGCAGGGGTTCATTTCTCTCTTCTGTTTACTTGTGTATATATCACAATGGCACATGCCTATAATCCCAGAGGTTTGGGAGGTGAGGCACAAGGATCACGAGTTCAAAGCCAGCCTCAGCAATTTAGTGAGGTCCTGTCTCAAAATAAAAATAAAAAAGGGCTGAGGATGTGGTTCAGTGATTGAGTGCCCTGGGTTCAATCCCCAGTACCAAAAATAAGTAAATAAATAAATATTGCTTTTGCCCAAATATTTCTTGCCACTTGATTTTGAAAAATGTTTCCCAACCTTTTTTTTTTTTTTTTTTTTTTTTTTTTGTAGGGTGTGCATTGGAGTCCCAGGGGCATTTTATCACTGAGCTACATCTCCGGCCCCTTTTATTTTTTTATTTTGAGATAAGGTCTCACTAAACTGCTGAGGCTGGGCTTGAATTTGGGATTTTCCTGCCTCAGTCTTCTGAGTCATTGGATTACAAACATGAGCCCCCAAACCTGGTGTTTTCCAACTTTTAACTGGGAAATCTCAAATACGCAGAAGGACTGAAAGAATAGTGCAATGATTACCTATGTATTCTCAACTAGACTCAGTATTTTACTATTTCTGTTCACCTTCCTCTATACCAGGTGTCCAGCTGGCTTATCTGTCTCTGGTGGTTGCAATCCCCACATGTAGTTGTCCCCTAGACAGCTGCACATCAGGGGACGGCCACTGTTCACTACACTCTTCCTTAATTCCCCTTCATGTGTTGGACACCCTCCAATCTCATTAGGTAATTTCAGACAATATTTAGTCTAAAACAGACTTGGTATAACTTCTAGACTATCTAGCTTGATCACACATAGAAAAGATGAGCAGCTGTCAAACTAATTTGAGAAGAGTTCCAACATACGGAAATTTTAAAAATACAGGAAAGTGGAGAGATCAATAGCGCCACGAATGCCCACACGTTCTCCAGCCAGTTTCAATAACTGGTCGCATTGTACTGAATAAGCTTTATCTTTCTCTCACACACTTTTGGTCTGACCATTTTAAGAATCCACCCCCAAGTCAGGCATGGTGGCACATGCCTGTGATCCCAGTGATTCAGGAGGATTGGGAATTCAAGGCCAGTCTCAGCCGTGTAGCATGACCCCGACTCAAAATAAAAAATAAAAAAGGCTGAGGGTGTAGCTCAGTGGTAGAGCGCCCCTGGGTGCAATCCCTGGTACTACCCCTCCCCCACCCCATCCTCTCAGCTCAGTTTTTTTGGCCATAAGTACTTGAGTGTTACAGAAAACTCAGGAGATTAGCAGGTGTTTTTCCCCCAACCATGGTTGTTGTTTTGTTTTTAAAATACACTAGTAGGAACTGAACCTAGGGCCACACCTACTAGGCAAGTGCTCATACCACTGAACTACCTCCCCAGCCCTCTTTATATTTAGTGTGAGATAGGGTCTCCCTAAGTTGCTCAGGTTGGTCTGGAACTTGCGATCCTTCTGCCTCAGCCTCCTGAGTCGCCCAGATTACAGGTGTGCACCACCACGCCCAGCTCAGTTTACCTTATGTTTTGTACGTGGGTATCTCACCTTGCCTCCCTCTCCTTTACCTACTCTCTGTTGGAGAAAGGAAGTAGTGATGAACCCCACAGCGCTGGCTTGCAATTTAACATTAAAACCTGAACAGGTTGTACAGCCAGAAAATGCAAAGAATCACAGCGAACAGTGCATATGAGCTAAGAATGGTTAGTTTACTTTTCCAACTACTTCTTGCTCCAATGTATTGAAGAACTTTCATATTTCACAGTAAGGCTAGTCTCAGCTTTTAAATACTGAAGTACCAAGGAGAGTTCCTTACCCTTGCCAGGGCTGGGGGGGGTCGCAGTTATCCAGGTAATTAAATCGAATGATATCGGTTGGATGCTTATCAGATGACCTCCAAGGCGGCAGCTCCTTCTCCCCTGGGCTATTCTTCTTTCTTAAAGTGGAGGAAGAGCGGAAAGCTGACGAAGGGGGCTGCTTTTGTCCTGGAGAACTGCTTGTCAGTGGCTGAACGTCAGCAATTACAAATCCATGTTTTGGAGGCGTCTAGAAGAAGAAAACGTATTATCCCTGTCCCCACAGCACTGTAATAGTGATGATAACAAGAACACAAAGCACATCATCTCGCCATGACCCAGCTCATCACCACCACCATCAGCATCACCACGTGGCGATCACAGCAGCCACCATGCAGGAAGGCCAGCCCCACACCACGCACAGTCTTGGTAATTTTCATGCATTGTACTATTAAACCTTCAGAGTCACTTTAAAAGGTGATCACGATTACTTCCATTTTACAGAAGAGAAAACTGAAGATAGGAGCAACCAATTAATCTGCCAGCATAACCTGAAGTAGACTTGAATTTGAACCCAGGACTGTCTTCCTTCAAGCCCACGCACCAAACCTCCTCCTCTCACTCTGACAGATCTTCTGACATTTCATTGTCTAGTTTGTTACAAGTGCAGTTAATTTATTCACAAAAAGGACACATTAAAAAAAAAAAATAAGTAAAGGCGAGCTGGGTGTCATGGCACATGCCACCAGGGAGGCTGAGGTAGGAGGACTGCAAGTTGCAAGTTAGAGGCCAGCCTGGGCAACTTAGCAAGATCCTGTCTCAAGATACAAATTTTCAAAAAAGAAAGAAAAAAAGGTGCGTGAGGGGTTAGGGTTGGCAGAACACTTGCCTAGCTAGAGCAAGGACCTAGGGTCAATCCCCAGCACCACAAGAAAAAGAAAGAGAGAGACAGAGAGATAAAAAATGTGCTTCCGTTCCAAAGACCTCTCCTCCAACAGGCAACGTCAAGTTGTACAGAAGCAGACTACAGAGCTTACAGATCTTATCAATTACCCAAACCTCAGTTACTCCCAAAGGACACTTCTGCTTAATTTCCAGAATTGAAAGTCTGTCTTCTGTGCATGAAATTCATAAGGGTTTTTATGTGGTTGCAGCCTAAGGGAAGTGGTTTGGTATGTCAGGAAGATGTTAAGAGCTTAATTTTTGTTCATTAAGAGATTAGGAAAGCTTTGCTTGGGAAATTCGCTTTTTTCACTTGTTTGTGAACATCAAGAAGTTCTCCATTTGGGCATTTGGGACTGGGGGTGTGACTCAGTGGTAGAGCATGCTCAAGGGCCTGGGTTCAAACCCCAGCACATGCGCATGCGCACACACATGCACACAAAAGAAAGAAGTTCCCAGTCCCTGTAAGCGTAAGCAATTAATCTCTTATTGTTTCAACTGCTCTTAGTATACATTTCCATTACAGAACAACTTCAGCGCTGCAATGAAATTGTTTATTTGTGTATGACCTGGGCTACTAGACCAGGCTCTGTAAAAACAGGGTTAGGATATTAGTACTCTTAGCACCTACCACATAATAGTGTTTAATAAATATTCACTCATTTAATGAATGATTACAGCCTTGTAGCAAATTAAGAAGACACTTTATTTTTATAGATAGCTCATTATTGATTAGGTATTCAATATTTTGTGCAGGTCTCATTTAGAATGGACATTAATTTCATTTCTTTGAGCTTATTTTGAAATAAACTCATTTCTTTTTGCTGGAGGAGATCTAGTTTAATACTGTTGGAAATAAATAATACATGGTACAGAAAAACAACTTCAGGGCAAAATATCCAAGTATGAATGCTAATAATTACATATAAAATCATTAATTCTTCGGCTGGGGCTGTAGCTCAGTGGTAGAGTACTTGCCTAGCACGTGTGAGACACTGGGTTCGATCCTCAGCACCACATAAAAATAAGTAAAGGCACTGTGTCCATCTACAACTCAAATAAATATTTTTTAAAAATCACTAATTCTGAAAAGTACAAAATGCTTGACACTTTGAAATAGGTAATAATGAAATCTGACAATTTTTCTGTATGAAGTAAACCAAATTTTTGTTCACAGCTCTTGAAGTCTCCATCTTATTTATTTACTTATTTTTGATATTAGGGATTGAACCCAGGGCCCCACATATGCTAGGCAAGCGCTCACTACCACTGAGCTACATACATACCCAGGTTCCTCAGGATGAAGTCTTCCTGCACCTCCAATGTTGGTGCCTTTATTTATTCTTTTTTTTTTCAGGTTTTTTAATTTGTTTTTTTTAGTTATACATGACAGCAGAGTGTATTTTGACATATTATACATACATGGAATAGTCACTTTCTATTCTTGTGGTTGTATTCATATTTGAATGTATTCATATTTGAAAATAGGAAAGAGATGTCTGATTAATTCTACTGTGTTTCCTATTCCCATCTCCCCTTTCTTCCATTCATTCCCCTTTGTCTAATCCAATGAACTTCTATCTTCCTTCCCCTTCTTATTGTGTGTTAGCATCTGCATATCAAAGAGAACATTTGGCTTTTGGTTTTTTGGGATTGGCTTATTTCACTTAGCATGATAGTCTCCAGTTCCATTTACCAGCAAATGAGATGTTAAACATATTTTCATATATTTGTTGACTGATCACATTTCTTGTTAAGTATCTGTTCAGTTCCTCTGCCCATTTGTTGATTGGATTATTTATTTATTTTTTTGGTGTTAAGTTTTTTGAGTTTTTTACATACCCTAGAGATTAATGCTCTATCTGAGATACAGGTGACAAAAGAGTTCCTCCTATTCTGCCGGCTTTCTGTTCATGTTCTTGATTGTTTCCTTTTCTGTGAAGAAGATTTTTAGTTTGATATCAGCCCGTTTATTGATGGATGAAGTCTTTTTGAGAACTTTTTTTCATGATAAATTGATGTTGATTTTGTTTGCAAATATGCATTAAAATGATCGTTTTTATTCTGTGAATTACACTAGTTTTTTTTTTTTTATTGTTAGGAACCCTGACTTTCCATGGATACATCCCACTTGGCCTTCATGTATTATTCTTTTTGCGATGCCTGGATTTAAGTGGTTAATACCTTTAAAGAATTTTTGTGTCTGTGTCCATGGGGGCTACTGATCTGCACTTCTGTTTTCCTTATAGTTTCTGTCTGGTTTTGGTACAAGTGTTCCCTCTTCCTCTGTTTTCTGAAAGAGGCTACATTGAATTGGTCTTGTTTCTTAAATGTGTGAGACAATTCACTCGTGAAGCTATCTATCTGGTCTGGAGTTTTGTGGAAAGTTTTACAATTATTAATTCAATTTTAAATCCATATAGATTTATTTGTGTCTTCTATTACTCATTGAGTCAGGGTAATATGCATTTTCCAAGAATTTTGCCCATTTCATCTAGGTTGTTGAATTTAATGACCTGAAGGTTTTTATAACGGTCTCTTTTTATGCTTTTTATGTTTGTAGGCCCTGTCACGACACTCTGTCTTTCATTCCTGATATTAGTAATTAGTGTTTTCTCTTTTTTCATGATTAGTCTAGCTAGAAACTTATCAATTCTGTTTATGTTTTTGAGAAACAGCTTTGATTTCATTGATTTTTCTCTTTTGTCTGTTTTCAATTTCATTCATTCCAGTTCCTTATTATCTCTTCCTTGTATTTACTTTGGGTTGATTTACTTTTAGGAAATTAAGTTTCCTAGCATGGGTAGTCTCACAGACAGTTTTAAAGATCATTCTAGTTTAGTCTTCTCATTTCCAGATTATTAACGATCCCCACATGATCCTAACCTGCTTTCAAAAGCTCTGCTGGAGCACACGAGGCTGGCATGTTCAGGACTGAAGAGGGAATTACACAGATTATACAAGCACAGTGTGTATTACCTAAGTACAGTGCTGGGAGTTAACTTCATGGACCATCTTATTAACCTTAGAACTTCTTTCAGCCTCAGGTCTATTTCTTTAATTGAACAATCTAAGTTAATTAGTTGATTTTCTGAACTTCCCTTTGTTTTTCTGATTTAGTACTGTTTAACAGAAAATTTTAAGTCTCGTGGAACAAAGCATTCCCTGCAGAAATGTAATACCAAGCCGAGAAGAGGCAACTTTCTCGCACCCAGACTATTCATTATTCTTAAGCATAGTTATGCACGGATATTTTGTGGAGTTACTCCTGAAGACAAACTGTCCATTTCACAGGTTATACTCAAAACCCCTCTTCCCTTTGCTAGTTTCACTCCAGACTTCTTTTCCCTCTCCCAGGGCAGCCTGAGTTCAGCTACTGAACACCAGGCTCTGCCCCAGAGGAGAGGATTTCAGAGACTGATGAGGAAAGGACCACAGGTATGATAACTTTTGTTTTTTCATTGTACACAAACGGGGTACCTCACTTTGTTTCTATGGTTGTGCATGATGTAGATTCATAGCATTTGTGTAATCATGCATGTACATAGGGTAATGATGTCTGTCTCATTCCACCATTTTTCATACCCCCCCCCTCCCTTAGGTATGGTGATTTCTAAAAGAACTTTTAAAATTCTGCATTTAAAATTCTCTTCTTTAGCTAGGGTGGCGAAGTACAACGCCCCACCCCCACCCCTTTACCTCCCACCTGCTAATCCCAGCTACTCAGGAGGCCCCAAAAAAGGATTGCAAAATCCAGGCAATACAGCAAGACTCCATATCAAAAACAAAACAAAACAACAACAACAAATTTAAATTATCTTTTTAAAAAGAAATCGTCATGGGGCACACCAATAACTGAAATCAGACAAATTTCATCATTGCAACTGTAACAATATTAATTATGCATAGTTCATTACTACAATAAACGTAGATGCAGACTACTTTAAGAAAACACAATCAAACCTAAACCTAAATGAGCACTTTAGAAGTTGACTGTTCATGTTTCAAAAAGATTCTTCAATCTCTTTTTTCTTTTTGGCGGTAGTGGGGATTGAACCCAGAGGCACTCTATCATGGAGCCAGCCCCTTTTAGTTTTTATTTTGAGACAGGGTCTCGCTAAGTTGCTGAGGCTTATGATCCTCCTGCCTTCCGAGCTGCTGGGATTTCAGGTGTGCACCACTGCTTCTGGCAAGATTCTTCAATTGTAAAATGATTCACTGCAGTTATTTTATTTTTACAGACTGTGATACTTCTATGGTTTAAAAAAAATCATTAAAAAGAATCAATTTACACATAATTTTTCAAGAACTCATCTCTTTCATAAAACAAGGCCCAACACTGCCTGTGCATAGATATTGCCATAAACAAAGACACATAAACATTTTACATTAATTATCTAGGAGTGAATATAAACATTGGTTATAATGCATTGAAAACCACTAGAAAAAAATTATTCTTGCCTTACTTGTTTTCATGATTATGAAAATGCTCTACATTGCTTAGTTTCTGGATTAAAGACAACTTTAGTGTGCCCATTATGCCCTTCCCTAATGACCACTTTATTTAGAAAACTTGATCTTACAAATGATCCCAAATAAACTTCAGGTCTCGGGGTATAGGTCAGTGGTAGAGCTTTTGCCTAGCATGTATGAGGCCCGGGGTTTGATCTCTAACACCACAAAACATAAAAATTAAAAGAAAAAAAAATCTTCAGCTCACCTTGAAGATTCACAGAAAATTTAAACTAGTAAAATATGATGACCCATAGGTAATAAATCCACCTATTACCCACAGGATGTCCATGTCAGAATTGTCTGAGGTCTGAGATGAAGAAAGCAGGGGCAGGGAGAAACTCCATGGTTCTGATCTGTCAGGCACAACTGTGGTTTGAGGGTATCAGGGGAGGGCTGTCAACTAGTGTGTCTATCTTTTTCTTTTTTTTTTTTTTTTCTTCTTTTTTTTTTTTTTTGGTACTGGGGGTTGAACGCAGGGGCGCTTTGCCACTGAGCCACATCCCCAGCCCTTTTGGTTTTATATATTGAGATGGGGTCTCACTAAGTTACTTAGGCCCTCGCTAAGTTGCTGAGGCTGCTCTTGAATTTGCTATTCCCCTGCCTCAGCCTCCTGGGTTGCTGGGATCATAGGCGTGTGCTACTGGAACACAGAAAGTGGCTATCAAGTCTCAGAGAGAATTTTGAACTCAGAGTGTATTTCCTTTGAACTATAACCTTTCCCAGTTTGAAGTTTGATCATTTATCCTTAATTCTAGAATTTATTATAGCTGATAACTTTAAAAATTTGCTGTTTTTTGAAAGGGGAGTTATCTCATGAAAATTCAAGGGAGATTAGTTGGGTAGAGGAAAGGGACTAGGGGAGGGAGGAGGAAAGGCAAAGGGGAGGTACTGAGGGATGACATTGGCCAAATTATGTTGTTACGTCATGTGTGCATACAAAATATAACACTGAATCCCACCGTTATGTATAATTATAATGCACCAATAAAAAATATGGGGAGCCGGGCATGGGGGCACACACCTGTTGCAGTTAAGAGCCCTCCCAGAACCAAGGGAAAGCAACATGGCCCAGTCAGTGTCTATATGCACATGCAACACAACTGTCGCAACTCTGTAGTATAAAAACCCAATCAGCATGTATGTTACCATATAGGGGAGACAACGGGACCAACGTAAAGGGGCTAACAGAGGGTGTACAAGGCAGCACCTCACTGTGCTCAGACTCAGCCTTCCAATTCTGCTGGGCCACGGCCAGCACTAATAAACACTGCTTCCTGCTGAAAGTTCCCAGGGGCCTATCTTGGTGCAAGAATCCCGCAACACTGTAATCACAGCAACTGGAGGCTGGGGCAGGAGGACAGCAAGTTCGAAGTCAGCCTCAGTAATTTAGAGGCTCTAAGCAACTTAGTAAGACCCTGTGTCAAAATGAAAAACTAAAAAGGGCTGGGGATGTGGCTCAGTGGTAAAGTGCCCCTGGGTTCAATCCCCAGGACCAAAAATTTTTTTAAAATTTCTTAAAAAATACATATGGAGAGGCTGGGGAGATAGCTCAGTCGGTAGAATGCTTGCCTTACAAGCACAAGGCCCTGGGTTCGATCCCCAGTACCGCAAAAAAAAAAAAAAAAAAAAAAAAAAAAAACATATGGAGAAAGTTTGCTGCTCTTTGTCTCAAGCTTACCTTGGGCTTGGTAACATGAAGTTCTCTCACCATTCGAATATAGTGTTTCTTCCATATCCCCTGCTCAAAGGGAGTTGGAGAGAAATTGATGTACCAGTTAAACCGCAAGCATTTGAGCATCCAGAGCTGGTCCAGCTCGGCTAAGTTCTTCCAGTGCCAGCTAACCTGGAAAAACGAGGACAGTTAGAAACAAAAACCAGCCTGCTCAGTTTACACTCCTGCCTTTTCCAGTTTTTGAGCTATATTCTAGACCTGGATAACTTTTTTTGTCATTTTTCTTCCAAATTACACTTTAAATAGTTACTTCCTTCCTGGAGAACTTCCTGTCCAGGCAGGAGGATTACTTTTAAATGCTAATTCAGACTGAGAGTCACAGTTCACTTGTACTTAATGGGCACTATTAACCACCCTCATAGCAATCTAGGGAGGTAAGTAAGTACAATTATTACTCTCATGGCAAAAGAAGAAACTGAGGCTCAGGCAGACTTCGAGACTTCCTAATGGTTCCTGAAGCTCCTAATGAAGGTTATGTGAAGGGCCAGGCACACAAGCCTGTAATCTCAGCAACTCAGGAGGCTGAAACAAGAGGATCGCAGCCTCTGCAACTTAGAGAGACCCTCTGTCTTGAAAACAGACAAACAAACAAATAAACAAACTGGGGGTGTAACTCACCTAAATCTTCATGTGGCAAATTAACTTGGAATTGGATGGAAAGACAGTTTGCAGGGTGGGATGGGAGAGAAAGCTCTCCATTACTACTCCTTTCTCCTTTTCCTTACATCTTGTTCTGACCTGGGTACTTGAGTTATTTTTTGTTTGTTTCTAAGACAGTTAAGGCTCTCTCTTCCCCACTCCCTCCCTGCACCTTTTCTTTCTTCCCACCACCACCCAAAGGTAGAAAGAAATGAGGAGAGTCAAAAGCAGGAAATTTTAAAACCATCAAGACCCATCTCCCCACCACATAGCCCACCCCCATCTTTTTTTAAAACAGCTCAAAGCTCATTTTGGTGCAATGACTATCTTTTACTTTAAAGCTAGTTGAAGGGTGGTGTTCTGTGTCAATAGTAGGAATAAAATACACTGAAATCTTGCAAGATAGACATATAGTGCATACAGACGATAGAATTAGCTATGCCAAATAACATTTCCCTCCAGTGATAATATTCTCATTAGGGGAAACTTGAAAAATTCTGAGAAGCTTAAAGAAAAGCAATACCTGTAACTCCATCTGTCAGAGACAAATCATTATTAACAACCTAGGACAGTTCTTTTCCTTTCAGTCTTTTTTTGAGGCATGATGAAACAAAACTGGGAACCTCTCTGTATACCATTTGCTTTTTGTTTTAAATATCACAGCATCTCTGTTCTTCCATGACATGTTTTCTAATGCCGCATAATAGTTCAGCACGTGGCTGTCTGATGTCCTCTGTTCTTGGACATTTAGATTGATATGCTTGAACAGTCTCAATCTCTTGCTATGGTGGCACACACTTTAATCTCAGCAACTCAGAAGCCTGAGGTAGGAGGATTGCAAATAGGAGGTCAGCCTCAGCAACTTAGCGAGGATCTAAGCAACTTAGTGAGACTCTGTTTCAAAATAAAAAAGGCTGGGATTGGGCTCAGTGGTGGAGCACTTGCAGCATGTGTGAGGAACTGGGTTCGATTCTCAGCACCAAATATAAATAAAATAAAAGTTCATTGACAACTAAAAATATTTTAAAGGGGGGGGCTGGGGATATGCTCAGCCCCTGGATTCAATCTCTAGTACCCCCCCAATAGGTAATGTGTGTACAGTGATACCAAACCTAAAGATAAAAGGGTCACACAGTAAAAAGTCAGGGTCTCTCCCATCCCTGTCCTCCAGCCTCTCATTCCCAGTCCTGGGTTTAGCCACTGTAGCCAGTTGTTGTATGTCACTGCAGAAATAGCTCAGGCATATATTAACAGTTACCTATTCTTTACTTTCTAAAATGGCATAACTTGACAGTTCTATAGCTTTGCTTTTTGCTTTTTTTTTTTTTTTTGCTGATAATCTGTCTTGGAATCACTGCAACTTATTTACCCAGTGCCCCACCAGTGGACCTTTCTGTTGCTTCCAGCGCTTTGCTCTGATGAACAATTCTTCAATGTTCTTAAACAAAAATAATGTCAACGTTGAAGTACACCCATCAGACAAATTCCAAGAAGTGCAACTGGTAGGATAAAAGGAATTTCTATTTAAAAATATAACCAGGCTGCTCTCCATTGTACCACTGGAGAGTGTACCATTTTATCTGTCAACAATATATAAAATATTTACCAATATAGAATATTATTAAAAAATAAAACTCAGCAAATCTGAGTGATGAAAATGGCATGTCATAATGAGGTTCAGCATCCCACATACAGCAGAGACGCCTGCATTTCTTTCTTTCTTTGGTAGGAGAGTTTTTCTTTTTCTTATAGGTGCATGATAATTATGCATCCTGGTGGCTCGCTGTGCCATGTCTGTACATGTGCATTACATAATTGGATCAACCTCATTCCCTGGTACCTTTCCTTTCCCTCTCCTCCTTCCTCCCCGTCCACTTACTCTACTGATCTCCCTTCTATTATTATCATTATTTTAATTAGTGCATTTACCGATAAGCACACATGTAGTTTCTTGAGGTACATCTGCACATAGACAAGTGGTAGACTTCCTTCTCCTCGCTATCCCTCCCCGCTCCCTCTCCATCCCCTCCCTCTACTCTACTGGTCATTTCTTTTGCTGTGAACTCTTTGTTCATTTTCTTTGCTCATTTTTCTTCTGCTAGGTTGTGACTCTTTTTTTTTTTTTTCCTTAATACATATTTATAGGAGTTTTTTTTTTTTTTCCAACACTGAGGATTGAACCCAGGGCCTCAAGCATACTAGGCAGGAATTCTGCTACTGAGCTGCATCCCCAGACCTTTTAAAAGTTTACTTTGAGACAGGGTCTCACCAAGTTGCCTAGTCTGGCCTGGAACTTGCCATCCTCCTGCCTCAGCTGGAATTACCAATGTGCACCACCACACCCAGCAATTGGTAGGAATTTCTTTTTAAAAATAAGAAATTAACTTTGTTTGAAGTGTATTTTTTTCCCTGCTTACTATTTGGATTTATTTATGATGTTCTTTTCCAAGAAGAATATTTTAACTTTTATAGCCACAATTTAAAATCTTGCTTTTTCCATTCTTGTTCACAACATAAAATGCATAAAGCAAGACTATGAAGTATACATCTTCCTGAGGCCCTTGGGCATTATAGAACACTCACAAAGGTCTCCTTTCCGGTGTTTTGAGTCCTTGAATGGCTTCCTTTGGTGTCACACATATCTTTTATTCTATTGGCATTTGTTTTCTAGATCCTGCACAAGTGTCTGAACACCATTTACTGAATAATGCATCTTTCTTGTTGCATTTATTTTTTAATTTTAAGGACTAAAAATAACATACATCTATGAGTGTATGTAGGAGGTACTTTCTGATTTTACTAAATTTTTTGGACTCAACTAATGCCTATCCACTATATATCTTAAATAATTTAACTCTGCTTTAATACACTATGGAGTTACTTGCAAGAAAATGATGGCTATCTCCTTTTCCAAGATGTCTGTGAGCGTACCTGTCCACTCGGGTCTCTTAGTCTCATACTGTTTTTTTTTTTTTTTTTTTTTTTGGTACTGGGGATTGAACTCAGGGGCACTCAACCACTGAGCCACATCCCCAGCCCTTTTTATATTTTATTTAGAGACAGGGTCTCACTGGGTTGCTGAGCACCTCGCTGTTGTTGAGGCTGCCTTTGAACTTGTGATCCTCCTACCTCAGTCTCCAGAGCCACTGGGATTATAGGCATGTGCCTCCGCGCCTGGCAGTCTCATATCTTTCGTCTGTATCTGGTGAGTACCTTATTTTGAGCTTTTCTTATTCATGGGTGGCCTGCACTATACAATTTAGGATTTTATTATAGTTGTATGCTGTGCAATAAAAGACTTTCCTGCTGAGAGAACATTTCTTATATGTGCATGCATCTCCCCAACTAGCTGATACTTTTTTGTGGACACTAATGATGACTTATACTTTGTTCCCCATTTTGAGCACTAAACACAGAGTTAGACTCAAAGAAGGCAGAGGATGTAAACTATAAAGACTAAGCATCTGTTGCTTGTTTTTGTTTTTTCCCCTCTTGGTACTAGGGATTGAACCCAGGGTCTCTTAACCACTGAGCCACATTTCTAGCCCTTTTTACTTTTTATTTTGAGAATGGGGGGGTCTCACTAAGTTGTTTAGGGCCTGGCTAAGTTGCTGATGCCAGCCTTGAACTTGCCATCCTCCTGCTCCAATCTCCCAAGTGGCTGGGATTACAGGCATGTGTCACTATGCCTGGCTTGTGGCTTGGTTTTGTGGAGGTGTGTACATGTGGGTTTTATCCTTACGTTTTTCTAGTTTTAGAGCCCCCTAAGGCTGTCGTTAGAAAATGCCATGCACCACTTCTTTGTCTTTACCTGTGCACAGCGACATAGGCTCCGGGGGTCAAGGAAAGAGAAGATGTATATGGATAACACCCTAGGAAGCTTGGTAGTAAAGTCCAGGGCTTCTGCTGGAATTTTTTCCTGAAGCTTTCGACAGCAGAACTTTTGCTGTGACAGTGAGCAGCGCTCCAACAGACCTGTGAGGATTCTTCTTCGTTGAGAGTCTGTCCATTTGTCAAACTGGAAAAACAAACACACATGGAAAACGCCCGATTTGGCCTGACAGCAGAGCTTTGTTATGAGGAAGAGATGAGAGTGGCACAGAAAGCGAGCTAGTGATCTATTTCTCATGAGTATCATGTATTTCTGTCCCAATTCCATAAATTCCATGTTTGCCACCTACCTGTTCTTTCCCATGTTTGTATGTATAAGCACATGCATGACCTGAGTGTGTACTCAGAAGAGCATTTGACCTCAGACTTTGAGTTACATAAGGATAGTAGGTTGGGAGCTGGCCATGTGCATAAGCTGAAAAAAAAAATATATTTAGAAAACACAATTCCTAGGAAAGGTGTCTGGACAGCTTCTCTCCCTCCAAATAATTTCTGTATCAGTTCATCAGAGCTGAAAACTCCAGGACCAGAAATAAACCCTTGCAATCACAATTGGAGATAAGGTGTAACAGGCAAATAGTCCTGGTGAGAGGAGTACATTGGGTTACATTCTCACTAATGTGTGAATTAACATATGGTTGGAAGTAAGGGTGGATCTAGCAGGGCTGGAACAGAGAGAATCAGAAGAATAAAAACCAAAGAATCCAGAGATTCCCTAAACCAGTCCCAAGACCAGTGATGGACCAAAGATGAAAATGTGGCAATTATTGAAAACCAAAGAAAGACTTTGAGGAAAGATCGCCCACCAGCTGGGGGACCACTTCACTGAAAGTCTAAACCTCTCTTTTCTTTCCTAGCCCACTGCAGAAGAGAAAGTCAGGAGGCTGAGCTAGCTGCATTTTTGTATATCATTATATTTCACATATAGAATAGTACAGTTATCTTTTAAAATATTCTTAGTGGTAAGTGGACACAATAACTTTATTTTCTTTATTTATTTGTATGTGGTGCTGAGGATTGACCAATGCCTCACATGTGCTAAGCAAGGGCTCTACCACTGAGCCACAACTCCAGGCCCAGTGCAGTTATCTTTAATCTGATGTTTATAATGACTTTGAGTTGTAATCATACAATAAACTGCCTACCTAAGAGGGCGTATAAGGCAAAAGTTTGGTTTTTTTCAAGGCTTATGACAAATCAACTTCATTATATTCATATGATTAATTTTGATAATGGGTAGGATTACTTCTTGATCAAAACTATTCACTGTTACAGTGACCTATGAATCTCGTTTTGGAGATTATAATTCAAAGGTGGGGGAAAAAACCTTGAATAAAATGGAAAAATGAGAACCTCACTATAAATACCACAGGAATACAACTGATTCATGAGTGAGTGTCCCCTGATTTCTGCCATCCCTGTTTCTGTACAACCCATGTTTCCATCTCCCACCAATGGAGACTTCTTTCCAATTCATTTGAGACGAATTCTTAGGGAATAAAGGGAGAGATACCAGACCAGAATGGCTGAGGCCAGGGAAGGACCAAGCTGGAGAAGCTGAATTGAACTATAATAAGAGAGCCAAGGGGAGGTGCGAGGAGATAGAAGCAGAGCTAATTACAGGGATCAGAGCAGCTCGAGGGCTTCTACAGCAGTTACTGTGAGAGAACTGGGGATGGAGGAAGCAGACTTGATGAGCACCTCCTGTGCTTTAACTTTGAGAGGCAAAGTGAGGACTGGAACTAGTTTTTAAAATTACTTTTGGGCAGCACTATGTGACTCCATAGACACTGAGCTATGTGAGGACCTAGGATGGTCAGGATTACAAAAAATACTTCGTGAGATAATTATTATCACTGCAAGAAATCAGCGATAACACAAATGCCTGACGGAAAGTGTCCAGCTAAACGAACTACATGAGAGGAAAGAGTGTGACATTGTGATGGGCTTGGTGAGGGAGCAGGGCTTGGGAGTGGGAAAATGAAGGAAAATCACAATAAAAACTTTTTAGAGTGAAAGAACTTTTCAGAAGAGAATCGAGACCTTTAATAGGACAGAATTTCTACATGTCTGAAGCTACCATCTAGGAATGTCAACCATGGGCACCTCAATTTTTGATAGCCGAACACTTCACCCAGAAACCCTAGCAGCACAGCAAGAAGTCATTGGACTCTTGTTTTATGAACATCCCCATTGGTTTGTGCACTACTTACTTTATTTTTTTCTAATTCTTTTTAATACTGGGGATTTGACTGAGGGGTGCTTTACCACTGAGCTACATTCCCCTGCCCTTTAAATTCTTTTATTTACTTATTTATTTTTATTTTGAGACAGGGCTTTGCTTAATTTCAGAGGCTGTCTCAAGCTCCAACAAGGCTAAGATTATGGGCATGCCCCATCGAGCCCCGATTCCTTTATCTCCCACCAGGTAAAGCTTCTGTCAAGTAACCCTTGCATTGCGCTGAGCTTGCGTGCATGCGATTGTGTGTGTGTGTGTGTGTGTGTGTGTGTGTGTGTGTGTGTGTGTGTGTGAATTTGTCTTTACTGGGGTACTGCACACAGGCTGATATACATCACCTTGGGTGTGCCCCTCCCGCCCTTGCAATCTTTCAATTTCAATAAGTGTTCCTCTTCGTTTTTTGAGACGGGGGTCTCACTATGCTGGCCTCAAGTGATTCTCTCACTATCCAGAGTAGCTGGGACTGCAGACTTGCACCATGACCAGCTCAATAGGAGCAGCTCTTTAAATAATTTCAGTTACTTCATGATTCAAGAGTTTTTCATCCACATCAGCTCCCACTTCCCTACCTCCTTCAGAACACTGATTTGGAAACGTAGGAACCGGAGACTCCTAAATTGCAATTCTTCAGACTCCAAACCAAGTTCTTTTACAGTTTCTGAGTTCGCATTGATTGACATGAGAGAATACTGGTGTCGGCTCTTAATTTTTATCACTCCTAATACTCACTAGAAATATTTCAGCCTAAATTTCCTCATTTGTACATTAAGAATAATCATAGTAATGTGAAGGGCTATTTCAAAACAGTGCATGACTCACTGTAGGAATGATGGCTATTATAAAATGCCAGAGTGGTGTAAAGATAACACGCACGTGAGGTCAATCAGTGTAAGAGGAAGCTACATGCAAAATATTAAAGTAAAAAGCATCAAATTATCATGTTTCTACATTACAAGGGAAGAACATTAGGACAACTGAGGTTTGCTCATCTGCTCTCCTTGTGCCCAGTGGAGAATGTGCTCCGGTTATAGAAGGAGTGATTTTAAGTGAATATAAAAGAATATTAGGCTTATAAAATGTGTACTGAAGAAATCTGTCTAAAAAAAGTCTGAACACTTTGCTCTAGAGATTAAAAAGATAATTACAGTGGTTCCTCATTTATTTCCCTGATAACAATGGTCAAATGCCATTTATATTTGGTTTTGATAGGTGTTCTTTGCCTCGAGGGATATCCCTTTCTAATTGTGTTTGTTTAAGCTAATGGAAAACTAATTTGCATTCCTTGAACTCCTACCAACCTGAGGTGGGTAGATGACTCAAGAATGCTTAACTGTAGGGAAGATCTGTTGGGAATTTAGAAGGTGCTTGGAATCATCCAAAAATCAGATAGTCCATGGCAGGGCTAACTGTACAGACTGATGATCTCCCACGTTCTTGTATCACTCCTCCAGTAAAACGCCCAGCATTATTCTCCCACTCCAGTGTCTTGTATGGTCCTCCCTTCGCAATTCCCTCCCGAAGGATGCCGTTTTACAGGCTTCCTCCTCTCGCCAGAACTGTGCACCTGCTATTTTTAGAGCAGCTGTTACAGGATTCTTGCTGCAGATGGAGGCAGTGAAGGAATTGTGAAGAGGTTTGTTGTATTTTGGTTTTTGGTTATACCATCTTACTCTGGTTGAGTTTCCCAGTCCTATTATTAAAAATTCAACCCCACAATTAAAGTATGAAAATGTTCTTGTTTTTAAAGTTTCGAACAGATTTGGTATAATCGAACATAAAACCTGTAATCATGTCTCTTCATCAAATCGCACTTCATTCCCCAGAGATAACCACCTTTCAAAAGTTTGATATTCATGCCTTTTTATGTATTTACACACACACACTCAATGAAGAAGCAATTAGTTGAGCCTGGTGGCATATGCCTGAAATCCTAGCTACTCAAGAGGCTGAAGCAGAAGGCTCACAAGTTCAAAGCCAGCCTTAGCAATTTAATGAGGCCCAAGAAACTTAAGGAGACCTGTCTCAAAAATAAAAAATAAAAAGGGATGGGGATATAGGTCAGTGGTTAAGCACCTCTGGGTTCAGCTGCGGGTGATGGATAAACAAATAAATAAGCAATTAAAAAAATATGCCTATCCCATGGAATACTACCGAACAGCCATACATGTTCTGAAGTATAATGAACTCCAGAGCACACTGTTTTCTCATTCATTCCCAGTAGGGTGGATATGTTGCAGGAGAAGAGATATCTCCTGAAAAGGGTCCCAGGAGTTCCCAGAGAGAAGAGGAACTTGACTCAGGACCAGCAGGATTCTTGGCATATGTGATGGAAAATAATTTCAGTACACACCAGTCAAAGGCATAGACGGAGGTTTATTTAGGAAAGTATATACACATTCAAGGGAGGAGCGGGCAGTTTCAAGAGACTGCTCAAGGGAGAGCGTGGGTCCTTTCCAGAGGGAGAGAGGGCAACCTGACAGTGTGGTGTGTAACCATTTACAGAGGGCTGAACAGAGGTGGAGGCAGGGTGGAGTCACGGGATTTCCAGCCAGTTTTCCTTGGTTGGCACATTTTCCTCTTTTGACAAGGGCGTGGGCCAAGGGCATGTCACTCAAGCTCAAGATTGACAATTGTGCTTTGTGCTTATCAGTGGCTTGTGGGCATTTCCTGTAAGATTCAGCGTCTCTGTATCCTAAATCCCTATCTCAGATATGCCATGATCTATTTACTTGATTCACTTATTTTTCTTTAGTTTATCTTTTTTTTTTTTTTTTTTTTCCTTTTTTTGCAAAGCTGGGGACCAAACTCAGGACTTCATGCATATTAGGCAAGTGCTCTTCCACTAACACACAACCCAGCCCTCAATTTACTACTGATATATATATATTTTTTTTTCCTTTAAGGTACTAGGGATTGAACCCATGGTCTTGGGCAAGCACTCTACCATTGATACCATTTAGGTTGTTTATGATACAAAAAAAAAAAGAAGAAGAAAAATAAAGGTCCAATATTCCGGTACATGTTCTTCAGGTCCCACATGAATATTTTTCTATTACAGATAAATAAAAGTGGAATTACAGGTTTAAAGGGTACATGTATTCAAAATTTACTAGATCCTTTCAAACTGTCTTTAAAAGCCTTCACTAAAAATAAATAATAGTCTTTACCATTTTGCTTTACCTTGAATTGTATTTGAGAGTATCCTCCTGTTCCCCAGTGATTCCTTATTTAAACTGGATATTAACCCTCTCTTCAAGTTTTGCCACATAGGCAAGGGAGAGAGGATTTGGAATTTCATTGTTTTAGTTTGCATTTCTCTGATTTCAGCAAAACAGAGCATATAGTT
This sequence comes from Sciurus vulgaris, assembly GCF_902686455.1. Classification (NCBI taxonomy): domain Eukaryota; kingdom Metazoa; phylum Chordata; class Mammalia; order Rodentia; family Sciuridae; genus Sciurus; species Sciurus vulgaris. Next base: position 9,364,383 of record NC_136465.1, on the reverse strand, counting down.
TTAGTGTTTGTTGGCTACTTAGTTATTTTGTTTATTTCTTGTTCTGATTCTATAGGAGTATTTATTTACTTTGCTTATGGATTGTTAAAAAATTGATTTGCAGGGACCCCTTATATGTCCTAGGTGTTAATCTTTTCATCTTTCTCTTCCTCTTTTTCTTCTTTCCTGGTGCCGAGTATCAAACTCAGGGCCTCCTGCATGCTAGGCAAGTGCTCTAACACTAACCTACATTTCTGGCACTATACCTATGTCTATCAGGCAATTTGCAAAACAGTGTTCTCCGTGTCTTTGTTAATTTTAACTCTGATTATGGTTGCTTCCAGCAAGTTAAAAATGATGTAGTGGGGGCTAGGGTGGTGGCTCAGTGGTAGAGCACTTGCATGACATGTGTGAGGCCCTGGGTTCTATTCTCAGCACCACATATCAATAAAAAAATAAAAGATTCATTGACAACTAAAAAATATTTTTAAGAAATGATGCAGTGATGTCATCCACTTTATTAGGATAGAGCACAGCTCAGTAGCTCAGTAGTAGAGTGTGGGCCTGGGTTCATCCCCAGCAGGGGGGGAAAAAAAAAGACAAAGAAAAAAGGTATACAAAATATACATTCACTTTCTTAATTTTTTTACATTGCCTTTACTTGTGTCAACAACATATCAGAAGCTGAGAGAAACTTTGAGAGGCATTTAAATGCAAATCCTTCCATGTTGGCATTTTCAGCAGATTTGAGAGGCAATTTCCTTTTCTAACTGGGATTGAAGGGCAGAGGATTTGAAAGATGAGGGATTAAGGAGCAGCGCGGCACAGTAATGCGGAGCTCTTTTTAGCTTCTCTTTGTTTGCTGCTGTACAAAACATCAGACAGACCCATGTGTACACAAGAACAGAAGTGAAAGTTGATATCCAAATACACAATATTTTTGGATCGTCTATCATCAAATAAGATTCATATTATGTCTTATCTCTGCACGGATCTTTTAAAATGACTTTACTTCTAGTGCTAGATTGTTTTAAAATCAAAACTTGATCCCTACAATGAAAACCCCAAGTAATACTAAATTAAAACATTGGTATCCTATTTCTTCTTTCTCTTACATTAGGTTTTTGTGGAAGTACCTATCTGACAACGATTTAGTGTGTTTAAGGAATAAGATTGTTGTAGGACAAAAGAAAAAAAAAGTAAGTATTATCTATTGATTCAGAAAATACTTATTAAATGCCTGGTAAGTACCCAGGAATGTACAATGAGAAAGAGGACAGAAATCATCCCTGGTGGCTCACACATATAATCCCAGCATCTTGGGAGGCTGAGGCAGGAGGATCTGAGTTCAAAGTCAGCCTCAGTAATTTAACGAGGCCCTAAGCAATTCAGCAAAGCCCTAAGCAATTCAGGGAGATCCTGTCTCTAAATAAAATACAAAGGGGCGGGGATGTGGCTAATTGGTTAAGTGCCCCTGGGTTCAATCCCTGGTACCAAAAAAAAAGATGTTTGAAGACCTAGAGTTTATCCAGAATGATTATTAAAAATATTTAATAATTGGCAATGTCACCAATCAATCAAAATACACAGAAGTTGGTCAACCATACCAATGAGTATTGGCTGAACATTAGCCCTGATTGTATCGATTTAGAATGACAGTGCCAAACTAGGTCATTACAAATAAGTCTCATTATAAGTTGTTGGAAATAAATGTAAAATTAATTTAAAAACACATAGAATGGAAAAACTCAACTAGGTTTTTAGATTTTGAAATGTTTTCATTTCCTAAGTTTAAGTACAAGTTTAAGGTAATTTTTTTTTTTTTTTTTTTTTTTTGCTGATAACTTTTTTTTATTTGTTCTTTGTAGGTATACATGACAGAGTATATTTTAGCATATTTATACAAACACAGAGTACATCTTATCCTAATTAGGATCTCAGTCTTGTGATTGTACATGATGCAGAGATTTGCTATGGTGAAATTTTAATATTATTATTATTTTTCAGAATTTTTTTAGTTAGAGATGGACACAATACTTTTATTTTATTTATTTTTATGTGATGCTGAGGATGGAATCCAGTGCCTCACATGTGCTAAGCAAGTGCTCTACCACTGAGCCACAAACCCAGCCCCTTAATATTATTTTGAGAAGGTTTTTTAAATTATTATTTTGTGATCAGAAAATACGGGTGGGGTATGGTGGTAGACTCCTATAATCCCAGCTACTTGAGAGACTGAGGCAGGAGGACTTTGAGTTCAAAGCCAGCCTGAGCAATTTAGCAAAATCCTGTCTTAAAATAAAAGAGCCTGGGAGTCTTGGTGACAGAGTTCCCTGGATTCAATCCCTAGTACTGAAAAACAAAAACAAACACATAAAGTATAAAACGTTATGAAAAAAGTCATTTCCATCTTGTCCCAGATACAAAAGTCTTCTCCCTGAGGGAAACTGATATTACCCCTTTTCGTGTGAATCCTTACAGAGGATCATTTTATGTACATGATTTTTTTAAAGTAAGTTAATAAATACCCTTAGACTGGAGCTTCCAGAACAGAGAAAAGATCCAGAACTAGTAGTTTCCATTAGTTTTTAGCAAAATGAACCTCAGGAACTGAGGGAGAGGCAGGAGAGGTATCTGTGCCATCATAGGCCAGGGCAGAGGTGCTCCCTCGACGGGGGATGGGGTGAGGGGCTTGGACGGGATGCTTTAGAGGGGGAATAGTTCAAGATCATCATGTATCTTGTAGAGAAATCCAAACGTTTTTAGGAGTCTTGGTCTTTTTAAAATATGAGTATAAATCCCGTGCCATAAAATTCAGTATTTTAAAGTGTACAACTGACTGATTTTTTAGTACATTCACAAGGTCACGCAGACGTCACTACTATCAAATCTCAGAACATTTTTTATTCTCCAAAAAGAAACCCTGGACCCATTACAGTCACTTCCCACTTCCTTCTTCCCCTATTCCTTGGAAACTGTGAATCTCCTTTTCCTGTCTCTGTATTTGCCTATTCTGGACATTTCATGTAAATGGAATCATGTGCTAGGTTGTCTCTGTGTCTTTCACTTAGTATAATGTTTTCAAGGCCCATCAGTGTTGCCGTGTGGATCAGTGCTTCATTCCTTTTGTTGATAACTCTGACTTTTTAATTTTGGTAAAATGAACCTAAGATTCATCGACCTAACCATTTACAAGAGCAGAGTTTAGTGGGATGGGGTTCACTGTTGGCAACTGTCGCCATCGCCCTCTTCAGAACCTTTCATCATCTCAAACTCCATGCCCCTTGAACTCTAACTCCCGGTCCCCTGCTGACCTCTACTCTACTTTCTGTTTCTGTGAATTTACCTGTTCTAGGGAAATTCCTCACACAAGTGGGATCATATTTTATTTGTTCTTGTGACTGGCTCATTTCACTTAGCACAATGTCTTCAAAGTTCATCCATGTTATGGTATGTGTCAGAATTTCCTTCCTTTTTATGGCTGAATAAATATTCCATCATATGGATACTCCATATTTCACCTATTTATTCATCTGTTGATGGACATAGGGACCACTTACACCTTGACTATATTGAATACTGCTGCTATAGACATTTTTGTGCGAGTTTTTGTATGACACGTTTTCAATTCTCCTGGGTAGCAGAGAATATTTGGGAGGGACTGTAGAGGAATTTGACAAGTAACATACATTGCCCAGATATGGATCCTCTGACTATCACTCAGGGATGGACAATGACCATTGAACTCTCCGTCTCTCCATATGAGTAACAGACAAGAAGGTTCTCATTTGTGCTGGAGGATATTTGTACCTTGTTAGGCAAAAGCACAAGGTTGTTAGTGTTCTCCTGTGGCAGTTTCAGTACAGATAAGAGGCTACAGGAGGATGCTGAGTGCTCAACGATCTGTGCTGGTTGCTAAGGTGCCATCTGCCTCTCAGGTCCAAACCCCAGAGTCTATATTCTCCTTTGTGAGGATAGGAGGCTGGGGCTCTGAAGCCATATTTCTTGACAGCTGGCTGCCTACTAAATACTGCCTGTGAGGAGGCACTGGAGGGAACTGAGGAGGGGAGACATACTCCTTTCTGTTTGCTTGCTGTTCCTCTGAGGATCATCCTGACTCTTCACTCTGATGGCAATAGTTGATTCCAGGGTCCAGCTTTTTCCAGAGTGTCTTGCTCCCTCATATACACAGAAGCATCTGGCTGTGATGTCAGCTACTCTAGTCCTTAGAATTTGGGGACCCTATGGGGGTGGAGGTCCTCCCTCTGAAACCCTGGGGTACCAGTAGTAGTACCCCAGCTCTATCACCATGGAAATGGTACTCCCTTATGGTGTTTTCCATTTTCTAATATTTGTTTAATCAATCCTCTCATTAAATTCTGTCTGGTGGAGCACTTGGCTAGCATGTGTGAGGCACTGGGTTCAGTTCTCAGCACCACATATAAATAAAATAAAGGTCCACTGACAACTAAAAAAAAAAAAAATTAAAAAAAAATTCTGTCTGTTAAAATGACATGATTTCTGTTTTCCTAACTGAACCCTAATTGTGCATACAGAAAGCACCAGTCCTGCTTCTCAGGAAATGAGCATGTACACTGCCTTATTAAGTCTTTATTACAGCTCTATGATAATGCCATAGACTGAATATTTGTGTCCTCCAAATTCATATATTGACATCCTAACCTCCAGTGTGATGGGATAAGGAGGCGGGGCCTTGGGGTGATCAGGTCATAAGGGTAGCCTTATAAGCAGAATCAGTGCTTTAATAAAGGAGACCCCAGGGGGATCTCTCCCTTTTCTGCCACAGCAGGACACAGCAAGATGGCTGGCCTTGGAGAAGGCTCACCAGACGCTGAATCTGCCAGCACCGTGATCTTGGACTTCCAGCCCCAGAACTATGAAAAAATCAACGTCTGTTGTTTACAAGCCATTCAGTCTATGGTTTTTATTATAGCAGCCTGAACAGACTACAGCAGATGATATAACATAATGCAGAAATAGCCATATTTTAAATGCTTACCCATTTTCCAAGCAGAGCTCTTCTTTCTTCAAATACCTGCAATAAGTAAAGGAGAATTGGGTAACTCATATATCAGGGTTCCAAATACAAGAACAGCATCATTAAAGGATCACTAAATAAGTATTCACTGTGTTAACTCAGTATGAAGAGTCAGGTTTCATTCCCGGAAGGGTACTTTACTTATTTTTAACATAGGCAACGTCTCTTTCTCTTTTCAGTTTCTCCATGTGAAATAATTCATAAAAAGAAATGGTTGTTCTTTAAAAGAAAAAAAGAAAAAATGGAATTATAAAATCAATTTTAGTATTTGAAAGGAGATGAAAAGACTAGCAAAGAAAAAAACTGGAAGAATGGTGCTTCCCCTCCAAAATGTTTGAACATGAATGGTATGAGAATTTATAAAATTTATGAATGAGCAGCTCTGATTTTTTTTAATATATATATTTTTTAGTTGTCGGTGGACACAATACCTTCATTTATATGTGGTGCTGAGGATCAGACCCATGGCCTCAGGCATGTGAGGCAAGCGCTCTACCACTGAGCCACAACCCCGGCCCCAACTCTGATTTTATATTTCAGTGTTTACACATATAAATGGGTGTCCCTGGTCTGGGGCTGTAGTTCAGTTGTAGAGTGCTTGCCTAGCATGTGTGAGGCACTGGGTTCCATCCTCAGCACCACATAAAAATAAATAAAGGTGTTGTGCCCATATACAACTAAAAAAAAAGGGAGGGTCCCTGTACTTAATATGTTTGTAGGGTTAGTAATTTATGTGTACCTCTGGGCTTGTGGCTGAGCGTTCAGTTTAGAGGATTATCTTTGCATACTGTGTTGGATGGAACCCAAGGCTTCTCCACGTTGCTGTCTCCAGCGTGGAGTGCTGTCCCTGGCGTGTGACAAGCAGCCATGTTTGTTAACTGAATGCATGTGGTTGTGAGGTTGACTATCCTTATGGATGTGGCAGTACAGTGTGACTGTATTTATATGTTGGCGTCTAGGTGTTGTTCTGAGCATTGGTGCATATGTGGATCTGAGCAAGTGAGGAAGGGAAGACTACTGTGGGTATGTCTGGCAGAGGAGGGGTTTGAGGGGAGAAGAGAGAGACAGTAATGAACATATGTGAATGTCTCTCCTGCTCCAACACAGACACCCTCTGTCAGCTTTCAGAATCGGGATGGATGTTTTCCCTTCTCTTTGGCACCTAAATTCCAGCACTGTAAGAATGTCCCTGCTTGGAGAGGCAGCTCAGACCTATTTCTTCCCTTTTAATGGAGGAGGACGAGGAGCTGGTTTTATGACTCCATAATGCTTTCCTTTCTTTTTCAGACTCTCAAACTCTGGTTGCCAGGGGCATACAAAACAGGAACTAAAATAACTGCTGCTTAGAGAAGAAGAAAAAGTCTATCCCTCCCTACAAGCAACTGCCACTGGGGGCTACTAGGACCCTCAAATAATGGCAATAGACAAATTCAGAATTTCTAGATAAAAACAGAAGAGAAGTTGTGGAACACAGGAGATGTTAAAAATCTGGATTGCAGTACAACTGAACTCTTCCAGATTAGTCACCTGTCACCCAAACCAAGCCACCAGTGTGGTCGGCATCTGGATGCCAAAGAGCTCCCTCCCCCAGCAGCTAGTCTCACAGTGCATGCTGGGCTGGGCTTCTGAGCACTTGAACTTTCTCTCTGTGGTCTGTTAGTTTCACCTCCTCCAACTCGCCAGTACCCCTTTCTCCTGCATGCTCCACCCAGCCAGTAGGTGCAGGTTCCATGGCAGGCCCTCTACTAGCCAACTGGAGCCTCAGAAGTCATGGCATGTCAGAGCTAAAAGAAATCCTACAGGTTTGTTTGTTTTTTTTTTTTTTTTTTGTTCAATTTCCTTATTTTATTTTATTTTACTCATTTATTTATTTATTTTTGCAGTGCTGGGGATTGAATCCAGGGCCTTGTGCTTGCGAGGCAAGCACTCTACCAACTGAGCTACATCCCCAGCCCTAATTTCCTTATTTTAGAGAGGACAAGCTAAATGTCAAAGAGGGTACATTTATAGATGTTTTAAAAATCACTGGTTCTGGGGCTGGGGTTGTGGCTCAGTGGTAGAGCACTTGCCTAGCATGTGTGAGGCACTGGGTTCAATTCTCAGCACTGCACATAAATAATAAATAAAATAAAGGTCCACTGACGACTAAAAATTGAAGAAAAAAACAAAAAAAAAAAAAAAAAAAAAAAAAACACTGGTTCTAAACTCTCTGTTCAACTCCCCTTTACACTTGGTCCCTCATTAGAACTTGGGTCTTCCCCACCCTGACTTCCAGCCCTAATTCCTGATGAACTTGTGTCTGACAATGGGAAGAAGCCTATGTCCTGAGTTACAACTGAATATTGAAAAGGAGGTTGGGACACACCATCATAGTGTCCACTGATGGTGTGACTCATGGGAACCAGAGGACACTCACTTGAAGGGGCAGGATAGCTTACAAAAATGCTTCAGGGGGCTGGAGATATAGCTCAGTTGGTAGAGTGCTTGCTAGCATGAAAAAGGCCCTGGGTTCAATCCCCAGCACCACCAAAAAAAAAAAAAAAAAAAAAAAAAAAAAAAAAAAAAAATTGCATTAGGGGTTGTTGGGAGTCATGGCTCAGTGGCAGAGGGCTTGTCTAGCACACATGAGGCACTGGGCTCCATCCTCAGCACCACATAAAAATAAATTAACAAAGGTATTGTGTCCATCTACAACTAAAAAAAAAATTTTTTTTTAAATGCAGCAGGAAGGGAATGAGGTGGGAGCGGAAGTATTATGCTGCTAAAGCATAAGCAGGGTCCAGGCAAACCCAGCCATTCAGGCATCTGTGCCCAAGTGGAAACTGATGGGAGCCAAGGGGTAAAGGAGAACCACCAGACTGGAAGGTGGGAGACCTCAAATCGGGTTCCAAGGCTAACTTTGACAAGGAATATGATTTGGAGCTAACTGTTTCACTGTCAGGTCCTTGGTTGGGCTTATAATCTTGGGTTCCCTGGTTTGGAGCAAATCCTGATTCCAAAGATTCGTAATCAGGTTCTTCATTTTAAAGAGCCGGAAGACAAAATGTCTATGCAAAATGGAAATATTAAACGGATCTTCCTTCCTTGCAGAATGCTGCAGTCTGTTTATATCACAGTTTACCCGGAGCCTGCTGTTAAGTCAAAAAATCCCACGGTTGTTATTTTAGTCTGTTGACACTGCAATTACATATTTCACCATGTGACATCATTACAGCGTAGGAGGGAGATATTTTAGGGTTCCTAAATTATGGCTGACTGAAGGCAACATAGGTGCTTTTTCTCAGAACATCATTTTAACATGTATTGTACTACACGTGTGAATCGTCTCTAAAAGAAATGTAGATTTAAAAAAAAAAAGAAATGCGGATCACTTGCTTTTCTTTCTTTCAATTGTGTGTATTTAAGGTTTAAGGTGTACAGAGTGAAATGATTGCTGGGGTCAGTCAAATCATCCCATTTGTCTCTGTCCACAGTTACTTTTTTGTCAGTAGTAAAGATCATTTTTAATGACGCGAAAAGGTCCAAACTTTAAAACATTCCTCCGGGCTGGGATTGTGGCTTAGTGGTAGAGCGCTTGTCTGGCATGTGTGAGTCCTGGGTTTCGATGCTCAGCACCACGTAAAATAATAAAATAATTTTTAGAAAAATACTCCACTTAAAGTTCTCGAAGCTTGCATTACTTTGTAATCCACTGCATCTGCCTATCTGATGCTTTTTTTTTTAAGGCATCTAAATTTGAATTCAGTCTCTTTGCTTAAGCCAGCTATGAAGTTAAAATCCTGTGGCTCTTATTTCAGTCTGAGATAGTTATGTACTTCACATTATACCACAGAATAGAAGTCAAAACTCGAACAAAAACTAAGTTGGACCTCACGGTTGCATTCCTCTTAGTGGTAATGCCCGGTTTTGAAGTGTAGGGAAACCCCTTGAAATGATTGTGTGGCTGCCTTCTGGCCACTGTGTCCTTGAGCATCTATTTTTAATTCCTTTTACACAGTCAGAATGTTAGATATGAAAGGGGACCTTGGAGGTCACCTGACCTAACCCATTCATTTTACAAAGGAGGATAAAGCTCAGGAATGGTAGTGACTCACTCAAGGCATGCAGGAAATTATTGGGACAGCTGATTGTGGAACCACATTTTCAATTCCTAGAGCTACTGATCTTTCTTTGTTTTTATTTATATTCATTTTAAAATTAAAATTTGAAACATTAGTGCACCATAAAAGTAAAAAAAAAATGAAGCCTGGTATGGTGACATATGCCTGTAATCCCAGCAGCTCCAGAGGCTGAGGCAGGAGAATTGAGAGTTCATAGCCAGCCTCAGCAAAAGCAAGGCACTAAGCAACTCAGCGAGACGTGTCTCTAAATAAAATTACAAAATAGGGCTGGGGGTGTGGCTCAGTGGTCAAGTGCCTCTGAGTTCAAGCCCAGGTATCCCTGTCCATCCCCAAAAAAGAAAAAAAGTGAAATCTGTCTCTTTTAACAGACTCCCTCTAGCCATGAACCCCTTCTAACTTTGGGGGGAAAGCAGTATTAATAGTTTGGTATAATCATATACAATTCTATGTGTGTGTCTATGTACTTTGATGTACATGTGTGTGTGTACACACATGCAAAGTTTGGTTTTGGTCTGGGACTGAACCCAGGGGCGCTTTACCAGTCAGTTTATATCCCCAGCACTTTTTATTTTTATTTTGAGGCAAGGTCTTGCTAAGTGGTGAGGGTCTTGCTAAGTTGAAGAGGCTGGCCTCAAACTTGTGATCCTCCTGCCTCAGTTTCCTGAGTTTCTGGAATTTACAGGCATGTGCTACTGTATTCAGCATGTACAACAAATTTTTCTTTTTCTTTTTCTTTTTTTTTTTTGGTACCAGGTATTGAACTCAGGGGCACTCGACCACTAAACCACATCCCCAGCCCTATTTTGTGTGTTTGTGCGTGTGTGTGTGCGTGTGTGTGTGTGTTTATTTTTAGAGGCAGGGTCTCACTGAGTTGCTTAGTGCCTTGTCTTTGCTGAGGCTGGCTTTGAATTCTCGATCCTCCTGCCTCAGCCTCCCGAGCCGCTGGTATTACAGGCATGGGCCACAGCGCCTGGCTTGTACAACAATTTTTAAAAGAATAATTTTACTCAACACTAGAACCTAATTAAACCAGAATATGACTTTTTTGAATATGGGAGTTCTGGACAATAAAATAAATATTTTCTCTAGAAATTATCAGTAAATGTGACAAAAACCATTAAAAAACCAAGATAAGACAATATAAGACTTGCTGTGATGTAGTGATTCTACCCGGGACTGAAGGATTTACTCCCACACATGGTGGGAGGTTGCTGATTGACAGCCATGAGCTTGAGAGAGCTCCCAGCCCAGGTCAGACCTTCTTGAGAGCAGAGAGCTGCTGGCATGGAAGCGTGGAAGAGTGAAGGGCTGACCCCCTTGCTGCATTGTAAGATCACTCTTGGTGACCAGGCAGCTTCGGGGTATACCATGGGTCAGTGGAGGCCTTGTGGAGAGTGCATTCTGGACTACCTTCTTCCTCTGCCCCAAACCCACATCCTTCTCTCCCTCCCTTCTCCTTTCCTGCAGGGGATCTTTACACACTCATCTCAGGAACTGCTTTTTGGGGTGGGAGTGTAGTTCAGTGGTAGAAGCACGCTTGCCTAGCAGGCTTTAGGCCCTGGATTCAATCCCTAGAGCCACCAGAAAAACACAAAACAAACCAAAAAAATCATATCTTTAGTTACCCAACCTGCAAAACAGCACTCAGGTTTTTTTTTTTTTTTTTTTTTTAGTTGTAGATTGACACAATACCTTTATTTGTTTTTGTTTGTGGTGCTTAGGACTGAACCCAGTGCCTCACACGTGCTAGGCAAACACTCTACCACTGAGCAACACCTCAGCCCCACTCAGGTATTTTTTGGCTATGAAATCAATTTCTTCTCCGTGGCCGCTAAATTGATCAAGACTCTTGATTTTTCAAGGAAAATTTCTGGAAATCAGGGCATCCAATAAATTTGTATTTCAATTCGAGTCACTTTTTCACACGTGAGTAAAACCTTCACAATTCTATGGGAAAACAGATTTCAAAATTAAACACTTAAGTTTTGGGGGAAAAGCAGATAAGCTGTTATATAAACTGTCGGAGCACTAAGAGCGTTACAAACAGGTGCTCAGTAAAAAATTGTTGCACTGAAAGAAAAAGATTTTGAACATTCTTGAACATTTTCAACATTCTTTATCATGGCTATAGATAAAAGCTGGATCGATCTTTCTATCTCTGCCTTTCCTTCCGGTTCTCCTGGCTCCCTCCTTTTCTTATCTGCCCCCCACCCCCGCCATTTCCTTATCCTTTTCCTTTTCAGGTTCTCTGCGTTTTACTTCTCACTATTCCCATCCCTGCTCCAGCTCGTCTGTCTCTTAGAAATTGCTGGTGTTTCGTGTCAGAGGCGGCTTTGCTGGAGGAATTAGCACATCTGTTAGGGTTAGAGAGGCAAAGGGCTGACGCTGGGCTAAGGAAGAAGAGGACAGGACCAGAAGAGGACAGTCAATGAAAGGGACCAGGAAGGCTCCATCTGTTGTGCTCAGGCCCCCTCCCAGGCACTGGAGACACACAGGAGGAGAGCTTCAGCCTGATGTGTTAGGGCTGAGGAATCCGCCCTTCTGAGGGGGGCCCATTTTCAGTTTCACGTAATATGATTGGTATTCTAAGAAGGTCATCCTGGGACCCCAATAGAGGATAGGTAGGTAGGAACAGAGGTAGTGAAACCAGCTAGGGGATTACTGCAGTATGGCCAGCATTCACTCTGAGAATGTGGAGCTGGAGGTGCACAGGTGGATAGAGAAAAGGGCCTGACTGGGAAGTGTGGGACTTGAAGACAAATTGGATGTGGAGGCAGGTGGAGGCAAGGGCATGTTGGGAGATACTCCTCTCGTGCTCCTGAGTGTCTTGCCATGCCGAGAATACCAGGCCCTGAGCACATGCACCACCCAGGCTGGACAGCAGGAAGGCAACCCTGGGATGAGCCGGCTTGCTTACTGCTTACCGCGAAGCAGTGGATTCCCTGCTCACTGTGTTCCTCAGTTGCCACACTCCCCATTGCATTCTTGATATGTATCCAGGCCCTCTGCATCACCTCTGTGGGACAAGGCTGACCAAAAGAGCCAGCCTGCTCATCCTGAGCATGTGGGCACAATTCTCTGTCTCTGGCCCCGGAACCTATATCTTCTACTGTGAAACAGCAATGTCTTCTGCTTCATAAGTAAGAGGCTAATTTCTCAGCTTATAAATTGGGGGGAAATCAACTCCCAGACCCTATAGGGAGAAGGAAGATTTCTGACCTGAATAACTTGGTATAATGTGGTATTCAGGAGAACTGTATGTTACAGCAAGACAATGAGGTCTGTTTTATAAGTTGATTGTATTTTACTGCCAACTAAATGTGGTCCTTATTTATTTTTCATTTTTATTAGTGCATTTTAATTATACAGAACAATGGGTTTTCTTGTGGCATATCTTATAGCATGTAACATACTTTGATCATATCCAGCCCCCTATTACTCTCCTTTATCCACCCCCATTCCCTAATCCCCTCCTCTCTTCTCTAATATTCTCCCTATTACCTTTTATTTTAATTTTTTTCTTTTTAGATATACATGACAGTAGAGAGTATTTTGATGTATTTTATATATATATATATATATATATATATATATATATATGAAGTGTAACTTATTCTAATTAGGATCCCCATTCTTGTGGTTATATATGATGTGGAGCTTCATGGTCATGTATTCATATATGAACATAGGAAAGTTATATCCAATTCATTCTACTGTCTCATGTGGTCCTTATGAATAGTGATTGCTAATAAGAGCTCACAGATGTACTGGTAACTTTTGGTCCTCACTAAAGCAGGAATGGAAATCCCCAGAGGCTGGCCAATCTCCCACCCCAGCCACCAGCTACAATGCTGGGTTTGGTGCATTTTACTTCACAGAATGTATGTGGGAAATAACCTTCTTAGGAGAACTGGAAATATTATGAGCAATAGATTGAAATGTATTCATTTTATGCATTTGGTACATTTCATGTGAACCTGTTTTGGGGAACTCCTTGAAGATCACCCCCACTGCCCTGTTCTGGTAGTTCTAGAGGAAGACCAGTGATGGAAGTCAAAAGACAACTGAGACGAGAGAGGGCAGGAGTGACCTTGCAAGAAAGAAAGAATCAAAGCCATTGCCTTCTTAAGCAAGGCACTCTATGCCAGCTCTGCCCACATAGCAAAGCTCCAATAAATTAAAAAAGTGTTTTTGTAGTTGTAGGACAGAATGCCTTAATTTTATTTGTTTATTTTTATGCAGTGCTAAGGCTCAAACCCAGTGCCTCACACGTGCTAGGCAAGTGCTCTACCACTGAGCTACAGCCCCAGCCTTCAATAAATTTTTTAAAGTAAATCGTTTGTTTTGTCTTTACTTCATCTATCACACAATCCTAAATAATTCCTATTTATACATATATATTGTATACATATATCTAATATATATAATACATACATGTAAATACATTTACATGTATCCGTATTATACATATATACCTATAAATATATATTCTATACAATACATGATCTATATGAATTATATATATTGGTGCTGGGAGGCTGGGGATACAGCTCAGTTGGTAGAGTGCTTGCCTTGCAAGCACAAGGCCTTGGGTTCAATCCCCAGCACCACAAAAAAATAAATAAATAAATATTGGTGCTGGGGTTGAACCTAAGGGCACTTTACCACTGAGCTACATCCCCAGCACTTCGTATTTTTCATTTTGAGACAGGGTCTTGCCAAGTTGCTGAGGCTGGCCTTGAACTTGTGATCCTCCTCCTGAATAGCTGGGATTACAGGATTACAGGTGTGAACCATTGTGCCCAGCCCCTGTTTATATTATGGTAACCAAAGTTTTACTACCATTTTTTTCCATTTTTTGGATTCAACTGATGAAGTTACTCTGGCCACTTACCTGGTCATTCAAAAGCTGATGGTTGAGGGGTGTCCAGGTACTCATCTTGGTCTGCATTTTGGGAACTTCTATGTTCTTTGGAGGTGCAAATGCCATCATGCAGTAACTGGCTATTCTTCCAAAAGGAAGCCTACACCTGTCAGGAAAAAAAATGAAACATATAACCCTCAGAATACTAAAAATACTAGGGCCATATAATTTTTTGGTATGTTGGCAGAGTAATGGATAGGAAGCACACTCGCTGGGAGCGTCTTATGTGTGAAGCACTTCACACGTATGCTAAGGGCAAGTTCATGAGTTGGTAAAGTGGTAGGTTTTAGCTCATTTCACAGGTGAAGTCACACACCCTGCCCAAGGTGACACCGACAGCAAGTGCTGCGGCTGGGTTTCATACCCAGGTCAGCCTAAGTCTGCTTTCATTGGATCACAGGGTGGGGGGAGGGGGGAGATGAAGACTCCTTATTGGCCAGAAAAAGAGCTATTTAAATTTAGAATCAGAGTGCAAAAGAAAACACTTCATTCTTGTCCCTGTGATAGTAACTCTCCTCCTTTCTCTTAACTTTCTGACATACAAGTCACAAGAGTTCCAGTCTGAAGCATACAAATTTTGGGAACAGATGCATATACATTTTAGGAGACAGACTTGAGTTTATTTGGGGTTTCAGTTGTCCACTGTCTGTTTGCCTCTTTTGTGTGTGTGCATGTCCTCAGAGGAGGGTTCTCTAGGGTTCTTCTCAGCCCCTACTGGCTCATTATCTGAGTCACTATGTTTTCAGCTAAGCTACAAAAGGCATATGAAGTTACTCCATTACGGTATTATTAATCATCAGTCAGCAATAAAAATACATGTGAGCAGGAAAATTATAGGTAAAAGCATGGCCACTGAGTCTAGGTCTGCCCAGCTAAAAATTACATACTCTTTTTGCTATGGTTATTTATGTTCTACCTTTCTTCTTTTTAAAGCAGTTATTTTGAATTCTTTGAGAGTCATAAAGCTCTTTGAGAATGTGACGAGAGCTAGGAATCCTCTCCTTAGAAAGATACCCATGAACGTAAACTTCTGCTTATCCCGGGTTAAAAACCCCAGCTCTAAACTGAGAAACTCCCTCTAATCCCAGTTTCTGTGGGAAACAATCTGACTTATTCTGGACACCAGTTCTAAATTAGGACAAAGCAGCTTTTCTCAGTGATGCCCCAAGGGTCTGCACTGGTTGTTTTCTTTCTCCTGGTTCTTTTGGAAGCTGGAAATCACCTGGACCAGGATACTTCTTCAAAGTAGCTTGAGGCAAGTGTGTTTCTCGGAGGCGAGTCTGGCCAGAGGAAGAGCCCCGTGGAGACGACATCCTGGGGTGGTGGTGGGGGAATGTTCCTGCCTCATCTTTCATTATATACTTTTCCAATTTTTCCCTTTTCCTGCCATTCCAGAACACGGTCAGTGTGCATATTTGCAGGCATCCATTTCACAGTATAGATCACTGGCTACTATTAAAAAGACAGAAGCTTTTACATAACATATGCAAAAACAATTACTCTGCTATCAGGAAGTCAGAGGAAGTTGCCACTCCTCCTTCCTCAGAGAAGTCTTGCTGTGGCTGTTTTCGTGATCTCTTTATAATGGGAATTTATCTTTAATGTTTCTTGGGATAATGCAGAAAGAGGGCCTAGGGCCTCATTGCCTGCGTATGGTTCCAGTCCCGTGATCAACAGCCAAGGTGGGTGCCCAGCGGCCACACACTTCCAATCTGATCTCCTCAGCCATTTGCACACCATGGCCATTATTCGACAGTTTCACTAAGGACTTAGGAGGTCTGTACCAGGCTTACAACCATAACAGTTTCTGCCTTAATGGAGCTCAAGATCTACTGTTACAGAAGTATGCTTTAAATATCAGTTCATCATGTCACTTCTCAATTCAAAAACCTTCATGGGCTCACCAATAGGGATATACAAAAGTCTGGATCCACTTTGTACCTCAACTTAGATTTTCAGCCTCATCCCTTTTTCCTTTCAAGCACTCTGTCCAGACTCGCTGAATACCTAACCATCCTGAGAACATGGCAAAACCCTGGTGCTTCTTGACTTATGTGATTCTCTGCCACTGCTCACCTGAATCCTAACCACAGCCGTACATAACAGATACTCAACAAATATTTGTTAAATCAATGGAAAGAATGAATACGACAGTGAGTGGTTTGAGGATTAAAACTAGTGGAAATAAATTACAGCGGAACTTGGAACATTGTGAACTGGGTTCTGGGGTAATACTCAGGATTCCCAGATTTGTATTTGGAGTTTATGGAGAAGAATAGGATTAAGTTTCTCTGCTAACACACAATTCATCCACCTACACTGTAACATCATTAGGCAAAGGAATCTCAAATATTCTCAGGAGGCTGTCAGGAAATAGGGAATCTGGATTCACCTTGTGCTCAACGAGTTAAAAACAAAGCAAGAACCCTAATACGCTGCCAAGAGCTAGTGCTCCACCAGCACCTAATTATTAGTAGTTAATTTCACAAGTATGAAGCACCTGGCACTCGAACTACAGCTGTAATGCGAGAGGAAATGTAAGGAGCACTGACCAGGCCTGTGGGAGGCTCAAGGGCTCTCCAAGACAGCCTCCATCTTTCCCATCACTGCCCGCTGCTCTCACCTCCTTCAGCTCGGCTCCCTCTTCAAGCCTCTAGCGCTGGGGTTGCCATAGTTGCACTAGGTCAGCTTTTTCTTTGACTCCTTCCAGCCCCCACCCCTCCCAGCTTCCCTCAGTCCAATCACCATCTATAAATCCTGTCACTGGCATCCGGGGTCTCTTAGGCAACAATGTGTGGTCTCTTGATTGGCCGGGACATCCCGGAGAGCTGGCTCCAAAATTGGGCACAGAGATAAAATTAAAGTGTGGGCGCCAAGCAGATGGAGCGACAGCAACATCCAGATAAAATGCTGGGATGGAAATGCACGCGATCCGGAGACAAGCTGCATTGAACCCTTCGCTCAAGGCGTGCTGCGGTGTTCCTCAAAGCCCTCACCCTCTGAGCATGCCCAGTTGTAGTATTCTGGTCACTCCGGAGTTCCGAAATGCAAACTCCACTTTGCCAGGTTTTAAGAGTGGCCAATAGGTAAAACAGGGTTGGAGGAAGACGAATTCGCGTCTGGTTCAATGGAAACATAGCACCTGCCCCAGGAAATGGAAGGACGTGGGGAAATTGTCCAACACACAAACCCACAAATGCGCTATCAGGAATTTATATTTATTGGATTATAAATTCAGACTGAGTGACAGATACACCAGGGAACCAGCAGATGGCATGCCTTAATAACTCTAAATTTGGAACTCTTAATATCCGGTTTAATTCAATTATTTAATTTATTGAATACCCACCTTGTAACAAGGACCAGAGTGAGACTACAAGGGTAAAATAATAATAATAATAAAAAATAAAAATCTAATAAAGAAACCGGGAAAATACAGTGTGTGAATAACTGATGGCTCACAATCTCAACAGCTGTGAGCTGTAGAATACCATGAAGTTTAAAACTTTAGAAGCAAGCTTCTTTGGCCTGTGCAAAACAGTTATGGGCAGCATTAATCTCCCTGGCCCCAAACACAAACAAAAATAACAAACAATTTTTCTGGCTATCTTTGTTTCCTAAAATAATGTACTTCAGGGAATGTACAAACCTTATGTTTGTATTGTTTCACAGTTTTTAAATAGGCAATATGTGTATGTCTCTGATTTAAATAGCAGAAAAAGGTAAGTGGAGCTCATGCAAGTGGTTGCTTAACCCAAGTTATCAAAGGATCAGCAAGCGGCCAAACTGAAATTGGAACCTAGGTTGTCTGAATTCCAGCCTAGAGGTTTCCACATGAGCAGGTTGTATGTAAATGAATAAACAAAGCCTTTGTGGGTGTGAGGGGGCTCCTGGTATGTAGATGTAATACTAAATTACCATGCATTACCAGTTAACATTTATGGCTTCAAAACTTGTTCCTCCGGAAGGAGACCAGTTTTAACAATGTCAAGAGTGCAGAGCCTCTATATGAAGTTCCAGTGTGTTAATTAAGGACTTTCTATTACAACATGGAAGGAAATCGAGATGGGACATAGAGCGCATCTCACTTTATCCCAGTTAGATTTGAATATTTTTATCCCTGACAAAAGGTTCCTTTTGTCTCTCCTCTCAACAGCACCTTCTGGGCCTCCTTCTTCCTGCAGCTCATCTGTCTGACTATTGTCCCCAAAGGGGAGTGAGTCACACCATTTCTACTGTGTTCACACACACACAGCTCAATGTCTGTGATTCTTCAACATTGCCTTTACACAGAACAACTCAATCATTAAAAACAAAACAAAACCTTATAGATTTTCATAAGAAACACCTCGTCTCTCCATGGAGATTTTTTTTAAAATGCTAACTTTTGCTTTGTGTGTTTAACAGATGCAGAAGTCCTTTTGTTTATTTCCAGGCCTCATTCTCCTCCCTGCCTGCCTAGCGACAGTCATGACCATGAAATTCACTGTCATGGATGTGTAGCCTTCTTGTTCATTATTATGTCTATCTTTACCTTGTATGAACACTAGTGTTTTTTTTTTTTTTTTTTTTTAAGGCATCATGACTTATATATGAATTTCTGAGGTTTAGTCATGTTGGTACTACATTGGTGTTCATTTCTACATCATTCCCACCTTCCAATGTGAGCTGTGATGTGACCTATGCCTGACAAGATTTACAGGAAAATGTGTAAATCGAATTTAAAAAATGCACCTAGGAGCACATCTCCACAGATTCCTCAGTCACAGGGGACCTGGAAATACATAAAACTGGCATAGAGGTTTTCCCACGCCCTAACACCTCACCCTAACACCTCCCCAGGACACACTGACTTGCTTAGAATCAGCCTAAGAACCAATATTTCTTTTAAAAAAGAAATGTTGCTGTACAATTATGTTTTTTAGGAAAATGGAATTTTTTGTCATTCCAGGTCTTTTTTATTATGCCAGTTCACAGAGGTTTTGTTGTTAGGACGGCTGGGCTTCCCAATGCTAGACAAGTGCCCCGACCACTGAACTACGTCCCCCAAACAGCTCACCTTCTGATGGGAAACTGTCTTGGCTCAACTCTTCACTACTTACTTAAAATTTGAGCATCTTTTAGGACAATGGTAAGATATATATATAAAAGTTTTCTGAACCGTTTTTAGGTGCACAGATCAGTAGTGTTAAGTAGGGTCAAGATTACTTGTCCTGCGGGTTACCAACAGAACAAAAGGATGTCCCTTAAGATTAAGACGAAGGAGGAGCGAAAAGGAAGAAGAGAAAGGTAAAGTGTAATAATAAAAAGAAAAGCGGCCACGGCTTTGAATGAATGCGGATTCTGCGTGGCTTGGACTAGTCATCCAACCTTTAGGGTGTTTATCTCATCATTTGAAAAACGAGATTCGACGTCGATGATCTCTAAAGACTTTTTAGTTCTCAAATCGTCTACGTAGAAAAGAAGAGCGGAGACGCTTCCTAAAGAGCAAAAGATGGGGCACACCACCGGTTAGCCACAAGCTTCACCTGTTTAATAAGGTCTTGGCAAAGACGATGCAAATGCCTCCCGGGCCAGGACCCTGCTCCTGTGTGCCGCCGTGTGTCAGCGCGGCGGCTGCAACCGGCCAGGTGCCCGCCGCTACCCGCGCCCTGTTCTACCCTCCGTGCCCGCTGATCCGCCTCTGGACCACCCCCAGTCCCGGGGTCCCGAGGTCGGCTCCCGGGCGCTCAGAGCAGGGGTTGGTGTTCTTGCAATGGCAGCCTCCCAGGCTGGGTGCTGGCGAGTCGCCGTGCGGCTGCAGCAGGGGAGGCGTGCTCCGCAAGGAGGGCCGCGGGCATCTCGGAAGACCGCTTCCCCAGTTGGGGGTCACCACGCTGGTGCGGGACGGTTGCCTGCGACGCCCCGCGCTGGGCCAGCACCGCCGCGGAGCTCCAGAGGGGAGGCCGGCCGAGCGTGCGCGGCGCGCCTGCGCCGTGCGTGCGCGCGCTCTCGCTGCCGGGCCGCGCGCCCCGGCGCTCGCCAAAGCTCGCGGTCGCTCCGAGGCGCGCGCCGGCGGTCCTCCGCCGCCCGGGGTACCTGAGGGACGCGCGGCCGCCCGCGGCCGGCGCTGCAGCCCCTTGGAGACCCGCGCCCAGGTCTGTCTGAGGTGAGCCTCGCGGCCTCGGTCCCCGGGGCCGGGTGGGCGGGAAGGGCAGCGGCGAGAGCACCGGAACAGGAGGCGCCGCGGCGGCGGAGGCTGCTCGCCTAACCCCGCCGAGGAGCCTCCAGCAGCCCGGCGCCTCCTCAGGGATCGTTATTCTCGTCGCGGCCAAAACAAAAGCCGTGGGCGCCGGGCTGTGGCGGGCGTCGGGGCGGCTTCCCGCGGGCCGGCCGGGCCGCGGCGGCCGGGGTCGCGGCGCCGAGTTCGGGGCTGGGGGCTGAGCCCGGGCTGCCCCGGGAGGCGGTCCACCCCGTCCGCCCCGCCGGCGCCGGGCAACCTGTGCGAGTGTGGACGCGGAGGCTCGCCGCACCTCGCCGCCCCCCGCGCGCGAGGCCGGCCCGGCCGGCGGCTGCTGCGCCCGGCGCCGCGGGGGCGTCGGCGGGAGGACAATGCGCCCCGCTCCGCGCCGCCCGCCCGGGCGCGCCGAGCCGCCCTCGCCGGCCCCGCTCGCGCCAGCAGCGGGCCGACCTTTCGGTCCGCAGCCGAAAAGTTGTCCCCTCCAGCCCACCAGTTTGCAAAGTCCGCGCCCCCCGGGGCCGCCCGAGTGCCCCTTCCCCGCGGTGCTTGTGCCCCGGGGCCGGTGCCGCTGGGTCGGGGCACATGGCCTCCGAAATAAAGGCGCCCAGCGAGCGAGCGGGCCAGCAGCGTTGAGTGGACTGGTGTCATTTCGAGACCCGCAAACCTCTTCCTGGAGGCTTTCGATACCTTGGGAGTCTTGGAGTTAGCTGCCTCCGCCTGTGAGAGAAAGGGGCTCTTTTCTTTTTCTAAAAGGGGATTAAAAAAAAGAAACAAAAGTGCATGCCATTTTTTTTTTTTTTTTCCCAGACAGAGGAGCAGATTTAAACTTGAAAAATATTATGAAGGAGGTCGGTGTTTACTGCAAAATAAGTGAATTTTGGTTCCCTTCTGAATTTACCGGCTGCATGTACAAGTATTCAAGCAAAATCTTTTTTTAAAATTGGATCGGGGATTGAACTCAGGGGCTCCTTCCTGCTAGGCAAGCATCCTACCACTGAATGACATTCCTAGACCCCCTCTTTTTTTTTTAGTTTTAAATTTTTGAGACAGGGTCTAGCTGAGTTGCCCTGGGCTGGCCTCGAACTTGTGGTCCTCCTGCCTCCGCCTCTGGAGTGGCCGGGATCACAGGCGTGCGTCATCACACCTGACTTCAAACAATCTTGTGTTAGAAAAGTGGTTTTGATAGACCTGGAATATTTATTACTGGAATTGGGTTACTCTGCAAAACCAATACGTAGGAGCAAGGAAACAAAGACCCAGCTGACATGGAGGATGTTACCTCCCCCCTCGGCCTTTTTTTTTTTTTTTTTTTTAAACCCCTTAGTGGTATTTTGGTCATATTCTGGGCTAGAAAAGAAATGCATAAATCCTTAGTTTTGTTATAAAGGCAGTACTCCTGATGATATGCTTTCCATCTTTGCTTTTAAGCCAATCAATATAATCCTTTTCCTCCAGGAAACAAACATCTAATTGAACTGCCAGACCACAGCATAAAGCTAAAAAAAGATTGTTAGAAATCTTTTGGTTAGGAAAGAAGTAGGTGTAAAAGCTTGACTGTGTGGGCATAAGATAAAATGTAACTAAAATAACAGCCCTTCTCTTATAATATTCCTTATATTAGTAAAATAACATCGTGCCCCCCCCCAAGCCTGAGTGCTTTGAAACTATTAGGAAAATAAATAAATTATTAATAAAGCCAACCATTATACCCCCGCTTTCTTCCTCTTTTCCCTCATCCACTACTAATCTTCTCCATCTCCATCGTTCTCCTAAATCTATTAATAAAAGAAGAAAGGACCGAGGACTCTTAAGCACTTTTTATTCCTTTTCTCATCTTAACTACTATATTTCTTTGAGCTTTATTGTGTGCTTTGAGTTATTTAGGTGGATTTGGGTTGACAGGAATTTAATAGCCAAGTGCACATTCTTCTTTGTATAGTACAATGTGAAAGCTTTATCATTGGGGAAGGAGAGAGGAATTTTTTTGCTCACAATAGGTTGTCTGTTTCCCACTTGACCTCCAGAAAAATTATCTACCCAACTTACATTTCACATTAGTTTGTTAGTAAAAGTTTAAGATTTTATACTCAAAACTACTTGAGCTATTGGTTCATTGGTGTAAGACTTGTGGACTTTATTTTCTTTAGGAGACAGGACGTTGAAAACCATTTTGACAGGAATGGTGTTGTCCTCAAGTTTTTTTCTTTGTTTGTTTGTTTGGTTTTTTTGTTTTGTTTTGTTTTTACCCCCAAACTCTAGAATTATGGCTGCTGAAAGCTGCAGCTCTGTACAAGAAAAGCAATAAGGCAAATTTTAAAAAATGACTTCAAAAATATAGACTGGAGAAATTTTTCAGTATAGATTGGTGGAAAGATACTCAGCCAGGTTTTGAGGAAAGAAAATGATGTTTTCAAAAGTGGTATTTCTTGAAGGCTAGGAATAAATGACGAGTAACAACTCTGTACTGGCTAGGAAAAAGTTTTAACTATTGTGACAAAAAAGAATTCCCTCCTTTGCTTTCTAGTTCATTATGCTGAGAACTATTGAAAGTTTGGTGGTCCAAGAAATGTGCTGCAAATGAAATATGAGATGAATATAACTGGACTACTAAGCATAACAAATTCTGGTCTCCAAATTTTATCTTAACTGAAATAATTTTGTAAGCGGGTCATACAAACCATACAACCTTGCTAAGGAGGAAGAAGCAGGGGCTTGATACTTTCGAATGAAAATTCCAAGAATATTCTGATGAACAGAATTTAATTGCAAAGGGAAGCTGGACTGGAATTTCAACCGAACCTTGTTTTTAGACCAGAATCTATCCATCTTTTAACTTCCAGTTTTATTTCCAGTTTGATTTTAAAAGCTTGTATGCTGTCTTTAGTCTTAGCATTTAATACTTTGTAAATTGAACTTTTAATTCTGAACCCTAGATGTATTTGTTTTTCCTGGGATTATTTTTTTTAAAGCCACATTGAAAGATCAGATTGTTACAAGATGGACTTTAAAAATTAGGTGGAATAGGAAAGATCAGAAAAGAATACTCACTGTGAGTTTAATAGCAATCTAGGTTCTATGAATTAAATGAGAAGTGATATAAATTTTCTTGTAGCAACCAGGAGGCAATATTTTGAGAATCATTATTATTATTTAACAAGATCAGGAAACAAAAAGCTAAAGTCCACATACGCTTTAGGAAAAGAAAAGTAACACTGGAGCAATGAGTATATTCTGAGTGTGTATTTTATGTCTCTAATAAGACAATAAGATATTTCAGAGAAGAAAGTTATTTAGAGGTAGTCATTGCCAGTCCTTGTAATGCATTGTCTGAAGGACCGTATCTTTCCTTTCCTACTGTAGCTACTGTGAATCCAACATTTACTTTGAGCCAACCTTTAGATGGTATTTTTGAATTGAAAATGAAAAATTTTACCTGTATTTACAGGGTCTCAGGAAAATTAAATCTAAACTGAGAATGATGAAGTGGGTCCCTTTTGGTAGAGCAAGTGTTGTTGAAATAGCATTCTGAACATGATCTTTTGTTGCTGGACACCCTTGACAAGCCCCTAGGGTCCACTTTTCTCATAGTTTCTTCAGGGATTCAGCCTGCTTTCCTTTTCAGGGTTGCTACCTCTTGCTTTTCCCACATAAGTTCTTTGGGTCTGACTTTGTTGCCACCCTGGAAGACAGTCTTCCAAAGTTGCATTTATTGCTGTCCTTTAGGACAAATACTTAGCTGATCCTATTTTAAGAGTTACAGGCATGCATGCACCACCACACCTGGCTTATAGCATTCACTTTTTGTTGGGGCTTTGGTGCCTGAAATTGTTCACTTGGGTTATATTAACCCAGTGGGTCCCTTTATTCAATTAAAATGCTACAGATCCTGAAACTTAATAATGTGGTATTATCAGTAAGAAAGCCCTACATAACTGTTAATGAGTTGCTATATGTTGGCAAGATCTTTTGGGGTTCAGAATCTTCTCTATGTCCTGTAAATCTGGAACTTCAGTTTAGAGCTTTTCATGGATGACTCTCTTAGAAAAAGTGGCATACTCATATCATCTTCATTAGAAGCAATTATTTCATTATGTTATTGAAAAATAATTTGAAATATGTATGAGAAATTTTTAAAATGGGTATTCCATTTGATTTAGTTACTAGATGGTCTGACTTAAAGTTTTGAATCATACTGAATTACCATCACATTTTTGCTTATTACCCATACCTTGGCTTATTGCTTTAATTAGCAGCCAATAAAAAACTATTCAGTCAGTATTGTATTTATTCTTGTCAGCTAGTCAGAACACATTTATAGATTTTGCAGTTAATTATTCTATATATAAAATAATGTAACATTGGTTCTTTTATCGGATTTCATAGAGCATTGTTACTATTATTATTTAGGTAAATTTTTTTATTTGTTCTAATTAGTTATACATTACATTAGAATGCATTTTGACATATCATAGAGTATAACTTCTCATATTTCTGGTTGTACATGATGTAGAATTACACCAGTCGTGTAATCATATATGCACATAGGTTAATAATGTCCAATTCATTCCACTGCATGTTATTTTTAAATAATTGAAATAGTTTTATTACAGTCCATGCACATTTTTCCAAAATATTGTTTTACAAACTACTTTTTTTTTTTAAACTCATTGTTATTACCACGCCAATAAATATAGGTCTGTCTTCTGTGGGGAGTGCTGGGGATTTAATACAGGACCTTCTCATGCTAAGTACACCCTCTGCTGCTGAGCTATACTGCCCATCAGGCTCTTTATTTTTGGTGACTATATAATATTCTGTTATGTGATTATACCATAATTTATTTGGCTAATTCCTTATTGGTAGACTCTAAGGTTGTTGCCAGTTTTTTGATATAAACAGTGTTATGCTAAAATTTAATTATGCATCATGTGTACTGTACTCATATGTTTATCTTCTTTGAATAAATAATAAAATAGATTTGCTGGATTAAATTATGCACATTTTAAGTACTTTTAATATAAGTAGTCTTTTTTTTTAAAGTATCAACTAATTTACATTGCTTTTGAAAGTGGTTGAAAATATTCTTTTCTTAAACTCTCTCCTATATTGTGTTTATTTTTGCCCATCTGATTAGCAAAAAATGTTCTCATGATTGCATTTTTTATTAATGTCTTAATGTAATGAAAATTCTTTACTAAAATCTCTATAATCTGCCTGGTTTCTTTTTTCTCACTGCATTCCACTGTTCCCTCCACCCCCTTGTAATAATCATGAATTAACAGTGTTACCATATTAAGATCATTGTCTTTCTGCAGTTTAACAGATTTGCAAAAGTGTTTTGAAGCTGGGTGCAGTGGTACATCCCTGTAATCCCAGCTTCTTGAAGGCTGAGGCAAGAAGATCAAACGTTCAAAGCCAGCCTGGACAATTTAGTGAGATCCTGTCTCAAAATAGAAATTTTTAAGAAAGGGTTGGGGATATAGCTCAGTGATAGAATGCCCCTGGGTTCAATACCTGGTACCAAACACTAAAAAAAAAAAAAAAAAAAATACATAAATGAAAAAATAAAAGAAATTCTAAAAAGCATTTTGATGTAGGTAATTTGGATATCATAAGGAAATACTTATAAGAAGGTAGGAAGCTTCACTTGCAAGTGAGACAAAAGGAATAAAAGGAAATCAAGTAAAATAGATGAAGTAGGTAGAAGAATAAGGACACGTTTCTTGTTTTAAAAATGCATAAAGATGTTGCTTAATTTCTTCCTCAAGTTTTCTGTAATTAGTCTTCTCTGAACCATGCATATGAACCCATAAATACTTGAAAAAGAGACTAATCTAAATGAAATTTTGAAATTCTTGGTAACGTGTACAGTCAGTAGGGAGCTATGTTCCCTTTACATTTCTTTAGTTGCAGGTAGGTAAACATGCTGCATAAGCAGCAGACTACAAAGACTGAACTTACATAGATATTTTAATACTTATTATAATCAAATAAAGCTTTCAACGGTTATTTGACAATTAATAATATGCATAATTGGTACCAGGCTGCAAGGTAATTAAACTTGTTTTTATGTTTAGTATCAGTTTTCTGTAGCCAGATCTCAACATTTCTGGGATTAACTTGGAGGAAAAAAAAAAAAAAGAGTAGACCAAGAATCTGTCACAGAAATCTCTGGGGTAAAGTATAGGGAGATTTAGACTTTTTGAGCAGGACTATGAGCAGCCTTAGTGTTCCTCATTCTAGAGACCACAGTCTTCCTTTTTCTTTCCACCGTTTTAAGACCATCTACTAGAAATTTGAAAGATTGAGCCAGTGTTTTATTTTCTCCAAAGTTTTCTACCTGGAGCTGGAGCTGGGGATACAGAGATCCCAATCATTTACAGTCAACACAGGAGGACAGATTCTTTCCCTGCTCATGCTAAGCTGGTTCCAGGTCTCAAAGTCTAAGCTGTCATGGCTATATGAATTAGTATTTTAGTTGTCTTATTAGCCTGAGTCTCTAGGAATATCTGAATCTGAATTTCTCATCTTTTCTCAACCTGGACTGACTAAAAGAAACAATAATATTTAGTGCATACAAAACAAAATTTGATGAAAACAAAGTTAGCATCATTACTAAACCAAATCAAATTGTGATAGCTTAAAATATGCTTTTTTCATACCAGACTTGTTCTATGCACCCGCTTCCGGCCCTGGCTAAGCATCACATGTATTGTTGCCCTTGGGAAAGTAGGGACAAGTCATTCTAAAGCTCAGCAGAAATGATAACTGTGATTCATTCCTGATTTAAGGGTGATACCTGTTCTCTCTGGAGTCTGGCTGTGTGTAATGGCTATTAGTTAAATGTTTGTAATTCAAGGTCTGTATCTACGGTATTGAATTTTTGTGCTATCTAAAAAGATGATGTAATGTTGAGAAAATTTCCTCATATTACTTTTATAACCTTCTATTTGTCAGCTCATTATTGGTTGATAGAGGTAGCATCTTTATTAAATGTAATTCAGTAATAAAAATACCTAATGTTTGATACTGTTTTACTATTTATAAAGTACTTTTGCATACATTATCTCATAATTCACTCATATATCATTCTGTAAGAGAAGTGGTGGAACATTTCCAACAAGAAAAATTATGGGTTCATAGACATTAAATGATATGTTTATGTTCACACAGCTAGCAAAAGGCTTAAATTTATCCTTCAATTTATTTTTCAAACCTTTCACATATTCCTTCTGCCAAATCAGTTCCTGTAAAAAAAGTACTATTAATGATTAAAACACGTAATAAATTTTAAATTCAATAATTTAGTTTACAACAAATGTTTAAGTAAAATTTAGTACAAAAGCATAAGAATTTTTCAAAGTGAATAAGTTATATCTTGAGACAAATGAAAGATAGCCATCATGGACAAGAAGTTAAACCATGTGTTGTATAAGCAACTGAAGGAAGAAAATCAAATTTGTTTTTAAGTACTATTTAAGAACTGTTTTAGCATATCTATAGCACAAGTCATAAAGTAGGAACATATTGTATTTTTATAAGTTACCCATATATTTTTATCTATTAGATCAGTATGATGTCTCATCAAATATTTTAATGCTAAGTGCACAATATTTTGAGAAGATATGACTAATTTCTCCCATTTTTTTAAATGATTCTTTCAGATATTTCAATCAAAGGAAGAAATAGTTCTTCTCCTAAGATGGAATCTGTGATTTGGGAGTGTGGTTGATCAGCTTGATATGTTGGCCAAATGTGCCCTATGTAATAAAACGAAAAGAAGAGACAAGATGATGTCATCTGCCCGTATTGTGAAACCAAAAACAAATGCCTTTTGTGAAACCAAGCTAACAAACCTCTGACGGTACAAAGAGTATTTAACTTTTGAAGAACTTAGCAGTAAGATAGAGAAGAAGTACTTTCAAGCTGAGACCTGCAGGTGTATATTGACCTAAAATACATACTGAGTAGGCCTGATCATCTGATTCTCATTCAGATCCAGGAAGAATGGCTATGAGTTGGATGGTCTTCTCACTTTGGCTCTTGCCTATGTTTGTGGGGCATATAGGTGGGCACAGTTTGTTTTCTTGTGAACCTATTACATTGAGGATGTGCCAGGATTTGCCTTATAATACTACCTTCATGCCTAATCTTCTGAATCATTATGACCAACAGACAGCAGCTTTAGCAATGGAGGTAAGACTTGATCTGTCCTTTGACGTATCTTAGAAAATGATATTGCCCTGTCATCTCATGTGTTTGATGAATAATAGGAAAATATTTTAAACTATAAGTTTAAACTATATCATGTACATTTAAAATTTTATATATTTTGGTTCAGTTAATAGATTGAAAAATTCATGTATGGGGAATGCTACTCCAGATTTACTTTAGACATACTTTTACAAATAAATTTGAAGCATTAGAACATGGGAGATAATAGTCACTCAGAAGTTTGAAATTGTCTAAGTTATGACACAATTACATCCCTCTTATCTGGCTAATAAAAACTTAAAGAGCAAATTGTAATAGCATGCATAATTAAGTCATTAAATATTGAATATAATGTGATTTTTTTTAAAAATGAGTTCTTTTGTTCTGCCTTTAAACTTACAAACTTTGGATTTTTTTTTAATACTGAAGATGATTTCCTGGTCATACCATGTTCACATCAATATAAGAACTCCCAAGTAACGAGAAAATTTTGTTATGTGGATAATCTGTTTTTGATCTCTCAGATTTTATGAAAAGTTTTTGTCTTATTTTGAAATTTTTAATAGTAATTTCTTAGGCACTTCTCAATGATTTTACTTTAGAAACTATGACAAATTAATGGATGTAGTTAATGATAAGTTTAAATATGTGTATATGTGTCTCTGTGATGGTTTTAGAATTGAGGACACGGATATACATACCAAGTAAGAACTGGGAGGCAGCAAACAGTGGTGGCAAGGAGCTCTGGAGTTGGACAACGTGGGTTTGAATTATAGCTCCCCCACTCTTTAGCAGTGTTATAAGTTAATATGAATTTTCCCACCATAGTTTCTTTCTTTATAAAAAAGACTAATAATAATCACACAGACTTTTGTAATATAAAAATACATCTTAGTACTTGGCACATGGTAAATACTCCATAAGTAATAGTTTTTACCATTTATCCATATTCTTATATGAATATGCAGAAAGAATGTTTTATACTTTAGTCTTTAATCCACTTGTACAGTGCTTTTAGCAAATGCAAGCATACATGTTTTGGAATTCTCCATTTTATAGTAAAAGTCAAATGTTTGTTACTTCAAAATAAACTAAAATAAATCTGGGAAATTTTGTAGATTATTATTCATAGATTTTGCAATGTGAGGGTCATTTTATATATTCCAAATACTTTAAGATGTTTTAGAAAAACATTTTCTGCTCTTCCTCTGACTACACAAGGTCTAACTGGTGAGTAGAGAGATTTGGTGAAGATTCTCAGGTTAGGATGTATGACAAGGGAGTATTTGTTGAATGCAGCAAGTTAGCTCTAGGCATGGTAGTCTTGGTAGTCTTGCTGTATATTAAAGTTTCTGATTTTCTTACCAAAAAATTGAGTTAGAAATACCTTTATTTTTAGTATCCTTTTAAGTTATAACTCTTGGAAAGCAAATAGGGTAGTAAGAAACTAGGCATGAAGCTGTTTTTGTAATGACTTGGGGTCAACTTTTAGCTCTGCTGTGCAGTAGGCTTAAGACTTTGGATAAGTTACTAAACATTCCTGAACCTTGTTTTCTTAATTTGTGAAAAGGCAATAACACCATGTATGATTTATAAAGTGGCACAATACATGGTACACATAGGTGATCTGCAAATTTAATTCTATTCCAAATTATTTTTCTAAATTATTTAGAGAGGATTGCTAGAAAGATATTTGTTGCCTCCAAATGAACTTCTATCTTTAGTTGTAGGTTCATGGGGCATTCATAATGATGGTCTGGTAGGCTTTCTCTACCCTCTTCTCACATATGCTCAAAAAAGTCTAGATATTTTGTGGCAGTGGATGCCTCTGTTTGAGTTTCAGGCATTCTGAGGGGAACTCTTAAGTAGGCAATAATTTCTAATGAGAAAGTTCCCAGTGATTTGAAGCAGTGTTGGAGATAGTTGCTTACTGCATGGTTGTCATATTAGGATTGTGGTGAGCCTGATAGGAAGAATCATCAAACAGTTTGAGAGTGTAAAGTTTCTGTAATAGCAAAAGACATGGAAACTCATTGGAGAGCACAGCATGTGCATAACTGCTGATGACACTTCTTCCTCTGCTGATCTTGGAACTTTGGATGTGTCTGCCAGCTTTTACCAGGAGCAAGTAATAGAGCAATCAGTCCCAGCAAACTCTTGACTCTAACACTGGAAGAGTAGATAAACTGAAAGATAGTTTCCTAGATCTAGCATTAGCAGACCCACGCTTTAAGACTGCCTGGAACAGAATGGTATTTGGGCAGTAAGCTAGGCATACCAAGAATGAGAGAAATTACAGAATCTGGATTATTTTAGATTTGATCATTCACAACAAGTGGGCTGTTCTCACATTGTATATAGAGGATTCCTAATCTGTACTTTTTTTCAGCTGAAATTGGGACATAGTTAAATAAATGGGTTAAGTATCAACCTTGGAATTGGTTGTAAGAATCAAATGAAATATATGAAAATTACTTTTTTAAAATTGCAGAGCCAACCCAGAAGATCAAAGCAAGATAGAGGTTTGCAAGTTAGCTCACTTTTTCTCCTAGTTTTATTATTCTCTTCGGAAGCTATTTATCACAGTTGCACAGAATTTTTTTAGCATTACTTGAACCTGCCAAGTCTTTGTAAAAGCTCTCTTTGCCATGAAGGCTATTCCAGTATCCCTATTGGTGATCTCTCACTTAGTTTTCAAAGCCTTGTTTTGTTGTTACTTTGTGAAATCTGGGATGCTCAAAGTCTATGACTCTCTCCTTTACATGCCAGTGTGCTTTATGTGTACCTCTGTTCTGGTGTATATATTATTATGTTGGAATTGTTGATATTTTTATTCTTCCTAGAAAAACTTTAACTCCATGGAAGCAGAACTTGTTCATATTCTTCTTTGTATGCCCAGTACTTCACATAGAGCCTCACCAATAGTAAATGCTAAATAAATGTTTGAATTAATTACACTGTAAATCCTTAGAGATGGCAGTGGTCATGATTATGTTTTACCTAAACTCTTAATCTCATGGGGTTATAAATAGTAGTTTGCGGGGGATGATGATGGTAATTATAACACTAAGTTTATTGCACACTTGTGAACACTAGTATGTTACTTTTTCTTATTTTTCAGTGGCTTGAAGCTTTCAATGTTGTGTTTGCATTTATAACTGGTGTAATTAATCAAAGGAACAATGCAACAGAATTTCCCATTCTCTAGGCTTATGTCCCTTCCTTCTGAATACTTTGTCTTTGCTTGTCAAAATTCTTCTGTACTTGATCCATTGTTAAGAGTCAGTGGTAGCCAGGTCAGTGATGCCTGGATTGCCTGTATTCCCAGTAGCTCGGGAATAGGAGAATAGCAAGTTCAAAGCCAGCCTCAGCAACTTAAGAGAGGCAGTAAGCAATTTAATGAGACCCTAAACAAGTTATCAAGACCTTCTCTCAAAATAAAAATAATATTAAAAAAGAGGTCTGAGGATGTAGCTCAGTGGTTAAGAGCCTCTGGATTCTGTTCCTGATACCAAAAAAGAAAAAAAAAAAAAAAAAAAATCAGGAGTAACAAAATGTGTGGTATCATTCTGGTTTTGTTGAAAAAAATATGCATATTCATGCAGAGTAAGCGGTCTAGGTGGAATTTCCATTAAGGTCAACTGTGGTTGTTACTGAATTAACAGTTTGTTTGCTATTTTCTTCATTTAATGTTTGTATTTTCCTTTCCTTTCCTTTTTTTTTTTTCATTTTTCAGTGCTGGGAATCGAACCCAGGGCATCATACATGCTGGGCAAGTGTTCTACCATTGAGTTACAGCACTACCCTGTATTGGCATACATTTTCTTATTTTTCTGTATGAAACATATTGTGCTTCCCTACCCTGTTCCCTACCCCCATTCCCCAGTCCCCAGCTAGTGCAGGGCCTAGTGCAGGCTAAACTTGTACTCTACTAATGAATTATACCCTTAGCCCATACATTATTTTTAAAATTTAAACTATCATGTTTTGTTCACCTTTCAGGGCAGGGCCTAAAACATAGTATTTATTAAATATAGTTTGATTGAATGACTATAATATAAGGAAAAACGTGGTGTTAGAAAAGACATGAAGTGCTTTCAGAGAGATGGATCATATGTGGAGACCATTAATTAGAAAGGCTTCAAGTTGTATATGGTATTTGAATGAACCTTAAAACTCAAATAGGGGTTTTTTATTTTTTAAGAGACTAGTATAATGTACTTCATATAACAATAATTCTGGGTATTCTAGGCAAGCACTCTCTCTCTGAGCTGCATTCCTTAACCCTGAAGGGACTTTAGAAGCCTGTTGTGTGACCAGAATAAACCAGCCAGAATGAAGTTGTTTTTAAATTGAAAAAAAATGTACCTACAGGTAATGCAGAATTAATTGCACCTGATTTTGGGAGAAAATATCAGCTTTTGAACATTTTTATTCTTTTTTTAGTATGACAAATCACTTTAAAGGAATTACCTTAAAAATAACTTGCTTTATTTTTTATTTATTTTTATCTTATTTTATTGGTACAGGGGATTGAATCCAGGGGTGCTTTACCACTGAGCTGCATCCCCAAGACTTTTTATTTTTCATTTTGAGATGGTGCCTTGCTAAGTTGGTGAGGGTTTTGCTAAGTTACTAAAGCTGGCCTTGACCTTGGGATCCTCCTGCCTTGGCCTCCTGAGTCACTGGGATTGTAGGTATACACCACCATCCCCTGCAAAAATACTCGTTTTAAATTAAATTATTAGATGTAGTGGAATTTGGTTTGCAATGTTTTATTTTTAAGACATGCCAGTGCTCGCTTCGGCAGCACATATACTAAAATTGGAATGATACAGAGAAGATTAGCATGGCCCCTGCACAAGGATGACACGCAAATTCGTGAAACGTTCCATATTTTTAATCAAACCAGAGACCCTGCAGATTATAGAAGAAAAAGTAGGTCCAGATCTTCAACATGTCGGCTTAGGACCAGACTTCCTCAACAGGACTCCCATAGCAC
The DNA here is from genome assembly GCF_902686455.1 of Sciurus vulgaris. NCBI lineage: Eukaryota > Metazoa > Chordata > Mammalia > Rodentia > Sciuridae > Sciurus > Sciurus vulgaris. Next base: position 9,330,864 of record NC_136465.1, on the reverse strand, counting down.
AAGAAATAAAAGCAAGAATCAATAACTGGGATAGATTCAAACTAAAAAGCTTTCTCTCAGCAAAGGAAACTATCAGCAATGCGAAGAAAGAGCCTATGGAGTGGGAGAAAATCTTTGCCAATCATACTTCAGATAGAGCACTAATCTCCAGAACCTATAAAGAACTCAAAAAACTCTACACCAAGAATACAAATAATCCAATCGACAAATGGGCTAAGGAAATGAATAGACACTTCACAGAAGAAGATCTACAAGCAATCAACAAACATATGGAAAAATGTTCAATATCTGTAGTAATAAGAGAAATGCAAATCAAAACCACCCTAAGATTCCATCTCACCCCAATTAGAATGGCGATTATCAAGAATACGAGCAACAACAGGTGTTGGCGAGGATGTGGGGAGAAAGGTACACATACATTGCTGGTGGGGCTGTAAATTAGTGCAGCCACTCTGGAAAGCAGTGTGGAGATTCCTTAGAAAACTTGGAATGGAACCACCATTTGACCCAGCTATCCCACTCCTTGGCCTATACCCAAAGGACTTAAAGGACAGAGATACAGCCACATCAATGTTCATAGCTGCTCAATTCACAATAGCCAGATTGTGGAACCAACCTAGATGTCCTTCAATTGATGAATGGATAAAGAAACTGTGGTATATATATACAATGGAATATTACTCAGCCATAAAGAATGATAAAATTATGGCATTTGCAGGCAAATGGATGAAATTGAAGAATATCATGCTAAGTGAGATAAGCCAGTCTCAAAAAACCAAAGGACAAATGATATGGCTAATAAGTGGATGATGACACATAATGGGGGGAGGGAGGGGTTAGGGTTAGGGTTAGGGAGGGGGGCAAGAATGGAGGAAGGAAGGACTGTATAGAGGAAAAAGAGGGGTGGGAGAGGTGGGGGGAAGGGAAAAAATAACAATGAATCAAACAACATTACCCTATGTAAATTTATGATTACACAAATGGTATGCCTTTACGCCATGTACAAACAGAAACAACATGTATCCCACTTGTTTACAATAAAAAAAAAGACATGCCATAATTCAGAATTCTCCATGATATTGGAAATATTAAAAGTTTACTTCCTAAAGAAAAGGCAAATTCATGAACTGCTCTGGGAACTTCACTTTGATTTATGAAGGTGAATAGGTTCCTGTGATAACGGTGAATTCTGCAACCAACTCACTGAAAGACTTGGAAGGTACTTTCACGCTGTCATAAGACAGTTAAAAATTAAGATTAGAAAAAAATCTGTAGGTTTAGAGGATTTTGTTATAGATGCAAAGAAATAAAGTTTTAGATCTTTTCTTATTAGAAACTATTGTTACAGAAAGGAAGTTTTTAAAAGTTCTTATTTTACTTGCTTGAAGTTATTCTAAAAAGTTATTTTCTAATAATTTCTTACTCTAATTTGAATCTGAAATAGCTATGAATACCATTTTTGACTTTTCAAGGCAATTCCACATTTGATTTTGCATTTAGTGAATTTAGTCATAATATTCCCATACCCAGTAGTGTGCAGTTTCTATGGTTACCATACCTTTTGTGAAGTGACAAAGGTTGGAATTCTTATTCTCATGAGTCAAATTTTGGCCTTTGACTCTGTCCCCTTTTCACACCCCTTGCTAAGCTTGGGCTGTTGCTATGCTTGGAGGTTTGTCAGCTAGCAGGTTCCTATGGTAACAGGAATGGAAATTTGAAGGAAGAATGAATGGGAGCACAAAGGCTTGGTTGATTTGAATTTGAACAAAGAATGCAAGGTTCCTTGTAGTGCACCTTTGTTGTAGAAACCAGAAATTTAATTTTAGAAAGTTACTTTCCAGTTTGTAAACTTCTTATACCCTGGTCTTGATTTAGTGAACAAAAGCATTACTGTTAGGGAAATAGTAAGAACCTTTTAAATTCAATCAGCTAAAGTTCTCTTTTTCTACTTCAGAGAACTTTAATAGTATTCTTTATGTTATGTACTTCTTTATCAACTTTTAAGTGTCCATGCTACCATTTTAATTTTGATTTTGTTGTGGTTTAAAATAGTTGGTAAAGTTAAAATCAAGGCAATTTGCTTATTTGAAAAGTATTAATATTTTGATTTGTTTTTATATAGCAGCTTTATTGAGGCGTCATGTGTACACGGTAAACTGCACTCTTAAAGAGTTCATTTCCATGAGTTTTGACAGAGCCTGTGATACCGTCACCACAAAGTACAGAACATTTCTGCCACCTCAAAAGCTTCCTTATGTCCCTTTGTAGTCCATCCTCTCTACTCACTGCTCTAAAGCAAACCAGTGATCTGCTTTCTGTCATTATGAAATAGTTTTCATTTTCTAGAGTTTTATATAAGTGGAATTGTAGTATCTACATTTCTTGTGGTTTCTTTCACCCAGCATTATGATTTTGAGATTTATTTGTTTTGTCTCGCTTTTTAAGAGAAAACTAAAACTTAAGTAGAACAAATAAGGACTCTGGATAAGAATGCCAAGGTTTCTATGCCTTATTTTCTACATGTGTATAATAAAATGAGATTAGTATTAATAGTATCCCTTATGGAATTGTGAGAAAAAGAGAACGTTAACTGATTGATAAAATGAGGTAAAGTGTGTAAGGCACTTTCAACATTTCCTGTCCTACAGCGTCAGTAAATGCTAACTAAGATATAGCCCAAAGTATTTTAAGCTAGTAATTAGCAAAAACATAACTGGTAGCTTTAGGCTCAGTGCAAGCAGCACAAAATAGTCATTTATGGCAATTTTGTAATTCATGTTGGGGCCCTCAAGGAGGTTTGGTTAACATATTAACATCATGATACCCGATCAATATTTTACAAATTGGTGGTACAAAACAAGTTTGAGACATAAGTCATACATGTGCATAGGTGTGTGAGGTATGTACATATATCAGCATTTGACTGTAATGCATATTCAGCTTTTAATATGAAATAATTTTGGGTTCACCAGAAGTTGCAAAAATAATACAGACATTCTGTGTACCCTTGTGTCTATTTCTTGCCCCATTCTTACCATCTTATGTAAGTACTATACTATCAAAACCAGGAAATTGGTTCCATTTTCAGACCTCATCATATTTCATCAGTTTTTAGGTGTTTTTATCGTCTGTGTATAATTTGTGTGTGTGTGTGTACAGGTCTTGTCATTTTCATTTTAGCACATGTATAGATTTCTGTAACTACCGCTGTAATGAAAATACAGAGCTATTCTGTCACCACCAAGGAACACTCTTGTGCTTCCTCTTTCCTTCTTCCCCTTTCCTAATCCCAAACAACCACTAATCTGTTCTCCCTCCCTATAATTTTGTCCTATTAAGAATGATGTGTAGCAGAGGAGAGTCGGGGGAGGATGGTGAAATGAGACGGACATTATTACCCTATATACCTGCATTATTGCATGACTAGTGTGACTCTGCATCATGTACAGCCAGAGGAATGAGAAGTTGTGTTACATTTGTGTACAAAGTTTCAAAATGCATTCTGCTGTCATGTATAACTAATTAGAACAAATAAGTGGAAAAAAAAAAAAAGAACAGTTGAGTACCCATGTCTTAGACCATTTTGTGCTACTATAACAATATCAGACTAATTTATAAAGAACAATTTATTTTTTCATAGTCCTGAAGTCTGGGTAGTCTAAGATCAATGTGCGGGCATTCGGTGATGTTCTTCTTGCTATGTTTATGCCATGGTGGAAAGTGAAAGGGCAAGGGTGGGCAATGAGAGCACGGGTACATACATATTTGTGAGAGGGGGCCAAATTCTCTCTTGTATTTATAAGGAACCACTCCTGCAACATCTTAACAGTAACAGCATAAATCCTTTTGTGAGGGCAGAGCCCTCAGAGCCTACTCACCTCTTGAAAGGCCCACCTCTTAATCCTGTAACAGTGGCAGTTTTCCAGCATGCTTTTTGGAGATCACAATCAAAGGATGTCTTTTGAGATTGGCTTCTTTCTCTTAGCATAATGCCTTTGAGATTTATCCAAGTTGTTAAAAGTCTCATGCTGCTGCTTTTAATTGCTGAATAGTATTCCTCTTTAGAGATGTACCACAATTAGTTTAACCAGTTACCTGTTGAAGGACCTGTGGATTTTTTCTAGCAGTTCGATATTACAAATAAAGCTGGAATGAGTATTTGTAGACAGGTTTTTGTGTGGATTTGCTTTTCATTTCTCTGGGAAATGCTCAGGAATATGATTGCTGGATTGTATGGTAAGCATAGGTTTGGGTTTTTAAGAAATTGTTTAACTGTTTTCCATAGTGATCATAATATTTTACATTCCCACCAGCAATGTATGAAGAGATCTGCTCTCTTCCCACTATTTGGTATTATAACTAATTTTTAAACATTCTACTGTATGTAACGATATCTCATGTGGTTTCAATTTGCATTAATCTAATGGCTAATGATATTGAATGTCTATGTGCTTATTTGTCATTCATATATCCTCTTTGGTGAAATACCTGTTCATGTGCTTATTTTGCAAATGGATCATTGTTTTTTTGTTGTTGTCATTTTTTTTTTCTTTTTTGTTTTAACTTTTGAGTCTTGAAAGTTCTTTATATATTTTAGATGCAAATCTTTGATTGCATATGAGATTTGCAAATAGTTTATTCCAGTTCATAGCTTGTCTTTTCATCCTTTTAACAGGGTCTTTGGGAGAACAAAAGTTTCCAATTCTAATGAACTTCAGCCTACCAATTTTTTTTCTATTATGAATTGTGGTTTTAGTTTCATTTCTAAGAACTCTTCACCTTCCCTAGGTCTGGAAGATTTTCTCTCCTTTAAAAAATGCTTTATAATTTTATGTTTTATAGTGAAATCTGATAAATTTTAAGTTAAGTCAGGTGTGGTAGTGCATGCTTATAATCCCAGTGACTCAGGAAACTGAGGCAGGTGGATCGCAAGTTTGAGGCCAGCTTCATCAATTTAGCAAGACCCTCAGCAACTTAGTGAGATTCTGTCTCAAAATAAAAAGGACAGGGGTGTAGCTCTGTGATAAAGTGCCCCTGGGTTCAGTCCCCCATACAGTCCCCCCCATTTTTTGAGTTAATTTTTGTGTAAGATATTGGCAGTATTTGTGTTTATTTCTGGATTCTATGTCTTTATCTCTCAACTAGTTATCACACTTTTATTACTGTAGCTATATAGTAAGTCTTTAAATTGGTAACATCATTGTTCCCTCTGTATTCTCTTTCTTGTTTTTCACTTTTTAAATTTGTTCTTATTAGTTATACACAACAGTAGAATGTATTTTGACATATTATACATATAAGGAGCATAACTTCCCATTCTGGTTGTACCTGATGTGGAATTACATTGGTCGTGTATTCATATGTGCACACAGGACAGTAATGTCCAATTCATTCTACTATCTTTCCTATTCCCATTCCTCTTCTCTTCCCTTCATTCCGCTTTTTTTAATCCAAAGTACTTCTAATCTTCCCTTACCACCCTCCCCCAGTTGTTATTTAGCATCCGCACATCAGAGAAAACATTTGACCTTTGGTTTTTTTGAGATTGGCTTATTTTGCTTAGCATGATAGTCTCTAGTTTCCCATTTACCATTAAATGCCATAATTTCATTTCTCTCCTGCTCTTTGAATTCTTAAGTCCCTCTCCTTATTTTGCATTAGCAGTTCTCCAATAGCTTTAAATAGATAACTTGAAACTTTTTTACTCTAAGTTCTTAGTGAAAACTTTGTTTACCACAAACTATTCCATCACTTTTAGAAGTGAGTCACGTATAGTTTATTATTATATACCAGATAGTACATATTTTGTAGTTAACTTCTTTGACATCAATTTCTTTAATTGAAGTATAATTTTCTTATTACATTACCTACAGGAGCTCTTGGGAAATATTTATCAATGAAGAAGTAAATTAATTGATTCTTGCTCAGTAGAAAGGCCTGGTGGTAAGAATATCTATAACCAGTTTAAAATCAGCAGTGACTCAAACTACCATATAAACAAGTGGAAAAATGGTAAATAGTCAAAAACCCAGATGCACATTCTTGGGACAGTTGATCTGTCTCATCCCTCTGTCTGTGGTTATAATGGTTATTTTATTGTTGTTTTATGTTTGGGGCCACTGTCTTTCTCTTTGTTTCTTTAATATCAGATTACAGTGTTAGCTGAATTTACAACAAGTGATTTCAGTTTAAAGAACTGCTTTAAAAGTTTTTGAAATTGTAAAAAAAGAAGAAACTTTAAACCACAAATGGAGACACCTTTCTCTAACCCCAACATTCCAAATAACCATTGTGCATAACTTATCTTTCCCTCTTTTTCCTTTCCTCCTTTTACTGCTTGTCCTCTTTTCCATTTGATGCATGTTAATTGGAAAAAGTGTTGAAATTGAATATGTAAAAGAAAATTAAAATCTCTTATAATCTCACCACCAAGTAGTAGTCACTCTTCTGAGTTTGGCACTTATCTTTTGCAGAATTTTTCTTATTTAAAATTGGTCATGGCCTGGGGAGATAGCTCAGTTGGTAGAAAACTTGCCTTGCATGCACAAAGCCCTGGGTTCAGTCCTCAGCACCACAAAAATAAATAAATAAATAAAATTGGTCATATTATTATTAGTGGTTCTCAGCCCTGCCTATTCATTAATATCACCTGTAACACTTAAAATAAACACATAGATTCTGGTGTATACCAAATCACAATCTTTAGGGGCAGAGTTAAAAGGATCTTATTTTTAAAAAACCCCAAACTCCTCATTAGAAGTTTTTAAGAATCTTTTTTCAAGATGGATAAAAATGGAAGTAGAACTATTACAAAAGTTTTAACTTGTGTACAGCTCTTTATCTAATTATTCAATTTTATTTTTATAGCCATTCCACCCTATGGTGAATCTGGATTGTTCGAGGGATTTCCGGCCATTTCTTTGTGCACTCTATGCTCCAATTTGTATGGAATATGGACGTGTCACACTTCCCTGTCGTAGGCTGTGTCAACGGGCCTATAGTGAATGTTCAAAGCTCATGGAGATGTTTGGTGTTCCGTGGCCTGAAGATATGGAATGCAGTAGGTATGAAAATCATAGGCTTCCATTGGTTATTATGCGGCAATGTGTTTGTAAGCATTTCCTAACGGTGTGAGAATTTATTAGACTTTCTGAGAGTTTTGTATAAGTGAACATTAGTAATGATATACTATATTTCTTATAGTGTTTTATCCTATTCTAAATAGTTCAAGTATAAAGAATAATAAGGTGAAATCCTATGTACCTGTGATTATCTAGCTTTGTCCAGTATTAACATTTTGTAATATTATCTCAGATTTAAGAAATAAAACACTGTAGGTACATTTGGAGGTTCTTTCTTAGTAACTGTCTTGCCCTCATACCCTTCTTCCTTCCCAGGGATGAATCTGTTAAGCATTTCCACATTTTGTTTTATACTTAGTACATATATACCTGTTCACAAACAACATACTTTTTTTTTTTTTAATGTATCTGTCTTTGTATCTGTTGGTCTGGTTCATTTCTCTTAACTGCTAGTGCAAAGCTAATATCCTATAGTTATTTAGCCACCTGATGGTCATTTATGTTGTTCCCAGGTTTTTGTTAAAAGCAATATTCATTTCTCCTTCATTTTTAAAAGTAATTGTGTTTGTGATTTAGCAATAGCTGGTATCCTGGTATGGCAGGTCAAGAGAGCAAGAGACGCAAACTTTATTTTATAAGGGTGTGAACCCATAAGAGCTTTGTCTTTGTGACTTAATCACTTTCCCAAAGATCCCACCTCGGTGGGATTTAAGTTTCAATACATGATTTTGGGGAGACAATCAGGCCATAGCGTCATTCTTCAATTTTATGGACATTCTCATACTTCTGATCTTTTTTTTATTTTAAATAGCCCCCTTCCTAATCTCATTCATTTTTTTATTTAGCTTAAACTTTGTCACTTGAAATATCACTTTGTTAGCAATTTCAGCTCATTCTTTCCATTATTATTGTTCAGATCTGTAAATGGACTGATCTAACCAATTTTATACAAATTAATTATGATATATATTTAATGATTCTCAAGCAATAGCAGTTCTGTTTGTTATTTGTAACTATTTGTTTTGGTCAGTAAAATTCCTGTTCATTTCCCCCTCTAACACCTGTGCCAAACCTACATCACTTAACTTCAAGCTCATGTCCCACCTTTCTTCCTCTCAACCTCTACCTGTCCTGCTTTCCTGAAAGTCATTGAGACCATCTTGTGTTATTTCTTGTATCTCAGACCAATCCTTCCCAATTTCTTTCTTGTATTTTCTTCCTCTTTCTGTCACTTGCACAGTGGTGCTTCCCAAACTTCATTTCCTGTTTTATTTGATTCTACAGCTTTTTCTGGAGACTCACGTCAGTGATTTTAAACTTTCATTTGTATACTGATGACTCCTAAACTTATAGCTGTAACTTTGATATCTCCCTGCTAAGTTCCAAACTTGCATATCCATCAGCAATCAGAAGTTGTAGCTCGAATTTGTCTCATACCTCCATTTCAACATGCCTAAAATCAATTTTATTCCTGGGCTCTTTTTTTTTTTTTTTAAATAACCTGGAAGTCATCTTCTAGTCTTCCTTCATTGACTTCAACCCCCACATGTAATCAGTTATAAATATTGTTGCTTTTCTCTATTTGCATATCTCTCATTCTCGTTACCTTATTTGGCTTTTTAAATTTAATTTATTTTAAAAATTCATTCTGTTCTGATTTCCCTGTCCCCATTTTCATCCAGCTCAAATCTGTCTTCTACACTGTTCCTAGTTATCTTTTTGATTACTTGTATTAGGGTTATATGAATATATTCAATTAATGTCCATTAGTGCAACAAATATTAATTGAATGTCTTCAGTGTGCCAGACATTATTCTAATGTTGAAGTGAACAAAAAAGAAGTCTCTGTTTTTATGGAGCTAAAATTCTGTTGGTGGTGGTAAGTGAAGTATCAAATAGTTAACGTCAGATAGTAATGAATTATAATAAGAAAATATAGTGTTAGGTGATAGTGATACCATAGAGGGGAGCAGAGAGGGACTTTTCTGTAGCCCTCAGGGGAAGGCCTTTTGATAAGGAGGTTTTAGACCAAGGACCTAAATTAAGTGAGAGGACAAATGATAACAGGTATCTGACAATCCAGGCAGCGGAAACAGTAGCAAGTGCAGAGGCTCTGAAGTTTGAAGCATACTTGGAAAATTCAGAGAACAGGAGACCAAAGAGGCTAGAGCCAGGTGAGTGAGGGAGAATGGAAGGAAATAAGATAAGAAGTTTGGGGGCTGGGAATCTATATAACTACCAGGGAATTTGGATTTGACTCTGAATGAGATGGGAAACCAGGAGATTTTGAGCAGAAGTTGTTTGTCTGTAAAGGTTCACTCTGGAACTGGGGGTGCAGCTCAGTGGTAGAGCACTTTCCTAATATACATGAGACCCAGGGTTTGATCCTCAGCATTGCCAAAAATCAAGGGGAAAAAAGTTAACTCTGACTGCCATGTGGAAATGGAGACAATTCGGACATTGCCCCCCAGAAAACTTAAGTAAGAGGTACCCATGGCTCAGACTAGGTAGCAGCAATAGAGAAAATGAGAACTTTAGATTCTGGATATATTGCAAAGTAGAATGACAGAAATTGCTACTAAATTGTGAGGTAATGAGAGAGAAGGGACTTCAAGGATGACCCCAAGGCAACTGGAAGAATGAAATCACCACTTACTGTAGGTGGGGAAACCTGAGGCATGGAAGTCAAGTGTTCGATATTAGAAAGGTTAAAGATTGAGATGCCTATTAGATATTCAAGTATATATATTTACTTGACAGTTTGCAGATACAAATATATCCATAGAAAATATATAGTATTACTTTGTATGACTATATATTTTATATCAACATGCATACACATATTTTTGCAATAAGCATACCTCTCTAACCTCATCTGTAACAAGTCATCCGTTGATAGAAAACACATCCTGGTCAAGCATTCCATGCCTTTGCTTGCATTTGCTTCCTGGAATACTGATTGGCTTACTACTGATACTGATACTGATTCACAAGCCTGCATGAGGTACTTGCTCTGTGAAGTCTTTTTTCTTTTTTTTGGGTGCTGGGGATCGAACCCAGGACCTTCTGCTTGCAAGGCAAGCACTCTACCGACTGAGCTATCTCCCCAGCCCCTCTGTGAAGTCTTTAATAAACCCTTTCCCCTGATCTAATTAATCCTTGTCTTTGTTATTTTTATGCCTTCTATAGATGTTGATTGTCTCATGTATTACACTGGTATATTTTGTGGTGTTTATATAAGTTTGTGTCTCTTTCTGAACTCAAAGATGGAGGGCCTGGTTTTGTTTTGTTTTATCTTAGCCTCAACACACTGCATCAATAAATACTTGATGCAACAAGCTTTTGTAGTTTGGCCCTATAATTCCAAGCCCTGTGAAGAAAATGGTTTGTATTAGAAAATAAAAGAATTTGAAGATTTTAATCAACAATGATTATGCATGTATCTGGCAAACTTTACATTAGTGACAGTTTCTTGGAAACTATTTGATGCACATAAGATGGTAAACAGCTAGTAATTGGGAGTCTGAAGGCAAAAAAATTGAAGATGAAGGGAATTCGTGGGAATGTTGTCTTTAGTTACTTAAGTTTGTGTGCCATAGAATTTTGTTTTTTTAAAAAATATTTTAGTTGTCTATGGACACAGTACCTTTATTTTATTTCATTTTATTCATTTTTATGTGGTGCTGAAGGTTGAACCCAGTGCCTCGCACATGCCAGGCAAGCACTCTACCACTGAGCTACACCCATTTTCTTTGTGAGGCTGTTACACTTTACCAAGTCTGTGGATCATTTTTCGTTTGTTTGTTATTTCCACAATCCCAGAGTGCTGGGGACTCGAACCCAGGCCTCCAGCATGAGAGGCAGGCACTCTACGAGATGGGCTAACTGGCCTGCACTTGTGGATCATTTTTCTATGGAAACTTGTTAAAATACAAATTTATGAACCTTAATCACAAGCATTCTGAAATATGGTTTGTGGTGGTAGAGACCAAGAATTTACTTTTAAAAAATTCCTAAGTTTTGGGCTGGAGTTACAACTCAGTGGTAAAGCACTTGCCTGGCATGTGTGAGGCACTGAGTTTGATTCTCAGCAATTGCATATAAATAAATAAAGTTCAATCGACAACTAAAAAAATATTTTTAAAAATCTCCCAAGTTTTTCTTATGTACATATAAGTGTGAAAATAACTGAATTAGAGACTACAAGGGGTTGAAGAGAAATCAGGGATGGTAGGAAAGAACTAGGTGATATCAAGAGACCTTAGAAGCCCTTTAATTAGTTGATAGGATAAGTAGACAATGAGTGTGAAATGGAAAGAGAAGATCTAAAAACTGAACCACTTGCAAGAAGCTTTTTTCTTTTCTTTTCTTTTCTTTTTTTTTTTTTTTTTCCACTGGGGATCGATCCCAGGGCCTTACACATGCTAGGCAAGCACTTACCACTGAGCTACATCCCCAGGCCTTTTGATTTATTTTGAAACAGGATCTTTCTAAACTGCCCAGGATGGCCCCAAACTTGCAATCCTGCCTTAGTCTCCCAATCCAAGTAGCTGGAATTACTGGTGTGCACTTAACTGATTTGTAAGGCTATTCAATGCTAATCTGACTCACAGCACCTTGGGTTGTACATTTAGGGATGATTTTTAACCCTTAGGCGTAACCTTTCAGCTGCTTTTCTGTTGGAATTATAATTGTACCTATGTATTTTCGTATTTTGAAATCATTCAGTCTTAACTGTGTGTCGTAATAAATACTCAGTACGGTTCATAGTATAGCTGCATTTTACTATTTTATCAAGTACTGATTTTGAAGGTAAAACAAAATTAAGTTTAAAACCATGTCATTTCTTGGTCAAGTGTGGTAGTCTGATTCAATGGCTCACAAACAAGATACTGCATTCACTTTATTCCTACTTCCACAATTGCCCTCCAAGGACATAGAAATAAGTAAGGTCATGGGTCCCAAACTTGGAAATTGAAATGTTAAGTGGCAGTACATTTCCCTGTAAGTAAAAATGGTTCTCATCTTGTGTTTTTTAGGTTTCCGGATTGTGATGAGCCATATCCTCGACTTGTGGATCTGAATTTAGTTGGAGATCCAACTGAAGGAGCCCCAGTGGCAGTGCAGAGGGATTATGGTTTTTGGTGTCCCCGAGAGTTGAAAATTGATCCTGATCTTGGTTATTCTTTTTTACACGTGCGTGATTGTTCACCTCCTTGTCCAAATATGTACTTTAGGAGAGAAGAACTGTCATTTGCTCGCTATTTCATAGGTTTGATTTCAATCATTTGCCTTTCTGCCACATTGTTTACTTTTTTAACTTTTTTGATTGATGTCACAAGATTCCGTTATCCTGAAAGGCCCATTATATTTTATGCAGTCTGCTACATGATGGTATCATTGATTTTCTTCATTGGGTTTTTGCTTGAGGACCGAGTAGCCTGCAATGCATCTAGCCCTGCACAGTATAAGGCTTCCACAGTGACACAAGGATCTCATAATAAAGCCTGTACCATGCTTTTTATGGTACTCTATTTTTTCACAATGGCTGGCAGCGTGTGGTGGGTAATTCTTACCATCACATGGTTTTTAGCAGCTGTGCCAAAGTGGGGTAGTGAAGCCATTGAGAAGAAAGCACTGCTATTTCATGCCAGTGCATGGGGAATTCCTGGAACTCTGACTATCATCCTTTTAGCGATGAATAAAATCGAAGGTGACAATATTAGTGGCGTGTGTTTTGTTGGCCTCTACGATGTTGATGCATTGAGATATTTTGTTCTTGCTCCCCTCTGCCTGTATGTGGTAGTTGGGGTTTCTCTCCTTTTAGCTGGCATTATATCTCTGAACAGAGTTCGAATTGAGATTCCATTAGAAAAGGAGAACCAAGATAAATTAGTGAAGTTTATGATCCGGATTGGTGTTTTCAGCATTCTTTATCTGGTACCACTCTTGGTTGTAATTGGATGCTACTTTTATGAGCAAGCTTACCGTGGCATCTGGGAAACAACATGGATACAAGAACGCTGCAGAGAATATCACATTCCATGTCCATATCAGGTAAGGGAAACCTTGTTATAATTTCAGAATGTGTTATAGTAAAAAGAAGGTATAGTACTATGAAGAGTTAATCTTAGCTGTTTCTTAAAAACTCTTCATGAGTTTTCAACTTCTACAATTTATTTTTTTTAACTAGTGCATTTTAGTTATAAAGAATAATGAGTTTCATTGTATACATTGAAATTTAAAATGGAGATAATTAACATATTGTAGTAAGTATGTAATATACATGTTTGTGTAGACATCTTCATTTTAAAAAATGTTTTACATTTCTAAACTATGGGCTTTTAAGTGATCTATTTCCATTATTGTAAAACAGTTGTATGTATTGATTCTTTAGTCCAGGTTTTATTCAGGTGTGGTGGTACATTCCTATAATCCCAGGGGCTCAGGAGGCTGAGGCAGGAGGATCACAAGTACAAAGCTAACCTCAGCAATTTTTGAGACCCTGTCTCAAAATAAAAAATAAAAAGGGCTGGGATGTGGGTCAGTGGTTGAGCACCTCTGGGTTCATTCCCCAGTACCAAAAAGGCGGGGTTGGGCTGGGGTGTGGCTCCACTGGTTAAGTACCTCTGGGTTCAATCCCTGGTCCAAAAAAAAAACAAAAAAGAATAGAAGCCCACATTTGTAGGGGAGAAATATTGTACCAATTCTGATAAGAAGGCATTGTCTTTGATGGAAATTTTACTGATGATCAGATAAGGAAGTAATTGTTACAGTTCTGCAAAAATAATAGAAAACAATTATATATAGCGGGCTGGGGAGATAGCTCAGCTGGTAGAATGCTTGCCTTGCAAGCACAAGGCCCTGAGTTCGATCCCCAGGACCGCAAAAAAAAAAAGAAAAAAAAGAAAGAGAACAATTATATAAACTTGTGGTCTTATGTTTTCTTCTTTGCATATTGAATACTTTATGATGTATTTTTGGGTTTAAAGATTTCCAATCCTTTGTTAGTCATAGAATTTTAGCTCTAGAAAGATCTTCAAAGTTTGTTTATTAGAATTCCCCCTCTAAAGTTTCTTTTTTTTTTTTTTTTTTGCAGTGCTGGGGATTGAACCCAGGGCCTTGTGGTTGCAAGGCAAGCACTCTACCAACTGAGCTATATCCCCAGCCCTAAAGTTCTTAAACATCATCTCCTTTGAAGCTTAGAAATCACCTCACAGTGATTTGCTCAGGCTTAGTAAGTGACCACCTGGGATTTAGGAGGTACATAGTCAAGGAAAATAGCTCTCAGGAGTTGATGCTGAGTATCCCTCCACCCTAAATCCTTCTCTAGAACCTATGCCTCTAGCCATTATCCTCTTCCTGCCTTTTAAAACAAGTTTTCAGAGAATACCCTAACTCAGTTTCTCTTGGTTGTGCACCAGGTGTCCTGGTTTCAAAGTGCACTGGCTACCTTCCCGTCTCCCAACCCTTATCTTTCTCTAGTATCTTTTCAATACTTTATTAAAGTACTTATGTATTATAGATAATTTGATTTACTTGTCTTTTTCCTCTACTAGAGTAAACTTTACAAGCAAGATCAATTTTTTTTTCTAATTTTTTTTTTTTTTTTTTTTTAGTTGTCAATGAATCTTTTATTTTCTTTATATGTGGTGCTGAGTCTCGAACCCAGGGCCTCACACATGCCAGGCAAGTGCTATACCACTGAGCCACAACTCCAGCCCCAAGATCTTTATTTATTTATATATTTATGAATATTTTTTAGTTGTTGATGGACCTTTATTTTTATTTATTTATTTATGTGTGAAGCCAAGTATCAAACCCAGGGCCTCACACATGTGAGGCAAGCACTCTGCCACTGAGCCACAACCCCAGCCCAGTCTTTTTTATTTTTTGAATACATATTCAATAGGTTAGTAAATGATAGCCATGAGAATGTGGGGGCATAGTTTAAGAAGGGACATTTTAAAGAAACGCTAACAGTGATACTGGGGACCCTGAGTATGGGGTTAGTACGTGGTCAGTGCTTACATTCAGTGACTGAGAATGCCAGCTTCCCATTTCCTTTGTGGTAGGAATCATCCTGTACAAATTATATTTTTATCATTTAATAATTAATAGCTATTTTTTTTAATAAACCAACTCATAATTTAGGGAAAAATGAATAATTGAAATTCAATTAAATTTCTTGGTAGAGTTGCTTACTAAAAACTTAGGGAGATTTCAGACCTGAAGATAAGTAATCAAAATTTGCCTCAACTGAGAGAAAAAGATGATTGAATTACATCAAATGCTCCCCCAAACAAGTTGTCTAGGATTCAAAATATATTATCTTAGGGATATTGAATAAATAATGTTTGACTATGAAATAATTTTTAAAAATACCAAACCTTGCCGAGCATGGTAACGCACACCTATAATCCCAGCAACTCAGGAAGCAGAGGCAGGAGGATCACAAGTTCCAGGCCAGCTTGGGCAACTCAGCTAGCAAGACCCTGTGTCAAAACAAAAACAAACCTTAGACATATAAATTAGTAAATGAGAGTAGGCAGGATTTGCTCTTCTTGAGACATTCCTAAAATTATTTTAGCATCTTTAGAACCAGCTTGAGCTACACAGACATGTATGTGTGTATGTATGTTTTTCTGTATAGTCATAAGTTTAAAATGTCCTTTAATGAATTATTTCCAACATGTAAAAGAATAGAGAATGATAATAACGAAAGTATTAAGCTGTAAGATCGAGAACAGGAATCTTAGCTTCATATCTTATTTTCATGATTTATTAGTTTTATAATCTTGAGCTAACTTCACTTCTTTCTGCTTCAGTTTTTCATTTATAAAATAAGGATAGTAATAGCATCTACCTTCTATGGTTATTTTTTGGTTTGTTGTTTTTCTTAATAGAAAAATAAATTAGACATGTGCCTTCTGTATAGTCAGTGCTTAGGTGTTAGCTCCGTTCTTACTCTCTCTTCTATTGTTGCTATGTATATTATGTATACTATATTGTTGCTGTTGTATATTATGTATACTATATATTATATATGTGATTTTTTTTTAAAACTACCCAATACCAAGCTTTAACAAATGCTATATTTGCTTAAGACTTTTTGAAGAAATATTACAGATTTAGCTAAAGCTTCCTGTATACCCTTCCCTATTACTCCTGTTCTTTTTTTGGTGGGAGGGCATAGGTACTGGGGATTGAATTTAGGAGCACTCAAGCACTGAGTCACATCCCCAGCCCTGTTTTGTATTTTACCTAGAGACAGTAATTCACTGAGTTGCTTAGCATCTCTAGGTTGCTGAGGCTGGCTTTGAACTCCCAATCTTCCTGTCTCAGCTTCTCAAGCTCCTGGGGTTACACGCATGTGCCACCTTGCCCAGCTCCTCCTGCTCTTACTCCCTACTCAGAGTGAGCCATCATCCTTGAGTATATCATTTCCTTCAAAGATTATACAATTAGAAATATGTATATAGGTCTAAAACTTATTGTACATAGTATATAAATTATGTATATTTTGTTTTTGAGATGTAATTACATTAGTACCACAACTCTAGTTGTTGTTCTTCCTTTTTTTTTTTTTTTTTTTTCCTGGTACCAGGGATTGAACCCAGGGGTACTTAACCACTAAGCCGCATCCCCACCTCTTTTTATTTTGAGGCAGGGGTCTTGCTAAGTTGCTTACAGCCTTGCTAGATTGCTGAGGCTGGCTTTGAATTTGTGATCCTCCTGTTTCAGCTTCCCAAGCTGCTGGAATTACAGGCATCTGTCTAGTTCATTTTTTAAAAAATGTCTTTTCTTTTAAGGAAGTTTATATTATAAAATATTTGAAATATATAGAAGTATAGGAAAATAAATACCCATGTTCTGCTAACCCAACTATCTTGAAGTCTTAACATTATGTCAAATACATCTATAGCTGTGTGTCCATCTATGGAAGAAAGATATATTTGATGACTCCTCTGTTCTCTTTTGTATCACCATTCCCTTCCCATCTCCCTGCCCAGAGATAACCCTTATCATAAATAGGGTATTTATCACTCTCCCAAATGTTTTTTGCCTTCACTAAATGTTTATGTCCATAAAACTTGCTGTTTCTTAAGTTTTAAAAATACATGTAATAAGATCATTCTGTATCTTGCTTTTTGGGGGCGGGGAGTTACTGGGGATTGAACTCAGGGCCACATGACTACTGAGCCACATCCCCAGCCCTATTTTGTATTTTATTTAGAGATAGGGTTTCACCAAGTTGCTAGCACCTTGCTTTTGCTGAGGCTGGCTTTGAACTCTCTATCATCCTGCCTCAGTCTCCTGAGCTGCTGGGATTACAGGCAGGCGCCACCTCACCCAGTTTGTATCTTTTTTCACTCATTTATGTTTGAGACTATACTTCAGTATGTGTACTGCGCAGTAGTATGTTCTTGTATAAATGTACTGCAATTACTCATGTTTTTCTATTGATGGATATATAGTTTCTTAATTTTTCTGCACTCTTATAAACCATTTTGCAGCAAAATTCTTACTGTACTCATTTATCCTGCACATGAATAAAAGTTTCCGTGAATTGTTTACCAAAAGTGGAATTGTTGCGTTGTAAGATACGAGCATCTTCAACTCAAGTGGTTACTTCATTTATTTTCTCTTCAGGAGTTTGAACTTTCCTTTTCTCCCCATCCAGTGTTCTCAGGCTTTAAAGTTTTTGCCAGCCTTTGAAATGGTATCTCAGTGATTTAGCAATTGGCATTTCCCTTATTAGTAATAAGATTGTGTGTTTTCATATGTTTTTTTGGCCATTTGGAATTTCTCTTCTGTGATTTACCATTGGTTAACTTTGTCCATTACTCTGTTAGGTTATTTGCTTTTTGTTGTTGCTTACATGTTCTTGGTATTCTTTGTCAGTTATTTGCATTGCAGATCTCTTCTGCTCTCTAGCTTTTCACTTTTTTTATGCTTTCTTTGTCTTTTGTGTTTTAAAATTGTTTTAAAATCCTGCCTTTAAAGTCATAAAAGTTCTGCCATGTTTTTTCTAGCAGTTTTTACAATTTACTTTGATTCATTTCTCTAATCCCTTAACATTTATTTTTGTTTCTGTTATAAGGAACATAATTTTATTTTTCCAGATAAGTAAGCAGTGTGCTTTCTGCAGTTTGTCGAATTACAACACAACCTCTGTCAGCTGCAGTTTCATTTTTAGATGCTTTTGTTCCATTGGTTCATTTGTTTAACAGTGTTTTGGTTCTACGTTTCCCCTACACTGTTCTTCAAAATTATTTTAGTTGCTTTTGGCATTTTTCTAGATAAATTTTAGAATGAATTTTCTATGAGAAAATGTGATTTTGATTAAAATTGTTCTATATTTATAAATGAATTTGGAAAATAGCTATCCTTGTAGTACTGAATATTAATATCTTCTTATTTATGTTCTTGTTCCTTCATTTGTTGCTGGGTACCTTATTGTTACAACTGTGTAACACTCCATTACATTTTTTAAATTGGTTATTGCTGGTGTGCAAGGATGCCACTGGTTGCTTTTGTATATTTATCTTATATTGAACATCTGTGCTGAATTTTTTATTAGTTCCAATTATGTATAGATTCTTAGATATTCTTTGTAGAAATCTTTGTTATTTTTATTTTTTTAGTTGTAGGTGGACATAACACCTTCATTCTACTTATTCATTTTTATGTAGTGCTGAGAATCGAACCCGGTGCCTCACCCGTGCTAGGCAAGCACTCTACCACTGACTTACAAAGCCAGCCCTCTTGGTAGAAATCTTGTCTGCAAATAAGGACAGATTTGTCTCTTGCTGTTTTTCTAATTCTTATATAAGAACTGTATGTTCTTTGAAGGATTTGGCACATCCTCCTGTAAAGCTGTGCAACTGTCCTGCTATCTTTGAGGAAGAGGAAAGGTGTGAAAGATAGTTGTTGGTAGTGGTTTTGTTGAGGACTTTTATTTCTTCTTGAGGGACTTCCTGTAATTTGTATTTTCTTGGAGAAGTATTTCATCTCGCTTTACAAATACATTGTCATTAAGTTTGTACATTTTTTTGTTCCTCATGTATGTATATTTTCTTTCGCCCCTTGATCAAGGTTATCTTTTTGGTTCAATTATTTCTGTTCTTATTTCATTCTTACTGCTTTCTTTAGAATTACTTTTTCTATGATCTTGAATTGAAAGCTTAACTCATTTATTGTATTTCCTAATTTTAAAAATGCATTTGATAACTAATTTGAAATTTTACCAAAAAAATCATTACTCACTGGGTGGTCACTCATTCTATTTCCCATATTTGGTTCCAAGCAACTCTGATATTCTTTTTCTTTCTTTCTTTCTTTCTTTTTTTTAGGGGGTGGGGCGGGGGGGCAAGTACCAAAGATTGAACTCAGGGGCCCTTGACCACTGAGCCACATCCCCAGCCCTGTTTTATATTTTATTTAGAGATAGGGTCTCACTGAGTTGCTTAGCATCTTGCTTTTGCTGAGGCTGGCTTTGAACTCGAGATCCTCCTGCCTCAGCCTCCCAAGCCCCTGGGATTACAGGTGTGCACCCAGCTTCTTTTTCTGTCGTGTGTGTGTGAACTTTTTGTTCAAGTTAGAGAATCTTTGACTTTTCTTTCAGAGAAAGGTTTTCTGAAACTTGATGGAAGGGACATTTTTCACACCAACACCCATGATTAATAAAACTTGGATACTTACATTTTTTTATTCCCTTCAGTGTGTGTTTTTATTCCAGAATTAGTATTAAGCTTTCTCTTTAACATAATAGTTGAGAGGATATTTGGAAAGTGGGTGCATGTATTACTGTTCAAAAAAGATAAAGTGCTGTATTATTTGTTTATTATTTTTATGGACTTCATTGTGTGTGAAATCTGTGATCTTATTTCATAACCACAATACCCTTATGAAATTTATAGTACGACTTCATTCCTCCCTCCCATAAAGCATTTGAAGCAGAAGGAAGTCATGTGGCTACCCAGAGTCACATTAGCTGGGGGGGTCCGTAAACTATGGCCTACCCAACTGTAGCCCATTTGTTTGCTTGCTTTTATTGTAATCTTACATGTACATGTGTGGGTGTATAAATATATTTCATAAAGTTTACCACTTCATCAGGTAAATTTTACATTCATGTTGTGCAGCCTTCACCATCCATCCCAGAAGCTTTTTCATCTTCCCAAGTGGATGCTAATTGTTAAATAATAATTCTCTGTTCCTCCTTCCCTCGACCCCTGGCAACCTCCATTCTACTGTCTGTCTCTAGGAATGTGACTACTCTAGGGACCTCAAATAAGTGGAATTATGTGATATTTATCCTACTTTATGCTTTTTGAATATTCAAATATTAGTATATTAATTTTCATTCAAAATTGTATTTTAGAGAAATATTTTTAGACTTGTGAATTGAGAACCACTGATACTAAGTTCCCATTTGAAGTAATGGCCATACATAATTGAATGAGGTTTGCTATTATTGAGCATGTCTAAAAAACACATAGAGGATTTGATGATAATTCCTAATGAGAACATTTTTAAGTGTATTAAGCAATGATGGGGTCAATCCTTGGGAGACTTAGAGGAAATAATATTTGAATTGTATTTTATTGAAAATAAGAAGGTTGCTTTATAGTCATTTTATATTACAGAAATGTTCAAATATCTGAAAAATCAATCTGTAAGAAGTGGTTTATCACATTGTTTCAAAATACCAATTGGGTTTAATGCAAATTGCATATATATATGGACTCGTTATCAAGCATTTTAATATCTTTATATGAATGTTCTTACCCAAGACAGAATTACTACCTAGATTTAAAAAATACTTCATACTAATTGTTTTTAGCAAAATGCTAATTTTTAAATGTGTATTAAGTGATATTTGAAAAAGTAATATTTAGTGCCTAAATTCAGAATTATGTAATATATCCGAAGTAGTCAAAGTAATGTTTATTTCATAATTTAAAAATAGTTTACTCTAGAATTTTTTTATCATATTTATTTTTAAATGTTTGTAATTTTCCAGATACTTGCAGGGGGGTGGTTTCCCTTTAATTTAATAATCCCTTCTATTTAGTGCCTTCTAAGAGACTCAAAGCATTTTATGAGTTAAAATTCTCAAAGGTTATGGGTATATTCTATACTAGTTTTGCATATGGCATAAGATTGGTTAAAAACTGGACTTGAGGGCTGGGGGGTAGCTAAGTAGTAGAGCATTTGCCTGGCATGTACTTGACCCAGCACCCTCTCCCCTTCCACCACAACACAAATGATATGAAAACTGGGCTTAATGTGAGACAGGCTGGGTTTAGATTCTGGCTTTACCATTTCTTCATGTAAAATGCAGGAAATAATGTTAAAATAATGTTTATGTCATGAATGGCTATGAAGATTAAGATAAATGTAAACTTCTTACTAAAGTACCTTGCACAAAGCAAAATTTCAATATTAATCTAAGTTGTTATAAGTACATAATTCTTGAGTGTTGAGTATCAGAATCATCTTTTTAAGTGTTGATTTTCAAAAGCATACATTTCTTTTCCTAAAAGACACCTCCATTTTCATCTTTCAGGCATGTAATCCAATGCAATATGTCCCAAGAAATTTTGACACTAGAACTTCTGTTTTAACAAAAGAAATATGTTACCATAGTGTAAGCAACTTAGCCAAGTCTATCAAATTCACATTAGAGCCATTTGTAGATTTCTAAAATTAAAAAATTATTTTTATAGAAAAACAAATATTTTATTCTTCCAGCTACACAAGACAACCCATCTGTTGTTTATCTTCTGTTGATTCAGAAAAATACAAAAATAGCAGAATAACATTAAATCTAATTTGTTATGTTTTAGCTTCATTTTCTGATAAGAATATTTCCCTTTACCAGGCATTTTCAAAAGGAATTAGCATTATTTATAAAAGGACCATATGGGAAATGGGTATGTTTTATGCTTCCATCGTTAAAGACGGTGAATAAAGTCTTTTTTGTAAATATATTAGTATTACTAATAGGGGTTTTTGTTTTTGTTTTGGCTACTAGTCTTTAAAGTGGTAAATAAACATCCAGGCTAGGGAGATAGCTCAGCTGGTAGAGTGCTTGCCTTGCAAGCACAAGGCCCTGAGTTCGATCCCCAGTACCAAAAAAAAAAAAAAAAAGTGGTAAACATCCTTCCTATAATGTTCTCAGACCAAATTAACTTCTCCTCAAAATTCTTTAGTTTCATATAGTTTAGAAAAGGAGAATTCCTTGAAAAAATATTCAAAATCTTGTTTTATAGGAAAATATTATGGAATGTTATCTTATGGAAATGTAGAATATTATAGACATTTACACTATAAATACATAGACTAAGCATCTACTGTATACTTTAGACTGTTACTACTATAAAAAGTAGAAAAATGACACCATCAAATGACACTTCCAGATAAATATTAGAACACACAAGTTGTCGTTACTCTACTCTGTTAAACAGAATAGCCTAAGCTGTGAATTCAGTTTATACATCAAAAGAAAAAATGTAAGCAAATATTTGGTTTTAGTTAATGATATATATCCTTAAGTGTTTATGATGAAGTATACTAATATCTGAGAATTTAGTTTGAAGTCCATTAAAAATTAAGATGTATTAATGGATGGAGCAGTGGAACTATGGATAGATATGTGATAAGGAAAATAGATGCTGATGGAGTCTAGGTGATAAGATTATGGGTGTTCACTCTAAAAATCTTTAACTTTGCCTTTTGTTTGAAAATTTTCATAATAAAATGTTTAGGAAGAAAAAAACATCTAGTGAAAACACCTTAAAGAATACAGTATTGTTCATACTCTAGCTGAAAATACAAAGTTGGTAAGTATACAGAGATTTGTTTAGAACAGCATATGTACTTATAGCTTCTTGTGAAAATTCTTCATTGTCAAGTTAAAATATTTCTATATGTTGAACAGGAAAAACTTAACCTCAGGTCCTAAAGTTTAAAAGTAACCAGATAGTCACTTTAACAATTTTTCAGACAAGTATCTTATCATCTTTACCCCAAAATAAAATGCGGCATTTCATCCCAAAAGATAATTATGAAAGAAGTAAAAATAAATGATATCTTTAAAATACCACCAAATACAGTGCTTTGCATGCAAATATATGCAAATATACATTCTTGTGTGAACATTACAGTTATGTTTTTGCATGCTTGAGGGAAAGAGAATGGTAGCTGCTGTTCTGAAGCCCCAGTGCTCATTGCTTATATGCTATTCATTTGAAAGGATTGTGTCTGTGTAGAGGGCTTTGCCTTGCCATTTTTAATACAAGACAGGCCATTTGGCCACTTCTGGTCTTGGCCCTATCTGATGCTTATCACTTGCACTGTAATTGGAGAAAGTCAGTGAAAATCTTAAAGCAGGAATCTTCATAAGCTACCCTCTGCCTCTTTTCTCCCAGGTTTCTCCTTAATTATAGCAGTCCTTTCAATAGAAGGGACACACATCAAGGGAAAAAGAGAAGGAGAATTATTAATCTTCTCCTAATTCTTTTCATTTTATTCCCTCCTAGAATGTCCATCTGTTGGTACAGTAGCTTACTTTCCCTGACAACTCAATTTCATTGACCTATGTCAGAGCACCTTCTTCCTAGAGATAGAGCCAAGAGGTGAGACTTGAGCTCCTACAAAGATCACAGTACCATAAACAGTTACCAGATATACTCAAAATAACTAGCTTTCTGATTAACTGGCTTGCTAGTTAGAATAAATGTCCCAGGCTCTCTATAATTTAAAGTTGTGTGAAATGCTTGTTGCATGCCTGAACTGGGTGGCTGTTTTCTGGAATATGTGCTTGCGTCTCTTTCTATATATATATTTCTATATATATATTTCTGTATATATATATTAATAGTCAATTGGTTATTTTAAAACCAGTTTCACAGTTCTGTGTGCCACCAAAATATAAAATTGAATTAAATACTAGAGAAACGAATGAAATATAGGTTGAAAAAGAAAGCAGTGTTTCATGAAAACTAAGTTAATTGCTTTAGAAAGACTTGATAAAGGCAGATTGTTTAGAACGAAAGGTTGAAGTTGTAAGATAAACTGTCAAAGATTAGGTGGAGGAGATTGTAAAAATCTAAAATTTTGCACTTAATTTGCTTATTAAGTATTTGCGTTCTCTTTTCATTGTAACAAACTTGAAATCATGAATAAGCCTTTGGCACATAAGTAGATACTGGAATACAAATTAGCAAATGCTATTCTTTGGTTATTGAAGGTCTCTCAAAGGAGTTAGTTGTGTGTTAAGCCCTTGGTTGACAGCCTCCGACCCTGTAGGTACCTGACGCGGCCCATAAAGGAAGTTAGGTCATTGGAGGTGTGCCCCTGAAGGCAATGTTGGGACACTGGCCCCTCTTACCTCATAGGGTAAACGTGTGTTCCCACCATGGTGTACTGTGCTCCCACAGGCCCAAAGCAACAGGGTCAAGCAACCATGAAATGAAACCATGAGCCAAAATAAGCCTTTCCTTCTTTTAAGTGATTGACTCATATTTTGTAACAGTAACAGAAAGCTAACACAAATACATGTTTGGATGTAAATGGGATTAAGAAAAGGTTTAGCCAGGCATAGTGGTGCACATCTGTAATCCTAGAAACCCAGGAGGCTTAGGCAGGAAGATCTCAAGTTTGAGGCCAGCCTCAGCCACTTAGCAAGACCTGGTCTCAAAATTTAAAAGGGCAGGGGGGTGTTGTGTAGCGATGTAGCTCAGGGTTAGAATGAGTGCCCCTGGGTCCAGTCCCTAGTACCAAAAAAGAAAAAAGAAAGAAAAGCCTTAGGCTTTGTCAGATAATTAACAATTAATTATTTTAATTAAAATCATGTACTAATTTTTGTGATTTTTCTTTTTGAGTACCTGGCTTGTTTTTTAAACTACCTGCTCAATTACTTTATCTCCTTAGAGGAATCACACACGCATATCTATATTCTATCAATAAGTTGGTAGACTGTTAAGGTCCTTGACTTCACCAATATTTTGTAAATTTGCTAAAGAAAGAGCTTAGAAGTTTACCAGAGCAGAAGTTTAGGAGAAGGGTAACACAAACACTCAGGTGTTTCCTGGCAGTGTGGTTTCTGACCATATCTTTGTAAAGCAGTTAAGGTATGAACCAGTACAGTCTGGGAAAGATACACTTTCCAACATCACAGGCCTTCATGATTTAGGGGGAGATTTCCAAAGATTCCCCACTTCAAAAATAATTATGACTTGGAGCCAGCAACCTAAGGAGCTAGGACTGGGTCAGTCAGATGCTCTCAGGCAGTGAAAGGATCTCCTAAATGCAACTGCTGTGGGCAGAAGTTGAGACTTGCTTTAGGAAGTCAGAAAAGGGAGCCAGAACTCCCTTGCTGGCCTAGATCTCCAGGGTCAGAGACTAAAGTGTTTGCAGGTCATTTTTCCTACTGCCAATCAGCAGAAGCACAATTCTTTTGCAGGATTGCCACTGGTTTTCCAGCAAAACATCTCATAAGATAATTCCATTATGAAAACAACTCTCCTGAGAGTGTGAAAACATCAGACTTGGGTCAGAATTCCAGGTACTGAAATTGGCAAATGTTGAATAATGAAGAATACATTCTTTTTAGAAATAATAGATACAATCATAACAATTACCAACCTGTAAGAAATTATTTGGAATAGATAAGACAGTTTTGTTGTTGTTTTGTACCAGGGATTGAACCTAGTGGCACTGAACAACTGAGCCACATCCCCAACTCTTTTTTTTTTTTTTTTAATTTTAGAGCAGGGTTTTGCCAAGTTGCTTAAGGCCTTTCTAAATTGCTGATGCAAGTTTTGAACTCAAAATTCTCCTGCCTCAGCCTCCCAAGCCACCAGGATTACAGACACGTGCCACTGTGCCTGGCAATAACACAGTTTTTTTTTAACAATGAGATTCCTGAAAGAATTTTTGAAATACAAACTGTGAATTGTTGAAATATAAAACAGGCCTGGGGCTGTAGTTGTGGCTCAGTGGCAGAGCACTTGCCTGGCATATGTGAGGCCCTGGGTTTGATATTCAGCACCACATATAAATGAATTAAATAAAAGATCCATTGACAACTAAAAAACATATTAAAAAAATAAATAAATAAAACAGGCATACACCTTTATCCCAGCAGCTAGGGAGGTTGAGACAGGAGAATCCCAAGACCAGCCTGAGAAATCTGGTGAACTAGAAGAAGAGAAGTTTAGTGAACTAGTTTACACAGGTGAAAAAAGGACAAGAAAAATTTGAAAGTGATGTTACGAGAAATGGAAGATAAAATGAGAAGGCCTAATAGGAGTTTAATCAGAGTGAGGGGAAAACAAAGTGTAAGGGAGACAATATTTAAAGAGGAAAAAATGGCTGAGGATTTTCCAAAACTGCTAAACATGTGAATCTGTCAATAAAGGAGGTACTGTATTCTTCTCACACAACAAGTACACATAAATCTACATTTTGGTGAATTGGCAGAACACCAGAGACAAAAATCTTGAAAGCAGTCTCAAAAAAGAGAATGTCTAAAATAGACCAACAGAATGACCAATGACTCCTCAACAACAATGAAAACCAGAAGGCAGTGTTATAATATCTTTAAAATGTTGGAAAACAACCTTTTTAATTAGAGTTTTGTACCTTGTAAAACTAATGTGGCAAACGTGGAGATGTACTGCCAGATGGTCCCCAGAGATTTGCTGCTCAGCTATAGGAAATTTTGTTAGTAGACACCCTTGAGCTACAGAGTTGGCTTATCTGAGGTGCAGCCACAATCGTTGGATGGACTGACCAGGCTTGAAGCCCAGTGTGGGACACTTCAAAAGTCATTGTTGCTCCAGAGGTCTCCACGAGTTTGGTGGAGCCTCTTTTGATCTTACCTGGTAGTTTAACTTCTGTCCAGTCCAAATTCCTCTCTTTTCCTTCATAGATGTTATTACCTAAAAACCATCTCACACCCAATACTTCATCTCTGCATCTCCTAGAGAACCTAACTTCAGTCTCAAGAATAAGGATGAAATAAAACAGTTACCACATAAACAAAAACTGAGCTTTCACCATCAAGAGATGTGTACTAGAGGAGCTTCTCAAGGCTTCGTTTATTTCAGGGCTGGGAAAGCAGCTCATTGGTAGAGTGCCTTGCCTTGCATGTGTGAGTTCTGGGTTCAACCCCCAGCACTACAAAAAGCAAAACCACAAGAAGGAATTAAGTTATAAATGAGTATCTAAAGCTAATCAATCACTATTTCTATAAAATGCTAGTAATAGTGTCTAGTTTGAGAAGTTAAACACCCAAAATCCAGTAGAATAGAAAAAGGGAGAGGTACACGTCTAGACCAGAACTGGCTTACCCCTAAAATCAGGGAGATGCATCAGAAATCAGTTAATTGATGGTGATCTGGAACTCCTGACAAAATGCCCCATCCCTTCTTCTCCTTGCTCTCTCCCTCTTATAGTCCTCACGTTCTTTAGGATTTTTTTTTACTTAGAATTTTAATAAGTGTTATATCTTAGCACAATTTTATGTTAAAAAAATATATACAGTGAAGTTATTTCTACCCTCATTTTACATATTCTCAATTTCTATCGATAATCCCATTTATTAATTTTCCATATTTTCTTTTTCCATAAGATTGTTCTGAGAATCAAAAAAAAAAAAACAACTTAATGAGTGCACCACACAGTAGGAGTGTGTAAATTAATTTTCTTTTATGAAATTTCTTTTATGACATTAAGACCCAAAAAGAAGAGTTACCATGTATTTTGGTGCTGAATGTTGTAACTCTTGCTTGATACCCTATAAACACAAATTAGAACCATTTAACCATGTTTTACCTTTTTTGTTTGTTTTGTTTGTGTTTTGGTGCTGGGCATTGAACCCAGGGCCTCAACATCTGCTAACCATGTCCTCTGCCACTAAACTACATCCTCAACTCCTATGTTCGTTCTCTCTCTCTCTCTCTCTCTCTCTCTCTCTCTCTCTCTCGCTCTCTCTCTCTCTCTCTCTCTCTTTTTTTTGGTGGTGCTAGGGATTGAATTTAGGGCCTTGTGCATGCAAGGCAAGCACTCTACCAACTGAGCTATATCCCCAGCCTGTTCTATTCTTCATGAAAAGTTCAGAGAGCTTTCCTAACCATGGCTTAATACTAATTGAAAAGACAAATATTTTTAAGTGAATATAATTGATAGAACCTTGTGTGCTTTCTGAAAAGCAAATATGATATTCATGGAATTAAGAAGTGGGGTTGTGCTAATTTTCTGAAAATGAAAAGTTATTGTTTTAGGTATTATAAAATGTAATCACTTTTTTTTAAGTTTGTAAATCATGAGGTTGCAGAATAATGTTGAGTTTTAAATAGCTCATTTCTGAACATGGTCTAGCCTCTAAATCGTTTTTATGAAGCTTAGGATATGATCTGTTATAGCAGTGCTTGGTGAAACAAAGTATTGTATATTTAATAACAAACTAATATCTTTACTTTTTTAAAATCATTATTCTTTGGTTCATGTTTGGAAGAGAGAATGAAACTTTTTAATATGATTTCCCTTTCATGAGATTTTGCTTTTGGAGGAAAAGCTTATTTTTTAATCCAAGAAAGTCAGGTTATAATTTTCATATTTGTGCAATCATTATACTGTGAACAAAGATTAGTGTTTTTTTGTGTGTGTGTTTAGTGTTTTTGTTGTTGTTTTTGGTGGTGTTGGAAATTAAACCCAGTACCTCCTGCATTCTAGGCGAGCATCTACCACTGAGCTACAGCCCCAACCCTAGATTAGCATTTTTCTAAATTATTTTTTTATTTTTACAGACTACATTTTGATTCGTTGTACACGAAAGGGGTACATCTTTTATTTCTATGGTTGTGCATGATGTAAATTCATACCATTCATGAAATCATACGTGTACATAGGGTAATGATGACTGTCTCATTCCACCATTTTTCATACCCCCTCCTCCCTCCCATTTCCCTCTATGTAATCTAAAGTTCCTCCGTTTTTCTGTCTTACCCCCGACCCCCATTATATATCATCATCCACTTATCAGGGAAAACATTCAGCCTTTGTTTTTTTGGAATTGGCTTATTTCATTTAGCATGATATTCTCCAGTTCCATCCATTTATTTGCAAATGCCATAATATTATTATTCTTCTTTATAGCTGAATAATATTCCATTGTGTATATATACCACAGTTTCTTTATCCATTCATCTGTTGAAGGGCATCTAGTTTGGTTCCAATCTAGCTATTGTGAATTGAGCTACTATAAACATTGATGTGGCTGAGTTACTGTAGTAGGCTAATTTTAAGTCCTTTGGGTATAAACTGAGGAGTGGGATAATTGGGTCAAAAGGTGGTTCCATTCCAAGTTTTCTGAGGAATCACCACACTGCTTTCCAGAGTGGCTGCACCAATTTGCAACTCCACCAGCAATGTAAAAATGTGCCTTTTCTCCCACATCCACGCCAACTATACTATTGTTTGTGTTCTTGATAATAACCTTTCTAATTGGAGTAAGATGAAATCTTAGAGTTGTTTTAATTTGAATTTCTCTAATTACTAGAGGTTTTTTGTTTGTTTGTTTGTTTGTTTGTTTGTGGTGCTGGGGATTGAACCCAGGGCCTTGTGCTTGCACGGCAAGCACTCTACCAACTGAGCTATATCCCCAGCCCTACTAGAGATGTTGAACACTTTTTCATATATTTATTAATTGCCTGTATATCTTCTGTAAAGTGTCTGTCCAGTTCCTTTGCCCTTTTATTGATTGGGGTTTTGTAGTTTTGGTGTAAAGTTTTGTAAGTTCTTCATAAATTTTGGAGATTAGTGCTCTGTCTGAAGTGCATGTGGAAAAGATTTTCTCCCACTCTGTAGGCTCTCTTTTCCCATTATTGATTGTATCCTTTGCTGAGAAAAAGCTTTTTAGTTTGAATCCAACCCATTTATTGATTCTTGTTTTGATTTCTTGTGCTTTGGGAGTCTTGTGTTCAACAAATGGTGCTGGGAAAACTGGAAATCCATATGCAGTAAAATGAAATTAAACCTCTCTCTCTCACCCTGCACAAAACTCAATTCAAAATGGATCAAGGACTTAGGAATTACATCAGAGACCCTGCACCAAATAGAAGACAAATTAGGCCCAAATCTTCATCATGTTGGCTTAGGATTAGATGAGCATTCTTTATGCACATCAAGATTGCACATAAATTCTGTAGTGTTTAATTTGTTTCCCACTTATTGTACCCATTATTGTACATGTGTATAGTACATTTTCCCATTTTCTAGTTATCTCTCATTATAAGACTTAAAGTGACATCAGAGCAATTATCACTCCCACCCCAGGTATAATTTGGATTCAAGTTCAAGATGATTCCTTTGCTCATTCAGTACTTCGAAGAACAGAAATTTTCTATTTCATTATACTACAAAACAAAAGAATGATAGAAGAGAATTGAGATAACTATTATTCCTGTTTTCATCTTTAAGTTCTTGAATAAATTTTGACTTTAAGCCTTTTTGTACCCAATTTGAGTTTTCTATAAGTAACAGTTACAGTAGATCCAGATGTCATGATAAATTTTAAGATTATAATATTCTGTGGTTACTTTTCAGAGCACTTAGATTCTGTCCCACCAGATTCCTTCTGAATCAACCAAGCTCTGCCTTATTTCCTTTCATTTTATTCATCAAACTGATTTTGCATCTCTTTACTACGTACTCTCTCACTTGGGTGGTTGTGTGTCCTTGAATAATGGGATAAAATATGTTCTTTAAATTTTATTTTTTAATTTAAAGGTTGATGTTGAGTTATACAGATCATTAGTGAAGTTAATTAGAATCTAAATTGTTTAACAATTTTCATTGCCACCAGCCACTTTTAAATTTATAAGAAAGAATTCTTTTAAGACAGTAGTCTGTATTTAGGGGGAAAATGAGGTTATTTGTAAAATACTTGAAATGGGGTTTGTATCGATTTCATTCCGGTGATTGAAGGAAAATATGGGAATTAAAATTTTAGTTTCTTTTACTTATTTTTTCAGCGTCACAAATAAATTGTTATGCAAAGGATGGAAGGATGATAAGCGTAGAGAAGAAAAGAAAGACAGATATAAATATAAGTGAAGTAGGGAATCACCAGCCCTTTATTTTACCCTATTTAGTGCTACTTTAAAACACTGCTTGCCTAAGGGGAACAGTTACAATTTTGGGAGACTTGACCTACTTCTCTCTGTTCTTTTTAAAAGGCATTATAAATGTTTCTGATGCACAGATAGATATGTGTGTATATTTAGTACATTGAATGCTACTAGATCTGCTGCCCACCTAATAAATAACACACTGACAAAACACCTTGGATACCCTTCCATCATCACATCTCCTGTTTAAACTATTATCATCTAGAATTTGGTATTTTTGTGTATTTACTTATTTATTCACATACATCTTCCTAAATAACATATTAGTTTAAGTTATTTTAAAATTTTATAGTGTTAGATCTTGTATTTTCTGCAGTTTGCCTTTGCCACTCACATTTGTGGGATCTGTCTGTTGTGATGTGTGTTCATCGCTTTCCTTGCTGTTCAGCGTTTTGGTGCATGACTGTATCACACTCATATATTTATTCTGTTGTTAACAAGTATTTAGGTGGTTTCTTGTATAAATGCTGCTGTGAATATTCTTACACATCCATGTGAATTTCTCTGAAGTTTTTACCTAAAAATGGAATTTAGTGAGTTATAAGATGTGTGACTATTTGGCTTTATGATGCTAATTGTTTTTGGAGTGGTTGTACCAGTTTAGAATCCCATATGAAAGTACAAAAAGTTTTTATTGTTCCACGTTGTTACCATCACTTGGTATTTTAATTTTGCCAGTCTTATTGGCAATTATCATTGCTACTTTAGTTTGCATTCCTTGATGATTAGGGAGAGTCAACTTCTTTTCTTATGTTTATTAGCTATTCAGATTTCTTCTGAGAATTGGTTGTCTATTCACACAAATATATAAATATATTCTGTTATAATTGTTTTATTCATTTCAGACTGTCATCTACTTGAGCTTTTCATGTTTCAGTGTTATCCTTTGATAAACAGAAGTTTACATTTTTAATGTATATATTATTTTTCATCTTTTTTAAAAATTATTTAAAAAGTATCTTATTTAAGAAATATGTACCCAAGGACATAAAAACATTCTCCTGTGTTTTCTTTTAGCAGTTTTAAAAATTTTGCC
The DNA here is from genome assembly GCF_902686455.1 of Sciurus vulgaris. Taxonomy (NCBI): domain Eukaryota; kingdom Metazoa; phylum Chordata; class Mammalia; order Rodentia; family Sciuridae; genus Sciurus; species Sciurus vulgaris. Next base: position 9,298,540 of record NC_136465.1, on the reverse strand, counting down.
TTTTAGATTTAGGTTCTCAATCTGTAGAATTTATTTGTATATCTGATATAAGGAAAGATGCCAATTTTAAAAACATGTAACTATCAGGTGAACACTACTTACTGATTAGTCCATCCTTTCACCACTTCTAATGCTGCCTCTGACATCTATCCAGGTTCCACCTGTGAAACTCATTTTGCTATTTTCTTCCACAGTCTGTTTCTCTATCTCTGTGCTACACTGTCTTAATTACTATCACATTATAATAGGCTTTTATATCTGATAGAACAAGCAGGTGATTTTCCAAAGTGTAATAAAGTAAAGGCTGATGGCTGCATGCCTTGTAGTTCCAGGTACTAAGGAGACTGAGGCAGGAAGATTATGAGTTTGAGGCCTACCTGAGCAACCTAGCAAGATCCTGTCTCATAATAAAAAATACAAAGGGCTGGGGATGTAGCTCAGTGGTGGAACGCTTGCCTAACATGCACAAGGTTCAGTCCCAGTGACCATGCAAAAAAATGCAGAAAAGTTGGAATCAAAAGGCTCTATTCAGGAATTGACACTTATCCATTGTATGACGGACTCTGCATGAGTCTGATCAATAGTTCATTTTTTTGTGTGTGGGTTTTAGAGGACCACGGGCTTGATATGTCAATATTTTGTAATGAATTTATTTTAAAAAGAAAAGCAAACCTAATGTAATATGTGTCTCCATTAGTAAAGTGTAGATTCCACTTGATAAGGAAAGAAGCTAACAACTTGTGCCAACCTGATTCAAAGCCAAGGTCTTAGAAGCAAGAATTGAACTTAGGCCACCAAATAACCCTAAAAATGCCTTAGGTGGTTTTCTTTTTATACTAGGCTTTTTTCCTCCCTTAGCATGAGTAATTTTTTTGGTTTAATTAAAAAGAATGTAAGCCCCAGGGTCTTTGGTGGATTATGGATCTAAATAGGAAAAAGCAAATGTGGATCAATGTTTTTCATATGATGGTTGAATAAAATCATACTGCAGTTATATCGGTGGTGTTATGGAGATCAGCTGTTCAGAAGATAGTGATTGTAGTCTGTTTATAGCTAGCTGGGCTGTTATGGGAGGAGGACAGTAATTGAGATGGAGCTTATGGTAGACTTTGAGGTCTCTTCTTTGCTGGGAATTCTTCATTTCCCAGGTGATAGACCAGAGAAATATGTCAGGTGAGTTTTCTCAGTTACTAAGATTGTATTTTGTGACATCAGGAGGAATATAACGTTTTCAGGGATATGTATAAAACAAAGAATATTTTTATAATGTTTCTCATTTGTCCATTTTAATATACAAGGAACTGATTTATTTTGTGAATATTTTGAAACCTGTAGACATATAGTTCATTATAAAATAAAAACTGAATATTGTATTTTCCTTTATTCAAATATTTTTATTTAATGGACTTTGCCTTTTTGGCTGTTAGTTAGTATTTATCCTGTTTTATAAACTATCTCAGTATTTTTGTGTTCTGTGTGTGATTTATAACCAGATAATATAATACATTCTCCTCTATCTTTAGTTACAAGGGAATTGAACCTAGGACACACTACTTCTGAGCTACATTCCCAGCCCTTTTTATTTTTATTTTGAGACAGGATCTCACCAAGTTGCTGAGACTGGCCTTGAACTTGCAGTCTTCCTGTCTCACCCTCCTGAGTATCTGGGATGTAGGGGTGGTGCTGGGTGTCCAACCTGAGCCTCTCACATGCTAGACAGGCACTCAGACTGCTTTCTTTACAGCAGTAGCATGGCCATTGCTCCCCCACCCACAGTATCTTGGCCCTCTCATTCTGACAGTGTGCTCATGGAATGTTCACAGAACATTGCTTTCTCACCGTGTCCTTACCATTGGCAGGTGCTGACATGTCTTCCCTGGAATTTTGACTTTAACCAGATCCTTATATCAAATAACACCAAATGTTCCATGCTACATTCCTGTTCGCCTTCAATTTCCTATATACTAAAGGTTTTGCTTTTCCATGTAATTGAAAGTTTTGGTTGTTGCTTTTGTTCTTTCTGATTTTGCTTTTAGCACTCCTTCCATTTAATTCAAGCATTACTCTTATGTGAGCAATGTTAGTTTACAGAAGACGTACTATGCAGTTTAAGGCCCTAAAGGATAGAAAGGAGAATTTCTCACCTAGCCATGTGCATCCATCCCCCGCCTGCCTTCCACTCGCCCGCTTCTTTCTGGATAATCTTATACAGTCCTCTATGTTTTAGACTATCTAGTGCAGTCTTGTTTCTGAGCTCTAGAATATCTGTCTAAATCATATTTCCATTTAAAAGTCTACAAGGCATTTCAAGCTAATTTGTCTAAAATGTAACTCCTGATTTTTCTCCTTACACCTGCTGCCTGCATCTCATCCCACTTCTTCCCCATTCAGCGAATGGTATCATTCACTAGTTGTTCAGACTCAAATATGGAGCTATGTTTGATCCCTCTTTTCTCTCATACCTCATATTCAGTCCATCACCTGCTTTCTACCTCTTCATCTTCCTTAGTCCAAGCCATTCAGTAATTCCACAATGGCCTTCTGATTCATCTTGCTTTTACTCTTGTCTTGCTCCTTTTCTTGTTCTTTTATAGTTTATTTTCAACATGGTAACCAAAATGACCTTTTAAAAATATTAGTGAGATCTTGTTGCCCCTTTGAACAGAACCGTCCCATTGACTTAATCTTAGAATAAAAATCCATGTTTCTTACTATTGCCTGCAGAGCCATATCATTTAATCCCTTCCTGCTCTCTGACTTAATCTCATACCATTCTCTTCTTTCCGTGCTCAGCTTGTACTGCACTGGCCACCTTATTTTTCTTCAGAGACAACAGATTTGCTCCCTTGGGATTATTAATCACTGCTGTTTCTTCTACTTGGAATACTCACACTCCAGAATATACTCTAAATTCCTACTTAATATCATGTTGGTGGAGAGATCTTAACTGACCACGACTTAGAATCTGAGATAGCATGCCCCTTCCCATCACAGCACCCCTAGTGGTGGCCCCTACCATGACTTAATTCTTACTGCTACCTGGAATGCTGTTTTCTTTACTTCCTTGCGTATTGACAACACTGCATCCTCAGCCCTCCCTGGAGTGTAAGTTCAACAAGGGCAGGAAATTTTCTGGCTCATCAACTGCTCTCTCTTGTACAGGACATAGTGGCACTCCGTATCTAAGTGACTGAATTAATTAGCTGTGTGACCTTGAGCAAATCAGTTCATCTCCCTAGACTTTGATTCTACATCTACAAGACAAAAAGCTTATACCAAATCTCTAAGAAGAGATTCAGACTGCAGATGGTCAGTCAACTCAAAGTCATAAGGTCAAACCAATTATTTTTTTTTTAATATATGCATTTTTTGTTGTCAGTGGACCTTTATTTTATTTATTTATATGCGGTGGTGGAATCAAACCCAGTGCCTCACACATGCTAAGCAAGTGCTCTGCCACTGAGTTACAGCTGCAGCCCCAAACCACTTATTTTACAAAAAATTGTTTAACCCAGGTCATATCCACAATACTTCTAGTTCTAGAACATCCCATGAGACCTTCCTCTGTACTTCTTTGTTTGCAATTCTACTAGTTTCAATTTTTAAGTTCTTGGCCATCTTCTTGTTCTTCGTATTATTTATGTAAGTCAACTCTACATTTCCAAACAACTTTTCTTCAATGAACGCTTATTTGAGACTATTCATTAAATTTTCATAAATGGGGTTGAAGCATACTTCTCAACTGTCTGCCTTCTTCCCCTTGCTGTACTCTACTTTTTTGTGAGCAAAAGGATGTATACGACCATGGTTAATGAGCATGTTAATTAGTATGGTGACTTTAAATCATGGAAAAGGAAAATAACATTTTTAGTGAAATTGGATATAACAACTAGTCTCCATTATCCTAGAAAGTTTGTCCAGATTAAGTAGACTAAGAGAAAACCTGTAATGTACCTGTTCCAATTCCTTGTCTATCAACTCGGAAAGCACCAAAGGCCACAGTCCTCTTTCTTCAAGGTCTTCTCTGGACCTTTAATGTTCTACTCTATAATCTCTTCTAGGGGGTGAATCGTAATATTTGTATTCAATTTTACCACATACTGTCTTGTCACAGATAACCTGCTAGTATCTTTTGGATAGTAGAGTGTCATGGAATACATTTTCGAGGTATCAAGCATAGTTCCAAGTACCTTGCTGGGTTCAACCCTTTTGTTTTTCTCTTTCTGCATTTTTATTATTGATGCAGTATTGTTGTACACAGTGATGGGATTTGCTGTTACATACGTGTACAAAATATAACCATATAATTTGACTACTATTACTCCCCAACACATCCCCCTCACTCCTCAACCCATTTTTTTATATTACATTGATTTTTTCCCTTTTTGATACTATGTGAAAGTCTTCATTTAAGAAGTAATATGCCAAAGCTGCGGCTGTAGCTCATTTGGTAGAGTGTTTGCCTAGCTGGCATGAGGCCCTGGGTTCCATCCCCAGTACCACGAAAAAAAGAAGTAATATGCCATATCAGAGAATGCATATTGGAGAATGCAGGCATGCATGTGTGTGTGATGCAGACAAAAGTCCTAGGTATTGATTCATTTATAACTCGTCGTTTTCTATCAAGTTGATCATTGATCTGTTTGTATAGCTTGCTTTAAATATTTATGATATTCTCTGTATTGCAGATTAAATATTAATATAATTGTTAATAGTTTCTTGGTGCAATTAATTTGTAGGATATATATTGGTACTATCATAAGACAGATTTACATTGTATTTTATAAACTTTTGGTACTCCATTAATACATTAAAAGTTTTCCTGATTAAATGTTTTGTCAATTTTGATTACATGTACATAGTCTTTTCATTTTAAAGAATGCAAGCCAGGCATGCTGGGATCCAGTTACTTTGAAGGCTGAGGCAGGTGAATTGTGAGTTCAAAATGAGACTGGGCAACGTGGTGAGACCATATTTATAAATAGATAAATGGTCTTAAAATTGTTTTAAAAGTTGTAAAACATGCTCAAGAGAAAAAGCCTCCCCCATCAACTTAACCATTATTTACATTTTACTATATATTTTTCTAAACATTTTGGTTTCCCTTTGGTAGCTATGCCTCAGAGATAGGCACCTCCAGACTCCAGCCAGTAAACCATACCTCTTGCTCTATGTAGTCTCTTTCTTTGAATTGGGCTGGTCCTGTGACTTGCTTTTGATTAGTAGAATACCACAGAAGTGATTTTGCATGACCCTGAGGCTGTCACAAGAAGCCATGAAGTTTTTGCCAAGTTCTGTAATACTCATTCTGAAAGAAGTTAGCCTCCAGTAAGAATTCAGACTACTATGAGGTCACAGATATGTGGAAGCCTAAGCCATGCATGAGCTATGTGGAAAGGCTGCCTGAAGACAAGGAAGTAGAGAGCGAGAGGTTGAGAGATCACCTCAGCCAGCTCCCTTCTCCAGCCATCCTAGCTGAGATGCCAGGTATCTGAGTGCAGAAACATCTTGTCTATGTATCAGCTCCATCTTCCATTCAGTCGATTCCAGCCCCAGCCCTCATCATGCACTTTTTTTTAAGAGTGTTATAGTTATACACAATAGTGGGGTTCATCCTGACAAAATCATACATAAATGAAATGCAATTTCAGCTCCCAGTTCCCCTGGGCACCCCCCGCCCCGCCAGCTCAACCCCATTCAACTTCCTCTACTCTACTGGTCTTCCTTTTGCTTATCTATTTTTGATTGGTTCTTTCGCCTTATACATAAAGGTGAAATATGCACATGATTTTTAAATAATTAATTCTTCCTTTCCCATCCCTCTTCTCTCCCTTTTGAACTCCTTCTTCTACACTCCTGATCTTCCGTGTGTCTTGTCCCCACTCCTCCTTTCCTTTATTTTATTCTGGCTTCTACATATGAAAGAAAACATTCAGTCTTTGAGGTTCTGCGTCTGACTTGTTTCACTTAGCATGATGTTCTCCATTTCCATCCATTTACCAGCAAATACCATTATTTCATTCTTCTGTAAGGCTAAGTAAGGCTTCATTGTGTATATTACCACAATTCCTTAATCCATTCATCTGTTGACAGGAATTTGGGTTGATTCTATAATTTGGCTATTGTGAATTGTGCTTCTGTAAACATTGAGGTGGCTGTAATCTCTGTAGTATGCCGATTTTCTTTCTTTTGGATAAATACCAAGGAATGGGATAGCTGGGTCATATGGTGGTTCCATTCCTAGTTTTTTGAGGAATCTGCATACTGCTTTCCAAAGTGGTTGTACTAGTCTGCAGTCCCACCAACAATGTATGTGTACCTTTTCCTCACAATCTCACTAGCATTTATTATTGTTTATGTTCTCAATAATTGCCATCCTGACTAGAGTGAGATGAAATCTTAATGTAGTTTTGATTTGCATTTCACTGATTGCTAGAGATGTTGAACATTTTTTTCATGTATTTTTTGGCCATTTGTGTTTCTTTTGAGAAGTTTCTGTTTAGTTATATTATCCATTTATTGATTGGATTATTTGGTGGTTTGTTTTTTGGTGTTCAGTTTTTTTAGTTCTTTGTATATTCTGGCCCACTTATTGATTCTTGGTTTTATTTCTTGTGCTTTGAGGGTCTTGTTAAGGAAGTCAGTGTCAGCACCAATAGGATGGAGTGTTGACTGTTTTCTTCTAGCAGTTGTGGTTTCTGATGTAATTCCTAAGTCTTTGATCCACTTTGATTTGATTTTCCAGAAGAGTGAGAAATAGGGAACTGGTTTCATTTTTCTATATGTAGCTATGCAGTTTTCCCAGCACCATTTGTTTAAAAGGCTGTCTTTTCTCCAGAATATATTTTTAGCACCTTTGTCAAGTGTCAGATGGCTGCAAGTATGTGGGTTTGCCTCTGTGTCTTCTGTTCTGTTCCATTGGTCTTCATGTCTGTTTGGATGCCAATCATGCAGACTCTTTTAAAAGGCAACTGAGACTGATTGCCGTGGCACACACCTGTAATCCCAGCAACTCAGGAAGCTGAGGCAAGAAGATTGCAGGTTTTCAGGCCAGCCTGGCCAATTTATTGGGATCCTATCTCAAAGTTAATAATAAAAAGGTCTGGTAGAGTACTTGCCTAGCATGCACAGGGTCCTGGGGTTGATTTCTAGCACCTCCCACCCCGCAAGAAAGAAGCATTATGTGATTTAACCATGAACCTGACCTCTTTGTATTTTGTTTTTTGTAAACTGTCTGTGTCTTTTGTCTATTTCTTTATGTTGTGGACTTAAAGTGAAGAGGTTTTTATAACAAAATCAGTGCTTTTTTCTGCCATGTAATTTGCAACAATTTCATGCCAACTTTTTTATTGTCTTTGGCCATATTATGAAAGTTATGGCATTGCAGAAATGTGGGGTTTTATGTAGTCACACTTCTTTCTTTACTTTGATGTCTTCTAATTTTGTGTCATTATTAAAAAGTATCCCCACACCAAGAGTATAAAAGCTTTCACCTGGAACTTTATGATTCCTTCCCTCCCTCTCTCTTCCTCTTGCAGAACTGGGGATGGAACCCTTAACTGGGACCTCACACAAGCTAGGCATGTGCTGTACCACTGAGCTACACCTCCAACTTTATTTCTTTTGAGACAAGGTCTCGATAAGTTGTCCACACTGACTTCAAATTTATAATCCTCCTGCTTTAGCCTTCCAAATAGCTGGGATTACAGCTGTGTGCCACCATTCCCACTGTGTGAATTTTTTTACATTTGAATTTTTGATCACTAGCAATTCATACAGGTGCGAAATATGATACAACTTCAGCTCTATTTCTAGGTGTCCATCTAGAATCCATTTATTGAATGAATAGTTTTTTTTTCTGAATGGTTTGAAATATCATTTATATTAAATATAAAAACTGTGTCCCGGTATTACACAATTACACAATTATAATTATTATAGCTCAAGGATATATTTCTCTTCTTTTTCAGGAGTTTCCTGATTATTCTTATTTGTTTTTCCATGTGAACTTTAGAATTCTCTAATTCCCAGATAACTCTGTTGGTATTTTCATTGGAATATTGAAAGTATATTAGATTTTAATTACTAAGCTACACGTGGTGTCACTTGTGTGATCCCAGTGACTCAGGAGGCTAAGGCAGGAGGCTCACAAGTTCAAAGCCAGCCTCAGCAACTTAGCTGTCTCAAAAAACAGAAAAAAAAAAAAAATTGTTTTAAAAAGGACTGGGGATGAGTCTGGGCTTGGCTCAGTGGTAGAGCGCTCACCTAGTATGTGTGAGGCCCTGGGTTCAATCCTCAGCACCACATACAACTAAAACAAAATATTTTTTTTTTCTTTTTTTTTTTTTTTTTGGGTGCTGGGAATCGAACCCAGGGCCTTGTGCTTACAAAGCAGGCACTCTACCGAATGAGCTATCTCCCCAGTCCCACAAAATATTTTTTAAAAAATTAAAATTAAAGGACTTGGGGATGAGGCTGAGTGGTTAAGTGCCCCTGGGTTCAGTCCCTGGTGTCCCACCCTCCAATTTTTTTTTAATTACTAAATCAAGGAAATCAACATTTTGATAAGTGATCCTTTTTAGCCAATTTTGACCCATTTTAAGGGTAGTGTGTTTAAAGCATCTTCAAATAAATTCCTCATTTTTCTTTTTTTTCTTTTTTTCTTTTGCGGTGCTGGGGATTGAACCAGCACTTGGGCCTAGTGCATGCGAGGCAAGCACTCTACCAACTGAGCTATGTCCCCAGCCCCCTCATTTTTCTTATTAAATTTATTCCTAGATTTTTATTGTTATGTTTTTTGTTTTTGTCTCTCTTCTCGCTAGGTTGTAATCATTTGCTAGGTCTACCGTGACAAGATACCACAGACTGGGTAACTTAAACAACAGATATTTATTTTCTCACAATTTTGGGAACTTAGAGTCCAAAATCAAGGTGCCGACAGGGTTGGTTTCCTCTGAAGCCCCTCTCCTTGCCTTGCAGATGAGGCCCCTCGGCCTCATTCTCACATGGTCTCTTCTGTGTGTGTCTATACACATCCTTGATCTATGCACTGTGCCTAAACTTCCTCTCCTTATAAGACATTAGTCAGGAGATGGACCTCCTTCAACTTTCATTACCTCTTTAAAGGTCTTATTTCCTAACACAGTGCCATCCTGGGCATTGGGCAGTTAAGGCTTTAGCATTTGAATTTAAGTGGGAGAAACAGTTCAGCCTATAACAATGGTGAATGGAGACTTTTCTTTCTTACATGACTAGTTTTTATTTATATATATACTAGAATTATTTTTGCATTGTATTTTGTACCTAGCCACCTTGTTTGTAATTTATAATAGCTTTACTTTATTCTATTGGTTTTTTTCTACTCTTTGTTGTTTTGATCAGACTAGAGAATGGTCGATTTATTTTTAGGTAATAACATTGGATTTACTGATTAGTGCTTCTTTTTTTTTTTTCTTGTAATTCTTTTATCCTCACTAATCCTTCATTTTCTTTTCCTTAATTTCGCTTTATTGATTGATAATACAGTTAATGTTCCTAGTTAGTCACTAGTCTATTAATTCAACTTATGATTTCTTGTTCTGTAGAAGGTTTAAATTATTAGTAGTCAAAGCTGTTTTTCCTTTTATGACTTTTTATTTTCATATTACATTTTTAAAAAAGCCTTTTTAGCCATCGCCCCATTATAAAAATGCTCTATTTTTTTCATGCTTTTATTATGTATTTCTCTCTAGTTTTTTTTATTGTTGAAGTGGCATCCAGATTATTTTGTTTCTGAGTGAATTGGATTGCCAGCCTTTCCAATATCATGTATTAAACAATCTATCTTTTTCCCATATTTGAAATGCCATGTTTTACTCTATACTTAACTTTCCGAGTTCTGTGAAAAATCCTAGTGATCTTCTGGGATTGTATTAATTGTGTAGGATTACTTTGGAAGATAATTGAATACATTTTTGTGTAGACGTGAAATATTTCTCCATTTATATTTTCTCTTTGCCCTTTAGTAGAATTTTGTTTTCTTTTAATTTCTTGTTCGGTTTATTCCTAGGGTCTTACAGTTTTTTGATACTTTAAAGGAAATTGTTTTCATTACTATGTTTCTTACCTGGTTTTTGATGATATGTAAGAAAACATCCGATTTTTTTTACACTGAACTTGTCCAGCTTACTTACTGGACCCTTTGATTATTTCTATTAGTTTTTCAGTTGATTCTCTTAGATATTTCTGGCTAGTTCTTGTTCTTTTTGTTCCCAGTACTTCATACTACTTTCTTAGATTTGTTTCTGGCATGATGTCATATCTTATTGAATTGGCTTTAGTTAGCTGTAGCCTTATTCTTTATAACCCTGCAGAATAAACTAGGCAGAATAGAGATATTTGAATATGGACAAAACAACCTTGTATTTTATCAGTACTGCTCTATTAATTGCATTCATAGTACAAAACTATGTTGAAAACAAATTCATTTCTTAGATAAAAGCAGGACTAGATGACTTCTGAGTGATTACTTGAGAGCATTGATTGAATAGAGAGAGAAGAGATGAGTGACTTTAAGAGGGCCATAGGGTAGAAAAGGATAGAAGAAAGACAGCAGGAAGAGGAGGCCAAGAAGAAAACGACATGTCTGATTGAGATGAAATATTTGTAGAATATAAGGTGGTCATTGATAACTGATGCTATATAGCAGTATTGGTAAAAGTGTACCAACACGAAGCCATTTTATTTGTTAACAAGGAATCTGTGATCGGCTTTAGTGTCTTTCATCTACTTCTTAATTGTAGTTCTTAACTATTTTGTGGCTTTAATTTTTATTTTCATCTATCAGTGTGGTGGGAGTGCTTATCAAAACTCACTCCATGGAACTCAGTGTTATTCTTAAAGTAGTAGTATTTACTGGATAATTTTTATGTAAAAACATAAAAGAATTATACCTTAATTTCAGGACATGATTGTGATTTAAGTTCTGTGTTTTGAACCAGGCCAACTAGTTCTGTGCCAGTAAAAGATAAAAACATAATAAGAAAATTTTTGATGTAGTCTAGAAGACAACATAAACTTTGTAGAATAGAAATGCAAAATCACAACTAGAAATGAAAACATGGGCCTACAGGACTTGAGGTCTGGAAATGGCTGGAGGTGATTGGGAATTCAGTTTCTACATGGTATTGGGAAGCTAAAATGTCACATAGAAGTCAGGAGACCTTAGCTAGGCTCAATAGTTAAAAGTAGGAATTTCAAGTTGTGCTGCCCTGCTCCTAAAAGGAGGGTTGAATAGAAAGTTCCCCAAGGTCATGGTTTATATAAAACAGACTTTTCTGCAAACTAGACCAGGTACACCTGTAATCCCGTTTCTTGGGAGGTTGAGGCAGGAGGATAGAAAGTTCCAAGACAGCCTCAGCAACTTAGTAAGACCCTGTCTCAAAAAATAAAATGGGTGGGCTGGGGATATGGCTCAGTTGGTAGAGTGCTTGCCTCGCAAGCACAAAGCCCTGGGTTCAAATCCCCAGCACCACAAAAAAACAAACAAAAAAAAAATAAAATGGGCTGGGGATGTAGCTCAGTGTTTAGGCACCCCTGGGTTTAACCCCTTGTACCCCTCCCCCCCAAAAAAATCTGCAAACTAAAATTCCAAAGCATTATTTAAAAAAGGAAAAAGCTAAACCTAAAAAGGCATTCAACAAAGTCAACAATCAGAAAATTCATTCACTCTCAGATGAAATAATAGGCTGATTTTATTAAAAACTTAAAAAATAATTATATTCAAGATTCTTCAAAAGATAAATTGTTTTAAAAGAAGAAATTATGAGTGAGAAATGAAATCAGAATAGACAGCTAAGTATAAGAACTGGCTACTCATCTTAGAAACGAAATATAAACTTAAGGAAATTAAATCAGAATGAAAACTAAAGTAGACATGTTGAAGAAGGAGTTACCGAAGTAGGACATTGTTCCAGAGTTTACCCAATATGCAGAATACAGAGGGACAGAAAATATTCAAAAATAATTGTGCAATTAGGAAACATTAAGATTAAGAGACTTGAGTATACATTTAGTAGGAGTCCAGAAGAGACTCTTAAGAACAACTAAGAAGCAATAATCAAAGAGCTAATGACTAAGAATTTTCCAGAACTGAAAACTTGTGTCCTCAGATTAAGAGTACAATCTGGGGCTGGGGTCATAGCTCAGTGGTAGCACATGTGAGGTACTGGGTTTGATTCTTAGCACCACATATAAATAAATGTCTGTTGACAACTAAAAAAATAAATTAAAAAAAGGTACAATATGAATACTAAACAGGATAAATAAAAGTCAAATACAAAGAGAAACATTCAGTGCAACTATAAAACAAAAACAGAAGAGAAACTTAAAGGCTACCAGAGAGAAAAAAATAAATTTCCAGAAGGGTATGAATTAGACTCTCTCTGACAACAGGAGCTTTAAAATGAACTTTAAAATGCTGAGTTGATAACTTCACTCCATTAAACCACCATTCAAGATTAGGGGGGAAAATATTAACGGCAAAATAAAGATATTTTCAGATAAAGACTTTAAAATTATCTCTGACATAACTTATTTGAAAGGGCATCTAGGGCATCTTTTTAGGAAGAAGAAAAGGGAACCCAAAGATAGGAGTGAGTATACTTTTTGGCAAAGTTAATTAGCAACTCTGAAATACCTGGAAAATAATAAGGATGATAAGTAACTACAGATAGGAGCACTGTCCTATGAAGAAAAGAAGATGGAGATGCTGAATAATTTTTAACTATTTTTCCCTAATAAAACCATATACTAATATATTAAATGTATTGAATATCTACTATGTTCTAGGCACTGTTCCAGACTCTGAGAGTAAAAGAGTTTTAGGGGGGATAAAATACAGACTGCTTTTAAAAAGGCACAACTAACTCAAACAGATTTAAAGAAATATATTGGTAAATGGTGGGGGCAGTCCTTGAAAACATGTAAAAACAAGGAAGAAAAAAAGCTGTGGCAATGTTAATGTTAAAAATGTAGTTTAAGGTAAAGAGCATTAAAGAAGTAAAGTGAGGGGCTAGGGTTGTGGCTCAGTGGTAGAGCACATGTGTGTGTGTGTCACTGGGTTCAATTCTCAGCACTGCATACAAATAAATGTATAAAATAAAGAACCATCAACAACTAAAAAAATTTTAAAAAGAAAGAAGTAAAGTGAGAAGTTGGAGCAATCTGGAACTTAACACCTATCATGGAATTGAAAGTGAAAATTAACAGGAATAATAGAACCAACAAGTTCACAGTCTCATGAGGGATTTCAGCATATTTCTGCTAAAACTGGAAGGAACTGGGGGTGTAGCTCTTTGGTAGAGCCCTTGCTAGCATGCACTGGGCCATGGATTTGATTCCCAGCACTGCAAAAAAATAAAACTGATAGGCAAACAGTTAGAAAATTCATCAATAATATAAAAGATTTGAACAAGACAACTAATAAATATGATCTAAAATTTTTATCCAACAATAGAGATTCTGCAATAATTTAGAGCACAAAAGAAATACTTTAAAAAATTTTGTCCTAAATGACAAAAAATCTCCAAAATTTAGGGAAACATACATAACATACTCTCCGACCACAGTAATTAAACAGAACAAGCAATAAAATGAAAGTTAAAAAACCTCATCCAACTAGAAACTAGAACATGTACTTCTAATAACTCAAAATGTTAAAGAGGAAGTTTGAAAACAGCCTGCACATAAGTACACATAAGTAGGGAGAAGGAAGGGTATATTAAAGATATGAACAGAATTAATAAATAAGGGGGTTTGATTCTTTACTAATTACAAAATAGACCAAGAAAAAATAGGTATTATTGGAACCTATTTCTGTTCATGGTTTATTTTCTAAGTTAGTAAAGTCTGTCTTTTTCTTTTTTCGTTTTTGTGGTACTGGGGATTGAACTCAGGGGCATTCTACCACTGAGCTACATCCCCAACCCTTTTTTATTTTGAGACAGGATCTCACATTAAACAGCTCCTGAGGCTGGCCTCAAACTTGGGATCTTCCTCCCTCAGCCTCTGAGTAGCTGAGATTACAGGCATGTGCCCCACTCCAGGCAGCAAACTTGTTCTTTAGCAGATATTTAATGTCAACCAATAAGAAAAACAGGTCTTGTGGCGATACTATGGAGTGGTTTATGGGGATTAAATGTGAAGCTCTGGTGAAAAAAAAGATGTAGGGATCAATACATAGAATGTAAGTTTATTGTCAGATTTTCAAGGGTATTTTTCCATAAAACAAAAAAATTACCTACAGAAACTTAAATGAAAATATCAAATTTGTAGAATTGTTTTATTGTTGCTTATTTTAAAATGTCTATGACCTTTAAAGAAAAGTTTCTTCTGCATATTTGAGGTGTTTTCTCTGCCTTTATTTTAGGTTACTCAGATGAGCCGTCCAGACCTGATTCTCTTCCTGATGAAATACCTGATGGCTCTCATAGTTGGTATTCCCTCTATTTTTTGGGTTGGAAGCAAAAAGACATGCTTCGAATGGGCCAGTTTTTTTCATGGTCGTAGGAAAAAAGAGTAAGTTAATAAATTCTCACAGTGTTCATAAACCTCACGTTTATGTAAGTTTTTTGTCTTGCTTATCTTAAAGCAGTTTATATTTGGAGAAGTATTCAAACAAGATTGTAACTTTGTCAGCAGCCACCAGTTATGATTGGCACATTAGCATGTCTTAACTAAAAACCATTATTGGTTTTTTAAGAATTTTTTTTTCAGTTGTCAGTGGACCTTCAGTTTATTTATTTATTTATTTATATGTGGTGCCAAGAATCTAACCTAGTGCCTCACACATGCTGGGCAAGCACACTACCACTGAGCTACAACTCTAGCCCCTAAAAACTGATTTTGAGAAGATAGCCAATTATAACCATGCCAGAGATCTATTTCTATACCAATTCAGAATATCTGAAGGAAGGCTAATCTTTATGAAAACAAATCCAAATTATAATTTTCTTAAAATTGAAATTAAAAAAAATTGAAATCAAATTAATTATTTTCTATACATTTTTTTACTTGATACTCTTTATATTCCTGAGAGGATTGGAATGTATCATCTCTGTTTTACAGATGAGAAAAAACTAAGACACAGAGAGGTTAAGTGCCTAGCCAAAGTCACACAGGTATGTAATGTTAAGAGATAAATTGAGGGACTGGGGTATGGCTCAGTAGTAGAGAACTTGGCTAGCATATTCCAGAACTAGGTACAATACCCAGTAATGCAAACCAAAAAAAAAAAAAAAAAAGGATAAATTGAACTTCCACTTGCAATTGTCCATTGTTCCTCCAAGTATACAGAAGGTGATATAGAGAGATGGACTGATATTACATTCTAATTTAGCACATGTTAAAGTTTATAACCTCAATTTATTTGTTTTGTCTAATTGCAGTCTGAAACTATTGAAACAGTTAATTTTGAGTGGTGGCAGTAGATAGTCTTATGTTCCTCATCTGTTTGTACTTTTTTAGTTTTGTGGTTTTTTGTTTTTAATAAATCAAGAATACTATTAAGAGGATCAAAGGAGAATGTATATAAAATACTCAACAAATATTAGTCTCCTATCAGCTTTTCTACCCTATAACTAAAAACAAAAAAGCAAAACAACAATCCTTTGGTAGTTTGAGAACTTAGAAAATACTTTCTCAAGTACTTACTCAATATATGATCCAGTCTTTACATGTTGAGTTTTATTTTTTTAATGAAATTGCTTATCTAATTTTAACTTTAATTCATTCTCATTGGGAGTCATTTCTTTCATAAACCAAGACCAGACTTTAGAACTATTTAATTAGCTCTTTTAATTGAATTATTGCTTTGTTTCTCATCATAAACATCTACTTTTAATTCTTTCATTGCATTTGAAAACCTTTGCTCATGACAATAATTCATCCCCATAGTTTTTCCCTTAAGCTTTTAATTTGTCTGAGACTAAATTGTATGTTTGCTAAAATTAATTTCTCATTATTTTTTCCTAATTTTGACTACCCATGTTTATTATAGCACTAGAAAATTGCTTCTTCCACAAAATCAGCTTGTAGCCTCAAAACATCTTATATCTATTTATAATGAGGCCTCTCCCAACTTCCATAAATCATGCAAGAAAACAGTTTTTCTATTTTATAATTATTCCTTTGTAATATTTTGGTGTCGTGACAATCATAAATTTCTTTAGCTAAAAGAGACCTTTTAGCAATTATGAAATTGTACAACTTTATTTTATAAATGAGGAAAATGAAGGAAAGAAGGGTTAGTGGCTTACATAAGAACACATATTTATTGATAGAGTTGGAACTAAAATCCTGATTTCCTTTTTCTAGTACAGTTCTCTTTCCATCATACCACTTCAGGGAACAGATTGACATGGATTTTTGTTTTATCTTCTCTCAGTCAACAAGGTTACCTTAAATGAAGCCTAAAGACCTAATTTGGAGAGCAGTTAATTTCAAGATAACATTAGTATTTCATTGTGGTATTGTTTCTTGGTCCACAAGGATGTCAGTCTGAATCTTAATTTTACTATTATATTGTCTAGGATAGTGAATGAGAGCAGGCAGGTGCTCCAGGAACCTGACTTTGCTCAGTCGCTCCTGAGGGACCCGAACACACCCATCATAAGAAAATCAAGGGGCACTTCCACTCAAGGAACATCCACACATGCTTCCTCAACCCAGCTGGCTATGGTGGATGATCAAAGAAGCAAAGCAGGGAGTGTCCACAGCAAAGTAAGCAGCTACCACGGCAGCCTCCACAGATCACGCGATGGCAGGTAGGTGTGGTCGTAGCTCAGTTTGTTCCCTATGTTGATTTAGGGTCCTACAGCTTAAAGAAGAAGAGTGGCCAATTCTGAAACAGAAGTTGAACATTATTAAAACTTCTTGAAATTTACTAGGTAGAGTTATTCCAGATTATGGTCAAACATGAAGCCAACCAAAGGACTTTAGAATTTAGTCCTGATACAGTTAAGCAATATAGATTCTTTGTAGAGCATTGAACAGGGAGAAGACAAGGTGAAAATGGTAGGTTAGTAAGATAAATTTAGCAAACAATTATGGAATACACTACTGTGGCACTGTGCTAAGGCTCCAGATATGCAGAAATGGCTTAAGCATGGTCTTTGTTCTTATTAAGTTCCTAGTCTATTTAGAAAAATAATGTAGTCAGTGGTGTGGTTAATAACTTGGGTCTGGACTGATGAGCCTCAGTTTCCTCATCTATAAAAGAGAAATAGTATTAATATCTCTCTTAAGTAATGTAAAAGTTAAGTGAGCTAACATACCTAATTACTTAGAACAATCAGTAGGGGTCTGGTATCTGTCTCTATTATTATTACAAATGAACAATTAAAGGAAAATATAAGTACAATAGTAGAATCCAGGGGTTGACAAGCTTTTTCCATAAAGAGCCAGATAAAAATATTTTAGACTTTATGAGTCACACAGTATCTGTCTATTCAAGTCTGCTGTCATAGCATGAAAGCAGCCATGGACAACATGTAGTGAAATGGGGGTGACCATATTCCAGTAAAACCTTATCTACAAAATCTGGAGGGGGTCATATCTGGCCATTAGGTCAAAGTTCGTCAGCCCCTGTTTACTAGGTATAGTAGAAACATGGAGGAGGGAGATAATTCTGGTATAAGAGAAGTCTGGGATAGGAGTCCTCTGTGTTCCTCATTTGCTAGCAAGGCAATAAAACTTCTTTTTCCTTTTTCTCAAAAAAGAAAAAAAAAAAGAGAGAGAAGTCTGGCTGTGGGTTTCTTATTAAATTTGAGACACTAGAATTGAAAACCGCTTACAGGAGAGTAGTGGCAGGGGGAAGAGAAGAAAATTTTTGTTGACCTCAAAGATATGTAGAAAGAAGAAATGATAGGCTTTGATGATAGATTAATATTAGCAGCTAGAAACAGAAAATGTGTCAAAGATTTTTTTCCTTTTTTGAAGATTTCTTGTTTGGGCAAGTGAAAGAGTGAAAATTCTGAAACCTAAGTCAGGAGCATTCTCTGTTCACGTCACAGCATCTCTGTCTCCAACTGTTTTATATCCTGTTGATCCCAGGCTAGCCTTCTCTTAGTTTTCTCCCTGTCCTCCCACTGTAGAATGTGACCCTATGACTCTCCTTTTTGACCTTTTGGTTTTCCTTTCAACTTACTTTCTTTTGACTTCTAATTTGATCAGCTACCCCATGCTTTATTTATTTATTTATTTATATTTTAGCTGTAGATGGACCTGATATCTTTATTATTTTTTTATGTGTTGCTGAGAATTGAACCCTGTGCCCCACACATGCTGGGCAGGCACTCTACCACTGAGCCACAACCCCAGCCCTACCCTGTGCTTTAAAAAGCAGCAGTCTTTCTTCACCTCTGATACATCTTCTGTGTTGGAGGGGTGGGGGCACGTGCGTGCATGTGCTACTGGGGATGGAACCTAGGGACTTGCACCTGCTGGAAAAGTGCTCTACCACTGAACTACATCCCTTTTTATTTTATTCTGAGTCAAAGATCTTGCTGAGTTGCCCAGGCTGTCCTATGATCCTCCTGCCTCAACCTCCTGACTAGCAGGGATTACAGGCATACACCACTGTGCCAGCTATATCTTCTCCTTTACCTATTTCTATGTCTTTGCCTTGCCACATTTCCAAAGTGAATATTTTGAATATTTCCTTTCCATCTGTTCTGTCCTTCATCCCTTGTAATGCTAGTCTTTTTCTCCTCCTTACCTACCTGCACGGTACCCTCTACTGTTACCAGTGACTTCTTAACCACATTCAAAGATTCCCTTCTGTTTTCTGACTTCTTTCCTTCTACTTAGCACTCCTATATAAGAAGCATTCTTCTAAGTGCTGGGGACACAAAGATGGAAGACAGAAACTAAATAATCAATTACAGCACACTTTAATAGGTATAATAAAAATAGGTACAGGGTGCTTTGGAATCCCAGAGAAGAAAACCATTTGCCTCATCATGGAAAGTCTGAGACAGCTTCCCAAGATGTGGCACTTCTGCTTCAAATAGAATTTTAAGGAGGCGATTGAGAACGAAAGACAAGAAAAAAGCATGTTCAGAGGCAAGGAGGAAGGCAGGCGGTTAGGTGCCAGGGCACAGGATGCTTGTTCGGCAATTACAGGAACTGAAACCGTGCTGAGGAGTTAAGATTTTCCCTAACAGCAGTGAAAAACTATTATAGGACTGTGAGCCTTGGGGGTGATAAAAATCGAACTTGAGTTTTAGAAAAACATTTGGCAACAGCATAAGAAAGAAGGGGATTGTAAGTACAACTGGTTAGGAAGTTTCTGCAGTAATTCAGGGATCCAAATTTAAGATACTAATAAGGAGTCAGAAACTTTCAGCTATGTTTTATCAATTACCACCTTCAACATTGACTTTGACATTACTGATCTCTTCCTTTTCAATGAACAATGAATGATTGTTTATGGTACAACTCCTGTACATGTGGCATTCTGTATAAGAATATATAAAAGAAAAATAAGGTGTGATTTCCACATTGTAGGAGTGTAGAATCCTATAGAAAAGGTAGGACATACACGAATGAACCAATTACATAAAAGCTCAGGCCAGGATATAGTTTAAACAGTGAGTGCTAGAGATGATAGATGTTTTTAGAACTTCAGGAAAGAGGAAGATTATAGTGGTCCATGAAAATATAGTAGAGGAGATAAATAGGGTGAATAAATTATAAAAGATAAGTTCATATTGAGCTATAGTAGAGGAAATAGAGTGACTAAGCACAAGGCCGTGGGTTCCATCCCCAGCACCAAAAAAAAAAAAAAAAAAAAAAAAAAAGACCCTAGTAAATACAGTATTTAATAAAGGGAGAAGAACAGCAGGCTTATGATTCAGAGAAAGTGCTCACAGACCTATAAGAGAATCTGTGAATGTGTACATCATAAAAATCAGAGGATCCAGCATGATTTCCTGCCTCTCTGCTTAATCAAAATCTTACAATCCTTTCAGGCCTGTGTAATTCCAATTTCCATGGCAGTTAACTTACTGCTTTTTATAATTCTTTTGGTTATGATCTATTTTTGGTACCATTTCCTTCCTCAGCTAAGTTTGCAACTTCTGGAGAATGAGACAAGGTGACATATGTCTCTGTATTCCTTTTCAGTATATAGCACTGTGCTAGGTATATGTATTGTAGGAGATGAGCAAATCCATCAAAAAATAAAGACTTTAGAAAATATATGCCTTTCCCAGAAATTCAGGGCCAGAGGTACAATGGCAGCCTATTGAAGGCATTCTATAGAGGCTCATGGACTCATGCTGTAGGACCTGTGCCAGATTGAGAGGTCCCAGGACTACGTTGAACCTGAAAATCTAAACAAGCCTTTTTATAATTCCAAAAGTCATATGATTGAGATTTCTTTCTGCTTCCTTGAAACTTTGCATGCCAATGCTATCCCTTCAGCCATCCTCTCACCATCTCCTGATTTCTTGGCTTTGGGACACAAACATCTAACACTTACCCTAGTGCAGACTACTTAATGAATAATTATTGATCTCTGTGCTGTGTACACCTACATATACATGTTAACTTCAAAGGATAAGTAACTGGTAGTTAGAGGAGGGGATGTGTAGAACAGGAAGTGGATGAGTGGGTGGGTAGAGGTTTGGCAATGAGTGATCAGGTTGGTAAGTAGGTGACCTGAAAGCTGGGGAGTGAATAATGAAGTACTAGTGAAACTATAGTTAATTCAATTATGATGATTAATGGTAGCAAATAGCATAGAGAATCAAAAAGAATAAATCATTTTCAAGTGTTTTTTTTCCTTTTTAACTTTGGAATGCACCATGTTATCTTCTTAACAACGGCAGCAAAGAATGACCATCCTAGTTGTTTTGCCTAAGCTCATATTAAAATCATTGCATATTCGTAGTATGTATCAGGACATATAGTCATAGATTTGAATGACCTTGAAAAGATGAATTTGCCAACTCCTACACATAATTGAGATTAAACACTAAGATATTTATTTTCTATATAATCAGTTCCTAATTATCCATGGAAAGGGTGTTCATATTTGAGAATTTTTTGTGGATAGTCATAGATATCACTTTAGACATAATTATACAACAGAGTAATTTTTTTCTACAAAAAAAAATGCTTTCTTCAAGTTTTATTTCTAACTCAAAGGTTTAGATTTTATTTAAAAAATACCCAATTCATATTTAAATGATGACTTATTTTTTAATTAAGTTCTGTCATTACTAAAACACTGCATAGTTTGCTTTTGTTATTAACCATATTTATTTGAAATAAATAACCATCGGGAGGTAAAAGATCTCCAAATCAACTGGCAAATCACATTTGGAAACCTGGGAAAATCTTGCTTAGTTTTAGGACAATAACCATTATACAAAATAAAAATTATTTAAGTAGAATAACAAACCCACTGTGAAATATTTTTATCTGCAAATATTGTCAGTTTTACCAAAACATGTAGTACAAATTTAAATCTGTTTAGATCCTAAATGTGAAATACTTCTAATAAATAAGAATTAAATATTCTTTTACCCATTAACATGAGAAATTTTTTAAGCATTTAAATATGCATCTTTTCATTCCTAAATTTCCTTTTTCTTACTCAAACTGGAAACAAAGATATGCTTTTTTGAAAAACAAATATTTTTTAGATGTTGATGGACCTTTTATTTTATTCATTTATTTGTGTGTGGTGCTGAGAATCAAACCCACTGCTTCACATGCTAAGCAAGTGCTATACCACTGAGCCACAACCCCAGCCCCCAAGATAGGCTTTTTAAAAATTATTTTCAGGGCTGGGGATATAGCTCAGTTGGTAGAGTGCTTGCCTCGCAAGCACAAGGCCCTGGGTTCAATCCCCAGTACCAAAAAAAAAAATTATTTTCAAAGGAGTTCTTAATTTTCAAACTCTGTAATCTAATGAGAATGTTCTTTGATAGGCACTTATATAAAAACCTGAGGACCCCCAGGCAAGGTGGTACACTCCTGACTTGGGAGGCTGAGGCAGGAAGGTCACAAGTTCAAAGCCAGCCTCAGCAATTTAGGGAAACCTAAGCAGACCTTAGTGAGTTCCTGTCTCAAAGTAAAATAATAATTAAAAGGGCTGATGGGGCTGGGGATATAGCTCAGTTGGTAGAGTGCCTGCCTCACATGCACAAGGCCCTGGGTTCAATCCCCAGCACCACAAAAAAAAAAAAAAAAAAAAAAAGGGTTGGGGGTGGCTGATGACTATTTTAAAAAGAAGACGACTGGGGATGCAGCTCAGTGGAAAATCACGTGCCTAGCAGGTACAAGGCCCTGGCTTCAATTGTCAGTACAATAACAACAAAAGTATTCATTAAAGTTACAAATTATGCTGTTTTCTTTGAGTTTTATTATCCTGAATTAAATCTTTTACAAAAGAGTATATGTATGAGCAAATGAACAAAAAAGTTTTTAAATAATATTTCTTGAGGCACTAGGTATTAAAAGATAAATAAATTATGGTCCTTACCCTGAAAGAGCTTATTATTATGCTAGAGAGATTGATAATCAACTAGTAAGCTCTATAAGCTAAGAAATTTTAAAAATTTTAATTGATTTTCATGACCTTGACTGGCCTAGAGCTAATAATTTCTCCTTCCTCATGGCAGAGAATTCTTTAGTACTCTTGCCTCTGACGGGGCTCAGTGAGTCAAGATTGCAACAAAAGAAAGTTTAAGAGCACCACTGCTGCCTTTCAAGATAAGATGGTGGAGGAGGAGACGTCTTATCTTTCAGGATAAGACAGTGATGGAGGAGGCTGCCGTGCTGAGCCACGTAGCCCAGTGACTTGCTTGGAGCCAGTCTCGGGCCAGGGGTACAGAGAGTTTGTTGTCATAAGAATATAGGTTACACAGTGTTAGACTACAAAGATGTAGTTTCTATGAAAGAGATTTTTCACAGCCTCAAGCTCTAATGAAAGTAATTAATATCATTTACAGGTGGTTAATCATCTGTTAACTGGGCTATTTGCTTGCCAATTCATTCACTTATTTTTTTAGGTTACACTAATTTCTTTTCTGATTTCACGTGTTCCTTCTTCAGAGACTAGTCTTTTAATAGAACTTAGGTTTGCACTACCACCATTACAACTAGTTTTCTAGACTCCAGGGGCACTGCTGTGTATCTTGTATTGTTCTTCCTCTCCCTGGACCCAACAGATTGCCTAAAACTTACTTGAAATGAGAAAAGTGCCCATACTTGGCATAGCTCCATACCAGTCAGCCTCCCTCAACCCTAGCTTAATCCTTTTGCAGGGAATAGGACCTTAATTTTGATCCCAAATGGATTAGCTCGCCATTTTTGTCTTTTGTTAGCTATGTCAGATAATTCTGTAGCATATAAGAAATTAATCAAAAGTTGGGTACTGCTTTTCCTTGTTGTTTTCCTAATCATATCATTTACTCTGAGGCATTTTCATGGAAGTTCTTAGTGTTATAATTTCTTTTTTTTTTTTTGAGGTGCTGAGGATTTGAACCCAAGCACTCTACCAACTAAGCTATATCCCCAGCCCTAGTGTTATAATGTCTATTGTGTTCTGTTGCCCACTTCAAAACCTGCTCTCCTGCATCAGGTACACTCCCTGCAGTTACCGAGGAGTGGAGGAGAGACTACCTCACGGCAGCACGTCACGGCTGACGGATCACTCCAGGCACAGTAGTTCCCACCGGCTCAACGAACAGTCCCGGCATAGCAGCATCAGAGACCTCAGCAACAACCCCATGACTCACATCACACATGGCACCAGCATGAATCGGGTTATCGAAGAGGATGGAACCAGTGCTTAGTTTGTCTTGTCTAAGGTGGAAACTTGTGCTGTTTAAAAAGCAGATTTTATTCTTTGCCTTTGCATGACTGATTGCTATAGCTGTTATCCTGCTTTCAGTCAGGTGCAGATTGTGTCCATTGGGAAGGTGAATTTTTGCTTTTTATATTGCATCAAACTTGCCATCAAGGCATCCAAAATACTAAAAGTTATATTGTCACAAATATAAGTCTTTCTAGGTTGTGAAGAGATAATTATTTGTCTGGTAAGCGTTTTTATAAGCCCACTTATTTTATATTTAGGAAAATTCCAAGTGTGTGGTGACTGCTTTGTAGTGAACTTTCATATAATATGAACTAGTTGTGAGATAACATTCTGGTAGCTCTGTTAATAAAACAAAGTTTCAGAATTAAAGAAATTTTCTATGCAAGGTTTATTTCTCAGATGAATAGTAGGACTTTGTAGTTTTATTTCCACTAAGTAAAAAAAGAAGTTTTTAAAGTATAGGACAATTTGATAAATCAAGGGTATTTTAGCTAATAGAATATAAGTGCAACAGAAGAATGTGATTAGTCTGTGGAGTCTCTCTCAAAATTCTATCAAAATAATCCAGAGATAATCAGGATTTGGATAAACAACGAAATAAACACAGAGATGGGCATTTTTCCCTATAATTGTGTTGCTTTTATTACTTTTGTAAATATTACTTTTATTGGCTGCATTTTTATAATATCCATATGCATGATGGAAAATTTTTAATTTGTAGCCATCTTTTCCCAGTAATACTGTTGAGTCACAGAACTTCATGTTCAGATCTGCTGTATGGAGGTATGTAGTAAGCATCACACATTATAAGGATTTTTTTTTTATTTTTGTGGTAACCATAAAATGGCAGAATGTTTTCTCTGTATTCATTGTTGTATTTTACTGTGGTGAGATGTGACCTTGCCAAACCCACCATACGTTGGTATCTAGGCCCTCCCTACAGTGAGCTGATTGTCTACAATGCATTGTTCAATAGGCAGTTGACTACATCTTTTGCCCCACATCCCTATTTTCAATTTCTAGACCATTCTTGTTTCAGCTGAAATATATATAATCTATATCCAAAGTGATGATTAATTTGGATATTTGAAAATCATTGTAGCTAAATGAAACATGATTAGTCTTGCTATGAATATCTTTTAATCTTAAAAATATCAAGTCAAACATGTTTGACATTTTATCTTGGATGTTTAATTTACAATATGAACTGTGAATTTTATTAGGTATGAAATTGATCAGAAGGGGAAAAAAATTCTGGAAAATGCCAAATGTGTTCCGTAGAAAACACAAGTGATCCTCAACCTGACTGCAGATACGAATCACTTGGGGAACTTCTGATACACGCTCTCCCCAACATCATTCTCTCATTTAGATGAGAATTGCTAGCTTTTTAAAAGAAGCTTTCTGGGTGATTCTGATTTGTAGCGGGTTTGAGTCCCATGATTTGAAACTCATCTGCCCCTAATAGAGATGTGATGGCATTGCATTATATATCATGTGAAGATCTAGCTGGATTCAATAATATGGTTTTACATCATTATCTAACAGACAGTTGTTTCCTACTTTATTGTACATTATGAAATGCAGAATTCTTGGCTCCACTCCTAGAGATTCCAGTAAGTTGAAGGTAACTGGGCTTTAAAATCTGTATTAATAAAAATACCACAGATGATTCTTATGCAAATAATTTGGGATCACATTTAGAAAATATTCTAGACTTTGGAGAGGCCTGACTCTGCCATATGCTAGTTTTTGACCTTTAATGATTCAACCTCTCTGAATGTGGGTCCCCTTATTTGAAAATGAAGATGAAGATTAATACCTATTTTACCTACCTCACAAAGTTGTCAAATTAAGATCAGTGAAAACAATCTTAGGGAAGTTCTTTGAGAACTGTAAAACCTACAAAATATAAGGGATTAAGATTAGGGGGCTTGCGAGATTTGTTTGAGGACTACTGTAGTACCTTTCTTGACATGTATTTAATTCCTGTGTATGTTCATTCTTCTCCCCCTTTAAAACAAATGGTACCAAGAGAATGTTGAAAAAGAAGCTTTCATTGGGCAGAAGTGTCAGTCTGAAAAATCATAATTTGTATATCATGTTGCTTTCATAGCACATATATCTTAATATGATTATTCTTTATAAGAAGTATTTGAACATTTGGCCCAATCTTTTTTTCCTCTGTCCTCTTTGTCTTTCTCCTTTAAACTAGAGTTAGTGCTCCAACAAGCAAGGTCTGAATTCCCTTGCAACTGATAATTAGTTTTTTTGTTGTTTTTTTGAGGTGCTGGGGATTAAACTCAGGGCCTTGTGCTTGCAAGGCAAGCACTCTACCAACTGAGCTATATCCCCAGCTCCCACAACTGATAATTAGTAAACCCTTCCTCTGAAGAGCCCAAGTTATAACTCACCTATAAATAAATCAATAATTCATAAAGCTTTAAGAATTTCTCCTGAGAACAGCATGAGAGAACCAAAACAAACACTCACAAATAAAAATGAGTTAAAATAGAAGGTACAGTTTGAGCTCAAAAGATGTTGTCATCTATCGCCATCTGCATGATATCATCAACTGCCAAAATGTTAATTAGTTTTCTTGTGTAAGTGGGCCAAGTATAGACAGTTAAGTGAACATTGCTATGAAAATCTTAACTTTGTGTTTCCAGATCTTTTTTGAATTTATGTGTCTTCTCTGTTAAACTGATTGTTACTATGTATGTGAATGCTGTTTTACCTTCCAGTTTCTTTCAGTAAATATCTTAATTTTGCCCCACAAAGTTTACATATGTAATATTGTTAGTCCATTGCCTTAAGTGACCAGATTTAGTTTGGGCCATGTCATTTAACAAACTAGTGCTCCAAGTTAAGAATGTTTTCTTTTTGAAGAAACCCAATGAAGAACTATAGCAAAAACAGCAATTTCAAGTCACGACTTGCTTAAACCAACTTGAACAAGTGTGGACAGTCTTCTTACCATATGATTAATTTTTATTTGTGTCATGATTGGCATATGCTAGTGTTTAATGTTTTGTTTGTTCAGTTGACAACTGAGAAAATAGTTCTTTCTAAAATGTTCATATATTATCAAAAAGGTTTTTGAAAAGTAATATCATTAATATTGTTTTATTTAATAATTAGGTAAGAGATTCAGGACAGTATTAAGATCCAGAAATAATTCATTTCAAACAAAAATTGATTAGTAACAACTAGCACAGGGCTAAGCATATAGTAAGTCTCTCCATATTTAAATTAATGAAGAACAACTCATGTCACACAATTTGCTTTTTTTAAAATTTGGTACTAGAAATTGAACCCACGGACATTTCACCATTGAGCCACATGCCCAGCCCCCCTTTCTTTATTTTATTAGAGACAGGATCTCTCTTGAATTGCTCAGGACCTCGCTAAATGCTGAGGCTGGCTCTGAACTGGGCTCCTCCTGAATTGCTGGGATTACAGGTGTGCTGCGCCTTTGTGCCCAGCTCACAGTTTGCTTTTTACCTTAGTAGTGAGTCTCCTGTCAAATAAATTTGAAAGATTGAGATTTAAACTAAGTAAAGTGAAGAATTACATAACTTACACCAAATAAGCTTATTTCTCCTAGAATAACAGTCCATGTTACTATTTTAATTAAAGGAATATATATACAAATGTGCCAGCCCTTTTAATTAATTTTTAAAAATGAATAGTGATTCTCAGGAATGAGTAATTAGGGCTGGGGTTGTGGCTCAGTGGTGGAGCACTTGCCTAGCACTTGTGAGGCTCATGCTGAGTTAAATTTCTGTGTGCCAGTTGAGTGAATGAATATTCAAGCAAACCTTTTTTTCCTGCTGCTGCTTAGAGCAGATCTATAAAAATTCTAAGAATCTCTTCAAATTAGAAAAATGTTCTGCATTTTAACCTACCTCGTTCTTTTTTTATGATAATAGCTGAAAATAACTGAAATTGTACCCATCTTAGTTTAAGCTATGTCTCCGTGAAATCAAAGGAGGTACTTAAAACTTTTTTTGGAAAAATATAATGGATCATTGCCTGGGCTTAGAAGATATTACTATACCAACATTTCTGTATTTTATAGTGCTTTTTAACATGCCAAAGGTACATTTACATATTCTCATATTTGGTTGATTTACATGATTTAGTGTAATGAAAATTCCACAGGCTTGAAATTCAAAGACCCATAATTATGTCAACTGGACTGGTCATTTAACTTCTCTTAGTCTAATTTCTTCAGTATAAAAAGAGAATAGTGAAATTTTTGATCCCAGCCTACTTCAGTGGACATTGTGAAGATCAAATGAAATAACGTGTTGGGCTGCGGGGTAGCTCAGCGGGAAAGCACTTGCCTCTTGTATGCAAGGCCCTTGGCTCCATCCCCAATGCTGGGAAACAGAGAGGGCATGTACAAACTGCTGTACTGATACTGGTTTTGTTAGAATTTGGGGATTGTAGAAAGCACGGATAATAGTCTTCAGTAGTATTTGTTTTTATTGGTGACAACAAAATAGATAATTAGACCAGTGTTCATTCAATATACCCAATCAACACTCCAGTTAACATCTAAAACGAAGGTTCTTTTTCAAGAGTAACTATTCATTTTAATTGTTTTGCCTGTTTCAGATATGTTACACCAAACTGTGCACTCAGATTTTATATGATTGGATGTCTAAGTCACTTCCAACAGAAATTGGGGGTCTCCATTCTGTTTTTCCTTTTATACGGAACTGTATAAGCACATTAGTTTGGCTTGGCTGGAATTTATAAGAGAAATATAAAGAGGAATGTAGGCCCTGTAATCTTTTTTCTTTGAAGACTTTTATGTATCTGATCCTTTCTGATGAAAACGAGTTTTGAAAAGGTGATTCCCATAATTCGTTGATTTTTATGATGGCAAAACTTCAAATTTTAAGTTATAATATGAGAACTATTTGTATATATGTACATGAATTTTTTAAAAACTGTAAAGCAAGAATTTCTTCTCCATTCTTCACACACAAACACACAAAGGATGGCATTTTTATAGGCCCTAGATTTGCAAAGGAATTTGTGATTCTCTTAAGCTTCTTTTATGCCTTTTTATGACCAATCAAAATAAGGAAAAGTTTTTACATTTAATTCAGTTGTGCTTCCTAGTATCCATATACTTTTATACATCATTCTTACATAATTTTGATATATGAAATATTTGTAGTTTAATTCTCTTTTTTTAGTTATATGAGTTTTGGTAAAGGCATAGGAAGATTAAACATCCTTCACTTTACTTCTATTATTGGTCTCCTAGGTTTTTTCTAACTTAATTTGAATCCTATATTTTTTAGTAATCACATTGATATAGGATTATATTGTCCTCTCAGCATCCAGGTCTTCTAGGAAAGAAGTCTATACAGAACCAGCCACCTTGGTGGTCATTCCTGTTTGGTTAAATTATAAAGATTTAATATAAATTAACCAGCATATTTCTTACTGTGGTCTCTAACTAGAAAGTAAAGTTTTTACTAATATTTTAGTCGAACCCCAAACCAATCCAACATTGCTTCTCATAAGGTAGAGTGACTCCATCTCATGCACTGAAGGGTAGTTTCCTTCCGAGCACTCTTTTAATAATCACCTGTCTCAGGAAATCAGTAGTGTCCCTCATGGACATTTTTGTTGGCATGATAGTTTGTTCATATCTTATTTTATTGGCCTCTGTACCAGTTTTCCCAGATGGAAAAACAAATTTTTTACCTTATAATAATACAAAACTTAAAAATTCCATGTTCCATTGTTCTGCTAGTCTCCTTTAACTAGTAAAGTTGGTGTCTTTAAGATATATTTGCTGAAGTAGGGGGAAGTACTTTACTACTGTTGAAGGCTTAAGGTTTTTGTTATGTAAATCAGCTTTTTGTATATAGCAACTTGCATTTATTTCTTTGTATTGTGCTTATTGACTTTTCCCTAACATCTTAGAGCTTAGCAGTTTCTGTTTTCTAAATTGAGGAGCTTTCCCTAATGATTAGTAAAAATGCATTGTTATTTTTAAAATATCCCAGGGTCTTGAGTCAAGTACCCTGATACCTAGTCTTACTCCCCTTTTAAATGAATCTTATAACTTTGGACGAAGCATTTTTCCTGCTTGGGCCTCGATGTCCTCATCTATAAATGAAGGGATTAGACGAGGTCACATCTCAGATTCCTCTGAGCTCTAATTTGATTCTCCCTTGGCCCTTTTATAACCATGACTCAAGGCTCAATTTTATTCTTGTTGTTATTCCCATGAATTTAAACTTATTAGATCAACTTTTTCTATTAATGCAGTTAAACTTAAATCAACAGGATTCAAATATGTTATTAACTTTGTTTTCCATTATGATTTCAAATCATTTTAAGAGAAAAATTATATTACAGATAACAAAAACAAAAGTTTTACATACTAGACATGGCCTCCTTTAATGGGAAAAGTCTTCTTAAGGACCAACATAAACACCTTGATACACAGGGAAAAAATGATATAAAATTTGTGATATTTGTTCTCTTGAATATGGATACAGCTAGTTGGCCAAAACTTTACACAGAATGAGCTCAGTGGAGCTGGGTGTAGTTCAGTGGCAGAGCACTTGCTTAGCATGCAGAACACCCTGGATTCAGTTCCCAGCACATACACACAAATGTATTGAAGATAAAATTAATGAACAAATCAATGATAATACTGCTCCATTTGATTAAAAAACTTAAGTTTTTGCCAGGTGTGGTGGTGCACATCTCTTATCCCAGCAACTCAGGAGGCTGAGGCAGGAGGACTACAAATTCAAAGCCAGACTCAGCAACTTAGTGAAACCTCCTCTCAAAATAAAAAATAAGGGGCTAGAGTTGTGGCTCAGTGGCAGAGCGCTTGCCTGGCATGTGCAGAGGCCCTGGGTTCAATAACCAGTATCACATATAAATAAAAGATCAAGTTAAAAAAAAATTATATACATATAAAAAAAGCTGGGGATGTGACTCACTGGTAAAGTGCCCCTGAGTTCAACCCCAGTACTGAAATAAATAAATACCTATTGTATTAAAATAACTACAAAATCTAAAATTATAGAGGAGTTGATTGAGAGTTTTCTGTTAAATAATTACTCTTAAACTGCAGTACTAGATTTGTTGCATAAATATTGCTGCCAGATCACCATGGGCAAGTGAATGCCCTGGTTTAAAATATTGTTAGAAATAAAAATGATTATTATTTTTAGTTTTTTCTGGCTGTGCAGAAAATGTTCCTGTAGAGGCTTCTTAATTGTCATTTAATAAAATAGAGAGGTTCCAATAGTTCCATCTTTTCAGCGGGCTTCTCTTATGGATAAGTGTTCTCTGAGAAGCAGGCCATGGAGGTTCCTGTTTCGTTTAAAGATCACTGTCTTGGCCCTCGTTGTCTTCATTAGCTCAGATCAGTGTTTTGAACACTTGTGGTCTGATGATTCACAGGAAGTCGGGTCTCTCTGAGAACAATGGTGGAAAGTTGATGTAGGAAGGCGTACCAGTTTCTGGTATGATTTCTTTAGACTATACTTGATTCCTTGCCTTAGGTCATTTCTCTGAATCATACGACTTTCCCAGCCCAGAAATTAAATTAGATGCCTAGACTTTCTCAGAGATGTCTGTACAGACGCGAGGAACGTTGTAGTCAAGGATGGACGGCACATGTAACAGTGGTCGCTGGGGACTGAGCACCTAGTGATGTGCGTGTGCACCCCACGGTGTGCACTCAGCAGTGAAATCCCCTAACAGCTCATTTCTCAAAATCCATCCCATCACTAAGCAGCACATGCCTGTTTTATGTTATTTTGACTGACTCAAAACAACAAATTTCAGTTTTTTGGTTCTGCAAGTCACATTTGTTGAAATTGAATCTGAGGTCCAATTTCATTGAACATTTTGGGGGTTGTAATGGACATTCTGTGAGATACATCAAGTAAGCCTGAGTGATTTATATTTATCCATCTGCCATTTTCGTATTTATCTAGCTACTCCTGCCATCCTTGGTTTTGAAAAAGAAATTGACACATTTCTTAGTTCTGCCTCTGAACTAATCTTGTCAACAGTTGACAGTTGATATGAAATAATTCTTTATTCCTGAGACAAGATCAGTACTGTAGTGCTCTACATTGAGCAGAAGTGAATACATGTTTGAAAATAATGTATTTTCTCTATTTGTGAACTTAAAAATTTAAAAATCCACTAGGCATGGTGGTGCATGCTTATAGTCCTAGCCCCTCAGGAGACTGAGGCAAGAGAATTGCTAGTTTGATACCAGCCTGGACAACTTACATCCTGTCTCAAAATATAAAAACTAAAAAATGGACTACAGACAAAGTACCATGGTAGAGCACTTGCCTAGCATGTTTGAGTCCCCGGGTTCATTTCCCAGTACTGAAAAAAATCATAAGAAGGACTCTCCAGTGTGAAGATACTTGTCTCGAAGTTCTTCTGTTGTCAGGTGCTTGTTTGTACCTTAACGTGAGTTATCAGACTAAATTGGAATTCTTTTTCATTCCTCTTTATAATATCTAACTTCTAAAGAATTATTTTATCATTCTGCCTTAACATTTCTTTAACACCAACTTTAGATAAATTTTCTGTTTTTATTTTCAATCGCCAATTTTTTTTTTTTTTTTTTTTTTTCCTTTCTCACTGAAGTTTATATACATGAAGGAGTGACTTATACAGTTTAGACATTTACTCTGGCACGCTAGAGATAACTGTTACCATCCCTTCCCCAGCCTCCAACAAAAAGTTCATCTGACAACTCATGCTGTCAAACTGGCTTGTTTTATTTGAAAGAGCTGTGGAAACTGTTCTTTAAAATTAAAATTTTTAAATTAAGAAAATATTTTCTATATTTTAATCTAGTCCTGAATTTAGATTATTTATATAAATGTGCCTACAATTAATTGTGATTATTGTTTCACTTCCTATAAATATACAGTACCCAAAGCTCACATTTAATTAATCTGAGCTGGGTTTGGTTTGGGCTTATTTTTGTTTATTAGGGCTTTTTTTTTTTTTTTAATGCTCTATATTCTTGAATATGTTACAGTATCACTGTCCTCTCAGCAGGCAGCTCTCCTGTAGATCAGCTGTTCTCACTGGGAATCAGGCTGAAGGAGGGTCTTGCTGCATGGTTGTAGTTGGAGAATGTAATTCTGAACTGTAAGAAATCACTGGTTTTCGGCTGGGATTGTAGCTCAGTGGTAGCTTGCCTAGCATGCTTGAGGCTCTGGGCTCAATTCTCAGCATCACATATAAATAAAATAAAGGTCCACTGACAACTAAAAACAAACAAAAGAAATGACCATTTGTTAGCAATTTTGTAATATATGTTCAAGAAACAACCAAACAAAAGATCTTCTAGAACGCATATATTGACTTCTTATCCTTTTAGAGGTTTTATGAAGCAGATGCTGCAGAAAATCTTCCCAAGAAAATTCTGCCTTGTTGCTAAATTCCCTAGGATTTAAAGATATTTTCAAACTGAAGCAAACACATTGTGGGAATACATAAATTACATAAGCCTTTCATTAAGTTTGGGTGTTGTTTTCCAGCTTTTTAGAGGCAAAATAATTTCTGCTCTCACATCTAAAATGGACTCATTTTGCTAATGATAAAATATCATCCTCTTGATTGACATTTCAAAATAGTGAAAATACCATTATACAAATCAACAAATTTGCCATAAAATGCCATTTAAAGATTTTTCTCTTTACCCGTGTTTGTTATAAGAATAAAACATGAGTATAAAAATGCATATAAAATATGAAGCTTCTGTACAAGAAACCAACTTTATGATCTAAAAGTTGTAAATTAGGCTGTTCCAAACTCAAGAGTACATCTCCCAATATAAATTGTTATTTTGAATAATAAGGGTAAGAGCTCGCTAGCAAAAAACTAATTTAGTTCAGAATACTCTAGAATTACTGTAGGTGTCTTGATCTTGGATAAATTTTTGTAATGCAGAAAACTAATTTTGATCTCAATAATTACTTGGTACCTTTCTTCCTAGGTGATACCTCATGATACTCAGAGCCCTGTCCACTTGCATACCTAGCCTCTTCTGACCAGTTCCTCAAATACTCCATTTCTCCCTTTCTACCCTCATGCCTTTCTACCTGCCTTCTGTCCCCATTTACCCTTATCAGAATTTCCAAAGCATGACTTATCTCCAGTATTAGGAAGTGTCAGTGACTATAGCTGTTTTATCTCACTTAAAAAGAAATCTGCATTTAAAAAAAATAAGCATGGTGATGTTAGCACAAATTAATCTCAATGAGTAGAAAATTAAGCTTTAGAACAGATGGAAGTAATTTTTTAGTGTTGGAACTGCTTTGAGGCAAGAGATATGAGGAAGTGACCAGGCTTGGAAATCTGCCCCCTTTCCCTAAAGCCATATGATGTTTAAAAATGCTGTATGTCTTCAGTGACCTTGAGGAAGGGACCTGTTTTGTGAAGTCAGGGCTGCTAGTCCTGCTTTTCTCCGTCAGGGATGTCTGGAGCATCTCCATCTCCCTCGCCCACACCCTGCTGAGACCAGTTCCATGTCAGCTTGCCAGACCTCTCAGCTGGGCCTGTCTTGCAGCTCTGCTCATTGATACAAATTCACAGGTGAACACTGTCCATGCTTGTTAAGAAAAAGGTTCTCCCCATCTTATTAATAGATAAGGGGGAAAAGGATATTTCTTTTTTAATATTCTAAAACATTATTATTTATTAATAGCTGGCACTTAGCAATTTAGTTCTCAAACCCTATTCTGAATTGTTTCTGGGTGATTCTAAAATCTAAAATTTTAATCTTGCTTTATCAAATAATATCTAGAAAATGTTTATGCTGAAGATTTGCATTTTGTGACATTAGTTCTTCATGTTTCTTTTTTACACATTGACTAAAACTGTTCATCTGTGTCCAGATGGGTGGGAAGGTTGCAGGCGCTGGGACCTGTGTAGGGCAGGTGCACTCGGGTAGAGCCCGGACCCACCCTGGCATTAGTGGGGTGCTGCGCTCTGCTCTTGTAGATTTATTTTGTTTACAGTAGACCAATGTCAGTTTTTGTAAATGTTTTTTCTTAGCACTTTAACTGTGAGTGTACAAACTGATTTTAAATGTAGTGGTTGTATATTTTGGTTATAAATTGGAAATTTTTAATAAAATTAAATAATTTGTTCTTCTTTCTGTCATTAATACCTGCTTGAATATAATGTTCTATGTCATCTTCTGGACCTCAGTCTACTTATCACACTGCTATTTTTAATTAGGTTTTATATCTTATATCCTTAAAATGTTACAAAGTTTTTTATTCATAATGACATGGGTGGGCATCACAGTAATCCAGGACATAGAAATACATAAACATACTCCATCCCATACCTTGTCCCTTTCTCTCACACTTGTTTTGTCAATATGGATAAGAACCATCTCTGTTTATTGTTAAATTCTCAGGACATAACACTACCAGGCACATAATAGAGGCTAGATGAATATGTTGAAAAAAAATAAATATATTGAAGTATTGGTTTTCCATTAAGAAATCTATAAGCAAATAAATTGCCAGGTGATTTTTGGTTCTTTCACAAGAATGCAGATCAAAAGATTTAAAGTACTACTGTATTAATATATATCTTGCCTGGATCACAGTTGCCAGGGACTTTAGAAATCATAAGGTCCAACTTCCCACCCAGAGCAGAAATCCCTCGAAACCACCTTTTGTTAGCCTCTGCTTGAATGGTTTCAGTAGCAGGAAGCTCACCACTTGGTAAGAGCTTCCCGTTCCATTTTGAGACAGTTTTACTTGTTATAAGACTTTCCATATATTGAGTGTAAAATGTGCCTTTGCTCATTGGTCATGTTCTACAGATATTCATGTTCCTATGTGAGCACTGCTTTCTAGACTTGGGGAAAGAGGTCTCCTGTTCCCTCCAAAGCTTTTCTGCAGGCAGGACATGTCCTTTCTCCAGTTCCTCATCTTCAGTTCTCATGTGACACCCTCTCAGACACTTAATTGTTCCTCTCCAAAACACTCTAGTTTGATATTCCTCTTAAAATCTATAGAACTAAATACTTATCTTCAGATGCTATAAAATCAGTGAAGAACCCATTTTACACTATGTTCTGCTCACTCTGCTTTTTTAAATTCTCAACTGAGGCAAAAAACTTCCAGCGACTGAAGGGTCTAGCCGTCCGCGATGGAGATGCCTGTGTGCGCATGTTCAGGTCTTCACACTCTAGTGTTTGTCCACTAAAGCATAACATTTCCCTGAGGCATTGACCGGTTACCTCCTGTGAGCCAGGCAGTGAATCACAGTCCTTAATCTCCTGACAATTTACTTCCAAATGGACAAAATATTTAATTAAGATGGGAAAACTGGTAGGCAAATGCCAATCTCTAGCAGGTGGAGGGGAATCCTGGCGTGTGCTTCAGCACACCCTCCAGTTCTTTCCTGTGGAAAGAAAGTATTGGACTTAGTTATGGAATGGACACTTTTATCAAAATAGTGTGTGCAGTCTTGGCACAGAAAACAGATGAAAGCAGGCTTTCGTTGAGAGGGAAAGTGAAGTTGCTGCACTCCTACTTACGTGGCCTCTCTCCTTTCCCCTCCCTCTGCACTGTAGCGTCCTGGAAGCACCCAGTAGAATTCTACCCACTCAAAGTGCCTACTTAAAAATTACTAAATTGTCCTATATTTGACTGGTATTCACTTGAATCTACACACGATAAAATTCACTGAACTAGAGAAATACACACAAATGAGTTCTCGCAAAAGAGATGAGGTCTGCATAAGCTAGATTGTATCTATGTCTACCCTGGCTTTGATATTGTATTATAGTTAACAGAAAATGTTACCACGGGGAAACTGGGTGCATTATTTCTTTAAAACCTCATTTAAATCTACAGTTGTCTCAGAAAGTCGAACAAAATTTTTAAAGTACTAAATGACCTCTAGGTTTTTCTGAAATTCTGTGGTTCATGCTCCATTTATTTTCTAATTGCCTTTTGGCTTCCATTAGTTTGGAGAACCTATTAGCATTTGTTTTGAGGAGACTTTTGGCAAGAGTCTCCTACCCAAGAATCCTTCAGTTTTTATGTGGCCCTCCTAATTTAAAGTTCTCAAATGAAAACAAGAGTCCGTTAGTGCACTGTATGTAAAGAAAATAGTCCTCACAATTCCCTTCTTCCTCTAAGCTTCCCCAGAGCAACAATCGAGAAGTCCAGTTGTGCAGCACCCCCTACTCTGAGTGGCAGAACGACCACACACAGTGTCCACTCTAACTCACAGAACTGGCAGTCTTACCTTACATGGCAAAAAGGCCTTTGAGGATGTGATGAAGGTTAGAAAACTTGAAATGAGACTACCCTGGATTATCCATGGCACCCAATCTAATCACGTGGTTCCTTAAAAGTAAAGAACTTTTCCTGTCTGGTCAGAGAAAGATGTGACAACAGAAGAAGGGTAGGAAAGATACAGAGTTGGGATGACTTAACTCATCGTCCTTGACTTCAAGGAGGGAGGAAGCAGTAAACCAGGAATGGAACCACCCTTTGACCCAGTTATCCCACTCCTCAGCATATACCCAAAGGACTTAAAATCAGCATACTATAGCAACCTGGCCACATAAATACTTATAGCAGCTCAATTCACAATAGCTAAGCTATGGAACCAAGCTAGGTGGTCAACAGATGAATGGATTAATAAAATGTAGTATATATACACAATGGAATATTACTCAGCCATAAAGAAGAATGAAATTGTGGCATTTTCCAGTAAATGGATGGCACTGAAGACTATCATACTAAGTGAAATAAGCCAATCCCCAAAAAAACAAAGACCAAATGTTCTCTCTGATATTCAGATGTTAACACAGGAGGGGGAGGGAAGAATAGAACTTCATTTTATTAGACAAAGGGAAGTGAAGGGAAGGGAGGGGGGATGGGAATAGGAAAAACAGTAGAATGAACTGGACATAACTTTCCTGTGTTCATGTATGAATACCCGACCAGTGTAACTCCACATCATGCACAACTGCAAGAATGGGAAGTTACACTCAGTGTGTCTGATGTGCCAAAATACTCTGCTGTCATGTATATCTAAAAGAAACATTTTTTTTTTTTTAAGGGAGAAAGGAGGCCTTGTGCTAAGGACTGCCTGTGGCCTCAAAGCTGGGGGTGACTTTCTGCTGAGAGCTAGCAAGAAAATAATAAAATTGTGTGGCTTAACCCCCTCAATCGGGGTAGTTTGTTTTGCCCGCAATAGAAAACGAATATGCCAAGCCTCACACCTCCACACTGCCAATCATAGGGGACACGCTTGGAACATGTCAGAGAGCTGGCCAGTGGCCCTGCCCAGACTGTCAAGGGGCGGAGACAGGCGGAGGTGCCCGGCCGCACCAGGAGCAGCAGTCCCTGGGGCCTGCCTTCTGATTTCACCTCTTACTTATTTTTTCATCATTATTCCTGCAGTTTTCTTCCATTCATTCCCACATCCCCTTCAGTTCATCCTACCTTCCTCCTCTATCAAACTCTGCTCTTCATTTTTTTCTGTTTACATAAGCAGGCATTCTGTGTGCTAATAAGTACATTCCTACCGCAAACCCACCCATTTGTCTGGAGGTGGGGGGCAGGTTAGGCCTTGGGAAAATGTTGAAATGTCCTAAGTTTTAGATTAGGGAACATAATTCCGTTACCTGGTCTCTGGGTACTCCTCAGCAGCAGACACAAAAGGGAGTTATGTGTAAATCCACTTATTTTTAAAGACCAACCAATCAACAACAACCACCAAAAAACCCACAAAATCAGGCATTCCAAAGTATTTTGAAAATAGCAAAAACTTTCAGCCGAGGTGCTGATGACTCACCATTGTTTTTCATTATCTCTTTGTACACAGCTCAAGTCTATAAGACCTGCAGAACTAATGGAAAGTTTGCACAACCTCAAATAACAGATGAGCTACCGCACAACCGTACAATAGAAGTACTTAAACACTGCACGTGAAGTGGATCCACCAAGCATATGTATCTTTATTTTAGGAATTTTTGACACCAGACTTTTTAGAAAAGTGTTTGCTAAATATGGGAAATAAATTCATGCACTAAATCCGTAGGAAGCTTCTGGCTCCCCATATGTCCAGTGGCCAGAAGGGTAGAAGGAAGGAAGTTGTTCTTTGGCAGTAGATGGGGCAGGATGAGCCAGGTTTAAGGTCTCCAGGGCAGGAAAGACACACGTGCCTCTCAGCCGTCAACTTAGCGGAATCCAGATGGACCCTTACTGCAACGACGAGCCCCTTGCCTGTCTCAGTGCATCCATAAGCATTTCCGAAAATTCCCTAGGTTCTAAGAGCCATATGGCTGCCAGAAATTGGTTTATTTCTGGCGCCACCAATACAGCACTAAAATTAACAAGCAAATCCAGAGGTTCTCAAGAAAGCAAACTAAATCCTTTAATCTCAAAACGCTTCCTTCTTGAATGGGGGTTCTTCTACCGAAACATGACATTTCGTTGTAAGCCTGTCTTAGCTGTCATCGTTTCAGAGTTACTGCCCCTCCAGGGCGGCAGAATATGGAAGATCCAACCCACAGTTAACTGCCGGGCCCATTTTCCGTTGCTAGAGGAAGACGCTTGAGACTGCGTAATTCACAGAAGGTGTATTTGGCCCTCAGTTCTGGAGGCAGAGTTCAAAATCAATGACTGCCCCTGGCGGCTTCTGCTGAGGGCCCAACTGTTGTGCCTTTTGTGGCAGAAAAGCAAAAGAGCCAGGAGGTTCGTGCAAAGAGAGCACTTGGTCAGAGAGGAAGCAGAAGAAAGCTGAGGAAGCAGAACTGGCCTTATAACAGCCCTCAACCATAGCTAGGCCAGTTCCCCGACTGGCCGCGCTCAGGGACACTAACCTGTTCCCGAGGCTCCGCCCCCACGACCCAAGCACCGCCCACCAGGCCCCACCTCCCAGCGCGCCTGCGCTGAGGAATTCAAGCAGTCGTGTAATCAGAATTTTAAGTCTTAAGGGAGAACACAGACAGTACGTGAGCAGATTAAGCTCAGATAGTGGTAAGTGCTATAACGTTATCCTATAAAGAGATCTCTAGAAGGGATGAAATTGACTAAATTATGTGCATGTACAAATGTCACAATGAATGCCGCTATTATGCAGAATTGTAATGCACCAATTAAAAAACTAAAAAGAGGTACTTAAAGGACTCGATAAGGAATATGGCTTTTGTTTAAAGTGCAGAAGATTGCCATAGAAGCATCAATGGAAGGATTAACGTGACACTTTTTTTTTTTAATCTTGTCCATTTGTAGGTAAATGGATGGAACTAGAAAATATCATGCTAAGTGAAATAAGCCAATCCCAAAAAAACCAAAGGCCGAATGCTTCTCTGATAAGTGGATGCTGATCCATAGTTGGGGGGTGGGGAGGGAAGAATGAAGGAAATTTGGATTGCACAGAGGAGAGTGAGGGGAGGGGTGGGGCAGTGGAGTTGGGAAGGACGGTAGATTGAGACAGGCATTATTACCCTATATGCATGTATGAAAAAAATTTAAAAAGAAAAAAATCGTCCTGTTAGCTCTATGGAAAATGAACTATGAGGATTAAAAATACACATCAGATGGGCTGGGGTTGTGGCTCAGTGGTGGAGTGCTTGCCTAGCATGTGCGAGGCACTGGGTTCCATTCTCAGCACTGCATATAAATAAAATAAAGGTCCACTGATAAATATGTATATGTATTACATATATTATATATATATATATATATATTTTTTTTTTTTTTTCTTTTTAACCAGGCACAGTGGCACACGCCTGTAGTCCCAGCTACTCAGGAGGCTGAAGCTGGAGGATCACAAGTTCAAGGCCAGCCTTGGCAACTTAGTGAGACCCTGTCTCAAAATAAAAAATAAAAAGGGTTGGGGATGGAGTTCTGCGTAAAGCTCCCCTGGGATCAATCCCCAGTACTTAAAAAAAATGTGCACAGGGAGTGTAATAAAAAAAGGTTATTGCATGAATACAGGCTAGAGGTAAGAGTGATTTGGACTGATGGTGGTTGTAGAGACAAAAAAGGGAGATTCAGGAAGCATTCTGAAGGTGGAGTCCGCAAGGCTTACCGGACTTGATGGGCGAAGGAAGGGGAAGGAATAAAAGATGACTGTTAACTTTTTGGCTACTGCAGCCTGGTGATTGTGGCCACCTAATGAAATGGGAAGACAGGGCACAGGGGGAGAATAAGTGTTGAGGGGGAAACCACGTTAGAAATCTAAGCATTCCCAAGATGCAGATGGTACCTAAAGCCATTGGGCTATGTAGGGTCACCTTGGAGAAGACTGGATGGTGAAGGGAGCTTGTGTGGAAGAAGAAAGGCCAAGAAAGGAGACAGAGCAGGACAGGTCGGTGAGCTAGGAAGGGATGCAGGGAATGTTAGGGGAAACCAGAAAGGGGTTTGCAAAGGAAGGGCAACTGGTGAGGGGAGGTTCATGGTCAAAACCAGCCAAACACACAAGCGAGAACATCGCATCATGAGTGACAGCTGTTCTCCAAAGACTGCATATTTTAGAGTCAACAGAGGCAGAATACAAAATAATAATGTGATGGGTTTAAAGAAATAAAAGAAGATATCAGATATATAACTGAGAAACAGTACTATGAAAAACAACTAGGCAGATTTGAAAAAAAATGTTGAATTTCTAGGTACAAACAATTATTTAGTCGAAATTGGAAACAACAAATTAAACACAACCAATGAGAGATCAGTGAATTAAATGAAGTGATTTTTTTTTTTTTTTTTTTTTTTAATGTCCATCATTCTTTGATATTCTTTCCTTCAAAAGGTGGAGCACAGGGCTGGGGAGGTGGCTTAGTGGTAGAGCTCTTGCCTGGCCTGTGCAAGAACCTGGGTTCCATCCCCTGAACAAACACAGGAAAAGGTGGAGCATAATTCTGCCTCGCCCCATATGTATGGATCAGACTTAGTGATTTCCTTCTAAGGAATGGATAGAGCAGAAGTGAAGGTGTATGGTTTGGGACAGAGGTCATAGACGGCACTGGAGCTTCCTGCTGCTTCCTGTTCTCTCTGTCTCCCTCCCCACACCCAGCTGCCATGCGGACAGACACCAGGCAGCCCTGTGGAGAGGCCTCCTGAGTGAGCCATCTTGGAAGAGGTTGCCATCCCTGGTCATGCTTTCTGATGACCACAGCCCAGGCTGATGCTTGACTGCTACTAAGTAAGAGACACTAAGCCACTCCTGGATTCCTGACCTCAGAAATTGTGAAATGGTAACTGTTTGTTACTTTAAGCTGCTAAATCTGGGGATAATTTGTTGTGCATCAAGAAATAACTAACACAGGAGTAATTTAAAGAAATTACCCCAGTGCAGCATAGAGAAACAAAGAGGAAATGTGACATGACATTAAATTGACATTCCAGAAAGAATGGGGGGCAAACCCATTCAAAGTGCTAATAGATGAAGATTTTCATGGAGCCCACTGAATCCTGATTTTTTTTTTAATTTTATTTATTTATTTTTTTTTAGTACTAGAGACCAAACCCAGGGTCATGCACACATGCTAGGCATGCACACTGTCATTGAGCTACACCACCAACCCTAAGGTGATCTTTTTTTTTATTTCACTTAGACCCTATAGGAAAACTGAGGAACACCAGAGGAGAAAAAATAAAGCAGCCAGAACAGAGAGATCAATTGCAAAGGAACAGCAATTACACTGAAGGCTGATTTCTTTGCAGCAAAGTGCAAGCCAGAAGATGAGAGATTGTGTGTGTGTGTGTGTGTGTGTGTGTGTGCGCGTGCGCTAATCTATTGCAATGAAAGCAACTGGAAACCAAGAATTATAAGCCAGCAAAACTATCTCTCAAGAACTAAGGCTAGCAGGGTGTGGTGGTGCACACCTGTAATCCCACCTAATTGAGGCTGAGGCAGGAAGATTACAAGATTGACAGCAGCTCAGCAACAGCTGAGACCCTGTCTCAAAATAAAGTGTTAAAAAGGACCGGGATGCAGCTCAGTGATAATGTGCCTGGGTTCAGTCCCCAGCACTACAAAAAGAAAAAGAACTATG
Organism: Sciurus vulgaris; assembly: GCF_902686455.1. NCBI lineage: Eukaryota > Metazoa > Chordata > Mammalia > Rodentia > Sciuridae > Sciurus > Sciurus vulgaris. The sequence goes on along the minus strand of NC_136465.1, from coordinate 9,255,593 downwards.
GCTAAAGTGGGTGCTAGTGGGGGTAACCATGACCATCCATTCCAAACTGCCCCCTGCTCTTATTATTATTTGATAGGAAGAATAAAATCAGACAAATCGCCCACCTTCAGCACGACAAGAAGACACTGCAAATTCAAATTACCTGAAGTAGAAAATTAAACACTCTTTTACAGCAGAGATTTCTCCCACAGTACCACTGCCAAATGTTGCAGAGTCGGAGGGTCCAGAAAAACTGCACTAAAGAGGGAAAATGTGGTGAGCTGAAATCAACATTCACTTGAAGTGTGAAAATGCTGGTAAAGGGTCCCGTCAGATTCAAGTTCAAAGGGCTTGAAAACAGATACAGGATTTTAGTACTCAGCCTAAAGAGGAATGAAATGGACACTGGCTGGTTAATGAATGGAGCAAAAGGACATAATGTGAAGTGGGGGAGGGCAGACTCAGGAGGTCGAGCGTCAAATGTTTTATGTGTGGAAGCTAGACTAAAACAAGAGGCAAAGCGGGTGAGGGACCCCGTGAAAGCAGAAGGGAGATAGGTAGAGGAGAGGAAGGGGGACGAGGAGGAGAAAGGAAGGACAGGGAAAGGTACCAAATTGTGCTGTGTACATATATGAATATACCACAGGGAATTTCACTATTATGTGTATCTATAAAGCACTAATTCAAAACTATAAATAAATAGAAGGAAGACTAGTCAAGTAGAAGAAGGGGAACAGGGGCAGGGAGGAAAGGAAGGAAAGGACTTGGGACTGAAGTGGAGCAAGTTATATTCCATGCTTATATGATCAGGTCAAGTTCGACCCCAATACTATGTATTATTATAATGCACCAATAAAACATAAGATTTGAGGAGGCAGTCATCTTCCAGGGGGAAAGATAGTAAAAACGACGGGAGGGAAGAAGAGAGAGGTATCCTTTGGAACCTGTGAGTAAAGGGGGAAAGAATCCAGAGGGAAGGTTTTAGCATCTTGCAAGAGAAAGAAAACTAGGACAGTTAATATTTTAGGCTAACTGCAACAGACTGTCATTACTTCTCAACCCTACCGGAAGCTCAAGAGCCATCATATCAACTATGACAAAACATAAACAGAAGTTGGAGTTGTTCCAATGAAACTTTATTTACAAAAATAGGACTGTAGTTTACTGACCCAAGATCCAGTCAACAGATTACAAAACTGAGGCCAGTTAACTCAAAGGGAGACCAGGACTAGAAACATACTTTCCCTGAGTCTCAAAGAAGGGTTCTTTCTACTAAAGACAGAGAGCCTCGAATTTTACTTTCACGAAAATCACCTGGAGTGGGAAAATACGAACACAGATTCCTCAGAGATTTTAGATTCAATAAGTCTGAGTAAGACCCCGGAATTTGGATTTTAAAAGCACAGGATTGTGTTCCTGTGGCCCAAGAACCACACTTCAAAAAACATAGATTCTCAAATGCCCGGGAAAACCGTGGACCCACTATCACAGATGGACAGACAAGCAGGTGGGGAGCTGTAAATCTCTCTAGATTGGATTTCCGCCTCTGCCGCAGAAGCCCTCGCTCTGTTGTGACATGCTTGTGGAGGGGCGGCAGGTGGGTGTGGGGACACCTGCAGCAGGCCGGTGGGCGGACACAGCTGGAGGCAGCTGCTAATGAGCAGCCTTGCTGACTGACTGCAGGGAGGCCCTCCTTCCGCGCCCTTGGCCTGCAGCCTTCTCCAGTAGACTGGAGATGAGTGGATGACTGGGCTTCACCTTCACCTCAGCGGAAAGAATGTCAGAGCCACAGCTCGGTTCCCACTCTGCCAGAGGTCTGTGGGCTGCGGGGAAGCTGGCAGCAGTTGTTTGGCACAGAAGTTTCACACCTGATCTATTCTTTTCTTTCTGATCCATTACCCCTGCCCAGCCCACCTTGGTCCCTTGAATGGGGACCTTGTGTGCTCCAAGTCATCCACAACAAAGCCTCAGTTCTTTTGAGTACTACCTGCCCCCAGATGCTTAGGAAACATGACCCCTAAGAAAACAGTGTGAGCGTAAGAATATGGCGTCAGGAATCTTGTTCCTCTAAGGGGCTGGCCTACTACAGAAACTTCAGTCCTCACCTTAGCCCTGCTTCTGACCCCAGGACCTTTTTCCTGTAGCTCTTCATGTCTTGTAGGAACTCTAGAATGAGAACCCTACAGCAAATCTAAATAGGCAGATGCGGGGGCGCCTAGCACATAAAACTCATGCCAGGGAAGTGTGCCTGGCGCATAAAGACCCATGCCAGAGGTTGGTAATCTTCCTCTGGAGGATGATAGCAAGGACTCGTCATAAGTTGGGTGCTGCCAAGGCCTTCCCTGGAAGACGATAGCAAGGACTCGTCGTAAGTTGAGTAAAGCTGGAGCCCCTTCCTCAGAGTGTTAATCTCTCTTCCTTTTTTGTTTTTCACCAGAACTCACAATATTACGCGGATTAATCATGTTTAATAAAGTTCTTCGGTTGAAGGATGATGGGAACACAAACAGTTCATATGAGTTAACTCAATTCCAGTAAAATAAAGTTCATTTGTTTACACAAAGCACTAATATTCCTATAGGGAATGGTGGACATTCTGAAGCAATATGTCTTGTGATGTTTTTGTTAACTTTTACAAGACTCCCAGACATCTAGTTGCATATAAGTGATTCTCTTAGCTTCAGTGATCAACATATTTATTACATCTGGTTTCTTCTGCAAAGTAATGAGCCTCCCACAGAAATACATTATATTTAGTTCAAAAGAAAAGTTTTAGTTCTTTTAGATGAAGATTTTTTACTCTGAAGATAATAACTTGGTTCTTAATAGTATAATATGATTTAACATAGCATAGACATGTAATTATAGTCATGAAAAATTAATAATAAATTACTAGAAGTTATAATTAATCTTAGCGGTAAGAGATCAAATAGAAGTTAAACTTCAAAGAAAAACAAGTGGTATACATCAACTTGCTTTTGTAAGTTTCGAGTCAAGGATAGTTCATTGTGGGGAAATGTCGAGTAAGATGAATGTGCCAGGTGGCGCTAATTGGCTAACTGTGCAGACCTAACTTCTGTTATCTATTGATAAACTTCTAAGAACTTTCTTCTTCATATGAAGTCATAAATATTTTTAGTGAAAAGTGTAAGGGTATATAAACTGTAAGAAGAATTCAATAAACTTGTCAGCAACCTAACACTGACCTGAGTCTGTGTGGTTGCTGTCCATCGCCGACGCTGCGCCGCCTAATCTCTCGGGGCTTTTACATTTCAGGCCATCAAGGACCCCTGGACTCTGCTGCTTGGGCTGGTCCCCGGCAGTTTGGCGCCCGAACAGGGACCTGATTGGTAAGTGTCTTATTCTTTTCTTTTCTTTTTTTCAGGCGGTTGGCAGCTAGGATACTGCCCGGGGAGCCGCGGTCCCCTCAGTAACAGAGACTGAGAAAGAAAGGGCAGGGATTGGAAAAAATGGGTAATACAGCATCTAAGGAGAGAACTTTATTTCTTGATATAGCAAAGCATTTATTAAAGAAAAGAGGTGTTACAGTAAGTTCTTCACAGTTACAAGGCCTTTGATTTTATGTTATTTGTTTTTGTGTCTGATGTCATGTTTTGTCTGTATCAAACTGAGCGCTCCTAAAATTAAAATTTAAAAATGGATCCAAATACTTTTATTCACGTGATTTAAAAGGGTTCAATTTAAGTTGGGTAAACTAATAAAAGTGAAATGTCTTCAGAAATAATTCGCAAGTCTCTAAGTAGTCAAACTAATGCAATGTTGATGTTAAACAATGTCTAATATCAATTGTTTCTAGGACTTTTCTTCAACAGGAAAGAGACAGCAAATACTGTTCAGGACACTTGTCTGATATCTTGGTTTTTGCAGAATAAGTAAATTAAATTTAACATGTATAGGACTACTCAAATGTGTTTGTAAAGACATCTGATTAATTTGCAAAGTTAAAATGCTAATTGTTAAATAACATTAAGTACTCTTAAGTCCTTAAATTCCATGGGGTATCATACCTAAACATTATTGGTGTTTTCATAGGTTGGTAAACTAAAAAGTGTTTAAAATTACTTTGTGTCACTACTAAAAACAAGGTTATTAAGAGTTATGTCCTAACAGGTAAAACCCCAACCCGGAGGATAAGCGTTCCATCTGCTTCCTTATCACTGCCCCTGCTCCCCCTCCAGTTCTGCAAAGCTCCAAGGAGCTCTTAGGTTTGGATTTAGAGTTACCATCTCCCCTCTCACTGTATTTCAGTTAGAGTACTATAAACAACAAGGTATTTTATCTTGCTAAAATGGAGTAATTTATCTAAATTCAAAAATTTCATGAGAGTTGTCTCAGAATGTGAACAAAAAGGTGTCGACAGAAAGTCCGTGTAAGGAAAGAGAAAATAAAGGGTTCTGGGTATGGATATATATTTAGTAGAAGGAAAAAGGAAATGTTTTTGGGTAAGAAAGTGATTGTGTGATGACATGAGGGTCTAAGTAAGTGCTAAGAAAGTCTGTGTAAGTGAAGAGAAAGTTTGAGCAAGTTTGTGTGTAACTAAGTTGGTTACAAGTATGTGAGACAATCAGTTAAAGCTATTTAAGGTTTTTCCTAAGGTAAAATACTAATGTTCTGATATAAACTGAAGTCTAATCTATATGGTAAAATAACATGGTAAAATAACAAGGATTTGAAACACTAATTTACTCTTAACTTTGTGTCTATTAAGTTTTATTCTTTAAAACAATTAGTCTTAAAGATTGGGGTGTATACAATTGTGGTTAAACAACTGTTGTAGAGTGTTGTGCTGTGTTGCAGAGTCTACATTTTTCTTTAGAGGCTAAATTTGGTAAGATAAAAGTGTCAAGATAATTGTGAAATGGTCACTAGTTGCATATTAAATGTGTTCATATTTTCCAGGTATACAAGTTTTTAAAGCAGGGAATTTATCAAGCGCTGCTATTCTCCAGAATAAACTTGTCTGTAATGGTAATTTTAAACTTAAGGAGTACATTTTATTGGGGATTTATTTTTATCATTCAATGTTCTATTATGGGACCTATTATCAATAAGATATATGTAAAATTGGTTACTTATTTCACTGAGATAAAAATTTAAATGTAAATTTATGTCTAAGAGTTAGTGACAGCCTGATTTGTTTAAAGGTTTATATCATAGAAGGTGAAAGCATTTTGCCACACAAAAAGGAAAGTTAAAAACTCTCTCAGCCTTTCTTTGATTCATGTTTTAGATACAATGATAAATTGTGTTAATTATAAAGTTTATATAGACTCAGGAAACAGTATATGTAAACTATTTAATGATATTTAAGGAAGAAGCAAAGATCAACATCAGAATTAGAACACTTAAGATCTGTAAAGAGCCACGCCTTACCTGAGATAAGGCTGTGCCTTCCACCTTACTGCATGTTAGAGTGACTCCAAAATAAGTCAGACTTCAGCTTATTTAAAGTTATAGTCAAAAGATTGGTTTTTGTTGTAAAAGTAGTATGATCTCAAATTGGGGATATAATATGGTTCTCAGTCCAAATTCAAGATAGTTATTACACAAGCTGAATATGTTTTTACTCTTGCTAATTTCATTTTGTAAAACTGTTGCTTGTTACTGTTTTGCAGAAGTAGCTGCTTCCAGAACATACAACCTAGGTAACTTGTGATAATAAGCCATCACCTATAGAACAGATAGTGGTAACTTCCAGTACTAATACAGACTCCAGTTAGATAAAAGGGTAAATAACTGTAAAGCTATGGACATTAAAGTTAAAGCCCAGTACTCTTACTTTATGACTGGTGAAACTGGCTTGCTGGATGATTAAGATCAAACTTAGAGATTGGAATTAAATACAGAGGCCAAGAAAACAAAAAACAAAAAACAGTATCTTGCCCTCAACGTCAGCCTGAACCCAGGGAATAAGGGGACTTCTCTAAGGAGCACTGCAACTCTGGGTCACACAACCTCCTGATCAAGGAGATTGTTGAAACTAGAGGATGAAAAATCACTCAGTGCATCTGCTGCAGAGGAAAGTCATGGAAAAAGGGAGACATCCCTGATGCTTTCAAGGAAAGCCATGTCATCAGGAGACCCTGCCTAATCAAAGGCACTGGTGGAGCTAAGAAGGTGCTCTTAAGTTCTCTACGAGTGACCCCTGTGGGAACTCAGCTGACTCTTTAACAAGATAGGAACCAGGTCAATTTGACCAGCTTGGTCTTAGACACCCAGCAAAACAGTTAAAACCAAAATACAGCCATTCCTGGGCATTTAAAAAATAATAGTTAAATGTAACTTAAGATGTACACTTGTATTAGCCCACTGAATAAGACTGAAAGCTACAAATGAAAGAAAGATTCTTCAGCAAATGTGCTTGATAACTATTAAGAGAAACTGCCAGAGTCAAAAGTTTTTAGTCAGTTTAAGACCTTCTTAAGCTACACAGGTAAACTTAATCTATGTTTGCTAGTATGATTACCTAGCCCTAAGTAACAGAAGTATAGAGATCTCTACTAAACACAGGTTATATCAATAAAAGGATATATTACAAAAATCAGATGACATTAAGTAGCTTAACTATATTTTCTGGGAACATCTATGACATTAAGAGTTAAATGTTGTGTTTACATTCCTGATAACTTAGACAATGTTAAAGTCCCCAAATAAAGGCCTTGTCCTCTCCAGCCTTTGCTACGCCTAGTTATGGGAACAATTTCTCAGTTCTTCCACCACCTGGTGAAAAATTGACTTCCGTCATTTTCATGATACTCAGTGGCATGTTTCAGATGCTGCAACATTTACTTTGTACTAATCTCCTTTCAGTACTCATGTCTTTTTGTTCTTCTCTCATAGAAGCACCCACCCCCAGATGACCTTACAACATGCTCTTCCCCAACCAGACTTCTACCTGGGACCCCTTGATTGACCCGATTTTTAAAAAAAGGAACTCCAAGCTGCTTACCCCACGCCACCCACTTCCAGCTCGAAGAAGTCAGAGCGGTCATCGACCTTCTTCCCCAGCAGCATGGAGTTCCTAAGATTAGAGGGGGAAATAAAGCCAGAATTAAGAACAAGTAGTTAGTGTAGAAATAGGGGATCGGGTCAAATCGAGGAAATGAAGGCCATGAAATCTCCTAGTTACCTTCATCAGGGAAAGAGTAAGTGCTGTACAGGTATTAATGCTCAGGCAACAATATCAGTCCCTCCGCCAAGAAAATAACTTGGGAGAAAAGTATATAGAAACAGAAGTTCCATGAGATACTGATTTTTTGTCTTCCAGTTATCCTTCGACTCTTAACAAAGGTTTTTAAGGGCCTTCAAATTCAAAAAGGTCTTTTTGATCTTCAAAACAAAAAAGGGGGAACTGCGGGGGCGCCTAGCACATAAAACTCATGCCAGGGAAGTGTGCCTGGCGCATAAAGACCCATGCCAGAGGTTGGTAATCTTCCTCTGGAGGATGATAGCAAGGACTCGTCATAAGTTGGGTGCTGCCAAGGCCTTCCCTGGAAGACGATAGCAAGGACTCGTCGTAAGTTGAGTAAAGCTGGAGCCCCTTCCTCAGAGTGTTAATCTCTCTTCCTTTTTTGTTTTTCACCAGAACTCACAATATTACGCGGATTAATCATGTTTAATAAAGTTCTTCGGTTGAAGGATGATGGGAACACAAACAGTTCATATGAGTTAACTCAATTCCAGTAAAATAAAGTTCATTTGTTTACACAAAGCACTAATATTCCTATAGGGAATGGTGGACATTCTGAAGCAATATGTCTTGTGATGTTTTTGTTAACTTTTACAAGACTCCCAGACATCTAGTTGCATATAAGTGATTCTCTTAGCTTCAGTGATCAACATATTTATTACATCTGGTTTCTTCTGCAAAGTAATGAGCCTCCCACAGAAATACATTATATTTAGTTCAAAAGAAAAGTTTTAGTTCTTTTAGATGAAGATTTTTTACTCTGAAGATAATAACTTGGTTCTTAATAGTATAATATGATTTAACATAGCATAGACATGTAATTATAGTCATGAAAAATTAATAATAAATTACTAGAAGTTATAATTAATCTTAGCGGTAAGAGATCAAATAGAAGTTAAACTTCAAAGAAAAACAAGTGGTATACATCAACTTGCTTTTGTAAGTTTCGAGTCAAGGATAGTTCATTGTGGGGAAATGTCGAGTAAGATGAATGTGCCAGGTGGCGCTAATTGGCTAACTGTGCAGACCTAACTTCTGTTATCTATTGATAAACTTCTAAGAACTTTCTTCTTCATATGAAGTCATAAATATTTTTAGTGAAAAGTGTAAGGGTATATAAACTGTAAGAAGAATTCAATAAACTTGTCAGCAACCTAACACTGACCTGAGTCTGTGTGGTTGCTGTCCATCGCCGACGCTGCGCCGCCTAATCTCTCGGGGCTTTTACATTTCAGGCCATCAAGGACCCCTGGACTCTGCTGCTTGGGCTGGTCCCCGGCAGGCAGAGTTAAAGGTTAAGCCTGAGGATAATTTAGAACTCATGGAACTCCACTCCAGAATGCCCTTCTGGGCCATTCCAGCGGGCACTCTGAGGAAAGGCAGGAGCGCAGGCAGAGGGCGGACTCTGGTCCTTGGAGATGATGGCTTTCCTGGAGCTAGACACCTTTAACATAAGACCACACTGTGCAGAAATCTAAGAACCGGGCTTGCCTCCATCCCTGCCCCCAGTTCCCTGTGGCCCCCAGGCAATGGACCGGGAGAAGCCTGGGCCTGAAGCCTTGGCTCCTGTGATCTATCCGTGCCCCCTGGACAACTTCTGAGTTGACGGTGTATTGATTGGAAAGTGTCCGTTTTCATCTATTTGAATCCCTGCGTTGTACAAAGGAGAAAGGATGAGGAGCCGGCCCCCAGGAGTACGGTGCCCTTCCCTTGGCTCTCGCGTAGCTCCCCACAGTCCTTCCACAGCCCGGGGCTCCTCTCAGTGTGAGGAGTAGTGCTGGCGAGGAGAAGCCCCATGTGCAGGCTGAGCACTGCTGCAGCCTGCTCTGCTGCGGCCTGCTCTGCTGCGGCCTCCACTGCTGAGGCCTCCTCTGCTGCGGCCTCCACCGCTGCGGGCTGCTCTGCTGGGGGCTGCACTGCTGCGGGCTGCTCTGCTGCGGCCTGCTCTGCTGCAGCCTCCACTGCTGTGGCCTGCTCTGCTATGGCCTGCTCTGCTGTGGCCTGCTCTGCTGCGGCCTGCTCTGCTGCAGCCTCCACTGCTGCGGACTCCACTGCTGCGGCCTGCTCTGCTGCGGCCTCCACTGCTACGGCCTGCTCTGCTGCGGCCTGCTCTGCTGCGGCCTGCTCTGCTGCGGCCTCCACTGCTACGGCCTGCTCTGCTGCGGCCTGCTCTGCTGCGGGCTGCTCTGCTGCGGCCTCCACTGCTGTGGCCTGCTCTGCTGCGGCCTGCTCTGCTGCGGGCTGCTCTGCTGCGGCCTCCACTGCTGTGGCCTGCTCTGCTGCGGCCTGCTCTGCTGCGGCCTGCTCTGCTGCGGCCTCCACTGCTGTGGCCTGCTCTGCTGTGGCCTGCTCTGCTGCGGGCTGCTCTGCTGCGGCCTCCACTGCTGTGGCCTGCTCTGCTGCGGCCTGCTCTGCTGCGGCCTTCACTGCTGTGGCCTGCTCTGCTGTGGCCTGCTCTGCGGCTTCCTGCCCTTCCTGCTGCCTCTCTCCAGCCATCTCTCCAGCTTCCTGCCTCTCTGCCTTGTATTCTGCTTTTGCCCCTCTGTGGCCCTGTTTGGACCAGGAGTTCTTGACCTATAACTCACAGACCCCTGGAGCACAGAGGGGAGAAAGGCAAAGACCATCTCCTAGAGTCATCTCTGGTCCCGGGCTCGGCCAGTCACTGCCCCTGCACCTGGCCCTGTGGTCCCAGCTACTGCACCATCACCACGCTGCCCACTCTTCTCGCCGGCCTTCTCCTTTTCCTTCCATCTCTGGTTTTATGCCTTGCACACGTTTTTTCTTTCTGTAACTGGTCATAATAGGAAACAATATTAATCATCACTGTGTGTTGAACAGTATTCCTAAGGGTAAAAGCCCCTCGAAAATCATAATTTTCCCTACAGAGTTTTCAGGAGGGGATAGTCACAAGTTTCTTTTTCCTCATCTGCGCGGGTGGATTTTGCTCCCCGTGAGCAGGGAATGGCAAGTTGCCCAGGTTGGTGCCCTGGGCACCTGGAGTGTGATGGCTCCCCCTAGCGTCGCCGTCTTAGATTGCCCACTGGATCTGAGCCCCGGACCGCCACTGGGCTGCAGGAGGCTGCTGGGTGTTTTTGGAGAGCTAGACACCTCCGCGATTTTTTTCAAAAGCAGTGAAGGTGTGCTCATCCAGGAGGCTACCTCACATGCCCCCCGGTAATGCTCAAGAGCAGACAGACGATTGGGAAGAGTCTCTTGCAAGAATGAGACCTAGTTTTCAAAGACTTTGATCAAGGGAGTGTTGAAATTGACATTGGTTAGATTTTGCAGCTATACCGGTTAGAAGGGAAGAAGCTAAAAGATTATCCAGATAAAAACGACAACTCAGAGTCAAGAGCACGATCGCAGTCCCTGGGGAAAGAAGTACTGAGAAGTTGTCTCAAGCAAAATCAAAGGCTGCATAATGTAAAGTGGACACAGAGGAAAATATTTGGAGGTAGCTTATTCCTATAATCTCCCCTCTGTTCCCTTAACGAGGGTAAAGCTAGAAAAAGCCTTTGAGCAACTGGGGAAATTCGCACAAAAATATACTCACACCTGAACAATGAGACATCGGAAAATTTTGCTTTTTAATGTCTGCTTTTTAAAAACTGAAATTATACCGTTTTATATTCAATTTTCATGATCAATTTTTACTTTCATTTTATTGTTTTGGAATATTAAAATGCTATTTATAGATATATGAGTTCTACTTGATAGCTTTGTGTGCTTAACATTTTTTGACTTGAGGTATCTTAAACTTTTGTTTCGCAGATATGTACACTAATAAATTCTGTTTTAAAAATATCCATTACAATATGCATATTGTATATGTAACAGTATGTTGCAAATACTTGGCACATTTGGTTCATTGAATCTTCAGGATTGTATTATCACCTCCATTTCACAGATGGGTACACTAAAGAAAGATTAAGTAAATTTCCCAAGATGACACAACTGGTATAGGGAGAGCTGGTGATCTGGCTCCAGACTCTAGGCTCTTAAATGCTACATTGTGTAAACCAGAAATATTAGTATTTCAGTATTGCCTGCAACAAAAATCCATGCTTTGCTTTGTACCAGGACTGTAATCTGCACATCAAGAGAACTACATTCCAAAAGCCTCCTAAATTCCTGATTCTCTTGAGGTACTGCTCATAGCTCAGCGGCTCAGTACCTGAGGCGTCTGCTCCCAAAGTTCACAGTCAAATCAGTAAGGGCACAGTGACAGTGACCTCACCTCTGCTCAGGACAGCCCTACAGCAAAGGGATTGCCATCTTAGTCACAAATGCTCAGGACCGCCCACAGAGTCTCGCTGTGGAGTCTGAGAACGCATCCGTGTGAACTCTGTACCTGGGGATGGTCGCCGTGCTGACCATCTTATCATGGGGTCCAGCAAAGATGGCAAGAAGGGGTGGGGAAAGCCGCACGTGTGCCCCAAGGGCACCGTCCCAGGTGAAGCATTTCCTCTATTCTTCAGGGAAGACAGAAAGCTACCTTCACACTCAAGGATGAAGTCATACCCAAATTAGAGGTCTCTTGTTTTGTTTAAGGGCCTTTTTATGGAATACATAAGTTTTCCTGGTACTATCTCGCTTTCCCTTTGATTCTCTCCTGTCTTCGGCTGGTCCCACCCATCCCTCCGATCTTTCTCGGAACCCTCCGGCCCTGCTTCTCCCAGGTCCCCCTCAGCCCTCTTGGCTTCATCCAGCCTGGGTCAGCCCTCCCCTCCCCCAGTGGTAGCTCCCTGGTCCATGAACCACCAGTCCTCACGTGCCTGGCTCCTCTCCTCTGCCTTTCTCCTGTCTGCGTCCTAAGCTGTCCATGGGAAGTTGGGATTTGGAGTCCTGGCACGACCTTGCCCTTGGGATCCAAACAAGGCTGGTCTGAGGTCCACTGCACGGGCGGGTCCGGTTTGCCCTCACCTCTGTGCTTTCCTGACTCGGAGATTTCAGCCCTCAGCCGTTCCGGTGGATCCTATGCTCCCCTGAGTGCTGTTTGGGTTCCCCCCAAAACCAGTCTAGAAATCAGACTCAGCCGTCCCTCGTGTCCCCTGAACCCTGCTTATGGGGGCACCTACAGGAGCAGGACTGGGGGAGTGTTTGGGAGCAGGGAGCGGGTCAGGCTCAGAGTGGAAGGAGAAGCATCGTGTTCAGAAGCCCCTGGGCCAGGCTGCCTGCCAGTGGCCCCCTGGTTGCCCTTTCCTCAGGACACCTTAGCTCTCCTCTCCCACTCCCCTTTCTTCCCAGTTTCCCCGGGGGACTGCGCCTCTTTCTGTCTTACAGAGTAATTCAGCTGTGCAGCCCGCTGGTTCTCAAAGTGTCACAACCCATGAGTGGGTGACAGAATTGATTTAGTTGGTCACAACCAGATTTTCTCTTAAATGAAATGGAGTAGAGTAAAAAATATGAATGTGTGCATGGTAAAGGTAAGCGTTGTTTTGTGAATTGTTTTTATTATACTATATAAATAAGAGTTAGCAAAGGTTATAGTTTAAAAAAAAAAGAAGAAAAAGAAGAAGCACCGTCTGGTCCCAGTGGATGAACTTAGCTCCAGGTCCACCTTCCGGTGGCCATGACCATCCAAGAACTCGGCAGGGCAGAAGGACCTCTCTCTGAATGTGATCCACTCTCCTTAAAGGCCAAGGTGTGGTGGTGTGTGCCTGTAGTGGGCAAGTTTAAGGCCACCCTTGACAATTTAACAAGACTCTGTCTCAAAATAAACATTTTTAGAAAAAGAAGGACTGGGGATATGGCTCCATGGTAGAGTACTCATCTGACATGTACCAGGCCCTGGATTCAACCCCAGTACTGAAAAGAAAAAGAAGAATACAAACAACAGCAGCAGCAAACAAAGCTGGCTGAATCAGTCCAAGGAAAAGTTTCAAGACTGCTGTTGTTGTTTCTTTTTCATTTCCTCCCTGCTTCCTTCCTTCCTTCCTTTTTCTTTCTTTCCATCTTCTTCTCTTTCTTCCCCTCATCCTTCTCCCCGCCCGCTTTGCTCTGCAGTGCTAGGGATGGACGCCAAGGCCTCAGGCATGCCAGACAAACGCTGCCCTGGCTACTCCCCAGCCCACGTGTGGTTGTTCTTCTTCTGCAAAGCCAGTGTTGCTGCTCCCAGGCCTGTCTCCAAACCTGAACTTGGGTGTTGGCAGTTACTGAAAAAGTTCAAATCCTTCACGGAATTCATTTGGCAACCCTTCCTTGGCCTAGTTCTATGGGCCTGTTAGAAGAAAGCCCTTACTTCCAACCCCCAGGAGAGAGGTTTCAGCCATGGCTTCCTCCTCTCCACTGCATCCTCAGGATGAGTCCCTTTGTCAATGCAAAGAAGAAACCCAGACAGCTTTGTGCGGAGACTCAAAAAAGTCTTCTATGTCAACTTTATGTTAAATAGCCTTTCTTCCTCTGCTTCCAGAAAGTTGCATTGTAGTGGTCAGATCCAGTAATTTGAGAGAGGCCAACTGAGCAAGTTCAACCTGTACAACACCATTTCCAGCCTCAATGTCAAGGGCGGAAGCATCCAATGGAACCTTGAGCTTCTGCACCTACCTTTTGAGTCAACTCCTACTCTCCTCTCCAAACCAGATTTCTCCTGGGTCTCCATATTTTTGTAAAGTTTGCAGTTCCCTCTCATGGACAGCATCCCAGCTTACAGGTCCCCAGGGCTGTTGGGATGAGACCATCTTCCTTGGGACTATCGTCTAGGAGTTGCCTGTAATATTTAAGGTAAAAAACAATGACGGCATTTTAGACTGTAAAAATGGCCCTGCAGACCAGGTACGGTGGCGCACACCTGGAATCCCAGTGACTTTAGAGGCTGAGGGAGAAGGATCGCAAGGTTGAGGTCAGCTTGGGCAAATTAGTGAGACCCTGTCTCAAATAATAAGAAGGGCTGGGGACATGGCTCAGTGATAAAGCGTTCCTGGATTCAACCCCTAATACCAAAAAAATTAATCGACTGATTTAAAAATGCCTCTGTAGCAAAGCAGTTGCATCAGAGTATAACAAACCTAGCAGAGTGTTACAGAGACTGTCAAGCCAGAAGCAAGTTGGCCCTGGCCGCTGCAGGGCAGTATGTCTTACTTACAGCCTGCTAGGCTCTCTGACGGTGGTCAACTTCCCATCTTGTTTGAAGGGCATGGGGTGGGGTGGGGTGGGATGAGGCAGGAGTGCAAAGGAACCAGTTTTTATTGAAGAGAACCACCTGTCCCACAGCATCTCATGTGATTTCCAGCAACCCTTTGTGGTAGGTGTGATCATCCTCATCTTGAAGTTTGAAGAGGAAGGGTCAGGTTAGAAGGCTGGATTTTTCTGACTCTTATGTGAGTTGTATAAATGAGTTAGTAACAACTCCACGCAGAGCTGAACCCAAAGGCTGGGGGGCCTGTGATCAACCTCTCAAGAGTGTGCAAGTTTCTCACTGGAAACATGATGAGGTGCAGGCCTCTCTTGGGGAACGTGGCCTCAATGGGTGTGAGAAATAGCCCATGCAGCGTGGGACCACAGAACAGCTCTAACCCCTGGCTACCAGGTGGCCCTCGCAGGACAGATTAAGGGTTTGGGTTTGCTGAGTTGGTATGCAAGGTGAGCAGAGAGCTGGGTCCTTCCCAGGAGGCTTCCTGAGGCCTCTACCCCAGCCTTCTCCTAACACCAATCCCCCACGGCAGGGTTTCTGCCTCCAGGCATTTTGTAAGTGATTGTGTATATAAATGGAGGTCATTTCGAGATTTGAGGTGATTTTCACTTTGAGTACATCTTTTCAGAACTTAATAACAGTGCTACTATAAATTGATTTCCTGAAGAGAAAAAAAACAAGCTGGCCATAACACAAATCCCATGGCTTCTGCTTTTTTATCTTTTAGAGCAACAACCACATCCTTTAAAAACTGTTTACATGTAACAATGTCCCCTGGCGCGTGGTAACCCTGTTTTGCAAAACAAAATCGAGCTTTTTCTAAAAAAGAAGTAATGGAGAATGCCGCAGAGAATCGTGAGATCTTCCACCCACGCCCCAGAGGAAGGAAAGGGGTGGGCAGAGGCAGGGGCGCCAAGATGAAGGAAGGCGCGGGCGTGCAGAGCCGCGGGAAGGGAGCGGCGCGGGAGGGGTGCCGCGTGGCCGCGAGGACTGCGCCCAGGGGTCGGGGGCCTGGGGGCCCCGCAGCGCTCCCACCGCTTTGCTCGGGCTGCCCTGGACTTCCACGAGCCCGCGAGAGCGCTGCGGAGCGCAGGTGCCCCTCGGCTCCTCCCGCGAGGCGCGTGCGCGCCCCCTGCCGGCTGCCGCGGGTCCCGCACGCTGCCGCCGGCGGTGCGGGGCGCAGGCTCCAGGAGGTGCGGGCGGCGCACAGCGGCTGTCTGCCTTGGAGTCCGCGGTCGTCCGTGGGCGACCTCATGGTGCGACTTCTGACACATTGTCCCACTTTTTAATTGAGGCGCAACTGAAAGCACACAGCTCACTGCAATTGCCGACAGCACACAGGTCCCTGTACCCTCCGCGGGGTCACGATGCAGGGTGCTGCCCCCCGGGGCTCCCTCGGCCCCGCCCAGGCAGCAAGGCGGGGGCCGCTTTCCGGGTCTCTGTCGCTGCGACTGGCTCTGGCGGCGCGGATCCAGGCGAGGGCACGTCGGCGCACGCAGTTTGGCTTCCTGGGTCCCCTGCGGAGCTGGGTGGCCGGCTGCTGTGTTTTGAGAGCGCTCCGGGCCGGTACCCTTGCTGACCACAAGGGAGAAAGAAAAGCAGAGAGGAGCAAAGCTTCCTCCCTCCTCCCTCCCTCCCTCCCTCCCTCCTTCCTTTCTTCCCTCCCTCCCTCCCTCCTTCCCTCCTTCCCTCCCTCCCTCCTTCTTTCTTTCCCTCCCTCCCTCCTTTTTTCCCTCCCTCCCTCCCTCCTTCTTTCTTTCCCTCCCTCCCTCCCTCCTTCCCTCCCTCCTTCTTTCTTTCCCTCCCTCCCTCCCTCCCTCCTTCCCTCCCTCCTTCTTTCTTTCCCTCCCTCCCTCCCTCCCTCCTTCCCTCCCTCCTTCTTTCTTTCCCTCCCTCCTTTTTTTCCCTCCCTCCCTCCTTCCCTTCCTTCCCTCCTTCCCTCCCTCCCTCCTTCTTTCCCTCCCTCCCTCCCTCCTTCCCTCCTTCCCTCCTTCTCTCCCTCCCTCCTTCCCTCCTTCTCTCCCTCCCTCCTTCCCTCTTTATCTCCCTCCCTCCTTCCCTCCTTCCCTCTTTCTCTCCCTCCCTCCTTCCCTCCTTCTCTCCCTCCCTCCTTCCCTCCTTATCTCCCTCCCTCCTTCACTCCTTCCCTTCCTTCCCTCCCTCCTTCCCTCCTTCCTTCCCTTCCTCCCTCCCTCCTTCCTTCATTCCCTCCCTCCCTCCATCCTTCCTCCTTCTCTCCCTCCCTCCTTCCCTCCTTCTCTCCCTCCCTCCTTCCCTCCTTATCTCCCTCCCTCCTTCACTCCTTCCCTTCCTTCCCTCCCTCCTTCCCTCCTTCCTTCCCTTCCTCCCTCCCTCCTTCCTTCATTCCCTCCCTCCCTCCATCCTTCCTCCTTTCCTCCCTCACTCCCTCCTTTCCTCCCTTCCTCCCTCCCTCACTCCCTCCTTCTCTCCCTCCCTCCCTCCCTCCCTCCCTCCTTCCCTCCCTCCCACAGCCCCAGTCCCCCACCATTATGTGTTATGATCGCCCCATGAGTTTTTCACGTCTTATTTCTTAGCTTCGTCTTTTTACAGACAGCATCTTAGAAAAGCCTGTAACACCTAAGGAAGATAGAATGTTCTCTTCTTTAACCTGTGAGTTTTCATCTGTTAACTACACATATTTTTAAAAGTCCGTCTCAGCTGCCCCTCTCCAGCCCTCAGGTGACTGGGCATCACCCGCCCAGTCCCCTGTGGTCATCTCACGCTCCCTGTCCCCACTGACATTCCGGAGCTCTGTTCCTCTGGCCTGGGTTGCTTGAGAAAGTCACAGTGAGTTTCTGGTCTGCCTGGCTAGTCTCCCTGTGCTGAGGGGAGGGACAGCTAGGAGATCCATTCCTGCCGCAGAAGCCTAAGACCCTCCCTCAGGGCTGGGATACAGCTTACCTGGCAGAGTGCTTGCCTGGCAAGCACAAGGCCCTGGGTTCAAATCCCCAGCACCACCAGAAAAAAAACAAAAACAAAAACAAAACAAAACAAAACAAAACAAACCTGTCCCCAGCCCCGGTGCGCAGCCACCACCTGAGTAGAGGTAGTACTTCTCAGCACAAAAAGACTGGGCTGGACCAGAACCAGGTGAGTCCAGCAGACTCACTTTCCTGGTGGGAAATGAGCCATTGAATAAAGGAGGGGATGGGTTTCTATAGGTTACACTGAGAGGTGACTTACTTAATGAGCGTGTCAGCTGGGGCACTCGGGAATTTGGGGTCTGTTTTACTGGGAGAAAGGAGGGGTCTGGAGCCGGTGGTCAGTTTGGGCACTCAGGAAACAGGTCTGTGAGAATTTGAAAATTTGTTTTTACTGGGCAGTATTTTTACTTGGAGAAGAATGGAGGGTCTGGGGTCAGCGTTCAGAGTTTATCCCTGTCCCTTCAGGGTCCCACTGGACTGTCACTGGGAAGGGTTTATTTGGAAGGATCGGTGCTTTGGCTTCTTCTCTAGGGGTTGTTCTGCCCCCGGAGAGGGTCACTGGGAACGCTGTGGGCCACGGCCTTTCCTCTTCACTCCCCTCCTCAGCCCCGCTTTCGGGTCTTTCGTTGTCCATACCGGCAGCACTGTTCTCGTATTCTTTATTCACTTGCCATTTTTAGAAAAAATTTTTGAGTTGTAGATGGACACAATGCCTTTATTTTATTTATTTATGAGTGCCAAGGATTGAACCCACTGCCCCATGCATTCGAGGCAAGCCGCCTACCATTGAGCCACCATGCCAGCCACCATTTTTTACTTGTAGCAAAACACACATAATACGGTTTTGACGGTTCAGGGGTGGTATACGCATTCACGCTGCCCAACGACCGTGGCCACCATCTGCCTGTAGGACGGTTTCAACTTGGAAAGCTGAAATTCTGTACCCATTAACCACTCCCTTCCTCTCCTCCCCCAGGACCTGGGGACCCCCGTTTTACTTCTGTCTCTGTGTACTTAGCTCCTCCAGGGACTTCAGGTAGGTGTGATCTTCCTCTTTGTCTAGTGACTGGATTTCTTCACACAGCACAGTGTCCCCAGCTTTATGCACACATGTGTTCAAAATTTATTTATTTATTTATTTTAGTTGTAGATGGACACAATACCTTTACTTTTTTTTGGTGGGGTTCTTCTTCTTCTTTTTTTTTTTTTTTTTTTTTTTTTTTTTTGGTCTTTTCTGGAACTGGGGGTTGAACCCAGGGCTTTGGGAATGCAAGGCAGACGCTTTGCCACTGAGCAACGCCCCCTTTATTTTATTTATTTATTTATTTTTTTATGTGGTGCTGAGGATCAAACCCAGGGCCTCACACGTGCTAGGCAAGTGTTCTACCACTGAGCCTGACAACCCCAGCCCCTTCTTTCTTTTACAAGGCTGAATAATACTCCATCGTATGCATAGACCACAGTCTGTTTATTCATTCATGTGCTGACGGGTATTTGTTGCTTCTACCTTTCGGGATTCTCTGTTTTACTAACATTCATTGAGCACCTACTCTGTGGGGAAAAAACGTTGATAGTGGTTCAGAAGAGATTCTTTAAAAAATGAATGATATAATTCTTTCATCAAGGAGCTGATAAGTCAGGAGGACAATTGCAGGTATGAAAGTAATTATGAAGGGTAAAATAACCTAAGTACGCGAACCGGCGTGCACGCGGAAGAGCTCGGGATGGGGAGGCAGGGAGGAACCTCATCCAGAAGACAGCTGCCCGGAGCTGCAGCGCCTTGGCCGAGCCCTGGGATGGAGTGGGCGGGAGAAGGCGCCGGGAGACAACCACGGAGATCCACGCAGGTCGTGAGAGCCTCCCTCCCTCCCTACTCTCAGGAGGAGGCTGCAGCCCCAGGAGCCCAGATCCCGGTCAGGGCCTTGAGCGTCCGCCGCCCGTGAACTTGAAGGACAGGCCTCTGCTCCTGCCCACTCCGCTGCCGGTGGCTCCTGCTCCAGCTGCTGCGGTGTCCCCGTGTCCAAGAGATGGCAGCAAGTCCCAGAGGTGCGCCAGGGTTCCTCCCCGGGAAAGGGAGGCTGAGGCTCACCTTCTGTCACCTCCTTCCTTATACCTCCCAGGCGCCCCTGGATGTTGCCCTTCCGCCTCCAGAGCTTTCCTCCGTAACCACCCAGTCTGTGTTATTCTGATGGGACACAAAACAACCCAAGACTCC
The DNA here is from genome assembly GCF_902686455.1 of Sciurus vulgaris. Lineage (NCBI taxonomy): Eukaryota > Metazoa > Chordata > Mammalia > Rodentia > Sciuridae > Sciurus > Sciurus vulgaris. Next base: position 9,236,112 of record NC_136465.1, on the reverse strand, counting down.
AGTGCACTTAGCCTTTGGTGACTTTTCATCTATTCAATCGACATACCCCCGCTGAGTGCCTACTATGTGCAACACAGTTTCTGGGCATAAGAGTCAGTGTACAAGGCAAATCCATAAGATCCTTGCTGTCTGATAGATCTTCCCCTCTGGTAGAATAAGACAGACCATAACCAAATAAATAAACCAGAAAACTGTCCACAAGAGCCACACAGAGGATTAAGACAAAGTGACACAGTAGTGAATGAATGGGTGACCTAAGGTGGTGACATTAGGCTGAATTCTTAAGGAGCCCACTCTGCAGAGACATGAGGAAGGGTGTTCCAGGTTGAGGCACAGCTGGTGCAAAGGCCCTGGGGCAGGACCCAGCAGACCACATTCAAGGAACAGAAACAAAGCCAGTTTGTCCAGAGCACAGTGAGTGAACAGAGAGCTGTAGGACACATAGCCTGGGGTCAGACCATGTGTGATTCAGAGAATGGAATTTGGAATTTTTTCTAAGGGCACAGGGAAATCAGGAAAGCTGTAAGTGGAGGGATCCTTTGACGGAGTTCATTTTTCTGAAAGGTCACTGGCAGTTTGTGAAGAGGGACAAGATGGGAATCAGGGAGACCAGTTAGACTGATGCTGCTGTGGGGAACCAAAGGCTGGTGACCAAGGGGACTTGGGTGTGGACAGGGGTGGTAGGTGGAGTGGTAGCTTTGGAGATGGAGGGAAGGGCTTGGGCGGAGGAAGATGAGGAAGGGAATGTAGATTTCCTAGCTCTTCGACTGAAGCAACCGAGGGGATCCTTCCTGCCGAGCGCGCCTGGGCAGGGCAGGGGGACAGTGCTCTCCAGAGCGAGTTCGCGGGGTGCCTAGGACGCCAGCCTGGTCTGAGCTCGGGTGGAGGTCTGGGCTGAAGTCGTGGGGCGACGGGAGGATCCCCGATGTCCGTGGGGGGTCAGCTCGGGCCCCGCTCAGTGTCAGAACCCAGAGCGTGGAGACCCCGGAGAGTCCCCCTGCCCTCTCGCCCTGACCCCGCCAACGCCCCAACGCTGGCTGCCCCTTGACCAGAGGGGAGGGGGCGGGCCGGGCTGCGGGCGCAGGCGCCGAGGCCGCCTGGACACCGGGAACCGCAGAAGGAACGGCGAGGCTGCGCGGGGCCTCCGCCTCACTCCCGCGCCCACCGGGCGGCGAGCCCGCAGCCCGTTGCGCAGACGGAGACCCGGGCGCGGGCTGGGGAAGCGCCTCCTCGCCCGTCGGACCAGACCCGTGGGGCGCTACTTTGCTTCGAGAAGCCTGCTTGCTGTGTGTCCTCGGGACCGTCTTTTTACCTCTCGGGTCGGTGTTTCTTCACTGATGAACGGAGCGTTAAACTGCCTTTCACGGTCCCCGCGCTCTGGACTTGGAGACCCTGAAAGCGCCTGAATATTTACGTGCATTTCTGGTGCTGGGTATTGAACCCAGGGCCTCGCACACGCTGAGCCCTCGCTCTGCCTCACTTATCCCCAGGCTCCTGGATGCACGTGAACGTCTTTAAGGGTTTTTTAAAATCATTTTTTTATTTTTATTTTTTACAGACTGCATTTTGATTCATTGTACACAAACGGGGTACATCATTTCGTTTCTATAGTTGTGCCCGATGTAGATTCACACCATTCGTGTACTCATACGTGTACCAGGGTAATGATGTCTGTCTCATTCCACCGTCTTTCATACCCTCCCTCCCTCTCACTCCCCTCTAGTAATTAAAGTTCCTCCATTCTTTTCACACCCCCCACCTCCCATCCCCACTACATATCATCATCCACTTATCAGGGAAATCATTCGGCCTTTGGTTTTTTGGGGATTGGCTATTTCACTTTGCATGATATTCTTCAATTCCATCCATTTATCTGCAAATGCCATAATATTATTCTTCTTTATGGTTGAATAATATTCCATTGTGTATATATTCCACAGTTTCTCTATCCATTCATCTGTGGAAGGGCATCTTTAAGGTTTTAAAGGGAGGGTTTTGAATCCTGCTGTGACTGAGTGCTTTGTCTGGGGTTCATTTCCTCTGTTCATGGCAGAGATGAGAGTGATCTTGCATTTGAACCACCTGACATGAAGAACTTGTGGTCCTGCTGCTGCACGCTGGAGGTGACAGTCCTTTATTGGAACAAAGGGCCCTGCCTTGGCTTCTCTATTCCCTCTGCCCCTGCCTCTTTCCTTTCTTTTGTTATTTTTAAACTTAATTTTTATTATTATTATTTGGGGGGGGGGGACTGGGGATTGAACTCAGGGGCACTCGCTCACTGAGCCACATCCCCAGCCCTATTTGTGTTTTATTTAGAGACAGGGTCTCCCTGAGTTGCTTAACACCTCACTGTTGCTGAGGCTGGCTTTGAACTTGTGATCCTCCTGCCTCAGCCTCCTGAGCCCCGGGGGTTACAGGCCTGCACCACCGCGCCCAGCTAACTTTATTTTATTTCTTTTTATGTGGTGCTGAAGATCCAACCCACGGCCTCACACGTACTAAGCAAGCACTCTACCACCGAGCTACAGCGCCAGCCCCCCCTTTCCTTTCTTTATCTCTGGAAAATGCTACTTTTCTAAATCCTGGTGCTTTGAAGACGGAGTTTGCAGGGAGTGTCAAGGGGTCACAGGCCACACCCAGAGCGAGTCTGCTCGATGTGGCCTCAGCTCTGCGGCTGTGCCCTGGCCGACCTCAGCACAGTCCTGGCAACTATAGGAGAGGAGGTGGGCATTCCAGGAACATCCTTTGCTTTGGGCTTTGCCAGTTGCCAGCCTGGATCCAAAAGAGCGTCGAATGGCAGAACCTCAGTTAGTGGCAAGGTGTTTGGTCAAAACCAATCTTCAGTGCAAATGTCATGTTGGGGATTTCGTTTCCTGTCACGTCTGTTAAATGGCCGTCCATATGTAATGCATCTTAAAACTCCAGCAAGGTGCTGGGCACGGTGGTACACACCTGTAAGTCATCCGGTGACCTGGGAAGTTGAAGGAGGAGGGTCACAAGTTCCAGGCCAGTCTCAGCAATTTGGAGAGACTGTCTCAAAATGAAGAATAAGAACAAAGGTCGAGCGTGTAGTTCAGAGGTAGAGCACCCCTGTTCAATCCCCAGAACTCTGAAACCAAACAGAAACTGAGAAGGAAGACTTATCTGAACCCAGGGTGCTTACCATTGGGCTACTGCCTCAGCCCTTTTTATTTTTTATTTTGAGACAGTGTCTTGCTAAGTTGCCCAGACTGGCCTTGAACTTGTGATCCTCCTACCTCAATGCCCAGAATAGCTGGGATCACAGGTGTGAGCCAGCTTCTCTTAGTATTCTTGACCAATTCTTTCCCTAGGTAAAATTTATTATCTTACTAATTTTAAAAACAGATCCAACAGGGGTTTTTAAAATATTTCTATTTTTAATTGACACGTCGTAATTGAACATATTTATGGAGTACAGCATAACATTTCAATACACGTATACAATGCTTAAGGATCAGATCGTGGTAACTGGCATATTTGCCGCCTCAGATGGCTGTCATTTCTTTGCCAACATGGACTTTGTTTTGTGATGACTGGGTGTTGAATTTAATTCAGTGCTTTTTCTGCTTCTGTTACTGTGATCATATGATTTTTCTTCTTTAGCCTGTTCATAGGATGGATTACATGAATTGATTTTTTAATATCTAGTTTGGCATACCAGGGATAAATCCTACTTGATATATATATGTTTATATGCATATGTATATATGTGTACGAGATATATATGTATATGTGTATACATACACAGACACATATATAGTACTCATACTATATATGTATATATATGTAATATATAGTATATATGTAATCCACCTGTGATCCCAGCTATTCTGGGCATTGAGGTAGGAGGATCACAAGTTCAAGGCCAGTCTGGGCAACTTAGCAAGGAGTATACCCTTTACTTCTATTTTCTAGAAGAGCATGTAGAGAGTCACTATCATTTCTATCTTAAAAAGTTTTTAAATTCACCAGTGAACCCATATTTTCCTCAGTTTTTTTGGTCACTGTGACCTAAAGACCGGAGGAGAACAACTTAGAGGAGGAAGAGTTTATTTTGGCTCAGGTTTCAGAGGTTCACTCCATGGTTGGCTGACTCGTTGCTCTGGGCCCAAGATGAGGCAGAACATCATGGCAGAAGGCATGGTGGGGGAGAGCTGCTTAGGTGCCCCCCTCACCAGGGACAAAATATAAACCCAAAGACACACTCCCAGGGACCTTCCTCTAGCCACACCCTGCCTGCCTGCAGTTACCGCCCAGCACAGTAGTCTTTTCAAATTATTAATTCATCAAATGGAGTAATCTCTGATTAGGTTACAGCTCTACTAATCTAATCATAGGCTTTGGGGGACGCCTTATATCCAAAGAATAACATGGTGCTTTCTGTCAGGTTATTAATTATTGCTTTAATTTCTTTAGTAGATAAAGGCCTATTCAGATTATCTATCTCTGTGCATATGAGTTTAGGTAGATTGTGTCTTTCAGGGAACTATTTATTTCATCCAAGTAATCAAATTTGTGGACATAGTATTGTTCATAAAATCCATTTATTAACCTTGAGATAATAGTAATCCGTAGTTATAGTTCCCTTTTCATCTCTGACATTAGTCATTTGTATCTTCTGTTTTTTTCTTGTTAGCCTGGTTGGAAGTTTATCAATTTTATTTATCTTTTCAAAGAATTTGGTTTTGGTTTCACTGATTTTCTCTACCAATTTCCTGTTTTTAATATCACTGATCTCTATTCTAATTTTTGTTATTTTTTTTTTCAGCTTACTTTGTATTTATTTGTTTTTCTTTTTTGAGTTTACTTTTTTTTTTTTTGGTATCAGGGGTTGAACCCAGAGGTGCCGTACCACAGCGCCACATCCCCAACACTTTTTTTTATTTTGAGGCAGGGTCTAAGTTGGCCATGCTGACATGGAACTTGCCATCCTCCTGCCTCAGCCTCTGGAGAGGCTGGGATTACAGATGTGCACCATCATGTCTGGCTCAAGTTTCCTAAGGTTGAAGCTTAGATTACTGGTTTTGGATCTTTTTCTTTTCTCTTTAGCAAATATTAATCTCCAAAAATTTTAGAATTTTCAGCTATTTTTCCTGAGTTCTAGTTTAATTCCATTTTGAAGTTGAGCGCATACTTGGAATAAATTTTATTCCTTTAAATCTGTCAAGAAATATTTCATAGCCCAGGATGTAGGTGGTGAAGAGTAAAAGTTCCATGTGAGCTTGTCAAGAGGTCATCTGCTGGTATTGGAGAAGTAGTCTATCAGGGTCAGTGGCCTCCCAATGATTGGTGGTGCAGTTGAGTTTAGTTCCTTCTTACGTCTATCCTTCTTGCACGATCTAGCAGTTTCCAACAGAGTGGTATTAGCGTCTCCAGATGTAATAGCGGATGCAGGCATTTCTCGTGGGGTTCTGTCAGTTTTCACCTAATGTATTTTGGCATTCTCTTATTAGGCGCATACATGTTAAGGATTGCTATGTCCTCCTGCAGCCCTGACCCCATTGTCATTATGTAATGTTCTCTTTATCCCTGAGAGTTCTCCTTGCTCTAAAGTCTGCTTTGCCTGGGATTTATTGTGCCACTACAGATTTCTTTTGATTAGTGTTAGCATGGTATATCTTTCTTAGCTCCTGGATTTTTTTCTTTAGTATTGTATAAAATCTACCCTGGTAAATCTGTTTCTTTGGAGAATGTAACCTCTGTTGCAAAAGGCAGTATAGTAAGCTATTTTCAGCCATTGATTCTTGAGAACAAATAGCATATAAGATCCTTTCCATAAACAAGTAAGGAGAATTTTGTATGTGGGAGGAGTGAGAGATTAAGAGTCAGTTCCTGAGGCAGGAAGATGGAGGCCCCACAAAGAGAAAGGAGGAGCAGTCGGATGTGAAAGCAGAAATGTGTGCTCTTCAAGATTTTTGCACAGGGCTAATATCACCTGATTGCTTGAGAGCTTTCCTTTCTAAGTCATTTTAATTAGTAGTTGTGCTCAGAGTGTGAATTGGATATGGAGAGTGAGCCAGGAAGGCCTGGGGCTCCCAGGAATGACTGGTGATTACAATACCTGGTGGTTCCTTGTCTGCCTTATTTGCAGTGGCTTAGGAAATTGAAGGTAAGACAAAATTGACTTGCAGGCTCATTCCCCAAGGTTCCTGTTTGCTCTCTTCTTGCCGCCACACCCTCTTCATCATCTCAAACTCTTTTTTCTCAGGCTGCATCAAGATAGTGCAGTGTGCCTAGTTAGATGCAACTCCAGGAAGCTCATTTCCTCTTGGAGTGGCTCAGTCTCAAGATTTGTCCAGGCAGGACTGGCGTTTCAGCCGAACCGAGTGTATGGTGTGTCTCTGGTGTGATTTGGGGAGCATCTCCAAGGTTGCCATGTCCCACTCATGCCTAAAGTCCCACCGTTAGAGATTTATTCATGCTCACACCCTCGCCTGGAAGCAAGGGACACAGAAAGAAGAGGCTGATAAGTTACTTCTGAATTTTGTTTGGGGATGTCCCATGACTAGGGTCATAGAGGGACTTCTGAGTCTATAGATTGGAACATCTTGCAATCTACCAGTAAACGGACAAAATCCAGTACAGGGCCTCGAGGCTTTGGCACAGGGAAAGAAAATCAAAGAGGCTCTCAGTGACTATTTCTCAAGGAGCAGATTAACAGTGATGAGTTGTTTTTGACCCAGTCAGGCGAGGTTCTGGCATTTAACTCTCGCTCAGCTGGGAGCTTGTTTGTCAGCTTGTATGCTGTATGATAAAATTGCGTGCCGGCACCCCACTCTTTCACTTGGTCTTTATTGGAGCAAACTTATTACTGTAGTGATCTGCTTCACTAAAGTCCTGCTGAGTCCAGTGGTAATTAGAAATCTCTTGTCTCTCTTTGCTGACGTTTAATCTTTCAACAACTCATCTGTTTCCCAATCTTTTTACTCTTCTCATGTCAACCAATTCATACAAACACACCCATAGTAATCCACACATGCTGTTGCTAAGAATGGCTGCATGTGACATGAATGAACACCCAAAACAGATCTGTTCTTATTACCCTTGGTCCAAACCTTTTCCCTAATTAGCAGACCCTCCCACTGGCCTTTTCAGGCTCTGTTAACTTTAGTCCTCCATTATTATTTGGTGGCCCTTCTGGGAGCAAAGTGCAGAGGGATAACATGGAGACATCCCTTGATGCAATTGGAAGGTTTGGGTGAGGTTCCTGCTTTCTTTCTACTTTTGAAAGATAACTAGATGTCAGCCAAGTCTGTGGCAGAAATAAGATCTTACCCTATGGAGGGAAAAATATATGTGAAGTGTATGCCAAAGTTCACAGTAGATTCATCCATAATTGCCAAAAGGGGGAAACAATCTCTGTCCATCAACAGATGAATGGGTAACTGAAGTGGGTATATGTGCAATGGACTGTTATTCAGCCATTAAAAAGGAGCGAGGTTTTGATACATGCTCCAGCATGCACAAACCTGGATATCATTTCCTAAGGAAAGATGTCAGACACAAAGGACAAACACAGTACAATTCCACTTATATGAAATATCTAGAATAGACAAACTTATAGAGATTGAAAGTGGATAAGCCAAGCACCATGGGGCCTGCGCATAGTCCCAGGTACTCAGGAGGCTGAGACAGAGGATTGCAAGTTCAGGGGCAGCCTGGGCAACTTAGCAAGACCCTGTCTCAAAATAAAAAATCAAAAGAGCTGATGTTATGATTTAGATGTGAGGTGTTCCCCAAGAGCTCATGTGTGACACTGCAAGAATGTTCAGAGGTGAAATGATTATGTTACGAGAGCCTTAACCTAATCGGAGGATTATTCCACTGATGAGGATTAACTGGGTGGGAAGTGTAGACAGATAAGGTGTGGCTGGAGGAGGTGGGTCACTGGGGGTATTGTTCCCCAAGAGCTCATGTGTGACACTGCAAGAATGTTCAGAGGTGAAATTATTATGTTACGAGAGCCTTAACCTAATCAGAGGATTATTCCACTGATGAGGATTAACTGGGTGGGAAGTGTAGACAGATAAGGTGTGGCTGGAGGAGGTGGGTCACTGGGGGTATGTCTTTGAGGTATATATTTTGTCCCTGGTGAGTGGAGCTTTGTCTCTCTCTCTCTCTCCTTCCTGATTGCCATGCCCCTCTGCCATGATGTTCTGCTTTACCTCAAGCCCAGAGCTATGGAGTGGATGGACCATGGCCTGAGCTTAGGAAACTGTGAGCCAAAATAAACTTTCCCTCCTCAAATGGAGGTGGTACACAGCAACATGAAAATGAACTACAACAGCTGAACAGTGGCAGAGTCTTCCTGGGTTCAATCCCAATCCTGGGCAAGGGGTGGGGGCAGGAGAGAATGAAGATAAGGGGTTATGAGGGTCTAGGAGAAGGGAGAGCGAGAGTTATTCCTTTTCTGGGGGGTGGTGGTGCTGGGGATTGAACCCAGGGTCTTGTGCATGCTAGGCAAGCGCTCTACCAACTGAGCTACATGCCCTGCCTGGGAGTTATTCCTAGAACAAATACAGAGTGTCTGTTAAGGGTGACAAAACTTTTGGAAATAGTGTTGATGTTGGCATAGCAGTGTGAATGAAGGCAACACTACTGAATTCTGCCCTTAAAAATAGTTAAAATACCCTTAAAATTGTATTGTTGTTATATATGTACATATGTATGTATATATATATATAAACATATTTTATCACAATAAAAGGTCTAAAAAGTGTATAATAATAATAAAACTATAGTTGTGACTCAAGATTGCTGACATGGGTGTCCAAGAGAGCTATAGAAAAGAGTGAAAAAACATGAAGGCCCTAACACTAAGAGCCAGTTTAAGTAATAAAAACCCCACCCACTTTTAGTCCTCTTACCTGCTCTAGCAGGAACTTCATCTGCTCCAACAGGTGCCCAGTTGAGTCCTCTGACCTCAGCTGCAGACCAAGTCCCTGAACTGGGGAGAAAACCACATGGTGTTGCTCAGGATCAAAGCCATGTGTGAGCCTGGACCCGCTTCCCTAAATGTCCATGTTCCTGGCACCGTCTTCTCAGGGAGAGTCCCTACCAGGAGAAGTGAGAGGAGGGAGTTTCCCTCCTAAATTTGAACTGCCTCACTTTTGTCCCAAGCTGCTGGACAGCCAGGGAGCAACAGAGTGCTGAAAGAATGCACCTCCTCCTGGAAGGTTTGCCCTCCCCACCCCTTCCCCATCCTCTTCTCCCTGGGCCATCCTGCTGCCCTTGGAGCCCTACCACCCATGGTGTCCCTCCAGCACCACTGCCCAGCTGGACTCGGTACCTAACCTGCAAGAGCTGTCCTTCCTGTCTGCTTTCTACTGAGGTGCCCCAGGTGCTTGAGAATCAGGTAAGCCAGTTACTGGGCTTGCTGGGGCACTGCAGGCCCAACTCTGTACCCTCATGTGAGCAGCTTGAAATCAGCCACGGCGGGGGTATCTGCAGCACAGACATCTGCACACTCCACACGCTTTTATTTCTGGGGAGCCAGGTATCATTTTTATCACTACATCACAGACTGTGCTTCTTAGATTGTTCTGATTCTGCCAAGAAAAATGGATCCTAAAGTGTTTTATTTTTTTGGTGGGGGGGCTTTGTATCTCTGCAATTTTCTGGATCCCCAAGGCCTCAGGAGGCAGTGACCATGCTCAGCGAAGTTATAAAAGGTTTCTCATCCCCTATGTGGTCTGGCTAACTAGGAGAGGTGGCTCCATTTAGGAAGATATTCAGCTACTGGGACTATCTTTCTTTAGACTCCTGAACCAGAGCTCAGAATCCTTCAGTAGGAGAGAATGTGGGATCCTGCTCCCCATAGTCCTCAAATCCTTGTCCTCTCTAGACCTATCCCCAAGGTTCACATGCTCTCCCCTGATCAGGTGTTTGGACAGGTGGGCAGGTGCATCTGATACAGCCTCTAGGCAAGTAGAAAGGCAAAGGACAAGACAATGTAATCAGTTTTGTCTTACTGTATTTAAGCTGTTAGAATGTTGATGCATTTAGGATTATTTATTATCATTTGGTGAGTTTTATAAGATTACACTTTGAACTCCCAGTTCTTCCTCTGGTTATGGGCTGAATTGTATTAATATGTTGTAGTCCTAACCCCAATACCTCAAAAGGTGACCTTATTTGGAAATAGGATCATTGCAGATAAAATTGAGAGGATACTGCAGCAGGTAAGTTCCTCGTCCTACAGGACTAGCGTCATAAAGAGGGGGACTTGGACACAGGCACACATGTAGGAGGGCTGCCACGGGAACTTGGAGAGGGCCATCTATAAACCAATGAGAGGGGCTGGGAACAGGCTGTTCCCTCCCAGACCTGAGAATTGGAACCCACCCTGCAGTGCTCCGTTTTTGCTCAAAGACAGCCTTCAGAACTGTCAGACAATAAATTCACATTGTTTTAGAGACCCAGTTTGAGGTACTTTGTTAAAGAAGTCTAGTAAACTAATTCACTCCCAGATAAATATATTTTTCCATTTGTGCCCCGCTAGGGTTTGAGGGTAAACAAAATTGTCATGGTTTTATAAAGCCTCAGAATTTTTTCTTTGTTGATAAAATTTGAAAAAAATTTCTTTTTAGTTGTAGATGGACAGCATGCCTTTATTTGTTTACTTTTATGTGGTGCTGAGGATGGAACCCAGTGCCTCACGCTTGCCAGGCAAGCCCTGTGCCACTGAGCTACAGCCCCAGACCTGTAGACAACTGTTTTCAGTCACTTGGTCTGCAGGGAAATAAACATGACAACACCATCCCACATTAGAACTAGTTCTAATAGCTTAGAATCGTTTTAAAAGTTGTTTAATAAAGTAAAAGAAATGCAAGATGCATTAAACTATTTGCACTGCTCCGAAGTTTTTGCATTTGTTGGCATTTTGGCATCTCCTGGAATCCTTGGACATGTGCTTTTTTGTGCTGTTATTTAACATTACTTGATAGAATTATTTCTACATAGTGACAATGCTCATTGATATAGCTACTCTGCTTTCACCTGTTGTTAGTCATTTGTTAATTTAAAATTTTCTCTATATCTCTGTGTAATTTGCATTTTAACTCCATTTGAACTGTTTCCTTGGGGCATGTCCAGCGGAGAGAGATCGTGGATCATTTTTGTGGTCCCTGTTACCAAGCACGCTCTTATTCTCTGGTAGACGGGGCCGCTGTGTGGTTTTGCCAGGAATGACTACACCCGCCGGTCGGTTTCTCCATCATCTTGACTTCACAGTTTTAGTATCTTAAATTATTTTCCTTAGTTTCAAAAGCCTTCCCTATTTTTATAGTGGATTCAGTTTTCACTTACGTCACTAGAGGAAGGTAGTCACAGCAACTTTTAAAGCCCGGTTTTATTTTTGCATCTTACAGAGAGAGAGGCAGGCAGCCTGCGCCTCCCGCGCCCCAAGCGGTGCGAGGCCGCAGCAGCCGCACTCCGGGCGTCCTTGCAGCGCCGCCGCCAGGGGTCAGTGCAGGCTCGGCGCTGGCCTGCGGGTCCCAGAATGCACCGGGCTCCGGGCCCGCGCGGCGGCCTGGACACAGCTGCCGACCGCGACCCAGCCGGGGTCTACCGGCGGTGGGTGTGGCCGCCCGGGGCGGGGCCTGCGGCGAGGGGCGGGGCCTGCGCGGGGGCGGGGCCCGGAGCCGCGCCGCGGGCCGTCGTGCTGTGGCCCGCGCTGCAGACCTGGCACCTGGCGCTGGGGCAAGGTAGGGGCTGCCGGGGGCCGTCCGGTGCGTGGGCGTGAGTCTCCCGGTGGAGCGGTTCCGAGGCGCGGAGCCCGTGCGGTCCGGGGGCCGCTGCCTACTTGTCGCCGACGCGCGCTCCGGGCTCAACTCTTTGTCTGGCCGGGTTCTCCCGCCTGCAGCCTCCGCGGGCTCGGGAGCGACCCCCGCCGCGGCCCTGCGCGGGAGCTGAGCGCGGGGACCTGGGCGGGGCGCCGCGGGGCGAGGGCCTGAGCCCTGCGCCGCGGGTGTCGTGAGTGGCCTCTGCCCGCGCCCCCGCCCCGGGCGGCGGTGCTCGGGGGCTGCGCCGCCGGTCCTCCCGTGCCGGCAGCGGGACCTCGGCAGCGAGAGGCCGGCGCAGAGCCGCCGCCACGCCCCCGCCGCCGGAGCCCGTGGGGCCTTTCAGAAAGTGAAGTTGGCAGGTGGGCAGCGCCGCAGTGCCGGGCGGCCGGCCGGGCGGGCCTCGGTCCCCTCCGCCTGCCTTGGGTCGCACCGCCAGGCTCTGTCCAGTGTCCCCCTGGCATTAGTGCCCCAACCTAAGGCTCGCGCTGCAAAGCCAGGGCGGCGCCACCTCCGCCCACTTTTCAAAGCCCAGCCAAGTTCCGTCCTCTGATCCCCGTCCCCAGTCACAGTAAATCATTCCTATATATGTTAGTTGTACCGGAACACAATACCTTTATTTTTATCTGGTGCTAAGGATCAAACCCGGTGCCTCCCTCGTCTAGGCATGCGCCCTACCTCTGAGCTACAGCCCCAGCCCTAAAACAAATCATATTTTTAAATTTGTGTTTTTCTTTAAAATCTATACCCATGTTATGTCCATTCTCATAAATATCAGTTACTCCCCGCCCCTGCACTTGATTACATTTATTTGTGAACTCTAAACAGTTTTTCTTGTTCAGTAATAATGATTAGGATAACTATCTAAAAGATATTCTTCAGGTGATCATGATCCTAATAAATGTTAGTTGATAGTAGAAAGCAGTACTTTACTGTTCCTTCCAAAACTTTTTGTAGTGGGGATTGAACCCTTGGTGCTTTGCCACAGAGCTATATTCATCGCCAATAATATTCTTTTAGTTGTTGATGGATATTTTAAATTTTATTTATTTATATATGATGCTAAGAATCCAACCCAAGGCCTCACACATGCTAGGCCGGTACTCTACCATTGAGCTACAACCCCAGCATCCGCCACCACCAGCACTTTTTGTTTTTCATTTTGAGTTAGGGTCTTGATAAGTTGCTTAGGGCCTCATTCAATTGCTGAGACTGGCCTTGAGATTTTGATCCTCCTGCCTTAACCTCCTGAGTCTCTGGGAGTACAGCCATGTGCCCAGCACCAAGTTGTTCCTTCCAAATCTACAATGCTAGGAATGAACACAGACTTCTTTTTTGCTAGTCAGATATCTTGACTATGATGATCAAAAATAAGAAAATTCTTTCAAACTGTTGTCACTTTACCTTGGCCTAAGGAAAGGAGGCAAGTCTAGGAGTTAGGATTCTAAACCTTTTTTAAGCAGAAACTCTTAATGGTCTTCAACTGTCTCTCCAGGTTCCTTTCTTTAGAAGTGCCAGTTTTCTTTCAGGGTATGAAATTATGCATTGTTCATTGTGTATAATATTTTTGTTTGAAAGATATCTGCATATTCCACATATAACATTAATGTTTATTTGAATGCATTGTGTACTTGTGAGTAGTAAGATAAAATTCCTTAAAAAATTTAAAAACAACAAAAAATCCATCATAGCTAGTATGCATTAGTGATTCCCATCATGCCATCCTGGGAGTGACTAGAAGCCAGAAAGAGAAAAACAAAATCTAGTAAGTCACTAATAGTCAACAACACTCACAAGAGGTGCAGGAGGGCTGGGGTTGTGGCTTAGTGGCAGAGTGCTTGCCTAGCATGTGTGAGGCACTGGGTTTGATTCTCAGCACCTCATATAAATAAATAAATAAAAAGAAAGGACTGTGGAGAACTAAAAATATTTTATAAAAAAGAGGTAAAGGTCACTATTTGGAACTTAAAAGGAGCCATTTATTTTACATCAAGACCACTTTGCACAGTAGAGGGCAAGCACTGGTGAGGCCAGGGCTTCCAGAACTCTCTATGGAAAGGGACTGACATATGAAGACTTTTAAATAAAAGCCATGAGTTCACTAAAAATGAGTAGTTGCCCACATGAGCTGTAAGTACATGCACTTGGGGTGAATTTAGGAAACAGGTGGTCCACTGCTTTGATGACCTTCCAATGCCCTTTGTGCTTTAAAAAAAAAAAAAACAAAAAAAACAAAAAAAACAAAAAAAAAAAAAGGCTCAGCTGCCACAGTTCTTGCTTCAGTGGGAGGTAAGTTTAAAACTGACCTGCAGCCACAGACTGGTTTACAGGAATTGGCATAACTGGGTGACTCATCAGTCACTCATTTTTGCAGCAGATCTTTACCAGGCTCCTGCTGAATACCAGGCTGGATGCATTGCTGTGCCCACGCCTACTGGTAACAAGGCACACAGGATCTGCTAATTGGTCTGTGACAATGAGACCTTGGAAATAGGGGTGCAGGGCATTTCTTAGAAACTGATAAAGCCAAAGCAGCTCTAGAAGATCCATCAGGACCAAAATAGCTCAATTTTATTTTATTTTATTTTTTTTTTTTGGTTTGGGGGATTGAACCCAGGGCTGCTTAATCATTGAGCTACATCCCCAGTCCTTTTTATTTTTTATTTTGAAACAGGGTCTCAAAAATATTTAAACCCTTTTTTTAAGAAGCTCATCTAGTTGAGTAAATCATCCCAGAGACTGTTATAATACAGAGTGGCTTTGGTTTAGTGATGGATTTCTGCTCATGGTGCTTTCTACTCCTATTCCAATGTCATGGAGTTTGGGAGAGGGCTTCTGGACAAGTCAGCGCCCGAAATCAGGATTAAAGGATGACTAACTGGGTGCGGCGGTGCAGGCCTGATATCCCAGCTGCTGGGAAGGTTGAGGCAGGAAGATGAAAAGTTCAAGACCAGCCTCAGTGACACTGAGACCCTGTCTCAAAATAAAAAATTTAAAGGGATGGGGATGTAGCTCAGTGGTAAAGTGTCCCTGTGTTCAATCCCCAGTACCAGAAACAAAAGCTGCATTTATATTAGCCAGAAAGAGAGCACATGGGGGCAGAGTAACACAGAGAAGGAATAAGACTGAGGAGAGAGGGTCCATGCAGTGAATGAGGGCAGGCCCTGGAAACCTCAGCGGGAGATTGCCAGGAGCAGGCCTGCTGGCTACCTTGGCCTGACGCCGAGCGAAGTATTACCACAAGGCAGGGCGGCTGTAGCATTTGTGGGCGGCTGTGCTGTTTTCAGCTCTCACGCGTTCTTCTGTTTGGTTTTTATAACCACTCTCTGCAGTTGGTAGGATAAGATTAATAGCTTCCTTTTTTAAGAGTTTACTTAGGAGCTTTGTGTACATCATCCCTGATCCTTATGAAAGCCCTACAAATTAAGTTCCGTGAGCCCACTTCACAGAAGTTGACACTGAGCCCAAGGTGAGGAGCCGGGGCAGGATCAGCCCAGCCCAGTGCAGTGGCCTGCTCTGCCCAGCGTGGGGCAAGACACCCTTCAGGCAACTCCACCCCTGGGAGACGCCTCTCCTGAGTAGTACCAGTGTCCAGCCCTTGCGCAGCCCTGTCTGTGCATTTAGAGCCCCTTTGAACAAGACAGGCCAAGGTTCCTCAGAAAATGAAACATGATTAGCATATGCCTGACAGTCCCACTTCTGAGTTTAAATCCAAGAGACTTCAGAGCAGGGACTCATATACTTGTACACTCCTGTTCATAGAAACTCTTTTTTGGTTGATGCTGGGGGATGGAATGCAGGGTCTTGTGCCTGTTGGGCAAGCACTCTGTCCACTGATCCACATCCCCAGCCCTTTTCAAATGTTGAGACAAGGGTTTTGCTAACTGACCTCAGCCTTCTGAGTCGCTGAGATTACTGGTGCGCACCACCCATGCCCACCTCATAGCAAACACTCTTTAGCCCCAAAGTTGAAGCAGTTTAAGTATTCATGGATGGGCAAATGAAAAATAAAATGTCTGTATATACAGTGGTTATTGAGCATCCTTTAAAAAGGAAGGGAATTCTGGCACATGTTATCACACAGATTACTCTCGAAGACGTACGCCGAGTGCATGAGCCAGTCGCAAAGGACAAATGCTATATAATTCCCCTTGTCTGACGTCCCTAGAGTAGTCAAATTCATAGCACTGGGCATGGTGATGCAGTTCTGCAATCCCAGTGACTCAAGAGGTCGAGCAGGAGGACCACAAGTTGGAGCTGGCCTGGACAACTTAGTGAGACCCTCCCTGTCTCAAATAAATAAATAAAAGGGTGGGAGGCATGAGGCTCAGTGGTAGAATATACCCGGGTTCAATTCCTAGTACCACCAAAAGAAATTGTCGTAGAAGGAATCCTTGTTGTGAGGGGCAGAGGGGACAGGGATCGGGATCAGGGTGAGATGCACAGTGGAAACTCCCAAAGACACAGTGACATTGGGGATGACACTGGAGATGAGAGAGGGGTGGAGCAGAGAGCAATCAGAAAAGACCCTGATTTCCATGGGTGCTGTCCCAATACTGTGCCAGGCCAGCTCTTTACAACAGTGCACACCAGTTGATAGATTACTGCCCCCTACTTTTTAGGAGCCTTTTTGGATCTGCCTGCTTCCAGGAACCTGAGATGTAGGATACAAGATAAAATAAAGCTTAAGAAACAAGGTACTAGAGTGATCTAGTAAAGCAAGCCCCAGTTTTGAGACCAAATTCTCCAACTGGGACCTTGGGAAAGGTACTGAACTCATCTGCAGTGTACAGATGAAAACTGCAGAGCGATTGTGGGAATTGTGTTCACTCAGCAGTCACCAAGCATCAACTTAGTACCACTCCCGTGTTAGGGGCAGGAGAGGAAGAGATGGGTGACGTGGTTCTTAATAGGTGCGTCCCTGCTGGCAGGGAAGACAGCTGTGGACAGGCAGGTGAGCGAGGGGTCTCTGCTGGACACATGCCTAATACCCAGGATGCAGCCCCCTGTTTAAAGTTCTAAAACATGACTGGCCCCAGTGTAGCACAGACACAAACACTGTTACACCGAGAGGAAACCCGCTGGCCTGGAGTTCAGCCTGAAGTTTCTTGGAAGCCACGACAGAAAAGCAAACAGACTGGGCTGCGTGGTGCTTTATTCTTTCAGGTATACAGATTCCACCTTAGAGGACGTTGCGTAGAACTAAAGTCAAGGAAGTGTTCATCACCAGGGCTCCCTGGAATGTGGTTCTGAAGCTGTGCACAGCGTCTTCAGTCACATTTTTATGGACAGCTCTGAAAATGTCAATCAGCTGAATGGTTTTTATGCCACAGCCCTCCTCCCACTTTGGTGGAGATGCTGAGGTTGTCCTGGAACGGGCAAGCTGTGCTGTGGTGCTCGGTTCACTTTAGGGAGTTGACTGAAGGTGAGTCATCAGAACCCTGAAAAGCGGGAAGAATTGAAAACCCAATGGGAAGGGCCTCATGAGATCCTGAGTGCACTGCAGGTTCTCATGGGAGAGAGGATGCCTTGGCATGAGTGAGGCCGAGAGGCCCAGCAGGCTCCGGATGGTAGTGCCTGCTGCTGAGGAGTAAGCCAGGGATTATAGCCAGCCAGGGAGCATGCTTCAGATCGACCAATCAGGAGACGTTCTGAGTCAGTGGAGAAGGTGTGGGCTTAGAGGTCAGATATCAAGTGAAAATTACCGGAGGCCGTTGTTATGGCCTAAGCTCCTGCACTAGGCCCCGTACACCAGGCTAAAAATCAAAATGGTGTCTCTTCTGCTAAGGTTCCACACCACCAAACCGAAACTAAGCAGCAAATCTGAATTTCTGAGAAGTCAGAATTAGATGAAAACAGTCAAGTGTCCCAGACAGGCCAGTTTCAGTTGGCATGCTAATGAAATTTGATGTTAACCCATCAGTTATTTACCTCTTGTCAGTCTCCCTGTCTCTGCCTTACAAACAAAGTAACTTTAGCCAGTCATGGTGACACACACCTGTCATCCCATTGACTCGGGAGACTGAGGCAGGAGCATCACAAGTTCAAAGCCAGCCTCAGCAACTTAGACCCTGTCTCAAACCAAAAACATAAAGAAGGCTGGGATATGGCTCAGTAGTTAAGCACCCCTCGGTTCAATTCCCAGTACCAACAACAACAACAACAAAAAAGTGAAGTGACTGACCACTGTTGTTTTGTTTCTACTTCCTTCAGCTCTTCTCTATTAAACCAACTGCTTCCACTCAGCACACCAGAGCCTTTATGTTATGAATCTACTTGATTGTATTCTAGAATTGAAAATAAAGCCATGTTTAAGCCATGGTCTGGGGAGGCAGCTCAGGGGTAGAGCACTTGCCTAGAATGTGCGAGTCCCTGGGTTTGATCCCCAGCACTGCAAATCTTTAAATATTGTCATTTATCCTTTGACACAGGTAAACCTCAGAAATCCTAGCTCTGCTGCTGACTAACCAGGTGATTTCACAGATTAATTTTTCTCCTCCTCAATGGGATATTAATATCTACCTTATATTGGTTGTTTTACCAAAGATAAGTTAAATAAATGAAGAAAGTAAAAGTCTTAGTGTCCTACATTTAATTGCAAAGGAGGGTGGAGGGAGAGAAGAAAGAAGGGAAGTTAATCAATTAACAGCTGTGTAAGAATCCAATAGATCAATTATGCTGAAACCTTCACCTGAATCCCATCAGCAGGGCAGTGGAACCCTGTACACATAAATTTTTTGGATGTTAAACCCAGATCAAAGACAGTGACCTCGTCCTGTGGACTGTCCTCCCATCCCAAAGCTCCCTCGCCCTCTGTAACCCCAACCCTCTTACCTACGGCCAGTGGAGGTTCAGTGAAAAAAACTTATAACTTCCCCAAATCTTCATTATTAAAAAGTTCTCTTAGCTCTGGTTCAGTGGACATTTTTTCAAGTGCTACCTAACCTTGCTGCTGCTACTTTGAAGAAATCTGTCCCAGGACCTGATCTTTTTCTGGCTAGCATTTGTAATAGCACCATAAACTCTTTATTTCAGAAAACCCTCAATCTCAAGAGTTTCTGTTTAACAGTAAGTAATAATAATGGCAACAAAGCTTGGGCTTTCCCTCAGACCAGGTCCTACGGTTAGTACTCTGCATGCATTATTTTCTGTACTCTTTTTTTTTTTTTTTTTTTAGCTGGAGCTTGAACCCAGGGGTGCTTTACCAAGCTGTATCCCCAGCCCTCTGGCTGCTCTGAGCCATAGCAGCAGAGTTGAATAATTTGACAGAAACATGGATCTCCCCCAAGCATGCTGACCCTATTCTAGAACAAGACCCCCAGGGCAGCTGCAGATCAGAAGCTTGGCCGATCTCAGTGCACCCAAATCTGCCTGGGGCGCTGTGCCTAGGAGCAGCACAGGTCCCCCTGCCCCCTCGCTGGGGCCTGTGGACAAAGGCTGTGCTGGGCTGTTCTGGTGTCAGCACGGACAGAGTTGAGGGTGTTGGCGTGGGTTGGGTGGCCTGCAGCCTCTCCTGGCTGAGCCAGTCTGGGCTAGAGCTCAGTGACACAGCTGAGAAATCTGGGGTTGAGCCAGGTGCGGTGGGGCACACCTGTGGCCCAGCTCCTCAGGAGGCTGAGGAGGGAGGGTCTTTTGAGCCCAGGAGTTTGGGGTCAGCCTAGGCAACATAGCGAGGCCCTGTCTGTATTAAAAAATAGTAATAAAAGAAATCTGGGATCTGTGAGCTCTTTGTTGTTATGCTCTTCTGCCCTCCCCCCATTTCATATTTGTTTGCTTTTACCTTTGTCTTTCAGCAAAATATTCTCTAAAAATTTCTGATCTTGCACTGGGACTACAGCATAATGGTAGAATGCTTGTCTAGCGTGTGAGGCTCCACTGCAAAATAAATAAATAAAAATGTAAAGAATTCTGAGCTAAGCCCAGGGGAAAGCCCAGGGAAAGTGTGATTGATTCCCACCTGGCCAGGATGGCGTCCACACTTCCCAGGTGTTCTCAGGCCCTGCGGCGTCTGCTCTGGCTTCCTCTCCCCATCTCTCCTGTGTCCTGCGCTCACTCCTGCTCTGCAGCCTGTGGTGCCGCCGTCAGCCTGCGCACCCCTTGGGCTTGTTCATAAACTTGTTCATAAACTGCTGCTGCTTCTGCTTCCCATTTACCTGTGGCTGTGTGAGAGGCGGTGGCGGAACCTCTCAGAGCTGGGGGCTGGTGGGGGATCCGTAGGTCATTGGGACCTACCCTCAAAAGGGATTAACACTGGTCTCATAGAGTGAGTTCTCAGGAAAGCAAGTTGCTCTAAGGAATGCCTCTGACTCTGGCCTCCTGTCTTGTCACATGATCTCTTCTCCACACACCCTGGCCATTTTGAGGCCTTCTACCACGAGGTCCTCACCAGAGGCTGAACCAGTGGGGCTGTTCAACTTTAGATTCTCAACTTCCACAACTGTGAGTTACGTAAACCTCTTTTCTTTACTCATGTCAGGTATGTTGTTACAGCAACAGAAAATGAACTAAAACACCACCCTTCTATACCCCCTCCACCTTGGGAAATCCTCGGCCTTCAAGATTCTGCTGAAGCATTGCCCGGCATTGAGATCTCACTGGGTCTTTCTTCCTGTCCTGGAAGAAGGGGTCCTCTCTTCCTTTTTGCCTCACTCCATCTTCTGTCACAGTCTATCACTCTCCTTAAGCATTGGTTACTCGGTCTGTGGATTCTTTGTGTTTATTTGCAGTGCTGGAGATTGAGCCCAGGGCCTCGGGCATGCTAGGCAAGTGCTCTACCACTGAGCTACATTCACTGCCCTGTCTATGGATTCTTTATGCTTAGCAGTGGCATTATAATCTTAGTACTTCAGGTTGCACAGGGTCAGCTAGAATGTGTGAAGGCTGAGGAGAATCAGTACCGTGAAGGGCCAAGAGGAATGAGCTGTCTAGCTCCAGAACCTGGAAATCCGAGGTTAGAAATGAGGCAGGTAAATGAAAATCCAGGCAAGCAAACTAAGGGTGGCGACAGTCCCCCTGGGTGTTTTGTATTTGTTTTTCCTTTTGAAGGTATCGAATGATTCAGTACTGGGGAGAAACTCAGCTACAGCAAAAACACGGTTCACACAGAGTTGGTGCCGTACCTCTCTGAAGATGGCTATCACCCTCTATGTAACTCTGAGTAGACGTTTCAGAGGAGGCTAAGAGTGCAGTCCCAAACCCTGTGACAATAAAATACAAGTGTAGAACTTGAAAATGCAGATGAGTAGTGTGGCTGTTAGAGGAGGGCTTGGACCACAGGCGCCTCACAAGCTGAGTCCTCCAGGCGAGAGGTGGGAAGGGCCTTGCGCTTGCTCCTTGCAAGGGTGGTGTCTAAGAGAACAGTTGCCGGCAGCTTGTACCTCTTAACCAGGTGATCCCTGAGACCATAGAATCTTTAGTTTATAAACACAGCTTGAGTTGATGAGGTTTTATTTCAGTATTGGGGATTAAATCCAGACTCCTCTGCAGGCTAGGTAGGCCCTCTGCCACTGAGCTGTGTCCCCAGCCCTTTTCGTTGGGAGACAGGGTCTCACTAAGTTGCCCAGGCTGGCCTTGAACTTGAGATCCTCCTGCTTTAGCTTCCTGAATAGCTGGGATTTCAGATGTGCATCACGCCTGGCTGAGTTGGTATTTCTTTTTTGGTAGCAGGGATTGAACCCAGGGGCACTCAACTGCTGAGCTACATCCCCAGCCCTTTTTGTATTTTATTTAGGGCCAGGGTCTTGCTGAGTTGTTTAGGGCCTCACCAAGTTTCTGAGGCTGGCTTTGAACTTGGGATCCTCCTTCCTCAGCCTCCCAAGCTGCTAATATTACAGGCGTGCATCTCTGTGCCTGGCTGGTGTTTTCTTTTTCTTTAAAACCTAGAATGGTTGTCTTATTCTAGCCTACTGAATCTTGTCATCCACTGTATCCCTGTCATTGAGCGACTCATTGCCATCATCTTTGCAGTTCACTATACAGAAAATTTAGTATTATGTCAGCAAATTTGAGATCATTAATGAAAAATGGGACTTTAAAAAAAATAAAAGATGCTGTTTCTAAATCACTTGTCTCGTTATAGTTCAGTGTTGCTTTGCAGATTCTGTCATTTCTCAGCAGGTTGGTAAACCCAGAGTGGTTTCTGTCACCCGCTGTTAACCCTCCGTATTCTGCAGCAGATTTTGCAGGCAACCTCCCTGTCCTCAGCCCTCCCAGGCTCCCCTGGCTCTCTGCAGAGGACCTGCTGCTTTACTTTACGGAGAAGGTCGAGGCCCTCAGACAGCTCCTTTCACTCTCTGGATTTCCCTTCCCTCTCGGGGACCTCTGGGTTGAGCGTCCCTTCTCCTGTTTCCTCATCAGCATTCTCATGCTCTCCATGCCGCTCATCAGCACCCACCCTCCCCAGCAACCCTCTGCACAACCGGGTTCCCGACTCAGTTGCTGGTATCCAGCACCCTCCGGTCCGGCTGCTTCTCCATGGTGCACTGACACCATCAGGTCACCGAGTCCTTGCTGCTAAACCCAGTGGTCTGTATCTGCATCTTGCCGTCTCTTGGAAGCACTTGGCTTTGCTGACCTCCTCGAGAGGCGCTCCTCTGTGGGCCTGTGCTGTCCTGGTGCCGTTTGTTCTTGGCTCCTTCTGGGGCTCGTCTTGCTGTGTCACTTCTACCCTGGGCTCCCCATGCTAGCTGGACCCAGCCTCCTGGAGTTCTTCTGGTTCTGGGTGACAGAATCCAGACTCAGACTGGACTAAGCCACCAACCAAACCACTACCACCAGTGAAAACAACATAGGAAGCCTGTTGATCCATGTAGAGCTGAGCTGGCTGGTCCTGAGGCAGAGATAAAGGCCATCACAAGTAGCCTCTCTCTGCCTCTTAGTTGGTTCTCCTCCGGGTTCTCTGCCTTCTCAGGTGGCCTCTTGCCAGTAGGTAGCAAAACAGCTGCCAGCAATTTCGGACTTGCCCCAGCGTCTCAGTTAACGAGGAACTCCCCAGCTCTCCAGTCTGGGGCCTGGAATCGATTTTGGCCTCTCCCCACTGCGTACTAGTCCAGTCCCCGCCTCTCACACTCTGACTTTGCTGCGCATCTTTGGTCTGATTCCTGCAGCAGCCTCTGGTGGGTTCCTGCTCTTCCTGGCTGCCCTGTGACCTAGTCTTCACAGCACGGCCAGAACCACCTTTCAGGAATGCTCATGGGGTCCCGTCCTGTCCGCAGATGAACCCCCATCAGTACAAAGCAAAGGCAGACTGTTCTTCTCTGGAAGGGCCAGCCTGGGGCTCTGGCTGGCTGCCCTGGCTGCTGCTTCCCCTTGTCCCTCGTCCTGTGCAGTTCTGCCCCAGACTGCAGAGTGCCGCTCTCCTGGCTCTCCCCTCAGGGCTCCCTCTCCCGGGACGGTGCTCCTCAGCTCCCCTCCGCCCACGGACTTGTGCTTGTGCTTTTGCTCTCACGTTGGCCATGGCTTCAGGGAGACAGGTGCGCTTCCTGTTAGATATCCTTTCTGTCTTATCACTTAACCACTTGTTGGTGATTGTTTGTTAAGCCATCTGTGTCCCTCTGCCCCCTACAGGTCTGCAAGGCAGATAGTGCCCTCCTTCTGGGAAACAGCCTGGCGGGACAGAGCACTCAAGGTGTACTCATGAATTGTAAAATAAAATGAGATGCAATTGCACCGGGTGATTTGCCAGGACTCATCTAGATTTTAGGATGTGGATTGATTCCATATACTACTGGAAAATCTAAAATTGTAATTAATATTTACCATTTCTCTTTACTTATGTGCATATTGGTTCTCCTTAAAGGATAGTAGAGTTTTCAAGTTGAAAAAGATCTTGGTAATCGTCTGGCACCAGTTCATGTCCTTTGACCAGTTAGCGGGGAATTGCTCAGAGGGACTCAGTGACGTGTGAAGCCGCCGAGCTATTTCTGATTGCACAATTGGACTTGAACTCTGAGCTCTGGACTTCTAGTCCAGGGATTTTTCCTCTTGGTATTGACATATAACATTTGGGGGGAGGGTGCTGGAGGTTGAACCCAAGGCTTTGCCCTTACTTGGCCTTGGAGCCACAGCTGGTGTTGGTGTCTTCAGCAGACTCCGGTGGTACACTTTTATATGATACAGAAGACTTAATGCTTGTTCCCCACATTGTGCGATCCTGTACATTTCAGGATTCTAACAGGTTTTCAGGATGAAACTCACTCCCCAGCCCGCACAGCCTGCGGTTCCTTGAGGTTCCCTCTTCTCAGGTAGGGCTGCTGTCCCACAGGTCACCCAACAACTAGCAGTTGTTCGACATCTTCACCTGAGAAGGGTCATTGCTGAGCAGATGCCACCTGGATGTGATGCTTTGAGAAGTGAACACCAGGTTGTGCAGAGGGAGTTGTGAACTCGGGCTCAGGGCTTTGTATCAGCTGCTCTTCTCTGTCCCCTCAGGAACTCACCACCTGCCCCCTGGGAGCGTGAGCTCCACTGAGAGTTGAAGTGAAGGCTGGGAAGAGTAATTTCCTTTTTTTTTTTTTTTTTTTTTAATTAAATATTTTTTTGTAGTTGTAGATGGACAGAATGTCTTTATTTTTATGTGGAGCTAAGGACTGAACCAGCGCCTCACACATGCTAGGCAGGCACTCTGCCAGGGAGCTACAGCTCCAGCCTTGGAAAAAGTTCTAAAAGTAATTCTGATACAATTGGGGATGGGTGAAAAAATCATTGGGGAAAAGTAATTAAATTTTTAAAAATTTGTTAAAAATTAATTTTTAAGTTAAAAAATTTTAATCTTTAAAGAAATTAACATTAAAAAAAAAAAAAAAAAAACAAGGGTGGAACCAGTTGACCAATGCATTATGAAACTCCGATTAATGGACCTATTCCAAGAGAAAATTCTTTGGCTGTTCAGGGATCGAGCATAAATGTTCTTCAAGTGTTAATTTAAAAATAAAATGTTCAGTGTGTCTTTTCATCCTGAGTCTTTAACTGACTATTGCAGTTAACAGTACATACTCTTCTACCGAATGTGTGGACTCACATGTTCTGATTCTGTTCATGTAGTTCTTTTTTTGGTTTTGAACTGAGTTTTAAGCTTTGTGAGGACTAGGGCCAGACCTGGGGATTTCATCGCTTTTGCATCTTACCGTAGTGCCTGGGGCCAGGTTTGGCGTATGCTGCCCATGTAGCTTTATGCACATAGCTCCCGGTCGGTCCTGCCAGTCTTTCTCACTGTGGGTCAGCATTATTGTGGTGTTGGCATCTTTTGTCCTCAACCTGGAGACATGCTTTGCTTCTTCTGGAAAGGGGACTGAGAGGAGATCCTGGGTGGAAGGAGGTGCTCGGCCTGTCTCTGTTGGGACTTGCTGGGGGTTGGCCATAGTTCTTGCCACTAAAAAAGAAACTCAGAGAAGTGAAAGACAGGTTTAAAGTATACTTAAAACAGATGTTTGTGCTTGAACTTAAAAATTCCAAGCGTAACCCCCTGACCCAGCAAGTCAGCTTATGAAAGTCTGGCCTTCTATGAAAATAATTGAACACATGCAAAAAGATTTTTGAACACATGTTCATCTCAGTCTCTTTTTTTCCCCTTTGTTTGGTTTTGGTTTTGGTGCTGGGAATGGAACCAGGGCCTCACACATGCTCAGCATGTGCTTTCCACTGGGCTACATCCTGGCTCCTTGCCTTGCTTAGAATGGAGAAGAATTTTCCATTATAGGGACTTCACATAAAAATACAATGAAATTCCTTTGTTAAATAATATATCCTGACACAGATATTTATGATTTATTGAAAGCAGAAAATGTACATTTCATCCTCTTTTTTGTAACAGAAAATACATATTGACTAAGAAGACATTCATCATTATTTAGTTATGATAAAATAATTTTTTGCTTCTCTGAATTTTAAGCTTTTTTACAGTAAGGTTTCATAAAATTTTAAAAATCAATATTTGTATTTATTTAGTTTGTTTATTCATTTATTTTGAGACAAGGTCTGACTCTGTTGCCTAGGCTGGCCTTCAGCTGGTGGGCTCAAGTCATCCTCCTGCCTCAGTCTCTTGAGTAGCTGAGACTAGAGGCATATTAGAGGCATATGTGCCACCACACAGCTGTAAGGTGTTTTTTTGTTTTTTGTTTTTTTAGTTGTCAATGGATGTTTTATTTTATTTATTTATTTATATGCGGGGCTAAGGGTTGAACCCAGGGCCTCACATATGCCACGCATGTGCTCTACCACTGAGTCACAACTCCAGCCCTGTTTGTTTTTTTTGGTGGTGTGTGTTAGTGGGGGTGGAATCCAGGGCCTCTCGCATGCTAGGCAGGTGCTCTACCACTGAGCTGCATCCTAGCCTATAAAGTTATTTTATTTTTTGGTACCAGGCATTGAACCCAGGAATGTACCCACTGAGCCACATCCCCAGCCTATTTAAAATATTTTATTTAGAGACAGGATCTCACTGAGTTGCTAAATGTCTCGCTAATCTGCTGAGGCTGGCTTTCAAATCTCTGTCCTCCTGCCTCAGTCTCCTGAGTTGCTGGGATGACAGGCATGTGCCACTGTGCCCAGCATAAAGTTATTTTTAATGTAAAAATTCTTCCATGCATAATAGTTTCTATTAATGTCATTATTTTATATGACTTATTTACCCCTAAAATAATTGATTGTTAATAGTCAAGGTTTTGTGAAAAGGAACATATTTATTTTGCTTTCTTGCCATGATACCACTTTTGTAGGAGATAGAGTGGATTCCAAAGCGTGGAAAAGCCATGCTACGTTGGAGTCTTGCAGGAACAGGTGACTTGGGTTTTATTCTGTGCTACTTATGAATTCTCTTTTTATCTCTGGGGATGTTTGCTTTTCAGCTTTTTATTCAGTCACTCTCTTTGAAAACCACGCAGCACTCCCCCTTCATTTCAGTACCCAGCAGAGGTACTGAAAGTGTCCTTGGGACCAGGGGTGTGGTTCAGTGGTAGCACTTGTCTTGTGTGTGTGAGGCCCGGGGTTTGAGCCCCAGCATGGCAACACTATGAAAGTACCAGTGGGCTCCACTCCTGGGATGAAACACAGCCCATGTGGACAGCAGGGGAGCCCTGCAGGTCGCCTGGTATCGCTCCCCATAACTACGTGAATGCTCACCGAGTTGTCAAGGAAAGTCTGGGCCACTCCTTATTCATTAATTCAACAAAGTCTGAAAGCCAGTAACCTAGATTCAAACCCTGGTTGAAAGCATGGCCTACTCTTTTTTAACTTTGCAAACTTGAGGAAGTACATTAATTTTCCCTGGGCCTCATTTATAAAACGGATCCTTATTTGTAAAATGGTTAGTAAGATAAATTATTATTGTAAGGATTGAATGAAATGCAAAATGTATAATGCACAGCATACAGCATACTCTCAATAAATAGTAACTATTAAGGGCCTAATTTGAACCAGGTATTGAGGTTCAAGACCATTGATTCAGCAAATGTTTGAATGAATGCCTTCTGTGGGCCAGCAGTATTCTAGGTGCCTGGGTTATTTCAGAGAACAAGGCAGACAAAAATCCCTCTTGAGAGGCTTACATTTGAGCAAATGCAAACATTAAATAAAATGTAGTTCAATTCATAGTCATCAACAATATTTACTATTAATTGTGTATTAATTCTGTACCACGTATTAAGTGATTTTCACAGCAGAAAGAGGATGTATGTTCCTCTTTAACTATCAGGTTGGGGTTATTGTTATTTGATAGTCTGAACATCTGAGAGGTGATATAAATGAACACTGGAGGAGCGGGCACTCAGGCCAGGTTGTTGGATGCTAACGCCTGTCTAACCACCGTACTTCCCGCCCTCCCTTGGTGAGTCTTACTTTCAGCTGTGGTGTGAGGTCATCATTTTTGCTTATGGTTCTTTCTTTCTTTTTTGGCTGGGGTGGGTACTAGAGATTGAACTCAGGGGCACTTGACCACTGAGCCACATCCCCAGCCCTATTTTGTATTTTATTTAGCGACAGGGTCTCACTGAGTTGCTTAACGTCTCGCTGTTACTGAGGCTGGCTTTGAACTTGTGATCCTCCTTCCTCAGCCTCCTGAGCCTCTGGGGTCACAGGCCTGTACCACCATGTCCGGCTGCTTATGAAAATTTTAAATTTCTTTTCTTTTTTTTAGTTTAGATGGACACAATACCCTTATTTATTTGTATGTGGTGCTGAGAATTGAACCCACTGCGCCAGCAATGTGAGGCAAGCGCTCCACCACTGAGCCACAACCCGGCCCCTGGTGCTTTCTTGATAGTCTTGCCATGTAGTAGGAGCTGTGATGGAAAGAAATTGGAGATGTATTCGTTTTACATTAAAATACTTAATTACCTCTGCAGGAAATGATCAAGAGAAGGAATAAGTGACAGGTCGCTTAGTGTTTCCCTGGACCTGGAGGAGTTTCAGCTGCTTTCCTGAGTCTGCAGAAGGGAGGACTCACTAGGGAAGAAGTCAGGCTGCCGCCTTGAGCGTGGCACAGGGGTAGGGAGGCTGCAGAGCTGTCCTCGATGGCGGCCACCCACCCACCAAAGTGAAGGGAACAGTCGCTGCCTCCTGTGTGCATCTGTGTTGGATCTTTACTTCTGCCTGAGTCTTTGGGAACGATGTGACTCCTCCATCTACCTATCTCGCTTCCTGGCTGGTCTGCAGCTGCCCAGCTGTCTGGAACGTTCATGTCCACCAGAGGCAACACTGAACAAATGCTGCTGGAGTTAAACAAAATCATTAGGAGAAATTTCAAGTATTCAGAAAAGTACAAGGAATAATACATTCATATGAATAACAGCACTTAGCTTTAAAAAAATTTTTTTGTTGCTGGCTGGAACCCAGGGCCTTGTGCATAGTAAGCATGCGCTCTGGCAGTGAGCTGCACCCCCAGCCTTCCGGATTCTTTTTAAATTAAAAACAAACAAACAAAAAGCTCGATGTAGCTGTCTGCCACTTCTGCTTATGTGTGTGTGGTCAGCGGTGCACATTCTTGTGCCCTTTCTCTCCATGTGCACAGGAGTCTCTAGGATGCTGCTGTGGCGGGTCACAGTGAATGCGCTGGATTGTTCTGCAGAGTGGTTGTCTCCCTGTGGGCTGTGGGGCAGCTGCCATTCCTCCACCTCCGTCTTGCGTCGCCTGACTTTGGAAGTGTCTTGCTGGCCTCACACGTGTGAAATGGCATCTCGTAGTTGGTGTTCGTGGTTACCAGGGAGGCCGAGCATCCTCTCAAGTGTTTTTTTTGGCCATTTTGGTCTTCTCTTTGTGGAGTGATCTGCACATGTTTTTTGCTTTTCTTGGTCCGTAGTGTTGTTATGTCTTACTGTGGTGGTGCTGCGTTACGTGTTCTGGTTACTGACCCTTGACCACTCGTGTGGTGCAGATACTCTCTCCAAGTGTCTTGCTTATCTTTTCACCTTATTTATGGTTTATTTTGATGAGTAAACAACTTCAATTTTAATATGGTCATCTATTTCATAACCATTTTTTTATTGGTGTGCTTTCAAGTCTCATTTTAAAAATCCCATCCCTGGGCTGGGGCTGTGGCTCAGAGGTGGAGCACTCATCTGGCATGCGTGAGGCCCTGGGTTCCATCCTCAGCCCCACATGAATATGAATAAATAAAATGAATGTACTGTGTCCATCTACAACTAAAAAAATTTTTTAAAAAAAATTATTTCCCCACTCATAAATCATATGTATATTATCCTATATTTGTTTCTTCCTAAACATTTTTAAAAGTTTTAATTTTTTTGTTACACATGTAAGCATTCCACATGCCTTTGAAAATATCCATGTAATTGAAGTCCCCTCTGTACATCTCCTGAATTTCAAAATGTATTCTGTGGCCAGGCACAGTGGCACATGCCTGTGATCCCAGCAACTCAGGTGGGTGAGGCAGGAGGATCACAATTTCAAAGCCAGCCTCAGCAACTTAGTAAGGCCCTAAGCAGCTTAGTGAGACCCTGTCTCAAAATAAAAGAAGTGCTGGGGATGTGGCTCAGTGGTTAAGTGCCCCTGGGTTAAAAAAAAAAAAAATCCCTGGTACCAAAAGAAAAAAAAAAAATCTGTGGTTGGTGCAAGGTCCCAGGGATCTGTTTTTCTTTCTTAAGCAACGTGGACAACTGGCTGGTCCAGCACTGTTGCCATGAGTCTTTCATGTCTGATACCAAGTTCCCATGCAGGTGGGACCTGTCTGGGGTCCCTTCGGGTGGCTGATCTGGTTTTCTGCTCCGGGGCTGACATCACATGGCTGAAATACTGTCTTCTTAGTCTTCATCTGCCGCAGGGAGGGGCTGCCTGTCTTGTTTCCTTCTTTCCAAATTACTTTGTTATCCTCAGTTCTTTGTTCTTCCACCTGGATTTTAGAATCGGCTCACCTAGGACCTTAAAGACAAGTGCTTGGTCTGAGTACCTCTCTCGGCTTCACCTAGACCATCGTGCTTCTCTTTGCACCAGATGCCCTGACTTTATCCTTCTCAAACTTTCTTCACCACAGGTTCTCTTTCCTGGATTCACGTTCATTTTGCACGAATTACTGTTTCTTTTTCGTACCTATGAACGTCAGCCACTTTTGTGTACGATTCGGCATCTTAGTTGCGTTCGTGGTGTTGTGTAGGCAGCACTGCTGTGGTGAAACTCCAACTCCGTTAGCCAGAGTCAGGAACCCTTCGTGGCTGAATAAGTCCCCTCATATGCGTGGACCGCCTTGCTCATCCGGAGCGCCCGTGTTGGGCCTTCGTGTCATTTCCCTCTTTTTGCTGCGGTCGACAGTGCTGCTGTGAACATTGCTATACAAGTGCCTGTCTGAGTCCCCGTTTTTAATTCTCTTGGCTGTTCACCCAGCATTGGAACCGTTGGGTCCCGTGGTGTTCTGCTTAGCCTCCCGGGAGCTGCCAAGCTGCTTCCCAGGTGGCTGCACTCGACCTTCCTATCTGCATGTGCAAGGGTTCCAGTTCTCCAGTCTCTCCAACACGTCTTCTCCTTAAAAAACAAAAACAAAACCTCAACTTCATGGCCATTACAGTTGGTGTGACGTGCTACCTCACTGTGGTTTGACTTGCATGTACCCAATTTCTAATGACGTCGAACATCTTGTCATGCACTTCTTCTTGGCCATTTCCGTATCTTCTTGGAGAAATGTCAAAATCCTTTGTCCTTCACTCCCTTTATTGTTTTTTCGAGGGTTTTAGAGTTCACAGCAAAACTGAGGAGAAAGCAGAGAATTCCCACACACCCCAGCCCCCACACGAAGCCCCCGCCCTCAGCGTTCCACGCCCAGGGCACGTTTGCTGTGATTGATGAGCCCAGGCTGACCCATCACGGTGGCCACAGTGTTTTATTAGGACTCCCTCTCGGTGCTGGGCAGTCCCTGGGTTTTGACAGGCATACAGGGACAAGCATTCCTTCGCAGCAGAGAAGCCTGTAAGATGGTGTCACCGCCCTGAAGACCCTTCTGCTCCACCCGTTCACCCCTGCCTCCCCACTGTGCCTCTCTTTGCCCACTTTAAAATTGGATTTTTGCTTTCTTTCTGCGAGCTGTAAGACTTCTTTATATATTCGGACTCTGAAACCATCATTGCACGTGGCTTACGAATACTTTCTCCCGCTTTGTGGATTACCTTTTGTTCTCTCGGTGGGGTCTTCTGATGCACAGAGGTCTTTCGTTTTCGTGAAGTCCAGAGCTTCTGTTTTTCCTCTTGTTGCCTGTGCTTTTAGGGTCATGCTCAAGAACCATTGCCTATCCTAGATCGTGCAAATTTGCTCTCTTGTTTTCTTCTGAGAATTTCATGGATCCGGCTGTTAACTCTAGGCCTCTGGTCCGTTTTGAATGAATGTTTCCATCTGAGGCAGGGTCTAATTTCATTATTTTACTTGTGGATATCCAGTTTTCCCAGCACCACTTGTTGAAGAGAGTGTTCTTTCCCTAGTGAATGGTTTGAGCACTCTTGTCACAAATGATTGACTGAGCCAGGCACGGTGGCACAATCCCAGCTACTTGGGTAGAGAGGCTAAGGCAGGAGGATTGCAAATTTGAGGTCAGCTTGGGCAATTTAGTGAAACCCTGTCTCAAAATTTAAAAGAGGGGAAAGGGTGCTGGGGATGTGTTCAGTGGTAGAGGGCCCCTGGGTTCAGTCCCCAGTACTGCCAAAACAAACAAACAACTCAACTGACCGTAGACATCTGGTTTATTCCATTGGTGTATGTGTCTGTTCTTACGCCAGTATCACCTTGTTTTGGCTACTGCAGCTTTGTAGTATGTTTTGAAATCAGAAACTTGGAGTCTCACAACTTTTATCTCCCTTTTCAAGATTTCTTTTTTTAAAAAAATTCTGTTTTGTAGTTGTAGATGGATTTTGTTTATTTTTGTATTCGGTGCTAAGGATGGAACCCAGGGCCTCACACATGCAGGCGGGTGCTCTGCCCCTGAACCCCAGCACCAGCCCATCCCTTTTCAAGATTTCTTTAGCTATTCTGAGTCCTTACAAATGTATTATGAATTTTAGGATGGGCTTTTCCATTTAAGCAAAAGATACAAAAGATGCCCTCAGGATTTTGATAAAGATTGCATTGAGTGTATATTTTGCTGAGGGTAATATTGCCATCTTAATAGTTTTTCTTTTTTTTTTTTTAACGAGTCTTAGAAATCTTTTATTTATGACAGTTACATCCAATGTAGGTGAAATTCAGTCCTTATCCTTTCATTGTCACTGAGGAAAAAAAGACAAAGCTGTTGTTGAACCTCAGTAAAATAAATCCAGAAACAACAAATCCACTCTAACAGTTTCAAATTCTTTCAATACCATGGTAAACCCCGCAGGTACTTCTGGGTTCCTTTTTCAGTTCTCCTTAAATGTTTGACAATTAATCAAAAAAAAAAAAAAAAAAAAAAAAAGCAGCAAGAACTTTATCACTACTATAGACAGAATCACCTAAAGGGATTACTTACAGTCTTTCTCCAAGCATTAAAATGCCCTACAGGGAAAAGTAATAAAACAGTGCTATAATTTAGGCAAAATTAAATGTTAAATAATTTTGCATAAGGAAATAATGATTATTGAAGAAATAGTTTATATAAATCTATTTAGTTAGCAGATTTACCTTAGCTAAAGTCCAGTTCTCACTGAATACAATGTATTTTAGTGAAACCATTTCAAGTTTTTGTCTACCAGCTCTTGCAGGTCCCAAATAATTTGCTTACTATGACTCAGCATAAATATCTTTCTCTTTTTCAGACTAAAACTTGGTTGCAAGGAAATTGCGTTAACACGGTATATCTTCTTGAACATTATCTAGTATTCACAGCATACTGTAAAAAGCCACTTCAGATATCGTTTTAGAAATAGGCACAGCGCATAGGTATTTTTAAAAAATCAGTTCTCATTCCCTTTCTCAACTAAAGGAAATTGTACACTTTATTTTAATTAGATTAAAGACAGTCTTACTTAAGAGGTAGTTCACTTAAGCTAGTTAACACATGAACGTTATTCCATTTGATTAATTATTCTGAAATAAGATTGTTTTAAAGTTTCATTAAAGCCAAAAGATAAAATTAAGTCTGAATCATACATAGATTTAGGATGAGTCAATACCTACCAAAAATGATTTTTAAAAAGATTTTAAGCTAATAAACTTCAAAAATAATTGTAAGAAAAAAATATATGAAGCAAAATAGTTTGTGATTTTATTGTTCCTCCCTAATTGTTACTGAAGAAAAAGAATTTGTAATATTTGTAAAGTATAAGTCAGGTTAGCGGTCTCCTGTCCTAACTTTAAATAAGTAAAATTAAAGGCTCATTTCTTTGGATACTTGCATTTGACATTTAATAGTTACTTATGTTCCATCTTAAGTTTTAAGTCTTCCAATCCATGAACATGGGCTATCTTTGCATTTATTTATATCTTATTTAATTTCTTTTAACAGCATTTTTTTAATCTTTTATTTTTTGCCAATTATATTTTAAGTTGGTCAATTGCTTACTAGGAAGATGGTAGCATGTCTCTAGAATACAAGAGTTTCTTTCTCAGATGTAGACTCTTATAAATTTTGCCTTACAGGGAAAAAGCAACACAATATTTATATTCAGTATGGAAATTGGTGACTAGGAATAGGTCCTAGTCATGACCTATGGGGTCCTGAATAAGGTCGAAAAGATGGAAACTCACCTGGCTTTCAGATTCTTGGGCGACTCCCTTCCACCGTGTCATGCTCGGTTGATCACAATGGAATGAGTCAACCTGATGCTGAATCTGATTAAACAAAAAAAGAACTTGCTGAAGGAAATGATTGTTGGATTGCTCAGTATCGCAGCATCTCTGAATCCACCTCCCACCTTCAGAGTCATGTCACCGTCCACATCACATAATGATCGAGGACAAAACACTCCAAGTGTTTGACTTGGGGACGCCCTGACTCCTTTCTCATTCCCCAGTTTAGTCTTGATTCCTCAAACATGCAAACTTATCTGCACATGCCCTGCCACCCACTGCCGTTAAGGTCAGCAGCATGCAGAGTACTCGAGTTCACCGAAACACACTCAGTGTCTTCTGTCTTCTTAAGTGGAGGCTGGTGTATCCAATCCCAGGAGGATGACTCCAGATCTCTTTTGTCAGATAATGCGTCCACGTCAAAACACTGCAGAGCAAGGAAACGGACTGTTCTTTAATCCAGCCTGTTAGGCTTGGAGGACAACGGTAGGAGTATGAGGGGACCGGCCTAGTCTCCGACCCTGCGTTCCTCTTGCCTGTGTTTATTGCCCTTTGGGAGGTTAGCCCAAGGCCGCCGACAGCAGCGGCAAGTGCAGGAGGAGCTTCCAGCTGAAAGCTGAGCGCCGACCTGTACTCAAAAGGCTTTGGATTTTGGAACATTTGGCTTCGGGATTTTTCAGGTTAGGGCTGTTCAGGTGGTGAAGTCTATGCCGATAATCTGAAATCCGAAATAGTCCCAACTCTGAAACACTCCTGGTCCAAGCGTTTTAGATAAGAAGTGTTCACCCTGTATTGAGGACACTCCCTTGGTACTCTCAGCACTTTAAAACCTGGCACCTGGTTTAAGCATCATAATAGGTCTTTAAGACAAGTGTCACCATGTCTATGTCATGATCAGGTCAGACAGGGAGGGATTGAGTGACCCTGAGAGTGAGTGGTGGAGTGGACTCAAGCCAGAGCAGTCTGAGTCCAAAACCCAAGCTCTTCTTGTTTTCTAAATATTTTTTGGGGGTTGCTGGGGATTGAACTCGGGGGCACTTGATCACTGAGCCACATCCCCAGCCCTATTTTGTTGCTTAGCACCTCACTGTTGCTGAGGCTGGCTTTGAACTTGTGATCCTCCTGCCTTGGCCTCCCGGGCCGCTGGGATTACAGGCCTGCGCCACCAGGCCCAGCTCATTTTCCTAATCGTGGCTTCATTAGAATATCTTGGGACTCAAACATCTCCCCCCTGCCAGTTCTGGGGCTCACTCCCAGGGCACCCTACCACTAAGATGCATCCCAATCCCTTTTTAAATTTTATTTGGAGACAGGGTCTTGCTAAGTTCCCAGTCTGACCTCAAACTTTGCCCTCCTCCTGCCTCAGCCTCCCATGTAGCTGGGATTACAGGTGTGTGTCACCATACCCAGGTAAAAATCATTTTTTTAATTAAAAAAATTTTTTGTTGTAGATGGACACAGTATCTTTATTTATTTTTATGTGGTGCTGAGGATTGAATCCAGTGTCTCACTCAAGTGAGGCGAGTGATCTACCCCTGAGCTACAGCCCCAGCCCCCATTTATTTATTTATTTATTTATTTTTGAGACAGGGTCTCTCTACGTTGCTTAGGACCTCACTAAGTTGCTGAGGTTGGCCTTGAACTTGCAATCCTCCTGCCTCAGACTCCCAAGCTGCTGGATTACAGGTGTGCACAAAATCATTCACTCTTGATAGGTATTTACCTAACAAGGACCCAGGTATCCTGTTTCTTGCTCTGCTTTGTACAGAATGACCCACCCTGGTCATGAATGGCCCTGACACAGGACAGTGGTTGGTAGAGAGGAAGGGACTAACTGCAGAGTGGCTGTTGGCACAGAAGCAACAGGAGCTAGCTGGTGATTGAGCAGCGGGGAAGGAGCAGGTGGTGTCAGGATGAGTCAGGATAGAGGCTCACTAAAAACCATTCTACCTTTTTACAACACACTATTCACTTTAGAGAAGCTCCTGCCATTAAAAATACTTCTCTCTGAGGCATGCTAGACACTTGTCATTTATAATTTATCATCCATGAGCAATCAGGAGGTTGAGGACACTTAGCAGTCTGGATTCGGCCAAGGTGAACCATTGTAAAGTATGTGTGGTGGGTGAGGCTGAGATGTAGAGGGGAGCTCTTGCTCCTAAGAGAGCCCAGGCAAGGGCCCAACGCTTTGATCTCACTGCAGCTCTGCTGTGTAAAAAGTGTTTTCCATAAAAGTCTGAAATACCACATTTTTCAATTTTACAGCATTCTATAGCATTTTACTGAAATACGGTTGACCTCTGTCTTAATCTGCTTTATGTTGCTGTAACAGAATACCAGAGACAGGGAAATTTATGAAGAGCAGAGGTTCATTTTGGTTCACGGTTCTGGGGGCTGGGATGTCAAAGATTGGTGGCTGCAGTGAGGGCCTCCCGCTCCTTCAACTCATGGTGGAAAGTGGAAGGACAAGCAGGCTGTGATACGCTTTATAACCACTGCTCTGGGGGTAACTAATCCAGTCCTACAAGAGCCAGAACTCACACCGGGAGGAGGCAGGGATCCTTTTTTAAGGGTTGTGTCCCTGTGACCCAAACACCTCCCTAAACCCTGCTTTCAACACTGCTGCGTTGAGGACTTAAGCCTCAACATGAGTTTCAGAGGGTACAAACCAGATTCATACCATAGCACCTTCTGTTTGCTTATTTATATGTTTTGGTCTGTCTCACACCCCTGTGTTCTGAGAATTCTTCCTTCCTTCCAACTATTTGATTCTGGCAGGGGCTGCCCTGTTCTTACAGCTGATTGGTACCCTTCAAGCTGGTCAAAGACTTGCCCCAGGATTTTCCTTTTTTGCAGCAGTGAGGACTGAACCCAGGGTCTTGTGCAGTGTATGCTAGGCAAATGCTTAACCATTTAGCTACACCTCAGCCCTTCAAATTTTTTTTATTTTGAGACAGGGTCTTGCTAAGTTGCTGAGGCTGGCCTTAAACTTGTGATCTTCTTGACCCAGCCTCCCAAACAGCTGGGATCAGATGCACGTACCGCTGTGCCTGGCTCATCTCAGGATTTTTGAATTTACAACTAAAAGAAGCTTGAGGAACTCGTTGCCAGCCGTAACTCTTGACCCCCCCCAATGCCTATGACCATGAAGGAGTCTTACAGTGAGCAGCATCAGTGAGGGACAGGGTCCCGGTTTAGCAGAGGCCTGCTGCACGCCTCTGTTTACTAGGTTTGCTATCCAGCTATTCTTTGAACTCTGTCCTCCACCACATGCCCCATTCTGTCATCTGACTTCTGTAATTTATGATGAAGAATTCTGGCTAGTAAAGGGGGAAAGGTTTTGTGCTATCCTGCCATTCCCAGGCTTGGAAATCTTGAAAGTTTTAGGATAAATATTTTGCAAATGCCAAGGCCTCCTATATTTTTTCAAGCACTGAAGGGTTCAGTTTTGTCTCTAGTTTTATTAACTCTCCTTTGTATAAAGCTGTTTCTTAAATGGTGAGAAACTTTGCTAACTTTTTGCTCAAACCTTCTTTGATAATTAGTTTCCCACAGTCACTAAGGAGCTAAGGAATGAAATTGGTGACTATTCGAACAATATTGGTTAAGTTCCTGAGATGACTGGAACAGTCCCTCATTAGGGATTCGAAGGTGGAGGGAGGCAAGTGGCCTGAAGGGCTGGAGAGGAGCTGGCCAAGGGACTAAGTGCACCTAGTCACCAGGTGTGTCTTTACCGCTGTCCCGCCTCGCCGTGGCACCTTGGACAGCTCCACTCTGCCTGGCCTGGCTGTGGGGTCAGCCCGATGGCATCTGCAGCAGTATGGGAAATTTCTAAAAATTGTAGTACTTTATTTTTTGTGATGCTGAGGACCAAACCCAGGTCCTTGTACAAGGTGCTGTACCACCGAGGTCCAAAATTGTATAATATCTTAATTTTCATTGTTTAGAACTGAAACGATTTTTCCTCCCTTAATGGTGCTGGGGACCAAACTGAGGGCCTTGCTCATGCTAGGCAAGGGCTCTACCGAGCACACCCCAGCCCTGTGGCTGTGACATTCTTCTTTCTTTATTTTTGGAAACAGGGATTGAACCCAGGGACCCTTAACCACTGAGCCATGTTCCCAGCCCTTTTATTTTTATTTTTTATTTTGAGACAGAGTCTCACTAAGTCCTTAGGGTCTTGCTAAGTTGCCGAGCCTGGCTTTGAACTCCCGATCCTCCTGCCTCGGCCTCAGCCCCAGGGAGGCTGTGTGACACTCGTGCTGCCCATCTGAGCTTCCCTGATTTATCCTTCAGGGTTTGTGGACTACATAGGAATTGTGGTTTGGCTTTGTTATTTATTTATTTATTTATTTTGCGGTGCGGGGGATCGAACCCAGGGCCTCGTGCTTGGAAGGCAGGCACTCTACCAACTGAGCTATCTCCCCAGCCCTGGCTTTGTTATTAATGCACACATCTTTCATGTTTTACACTGAACTCTTTTGGGTGTGTAAGAGTTGTCTATACTCATTAGAAAAAAAGAAAAAAAAGTTGGAAAGCACATCCAGGTGATCAGTGTAAAGACCAGGAAGAAGCTGCCGCCCTTATTTCTAAGCCCAGAGGCAGCAGCATTCACATGGGGCACATTCCCTGGTGTCTCTGGGGGGTGTCCAAGCTCTACCTGGTGGTAGGCCTGGCTTTGACCTCTGGGGTTTTGCTTGTCCCCAATAGGAGTTTCTTAATCGATCCTCCCTCTGCTTTCTGCCTCCCAGTAGGAATTACAGCCAGCTGCTGGAGGATTCTGGTAACTGGTGCAGGGAGCAGCATAGGATCATGCTGGCAGGTGGGCAGTGTGGAGGAGTGGGCTGCAGACTCTGGCTGAAGCAGAGGCACCTAACTGGGGAACTTGCCAGCAGGGCAGGACCCAGAGGCAAGGCCTTCCTGGGCTCAGGGACAGACAGCTCAGGGTCTGGGCACAGAAGCAGTGCAGTCTCTGCTCTCATTCTGCATCCAAAGCTGGAAGCACACGCTTGACCCCAGGCAAGCCCCATAGAAGCCAACTTCCTCCTCCGCGTGCCAGGCTGGTGGCAGAAGGCTTCCCGGTCCCTCTTACCTCTGCTGGAGCTGGAAGACAATTGCTCATACAGCAGTCTCCCTCCCTTCCCTCCCTGTCCACCCTGTTTTAACCCTTCTTAGCCTGGGGTCTAATAACCCAGTACCACAGACTGGATAAATTATGATGAGGTCTGTTTGGGCTTACAGTTCTGGTCCACGGTTAAGGGGCTGCTTCTGCCTTCTTGCTGGCAGCATCCCAAGGTACCGGGTGTCTTGGAGAGACGAGCCGAGCTGATTTCGTAGCAGACCCACTCACAGGACAGTCAGCCCAT
The DNA here is from genome assembly GCF_902686455.1 of Sciurus vulgaris. Classification (NCBI taxonomy): domain Eukaryota; kingdom Metazoa; phylum Chordata; class Mammalia; order Rodentia; family Sciuridae; genus Sciurus; species Sciurus vulgaris. The sequence continues at coordinate 9,196,754 of NC_136465.1, read as the reverse complement.
TAATCCATCGTGAGCTTAGTCCATTCATGAGGGCAGAGCCCTAACCCCCTGGTCGCCCCTTTGTATCTCATAATGAGAATTATGACTTCTGGAGAGAACAAACCATGTTCCCAGCAGCAGCCTCCTTCAGCCTACTCTGGGTAGTTGGATTTTGGAGCTGTGTTGCGTGATTTTTTTTTTTTTTTCCTGGTAGTTCTGGGGATTGAACCCAGAGCCTTGAGCATGAATTTGAGCAAGTGCCCTAGCCCTGAATTACATCCCCAGCCCTTTTATTTAAATTTATTTTGAGACAGGGTCTTGCCAAGTTGCACAGGACAGGCTGGCCTCCAAATTGCCATCCTCTTGCATCAGCCTCCCAGTTGTTGAGATTACAGATGGGTGCTGCCATGCCTTGCTATTTGTAAATAGCAAGGCACACAAATATGTTCTTGATTTTCCCTCTTTGTAAATAAAAGGAAATGTCACATACATTTTCTGCACCTTGCTGGTTTTTTTCCCCCCCACTAATAAGTAGTGGAGAGTTTTTAAATATCTCTACATTGAGTGTTCCTCCTGCATTTTTATAAGTTCATAATGCCCCCCCCCCCCCCCGCCCCGTGGAGGTATAGGGTGATGTATTAACCCGCCCTGCCCAAGGGTATTGGAATTTTCCCATCTGTTACTTTGAGTCACTCAATGAATCACTTTGGATACACGTCATTTCTGATGTACTGCCGAAGAGCGAATTTCCAGAAGTTAGTTACTGGGTCAAAGGGAGATCCTCATTTCTAATTTCGGCCTCTGGCTGAATTGCCTCTGGTTTATCCTCCACCAGGCACGTGCAGAGCCCTTGCTCCTCCGCGGGGTGGTGCGTGCTTCGAAGAAGCTGCCCTGCCTTGTCGCTGTGTTTCCCGGGATGTCCTCCCAAGCCCAGGGCGAGTACAGAGGGCGCAGCCGCGCCTTCCCGGCTCCCGAGGGCTCTGCCCGTGCTGTAGCCCTGCGGCCAGGAGCTCAGAAATACTTCTGGCTTCCGTGTGACCGGCAGCGAGCCAGCGGGGCTGGATGTACAGGATGGGAACTCGGGAGAGTTGAGCAGGACCGTCTCTGCAGGGAGCGGCGGCGGTGCCCCTGCGCGGGTCGCAGCCTCCGGGCCTGTCAGTCAGGCCGCTCGGCCCGGCCTCCCCGCGGGTGTGGCCGGGTGTGGCCGTCTGCCTGCAGCCCCATCCTGGAAGCTGGTCGCCCGCAGGCCTGCTCCTGCGCGGGGCTCCGCCCCGTCTGGTCCTGGAGGAGTTGTAAAGTGCCAGGCCGCTCAAGGTTTGTGGGTCCAGCGGTTGTGAACGACTTTACGGGACACCGTCAGTGTGGCCAAAAGGGCTGCCGACCACGGGTACACACGACCCACCTTGTTCTTCAGGGCGCCGTGTTTGTGTACACACACGTATGTGTAGATGGATGCTCCCCAGCCTTGCTACGCCCAACATCGTTTGTCATCTGAACCATTTTTATATGCATAGTTCACTGACATTAAATCATACTGTGTAACCCTCACCCCCTGCCCCCTGCCCACCTTTTTTTTTTGGGGGGGGGGTACCAGGGGTTGAACCCAGGGGTGCTCAACCACTGAGTCACCTCCCCAGCCCTTTTTATATTTTAGTCACCTCCCCAGCCCTTTTTATATTTTATTTGAGACAGGGCCTCGCCAAGTTGCTTTGAACTTGGGATCCTCCTGCCTCAGCCTTCCCAGCCACTGGGATGACAGTCGTGTGCCACAGCACCTGGCTCCATTCTGTAATCCATCTTTTCATTTTGTAAAACTGAAACTCTGCACCCATTAAATAATAACTCCTCATTTTTCTCTGCTGCTACCATTCTCCCATCTGTCTCTAACTCTGACTTCTCTAAATACCTCAGAGAAACCCACTCAGTATTATTTATTTATTTATCATACTAAGGAATACCCCTCTGTTCTTCCCCCTCCCCTTAAAAAATTCCTATTTTAATGGAGAGGTTTTCCTTTTTTTTATCGTTTGCATTGTTTACATATAATTCCGTTCAGTCCCATCCCACTTACAGACTATTGTCATACATATTTTTATCCTTGAAAGTTTTTTGGGTGCTCACCCTATACATTACCCAGCATCAGGTGTTTTGTTATGGCAACAGAGAATGACTGAGACAGGAATAGGAAGAATTTGTTATAGCAGTTAATTTTTTGAACTCAGTCTGAACCAGAAATTCTGTATAGATATATCAATAATTATTTTTAATCCATTTTGCCCATCATCCCATATGTGGAACACCTATAAAAACTTAAATGTGGCATATATATAATAATATGACAGTTATGACATTAATGCAATAATCTATGTAAGATTAGATTATGATTCTCATCCCATTTCGTGGTTCTGTGTCACTTTCATTGACATGTTAGCAGAATTGAAACCAGGACTTAGTGGGTTGATAATGCACCATCAGTTTGAAACTCCACTGGGTCTCCTTTAATCTGGGTGACAGCAGAGCGCTGGGAACCTCCTGAGTTGCAGGTTTGCTCCTCTCAGTCCTCACAGTCTCTGGTTGCTTCAGCACCCACAGGTCGGGTGTGGGGCTAGGGAGATGAGCCATAAAGGGGAGGAGGACTCGTGGGGAAAGGAAGAGCTGCCCTAAGTCACAGGCAAGATCCCAGGCGGGTCGGAGGCGGGAGAGCTCATGCCGAGCACCTGGAAGTCCACTCCTCCCAGGCCAGTGGTGCCCCATGCTGCCTGGCAGGGGCTCGCATGACCCTTTGAAGACACGCCTCCTTGAAGCCCCTGGTCCCTCCCACCTTGCAGGGCTGCATCCCCACCTCCCTCAGCAGGACAGTTCTAGACAGGCTGTGGTGGACCTCTGTCCTCTCTGTCACAGGGCCCAGGGAATGCCTGCTTCACCCACAGGTCCCCCCCCACCTGAGAATGCAGGCCCAAGACTGGACTCTTCCATGGACAGGAGTGACGAAGGGACTCCTGGGGAGGGAGGGCCAGCAAGTGAGAGTGTTGCTGCCTCCTTGTCCTTTAGAAATACACATAGGTCCTGACGTGGTGACTCTCCAGACCTGACAGAGTGACCGTTGGTGACCAGGCACTGGCTGGGCCATTGACAGAAAGATCAGAGAGAGGTGAAGCAGGATTTGGCTGGGTGGCTCAGAGTCTGGGCTGCCACAATAAAACGTCACTGCCTGAGTGGCCCAAAGAGCAGAATGTATGGAGCAGGGATGCAGCTTGATGGGAGAACATTTGCCTAGCATGCATGAGACCCTGGGTTCCATCCCAGTGCTGCAAGAAAACAAAACAGAAAAACAAAACAAGAGTTTACTTTCTCACAGTTCTGAAGGCTGGAAGTCTGGGGTCCGGGTACTGGTATGGGGTTCCCTTGAGTGTCCTCTTTCTGGCTTGCAGGTGGCCACCTGTCAGTGTGCCCTTACATGACTGATGTGTGGGTGGAGAGGGAGATGCCATCTCCCTGTGTATAAAGCCATCAGTGGCCAGTTCTACTGGATTAGTCCCAGTCCATGACCTCATTTACCCTCTTGACTCCTGTTTAGTAGTCTCCACCTATCGTCACGTTGGGGCTGGGATTTCAACATAAGATTTTTTTTCCCTCTTTTTAGTACTGGGAATTGAACCCAAGGGTACTTAACCACTGAGCCATAGCCCCAACCCTTTTTTGTATTTTATTTAGAGACAGGGTCTCACCGAGTTGCTTAGGGCCTCGTTAAGTTGCTGAGACTGGCTTTGAACTCGCAGTCCTCCTACCTCAGCCTCCTGAGCCGTTGGGATTACAGGCATGTGCCACCGTGCTGAGCCTCAATATATGAATTTTGAGGGATGAAATTGAGTCCCTAGCTGTGGGAGTCGGGATATGAGGGCTCTAACTGGTGCTGCCATGCAGTGGCTCTGACCACGAGGGACGTGTCACTTGCGGGTTTTTCTGGGTTTCAAGGCAGGTGTTTGTGCTGGGGAGGTGGTGACCCCATCCGTGGTAAAGCAAGACACCATCCTGAGTTGAGAAGCAACCTGCATTTTCTTCACTGTGTTGTTTAGTCTGACAAAGATCGAAACTAGCTTATTCAAAAATAGTTTTAAAATAATAAACATTGGTAGAGGATCAGGGAGTTCAAGGCAATAGCAGGAAATGATCAATTTTCCAGAGAACACTCTGGGTAAGTAGGGTTTAATCGAGAGGCAGCCCCGAAGCAGGAAGAATTGGTGGAGATGGAGATGGAGTGAGTAAAGAAGGAGCAGCCCAGATTCGGAGTTCCAGTCTGGTGACAGAGGCTCAGCCAGCAGCGGGCGGGAGGGACGGTGATCTATGGAAGAGTGAGTGTCTCATCTGTCAGGTAATTTTTTTTCATGCAGAATAAGTGGTGGCAAACTGCTTTGAGTTTCCGCAGGTCTAAGTATCATATTTTTCAATGACTCTTTAAGCGTACAACTCAGAGTTCAGCACATTCTTTGCCTCGGGTGTGATGACATCCCCTGTTGTCCTCCAGCAGCCAGTATGGTTGGTGAAGTCTGATGCGGTTAATTCTTTCTCCTTTTTATATGCATTTCTTGCCCCTTACTAGAAACTTGCGAAATTTCTTGGAGTTCTGAAATGTCACAGAATGTAACTCCATGGGGTCTTTTGCTGGTCACTCTGCACGGCAGTGATTGAGCACTTTTCATCTGAAGACTTGGCACTCTCACTAGCTGAAGGACGTTTTCATACACATTTAGATGAAAATGTACGCACACGTGTACATCTGGCATGTGAACTTTTCATTGCTGGACAAAGTACCCGAGACCATCAGCTTACAGGAGGAAAGGTTGATTTGGGTTTGTGGTTTTGGGCCACGGTCACCCAGCCTGTGGCATCATAGCAAGGAGCACCTGGTGGAGCAGAGTGGTTCACCTCAGGACAGCCAGGAAGCAGAACGAGGAAGGGCCTGGGGACATGCCCAGTGACCTATGTCCTCCACCAGGCTCCACCTCCTTGAGCTTCCACCGCGTCCCAGTAATCCATCCAGTTATTAACCCAAAGTGGATTAATCCACTGCTGAGATCAGCCCTCATGATCTGATCACTTTGTAAAAGCCCCACCTCCAGACACTGCTACACCAGGAACATGTGCCTTGGGGACTTTCAGATTCAAACTATAATTCTCTCCCTCTCGCCACCCCTGTCCCGCAAAATCAAGACAGGGTCTCCTTGTTGTCCGGTCTGGTCAGCCTCCCACCTCATCCGCCCTCGTAGCTGGGACTGCAGGTGTGTGCCCCTTTGCCTGGCCCCTTGTGTTTTTGATGATTTCCACTACCTTCTTTTTGTCCTTTTGGAATCCCTGTTACAGGTTTGGACGATCTAAATCAACCGTAGCCTTATCTTTTTTTTCCCTTACGTTTCCATATTTGTCTGTTTGCTCTTATTCTGAAAGCTTTCCTTTATGTCCAGATCACGAGTTCAGTTTTTATGATGAAGTCTGTTGGATTTCCCCCTGTAGTCACACCTTAGCTCCCAGGCACTTGGTTCTTTTCTCGATTATTTCCCACGGCTGGTAGTGGGCAAAGCCAGCAGTGTTTCTGGGAAGCACTGGAGGTCCAGCTCCCCCGGTGCTCACAACACTGCCTTTCACAAGTCACCCAGTGACTGCTGGGGTGCCCTCCTGCGCTTCCTGTCCGTTGCCACCCGTCAGAAGATTCCGAGGACTTCTCTCCATACCTGGCCTTCTCTGCATGTTTAGGTCATTGTTTCCTTGGCTTGCTGCTTATTTTTTTTACTGCTGTTATTATTTCATTCTTTTCCAAAATATCTATTCATCAGTCTGAGGGGCCTTGGGTGGGAGAGGTCCAGCTCTGGGGAGAGCACCCTACATTACTTTGATAGTGACCGGAACACTCTTTTAATGGCATGATTTTTGTAGCAGTTACCGACACTTGCACATAACCGAGCGTTGCCAGTGTTTCGCAGCTCACGTGGTCTCTCCTGCCTAGCCAGTGCTTTTCTCCAAGTTACCATCTGCACACCATCATCAGTCTGTGGCCTCTTCATGTTCAAAGTGTGTCTGAAATTTTCAGGCTGTTTGAGAAGGAGTAAATGTGTGTGTTGTACAAAATCAGGGAAATGGAGAGGACAGAATCCTGTCATCTTTACGTAGCACATGTGGAAAAGTCAAGACCAAGGTCAGAAATGGCCAGGTGAGATTGTGCACACCTGTAATCCCAACTCTGGAGGCTGAGAGAGGAGAATTAAGTTTGAGGACAGCCTGTGGCTTAGGCCAAGTCTCAAAACAAAGAGGACTGGGGTTTAGCTCAGTGGTAGAGAGCTTGCTTAGCATGCACAACACCCTGGGGTTCAGTCTCCAGCAAAACACACACACACACACACACACACACACACACACACACACAGACACACAACAGGATCCTGGCAAATTGTAGACTGCGGATGTTTTTGCTTTTGAAATTGTTTCTAACTTCTCTACTTTCCGATAATTGTGGAGAAAAGTCAGTGTTGCAGGGTGTTACTGTGCATTCTCACCTAGCACATGTCCCCTTTTAGCAAGTCTCAGCCCTGGCTTTCCTTCTAGGACTCAGAGCTGAAGAGGACTGACATCACCACTGGGCTCCTCAATCTGAGTTCCCTCTACTGGCATACCAACTCAGAAGTCCTGAACAGGGAAAGGTTGCTGGGAGCAGTGCTAATTTGTAAATTATTTTTAGTTGTAGATGGACTTTATTTTATTTGTTTTACATGGTGCTGTGGATCGAATCCAGTGCCTCACACGTGCTAGGCAAGATCACTACCACTGACCACAACCCCAGCCCCAGTGCTGATTTTTATTACAGTAGAAATTAGAGCAAAAAGCAGGTGACTTAGAAAGAAATTTTTGTCCAATGAAGACTATCGAGTCCAAAGATCTACAGTAGCCAGGCTGGAAACCCAGCAGAGCCTTAGTGTAAGTCCCAGTTGGAAAGTTGTGTGCTCAAGACTCAAGGAAGTCCGGTGCTTCAGTCTTGAATCCGAGGGCTGGAAAGCCAGAGTCTTAGTTCAAGCAGGAGGTAGCCCCTCAGTCAACCCAGCCCCTCAGTCAACCCTTGGTTCCGTCCAGATTTCATGGGTTGGACTAGGCCTACCGAGGTCCAGGAGGGCCATCTGCTTTGCTCATCTGACTCAAATGTTGATCCCATCCAAGAGTCCCATCCGAGACACACCCAGAAAAGTATATCACCCAATGTCTGGGTACCCCATAGCCCAGTCAGGTTAACAGGTACAGCTAACCATCACAAAGTGCCTGCTCCTCCATATTACTTTGGCAGTAGGACCACCCCTGCAACTTTTGGAAGTGTAAGTGAAGGAGAAGAATGGGAGCAAGCCCTTGGTCCCTTCTTGAGAGCATCACCCTCCTGCTCTAGCTCTTTCTGCCAGTGTCAGTTGGACCCTTCGCCCCGCTGAACCCACGTTAATGCACGGAGGAGTCGTCACTAGAGTACTTCCTTCCATGGGCACCACTTTGCAAGGAGAAGGGAGCCCGGGAGAATGGTATGATTTCTATACTGTGCCTGGCTTTCTGCCCCCGTTGCTGTGGTTTCAGAGGTGAACAGCCCTGCGAGCATTAGAACCTGTGTTACTCTGGCCTCCCCAGCCTTGAACATCTACTAGCCCAGCCGATGTCCTCTGAGCAGCATGCAGGAGGTGGAGGTGATTGAGGGGTGCAGTTGTGGTGATTATTTACTCTCCTTGTGATATGTTTTTCTTAAGGCAGATGAGATTAGTCTCTCTTGGCAGATGGTCAGGTGTAGCAATTATATGCTTGAATTTACTGGTTCCCAGAGTTTAGTCTGTTCATCAACAACATCAGCATCCCCTGAAATGTGTTAGAACTAGAACATCTTGGGTCCCACTCCAAACCTACTAAATTGGAAACTCCAGGGTGGGATCCAGATATCTGCAGGATTATTAGCCCTTGGGTGAGAGTGTGTGTACACTAAAGTTTGTGCACCTCTGATGGAGTGTGTTTGCAGCTAAGTTCACTTGGTGAGGATGCATATATCTTGAAACTGATCTAAAAGCTAGAAAGGTAACACTATAACCTAGTGAACCTCCAAGTCATGTGGATAGCATATTTTCAATCAGTGGATATTTTCATCACTAATATGAATATAACTCCTCAGTTTGGTTATGCCTTTCTGATAGTAGTATGTGTCTACTTGACCAGATTAAACATCATTTCTTTTCTTTCTCTTTTTGTTTGTTGGTGCTGGGGATGGTACTCAGGGCCTTGCCTGTGCTGCACCCACAGACCCTGAACATCATTTCTGGACTGTGTCTGTGCATTTGTTTCTAGGTGAGATCAGCGTTTCAGTCAGTGGACTCCCCAGTGAGGGCGGGCATCATCCAACCCACTGAAGGTCTCAGTAGGACAAGAGGTGGAGGAAAGAGGAGTTTGAGCCCTTTTTCCTTCCTGTCTGCCAACTTGAGTTGGGATGCGTCACCTCGTCTTCTCTGGCCATCAGACTTGGATTTATGCCACTGGCTCCCTTGGTTCCCAGGCCTTGCTAGGTGACCTGAACTATCCCAGCAGCTCTCCTGGGTCTCCAGCTTGCAGGTGGCAGATCAGCAGACCTTTTCTCCACAATCACAGAAGTAGTTCTGTCTCTGTTTCATGGTGTGTCTGTGAGGGTGTTTGTGGATGAGATTAGCTCACATTCTCTCTCTTGCTCTCTCTTCCCTGCCCTGTTCCACTTCCGTTTCTCTGGAAAACCCTGACTGATACAGATTTTGGGAGTGGTTCTAGAGGAATACAATTCTGATGATGAGTTTTCTTAATTGGTTCTGGAGGTTCTAGAATTCCCTATCTGATAAAATTATATTTAAAGATGCTAATGACTATTTCTAGAGACAGTAATGACAGTACATAGCATGACTTCTCACAGAGATACACAAAGTACTGAACTAGGTACTATTAATCAACTTCTCATAAGCAGCAAGGAGCTAACTATATGTATAGTAACTTAAATGCTTAAAGATTACTCACAAATATAATCATGTCGGTTGAGGAAGTGATTAAAGAAAGACATGGGCTTGAGGATTCAAATTTCCAGCTCAAGCACCTCGTAAATGACCTAAAACAAAGGCTTCTATGTGTGTCCTGAAGGAGTGCCTTATCTTCTCTAGCCCGAGGGCTGAAATTGCTGCAAATCAAACGCAGGCTGAACTGCAAGGAAAGTCAGACTCCCAGCCTTGCAGTGTCTGTTGTTAAATGGAGGGCATCGCCTGGACAGGGGGGTGAGTTGGGATGGGGACCGCTGGGATACCTATGAAGCTGAGCCCCAGGATCTGGTGTCTTCATTACCACTGGCTCAGGGCTTCCACCCTCAGTGGGTTGGCCTCCCCACCCCCAGCAGTACAGCCGTCCCCCCTCTGAGGGGATTCACCCTCGGAAACTGAAGAAACTGTGACAGTCTCCTTCAAGCCAGTTGCCACACAAGACGATGCTAATTCTCCTCAGGAGCCACCTCCACAGACCCTCTGTGCTTTTAGACCTATGGCTAGACTCAAACTCCAGCAGGCCCCTGAAGGGGAGCCACAGCCGGGGACCAGAGGGGCACTGCATTTCAAGAGAACGACTTGAGGTCTAACTGGTACAGACAGATAACCAGGGGACAGATGTGGGGATGAATTCTGAGGGTGTGAGATATTGGTGGAAGGAAGATGAAGTCGGATCAGGCTGCATTTACCGGTAAAGGCCCACGAAGCAGAGGTTTAGTACTTAAAGGCATAGCTCGAGCAGTTGGAAAGGACTCTGACAGCTTGTTTGCTTGCTTGGCTGAAACTTGGGCTGAAAGGTAGCCTATCAGGAGCTACTGGAAATGCAGGACATGCCTTGGTTTATAGTAGAGGAAGGGAAGCAAAAGCTCAGGGAGACTTGGATGTGAGCTTGGATTTGAGACGGACCCAGCCACACGGGGCGGGTCTAGAAGACACACTTTCCCAGTGCTATGGGGAATGTGTTTGTGAGAGGAGACTGCCGTCCTTGGAGAGCTCTGCGGTGGCTCTGCTGCACTCCAGCCCTTAGAGTGGGAGCTGCAGCTGGTGGCTTGGTACCTCAGTGCAGTGGTAGTCATTGGACCCCAGCAAGCCACAGGGACCAGGCAGCTTCCGCTGCTACCACGCCATCCAGACTGTTCCCACTGTGCAGAAGGGCTTAGGAGCCGCTGAGTTCATTTCAGACATGCTAAGTTTAGAAAACTGTGCAACGTTTTGGTAGAAAGGCCCAGAAAGCAACTGGACACTTCAGGGGCTCAGAGAAGAGGCCAGGGATGGAGACATAAAACTGAAAATCATTGGTATGGACTTCTCTACGTTGAAACAAGGAACAGAAGCAGCCTTTGGGTGGCTGAGTTCTCTTAGAGAAAAGGAAACGAGGAAAGCTGAGATCTAGGACAGAGCCTGGAGATACAAGCATCGGAGTCGCAAGGAAACGATGGAAGTGATGAGAGAGAGAGACGTTTCTCAGGCTCCAGGTCCTGGGGATCACCTGGGGAGCCATCAGAACTCAGGTTCCTGGAGCCCCACCCACAGAAACCCAGATTCGGGGTGCCTGGGGGTGGGGCTGAGGCCGGCTCTTCAAATACAGGATGCAGGTGGGCTGGTGGGCAGACCACGCTTGGGGGAGCCTTGGAGGAGCCTGCTGCTGAGGGAAGGAAGAGGAGGGCGTTTGAGGGCAGTGGGAGGTTTCTGGGACATAAGAAAGTTGTGTGTGTTTGTGGGCTGAGGTGAAGGAGGCTGTAGAGACAGGCATCCAACATCCTGCAAAGGAAAGGGGTACTAATGAAGGAAACTGATGGAGGGATAATAGGCACAGAAAACGAAGATGGAGCATCAGAAATGGCCTTGGTAATCAAAGGGCTGTGGCGTTCACCTTTGAAAACCATAGGCCCTTTGGAGGAGATGAGTTCTGGTTGCTTCCCCTTCTTTTATGATTTTCTAAAGATGCCCTAAATCCTTGAGCGGCTGTTTACTGTCCCGGCCCTCCCACTGGGCCAGCGTCCTGGGGGGCTGCAACGTCCATGTGCAGATCCATAAAGAGATGACTCAATACAGATGAATGAGCAGCGAATAGATTTTCAGCAGCACAAGGCTTTTCAAGGATAAAGGAAAATTTCAAATAACATTTGATCATTATTGCTAAAAATTGTGTTTTTGCCCCCTTGATGCTAGCACAGCCGGCAGGCGGTTTGACAGCTCCCCTGGGGTATCACTCCCTGGCAGAGCAGTGGGTACAGCACAGCCACAGCTCTCCCCCTCTTCTCACCAAAGCCTGCTGCCTCGGAGCCCTCCGACAAACTAGAAAAGCTTCAAACGTCTCTCTGTACAGCTACAAAAAACAACAGCCCCGAGAATAGCTGTGAGCAGCTCTGTGCCTGTGTGCACACACTCTTGAGTTCGAGACAACGGAAGTCCTGGAGAGGCGCTGGCATCCGGAGAGTAGCACAATGCTGTTGGATTCTGAGGGGCCCTTCATGTCCTGAGCCAGAGGTGGTATGGTCACAGGAGTCAAACTGGGATTAAAATAGCTTCGCTGCTGCTGAAGCGACTCTGGAGGAGGTGGCTTGGACCCAAGGCCTAAACAGGCATCTTGTTTCTTCCTCCATTAATAGAATTTTTCCTTTAGACTTAGGTTTCTCCTTGACATAGGCAAAGTGTCTGCACAGTACTGTACCCGCTACCAAGTGGAGGAGAGGAGAATGCAGGTGGCCCGTGGGCAGACATCTCCCTAAGTGGAATTCAGAGGAGGCTGGACAGGGAGTCACAATGACCCTGTCCTGGTCTCATCAACTGTAGAAGTAATGCTTCTGTGAGGAAAAGCAAGTAAGGAGGATGCGTTAGTCTTACTCTGGCTCACAGTGTTAGAGGTTCCATCCTGATGGCATGGACCTGTCGCTTAGGGCCTTTGTGGGCATGTCAGGTGCAGCGGTAGGGAGCAAATGGCTACCTCATTGCCAGGAAAAAAGAAACAGGAAGGGGCTGGAGTCCCACAGTCTCCTTTGGGGTCTCACCCCAGTGACCTACGGGCCTCCCACAAGACTCCTCCTACAGGTCCATAGTACCTCCCAACAGTGCCACTCTGGGGACCACAGCTTTAACCCACGGGATGTTCAGCCCAATCTGTAGCAGAGTGCACAGGAGCAGGGTGAGCTCTAAGGAAAGCCGGCTGGGCGGGAAGGGGCAGGGCTTCTGCGGCCTCCCACCTGATCTGGACCCAGTAGTTCACCCGGTGGGAGGGGTAAGACAGATGCCGGGGCTGGGATCCCTGGCTTCAGCAGTGACTCGGGTCCACGCCCACGAGGACTCTGGCACCCGGGACCACCGTGGCCTGTCAGCCTTGCTTGCAGATGGTCCCATGGAGGGACGGAGCTGTGCACTGGGGACATCGGTGGCAGCACTGCTCAAACCAGAGGTAGGTTTTCTACTCGGTTCCCAACACAAGAATGTCTACTGTGCCTCTTAGTCCATGAAAGCTCTCCAGGAACCCTGCCCCAGGATATGAAGTCACCCTGAATAGAATACCCCTCCATTGTTCAGTGCCAAGTTTTTGCCTCAAGAAGCTCTCAATCAAATAGAGTAAGAAAAGCTTAAATCAATAATTACACCCAATTTGGGCATTTTATAGTAAAAATAAAACACATTTATAGCAACTTAGAGAAATCAGCTTTGACTTTATTTTTTGAAAAGTGATATACAGTTCTCCTGTCCTTTTTTGGTTTTTATATTAAGAGCACAGAGTCAGAACATTGTGTGTAAAACTTACCTGAGTTAGTGCTCTCCTTACTTATTTAAAATGTAGTGGGTTCAGTTGTTTCTGCTTGTTTTCATTGTAGAGGTTTCCTGCACTCTTGTTGATTTGCTTTCAGTTTTCCTTCCCCATAATTTATAAGTGCTAACAAGATTTAAAAAGTCAGAACTACTTAAAAAGGCCAGAGAACTGTTGCCTTTCTCCCACTGCTGTGTGGAGAGCTGGGTCCTCCCTGGGCTGCCCAGGCTGGGCTCAGATGGTCCTCCTGCCCCAGCTGCCTGCGTAGCTGGGACTGCAGTTGTACACAGCCACGCTTGGATCCCCCATTCCTTTTGTACCTCCAGCTCAATTAAGATGTAATTGACAAATAAGAATCGTACCTAATTACAGTGTATAACATGATATTTTGAAATATATACACATTGTGAAATGATTAAATCAAGCTAATTAAGTATGCGATGGATATGTTGTTTGTTTGTGGTGAAAATATTTAAGATGTCTCTTCACAATTTTCTTTTTTTTCTGTACTGGGATTGAACCCAGGGTTTTGTGTATGTGTTCTACCACTGAGTTATATCTGTGGCGCTGCAATTATCAAATATATAATATATTCTTTAAAAAAAACTTTTTGTAGTTATAGATGGGCAGCATGCCTTTATTTTATTCATTTATTTTTAATGTGGTGCTAACAATCAAACTGGGTGCCTCATATGTGCTAGGCAAGTGCTCTGCCACTGAGCCACGGCCCCTGCCCCTGTAGTACATTAACTGTAGTCACCATGCTGCACAGGAGATCTGAACTAATCCATGCAACTAGGACCTTACTCCCTTAGCCATCTGCCTGTCCCCACAGCCCTGGTGTCATTATTCTACTCTCTGCTTCTTTAAGTTTGAATTCTTTAGTTTCCATGTGTGAGTGAGATCATGCAGTATTTGTCTTTCTGTGCCTGGTTTACTTCTCTTAGCATAATGTCCTTTAGATTCAACCACATTGTCACAAACGACAGGATTTCCTTCTTTTTTAAGGTTGAATGTTAGTAATGCCATATAAAATATGCATAGGAATGCTGTTGCAGCGTATACACACGCTTCTCTCTCTCCATGTTCTTTATCCATGCATCCATCAATAGCATCTGAATGTGGATGGATTGTTCATGGATCTTGGCTCTTGCAGATGGTGCTGCAGATTTCATTTCCCTTACATATATACCAAGAAGTGGGATTATTGGATCACATGGAAGTTTTCTGGTTTTAGTTTACTGGGGAAACTCCATACCGTTTTCCATATGGCTGCACCAATTTACCTTCTCCTCAGCAACGTACAAGTTAGGGTTCCCTTTTCTTCACGTCCTCACCAACACTGGTGTCTTGCGGTTTTTCTTTTTTTTTGCGGTGCTGGGGATTGAACCCAGGGCCTTGTGCTTTTGAGGCAAACCTCTACCAACTGAGCTATTTCCCCAGCACCCCCTGCTTTTTTTTTAACCTTTATTTTATTTTTATGTGGTGCTGAGGATCGAACCCAGGGCCTCAGACATGCTAGGCGAGTGCTCTGCCACTGAGCCATAACCCCAGTCTGGTGTCTTGCATTTTGATAACAGCCCTCCTGACAGATGTGGTAATATCTCGTTGTGATTTTAATTTGCATTTCCCTGAGGACTGGTGATATAGAGCAGTTTTTTTCATATACCCCGTGGCCATTTGTATGACTTCTTTTGAGAAAGTCAGTTCAGATCCTTTCCCCAGTTTTAGAAGGGTTGTTTTCATGCCATTGAGTTGCTCGAGTCCCTCAAGTGTTTTGGATCAACCCCTCATCAGATGTTGTGGCTTGCATATTGCTTTCTGATCACTGGATGTCTCTTCGTTGGTTATTTCTTTTGTGGCGTAGAAGCTTTTTAGTTTGATACAATCCCATTTGCCTGTTGCTGCCTTTTTTTTTTTTTTTTTTTTCTATTGCTGCTTTTGTTGTGTGTACATGGGGATCATCAATCATTGCCAAACCATGTCAAGAAACTCTTCCCCTATCTTTCCTTCTAGTAGTTTTAAAATTTCAGGTCTTGTGTTGAAGTCTTTAATCCATTTTGAGTTTACTTTTATATACGGTATGAGGTTAGGGTTCAATTTTATTCTTCTGCATGTGGATGTTTACTTTTCTTCATGTTGTTTATAAGAAAGACTGTTCTTTTCCCATGGTGTTTTCTCGGAACCTTCCTTGAAGGCTAACCGACTAAATGCATGGACTGACTTCTAGGCCCTCTCTTCCATTGTTCCCTATGTCCATCTTAGGCCAGCACCATGCTGTTTTGATGACTGTAGCTTTGTACTCTTATTTTGAAATCAGATTGTATAATGTCTCCAGCTTTGTTCTTTTTTTTTTTTTTTTAAACATTTTTTTAGTTGTAGATAAACACAATGCCTTTATTTTATATATTTATTTTTATGTGGTGTTGAGGAACAAACTCAGTGCCTCACATGTGCTGGGTGGGCACATTAACACTGAGGCACACCCCCAGCCCCAAACTTTGTTCTTTTTGCTCAAGATTTCTTTGGCTGTTTGGGATCTTTTGTTGGTTTCATATGAGTTTTAGGATTTTTTTTTTTTTTTTTTTCTGTGAAAAAATATCACTGGCATTTTGTTAGGGGCTTGTCCATCTGGGTCGAGTGGATACTTTAGCAATACTGATTCTTATATTCTGGGGACACAAATAATCTTTCCACTCATTGGTGTCATTTCCAATTTCTTTTACAAAGGTTTGTAGTTTCAGAAGGGAGCATTAATTCTGAGAGTGGAAAAAGTTTCACAAGAAATAATTTCTGCTCTGTTTTTCTTTCTCTGGACACACACAGGGGAGAGGAGACAATTTATTTATCTAAAACCTTTTAAAATTACAAACATCCTGATCCTTTGCCCTTAAATATTTTAGCATGAATTTCTTACGCAGGACAGTATTCTTTTCCCTAACCACAGTGTAATTTTAAAATTCAGAACATTTAATTTTGCTAGAGTGCTATTATATAATAAAGAGTTCATTTGCAAATTTCACCATTTGTTCCCCAAATGTATTTTGGGGAGTTTTGTCCGAATCAACGACCAGTCCAGTATCCCACATTGCATTTAGTTCAGCTTCCCTTCCTCCCTCTTGAGGTCCTCGCCCTCCCTCCCTCCATTTCTCCCTCCCTCCCTCCCTTCCTTTCTTTTTTCAGGACATTGACATCTCTAGAATGCAGGCCAGTTGTTGGGTAAATGCTCCTCAACTTGGGTTTCTTTGATTGTTTCCTCATGATTAGATTGCATCATGCTTTGTTTTTTCTTTTGAAATGATTTCAAATTTCCAGAACAGTTGCCAGAATTCTATAGCATTTTGCAACTCTTCTCGTAAGTTTGAAATCATCCTTTACCAGATTCACCAATATTTAACATTTTGCCATATCCACAGTGGCAAAATCGTCATTGCTTCTCTCTCTCTCCCTTTATATGTGTGTGTATGGATAGAAGAGTTTTTGTGAAAATTTGAACCAGTTCAGAATAGTGTCGCCCTTCAAGTGGTAGCTTTTGAACTAGGTCTTGAAGGATAAAGATGCTTGCCAGCTGGACAGAGCTTAGCTATGGGGACGGAAATTACAGCCAGAGGGATCAGTACGTGCAGAGATTAAGGCGCTGTGAAGGTGAAGTGGCCGTGACCACTCTGTTCTGGAGTAAGTAGTCTGGGGAAGAAGGAACCGGAAAAGCAGTTGGAACTTACCACTTATTATGTTAAGGTATTGGGACTTTGTTCCTAGGAAAGAAGAAAATGTTGAAGATTTTCAAGGTTCTCTAGAAGAACAGAACCAACAGAATATGCATATGTATGTCCACAAAAAGAGGATTAATTAGATTGGCTTACATGACCAGAAGCTGGATAGTCCACAATGGCCGTCTGCAGGCTGGAGAGCTGGAGGAACCAGTAGCTGCTCCATCCAAGAACTTGGAGCTGCAGAAGAAAGAGGACCAAGGATACAGCCCCAGTCCAGGACTGAAGGCCTGAAAACTCCCTGGAGAGTTGCCAGAGTCCACTTTGGAAGAGGGAAGAAGCTGGAGTCTGGTGTCCTCAGATGATCGCAGCAGCAATCAAGAACCCACTCAGGAAGAATCTAGCTCGCATCTGGCCCTACTTCCTCATTCTTCCAACTTTTTGTTCCATCCCAGGCTCCCAACCTATTGGATTGTGCTACCCACATTTAGGGTGGGGTCCTCAGGTCCCCACCTCAGGTTGCTGTCCCACATGCCAATCATTCCTAAAAACACCCTTACCTACATACCCAGATAATCTTAGGCATGTCTTAATTCAATCAAATTGACAATCCAGATTAAATACTGCAGGGATGAATGTTTTTGACTCATTTTCTAGAAAGATTAACTCTAGTGCAATTTGGAGAAGAAAGGACAAGGATAGACCAACCAGGTGGAGATTGCATTGCACCAGCTGGGGATGAAGACCCAGAGGAAGAGGATGCAGGGGAATGTTGGTAATGTTTGCTGGTCATTTTCCATACGATGTCTCATTTAATTATCACAAAAACCTGAGGCCGTAGATGTTAAATAACTTGGTCAAGAACAGTCCCAGCAAGCTGATGGCCTAGTAATATTTGAATCTAGGCCCATAGGACTCTGAAGCCTGCCCTGAGAAACAGTGAGACCATGCAGGACAGAGCAGAATGGGAACCAGATTCCACTGTCAGGCTGATGGCCATTTGGACATGGTGGGTGAGGGAGATGGGAAGGATGACAGCCAGTGTCTCCAGTGTGGATTGCTGCCGAGAGTGTGACTTCGTTAACCAAAGAAAACAATTTCTAGAGATGAAAAAGAAGTTGGGAAGGTAGAGAAAATGGTGGTTTTGTTAACAGTCTCTATAAATTTGGTTTGGACAACTGGGTTTGTGCAAGCTTAGGACAAGAGATCCAGTGGCCAGTTTGGCTCAAGAGTTCAGAGGGAAGTTGAGGCTAAAGATAGAGATTTGGCTGCTCAAGTCATGCTGTGTTTGCCCAGAGATTCTGTGGGAGAGATTGACTTGCGGGAATCCTCAGCACTTGCCTTTAAAGGACGGTGGGAATTAAGACTCAGTGAAAGCAAAGAGAGAGAGCAGCGAGAGGGCAATGTGGGGCAGGGGAAAAAAGATGACCTTTTCAAGAAAG
This sequence comes from Sciurus vulgaris, assembly GCF_902686455.1. Lineage (NCBI taxonomy): Eukaryota > Metazoa > Chordata > Mammalia > Rodentia > Sciuridae > Sciurus > Sciurus vulgaris. Next base: position 9,178,798 of record NC_136465.1, on the reverse strand, counting down.
GCATCCACTAGGTCTTTAAGTTTTGCAGAAGAGTTCCAAAAGGAGGCTTGAAGAGATTCACTGGGATTTGTGAATCAAGGAAGTCACCAGGCACCTTAACGAGAGCAATTTCATTAGAAATTGCTTCCAGGGATTAAAGTGTTAATGCAGTAAAGGACTTGGACACAATAGAGAGTGCTTTTAAAGAATTTTGGTGACGATGAAGATGATAGCAGTTAGCATTAGCCAGGGCTTCCTGTGTGCTAGGTGCTGGGCTAACAAGTTAACATGCAGCCAGGGAAATCCTTGTGATTGCGAGGTGGGTGGTACTACTATTCCCACTTTCTGATGTATGAAATTACAGCTGAGAAAATGTAGAGGTTAAATAATATGTCCAAGGTTCTACCTTTAATAATTAGTGGAGCAGGGATTCAGATCTCAAGTTCTTCTGGGTTCAGAGCCCGAGTTGAGAGGTCGTGGCAGCTTGGACTGCCCTGTTTATTAGCAGAGGAAGAAGCCCTCCCAGGAGCAGGGCATGGATTCTCTAGGCAGCAGAGTAAATACATAGTGGCGCCAAGTCTACGGGAAGGATATTAGGTCACATTAAAACATGGAACACCTAGTTTTGGAAAGGAAGTGGGGACATCTGTTTGCCAAAGGCCAGAGCAGATGAAAGAAGGCCGGATGGATATGTACCAGATGTCAGCCAAGGTGACATGCTTTGAGGGGTTTAAGTCACTTACGTTCAGGCTTCTCTCTGTGTCCACTGGGAAGGTCAGTCTGAGATTCCTGAGAATGCCTGAGAGCCCATCTTCTTATGGATTCTTTGGTTTTGAGTGTCAGCTTCCATTAGATCTTCATCTCACTTAACATTCAGCTCTTCCCTTTTTTTTTCCCGTAATATTAGGGATGGAGCGCAGAGGCATTGTAGCTCCAAGCTACACCTCCAGCCTTTTATTTTTTACTTTGAGACAGGGTCTCACTAAGTTGCTGAGTCTGGCCTCACGACCTCCTGCCTTGACCCGGAGTTTGCTGGGATTAAGGTGTGCGTCACCATGGGCTCAGCCCTACCCATCTTCTTTCTGGACCACTCCCCAACTCCCTCCTATAAGGCATGTGACAGATATGACCTAAGGTTTAGGGGATTTTATATCTTCATCAATACAAATAAGTTAAAACTTAATAATAGACATCTCTGTTTTCTCTGGCTCCGCCACCATTGGGAGCTCTGCATAGGTTGCGACCTCTCCTGTTGTTAGGAGCGCCCATCTCTTCTTATCTCCAGTATCCGTGCTCTTGGACTTTCTTCCCCTTTTAGTGTATATTTCTAAGCCACATTCTCTTCTATATGTTGAGTGTCACAGCAAGGTGGTTTCCTAAATAAGACACTTTGCCCCTCTAAGAGGGACTCTGGCCTCTACTACGATAATGTTTTTCACACCAGTACTCAGAGATAGGTTTAAAGTTGGAAGGAAGGTATTTAAAAGAGCTCATGTCTGTTGCCTTCTGTTTTCACAGTGAAATGTGAGATTTGCTCCTCTGCTGAGCTAGGCATGGGTCTAATGAAGGTTTGGACAGCTGGGATTAGGGATTCTGTCAATAGAAATTTACCAGATTTCTAAAATCTCATAAAATATCACATTTACATAGTATGATTCCTTTCACAAAGCCTGCGGACGTATGGAATTGATCCTCATGCTAGAGATGGATTGTGTAGTTCACTGAGTACTCTGGTCAATATGAGAAAAGTGGAAAAAGCGCCTGAGGAGTGAAAAGTCAGAGTCAGTGAACTAAGCTGGGAATTGGGCATCAGTCTCTGCCGATTCTCTTCCAGCACAGGCATGAGCTTGCCGGCCAGTGTGCTGCTGGGGGTGGGGGCAGTTGAAATAAGGTAAAGGAGTCGTATTAATGCTCTGTTGCTCCTTAACAGACTCTCTCTCAGACTTGGCCTTGGAGATGCAGATATTAGCGCACATTCCCGCAGCTCAGGAGTTCAGGAATGGCCTAGCTGGCTGGTTCTGGCTCAGGGACTTTCATGAAGCTTCACTGGGACTGGGGGACCTGGCCCCAGTCTCACAGATGTGCTGTTGGCAGGAAGCCTCAGTTCCTGGTGACGAGTCTGTGGTGTTGTGCTGACATGGTGGGGAGCCTTTGGCAGACAGTTGTAGCCACCACGATGGAAGCCAAGTTGTCGTGTGCCTCTTAATCTTGGGAGTGACCTACCATCCCTGTTGCTATGTTCTGTGGGTCACACAGACCGTCCTAGGTTACATGTGTGCGGGACCACACAGGGCTGTGAACACCAGGGTGCAGGATCCCTGGGGCTGAGTCAGAGGCTGCCTACCACAGGAGTGCTTCCTGTTGTGGCGGGGGCGGGTGGGGGCTGCTGCATCCTTTAAAATGCCGTGGAGGAGTGCAGTTGGACAGACTGCAGTTTCCAGACTCTTAGAGGTGATAGGCTAGTAAAATAAAAAAATGCTGGGGAGGGGTTACCAAAATAAGTCTTAGTATTTTGTCAAGGTGAATATTCCATCTGCTACCACTATCATTTCATAAAAGCACAGCACATTTTGACATTTAAAAACAGGAGGACATGATCTTGGAATGAAAGACATCCTTTCAATTGAATAGGTTTACCTTTCTTCAAATCTCACTAACTTGCTTTCTTATGAAATTGTGGATGAATTAAAACTTATCCTGGTCCATGAACTGTCCTTCGAAGCCACTGAGCTATTCCATGGGATGAGCTAGTTGCCTGACTGATTGTGGCCCCGGGGATTGAACCACTGAGCTTCACCCCAGTACTTTTATTTATTTTGAGACAGGGTTTCCCTAAGTTGCTTAGGGCCTTACTAAGTTGCTGAGGCTTGTCTCGGACTTGTGATGCTCCTGCCTCAGTTACTGGGATTACATGCATGCTTGACTATACCCAGTAAGCTAGTACCTTTAGAGTTGACTGCGAGAATCACGTAGAAACACATAATAGTGCTTTAAAAGCAAACGAACAAAGAACTCAAAGTGGTTGATACAACCACTATACAGATAGCAGTTTGATAAAGCTTATTAAGCTAATCAAATATGAAATGAAAAGAGCATGATTTTAGCATAGTTAAATGTACACAAAATAAAAATGAATAGTAGCATTCAAACATCTGTAGAGTTTTCATATTTACTTAATTTTACATGTAGTTAATGTATTTTTGCTTAAAAAGATATGCTTTTCTAGCTAGTTGCAGTGGTGCATACCTGGAATTCCAGGTACTCAGGAGTCTAAGGCAGGAGGATTACAAGTTTGAGGCCACTCTGGGCAACTTAACTCTGACTCAAAAAGTGAAAAGGTCTGGGGGTGTGGCTCAGTGGTAGAGCACTTTGCCTAGCATGTGTGAAGCCCTAGATTGAATTTCCACTACCATTAAAAAAAAAAAAAAAAAAAAAAGCTTTTCTTAGTAACCTATATGTGTCTCTTTTTAGTGAGGATGAAATATCTGACACTCTATCCAGTATAGATGAGCTTTGAATTCTTAGTGCCCTGTCCATCAATGGATTTGTAAAAATAAGGTCACATTTTCATTTGTTTTATCTTTGACCTCTAGCATAGTATTTGCAAGGCTGCAGGCTTGGGTTGGGGAAGGGATCAATGAGTATTTTGTTATTTGGCTCCTGCTAGAATTATGCTCTTATCAATTAGGTTGAGAATTAATTTTGAATAATATTAAGGAAAACAGAAATATTTTCTTTTCAATAAAATCTTGTTGCATGTCTTCATGAATTGATTTAAAACCTACACGTTTTTCTTTAGAAAATCTTATTGGTAGAAACTTTTTTTTTCATCCATAAACTCATGTTATTATAAACAAGTTATATGTGTTTTGAAAGCATATACTGTGTGATTACTTCTGGAAATTGTGCTTTTAATTTCTACTTTAGTCAAACTGGTTAACTGAAAAGTTAATTGATTTTTTTTTTTTTTTTTTTTTTTTTTTTTTTGCCTACTGGAGAGCCTACCACACAAGGTGTTTTGAAGTGAAGGTAGCGAGCAATTGCTTTTTTGAGTCTGTGGATAACTTCCTTGGTTGTAAGGACAATCTTGGAATCGTACAGCTGTGCACACGTGTCCCTTGATCTCGGCCATCGGTTTACCCTCTTCTCTGCGTGGAGCGCTCATTACTTAAGTCCTTGGAGCAGTGGGACCATGTGTGGCATGCTGTGTCTAACCCAGTGGTTTTGTACCAACGAGCATGAGTTAGGACACACGTAGGTGCCTCTGGGTTGACCTTAGGATCATTCGCATCATTATGCAAGACTTCCAGGCCCAAGCTTTCATTGGTGGCATACTGATGTCCACTGTTGGGCAGCTAATATCCACGGGTAGCTCATTTGACTTCCTCCTGTAGGACACCTCCAGCCCCCAAATATTTTTTGACAATAAAATGTGCTTTGTCTTTAGAGCTAATGTTAACTCAGTGTTCTGGCTGCAAATTACCTGTGAACCACCCAAGCTGCCCCCAACCTCTTGCCAGACAAAAAACAGCCGGTTTCACGAGGTAACATCACTTAGCAGGGTGATGAGTGCTGTCCCTGGAACCTCCGAAGATGACCTTTTGTTTCTTTTGGCACTCGTGGACTGAAGGTAAGAGTGACCTTGGAGCCCAAATAGACATTGTCAGGCATTGTTCTAATGATAAGCCACAAAATTGCCCAGTCACTTATATTTAGAAAAGAGCTCAAACAGTGGCCGTCAGCACTTTCTTTTAAAATCAGAGCATTACACACAGAACAGGTTCTTATCTGACTTAAACTCACTGACAATTCCTGAATGGTACCTTCTGCAGGTTGCTGGGGGTTACCAGTGGCTTCTTTGTGATCGATCTCCGAGGCTTGCCAAGTAGCCTGTGGGTCTGGCAGTCACCAAGATGGAGAGTGACCGCTGGCGCCACACTCCCTGATACTTAAGAACTTCTTGTCCATGTCTGCTTCCATAGAACTAAAACCCCATTCTCTTGGATATTAAACATTTGGGGTGGTCAGCAGGGACCACCCCCACCCTAAGCATTTTGCTGAAATTTGTAAAATAAAGAATTTTCTGGTAAGAGAACATCATCTTGTTTGGTATGACTTCATTATACTCTGCATGTTCTAACATCTACGACTCAAACTGAAATTCCCTTGTGAAAGAAAGATGCTAGTAAATTTCTCTAGACAGTCAATCCTTTGTATTGTTTCTGCATTTGAACTCTTTCAGCAAATCAGATGCCTTAATCAGATCCATTAATACAGCATACAGTTCACAGTGCTGCTCTTAGTGTTTCCCTAAACTGCCTTGGAGCGTATTTGTTGAGATTTCAGGCTCTGCATTCAGACTGCTTGGGTCCAGCACCTGGTACTATCACTTTCTAGGTGTGTGATTTGAGCAAGTTACTTAACCTCTCTGTGTTCCAGTTTCCTCCTGTGAAATGGGAATGATCATGGTACTTACTGTGTAGGATTGTTAAAGGACTAAATGAGATAATAGGTGACATGTGCTAAGAGCAGTGTCTAGCACATAAAAACTGCACAGCTTTTTCCAGGGAGGAGTATTATAACTTTAGTCAGGGCATATTTGATTGCTGGAAACAAAAAGCTAATTTATGTTAGCTTAATTTTTTTTTTTAATAATAAGGCTACACAAGCAATCTCATGGATACCTGATGAAGTTGGGATGTGGCGCCAGAGTTGAAAGTAAGCAGTCTTTGTGGCACCTCCCTCCATCTCTTGAGTTATATGCTTCCCTCTGCATGTGGGGCTCTTCTAATTCCTACAGGTCAGTTTTCTTGGTACATCATTGTGCATGTGTCTAGAAACGCCTTCCTCCAACTTGTATAAGTTATTGGCCCTGATCCTACAACTCAGTTTCACAGTGTCTCACTCCCAAGTGTCCAGGAGAGGGATGTCCAGCCAGACTGGACCAAAGGGGATGAGGCCATGTGGTAACTATGGTGGCTCCTTCCCCAAGGTTGCTGGTGTGTGGGGTTCTCTCAGAAGGTGGCGTAATGGAAGGGGCAGGGATGATAACTGGTAACTTTAGGATAATCATGTTGTCAGAGTTCAAGGGGATTCGGATGCCTTTACTCAATTGAGCGCCCCCAATCGCTTATTTTTATTTATTTTTTTATTGTAAGCAAATGGGATACATGTTGTTTCCAATCACTTATTTTAAAAACTTTGTATTGAAGGATGCTATACATATAGGAAAGGGCATATAGGGTATGTGAACAACTGGATGAATTTTGGCAAACTGAGCATGCATGTGTGAGTACCCAGTGTCCAGCACTGGAAACAGCATTCCCAGCCCACTTAGCTGCTCTGCTCTCCTGCAGTGGATTCCTTGAGGTGGATCAGTTTTGCCTCTTTCTGTGGTTTACATTGATGCATTGATGCAGTTATATGCTGCACACTTGTTTTGAGTCTGGCTTCTTTTTGCTTCACCTTGTGAGTTTCAGCAGTATTGCTGTGTGGATTTGCAGAGCGTTCGTTCTCATTGCTCTGAAGTGGTCTGCTGTGTGAACATACCACATTTTATCTGGTCTACTGTTGATGGTCATTTGGGCAGTTTTCTTGTCTAGTCCTCCTCGTGAACTTTGTTGAACACAAAGTACACATCACTGTTGACTGTTTACTGCCAGAGCCTTATACAAGGTGTGGGAATTGCCTCCCATTGTGTGTGATTGATTGCTGGTCTCTTGCAGATCAGTACTGTTTTGCTTTTTATTTTGTGACTTCTTTTTCTATATGGTGACGCTGATGTTGTGAGGGCAGGGCCACATTGTAAACATTTTGCGTGTGTGAAAGAACCGTGGGTACATTTCCATAGGTGCTCAACTGTCTGGGAACAATCCCTATTTCAGGCAAGGCTCCAATTGTCATGTTGGGTCCTACCTGGCCTGTTGCTTAGTCAACGGGGATTGATCCAGGGGTGGACACACAACCCAAGCTGGACCCCTCATATCTATGCCAGGTTTGGAGTCTCTGTTTTAGGTGTAGTGCTTAACATTATTATAAACAAGGATATTCCAGGAGAGCAAGGGGGAAGGGATGAATATGAGTTCAGTGTGGGATATTTTAAGTTACTGTTCTGGTGAAGGATATGGGGTTAAGAGTTGGCAGGACTGAGAGTCCACCTGTGCTTTGCTCAATCTCTGCGGTCTTGGGCACCTAATTTATTTAGCCTCTTGAAGTTTCTGTTCCCTCTCTGTAGGCTGGCACCTCCCAGTAAGATTAAAACATGACAGTGCATATAAAGGGTGTAGCTTATTGCCTAGCAATTAAGTATTCATAAAGTCTGCACTAATAGGATGATGGTGCTGTGATGGTATCTGGAGGGCCACTGGAAAACAGGGACTGGAGTGTTGCAGCAAGAGATCTGTCACAGGTGGAAACCACGCACAGCACCTGGTGGGCGGACAAGAACAGGGTGTGGAAAGCAAAGAGATGGTAGCCCAAGTCACGCTGTTGCAGGCACAGCTTTTAGAAGAAGGAACAAGTGCTGGAGGAGGAGACGGAGAAACAGTTTGAGAGGAAAGGGGCAGGCCCCCAGGAGCCTGAGGAGGAGGGGTGCTCCACAGCAGCCAGGACACCAGTGAAGTGGGCTCCTCAAGTTTCAGGTGATTGTCCTTTTTCTTCTTTAAGCTTGGCTATTGTTAAAATCAAAAAGTCAGTGGTAGGGGCAGCAATGTGTTAAGTTACTCTAATGCATAAGATGACTGAGTCCTTCAGGCAGCAGGTATCTGCATGTCCACTCTCGCCAGTGGAGATGAACCAACACCAACAACACCTGGCAGTTCTTTCCCTGTCTCCTGTCCTGTCTCCTCCCACACTGCCAGGCTCCTGCCTGCTGCTGCCACCCACCTCTGGAGGAAAGCCAAGTAGATCAACTGTAAAATAACCCAAACAAACAAACAAAAAAGACAGTTCAAATTACACGGACAAGTTTTCCCATTTTCACTTCCTGGAATGCTCCTGGTTTTTTCCTCTTCTGACTTGTCTCAACCAAATTGGTGAATGTTCATGTTTGTACATATACACTGGTGGTGGGACTTTGAAAGAGAATGTTCACATATAGTAATAAAGGGGCAAGGTGCCAGGAGAAAGACAACAGGAGAGGGGAGAGTAAAAAGACTTCAGGAAGGAGAAAGGAGCAGGAAGAGGAGGGGTGATTTGGGGGATGGAGAGATGAGGAGGGCGCCCCAGGAAATGGGTTGCTAGGGGTTTTTCAAGTTTTGTTTTGCAAACGGAATCCTCAACCCAAACTGTACCCTGTGGGAATCAAATCAGTCTTCCCTGTTTTTTCGGCCTCAGTACTGGGCCTGGGCTCCCCTAAGAGGGAGTGGATGGGGTCCGCAGCTGCTGAACAGTCTCAAGAGTGCAGTTCTCCTAAAAGGTACAGACCACCCAAGCGCAGGGATAGGAGCCAACCTGGCCGGGTGTATCTGGGCTTCCCTGGAAGTAGAAGCCTTGTCCTTTTGGGGATTAAAACTTATTTTTTTTAATATGTTGAAGCAAATTTGATCTTAGTTTATACTTCAATTACAGATTTTAAGATGGTTTTAATTCATTCCTGAATTAACAGTGAGTCCTTTTAGGACTGGTAGAACCCCCTCCACCATTCCTTAAGTTGTCCAACGGGTGTCTTGTCCTGATTTCCAAACGTGGACATAAACACTTGTGTGTTCCTTGGGGGCAGCCAGTGTGCACTTTTCGGTTCACCAGTACTTAAACTTTTTATCTTTTTTAACCGACACGGTGATTAACCTGTTGTTTTTGCAAAGCCCCGGGATTTTTGCTAAATATCCGCGCAGTCCGGCCTTTGTTGCTAAATATTCGAAGCGTTTCCAAAGTGCAGGCCAGTGCCGGGCACGGGCCGCTCCTTTAGGAAGGCCTTTTTCTCCCGGGGTGGGTTTATTTTTAGTCGGGGGAGGGTGACTTGAATTTCCCAAGACCCTGCCGAAGCGGGGGCGGCTCCGCAGGCCGACCCCGGGCCAGGGCCGCCCGCGCCCTTGGCGGAGGGGCTCCGCACCCGCGAGGCGGCGAGCGCAGGGCGCAGGTCCGGGAAGCGGGCTCCCTTCCTGCCGGCGCGCCCCCAGCGCCTCCCACAATCCCCGGCGCCGTCCCCGCGCCCCCGACCCGGCGAGCCCGGCGCGGAGCTGGCGGCCTCGGCGGCCTTCGGGCGCCGTCCGGAAAGTCGCGAGCGCTCGGGCCCCCGCCCCCGCGCGCGAACGCCGCTTCGGCCGTTTCCGGCCCGGCGCACTTCGGCAAGTTCCGCAGGCGCCTGTCGGAAATGGCTGCCGGCCGGCAGAGGGAGCGGGGGATCCGGCGCGGCCTGGGAGGCGCGCGGCCGGCCGCCAGAGCGACTTCTGGGAAGCCGAGTTTCGCGCAGGCGGCGGCGGCGGCTCGTCCCTGACCTGAAAGCCGGTAGGAGTCCAGGCGGCCAGCGGTCCCCGGAGCAGGGGCGGCGCGCGGAGGGGCTCGAGGGAGGCAGCGGAGCGAGCGCGGGGGACGCGGGCGGGCGGGACCGGTCAGGCCGTGCCGGGAGCCCACTGCCCGGGCGGCGCGAGGCGTGCGGCTGCGGAGCAGGCCTGCCCCGCGCCTGGGGGGCCTGGCAGCGGGCAGGAGGAGGGCCGCGGGTGGTCTGAGCTGGAAGCCTCGCTCCCCACCCCCGCGCGCCCCCGCCTCGCGTTCGGGCTGCCCGGGACCCGCCTCCACCCCTCTGGACGCTCGCCATCAGCTGTCCAGCGTCCTGCGCAGGCTGAAGCCCTCCGCCCTCCTCCGCCCGGGTGTCGGTCAGCTGCTCGCGGGGAGCTGCTTCTGTGGACGAGGGCCAGCCCCGGGCCGCGCGCCCCACTTCCCGGGCACACTCACACCCCTGCCCGACCCGGCCCGGCCGCGCTCGCCGCCTGCGGCCGCCGCTCCTGGGGCTGTGCTTACGGGGCTCGCCTCCTCTCCCGATGGCCGCTTCCTGTCCGGGTGCAGGTGCGGTGCTGTGCGCCTCTACATCAGGGCCCGGGGGTCGCGGCCCGGCCTCGGGCACGGCAGGACAGGGCCGCGGGCGGCAGCCGGGGCCGGAGCCCCGGAGCCCTGGAGCCCTGGAGCCCTCGAGCCCTAGCCGCGCTGCCCGCTGCGGCGGAGCGCCCTGCCCCTTGCCCCTTGCCCCTTGCCCCGCGAGCGGGCTCAGCTCCTTTGGATGCCTGCGGCTCTCAGCAGACTGAACCGTGCGGGCTCCTCGCAGCCTGGGCTGCTGCTCCTTTCTTCATAAAAACTCGAAGGGCTTCATGGGTGCTCTTGGTTGGACTCCTTTAGTGGAGGAGAACACGAAAACACCCCTAGTCCTGTTTTTCTTGCCCACGTGTGATTTATTTAGGAGGCGCCTTAAGCACTTCTCGCCACTTCGTCCAGTTCGCCCTGTTCAGACGGCTTCGCTCTTGGAGGCTGGCCGCCCCATGCTGCGTTTTTGAAACCTCGGTGCCGGCAGTCAGGTGGACGTGTTGCTCAACAGTTAGCCTTGCGCTCCGGGGCCACCGCGTCCGAGCCTGGGACAGTAGCGCGTGGGCGTTGACAGGCTTGGGGGAAGCCAGGCGTGCTCAACTTATTAGCCGGGAGACTTTCGAATACTTCTGGATGAAAGAAAAGCCATTTTCTTAAACTCTAATTTGGTGTGTTAAAAATACTTTATCCCGTGGGAATTTCCTGATCTTTGCCTGTGGGGAGCCTGAGGAGTTGTAAGTATCTTGAGTGTAGAGGAGCTAGCCTAAATGTTTTCTGGAAGAAAGCTAGAATTGTGGGTCTCCAGAGTTTCTGAAACACGATGTATTTAGCGGAGAAAGATGTGAGTGGCATACCTGACAGCGTGCCTGACAAGCCTGCATCTTCACCCCGTTCCCCTCGCTTTCCTACAGAAAAGGGGGCTGTTATTAAATATTTGGCTTGGTAAGGCTGTTATTAAATATTTGGCTTGGTAAGCAAAAGACTTTTAAGTGAAACAGGCCAGAGGAAGAAATGGACTTTCTAGGAGAGGGAACCCTCCCAAGGATGACTGGAAGCCCTAAGAGTCTGCTAGAGAAAGCGATGCCCTCAGGTAGTAGTCAGCAGTCCTACGGAAAGAACTGAGGTGGTGCAGCAGTGAGGTGGTGGCCATGGTCCCCCTGGAACCGTGACTGGTCTTCTGGAGAAGGGTTGGCGGTTTTGCTTGGGTAGAGACAGGTATTTGAAATAAAATGAAGATCCTGGCAGATTTCCTCCTGGTGAGGATTTGTGTCTTTGCATACAGTTACTTGGTGAAGGAAGGAATATGAGCCAGTGACCTTTTTCATAAAGCTCTAAAACTGCCCACTGGTTTCTGCTGGAAATTAAGTTTAGCTCAGAAAATTTCTGTCAACATATTTCCTTCCATTTGAATTTTGTTTCCTTTTAATTTTTGGTAACTGTTTCTTTAAAAAGCCTGCAATGATGGGGCAGCTAAACAAAGAAGAAAAGGATTTTTCATGTGTTGTAGATTCCATGAAAATAGCAAAGCTCAGGCAGGTGGAATTGAGAACTCAGGAGAGACAGGCGGGCTCTGCTGTAAGTCAGTGTGATCCTTTCCTGCCTGAACCCATCACACACTTTTTTACATTTCCAGACTTTCATGGGTCTTGGGTGATGTAATTAGTTGGAAGAGAAACAGGATTTATGAAATCTGTAATCTTGCAAGTAGAAGAGGAATATGGAGACCCATTTAGACACATACCTCTCCTATACTTTGGCCATAATGTGCAGTATAGTTATTGCTCAGAGGTATCCAAATGACCCATTAAAACCCCGGGGGATGGAGATAGGAAGATGAACCATAGAGTCTATTGTAGAATGAAAGCAGCATATACACAATATATAACGGAGCTTAATATATACAGTCATACCTACCTATAATCCATAACTGAATGAGCAAGGCTATCTTCCATTGAAACCACTAAGAGAAAACGGGCAGTGGCCATAGCTCGCCAATGCCTGCCCTAGAATACCACTCCTCACACACATGCCATGACTTTGTGTATTCCTCAGTTCGACTGGGTCCAGTACCTTTCAGGTGGACTGGTGGTTTTGATGATCAATATCCTGGATGTCTGTTTTGTTGTTACTTTTCCCTCTTATGCTTGCCTCTCATATTGTCATCATTTGAACCCTCCAAGTTCTTCTTTTTTTTTTTTTTTTTTTTTTGGTACCAGGGATCAAAACCTGAGGCACTTAACCACTGAGCCACATCCCTAGCCCTTTTTATCTTTTAATTTTGTTTTTAGTTGTAGATGCACATAATATTTCTTTTATTTATTTTTATGTGGTACTGAGGATCAAACCCAGTGCTCAAATGTGCTAGGTATGCGCTGTACCACTGAGCTACAACCCAGCCCTTTTATTTTTTATTTTGAGACAGTGTCTCCCAAAGTTGCTTAGGGCCTTGCTAAATTGCTGAGGCTGGCTTTGAACTTGTGTTGCTCTTGTCTCAGCCTCCTGAGTTGATGGGATTATAGGTGTGCACCACTGTGACTAGTTCCAATTTCCTTTTAAATAATTTTCAACAAATATTTGATGTTCTAAGGGAAAAAATAGATTGGGAATATACCCTTAACATGTGTAATAAGAGGAAAGACATGTATAATATAAATACATGATGATGGTAACTTATGATAATATCTTTAATTACTCTTTAAGTTCTTTGACATCCTGTAGTGCTTGCACGTATTTTTTCTTACATAGATTCTGATCTGTAAAGTCCCTGAGAGGTAGGCTGAACTTAAACATATTTCCTTTTTCAAGGGGGAAAAGGTAGGTAGGAAAGAAAACTGTGTCTTGGAAAGATTAAGGTATTTGACCAAGATCAAATGTAGTAAGTGGCAGACTTTGTGAACTGGCAAGTAACATTTACCAGCCTGTGCCTGGCTAAATTCTTTCAGTGCTATCACCTTTCTTGGGCAACCCATCCCAGTTTATAGACCAGGTTCTCAGAGGCTTTTCCTGTGGTTTTGCCTCCCTATGAGTGTTACATAGAACAAAACCGTTTCTGTTCCCTATAGCTGTTCAGGAGAGCCACTGTGTTTCACCATGACACAGGTTGCCCGCTGGCATGCCTGAGTCAAGTAAGGCCAGCCCAATTTATACAAAAACCTAAATGGAAGTCAGCTTTTAGAAATAGGGAGATTTAACATTAAAAAATCATCACTTTTGTCTTCTTTTGAGGAAAAGGATTTGGTGGTACCCAGCTCACATTTCTGATGTTGAATAGACTCTTCATTTTGCTAAATTCCTACTAGCAACTTTACTCTTTACTCGACTCCTAGGGCCTGCGCAGTTGTTATTGCTGCCTGTTTGTAGGTCCTCTATTCCCCAAGCTAAATATCCCCTTGTCCATTAGCTATTTCTCATTTGATAGTTTTAAATCTTCTTGCCAACTTCTGAGTCCTCTGCCCTCCACTTACTGTGTTAATGGCTTTCTTCAGTGTGGCTCTCAGTGTAGGATTCAGTATTCAGTATACAGTACTGACTGACAGTAACCTTCGTTCCTTCTCTTCAACACTCCCTTTAAAAAAGAAGACAAAAACCAAGGAGGTAGTTTTTTCTAAACAGTTTTGTACACTTGACTCACTGAAGTCCTACCAACTGAAATCACAGTTGTGTTCACAAACATGTGCTACTGTTAAGCTAAATCATTTTCATGTAGTTTTGAGATCTAAGTGCTGAACTTTGTCTTTATCTTTATTAAATTTCCTCTGTGTAGAAATTCCGGACTGATAAAGTTCTTTTGTGTCATGGTTTTCTCTCAGTCTCCACTTAACTCCTCCCAGCATGACTTCCTTTATTTCTGAAGCTGTAAAATATAAAAGCACAATATCTTTGAATGGAGAAGATAGCTGATAAGGTCCTAAACCATTATTAATGGATTCATAGGGAAATTTGAGGCAGAGCTTGAAGAAAAGCATTGTGCTTGAGATTTTGGAAAGGAAATAAGAAGGAGGTCTTGGGAATAATAGCCTTGCTGCCTTGAGTTGATATGTACGTGGACACCCCCCTGCCCAAACAAAACAAAACAAAACAAAACACACTTTCTGGTTGCAAGGCAGTTATAAGTCAGATCCTAGAATCTGAAAGCATTTTGAGGTCATCCAGTCTGACCCTTTAATTTATAAGTTAAAAAAGGACCAGGAGCTTGAGTCAAGAAAAACTGGGAATTTGAAATTAGGGGTAAAGCAGAAAGATGCTGATAATAAAGTAGTGACAAAATTCGAGTCTTAAGGTGAATTCACTGCAGAGGGGGCAGTGGGATGCTGAGTCCCCTAGCTGGTTCAAGAATGACTTGGCAAGCTTTTGCTTCAGTTTCTGCACCTCATTTAGGCAGGCACAGGACTCTAATGATAATGTGTATCCCCATAATATAAAATAAAAATATTTTCTTGAGAAATGGAAGCCTTAGATTTGCTTATACTCTAGGCACTTGAATTGAACATCAATGAGAGTTCGGGGAAAATCCGTTAGCAAAATCCACCTGAAGACCTTATTAAAAATTGTTCATGCACCTCTCCCCTCATTTATAAAAATGCATTGTCATTTTTAGAAGGGAGAGAGTGAGAACTATGAAGAATGCAAAAGTCACCTGTAATTCCATAATCTAGAAGTGTCACTGTTGGTGTTTTTACTCCTATTTGTTTTCTATTAAAAATATATACATTTGCATTTTAAACATTTTGTATCGTACTGGGTATACGGTTTCAAATCTGTATTTCCCACTGAACATTACATTGTGAACATTTTTTCCCCTTTATTTAAAAATTATTGAAAAGCTTACTGACAGCATGATGTCTTATTAGTGACTTCTTTTTTGGTAGTACTGGGGATTGAACCCAGAAGTGCTTTACCACTGAGCTAAATCCCCATCCTTTTTAAAATTTTGACATGTGTTCTTGCTAAATTGCCCAGGCAGGCCTATAACTTGTGATGTTCCTGCCTCAGCCTCCCCAATAATGACATTTCTTATATTAAGCTTGCTGCTATTCTAGGACATTTAATTAATATGTTACATGTTTTATAAAGAATGCTGAGGTGATTGCATCTTTATGTATACAAATCTTTGTTCACCTAGAAGACATTCCTAGAAAGTGAAATTTTTGCATGCCTGTAATCTCGCGGACTTGAGGCTGAGGCAGGAGAATCACGAGTTTGAGACCAGTATTTTCAACTTAGCAAGACCCTGTCTCAGTGGTAAAGTGCCTCTGGGTTCAGTCCCCAGTATTGCCAAAACAAAACAAAAGCAAAATTGCTGAGTCAAAGATAAGAACATTATAGACTTTTGTTAGGAATAGGAGTGACCTTCCCACTAGCGTAGTTCAAAGAGCTGTCACGTTGCAGCGCTGCCAAGTTCATTATCTTTATTTTAATGTTTTAGTGTGAACATTTTTGAGGTTAATTTTTTTTTCTTACTAATCAGTCTTAAGTCTTCAGAATAATTTCTGTAAGTGGAATTTCAGGGCCAGAGAAGAGGCTCAGTTTCAGCACTTTTGATTCACTGCCAAACTGTACTCTGGGAAGGTGTGCCAGTTTTCAGTCCCTGCAGCAGAGTGTGGGAATGTTTATCCTGGATCTGATTAGCACCAGATATTATGATTTACAATTCTGACTATAGATGGAAAATGTCACAGTATCTTGTTTGAAATGTACATTTCTTTGATTGCTAGGAAGGTTAAACATTTAAACGTTTTATAATTTGAACCCTTTTTGTGTAACTTCCTGTTGTTCCTTTGGCCATTGTTGAACTGCTTTTGCTTTTTCTAACCTGATCACGTTGCAACCGCTTCCCCTGTCTTTTAGTCATTTTTTTTTCTTATAAATACACAGAATCCTTGGATTTTTGTGTAGTCAAGTCAGTTGAACTTTTATGGATTCTTCTTTTGCTTGGATTCCTAGAGAAGTGGGGCTGTACTTGAGATGAAATTGTTTTCCTTTTTTAAAGGTTTCATTTATTGATTTTTTACTTTATTAAAATACTGAGTTTATTTCACATGTATATTTTTGTCTCCCCATTTCCATGTCTGACCACCACTACTATGTCCTGTCATAACATTTCATACATACTTAAAAACCAAGCAAAGGGTGGAGTAGGTTTTATTTATTACAATTAATTCTTAAATACATCTGGGTTTTAATTTTTAGTTTGGTTTGTCTTGTGGAAATCTATTTTTTTCCCCAAACAGGTAATTATCATATTTATTGAAATATGTAGGCGGTGTTGCTGGTCAAGGTGGCGCATACCTATAATTCCAGCAGCTCAGGAGGCTGAGGCAGGAGGATCTCAAGTTTGAGAATAGCTTCAGGAACACAGCAAGGCCCTGACCAACTTAGCAAGACCCTGTCTCAGAAAATAAAAAGAAATGGGAGTATAGCTTAGTGGTAAAGTGCCCCTGGGTTCAATCCCTGGTACTGAAAAGAAAAATACACATATCTAGGTGGTGAAATTTAAAATGACTGCAACAAGATATTTTTCTTAATTACAAGAGTAATATGTGCTTATTAAGTAAAATGAATTAAGACAGTGTGTTTTACTGTAAGTAAACATAGTGATCAGCAATGAACAGGCACTGGGTGGTGCAGACCTGGATTTGTGACTGGCTCAGCTTGCTTGCTGTACTGTCTTTAACGAGTTGCCCTACCTCCACGGTTCACTTCACTACCCCCATGTGGTTGATGAAATGAGAGACTGCGCGGGTATCTGGAATACAGTGCCTGGAATGTCAGAAAGATAACTGAGGAGTAGGTACGGGTGTCCGCCCGTCCCCTAGGGGTGTGTAATGCAGTCTGCAGACTTCCCGCGTGAATTCAGGTGCAGTGCTGTTTGTCTTCCTTGGTTGTTTGTAACTACCGTGACTCAGATGTCGTCACTGAGTACTGCCATCAGTTCTTCACTGGACTAATGCCTTAGGAGGTAGAAGTGTTGCTCTCCATTAAGATCAGCTGGGAACATGTCAGACTCCAGGAGCCTTGGTCCTGCACTTGGGAATTCTGATGAGTAAGTGTGGGCTGGCTTGGGGTTTATTTGAAAAACATTGAGTTGTGGATCTGATTTGTATTTCTAGTTAAAAAGTGACTGGAAGACAATTGGATTTTAATTATCAAACTGGTAGGGGAAACAGGCAGTGCCATAATTTTCAGTTGAGGACCTTATTTTGGGAGTTGAGACTTCTGGGTTCAGGTTTGTTGGTGATGGGTTAATCAGTATCAGCTTAGTTGTCATTACCTATACCAGGAAGGACGGCTTATTGCTTATTGAAGGGCTTCTTTTGTGTGGTTTGTGATTTGCCTGCTAGTGGCAGATATGGGGCACCTTGGTCTTAAAGACCTGCCTGGGAGTCCTAAGGGTACTTGTTTTCCACTGCCTGAAGTTCCTGCAATGGGGTGGCTTGACTCTGGTTGTCTGACGGTGTTGTCATCTTCACTATCAGCATGTTAAAGGCACAGTCAGCTTCTCACGCCTGGTTTTTTTTTTAATTGCTGACATTGTTTCCCTTATTTTATACCCAGGTTAAGTTTGGCAAACCCATGTCTTTCTTGATGTCCTGTAACTTGTGAATGGCTTACATTCAGTTCTTAGAAGTCATTCTTGTTTTTTAGTTGTAGATTGACCCAGTAGCTTTATTATATTTATTTATCTTTACGTGGTGCTGAGGATTGAATCCAGTGCCTCACAAGTGTAAGGTGAACGCTCTACCACTGAGCTACAACCTAGCCCTAGAAGGCATTGTTTATCTACAATTAGCTTCTTGGGAAAGGGCCTTTTGTTTAAACAATAGGAGAGAAGTCGGAACCTTGACAGTGGTAGTCTTGGGGAATTTGCTTTAGTGCTTATTAACATACTTTCTGGTTTAATGAACTAGGTACTACCTGGTCAGGACAGATTGATTGTCGGGAAATGATGTACATTTGGGTTGTTAGTATTTAATAACCCAACCTCTGAACTATTGTTTTCAGTAATCTTACTGAAATTATTTCCTATATAGAATGACCTTCACCTCATTCGAAGGGCTTGAGGCAATGACAACAACAATGTACAAACAATTGTGTAGACCCTGTGCCTGGGTTGTGATGGGATTCTGACTTCTTGATGGGCCAATTTTGACTTAACTGAGAAAAAGTTAAAAGTAAAGTTACCTACATGTGTGCAGGTAGTCCCTGGGTGCATTGCAAACTTTTTGCTCTGACTATATTGTTTTCTTGTATTGTTTAGCAGATTAATATACTCTTAAGTATGAATATAGTGCTAGCTTTAAATTTTGCAGTGTTACCATGTGTTTCAATTGTAATCAGTCATTATTCATGGTTACAGTTAACAGTGACTCAGTACAGTGTTGGAGAATATAAAAATAATTGTATGCGTGTGCACAACCGTGTTCCTTGAATTAATATCACAGGCCCTTTATCATAATGGTTAGGACATTGAATATGGACCCTAGAGTCAGTTGATTGGTTAGAATTCAAGTTTTACCACTTAATGTGAATGACCTTGGCCAAATTACATAACCTCTGTGCTGTGGTGTCTTCATGCACAAAAGGAAAGGAGGAGTGGTATCTCCATGACAGGACTGCGTGAGAAGGGGGAGGGGGCAGCGGCTGCGAGTGTGGTAGGTTTAACCTGTGCACAGTGCGTGTTGGCTGCCGTCCTGGTTGTTGAGATTTACCTTGGAGAACATTTGGGAAGCATCTAGCTTCTGTTCTTTGCCCCATTCTCCCTTCAGACCTTTCATATGTAAGATGTGAGAGCAGCCCTCATGGAACCAGCTACTCCCTTCTGTGTTTTCATTTTATTTTTGGTATGCAGAAAGTTATACAACCTTATTTATTTATCTAAAGAGATCCTAAATAGAGATATCCCAGATCCATGACAGGAAATTTGAATATCAGTGTTTCAGTTTTAAAGGCAGAAAGGTCTAGTTAGGATAGTTGTGGTATCAACTGACTTTGTTTTTTTTTTTAACTGGGATTGAACCCAGGGGTGCTTAATCACTGAGCCAAGTCCCCAGCCCTGTTTATTTGCAGCGCTGGGGATTGAACACAGGGCCTCGTGCATGCAAGGCAAGCACTCTACCAACTGAGCTATATCCCCAGCCCCATCAATGAAAGGAGGTCCTGACAGGCCCAGGGTACTGTTCTGCTGGCAAGTCAAGGACTGACTGATGTGGTCAGGAATGTGGGCGGCAGCCTCAGAGAGGAGGTGAGAAGGCGCTGGCCTTCGGAGTGAAGGGATGAGAGGAGGAAGCGGGAGCATAGCCGCAGCCGGAATTCTGAACTAGAACTCCAAGCGTTGCTGCTTCTCAGCCCCCACCTGCCTCACCTTACGGGCCTTTCTAGCTTTCCAGGAATACGCCCTCAAGCAGTTGCTGGCAGATCCAGAGCTGCACTTCCATCTATCAGCAGAAACTTGATTGAGGAGAGTGTAAGAGCAGGACGTCAGCCATGGTGTGAATGGTCAGTCCCTAACTGTACAAGTACCCTGGCTTCTTTCCTTGAGAGAAGACACCTATGTTGCAACCTCTCCTTAGAGTGGTAGATGTGTCCTTCTGCCACTGGAACATCAAGGTGCAAGTGTCTCATGTTGCTGACCGCTGGAAAAGATCTCCTGGGGGGGAGGTGAAGATGGGAAAGGTAAATCTGAGAGGCAGACAGGTGGCGGGGGAGGGCTAACTGAGGCTAAGTGGCCAGCTGTAGGAAGTGAAGACAGGAGAGGACCAAGGACAAACCCCTGGGGAGCACCTGTGTTTAGGGAGCGGTGGAAAGGAGCCAGAGAAGAGCAGCTGGGTGGGGAACCAGGGGTGGAAGACTGAAAACAGAAAATGCTCACAAGAGATGGACGGTGGGGGAGAACAGCAGCATTTCGATAGGAGAAATAAAGGAAAGTATGAATAAATGGAGAGAATTTTTATACTTCTAGATAAAGTTAACTATATTAAAGTAACACTTTCCTACTTAATACATTCCAGCGGGGTGCTTCAGGAGGCTGAGGCAGAGGAAGATCATGAGTTCAAGGCTAGATTGGGCAGCATAGGGAGACACTGACTCAAAAAAAACTGAACAAAAACTTACCTACTTACATGTGATACAGTAGGATTCTTTTTATATATTTCTGAATTCTATTCTCTGATATTTCGTCAAGTAGTTTTATGTCTGTATTCCTGAGGTACTTGTTTTCTCTTTTTGGTACCTGGTGCAGTTTTGGTTTCAGGGTAATGCTAGGTTTGTAAAATGAGTCAGGAAGTGTGTGTTCCTTTGGAAGAGACTGTGTAGAGTAGGTGTTTATTTTTCTTTGAATAGTTAGAATTCCAAGTGAAACTATCTGTGCTGGAGATTTTTTGGGGGAAGGTAATTTGCAAAGTCAATTTATTAAAATAAGACTAATTTAGAAGATCTGTTTTACATTGGGTGAGTTGTGGTAGTTTGTGTCTTTCAAGGAATCAGTCCATTTGTTTGTGGAGGTGTTCGTAGTCTTCTCTGGCTATCTTTTGATGCCCATAAGGACTGCAGTGCTAACTCATTTTATTCTGACACTATTGTTGTGTCTTTTCTGTTTTGTTTAGTCTTCTGTTTGTCAGACTCTTGACAAACCTAGTACTTTCAATGATTTCTGCTCTTTATTTCCTTCCATTTATGTTCATTTGGTTATTTTTCTAGGTTTTGAAGTAGGAGTTTAGGTTATTCATTTGAAACGTTTCCTCCTTTTGAATGTAAGCCTTTCTTTTTGTTTGTACTGGAGACTGGACTCAGGGACACTTAACCACCGAGCCGCATCCCTAGCCCTTTGCTGTGTTTTATTTAGAGACTGGGTCTCTCAGAGTTGCTTAGGGCCTCACTAAGTTGCTGAGGCTGGCTTTGAACTCATGATCCTCTTGCCTCAGCCTCCCTAGCTGCTGGGATTACAGGCATGTGCCATCACGCCCAGCTGATGTAAGTGATCCATGCATGAATTTTCCTGCTTTAGCTGTGTCCCACAAATTTTTTTTTCATCTGTAATATCTTATTTAATCTCCACAGTAACCCCAGCACCAGGTAAAGGTTTTTCAGCGTCAGTCTACAAAGGAGGAAATAGGCTCAGAGAGATCATACACATTACATTGCTAAATTCTCAAGGCTGAGCCAGGGTTTCTACTCCAAGTCCTGATGCCTTTTTCAAGCCTCTTCATTTTTATGGTGTCTTGTTTTTGCCTTAAATTAAGGCACGTGAGCTCCAAATTTCCAACTTGATTGGTAATGAAAATGTGAACCAAGACTTAAAACTGAACTGGTATCATTTATTGAGCAATCACCTGGTACTGTGTGGTACCCTAGGGGGATTTTAAAGTGGTAAGAAAAATAGTTCCCTTCTATAAGGAGTTTTTAATCCAACTGGAAATATGTTACTTAAATGAAACCAATGAAAAGTTGATTAAGGTTATATATATACATATATATATATATATATAAATAAGTAAAAGGTCCATCGCCAACTTAAAAAATATATATTTTTATTTATAAATTTATTTATATTTATTTATAAATTTATTTATATTTATTTATAAATTTATTTATTTATAAATATATATTTATTTATAAATATATATTTATTTATAAATATATAATTTTATTTATAAATATATATATATTTATAAATATATAATTTTATTTATAAATATATATTATATATATAAACAATATATATATATTTTTTAAGTTGGCGATGGACCTTTTACTTATTTATTTATATGTGGTGCTAAGAATCGAACCCAGTGCCTTGCATGTGGTGAGCAAGTGCTCTGCCACTGAACCACAGCCCCAGCCCTAAGTTTTGAATCTTTTGATATTGAGTACAGTGAGAGTTTAGAGAACTGACAAATCCTTTGTAGTTGGAGAAAACTTTATGAAAGAGGTAAGACTTGGAAGGGCCCTACAGGCACCAGGGTTTAGGTAAGTGGAAAACTAAAAATGCCACTCCTGGTGCGACCTGTCCTGGGAAGAAGCTGCAAGACCAGGAGAGGGAGAGCCAGCTTGAGCCGCCTCCTCCATGCTGGGAAATAGGCCTGAGGAGTAGTAGGCCTAGGGAATGAGTAGAGCCAACCCTGGTTGAAAAGAAACTCGATAGTGAGGTAGAAGACTGATATTGTGAGCAGGGAATGTGGCGAAAAAGCAGTTTTAGAAATAGAATGGTTGGCAAAGCCTGTGGACTGGCAGTTCATGAACAGAAAAGTATGGGCCCTTGATAAACAAATTATTCAGCCTCCAATAATAAAGAAAGGTAAATGAAAACACTACAGTGACATTTTACCTATTAAGCTGTCATATTGAAAAGACAGTGACATTTGATGGGATCAGTTTGATTAATGTCTGACTGCAACAGCAGACTGAAATCTCAGAGGCTTACTTGTAACAAAAGTTGGAGTCTCCCGTTCATGTGGCAGTCTGATGTGAATCACGTGGCCCTCTTCAACAGCACTCCTCCAGCGGACTGTGATCTGTGCTGCTTCTGACTTGCACCTGCACAATTTTGGAGTTGGTTCCTTTTGGGTTCTCAGTTGGGAGGAGGGAGAGAATCTGTACTTGATCTTAGTTGCTTGTTACTGTGAGTGACAAGTGGCTTCTGGGAACTCTCCCTTTGGCAGAAACGGGTCTAATGGCTCTGACCAAATTGTAAGGCAAGATGGGAAATGCAGGGGTGCTGCAGGTAGGTACTCTGAGTAATCACCGATTCTGCCACACCATTATTGGTGAGCTGTTGGTAAGTGGATGCACTCTGTATTGCTGCAGGGAGGGTACATGACCATCTTTGAGGTAGAAGAATGGTAACATGTTCCTACTCTGACGCAGAAGTTTCACATTAAAAAATTCTATGGACATACATATGAAGGTAGCTGCAGGAGAATACATCATAGCATTAATTATAATGATGAAAATTGGAAACTTAAATGTCAAGCAAAAAGGGATTGATTAAAGAAGTTAGGGTCTTTCTGTATTATGGGATGATACTCAGCTGGTGATGATCATGTAGTAGGATTTCTTTTTCTTTTTTTGGTAGCTGGACTCAATACCTTTTATTTTATTTTTAATGTGGTGCTGAGGACTGAACCCAGTGCCTCACACGTGCTAGGCAAGCATTCTATCACTCACTGAGCCACAGCCCAGCCCTTGTAGTAGGCTTTCTAAGGTGTGGGACAGTAGACTGTTCCTGATGTTAGTGAAGAAATCAGGTTACAAGAAAGAACATATGGCGTCCCATTTTTGTGAGTACGTATGTAGAGAAAAAAGAAGAGGGGCCTGTGCTTTTGGCAGAATTGTAGGCTATATAAATATAAACCCCTCTGTTAAAAATGCATATCGTGTTCTCAAGAAGAAAGGTAAATTCTCATTAAAATAAAAAAGTGGAGGGGACGGGGGTGGGGGTGGGGGTTGAAATCAAGGTGTGTGGTGAGCAGTCAGAGCTGCAGCGCTCTCAAGCATTTGCCAGTTTTAGTAATCGTGCCTTAATTTTCTGAGAGATGAGGGAAAAAACCTTGAGACTGACATTAAAATTGAGACACCAGATAAGAATGTGGCTCTTCAAAGGGCTGAATAGTCAGTAAGACAGTAGGTGGACTATAAAAAAAATCAGCTCATGAGCACATAGATGTCTCTTTTGGACTGGATCTGTATTGGCGATGGGAGGTGATTCCAACTGAGAACTCATGACCACGGTTTCCTGTCATGTGAATTTTGGGTTCACATTTACAATACCTGTGTGGTGTGGGGGAATCTCCAGATTTAGAACTTGATGTACTAGTATCCTGAGGCTGATAATATATGGCAGACATGTCTGTCAAGCACACTATTGTACAGGGACTTATTCTCAACCCCACCACACAGATTTCCCAGAAACGCAGGACTACCAATAATAAACTCAGTACAGAATTACAAATTGAAAGAGGCAACAAGATCCACCATCCTCTGTGAGCAAGAATTAGCAGAGAAAAGGAATAGAAAATAGGAGAAAGAACAAGGTGCTGACACAGAAATGAAGGCAAGTTTTAAAACCATCAGTAGGACTTCTGGCTGTGTGAAAGAGTTATTAGGGGAAAGCCTCGTGAGTACTACATGGTAGCTTAGACAGGGAAGAGGGAACTAGTGAGGCCAACGAGGGTTTGGCAGACCTCGGCATGGCCTGAGGGCTAAATCTGAGTTGTGGGGGACCGGGAATTAAACCCAGGGGTGCTTAATCTCTGAGCTTCATCCCCAACCCTTTTAAAAAATATTTTATTTAGAAACAGGGTTTTGCCGAGTTGCTTAGGGCCTCACTAAATTGCTGAGGCCGACCTTAAATTCACAATCCTTTTGCCTCAGCCTCCCAAGCCCTGGGATTATAGGTTTGTGACATAGTGCCCAGCTGTGGCCTTTTATAACTTCCAAAGTAAGAATGATTTTTATATTTTTTAAAATATTTTTAGATGTAGATGGACACAATACCTTTATTTTATTTATTTTTATGTGGTGCTGAGGATTGAACCAAGTGCCTCATGTATTCAAGGCAGCACTCCACCACTGGGCTACATCCCCAGCTTGATTTTTATATTTTAAATATTATTTATTTATTCGGGCACTGAGGATATAACCCCAGTATGCTTTCCCACTGAGCTGTCTCCAGTACTTTCATTTATTTTTTGATTTTAAGACAGGGTCTCACTAAGTTGCTGAGGGTCTTGCTAAACTGCTGAGTCTGGCCTCAAACTTACAGTCCTCCTGTCTTGACCTCCCAAGTTGCTGGGATTGTAGGTGTGCACTACCATGCTCCACTCTAAACATTTTTTTTTTAAAAGACAAAATAAACTGTGCTGCACAGATTATATGTGATGCAGAAAACCTGAATTATTAAGTGTCTGGCTCTTCGGTGAAAAAGTTCCCCAACCCCTAAATTATACAAATGTGAGGAAATTTCCAGAAGCTAGCACAAGGGGCAGAGACAAAAAGGGAGGTTCGAGGGATAGAGGAGGATGTCTAACATGCATTCCATCATCTGATGGCAGTTCAAGGAGAGACTGGGGGATAGATAAGATGCACAAAGAAATGGCTGATAGTTTTCTAGATTAATGAAGACATGAATCCTAAGATCCAGAAAGTTCAGTTTTTTTGAGCCCAAAACAACCAAAACTTCCACAAGTAGACACTTTATTGAAACTGCAGAAGTTCAAAGACAAAAAGATCTTTAAAGCAAGCAGAATGAGAAGTCAGATTGCCCACAAGAAACAGGTTGAAGTGACATCTCAACTTTTCATTGATGACGATGACATCCAGAAGGTTCTCCCCATTCAAGAATTAGGTTGAAATAAGGTGTGTTTGCAGACTCTCACTGAAGAAACTGCTTTAGGAAAAAGGAAACAATTGGAAGGAATGAAGTGCCAGAAGAAATGAGCAAGGAAATTGGTGAATATGTGGGTGAATATATAAATGGGCATCACTTTTGTTACTGAGAGCATGAGAGGGTACAACCAAAGTGGAGCCAAACCTTAAGAATGATATTTAACTCACTGTAGGTTATCACAGGTAGTGTTTTAAGGGTCTTTTATTAATCAAGGCAGGAGAAAATGTTAGAAATATCGTTAAACTTTTGATTTGGTTGAGTCAAGAATACATGTAACCACTTTAAGGGTAACCACAAAAAAGATAAATTGAATACAGCATGCTTAGTGTCTGAGGGCTTGGTTCCAGAGCCTGCTGCAGACACCCACAGCTGTAGGTACTCAAGTCCCTTACAAGGTGGCATAGTATTTGAGTGTAACCGCACATGTTCTCCTGAACACTTTAAATCATTTCCGTATTAGTTATAATACTGTATTATGAATTAGTCTTTTTTCTGTCATTGTAATGAAACACTTGAGGCTGAGTAGTGTACAAATTAAAGAGACTTATTTAGTCAGTTTGGGAGGTTGAAAGTCAAAACAGCATTCTGGTGGCTCTGGCAAAGGCCCCTTGCCTGTGTCGTGTGTTACCTCATGGTGGGTGTCATCTTGGGTTTAAGTCCATAGGTGTCCCTGTTAGCAGATAAAAATTTTAATTTTTACTGGGCACGGTTATTTGTGCATGCTTGTAATCCCAGCCACTATGGAGGCTTAGGCAGGAGGATTGCAAGTTCCTGGCCAGTTCCTGAGACTCTGTCTTAAAGTTTAAAAATGGAGAAAAAGAACTGGGGCTGTAAAGTGGTAAAGTGCCTCTGGGTTCTCATCCTCAGTAATAAAAAAAAAGAATTCTTATAAATGTGGTAAAGAAAATAGAGGGAAAGATAGGAAAAAAATGAATAGATGTAGGATTTCAAGTGCAGAATGGGATATCTACAAAAGAGAAATGGACATTCTAGACCTGAAAAATATGATTCCTGAAATTGAGAATGTATTGGATAGAATTTACAGTAGGCTGGATATATCAGAAGAATGGATTGGAGAATTTGAAATTATTCAAGCTGGAGCACTAAGTAAGATAAAAAAATATTGATTTAGGGTAATACAGAGTGAACTGGTGGAAAGCATGAGATTAGGCATTATAATTTGTTGTGGGCCAGGATTGGTGAAGGCAGTAGAATAATAGAAATATAAAAGAAAGGGATAAATGAAAAATTCAGTATTATCATAATGATTATTACAATCAAGAATTGGCAGGGTTTGGTAGGAGATTGATGTGAATGTAAGGAGTTGGAGGAATTAAAAATAACTCAAGGCTTACAGCTAATATGCAGCTTATTTTGTGCCAGATAGTGTGTATTGTGTTTATTCACTATCTGAACATGGGTGATACCTTCTTATTCATGAAGGAAAGTGTCTCAGAATGGTCAGCTGAGCCCCTGATAGCTTCCTGAGGGGTTTGGTCCTGGCCTGGCTGCTCCATGGTCCACAGTCTTCCTGAGAATCACATTGCTTCTTGTTTGAGAGGCTGGAGGAATTCCGTGCCATGGGCAGAACTGAAAGTTAGTGGAAAGAAGAAGTGTTTGAAAGTCTGAGCTGACTGTAATATATCTTAGGAGAGGTGGGTTTTTTTTTTTTTTTTTTGGTACTGGGAATTGAACCCCCATTTTTATTTTTATTTTGAGGAAAGTTCTTAACTAGGTTGCTGAAGTCTTGCTAAGGTATGAAAACTGGCCTTGAACTTCTGATCCTGCCTTCACCTCCTAGGTCACTGGAATTACAGGCATGTACCACCATGCATGGCTTATTTTTTAATTTAAAAAAAATTTTTTTTTTTTTGTATTGGAGATTGAATCTAGGGGTGCCCCACCATTGAGCTACATCTTCAACCCCTTTTATTTTTTATTTTGAGACAGAATCTTGCTAAGTTGCTGAGCTGGCCTTGAACTTTGATTCTTCTGCCTCAGCCTCCCAAGTTGCTAGGATTACAGGTGTGTGCTGGGTAGGAGAGAGATCCTTAGGGAGCTAGGGATACTGTACTCCTAGTATAAGGCAGAAAGGCTAGGGTCAAAGTCATGGCTTTGGTGCTGGTCTGACTGGTGGTGATTGAAGCCATTGTAGTGGATGGTCCTGAACCTTGGGGAAAACTGTAGGTAGGAGGAAGACTACGTGTACTGAAGCAGAAAGGCAACAGCGGGCAGGGAGGTGTGGGAAGACCAAAAAAGAAGTGTCGTGGAAATCCAGGCAAGGGCTGGGAGTGCAATACGACTCATTTAATAAACTTGGTGTGCCAGAACTGTGCTGGGAGTTGGTGACGTGGTGGGGATCCCAGTAGACAAGGCTCCTGTCCCCACTGAGTAGGTTTTGACAGGGAAGGTGGTAATGAATGAATGAGTGAATGAGTGAATGAATGAAGAGATACGAAGGAAATCAGTAGATAATGCCAGAAAGCTTCTGGGGTTTAAAGGCAACTTTAAAATGAGAATGTTAAGAAAATTGACCTGAGGGATGAAGTCATCCCAGAAAAAGAGCAACCAGTCTGAAGGTTCCAGGACAGTACAGAGCTTGGCAAGAACGAGGAGTTGAAAGGCCAGGGTGGCCAAAGTTGGTAAGCATGGGGAACAGCAGTGGCCAGTGCACTTGGACAGTCATGGACTGGTCAGCATCAGGCTGGCTGTGCGGTGGGAAGCTCCTACAATTCCTAAGAAAGAGAGAGACGTGTCTAATTTGTCTTTTAAGGAGACCATCCTGGCTGCTTTGTGAGATGTGCTGTGGGGGCCAGGAACGGAAGGAGCCGGTCAAGTTGGGCCTGCATGCTATGGGGGCATCAAGCTGTGTACTGTGTTTGGACTCAGTCTCTAGAGGTTTTTCCTTATCAGTGTTGCAGGGATATTTGTTTCTAGATCCTGATGCCTCATTGTTGTTTTCTCGAGAATGACAGAAGAGATTCTGTGTCCTTTTTCTTTTGTGCTTAAAATAATTTAATTACCATTGAAGTTCATGCTATTGGACATTGACTTCTGCCTTATTTCAGTAAAAGAGAACTTACTGGGAATAAATTATTTTGAATTATTGCTGAATTATTTGTTTCTATTATTATTATCATAATTATTATTGGTACTGGGGACTGAACCTAGGGGTACTTAACCACTAAGCTACATCCCCAGACCTTTTTATTTTTTATTTTGAAACAGGAGCTAAGACTGGCCTCAAACTTGTGATCCTCCTGCCTCAGCTTTCTGAGTAGCAGGGATTACAGGTGTGTATACTGCACTTAGCTTGGTTTCCATTAGAATGTTTGTTTCTACTTCCATCTCTACTTATGAGTTGGTCAGTCTCTGAGGGACTTTTTAAAAATGTTCCCTTAGATTCTGTATGTAATTTTTTTTTTTAGGTTTTTGGTATGAAAAATTTCAAACGTATGCAAAAATAGAGAACATAAATATAATAACCCCCCGTGTATACCCATCATTCAGTGCCAGTACCAGTCAGCTCTGGCTGTTCTTGGTTCACCTCAGCACCTTCCAGGTCCCCCTCAGCACCCCTGTTTATTTTGAAGCAGATTCCAGGTATGTTATCATCTATAAATTGCTCAGCATACAGTTCTAAAGGCAAGGACTTCCCACATTTTAGTGTTGTTTTAGTCTGTCTTCAAGCATGTAAGCGAGTCACCTCTCTGGTTTGCTGTGAGGGTCCCAGTGTGTACCTGTTGTCCTGCTGCAGTTACCAGTAGAATGCTTTTCACGTAAGAGCTTTCCACTTAAAAGAGTGTCTGTTGGGACAGTGAATTCTACGGCTCCTTACGTATTCAAGGGGAGCCTTTTCAGAGGAACAGTAAGTTCTTTAATAGCACCTTCAGCATTGGGTGTTTTCCTAATAGCATGCTACCTTTCTATTTCCTTTTTAAAACAGGAGAGCAAGCCCTGGTGTTCACTATTTGGAGAAATCATTTTCGCGAGGACACCGCGACATACACCTGAGCAGGGCGGCTCCCGACGTGTAGGCACGGAAGGAGCGAGCACTGTGCTGCCTCTTGCCTTCGCCGCCACTCGTGCCTCCTGTCGCCATGCTGCAGAGTTAACCCTTCGACTCAGAAGGCAACGCAAGGCCTTTAGAAGTACTGACCTCCCCAGGTTCTTGGGAATGTTTGGCCAGGTTGAGATTATCCAGATTTTGTATTTTCCAGGTTAGATTTTTTTGTTTCTGTTGTCCTCACTTGTTCTGCTGAAGCCTTTTAGTAACACTGATACCAATTCTGTTACTTCAGTGTGAGTGAAGACTACCAGACCTTTCTTAGTTATGCATCTCGAGCCACGGTAGAAGCTGAGGAGCGACTGAGCCCTGACTTGGTCCCATCTTGTGGCAGTGCCCTTGCTGTGTCCATCTTGTCTCCAGGCTAAGAGAAGTTCCCGAGGTCAAGGACCACTGTGCATTCTAGAGCTTCCCAGTTACAAGAGCTTGTCTTAGATGTGTCAAGAGTCTGAATACTTTTGGGGGGAAGAAATGAATGAAATATTCATACAGGAATTTTCTTTGGCACAGTGTATTATAACTGACTTCTAGATATGCTGAATTTGAGAACACCAGTGGAAAGATTCTGTAGCCTCTGATGGTAAAGGGACTGGTAATGTTGTTTCAAGATTGACTAGTCAGGGCTGGGGAGATAGCTCAGTTGGTAGAGTGCTTGCCTTGCAAACACAAGGCCCTGGCTTCGATCCCCAGCACTGCAAAAAAAAAAAAAAAAAGATTGACTAGTCAAAGTACCTCATTTTCACAGCCACACAACATATTGTTATCGCCGCACACTCATCTCCATTTAGAAGATTAGGGCCCTGAGAGGCACGTGGTCTGATAGCATGTCCGTCCCTGAAAGATAAGAAATAATGCCGCTCATTTCTAAGTGTGTTCTCCCTAAAAGACCAAGTTACTATTTCTAATTTAAGAAGGAGCACATGATGTCTGCCAGTGGAAGATAAATAGAAGCAAATTGGGAAATACATTTTGTCTCTGGATTACTAAATCTGCTACTGGCTGATGATCAAGAGTTTTCTTCAA
The DNA here is from genome assembly GCF_902686455.1 of Sciurus vulgaris. NCBI lineage: Eukaryota > Metazoa > Chordata > Mammalia > Rodentia > Sciuridae > Sciurus > Sciurus vulgaris. Next base: position 9,148,331 of record NC_136465.1, on the reverse strand, counting down.
CTCTTTTCAGATCTACGTTTAACAAATGAAGCCCTTCAGGGTCTTTTTTGATCAAGTGGTTCAAAAGGATGTTTTAATATTGGAAGTGAGCTTTGGGAACAAGATTGTTGGGAAGGTGTTTCTCTTTATCTGATGATGCCCTGGTCTTGAATGTCTGATTGTTATTGCAGACATCTTTTCCCACTGTTGATTTTAGTTGATCATCATTTGATGGGACACTAGTGCTGCTCTAGATCTAGTTAAACAGGAAGAGGTTGGGTGGAGTGTATGTAGACGAAAGCTGTTGAGGGCATTTATCAACCACAAGCAGTGTGCACGTACTGGGCAACGTCTCTGCCTTGGACTGGCAGTGTTCTCTGAGAACACCCTGATGTCCCAACCACTGCTATATCTTAGAAGATTTAAGAGTTTTCTAGACACATACTGGGGTGGGAGGTGGTGTTCAACACAATCTTACAAACACTGACACGGTTCTCTTTCTCTTGCAGGCCTGATTGTTGGCAGTGATGTGGACAAGAGGCTGGTTTTCTAACTGCCAGCAGTTCTAACCAGCTACTGTGCAACTGTGCAGTAGAAACTATGTATATTTGTTGGCCAGCAAAACCAAGGAACAAGAACTATGACTGTTGAAATGGCCTTTGTGATTCCAGGGTATTTTTCCTGGGTTTCATCATCCAGGACCTCCCTTCCATCTCAGCAACAATGTGGTACCTTTTACTGTTCAGTGAAGATTAAGGAAATGCTCTGTGGTCAACAGCCAGAACTTAAAATCTGCTGGAATAGGGTCAGGGACCATTTCATTCGCAGCTGAGGAAAATGAAATCTCCGTTTTATTTGGTGCCTTGTACAGGGAGTGCACTGACTCTTCCAGAAACGTGTGAGTGAAAAAGAGGCTGCGATTTGCTAAATAGAAACTCATGGTTATGGCGAGTGACCCAACGTGATCAGAGGGGGCAAGAGCCACAGAGAACTCATGACGGGCTATACCATGTTGCGGAATGGGGGAGTAGGGAATGGAGGTCAGACCTGCATGCTGCGCTGGTCCAACCGCATCCGGCTCACATGGCTCAGTTTTACGCTCTTCATCATCCTGGTTTTCTTCCCACTCATTGCTCACTATTATCTCACCACGCTGGACGAGGCTGATGAGGCAGGCAAACGGATTTTTGGCCCACGGGCAGGTAACGAGCTCTGCGAGGTGAAGCACGTGCTGGACCTCTGCCGCATTCGCGAATCGGTGAGTGAAGAACTCTTACAGCTGGAAGCCAAGCGGCAAGAGCTCAACAGTGAAATTGCCAAGCTGAACCTGAAGATCGAAGCCTGTAAGAAGAGTATCGAGAACGCCAAGCAGGACCTGCTGCAACTCAAGAATGTCATTAGCCAGACTGAGCATTCTTACAAAGAGCTGATGGCCCAAAATCAGCCCAAACTTTCTTTGCCCATCCGACTGCTCCCAGAGAAGGATGACGCTGGCCTTCCTCCCCCAAAGGTCACGCGGGGCTGCCGGCTGCACAACTGTTTTGATTATTCCCGTTGCCCTCTCACCTCTGGTTTTCCAGTCTATGTTTATGACAGTGACCAGTTTGCCTTGGGCAGCTACCTGGACCCCCTGGTCAAGCAGGCTTTTCAGGCTACAGCACGAGCCAATGTTTATGTTACAGAAAATGCAGACATTGCCTGCCTGTATGTGGTGTTAGTGGGAGAAATGCAGGATCCAGTAGTGCTGCGGCCTGCTGACCTTGAGAAGCAGTTGTATGCTCTACCACACTGGCGGGCAGATGGACATAACCATGTCATCATCAATCTGTCACGCAAGTCGTACACACAGAATTTACTGTATAATGTCAGTACGGGCCGCGCCATGGTGGCCCAGTCCACTTTCTGTGCTGCGCAGTACAGACCTGGCTTTGACGTGGTGCTGTCACCACTAGTCCATGCTATGTCAGAACCCAACTTCATGGACATCCCACCTCAGGTGCCAGTGAAGCGGAAATACCTCTTCACCTTCCAGGGTGAGAAGATCGAATCCTTGAGATCCAGCCTTCAGGAGGCCCGGTCCTTTGAGGAGGAGATGGAGGGTGACCCCCCTGCTGACTATGACGACAGGATCATTGCCACCCTGAAGGCAGTCCAGGACAGCAAGTTAGACCAGGTCCTGGTGGACTTTACCTGCAAGATCCAGCCGCAGCCCAGTCTGCCCACCGAGTGGGCACTGTGTGGGGAGCGGGAAGACCGCCTGGACTTACTGAGGCTGTCCACCTTTGCCCTCATCATCACTCCTGGGGACCCCCACTTGGTTATTTCATCTGGGTGTGCAACACGGCTCTTCGAAGCCCTGGAAGTTGGTGCTGTCCCAGTTGTGCTGGGGGAACAAGTCCAGCTTCCTTACCAGGACATGCTGCAGTGGAATGAGGCGGCCCTGGTGGTGCCCAAGCCTCGTGTCACTGAGATCCACTTCCTGTTACGCAGTCTCTCCGACAGTGATCTGCTGGCCATGAGGCGGCAAGGCCGCTTTCTCTGGGAGACTTACTTCTCCACCGCTGACAGTATCTTTAATACCGTGCTGGCCATGATTAGGACTCGCATACAGATCCCAGCTGCTCCCATCCGGGAAGAGGTAGCAGCTGAGATTCCCCATCGTTCAGGCAAGGCGGCTGGAACTGACCCCAACATGGCTGACAATGGGGACCTGGACCTGGGGCCAGTAGAAACAGAACCACCCTACGCCTCACCCAAATACCTCCGCAACTTCACTCTGACTGTCACTGACTTCTACCGCAGTTGGAACTCTGCTCCGGGGCCTTTCCATCTTTTCCCCCACACACCCTTTGACCCTGTGTTGCCCTCAGAGGCCAAGTTCTTGGGCTCAGGGACTGGATTCCGGCCTATTGGTGGTGGGGCTGGGGGTTCTGGCAAGGAGTTTCAGGCAGCACTAGGCGGCAACATGCCCCGAGAGCAGTTCACAGTGGTGATGTTGACCTATGAGCGGGAGGAGGTGCTCATGAACTCCTTGGAGAGGCTGAATGGGCTCCCTTACCTGAACAAGGTGGTGGTGGTGTGGAATTCTCCCAAACTGCCGTCAGAGGACCTTCTGTGGCCTGACATTGGCGTCCCCATCATGGTAATAGAAAAACGCTCAGTCTGTCTTGCTGTGTGAAATAGTACTTCACTCTTAATACCTTTCCCTGTAGCTGTCTTAACTTTTACTGGTGAGAATATACATCTGTCTTTTAAAAAACTGGCACAGATCACTTCCCCTGTGGAATCTCTGCTTACTGCTCCTTCAAGTCTTGCCAGTTCATTGCTGCGACTCCCTTCCCACATCGTCTCAGCACTGCCACAGCTGAAATTGACCCTGGACCCAGAAAGTGATCCCTGCTGATCATAGTGATGAGAAAGCATGGGTTTAGGAGGAACCTAGGGGCTCGGCATCGTAGTTAGTGTTATGTGACATACGATTATCATGGTTTCTTCATTTTATATCTGTGGGAACTGAGGCTTGGAGAGGTTAATTAATTTGCTTAAGGCCATGATGAGTAATGGAGGAGGTGAGCTTTAGAATGTCTGATTCCAGAAGCTTCAGTTTTAATCATCCCAAAGGATTTGGAAAGGAGAACGGTATCATTTCACAGTATTCTCTGGAAGCCTTCTGGAAGAGTGGAGTGGAGTTTGGTATTTGGGAGTTGGAGAGCCTTCTTTTGTAGACTGTCTTGCAGGCTGTTTCTCATTCTTTTTTTAATTTTATTTTTATTTTTTAATTGTCAGTGGACCTTTATTTTATTTATTTATGTGTGGTGCTGAGGCTTGAACCCAGTGCTGCACACGTGCTAGGCAAGCGCTCTGCCACTGAGCCACAACCCCAGCCCTCTTTCTCATTCTCTATCTCTTGTCTGTAGATGCTGTTATTTTACAGGGAAGACAAGAGCTAAATATGTAGGATTGGGTGGCATTCTGAGGCTTGCTGTATCTACCTGCCTGAATGAAACCTGGCAAACTGAAAGAGAGATGCAACCCATCTCTTTTAAATGAGAGGCCTTAAAGCAGACCTGTCAACTACTTACTGTGCAACCTAGGTATTTTCTAGAAAAAGGTAGCAAAGAACAAGGTCTGATGGGCCATGCCTTTCCTAGAGTCTTGCTTAAGAAAATGAGTGATTTTTAGGAATGATTTGTGTGAGGCCATTCAAAGACTATAGGGTTCTTAAAACTTTCTGTCCCATAGTTAATCTTGTGTATTAATACACATTCTGTAAATGGAGATGTTTCTTTTACAGACTTTTTCCCAAATAAATTTTACTCATTTCCTTTCTTAGTTACAACTTCATGACAGTCATTGAATTGAATTAAAAAAAAAGCAGCAGCACTGACTCTGAAGGGCAGATGCCATCACACAGTGGACATCAGGGCTGCCTTTGCCTTCTGTTTTTCTTGGGCATTCTTTGCGTTTGGTCAGGATGTGGAAAAGCTTGGTCCACCCAGTGAACAATGAGCCAGAGTGCAGCAGAGCCCTTGCCAGAACTACTCCTTTCTTTAACTCTGGTGGGAAATAAGTAGTCCTCTTCGGTTTCTAGGCAGCCAATGCAGTAGTGCCTTACCTAGTTGGAAGTGCCTGAAACTTTCAAAATAAAGGGCCATTCTAGAAAGCTCATATTAGGAATGCAGGCTTTTTTTTTGTTTGTTTTTTTCCTCTTTTAAAAAAGCGCCAATAGTTTCAAACTGGAGAATCTCACTCCATTCTTTAAATGTTTTGACTGTGCTTTCCATTTAAGAAAGGCAGGTGCTTTGGGCAGCCGTTGGAATTGCTGACCTCCTGGGTGCAGGCAGGCATTGGGGTTAGAAAGACAGTAGCAGCTGCCTCCCTGTCAGAGAATGGCTGTCCTGTGATGCACCTCAGAGTGGCTTTCCACCGAGAAGCCACCTATAATGACATCACCTAGTCATTATATTAGGGTTACCAGGGCTTATAAAGTCAGCAGCATGGTGGTTCCCAGGCAGTCTCACAGATTCCAGTCCTTAGGGAGAACCATCTAAAGTCAGCAGTATTGGTTGAGTGAATCAACCTGGGACCCCTATGTCATTTCAGAAAATGCTGGGCAATTTGTGTTTCTCTTCTGTTCAGCTTCTCAACTAAGCGATAGGCATACGTACTAGATCATATGTGGACTGTAAAATCTGTTGACTCCCAGCATTTGAAGTGGAAAAGGATTATTTTAGGGGCACCTGATAGATCTTCTATGCTAAAACGCCTCATCCTTTTCTAATAATTACATGACAGAGGGATCTGGCTTAGAATAAAAGTGGGTTTTATTGCCACCATCCTTGGACACTCCAGTTCCACATGCTCTGTGCAAAGAGAACTTCAGCTCACATGGAATAGCGTCTGGGCAAGGAGCCAGGACCTGTGGAGAGAGGGGAGAAGTGTGGCGCTCTCACCTGAATGCCCTGGGCTGCTGCAGAGAGGTGCGGCGATGCTCTCTGCTCTCTGTGCCACTCCTTCCTCTTACTCCTTCAGGCCAGAAGGACTGGGTTTTGTCTGAGAGGTCCAGCTGTCCTTCACCGTGTCGTCCTTGGCCTTCTTTGTTGACAGTGAGTCAAGCACCTTGGCTCCTGAGCGTAGCCACAGAGGTTCCTAACGGAAGTCAGATGGAGAGTATGACCGTGCCGAGGAATTGACGCCCATTCCTCTGAGAAGCTCCCCACTGGGTTGGGACCATGCTCTCATGGCACCTTAAAGACGTTCTGCAGTTCCTGGTGATAGGTCAGTGAGTCCCCTGCATGTCATGTATGGCTTTCTCTGACTGCTTTCAGGATCTTTTCCTTATCTTTGATTTTCAGCAGTTTGATACTGATATGCTTTGGAATTGCTTTTCTTGATCTTTATTCTGAAAAGTGTTGATATTTTGTCTTATGAGGCAGATAATTTGGACTCAAATTATCTTGAATGGCTACTCTAGAGTTAGTTGAGTTCTTTTATATTTAGCTGGTCTGCTTACAACCTGCACCAAACATGCCCAGGGTAGAAATGGGCCAGAGACCAGTTTATACCCAGCACTGGGACTCCCCTTCTCTGGTTCTTTCCTTCTTAGAGTTTCCTCCTTTCTTTCCAGATGTGGTGGTTGCCTCAAACTCTTTTTTATTCTTCAGGCCAGCATGACTGGGTTTTGTCAGAGAGTTCCAGCTGTCCTTCATGGTGCTAGCTCTGTCCCCTCTCAGGGCGACTCCCTGTGTATAGCACTTCCTTCCCTCTAAATGTCAGCTCCCCTCAACAGTGTGCCTTGTATGGTCACTCTCCAGTGCCTTGGGAAAGTTCCTTCTTGGTGTATTTGTACAGAGTTTACGATTGCCAGCTGTAGGAGGATTGGCTGGTAGGAGCTTAGCCTTCCTAAAGCAGAACCTACAGGCAATCCCTCTTGATATACAGCCCCACCAAAAATTTGGTTCCATGGGGCTGGGGCTGTAGCTCAGTGGTAGAGCACCTGCCTTGTGTGGGTGAGACACTGGGTTTGATCCTCAGCACCACGTAAAAATAAAGAAATAAAGGTATTGTGTCCATACAACTAAAAAAATTTTAAAAAGTTTGGTTTCAGTTATTGCTTTTTCTGTCTTGTTTGCCTGTCTCCCTTTTTTCACTTTACATTCTGGAAAATAGTGATAAGTAGGGTGGCCTTTTTAGAGCAGTCTGTGAAATGAGAGTCTTAAGATCTGTCCCGTTGGTGTGTGAAGACTTGGGCTGTTAGGAAAGTGACATCTTTCAGTTATTAACAGCTTAAACGAGCTTTCCCAGAGCAGTGCTCTCTCCACACTGCATGTCACTTGCTTCTAGGACGGGCTTCTGAAGCCAGTCCTGGAGACAGACGTTTTCATTCTCTCTCCATAAAGGGTACAGACTGATTTACACAGGGTGCCTGGCAAGGGCTCTTGGATATTCGAGAAGCTCGTATGGAGCAAGAGAGAGCCTGTCCGTGAGGCATCCACAGGCGGTGGCAACTGCGAGAAGCAGCCCCCTGTATTGCAGTGGTGCTTTTGGGAGTTTGGAGGGAGGTGGGAGAAGGGCCGGCACGTGCAGAAACGTGCAGGCCGAGGTGAGCAGCATGGTTGTGTCCTGCGTGTGTGAGGGTGCCTCTCGGAGGGTCGTCTGTGTGAGGCAGAGTGCGGAAGCAGTAAGGCTTGCAGTAGCCCAGAGGAGGGGTGGTGTAGTCTGGACCAGCGTGTGGGGCACAGAGAGGATGCGTTCAGAGGGGAGCGGGATGCGTGTCTGTGGAGACTTCAAGGCTTCTGGAAGTGGAACGGCTGGAAAGCATCACTTTTTTTCCCCCAAGACAACTATAGCGATATGATAGAGACTTGAGTTTGTGGACTGCGGATGTGGCCCCGTGGTAGAGCGTTTGCCTTATGTGCATGATGCCATGTGTTCCAGGCCATGCGTTCTGTCCCCTGCACCATGGAAAGAAAAAAGATGACCAAATCAAGGTTTAAAGTGTGTGGTTTCCAGTTGGAAGAGAGCAAGAGATGAGTTTGTTTCTCAGGGCCCTTCTCCTCTCTCAGCCCTTGGCGTTCAGATAGAACAGGGAGACGCCTCTGTTTTGAGAACTTGAATGGTATGCCAGGAGAGTTATTCTTATTCTTTTAAACTATTTTTTAAGTTGTCAGTGGATCTTTTATTATTTATTTATTTATTTATTTTGCTGAGGATGGAACCCAGGGCCTCACATATGCCAGACAAGCGCTTTACCACTGAGCCACATCTCCAGCCCCCGGGAGAGTTATTTTTTATTACTATTTTTTTTCCTTTTGAGATAGGTGCTTTCCGAGTTGCGCAGGCTGGCCTGGAACTTGCCATCCTCCTTCCTCAGCCTTCTAAATTGCTGGGATTACAGGTGTGCTCCACAACACCTGGCAAGAGTTCTTTAATACTGCTTTACAAGTAGTGTAGTGGGGAGGAGGGAACGGCCTCTGGGGAGCAACCTTGGGGTGTTCACTTCTTGACTCTGGCGGCCTGAGGCTTTCCTGCTGGCTAGACTTCCATGGAGAGGAGAGGTCATTATAAAGGCCTGTGCCTTAGAAACTTGATAAGTTCTGTTTTTGTATGTGTCCATTCTGCCTTAAAAAATATCTCTCGTGTGAATCAGATGGTAATTGTCCAATGTTGTGATTTCTAGGCGAGTTGAACAGAGGAACCTCCTGAGCTTCTCCAGGTCAGGGCTCTACCAAGGCTGGTTGGCCTCACCGGGTGTTGGCGGATCTGGGTGCTTGGGTTTTTTTATTGACTTAATGACTCAATGACTGTAACTCTGATTTTCTCTTTCTGTTTGAGATGAACTCTATGACTGTAAGAAGATGATAAAATAAAGCTACCAGAAATTAGAGTAGCCAAAATTATAGAAATTTAAAGGAATTGCTGAAGAGTCATATTGTAGAAATGATTTGCTAATAGTATCAAGTCACTTAATGTAGGTAATCTCTCCCCCTTTCCATTTATTTGTACTTAGTTAATTCAAAGTAAGGAATCTGAGACTGCAAGAATATTATTGCTTCAGGTCATTTGACTAATTAATACCTACATTAGACTTGTGAAGTGCCTTGTAATCCCAGCTACTCCCAGCTACTGGGGGCAGTAGGGCCAATACTGAGGCAGGAGAATAGTTAAGTTTGTAGCTCAGTGGTAGAGCGCTGCCTAGCTTGTGGGAGTCCCTGAGTTTAATCCCTAGTACTACAACCAACCAACCAGACAAAAACACCTAAGTCAGAACTGGATTTCAGAACTTTTAGCCAAAGCTCAGTGCATGTTTTTTCTTTTTTACCAAGCTTAAATTTCCTGGAAAGGTACAAGCTTGCTATAAATGAATAATACAGCTATATAAACATATAATATGTAAAAATTAAAATGTATGTAAAAGCTATATGTAAAATGTGTAACAATTAAAACAGGAAGAGGTTGTGCTAATATCATGGTAAAGCAATTTTTGTCAATAATGTCAACAATTTTGGACCATTTCCTCTGTGCTAGGCACTGTGTATGGTCTTATTTTAAAATTTTTTGTTCTGGAGATTGAACCCAGGGCCTTGTACATGCTAGGCTCCTAGCACTGAGCTACCTCCACAGACTTTTTTGAGACAGAGTCTCATTACGTTGCCCAGGCTGGCCTTGACTTTGAGATCCTCTTTCCTCAACCCCCTATGTAGCTGGGATTACAGGTGTGCATCACCGTGCCCAGTGTCTAGGCACTGTGCGTGGTCTTTATGTAGGGTCTCTCATTTGTTTCTGAACCTCTTTTTTTGTACTAGGGGTGTTGTAGTGCCGGGCTGCATTTCCAGCCCTTTTAGTTTTTATTTTGAGAAAGTGTTTAACTAAATTGCTTAGGGCCTTGCTAAATTGCTGAAGCTGGCCTTGAACTTGGACTCTTGCTTCAGCCTTTTGAGTGCCACTGCACCTGACTTGAACCTTTAACTTTACCATTTTACCTGCATTTTTACAGGGATCATTGCCAGCTTTTTTAAGTTATAAATGAAAAACGAGTTCACCCTGTTATTTTCTTCCTCCTTTCCCTTCCTTCTCTACTCTTCCTGGACATGCCCCACCTCTTGGTGTTCACTGATGAATGAGTCCCTTGGGGGATCCAGGAGTTGTGGTGCTTCTCTTTTGGAGTTGCCTCTGCTCCTCTCCACCGCTCACCACAGCTCCGTTTCACACGGGTGTGCAGGGGTTGGGTACGCGTGATGTGTGTCTGTGCCTCTTCTGGAGCCTCATGTTCCCAATTCCCGAGCTCCATGATGGGCTGCTCTCTTCAGTTAGAGGAGGAGCAGGCTGGAAGACTGAAGTGGGCTGCTGTGGCCTTCCCGTCGGTATGTCTGGAAACGGTGCGTTCTCAGTGGGTCATTACAGAAATGAGTGGTGCGTGCCATGGCGCTGGAGGCGAGGCTGTGGCCCTGGCTGGGCCAAGGGCAGTCATAGAGAGGACAGTATTTTAAGTGTGTTAAAATTGCTGCATTGAGTAGGCGGCAGAGTTCTAGGCCATGCGTGCTGTCCTTCCTGTGTCGCCGTGATGAGAAGGAAGGTGGGATGACAGGAGTGAAGGCTTTGGTGAACAAGGGCAAATGGAAGGTCAAGGGAGGCACGAGGGAGTAGTGTGTGTGAAACCAGGATGATGACTGGTGGATTTTTTGTTTAGGTAAAAATACTGAGAGACTTCCTAATTCCTCTCTAATTAACATTCTTTAATATTCTTAAGTATATTGATCATTTGTTGATACTTTGATCTTTTCAGGTCTGTCTTTCATATTCTGAAAATGGAATGGAAGGGCTCAGTGGTGTGCGGTTTCCAGCGCATTCACTCGTGATGTATAGGACACTTGTTGATCGTCTGCTGTGCACCAGGAACTAGGTGCTGCTCGTTCTGGTCAATGTCATACTAGTAATTAGGGCATTACTTTGCAAGTCATTCTTCGTGTTCACAAGTTACCAAAGTGTGACCATAAAGTCTCTGGTAGCACAGTGCTGTAATATCACCAAGAAATGCAGCGTTGGGGTGGGAGCTGTTCTAATTTGAAACTGAACAATGTCATTAAAGATGACAATTTTTCCTAAATGTCAGGCACTACCTCTTGTTGACCAGTTTCTTTTACATTCTCTCAGCTCTTCTCAAACTCCTGATCGGCTGATGCCGATCTCTGTGTCTGCCTTTAGAAATGTGGAGTCTTTTTGTCCTGATTTTGGTGCCAAAACCAATAATGGTTATTTAGTTGCGCTTTTGTCTTGGCATTAAGCATCATAACTTTGAAGCGAAACTTGAAAGAAATCCCCCCTCTTCCTCCCTTACCTCACCTGAACTTTAGTTTATATTTGCAGAGTTTGTAAGGGCAGACCCTTGTGTTTATGGGGAAGAGGTGTTGTCCTTGGATAAGGAACTTCAGTTATTCCTGAAATACTGATTGCTTTACTGTCTTTTGGAGACCAACTCAATCAAGGTGTCTCAGTGGTGGCACCAGTGACATTTTAGACTGATCATTCTTCATTTGCCAGGGGAAGGCTGTCCTTTGCGTTGTAAAATTTAGCAACATTCTGGCCTCTACCCATCCAAACAGCTCACCCTCCTTCCCAGTTGTGACAACCAGAAATGTCCGCAGACATTGCTCGATGTCCTCTGGTGGGTGTGAGGGGGACCACTCCAGCTAGAAAACCCCGGCTCTAAATTTCCTGTTTTTCCCTTGTGCACCCAAGGCTGCCTGCTTGCGAGGCAAGCCCTTGGCCACTTAGCCACATCACCGTCGCTGCTCTCAGTCCTTAAAGCAGACTCGCACTGACCACAGTTGTTGGTCAGCCAGCCACAGAAAAGCTGCAGTACTTGATGCTGTGTTTCTGTAAATGCTTACAACATTTCATTTCTCCGATCACTGCTCTGATTGTTAAAATGCAGTTCTCTGTACCTGAACATCTTGCTGTCAGTTCTGGTCCAGGGAAGGTGCCCCAGGGCGAGCAGAGGTCAGAGGTGTACTGTTCCTAGAATCAGTGGTGGTTGTTCCTTCCTTGCCTCTTGATACCCAAGTGATGGATTTTAATAAGCTTACTAAAAAAACTGGTGGCAAAATCTAGACCACACCACGTTGCTCCTCCATCTCTATGGCTCCACCCGGGTCTTATAAAAATAAGTAGGTTCTCTTGGTTTGGTTCATTTTGTAAACCAGTTGGATTATTTCAGGTGTGTCAGATCATGATTATATTAGGTTTTTTGTTTCTCCTTTTCACATTTTGGTTGTCTGTAGGATTGTTCAGTTTGGCTTATAAATAACTTCAGTTTTTGTGGACAGCATAATGCAGTGGTGTTGTAGCTATCGGGTACCCATGTTCCTGACTCCAAAGCTGTGCTTTTCCCTTTGCACTAATACTTTTCAAAATTTGGTGTGCGCAGCAGTCATGTGTGTCTTCTGAAATGCAGATCCCAACAGAGCTGCTCAGGGCTTGGTTCTGTCTAACAGTTCCAGTGATGTCACTGTCACTGGGCTGTGGTAACACAGGGTGCTCTGGCTGTGCTTGTGGTGTTTTCTGATCACTAATTCAACTGTAGATAATCCTCGTGGAGATTAGCCCACAAAGTGGTAATCTACATGTGAGTATTCAGGCTTTGAGTTTTTCAGTTTTTTACTTTACGAGGTGTGCCTTCCCTGCCAGACTTAGCTATGACTGTCCACTGCTCCAGCTAAGATGCTTTGTTCAGCAAACTGGCAGAATCCCATTTGGTGAGAAGCGAATGCTAGGTGTGTTAGGAATGAAGAGTCGGTGGTGGGGTGGGTGCATTGGAGGAGTCTGAACAGCTAAGGTGGACCTTATTTACGTTTTTACATTTCTGAAATTGGATGTCTTAATAAAACTTGCCAAATGGTGCTCCCTGGGGAGCCAGCATCTGCTGAGATGGGAACTTGCAGGCTCCTTCCTGGCTGCTCTCTCCTCCTGGCTTGGGCCTCAGCAGCTCGGTTCGGTTGCTGAATCCTAGCTTAGGCCTTCTACCACAGACTCAGGGTTTTGTGCAAGTCAAACATGCTTCGGGGCAAGATAGATTTTGGTGCCTCTTGCTTGACTATGACATCTGGTATCTGCAGCAGCGTACCCTGTTGCAGATCCTTCTTCATTGTGATTGGGCAGGAACTCCTGTGGGGCTGAGGTAAAGTACAAGTGACCAGTTATTTCACATAATGGGTGGCATGTACATTAGGAATACAGTTTCCATGGTGGCTTTGGAGTGAAGAAGTTAGTAAAGTCGGCCTCAGCTTAGCAGGGAAGGACAGGGCCGGAGTGAGGAGCATAGCGAGAAGCCAGCTCTTGAAGCCACTAGCTGTGTCGTCACTCTGAGTGTCAGTTTGTTCACGATTAAAGCAGCAGTGGACCATGTCAACTCCAGGGCCCTTCAAACTCTGAATTAATTAGCTCCTAAATCTGCTAGATTGAATTAGTTCAAGTACGAGGACTCAGCTTCAAGAACATAGAAGTGACTCATTCTGACGAGCAGAGGGTGTGACAGGATGCATCTATGGGCAGAGGGGTCCCTGGGGGAGACTGCTTTTGTACAGGGAAAGGAGAGGCGTTTTTAAGGTGGGCCGAGCTTGCTGGTTTGGCCATAGGAGAACCTTCGAACCACTTTGGGTACAGTTGACACACCAAGCCAGGTAGACGTTATCTTCAGCACAAGGGAAGTGTCTGTCGTTGACAGTAAGATGGCTTTCTAAAAAGACGCTTCTCCCTGAGAGGCTCTTTGTTTCTTGAGAATAAAATGATGGTTCCTCATCGCTGGAACTAATTGACTAAAAATTCTATAAAAATAAACTGAGCTGTCCACGTACTGACTGCGGTCATTAACAATTTGAGACTCACATGGCAAGGTGAATAACAAAGCTACCAACTCATCGGAGGTAAACTGTGCTTATCTGAGATATGGTTCAGATAAATTTTTTTGTTTTTAATATTGTTCTACCCTTTGAGGTACCAGCCCTTGTTTTATGAAACAAATGCTGCCTTGCATATATGGATCACTTTGCTTACGATTGACTTCACGGACAGAAGACGTGGCTATTTGCTTCACTGAGCAGGTCCAGTTTGAGAAGGAAGCAAGCTTTGGTCTATGCAGTCAGCATGTAGGTGGGCACTGAGGGGAGGTGACTGATCTCAACCCCCAGGTAGATCAAAAAGGATAGGCTGTGCCTTTTTTTTCTTGTTTTATATTCCTCCCAAAAGCCTCAAAGTTGGGGGATTTCTGAGTTTGTTTTAGAATTTATGGACAGGCTGGAGGACTTGGGACTGGGAACTAGACTCTCAGGTCCACTCTGCCACCTCATGTTCTCTGGGAAGGATATTTTTAATCTCCGTAGGTCGTATTAGCTGGAGGATCCTCAGCATCAGTTTGTTTCACAAGAAAATTCATTAACAATGAATAAAGTTTAGGTGTGAAATCCTTGTACAGTTTTTGAACTGTAAGGCAGTTATTATTTCTGAAAGGCATATGCTTGATTTTACAAGTGGTAGGTAGTCAGGCCAAATAAGTCATTAGATTTAGCTAGTCTTCTTGGACCTAAGGACAGTTTTGGATCTGCTTCGTAATGCAGCATTGATTTCTTGTGTTTTTCCCTTGTTCCAGGTGGTCCGTACTGAGAAGAACAGTTTGAACAATCGATTCTTGCCCTGGAATGAGATTGAAACAGAGGCCATCCTGTCCATTGATGATGATGCTCACCTCCGCCATGATGAAATCATGTTTGGGTTTCGGTAAGGACTTTTTCAATCAAGAACACTTGAGTGTGCAAGTGATAGAAAACCAATTCAGGCCTTGATTAGGGAGAAGAATGGATTTCTTGGCTGACAGTGATGAGAATCCCTCAGAGGTAGAAAGGGCTAATGCCAGTGTGTCTGTCCAGGGACTCTGATGTTGGACTCCACTTCTTGTCCTCCCCAGCTCTGCTCTGCTCCTCTGCAATCACACAGGCTCTTCCCTGAGGCCAGGGAGATGGGATTTTTTGATTGGCTGGACCAGGGTTATTCACCTGCTCCTGGAGCTGCAGGTGTATCATTCTTAACCCCAAACCCTGTAGGTTTAGAGTAGAAGCAAGGGGTATTCTCTCAAAAAAATCTAAACCTTGCGACAGAGGAATGGGAAACCAACTCTCAGGCAGGTAGAAGGAGCATGTTGCTGTGTGTTGAAGCAGTACAGAATCCTGGGCCTGGGAAGATGGTGGGGTGAGGGGGAACAGAGGTGCAGTAGGGCAGTAGAAAGATGAGGGAGGAGGAGAAGGTGGTGGTGGTGTTGGTGGCGGTGGTACTTGACATTTGTGGTGCCCATATTGTGTGCCCAGGACTAGCTGAGCACTTTGGTTTATCTCAGAACTCCTAGAATTTAAGTTGTAGTCATATCCGCCTTATAAAGGAGTAAATGGAGATAGCAGAGAACAGAGCCACAAAGCCAGAAAGTTAGTGGCAGACAGAGCAGGGATTCAAGTGCAGGGTTGTGTGACTCCAGAATTCACTCAACCACTGTGCTGTTTTCTTGAATCTCAGTACACACATGCCATATGGCGTAAGCGTCTCAGCCGAGAATGTTACAGGTAACTGGTGTGTGGGTTAGGTCAGTCTGTTACATATCCACAGGGAGGTAAGTGCAAAAATTGAGGGCGAGACTTTAGAAACTTTTAAAGCAGTTTGACATTGCTGTGACATCAAGTGTGTGGTAACTTTTCTTGCAGTTCATGTTTTGGTATTGTTTACTGAACATAATTTTTATATGTTTTACTCATTTAATGTATAATTCAGGGGCTTTTAGTGTAATCACTACAATTTTAGAAAATTTCATCACCACTAAAAGAAACCCTGTGCTGGGCTGGGGCTGTGGCTCAGTGTTAGAGCGCTTGCCTAGCATGTGTGAGGCACTGGGTCAGTTCTCAGCACTGCACATAAATACATATATAAATATAAATAAAGGCCCATGGACAACTAAAATAAAGATTTAAAAGAAAAGAAACCCTGTGCCCATGAGCAGTCCCTCTATTTTCCTCCCACCCTTCTAAGTTCTTTTTTTTTTTTGTCTTCGTTTTATTTTTTTTTTTATTTTTTATTGTAAACAAATGGGATACATGTTGTTTCTCTGTTTGTACATGGCATAAAGGCATACCATTTGTGTAATCATAAATTTACATACAGTAATGTTGTTTGATTCATTCTGTTATTTTTTCCCTTCCCCCCACCCCTTACCCTTCTAAGTTCTAGGCAGCCACTAAGCTTTGTGTCTATGACTTGCCTATTCTGGGCATTCATGTAAGTGAAACTACGCAGGAAGTGGCCTTTGTGACTGGTTCTTTCACTTAACCTGATGATTCCAAGGTTCATTGATCTAGTAGCATGTGCCAGAGCTTCCTGCCTTTGATGGGATAGACCATACTTTGTCCATTCATCCACTGATGAACATTTGGGTCTTTGCTACTTCTTGACTGTTACCAATAATGCTACTACACACATCCATGTGCAAGTGTTCATATGAACGTTTCATTTCTCTAGAGTCTATACCTGTGCATGGAATGACTGATAACAGGGCAGTTGTGTTAACCTTTTGAGGACCTGCCAGACTACTTTCCAAAGCACTGTATCATTTTACGTTCTTACGGCAGTGTGCGAGGGTTCCACTTTCTCCATATTCCTATGAATTCTTGTTCTTTTCTATTTATTTCTAGCCATCATAAGTTGGTATGAAGTGGTAGCTCATTTTAATTTTATTTATTTTTATAATGACTAATGATGAGTCTCTTTGCATGTGACCCGTTGTCCATTTGCATATCTTCTTTGGAGAAGAGAAATGTCTGTTCAGATCCTGTTCCACTTTGTTGGCACTATTTATCCTATTATTATCGAGTTGTAAAGCTGTGTATTCTAGAAGCAAGTCCCTTATCAGATACGAGTTGCAAATAGTTTTGCTCAGTTGATGGTTTCTCTTTTCACTTTGTGCTCTTGAAGCACAAAGTTTTACATATTGACGAAGTCCAGGTTAGCTTTATTATCTTTGTACTTTTGGTCATAGTTTAGAAACCATGCAGTTTATATATTTATTTTTAAAAGGAGGAGAGATTTGTTTTGGCTCATAGTTTCTGAGGTTTTAGTCCATGGTGACTTGACTGAGCAGAACATCTTGGAGGGAAGGGTGTAGTGGAGCAAAGCTCCTCGCCTCATGGCAGCCAGGAAGCAAAGGTATGCATTTCATTTTTATTGTATTTTACAAAAGTTCACAATACGTTGGAAAAAATTAGTTGTGTATTTCAGCTAGTTTGAGAAGCTCTGGAGTAGATTTCCTGGAGGTTCTTGTGCAAATTGAGTTTGGATTATAGATGGAGAGCTCTTTTTCTGCAGTGCAGCTGTGCTTCCCTTCTGTTTGCTGGAGGTCTCCCTGAACTGCCTACCCTCAGATTTCCTTGGCTTAGGTCTGTGAGTGCAGAGGTGCAGACGAAAGCCCCAGCTTTATTGCTGTGTGTGTCTTATATCCACTTATGAAGAACGACTCCACATATTTTCTGACACATTAGAACGTCTATTCTTTCTCTCCCCACCAGCCTCTCACAATTCCTTTGGCCTACTAGATTGTTGAAGCAAGTCTGTTGCTGTCTGTGGTTTAAAAAAAATTTCTGCTAAACTGTATGTGTTCCCTTGTACACAAAAATAAATGGCTATCTGCCTGTATGAAAGAAGAAAGCCATGTCGTGATTCCAGAATGCCTTTGCTACGCAGATGTTGCGGTAGGTGGTGGGGAGAGGGAGGGTATTTTTTACATGGCAGTGTAGAGCCTTTGGAAGGGACTTAGGCTGTACACAGAGCCATGGGTGTTCACAGGAGAGCTGACAGTCACCTCTCTCCCCCAAGAATGATTTAGATAAAGAGGCTCAGCTTCGATGAGCTCGCAGTTTATTTAGAGACTGGTATTACTTGTCTTTTGCAGCTTCCAATTTATGAAAACTTTTGACTTTTTCCATGCCATTTCTCAGCAGATTTCCAAGTGGTGAGAAAATAACAGGAAGCCTTTTAATGCTCTCTTAATAGTCATTTGAAATTTGAGGTGTAGCCTCAGGTAATGGAACTGGTTCCGCCTAACCTCCTCCACCCTGACTCTTCTCGCTTGGGCATCCTTTGATCTGAAAGCTTATTCTTATTAACCTCCTCAGTTTACTTCACCTGAATGAGAATGAAACGGACTAAGGTCTGAAGTGAAAGGGAAAGTATAAGAACTCTTCCCTCTGGCGAAAGGTGGATCTTGATAGACTCAAACTTGTGCAGCCAGGTAGGAGGCAGATGTGGGCGGGGTGGTGTGGGGCATATGTCCACACAGCAGAGTGAGTGATCAGGGCAGCATCTGCAGTCCTCAGATGGTGAACACGAAGTCGTACTCTGATTCCACTGAGCGGAGGCATCTGGAAGTCAGATCCGTAGAGGCAGGTAGAATCGGTGGGTGCCTGGGGCTGTGGAAGGGGAGTGGAGAGTCGGTGTTTAAGGGACAGAGTTTCCTTTGGTGAAGATGAAAGTTCCGCATGTAGGTGGTGGTGGTTGCACAGCCACTGAACTACACATCCCTAAAAGGTTAAAATGGCAGATTTCATTTGTATAGTTTGCCACAATCAAAAAATTATCAATTGTCTAAAAAAACCTACATGTAAGGCTATTGTAATAGAAGTTGTGATTTGTCATCTGTTGGACTAGATTAGTTGCCCTCAAAGAGGAACTCTTTTTTTTTTTTTTTTGGCAGTGCTGGGGATTGAACCCAGGACCTTGTGTTTGCCAGGCAAGCACTCTACCAACTGAGCTATCTCCCCAGCCTGAGAGGAACTCTTTAAAGTGGAATCTTCTGGTTCAGGAATTGAAGCCTCTTGTAAGGGGTGGTGGTGTTTCGTAGGCAGCTTGAATCTCCTGAAGACCGTCTAAATCCTATCGGCTGTGGTGGAGCTGATGTCTTTCAGCTCTCCAATTTCAGCCTGTTTGAGGACTGGTTTTATTTATTTTACTTTGCCTATAAATTTGGAAATGCTATAGAAGTTTCTCTTGAAACTTTTCAAACATACTGTAACACCCTGAATTCTCAATTTACTTCTTGGATTTATTGGAACCTCTCATTTGCATGGGTCTGCAGAGCACTTCTTACTATACAGGTTTCTCCCACAGCCCTGCTCAGTTTAGGAATCAGGACTGTGCACTTGAGTCTCTTGTGGTCAGACCAGTGGTCTCCACACATTTCTCACTGCGGACCCTCTGAGAGAAGGAAAAAAATGTGCACAGGAAAATGACGGAGCGTATGCCTTACTGAACTCATGCCTGGTGCTCACTAAGAGGAAGCCTTGTTAAAGAGGGAAAATTAAATGCAAATAAATAGAAATGGATCTCTTCTTGATGCTTAGGAGATCACTGTACATACCACATTCTGGAGACCCATTCCCACCTCAGGACTGGAGAGATGCTGGCTGCCATAAATTAGTGGGGTAGTATGCAGTGCTTATTAAGGAGGCTGCATATGATATGGTTTATTTCTTTTTATCCTATGTGGCTTGTGATTGATTTTATTAAAAAAACAAAAAAATGTAAAAGGCGAGGGCCAGAGAGCCTGCAAGGTGAAGGCACTCCTTTTGAGTGCTCCTGATGGCCCAAGAGCTGCGTACTCAGGTGTGTGTGTGCTTGTGTTTTTGAGGGTGTGGAGAGAAGCACGGGACCGCATTGTGGGCTTTCCTGGCCGGTACCATGCATGGGACATCCCTCACCAGTCCTGGCTCTACAACTCCAACTACTCCTGTGAGCTGTCCATGGTGCTGACAGGTGCTGCCTTCTTCCACAAGGTAAGACAAGCTGGTTACAGCGGCATCCTCTTGGTAGCAGTTGCGTCTTTGGTAGTAAAATTCCATCCTCACGTTAGCTCTCCTCCTGCTTCTTATTGTGGCTCTTCTGTGCTAGAAGTGAGTTATTCTTACTTTTAAAGACTCCAGTCAGCATGCTTAGAGAGACTGTAGAATAAAAAGTTAGGATGAGGGCTGCCTGTACAGTTGCATGCAGGCTGTGAAGACCAGTTTCTCTCTCCAGGTATAGGCACTCCCTCTGTATCAATACAGAGCCCTGTGCTAAAGGAGCTGTTAGATACCTTCCAGTTTCAGCATCGCCGTCCCAGATAAGCCCAGCATCAGCAGGCTGAACCTGGCACTCTTCTGACTCGGAGTGACCACTGCTGTCCCTGCCAGTTCTGCTGAGTTCCTCAGCTTGTCACTTTCCCCAGGTCTCCTATCCTGATCTTCACTGAACACCCAAGTGTGCACCCCTTCAGTCATCGCACCTCTGCCGTATTGTTAGCACTGTGTTGTGCTGTGTTTTTGCTCCTGACCCATCTTCCTTCTGTTTCTCTTTTATAAAGTACTCACTGGCCACATGTGGCCACACGTGGCTAATGAACATCTGAGAAGTGACTGGTCAGAGTTGAGATGTGCTCTAAGAGTGAAGTGCACACCAGGTCTAAATGTAAAATATCTCAATAACGTCTTACATTGATAACATGATGAAGGGAAATTATTTTGGATATACTGTGTACAGAAAATACTACTTTTTACTTTTTTTTTTTTTTTTCTATTGGTGGTGCTGGAGTCAAGCCCAGGGCTTTAAGCATGCCAGTCATGAATGGTGCCAGTGAGCTGTGCCTCTAACCGTCTTTTTACTTTTGAAAAATGTGACTACCAGGAGATTAAAAATGACATGGGGGCTTGCATGGTATTTCTGCTCAGTGTGCTGCCCTGTCCTCAGCCTGCTGAGGCTTCTACCAGACTCTGAGATGAGCAGTTCCCCTCTACTGCCCCCTGCACAGAATGCCCCACCATCCCTCCACCTGATCCAACCTGGCTCTTCTCTTGAGGACATTGTTTTCTCTCAGCAGTGCCCTGTAGACTGTGAGCTGACTTGTTTCCTCGCATTTGTTTTTTTAGAGGAAGGTATAGAGAGCATTTTCATTGTTTACCCATGATGCTTCTGGATGCTGACCTCTCAACTAATATCAAAAGTCTCACTGGGGGCTTGTGATCTGTTTTGTTGCTGCCATCTACCAGCCTTCTGCTCATTCACTCAGTCATTGTGGTAGGCAGTTTTTTGTCCCTGTGACCGAAATACCTGACCAGAACAACTTAAAGGAGGAAAAGTTTATCTGGGGCTCATGGTTTCCAAGGTTCAGTCCATGGTCACCTGGGGCTCCATTGCTGTGGACTTGAAGTGAGGTGGAATATCATGGTGGAAGGGATGTTGCAGAGGAAAGATGCTGAGAGAGAGAGATTGGGAGAGAGGGGCAGGCAGACACACAGGCAGATAGACAGGACGAGCTGTAGTTGCTAACAGCATATCCCCAGTGACCTACTTCCTCTAGCCATATCTCACTTCCTGTTAGTCCATTCAAATCATCAACTGTATTAATCCACTGATGAAGTTAAAGTTCTCATAATTCAATCTGTCCACATCTAAACACTCCTGGATCACCTAACGTAAGACTTTTTAGGGTCATTAAAATCCAAACCATAATAGTCATCAAAAACATTGGCACCTGTCCTTTTGTCTCAGTTTCCACTGTATGCCATCTGTCATTGTGGGTGCCTTCGTTGTCCTCAAGGAAGACCATCCGCCATGCTGCTACCCTTCAAGTGGTGAAGGAGCCAGGGGTCTAGCTGCTATGGGCTGCCCTTCTGACCTTGTATCATCCTAGGCCTTCTCATACTGTGAAGGTGTCACGGCTTTTCTTCGCACTTACAAACTGAAGCTTTCCGTATCTATATTCCAGCCGTGACCTTTTGCTGAGATTTGTACATGTGTATTGAATTTTTTTTCAGGATGTTTCCTTTATGTCCTTCAGGTATTTCAAACTGAATTTTCCCCCAAAATGCTCCCAATCTCTTCCCCAACTCTTCTGGTGTTTTCTTCCATATGTATTTCATATCTTGTCTGCTGGTAAGTCTGCCTTCTCAAACTGATTGCTTTTTAAAAGTTAATGGTCAGATCTCTTTACTTTTCTTTTATGTAAAAAAAAAAATTTAGATGTTGATGGACCTTTATTTTATTCATGTATTTATATGCAGTGCTGAGAATCGAGCGCTTACCCAGTGCCTCACACATACCGGGTAAGCGCTCTACCACTAAGCCACAACCCCAGCCCCTCCCTTTACTTTTAATAAACAAATAATTTTCTTAATGATTTTCTATTTGAAAATCTAGAGGAAAATTTACAAACTCATAGCCGTGGAGCTTCACTTGTTGCACAGGAATGCTTTTGCTCCCCTGGTGTTACCCCACTTTCAACTTTTAAAAAAATCAGAATATTTTACAAAAAAAAATCTGGACTGTGGTAAAAACGGAGGCCAGCATATTACTAAGAGCAATAAACAGATTTAATGCAGTCCCCATCAAAATACCAATGACATTTTTCACAGAACTAGAAAAAATAGTCCTAAAATTCATTTGGAAGAATAAAAGACCCAGAATAACCTAAACAATTCTAAGCCAAAAAATCAAATGCTGGGGGCACCACAGTACCTGACTTCAAATTATACTACAGAGTTAAAGTAGCAAAAACTGTGTGGTACTGGCACAAAAACAGATACATAGACCAGTGGTACAGAACAGAAGACATGGAGACAGACCACAGATACAGTCATGTGACCCTTGACAAAGCCACCAGAAACACACTGGATAAAATACAGTCTTTTTAACAAATGGTGCTGGGACAACTGGTTGTCCACATGTACAGGAGTGAGACTAACCCTTAGCTCTCACCCTGCACAAAAATCAACTCAAAATGGATCAAAGACCTGGGAATTAGACCAGAAACTATGCAACTCCTAGAGAATGTAGGGTTAACACTTCAGCATATAGTAATGACTTTCTCAGTAGGACCCCTGAAGTTCAGGAAATAATGCCAAGAGTTAATAAATGGGATGGCTTCAAATTAAAAAGCTTCTGAACAGCAAAGGAAACAATTAGGAATGTGAAGAGAAAACCTACAGAATGGGAGAAAATTTTCAGGAGCACTCTTTTGTCAGAGGATGAATATCTAGAATACAAAAAGAACTCAAAAAACTTAACATGAAAAAGCCAGATAATCCAATTAATAAATGGGCAAACTAATTAAACAGACACTTCATAAGAAGAAATACAAATGACCGACAAATACAGAAAAAATGTTCAACATCATTAGTAATTAGGGAATTGCAGATTCCCTGCCCTGAGATTGTCCTTCACACCAGTCAGAACGACAGTCGTCAAGATCATAAATAGTGAATGCAGGAGAGAATGTGGTGAAAAAGGAAGACTTTCCCACTTTTTTGGGATTGTAAATTAGTGCAAGCACTATGGAAATCAGTGTGGAGGTCCCTGAAAAGATTGGGCATGGAACCATCATATAGCCTAGCCATTCTGCATCTTGGTATTTATCCTGAAGATAAATACAACGCATATATATGTGATATACGCATACCCATGTTTAGAGCACAATTCACAACGGCCAAAGTAGGGAACTAGCTAGGTGTCCATCAGCGGATGAATGAATGAAGAAATTGTGGTGTTTATACACAATGCAGTTTTATTTAGCCATAAAGAACAATGAAATTGTGACATTTTCCAAGAAAGTGCATGAAACGAGAGACCATTTATATTAAGTAAGTCAAACTCAGGTCAAGGGAAGTATGTTTTCTCTCATATGTGGAAGCTAGAGAGAAAAAAGGAAAATAAAGGCAGATGTCATGGAAATCAAAGCGAAAGCAATAGAGGAAAGGCATCAAGGGGAAGGGTCAGGGAGTGATATTGTCCAAATTGTGTTGCTGTAATGTGTGGTGTGTGAATATGTAACAACAGGTCCCATTATTATGGACAACTATAATGCACCAATTAAAAATGTGAGGAAGAAAAAAAAGGGCCCTATATGTAAACTGTGGACTTTGGGGATAATGATGCGCCAGTCACTGATCATAACGAATGTACCATGCGTGTGTGGGGAGTGCAGGAAGGGAGAGGACAGGCATGTGAGGGCAGGGAGGATGTGGAAAATCTCTGTACTTTGTTCGCAGTTTTGCTGTGAACTAAAACTGCTCTAAAAAAAAAAAAAAGTCATATAAAGAGGCACCTTGTTATACTCACCTTTAAACATTGAGGTGTAAATGTCAAAAAATAATCCCCAGGTTTCTTAGATTTAAACGAAATGACATTGCTTAGAGTGTTTCCTATGCGATAATGAACTTGCTGCCCACTTGCTAAGGTTAACACTCATTCAACCCTCGAAAGTTAGATTTTTATGATTTTATATTTTATCATGTCTCTTAGATATTCTTTATCGAGCAAGAAAATTGTGCTAAATGAAACACTTGATTTTTTTCCTTAGATGGTGATAGACCTTTATTTTTATTCATTTCTTTGTATGTAGTCCTGAGAATCGAACTCAGTGCCTCACACATGCCAGGCAAGCGCTCTACCACTGAGCCACAACCCCAGCCCCTTGTTTTTCTGGTACTGGGGATTGAACCCAGGGGCACTTTATCACTGATCTTCATACCCAGCCCTTCAAAGGTGAGCCAGGTTCTCACCTTGCTGCTCAGGGTGACCTTCTGTCTCGGTTTCCCAAGTATCTGGGATCACAGGCGCGTGCCATGGTGCCTGGCTCTCTGGGGTGTTTTAAAGACTGGCTGTTCCTCTGGGTGGGATGTGAAGCCCTTGAAGAGACCAGGGAGACTGTGGGTAAGCCAGGCAGGAGGTGGTGATGGCTGGGAACAGAGCAGTCAGTGGCCATGGTGAGGAGCAGTCAGATTCAAGAAGCCATTAGTGAGGCCAGAGAGAGTGAATGTCTCCTGGTTCTGTGACTTATTGAGGGCTGAGGAGATAATCAGTCTTATTTCTTATCACCAGTGTCAGAGGTAGAATATTGTTCAACTGAACCAGTGTCTGACTTGGTTTTACAAAGCTTGTATTGATTTCAGTGTTTCTGAGATACCAATGAAATCACATGGAGTTCTGTTTCTTAAAGCGGAGAGCAAGAACAGCTTGAATGGGGTCATTCTTCACTGCAGATCTGCATTGCAAGATAGATTGTAACCCTGACCCCAGCTCCCCAAGGGCCAGTAGTGCTTCCCAGTTATTGCCACATCCCAAGCACCACCACACACTTCCAGACAGCCCCTAGGTCCATGTGTATTTTTGCTGAAAGCCAAAGAACTGTGTCTTCTAACAGACTATGCAATTCTTTTTCTTCTCCTGACAGTATTATGCCTACCTGTATTCTTATGTGATGCCCCAGGCCATCCGAGATATGGTGGATGAATATATCAACTGCGAGGACATCGCCATGAACTTCCTTGTTTCCCACATCACGCGGAAGCCCCCCATCAAGGTGAGGTCTGCTACTTATGGGACTGTTGCTTGCACACAAACTTAATCTTCACTTGTTTTGCCTCCCTGCAGTCCATGCTGGCGTCATGCTGTGACTGATTTGTGACTAGAAGAAATCGGATATTTTCACATCATGATAGATTTGCTGTGATTTCTTAAATTAGGCCCAGTTCATCACTGCTTTGAATTTGTGTAGTTATTAACCTTTCCCTACATTTGGTTATTTAAGGCATTAACAAAAGAACATGTACATTACTGATGTCAATATGATTTGTTTCTTTTGTAATTCCATGTAGTTTATTTTTTGCATGTAAAAATATTCAGAGGAGTCCACAGGCTTCACCAGATTGCCAAATGGGAGTGTGGGAAGGTATGGGGTGGATGTATCCATCAAACAGAAATGTAAGAATTCCTGAGTTAACACATGGAAAACGCTAAGAGGTGCCCGGCATATAAGTAGGTACAGTCTAAGATATTTGCTCAAAAGCAGTAATCTCAGAATTCTGCAAGTTTGCATTCTGATTTTTGTTCTGGAGTTGCCGACCAGGTTTGGGCTGGATAAGCCAAATTCACATGCAGCACACAGAAAACTTGGTTCCATCTCCTTTTCCCCATCACTGCAAGCTCAGGCAACAAAGCACTCCATTAAGGGTTAAGATGCAAAGTTTCTTTTGTGAGTGTTGTGCTGTGAGTCAGTAATACCATGTGCGTATTTCATTCTTCCTTTTTGCAGGTAATTTCTAGATTAAGTATCCATCAGCATGCTCTAATAACTTAAATCATATGTTTAGAGGTAAACAGCACAGTGGATCCTCATTCAATGCAACAAAGTACAACAAAGATGGAGGGAAGTGCATCTGGGGACCTCATGCCTCCAGTGAACATCCAAGCAGACCTTTCGCCATGTGTGACCCGTGGTGATTACTTGACTTCTGATCACCATGTAGATTCTTCTGATGCTGAGGCTTGTGGTAAAGCCTCACAAAAGAACACTAAGTAAACTAATGCATTAAATAGTTGACTTAAAAAAAGTCTCTGAATAATGGTCACAAGCTATACATATAAGAACAATAATTTTCCAGGTACAGTGGCAGATCCAGTATTAAACAATGAAAAACCTATTTCTTTGTGGTCTTTAAGACCACACAGGGTGGCAAAGATCTCATCCTGTCACACGTGCAGAGTGGGCAAGGGAAAGGGTTGTCAGAGGGATGGGCCGTCTATAAATTAATTGTTAAGAAATTTGTTTAATAGAAAAAACAATTATCTTTTGAATCAGGGGGTGGGATGGATTGAGCCATGCTAAAGGATATGACTCAAAGATGGAAAAGCCCACCTCTCCTTTACTTATACCTGTACAGGTAAAAGGGGGACCAGGAGGAGCTTCTGTGAGAAGCAGGGTGGGGTGGAGTTAAGCCATTCTGCTGTAGCGGGCGAGTCATGTGGCACATCTAGGACATGCAAATTCCCACAGGGAGCCACGCTGCACGGGAACCGCATGCTGTAGACCATCTGAAACAGTCTCTCATGACTGTCAGTTCCTGAGAGCCAGATTTCTGTGTGTGATGGCTCAGCCAAGCCTGGTTTTATTTGCTAGTCATGGATGGCACCCTGTGATCTCATAAAGAAATTAATGACTGGGGAAATTTCCTATTCTTGTTCCTTTTGTGACTATACTTCAGACAAGATGCAAGCTTCTTCTCATTCCTCTGTAGGACATCAGAAGACATTATCCTTGATATTTCAGAAGTATCTGAGTGATTGGGTGTGAAACAGTAGCAGCGTTCATCTGAGCGCTTAGAAACTTGTGTGTCCACTATGTTATTAGGCTAGTGTTTCCTTAGCTAAGTCATCTTTTTGGTGTAGAGTGAGAGAAATAATACTCATGGTATACATAACTCGTGTGTGTGTGTGTGTGTGTGTTACTGGTGCTTGAACCCAGGGCCTTACACATGGTGGGTAAGCACAAAGCTACGTTCTCAACCTTTTAGTTTCATGTTGAGACAGGGTCTTACTAAGTTGCCCAGGCTGGTCTGAACTTGTGATCGATCCTCTTGCCTCATCCTCCTTAGTAGCTGGGAGTATAGGTGTGTGCCGCTGCACCTGGCTGTACTTAACTCTTACCAAGTGAAAACTTGAAAAATATATCATCTCAGTGAATTTCCTCAGTCCTACCAAAATGTAAGAACAATTCAAGATTGATAGGACTTTTTAACATCAAATACTCAATAAATTACGAATTTTCAAATTGAGTTAATCCCTTCAAATTCTGATCTATTTATTTCATAGTATAGAACCAGGAAGGAAGAAATGTTTTGTTCACCTAATTTTTAAATAGTATTTGGTACTGTTTTATCTGCAGATTTAGTGTGATTTCCCCTTTTCATCAAATTTTCACCGTCGTCATGTTCTTTTCCTTGTTTGAAATAGGATGATTCAGCTTCTCCCTTGTTTGAATAGGTTTGACTGGGTTAGCAGTGTTCTTTCAGTCCTGTTCAGGGTCTTAACAATATTGACTTAAAGAAAAAGGAATTAATCTCTTACTTTTACAAGGAGGGGAAAGACCCGTATGGAGTTAGGCTTCCTTTAGAATAAAGGATTAAAATCTCATTTAGAAACCACTGAGAAGTAGTGAGGTTCAGTGTGAAGGACTAGAGAGGGGAGGCGGGGGAAGCATCTGCCTGATCTTCGTTCTCTGTGGTCACAAGTTCTCAGCATCTACTGAGTACAGCAAGCACATTTCTTAGACTGAGTTCTCTGGAATGTTCCCATGTGAAATACAATCCATAGGACTGAATATGTATACGTTCAAACTTTGGTTTATATTAATTTCCTTTTTTGTATGTTATGGAATGCAGTTTTATGTATACATATATATGTGTGTGTGTGTGTGTGTGTGTGTGTGTGTGTGTGTGTGTGTGTGTGTATAACATACATATATGTGTGCATCCAAAATATATTGGGGACAGTATCAGTGTTTTTACTGATGGGTTACATGATTTAAGACATGTAGAAACCACTGCACCAGTAAAAACTGGTTATAAAATCTCGTAGAATGAAGTGATTTATAGGTTAAAGGACTTCCTCCAAGGTTGGATTCTGGTGTCTGGGATGAGGAGGGAGTTCAGGTTTGGTGAGAGCAGAGAGGAATGGCCAGAGGCACTGCTGGATGACGTTCTTATCCACCGTCCTGACGCCGGCTCCTGTCTCAGTGAAGGCTGGTGGAAGGGCAGTGACTGGTCGTGCCTGTGGACCCGCAGGGCTCAGCTGCCGGGGGTGAGAGGAGAGTTTGTTTTTCTTCATACTTTTACCATCTAAATTTGTACCCTTAAACACCGTAGCTTACTTTGAAAGCAAGCTTCTACTTATTTATTTACTTGCAGTACTGTGGCTTGAACTCGGTGATGCTCTACCACTGAGCTACATCCCCAGCCCTTTTTAAGAATTTTTTTGTTTTGAGACAGGGTTGAATTATTATAGGTGGGTGCCACTGCGCCTAGCTTAAATGCATTTTTCATTTAAAATATTTTGTTTAAAAGAGATTAAAATGGATTTATTGGAAAGCATAGAATTATTATATATCTCTTTACTCTAGCGTAGTATATTTGTCACATTTAATGAGCCCGTGTGGACATACTGTATCATCAAGCCATCCTCTGCTCAGATCTCCTGAGTGTTCACTCATGGATCTTTCTCGGTTCCAGAAGCCTGGTTACCTGGGTGAACTTACGTGAATTACATCATATAGTATTTCTTCATGTTCCTTAATTCTTTCATACTTTTCTGTATTCTTGTCAATATTTTCCATTCTGGGTAATAATTTTGGATCTACTTTTTTATTACTAATTTTCTCTTCACACCCAACCATTGAATGTCTAATTTACATACTTTTTATTTCTATCGTTCAATTTTCTTTATGCCCATGAACATTTTTTGATAGTCCTTGGTTTCTTCATCAAACTTTAAGTATCTTTCAAATTCTTATTGTGCATAATATATGCATTAATTGTTAATAGTCACTGATCATTCTGTTCAGTGTTTTGGGCACTGATTCTATTATTTCTGCAGATTCTCTTTGTGACTCATTCACTTTTCTGTGACTTTTGATTGAGATTGTACTCTTCTGAATTTTATTCAAGGTAGTTCTTTGAGGCTTGAATTTGTGCCATGAACTTTTTTTTTATTAAAAATCATAAATTTACATAGGGCAATGTTGCTTGATTCATTGTTATTTTTTTCGCCTTCCCCCCACCCCTCCCACCCCTCTTTTCCCTCTATACAGTCCTTCCTTCTTCCATTCTTACCACCCTCCTTATCCCTAACCCTAACCCTAACCCTAACCCTAACCCTAACGCTAACCCCTCCTACCTCCCATTATATGTCCTCATCTGCTTATCAGCGAGATCATTCATCCTTTAGTTTTTTGAGATTGGCTTATCTCACTTAGCATGATATCCTCCAATTTCATCCATTTGCCTGCAAATGCCATAATTTATCATTCTTCATGGCTGAGTAATATTCCATTATATATATATATATATATATATATGCCACAGTTTCTTTATCCATTCATCAACTGAAGGGCATCTAGGTTGGTCCTATAATCTGGCTATGGTGAATTGAGCAGCTATGAACATTGATGTGGCTGTATCTCTGTAGTATGCTGATTTTAAGTCCTTTGGGTATAGGCCAAGGAGTGGGATAGCTGGTTGTTGTAAATGGTGGTTCCATTCCAAGCTTTCTGAGGAATCTCCATACTGCTTTTCAGAGTGGCTGCACTAATTTGCAACCCCACCAGCAATGTATGAGTGTACCTTTTTCCCCACATCCTCGCCAACACCTATTGTTGCTTGTGTTCTTGATAATCACCATTCTAATTGAAGTGAGATGAAATCTTAGGGTAGTTTTGATTTGCATTTCTCTTATTACTAGAGATGTTGAACATTTTTTCATATGTTTGTTGATTGCTTGTAGATCTGCTGTGAAGTGTCTGTTCATTTCCTTAGCCCATTTGTTGATTGGATTATTTGTATTCTTGGTGTAGTGTGCCATGAACTTTTAATTTAATTTTATTTGTTCTTCTTCGTCATACATGACAGTAGAATGTATTTTGGCATATTATACACACATGGAGTGTAACTTTTTCTAACTAGGATCCTCCACGATGTGGAGTTACCTTGGTGGTAACTAGGAAAGCTGTGTCTGATTCCTTCTACTGTCTTTCCTGTTCCTTTTCCCCAGTCCCTTCCCTTCATTCCCGTTGCCTAATCCAATGGACTTCTATTCTTCCCCTCCCCACCCTCCCCTGTTGTGGGTTAGCATCCATATTTCACAGAGAATATCTGGCCTTTGGTTTTTTGGGATTGTGTGCCATGAAAATTTGCATTTGTTTCTTCCCGTGCCTGGCATCACTGCCTTCTTGAAACCTGTGTGAACTACATTAGCATATTGGGGCTTTGCAGGGCACATAAGTAGCATAGATTCTAGCCTCAGCCTTGTGTGTGACATTCTCAGAGGTGACTTTCCCTTCTCTAAGCTTGAGAAGAAAACATTTCTTCACTGATCTTTCCTGTGTATCCGTGGTATCTGATCTCCCACCCTTCTCTTCCTTATTTTTTTCTAGCTTCCACATGTAAGAGGAAACATTGGACCTTTGGTTTTCTGAGTCTGGCTTATTTCATGAGCATGATGTTTTCCAGTTCCATCAATGGATATATAGTATTTTATAATCATTTAACTAGTTCTGATTTTGGGTACTTTCCCAGTATTTTGCTATTAAAAACATAGATGAAATGAACAACCTTGTACTAATATCTTGCTTTGCAACCAAGATAAATACTGGAAGTAGAATCACTGAGACAAATAACACTATATAAGTTCTTTGCTATTACTAAGTTTAGGTCGTTTGGAAAGAACCCCTTACTAAGGTTTTAGATATGCACATGGCGGGAGGAGTCCTGGGCTGGGTTCTGGCTTCTGACTTTCTCTGTGATTGGGGCTGTTGGTTCTGCGCTTCACTGGACATGGCATTGGACTGGCAAAGCTGCAGGGTTTCCGGCAGCGTGAGCATTGTGGCCCTTACTCTGTATTCTTTCTTCCCTGTTCTCAGGTGACATCACGGTGGACTTTCCGATGCCCAGGATGCCCTCAGGCCCTGTCACATGACGATTCCCACTTTCATGAGCGCCACAAATGTATCAACTTTTTTGTCAAGGTGTACGGCTATATGCCCCTCCTGTATACTCAATTCAGGGTGGACTCTGTGCTGTTCAAGACCCGCCTGCCCCATGACAAGACCAAGTGCTTCAAGTTCATCTAGGGGCATTGCAGGTTTTGGGGAGAAGAAGGGAGAGTGAGGGAGATGGCTCCCAAGGTTCCCAAGGCATGAAGGACCTTGGGGACATCCACTGGGTGGGTGGCCCAGACTCTGCTGGGAGAGGCAGCAGGAAGAGTGGAAAGGAAGTAGCTGCCTTTTTCTTAAAGTCGGCCACACTGGGCCTGGAACCCTGGTCATCAGACCCAGGGCTTCCACACAGGGCACTGACTGATAGCGCACACTGAGGACCATGGGGACTCTGGAGAGTCACTCACTAGTTCATAAGCCCAGGACAGCTAGTTTGTGGTTTTTAAATTCAATAACAACTATTATTATTATTTAAAAAGAGAAAGTTTCAGATCTGCCATTCAAGGCTTATTTATATGTGTGCATATATACACATGTATGTGTATGTACATATGTATGCACACACATATACATATATATAGATATATATATATATATACACATATATATATATATTTGGCGGGAGGAGTTTGAACTTTTTGCCTCCCTCTGTGGGAGGGGACCTACCAGACTCCTTGTGTTCGGTATTTTGGAGGAAATGGATCCTGGCCTTGTGTTATCTGGCATATCTTTTACCTCTCCCATGCCCCCAGGGACATCTGAGTGCAGAAAAAAGAAAGGGATGGACTTGGCCCTCTTACCCAGCCTTGGCCAAGGCTAGATCTGTGATCTGTTCCTGTCCCTTTCTTTTGCCAACTAGTGATCTGTAACTCAGCTCCTCCTCCACTTCCTCCTCCCAGGAGCTTGGGGATAGTCTGCACCATGGAGAGCAGCTAAATGGTGAGCGACCTTCTGCTGGGTCTAGTGGTTGAGGATTTGTCATTAGGCCAGAGCTTGTCCCGGGACTTATCCCTGCTCTCCCATTCTCTCCCTTGTTTGAGAGAGAGGAAAAAAAGAGCAGAGAACGGGGCAGGAGTAAGTCCTGTACTGCCAAATGGCTGTGGTTAGCCAACCCTCCTGGGAACAGCGTTGCCTGGAGAGGCAGGCTTCCTTCAGATACTCTCTTGGATGAGATGCAGGAAAGTGCAGGCTACACCTGAAGACGTGGTTGCTGGTTTGTGGCCTGCTAGCTCTGGTGTAGGATGATGCACGTGACCTTTGAGGATCCCACCCGGCAGGCCGGGAAGACTTGCAGCAAGGCACTTGGCCTTGGATAAATACCTTGGTGAAATTCACCTCCCCCCACCTCTGTCTGGACCTTCACCTGTTACCTGTGGTTTTTGGACCCCTAATGCTAGGTTGGCTGTAGGACCCCCTGAGGCTTGGTGTGTACTAGAACAGTGGGAGGCTGTGATGTGCTAGGTCAGTTCAAATCCAGCCTTGGAATTTAACAGGCATTCACACCTCCTTACGTTTCCACTACCAGTTTAATTTCTGTTCCCTGGGCTGAAAGGGAAATAAGCTGATTTTGGTCACAGTGGCAGTGGGGGAGCTCAGGAGGGTGTTGGTGTCATTTGTTGGGGATTTAACCCATGACTGCTGTTTTTTCTTCTGAGCCCCACTTTCTGGAAGTGGAGTTGAGCATAGGTTTCCAGCAGTCAAACAAAAGCTCAGGTCTGTCCTGGTCATCACATGCCTTAAGCCAGTTCCGTCTTCCCTAGACCTTGACATCCTGTGCTTCTATTTCCTGGGGTACGTTCTCCTGTGGCCTGTGTACTAAGTGGGTTCTCTTCAGCTGTGTCACAGTCAGGCGCTTTCCTGTAGCTCCCACTCAGCTGCAGGGCTGGCTTGGCCTAGGGGAGCGCTCCTCATTGCCCAACAGGCCCAGGGGCTCCCAGGCCGGCGTCTCCACGTATTCCCACTGGCATCTTGTGGCTCTCGCCAAGGCAGCTACCTGGGAAATTTGGTTATGCTTCTCGGCAACCAGCAAAGGGGTCCAGACCCTGTTCTCTACTTTCTAACTGCCCTTTCCTTGACTTCTGGACCTTATTCATTTTAGCAGTAACCTTCCCTCAGGGGAGCCAAAGAGTGTGGTGTTCTGAGCTATATATGTGGCTGCTATTTGTTTATTTTAATGTGAGGAACTTGTAAATGGATGCAGTGGGGACCTGGGGAGGAGCTTTCTGTGTGGCAGGATCCCACCCGCTTCAATGGGGTCAGATTTGTGGGTCCCTTGGTGTTCACTTATGGATACCACCAAAATGTTCTGCAGGGAGGCTGTGATGTCAGAGGGTCAAACAAGGATAGCACTCTTGGGACCTGACAGGACACTGACTTGAAGGACCCCTGGTGGACACTACTTTCCTCAGTAGTGAGGGACAAAGCAGTTGGACGTGCACGTTGCTTAGGAAGGTGCTCCTGGAATGCCTGCTGTCTGCAAGACGGGATCGGGAGAGTCCTGGGCCCTGCCTTCGATGCTGCTTACTGTGGGACGCCGGATAGTGGGGACTCTGCCACAGGGAAGCAGCCTCCTTGGCTGTGCACTGGAGGACTTGTTCCATGGCCTCAGCTCTCAGTGGGACAGCTTTGCTTCCAGCTAGCCAGCTTGCTCTTCACCTTGAGGGCAAGGTCTGCCCACCTTGGTGACATGTTCCCAGGTGCTCACAGGCCTGGCTGCGCTTTTGCCCCCAGCAGTGCTTCTATCTGGTGGGGGCTGCGCCTCATGCAGCCTCGTGACCATGACCGGATTCTGTCCAGGAAGATGACTGGGAGCCATCTGTCCAGGAGCTGCCTGGGAACGCGCAGGGAGCACCTCGTTCCGGATGCTGCTTAGAAGGGGGCTCTTTGGTATCATGCCATGTGCATCCACCCCACCCCATTTCCAACCATGAGCACAATGGTCTTACATTTTTTGTAAAAAAAATAAAATAAAATAATAAAAAAAAATAAATGGAGACTTTAACTCAATCTGCTTGGAAGTCTTTTGTAATTTTTCTCAGCAGGAGCAGAAGAGTAAACCAAGGTGCCAGCCTGGTTCCAGGTGGTCACCAACGCATGGTCAGCTGGGAGCAGTTCCAAGTCAGACTGTGGGCTGTGCGGTAGGTCTTAGAGCCGCCTGGATCCTGGCTGAGGCAATGCCAAACATGCGTGGGTCCAGGCAGCCTTTCCAGCGTCCATTTCCAGGACGAGTCATTTTGGCCAGACAGGCATTTAGATGTCACTTGATTTCAGGGGTGTGGTGCACATATGCAGACTTCAGTTTTCCCATGGGAATTTTAAAGAGTGTATTTGTGCTGGGGGAGCCAAGTGCCCGGCACCCACAGAGGGGAGCGGGCTTACGCTGTAGATCTTCTGACTGACAGAAGTCACCTCTACAGACCCCTCTAGTTGCTGCTTCTACAGTGTCACAGCCTAGTCGTTTGGTGTCCACAACCCTAGAACTTCCACATGACCATGGGGTCAGAGAGCATACCCTGAGTTGTGGGCTGTGGAGGAGAATGGAAGGAAAAATTGGGAGATGGGAGCTCAGGTTGCAACAGTAAGGATGGGCAAAACAAGGCCCCACCCTAAGGACTGATGGCTGACCAGGCCCGTCTGCAGCAGCTGTGGGGTCACAGCTTAGAGGATGGACCTGGAGTCGGTTGCCTAGCAAGGATCTCCCGCCTAGGCCCAAAGGACTTGAAGGTGCATGCCGCCCCAAGCAGTGTCCCACTGCATGTGCAGTGAACATGCCCACTTCTGGCTCCGGCCTACCAGGTAAGCCAAAGTGGTCTCTGCAAGCCGTCGATGTGCCTGTCACTATCTCAAGTTGAAGGCTCCAGTGTTTACAAAAAGGCTAATAAGGAGGATAATGCTGTGGTTGGGGTATGGGCTCTGGAGTAGTGTACATGTGCTCAAATCCTGTGTTGCCTGTGACATTGGTGGAGAGCACTTCATCTGTTTCAGGGCTTAACCTATAAAATGGCAAAAATTCTGCCTCATACAGCATAATGAAATAAAGAGCCACCACATGGCACACACAATGACAACTAACTCTTCTTGGGGTAAAATCCTGCAAACTTCTTGGTGGCACCTGGGATTGCTGTCTGTTTCAAGGGCCAGGGCCTTGTTCATGCTTGGCCACAGCACAGCCCTCAGGATGCCTCCTCAGAATTGGCTGTTGTCCCTGTGTCTCCTGTCAGAGCAGCAGGCTGGCTGTCTATCGCCACCTCCTCCTGAATGCTGATGGGTTACTGCTCCTTACCCTGGTTTCAGAGAGGAAGCTTCCTGGGAATACAGCCCCTAGTAGGTCGTTTTTTGATGAATGAATTATTTAAGGAACTGAAGAGGGTCCCACCCAAATCACAGCTGGCAGCCAGTTGAGCAGTGACTGAGTACTGCCAGGACCAGGCACCAGGTTAAAGGAAGCCTCCACCCCCGTAAGCCTCAGCCCCATTTTTATTATTCAAATCTCTGGCTCTTTTTTCCCTGATGCTGGGAGCAAGCATGCTAGGCAAATGCTCTAGTGCTGAGATGCCCTCAGATCTTGATGGAGTAAGCAGAGAGCGAGCCTAGAGTTGAAGGCCTGGAGAACATGAAAGTAGGGCCGGAAGCCGTACCAGGCCAGGTTTGGTTTGCTATTTAATTTCATCTATTTTCTGATCTGTTTTAATTAGGCAAATTGTTTTATCTTTCTTCATTTGTCTTTATAATACAAATCCTGGTCAATAATACTAAAGTCCTGTCGGCACTTAAATTATTTAAATTTTATTTAAACCGTTGGTTCCAAGGATGGAACCACATAAAAATAAATAAAGGTAGCATGTCCATCTACAACTAAAAAAAATTTTAAAAAAACTATGGGTTCCAATATCTTATTATAAAAATCTAAGCAAAATTTTAAGAATGTTTATAACTGTTCCTACCTGCTAGTACACATTTTTTTGCCCATTAAAAAAATTGCTTTTTTTTGGATTGCTTTTTTCCCTTTACATTTTTGGTAGACTTTCTGCCTTATAGCGATCTACCTCTCTGCCCCCAGCAGCTTTCCCACCCCTGCTCACCCTTCTATCTGTCCTGTTTTTGGTGCGTTGCTAAATAAGTTAGTGACATCAACACATTTGTTTGTAAATAACATAAGTATACAATATTGACTGGAGGTTAATGTTTTTTGTTTTGTTTTGTTTGGTACAGGGGATTGAACTCAGGGGTGCTTAATCACTGAGCCGCATCCCCAGCCCATTTTTTATTTTTTATTTAGAGACAGGGTCTTGCTGAGTTGCTTAGGGCCTTGCTAAGCTGCTGAATCTGATCTTGAACTTGCAATCTTCATGCCTCAGCCTTCTGAGCTGCTGTGTTTGTTTTTGATGAAAAAATTTCACACTAAAATGCACAAATCTTAAGTGTGCATTCTCTTGAGTTTTGATAAACGTATACACTGTGTAACCTGAACCCTTCTAAAGATGCAGAACGTTGCAGTCAACCCAGAAAGCCTCATGCTCATCCCAGTCACTCCCTACCCGACACCCCAAGACGGGCAATGCTCTTATTTGCTTCCATCTTGGACAGTTTCCTCTGTCCTGGAATTTATGTAAGTGGTGTATTGGTTCATTTAGTACTTTTTATTGCAGAGCAGTATTCCCTTGTATGGATATAATAAAATTTGTCCATTTTATGGAGACACTTGGGCTCTTTCCAGTTTTTGGTCTTTATGCATAAAGCTGCCATGAACACTGATATACAGGCATTTCCTTTCTTGGATAAATACCTGTCAGTGAAACGTTGGGTAGTATGGTAGATTTATATGTGTTTGGTTTCATAAGAAACTGCTAAGCCTTTTTCCAAGGTGAGTATTTGATTTTGTACTTCCAGTAATAGTGTTCCGGCCCTATGTCCTCATGTTCCGTGGTGGTATCTCATTCTGGTAAGTGAACAATGGTGTCTTAAGGTTGCAATTTGCATTTCCTTGATGACTAATGATGCTAAGCACTTCATCATAAGCTTTGATCATTTATGTACATTTGTGAAGTATCTGTACAAATTTTTTTTGCCCCTTTAAAAAATTGCTTTTTTTTTTTAAATCACTTTTTTCCCTTTTTACTTTTTTGGTAGACTTTTTTTGTAGGTTTACAGAAAAACTGAGTGGAAAATAGATTCCTTTCTCTTCCCACCTCCTCCCCATCTCCCTATAATTAACACTTTGCACTACTGATACATTTGTCACACAGTTTGCATCTGAGTCCACTGTTTGTGCTGTGTGTTCTCCAGTTTTTGACAAATGTATTACAACGTGTTTCTACGATTACCATATCATGTGGAAAGTTCACTGCCTGAAAAGCCCTCCTTTCCATGAGCCACCCATTGACTTCTTCCCCCAGTCCCCAGTGACCACAGCTCTTACTTGCCAGTTTTGCCTTTCCCAGAATGTCGCTGTTGGAATCCGACTGCACATAGCCTTTTTACCTTGTCTTCTTCCACCTAATACTGTACATTCAAGTTTCCTTAATATCTTTGCATGGTTTAATCCTAATTTCTTTTTTTAAATCACTGAATAACACTCCATTCCATGAACATACTGTGTTTTTGAGTTCCGACCCCGGACAATCAGTCCATCACCAGATACGTGTTGTGTAATAAAGTATTTTTCCCAGTTTGTGGCTTGTCTCTTGCTGCTTTCTGTGAATTAAGAAACCTGTTCCTACCCTAAGTCATGAGTATACTCTTGTTTTCTACTAAAAGTGTTTCTGGCGTTAGTTTTTATACTTTGGTGAATGGTAGTGATCAAGGTTCAATTTTTTTTTTTTTAATATGGATATCTAATTATTCCAGCACCATTTGTTAAAAAGACTTTCCTTTCTCCATGGGATTGATTTGGGAACTTCACTAAAGACAAAGTCGTCATTCAGCATCTGAGCTCTCCGGTTGCATGGATTTCCTGTGCCGGTGCCATCCCGTCTTCGTTAGTGTATCTGTCTACTTAGCCTTGAACTATAGTACGAGCCCTCAACAACTTTGCTTATCT
Source organism: Sciurus vulgaris (assembly GCF_902686455.1). Classification (NCBI taxonomy): domain Eukaryota; kingdom Metazoa; phylum Chordata; class Mammalia; order Rodentia; family Sciuridae; genus Sciurus; species Sciurus vulgaris. The sequence continues at coordinate 9,110,217 of NC_136465.1, read as the reverse complement.
TCTCCAAGACTGCTTTAGATACCAGTTACTTTTCGCTTCTCTAAAAGTATTATAATTTGTCAAAATTTTGAAAACCTAGCATTCAACTTTTTAAAAGTCTGTTCTTTTAGCCATTGTTAAGTGTACGATTCAGTGGCATTAGGTTCAGTGTTGTGTAACTTTGAGCACTAGCTAGTTCGAGAACTTCACTATTCCTGACAAATTCCACACCCACTAAATGTTAACTCTGTTCTGCAGACAGTTTCTTTTTCTTGCCCGCTGCACACCCCTGCCACGGTGCTTCACCTGCTAGGGAGCTGTGGCGGATTCTGTCGAGCAATGCTTTCTTTTCTACACCTAGTGGTGTGGGGTTTCTTTTATTCTGTGATTACAGTGAACTATGCTGATTAGTTTCCAAAATGTAATTTCCTTTGCTTACTAGGGATAAAGCTGCACCTGGTCAAGAGATAATACCTTTTTATGTAGAAAGCGACCCAGGCTGCTAATATTTTACACTTAGGTTCTAATCTTTTTCTGTAATGACTTTGAGGTTTTGCTATTAGGGTTATGCTGGCTACTTAAAAGGAGTTGAGAGGTTTTCTCCGTTTTTTTTCTTTTTAAATAGAGATTGTGTGAGGTTGGTGTGATTTCTTCATTAAGTGTTTGATACAATTTCCCTGGGAGATCATCCGGGCCTTGAGTTTTCCTTGTGAGATGTTCATTAATTTCTTAAGTGAAGATCAAGTTATGTCTTACTGAGTGAGCTTTGTTTCTGTCTTCAAAGGAAACTGTCCACTCTATCTGTCAGGTTTGGAGACACAAAGCCCTTCATGCAATTCTCTTCATCTTTAAGGTCTGTGGCCTCGGGTGCTGCCCCCTCTCTGCCTTCTGCTGTCCCTGGCTTCTCTCCTGGAAGGGGTGCTGGAGTCCTTTTTTCCTAATGGGTCTAGTCAAGTGGGCATCAATTTTGTTGATCTTTTCAAAGAACTGGTTTTTGGCTTTACTAGTTTTCTCTTTTGTTGATTTGTTTTTATTTTCATTATGTTTCATTCTTTCTTTGGGTTTACTTTGTTTTGTAGTTTCTTAAAGTGAAAATTATCACTCAGTTCAAAATATTTTCGACTTCATTTTGGATGGTTTCTTTAATTCATGAATTTAGAATTATGTTTGATTTCAGAATATTGGCCACGTTCTGAAATATTCCATGTGCTGGCGATGCGGCCCATTTCGTACAGTGCTTGCCTCGCATGCTGGAGGCCCGGGTCCGAGTCCCCAGCACTGTCTGATTACAGAAATAACAAACAAACAAACGAGACTGAAATATTCCATAGTGGTGAGAACATCTTCTGTATAATTTCAGTCCTTTTAAATGTACAGAGACTTGGCTTATCATCTAGGATATGACTTTCATAGTAAATATGCTACACACTTGCAAAAAGGGGGTGGGGGAGAAGCATTATGCAGCTCTCCAGCATATAGTATCTAAAAGATACCAATTAGGTCAAGGTTTTGGACAGTTTTGTTTAGGTCATCTGTGAATTTACCAATGATTTTTGTCAGGTTATTTTAGTATTACTATGCTAGTGTAAAAATTTCCCCCATACCAATACTTTTTTTTTTGTGGTGCTGGGGATCGAACCCAGGGCCTTGTGCTTGCAAGGCAGGCACTCTACTGACTGAGCTATCTCCCCAGCCCCCCAATACTGTTGATTTGCACTTCACTTACTCTGGAGTTTCTGAAACCAGTGTGTCTGCTGTCTCTGCCATCACCTCTGGCAGTGCTCTGTATGTGCCAGTGTTCACATCCAGTTGCTTTCACTGAGTCTTCCTCTTCATGTTTAATGTGTTTCTTGCAGGCAGTATATAGTTGGTTCTTGTTTTTAATCTCTACTTAGCAGGCTTGTTGTGGAGAGCAGCCAGAGATCTGCAGAGTGCATACACAGAATTCAGGGTTTCTGTTCTCTGAATCTCTGTCCTGGGATCCTTCCCCTCACCACAGCAGTCGAGGCTGCCTTGAACTACTTCCTGTTATTCAGGCTGCTGACCAGGTTTTCTGAACAAGTTTAGCTCTCCTGCACTGCTCTTTGGTCTGCCCTAAAGATGTGAACTCATCTGCCACTTCCTCCTTGTTAGCTCTGAATCCCCTTCAGTTGGGCTGTGATTTTCCTTTACTTGCTAATGTGTCCAGTTTTATGTGTACATAATTATTATTCATTCAATCTAGTATAGCTACTATTTGATCTAATCTGCCTGCTTGCAGCATCTGGAATTTATACTTGAACAGGAATTGATATACTTTTTCTGTAGAGGGTCAGACAGTAAATATTTTAGGATTCATGGTCTACATCAGATTTCCTATGCAGCATCATTTTTATTGATTTGTGTAGTTCTTAGTGTGTGGCTGCAGTTAGCTTGCAGGATGCAGTTACCAACCTCTCATCTGTCTCATCAGAAGCTCTCTCTGAATCAACTCATTTTAGAGCATAGTTTTTGAATGACAGGAATTTTTCCATGTATGTATGGATTCTCAAAAAAACCCTGACAACCAGGAAATGTATTTTAGGAGTGTAATTCTTATAGATTTCTGAAGTTTTCTTATCTCCTTCCCTGAAGCCTCATGTTGAGACAAAGTAGAAAATACAGACTGTCCCCAAAGCACTTACAGTCCTGGAAATTTGTTCTATACTGTGAGTTGTTCAGGGGAAACTCTTACTTTGTTATTACAGTAGCTAAAATTATTGGAGACAGCATGATGTACAAAATGTACTGGTAGGTGTTTAATAAATACTCGCTGATTGGAAGGTGCTTATTGATTGGCAAATACTCTGTAAAATAAGTGAGCCCTATAATTAGCTATCAGACTAAATAATATTGGATAAGATAAAAAATGTTAGCCAACTTATTTTAAGTGATGTTTATTAACTCAATCTGCTGTACATTATGAGACTGTTACTTTTTACTTGTGATGGTATAAATGGTTAGGAATTATTACTGTGGTTTACTGTAGAGGAGAGTAAAGGGTAAAACCCGGCTAATGCAAGAATCACTGTCTCCATTTCTTTCAGGGGCCTCCAATATCAACATAAGAGAAACAAGCGATGGTCTCTGTGTTTAATGACAAGATGTGGGTAAAACACTTTCCAGAGATGTGTAGTCCTATGACTCAACCATATACACACACATATATATATATATTTATATATAAAATAATATATATAAAAATATATATTATATACATATAATACTTTATGATGTGATTAAAACCTGTAATGGGCTGCCTGTGAGTAGTGGAGACTGGTACTTAATCTTTAGAAAATAAAATTCATGATTAATGCTGGCTTGAATCCACAGCACAAATAGATATCTTTGGCTCAGCTGTATACTGCCTGTCTTCAGGATTTAGTTGTGACTTCCTCCAGAATTGTAGTTGCCTGTTTTTATCCTTCTTCAGGCTCAAAGAACAGGAATGTTACTTATGTATAGTTCCACTAGAAAGCATCTGAAAACTGGTGGTGTCCACCATCCTCCAGGTGGTGTGAAAGAGGGAAGAAGCGTCTCCCTGTGCCTCTTTCCAGTTTGCCTGGCTATCTTATGACACCATCCTATAGCTTTGGAGGTTACATCACTCTTGTTTCTGCAGAAAACTCCAACTCCTGCCTTTTTAGGTTAGTTACCCCAGGAGGCCAAAAGCTGCAGGCTCTAGGATCAGACAAGGAGGCCCATCTCTTCCTCCTGGCCAGCTCCTCAACCCTATCACACAGGATATGGAAGGCAAACCACTTACTTAAACTGTTTTCCATCCAGCACCTGGCTGACGGTTCAGAGGATGACCCTGAGTCAGAAACTCCCAGCTGAGTCACACCAGATTACTAACCCACAGAAATGGTGAGATAAGAAATGCTGTTTTAACCCACTAAGTTTTGGAGTATTTGTTATACAAAAATAGATAGCTGCTATACCACTTTGTGGAAAGACATGTTACAATAAAAACTTCAGACAAAATAAATTTAATGGTTTATTCCAGGAAGATTCATGAACCCAGTAGTGCTCAGAAGCAAGAGATTCCCTGCAGCATCATGGACAGCGAGCCTTTACGAGGGGCAAAGACAAGAAAATATTGGAATAGTTCAGAGTGGAAAGGTCCTAATCATAGGAGAGCTGGTGGCTTCATTCTCCTGTTCCGTTTGCGAAGGAATGTGAAGTGCTGTCTCAGCTCTGTTAGGATTTTGTAAAAACAGACTTAAATAACAAGATTAGGTCACTCCACCTTTACTATTAATTACCATTTAATCACTATTCCACTGGCTCTTTTTGAGGGGGCAGGTGTGTGCACTGGGGACTGAACTCAGGGCCTCACACATGCTATTAGGCAAGTGCTCTACCACTGAGCTGAAGGCCTCAGCCGAAATTTTTCTAGATGTCAGACACTTTACCAGGTGAGGACCGATCAGCAGGGCTGTATTTCCAGCACTCACAGGCAGCTCCTCCTCTCTTTGTGTCTTCTAACCAACCTAATTTGATTCCCAAACATCTGACGTGAGATGTTCCCTCTCAGGGACTGAGAAGGCCAGCTCTAGATTTTCTGTCTGCTCTGAAGCATACTCTGCCTCTGTCTTCTGCCACTAAGTAGGTGGTGATGACTTCATGAAAAATGCCGTAATTTAGAAATTACTTTTGCCCATTAGGCATTTGCTGACTCATTTGTACTTAACATCTGTTGTCTTAGTAACCATTTCTCAAGGGATCAATGCCTTGGGCTCTCTAATCAAACCTTTTAACAAAAAGTCAGACTTTGACAATTCCCAGGGCACTTCTGGACACAGCAGTGCTAGGACATTTATATCAACAATCATTTTGGTTTCTTTTGAGCTTTATAATGCTTTTGCATTTTTAAAGATGTTTTAAAAATTCAACTCCATCCTCTCCAAAGTTTGATTACAAAGGATGCCTGCATGTGATGCATATTTACAATTTCCTTCCTGGAAACAAAACTATTTTTTGGTGGTACTAGGGATTGAACCTGGGGGGTGCTCTACCTCTGAGCTGTATCCCCAGCGATACCTTTTGTGACAGACTCTCACTAAATTGCTGAGGCTGGTCTTGAACTTGCTATCCTCCTGCCTTAGCCTTTTGAATCACTGGGATTACAGGTGTGCACCACCATGCCTGGCCACACCACCATGCCTGGCCAAAACTAAATTTTCATAGCATGGCACATTAGTCTCTTAAGCTGACTCTGTCCCATGCTGTAGCATCCCATAGTTTCTTCTATAACATCTCCTAGGTACCTTGAGGGAATGACCCATTTGGTGGAAAACAGAAACCTGCTTAAAATTAAGCATTCTTGTGTCTGAACTTGGCCAAGTTGGAAATGGAAAAAATAAAGTTGTCCTTTTCTTCTCTGTGCTGGTCAGCTTTGCATTATTGTGACCAAAATACCTGATAAGAACAAGTTGGAGGAGGAAAAATTTGTTCTGGTTCAGTTTCAGAGGTTCCTGCCATTAACATAGGAACTTTTTTGGGGTGCCTCATATCCAAACCATAATACTCCTCTAACGAATAACTCATTCCCAGTAATAAAATCATTCCAAGAGAACTAAAGATCAATTCCACAAATCTCGAGCCATTAGTTCTCTAGGGTTTTATACGGTTCCTGTTTTATAGTTTCCTTCTGTAATACCCAGCTGTTAGCAGAGCTGGAGGGGTGCCTGGCTTTCAATCAAAGATTGTGAGAGCAGCACGCTGGGCCCACCACAAGGACACCTGAATAGCTGCAGTGTGGGTGCCAGTCTGCACTTAGACTAGATGTGACCTGGTAAAAACTGGTTTTAAACTGTTGATATCCAACATTACCTCAAATGCAGCAAGGTTACTTTCTCTAAGACCTCAGCATTCCACCACCTGGGTCTGTGGGCATCTTGAGTACACGCTGACGATCTGCAGGAAAGGCAGTGAGGCACGCATGTTCTGAGAAACGTGTCACCAGGCAGTTCTGTCACTGCGCGAACTTCATACTTAATACAAAGAAGGCTACAGTGCCAGCGGGTAGCACATCTTACAAGATACCCATCGTTGTGATGTGATGTCTGACTATACTTGTGAGGGCCTCCCTGGAAGGTCGAGGCTGGTATCGTGGACCTGTGTCAGGGTTTCCCATGTAGTCTGGGCTTCGATAAATCATATGAAAAGGTATTTAAGAAATTTTTATAAACAATGCTGGGTTATACAATTGAATGTACATATCAAACAAATTTGCTATGGTGTTTTCTAAGTTTATGCTTCTTTTTTTTTGTTTAGATTGTAGGTTCAATAGAATGCAGATACTTCTATAAAAATACATTTTATTTACAAAATGGACCACAGTATAAAAGGATAGATGGCTTACTTTACTTATTTTGGGGGATCATCTTATTACTTACAGCACTAAAAGCAGGTAAATAAAATCAAACATTAGTTCCCCTGCCCCGAGTCAACGAACCATGAAAAACAAATGTGGGCCACATGAGACAACAAGCCAGACACCCTGTTACTTTCCTGTCCTCTGTGAGCCTCTTGGAAAGGGCATCTACCACACTATGTCACCCTTCAGCTCAGCTTGAAAATGACTCAAGTTTGAAGGGAAAGTTCTTGCCTGCAATAGTATGAGGGAGCTGGACCAGCGGATCCAGGTCACAGCCCCAGCTCATTTCCCTCCAGAACTGCCTCTGCATCCCTGAGGCCGGAGGTTCCAGAGACACGCTGACAGCCTTTCACACCCTTCCCCAGTTGGCTGGTGCTGGGAGCCAAACTGAAGGGTTGTAGGATCTCAGGGAGTGAAAATGGCTCAGAGGTCGCATTCAGAACTTCTGTAAGAATTTGAGGACAAGATCCCGCAGTCGCACCCTCAGCATCTCGTCATTGTCACAAATGATGTGGGTTGAATCTTCTTCAATTTGGATGAGTGTTTCAGCTTCCTGGAGCAGAACAATATGGCCCTTGGCTGTGTCTTCCACCTTGATATCACTGAAGCCATGCTGCTCCAGGAGAAAGAAAAAAAGGAGAGGAGAATGGCAACTCTGAAAGCAAGGGCTGACTGCAAAGGAAGGAGGGTCTAAAAATGACACTTCCTAGACCTGACTGAACTCCAGGAAGTGGCATTTTTACATTCCTCAGTACAACTCTATTAACAAGGGTGACATGGCAACAGAATCATATACTTTACAAAAGACCCCAACATGCAAAATCTCATGAAAACATCACGATTTCCACAGCCCATTTAGGTTTTTGTAAGTGACTAGAGCAGATCCAGGCCCCCGTGTTTCCGAGTCTGGGATGCCAGACTATCCTGGGCCTCAGCACCTGCCCCTGGTAAAGAGGCTGCAACGTAAGTCTCAGCTGTTGTGAGCTCCCAGAAAATGCTCTTCATCACGGCATGATACCACTGACCTTGGGATTTGGCAAATCCCTTTCAAGGGGGAAGGAGATAAGGCAGCAGGACAATTCTCTCTCCAGCTGTCTCTAATGCTAAATATGGAATTTTCTTACAAATCAAGTATAAATTAGAAAAAGAAGTGAAAAGACAGATGTGCCTGGAAGGGACACGAAACAGGTGAAGAGCACCTCTCAGGGAGCCTGTCCTGTGCACTGAGCTCCGGCCTACGCTTGGACAGGTACCGAGATTTCTCCTGCAATGAAGAGAGGAGTCAGACGGGCAGTGGGGAACTCAGCAGGGACCAGGGTCTGTTTGTGGATCAGCCAGACAGGGAAAGCAAGTCATTTCCAAGTGCTTCAAAAAGAAGTCAGACTTGAGGCCCAGGGACCAGAAACCCTGTAATGTCACATGGAAGGTGGGACCAATATGATCATCTATGGACACGTGAGAGGGCTGGTTCAGGAACATCAAAAACTGAACACAGAAAACCAAACCTGCTCCAGAGGAAGCCTTTACTTTTTAAGGCTGGAAAAGTTGGCAACAGATATTTAGTTTCGACTAAAGTTGGTTCTTAATGGTTCAGCAGGAGAACCTTCCTTCCAGGAATCACTCACTGCAGTTAACACAGTTCTCTTAAGAAGCGGGCACAGCACCGTCTTGAAGCAGTCCCCCTTCCTAGCAAGCACTCTATAAATTTTAATGCTAACAGTGATTGCTGAAGTCCTGTGACTGAAGCTAAAATTTTAGGACTTAGCATCGTTGATCTCCTCCCCTGACACACCAAATCCTCACATTCGCATAGAGACCTGATCTGCGTGGATACCCAGTGGTCCTCCTGTGGAGAAGTGTGGCTCCAGCAGGTATAGACCCTTCTGTACCCTGGCCTTTCCTAGATTGCACCACTTGTCACACCTGTTTTTGAAGATGGGCTTTTTCTCAGTCTAGTGCCCGTGCCAAATGGGCTTTGGAGAGGCATTCTGCTAGCTCCCTAGGACTGGACGGAAGGACAGGACTGGCGGTGAGAAGCAACTCGGAGCTACCTGGAGAAGGCAGGCATTCTCTTGGCTCAGCTCTGTAAACCCTTTGCTGGTTCTGTCCCATGACCTGTCCCTGCACCAGGCTGACATTAGACGACAGCAGCTCTTGGACAGTGGAGACTCAGTGGAAATAGAGCAACAGACAGCAGGCCCCCACATTCAGCCTGGCATTTGCTCACCTTCTCCAGCGTCTGCACAAACTGCTCTACGGGGATGGAGCCGCTCAGCAGAGGCTTCAGCACCTGGCAGTCTGGAACGTCCTCACTCACCCGCTGCTTTCTCTTTTTGCCGCTGGTGGGCTGGGCAGGCCTGGGAGGGGGCTAGGGCAGGAAAGGAAGCACAGGGCTCACTGAGCTCCTCCTCCTAAGTCATCTGTTTTTTTCTGTCCTGCAGAAGCCTCTCCTCTGATACAGAGGTAGAGGGGCACCTTTGACCTGGAGTTACCAGTGGTGTGAAAACTAGCTGGCACCCGAGTCCAGGCTGTCAGCTGGGGCTCCATTCGAGCTAATGCAAAACCATCCACATGGGATCAACAGCTTGTGTGCCCTTTAACAAAATTTTAAATTTCTCATCAATTCAATAGTTGCTGAGTAAATTCCTCATGACACATTGTTGGCAGGGACAGTGGCTAAGGACACTGGCTGGAGGATCTGATGTAGCTTTGTCACCTTGCAGTAGAAACTTTTGTTCAAGAATCTGAAGGTCAGATAAACTGCCTATAAAATGAGAATTTTAAGGGGATTTGGGGAATATGAATAAAGAGAATGTGTGTTAAGGACACAGGTCAGTCACTAACATTTTAAGTGGCAACTATCAGCCCATGATACAGGGGCACAAAGGTAACAGTTCAAGGTGGAAAGGAATTCTAAAGAGACAAGTGCTGCCAACCTGTGCCAGGCCTGGGCCTTCAGTTTGAAGGGAGTGCCTGCACCTGCTACTTTTCAGTCTTCCTTCAGCACCCACTCGGCCATGCAGTGGGCAGCGCTCAACCAACACTCATCTGAGGAATGGACAGAAGTTTTGGAGTGATGCTGATACTTCCAGAGCTGTGGCTGCCACTTAGGACAATGTGTGGCTTCATCGTCAGTAAAACAGTCTCTCATCTCTCTGAGGCATGTGGTCAGAGAAGTAAGTAGCAAAGAATTAAAAAAAAAAAAATTTTTATGTATGTGTGTGTGTGTGTATAAAATTTTTTTTAGTTGTTGATGAACTTTATTTATTTATATGCAGTGCTGAGAATTGAACCCAGTGCCTCACACATGCTAGGCAAGTGCTCTACCACTGAGCCACAACCCTAGCCCACAAAGAATTTTTAATAAGTGCCTTCTTTGCTTCAAATATGCATTAAGTAGCTTGGTCTCCAGTTTCTGCTGCTATGGGAAATGTTATCTAGGGAGCTCACTCAGATGCTGGGATCTTCCTGAAGAGAGGGTCTAGCTCCCCCTACCTAGCTCCCCACCTGCCCGAGGTACCTGAAGCACGTGCTTGTTATCTTTAGTGTGCAGCACAGCTGAGACGGTTGCCAAGGAGATGCCAGGCTTGATTTCCATGGGCACCAGGGAGTCTGCGAGCTGAAAGCAAATGTGGAGTTTCAGGTGGGCTCCCTGAGTGGGAGGGTAGAGGGTGCTGAGTTGAGGTTTCCAAAGTCTGGAGTGAGGAGGCCACAGGGTTTTGGCCCCACCATCCTGGTAGAGAGTTATCCAAGAGGCTCTGTGTATACTCTTGCTCTGCTCAGCCTGGTGGAAAGGGTACCAAATCACCCAGGAGGCTGAACCCCTAACGATGACCATTTTCTTTTTTGAATTCTTATTTACATCGCTGCAGTCTAAAATGACCAAATAACTTTTGAGGAAGAAAGAAGGTAAAAATTATTGCAAATTTAAAACGTTAGCTCCAGAAATATCAGGACATCTTATTTTCTCAAAGGAGGCTGCCCTCGAATGAATCACACATTCCAATTTAAACATGACTATGAAGTTTCCCTCATTAATGTCCATTTCAAAAGCAAAACAAATCTCTGTAACAAGTTGGGTTGAGAATTTTTCTATTATTCAAAGAAATACAATTTAAATGAGACATCATGTGGGGTGTGGTTGTGCATGCCTACAATCCCTGACTATTCAGGAGGCTGAGGCAGAAGGGTGGCAAGTTTGTAAGTTCAAGGCCAGCCCCCACAATTTAGTAAGACCCTGTCTTGGGGAGGGGGAAAAGGGGTTAGGGATGCAGCTCACATGTAAAGGCCCTGGGTTCAATCCCCAGCACCAGGGAGGGGGGTGACATAAAAATGTCCTTGTGTAACTAGAAGAGACCCGATACTGGCAGGGAAGCATTAAAGAGCACTGTCCCCAACCCTCTTGGGGAGTATGAATGGTCTCACTCTGTCTAAAGGACCAGCTGGCAATACATGATCTGGAGCTGTAAACATGCTCATAAACTTTGACCTAGAAATTCTAATTCCAGAAAAATTTCCTAAGGAAATATATATGGACAAAGATTTATGCAAAAGGCTTTTCCTGAAAATGTTGTTTATAATATAGAAAACCCCGAAATGATAAATACCCACTAGTAAATGAACAGTTAAATATAGTATGATACAAGTATGACAGATCACCATGTAGCCATTAAAACTGAAGCTTTGGGAATGACCTTAATGACATACTTAGGGTCAGGTGAAAAAGCCTCTGAGGCATGGCGCCACCACACACTCAACCCTTAACACGAAGATCGAGCAGATAGCCAACAGCGGTCATCCTAAGTCGTCGGGGCTTGTTTTTATGTCCTTGTTCTTATAATGTTAACATATCATGGGTTTGCATTATTTTTAAATGAAATGATCATATTTTTAAATGTCTTATTTTAAATTTATAATATGTTAAGTGTCAATAGCTATTTATCCTCACAATCAAAGCTCCTAGGGGTCCTAAGTTTTAAGGAGTCTTGAGACCAAAAAGTTTGAGGCCTGCTGGCCTAGCTAGAGTGTTAAAATCTAAATATAGGCCTTCAATCCCAGGCACTGTCAGATACCAGACAAAAATAATCCAATGTGCCCAGGCCAGTGTCTTTCATTTTATCATGATGAGAAAAATATAGTGAAAACTAAAATAATAAAAATACATTAAATCACCATAAAATTAGAAGTGGAAATGGTTAGCTCAACTTTTACATTAAAAACAAACCTAAAACTTGGCCTTTTTGGAGTGGGGAACCTGCTTTCAAGTCTCCCCCAGTCATAAAAAACAATGTATTATCAGTGGCAAATTACTTAAGAAGAATCCAATGTAGATGATATTAACCTATCGGATTGGGCAACTAGGAATCTAAACCAAATAAAAAGCCTTGACCTTAAAGTTCCAGTTGAGGTGCTCAGGAGGACAGCTGTGGAGGCTGCCCTGCAGGGGGATGGACTTGGTATCCAGAGAGCTGGGGTGGGGGGCACTCACCAGACACTGAACTAGTCACCCTGGCACCTCCCTCATGAATGAGCTATGATTAGAAACTGCTTAGCCAGTTAGAGAGGAGGTGCTTAGTCAAGACTAGTCTGAGTTGAATTCCCAAGTTCCAAATAAAAAAATATTTTTCCTTTAAAAAGAATCAGACTACAAATATTTGACCTTCAATGTAGTCAGCTTGAGCAGCTGTACGTCATACACACACACACACACACACGTCTTTCCAGAATTTGATAGTTTAACATGTCTTTGACTTCTCCCTTTAAAAATCTTTATACCAAGTATAAGAAAAATGATCTCATTGCTTTGAAATTAAAATTTGGTTTGTGCCATTTCACCAAACTTGATTACTTCACATTGATCACTAGAAATAAGTACAAATAACTCTTGTTGAAAAATTGTTTTCAGCAGTCAAATTCCTCTTACAAGGACAAAGATTCACCAAGTGTGACAGCATGTGCAGTAGAGTGCTGTGGGCCCAGCTACATGTCAGGAGGCCCACTGCAGGCCAGGGGCCCTGTCCTCACCTGTCGGCCCTCCAGCCGGACTCCCTGCAGCTGCCTACACACACACTGCTGGAGCACCGGCCTGGGACGATGCCCTCCCAAGGAACTGCAGCGGACAACAGTGGCAATTAAATGTGAGGATTATCCGCTTATTCTTAATAAAAAACAAATGGCTCACATTTAAAAACTAGTTTTGTGCTACTGAATCAGTTTTATCTAAATTAATTATTAAAACTGGCTTGGTTCTTTTTTATCTATTGTTCTTAATTAAGAAAACAACTCTGGTTAATTCTGGAAAGGATTCAATGTACTAGGACTGGATCCACAGCAGCCTAGTCAGGGCCATGGGGAAAAAAAAACCTTTTAGGATCTTGATATCATCCAAGATCAGATACTGTTTCTGAAACTCAAAACTCAAAAAGAATTTTGGCCCCACTGGTTTTAACAATAAGTTTCCCTATTTCTCTTTAATATCTGTTAAAAACACGTTCAAGTTGTCCTAAGAGGCAAAAGGAAGCCAGAAGCAGCCTCCAACCATGCTCCCGGCTGTCACCTCGGGAGGGGCCATTAGCCTGCACTGCTTTCCTCTCGGATGAGTCACTTAAGCACAACATACTCATGTACAACATGCCTTTTGTTTTTTCCCTGTTAAAGCAGAAGTAAGATTTCAAAGAACTGCATCTGCAGACATTGACAGAGTGGAACCTTTACATTATACTACAATGGATACAAATAATAAGTTTACACCTCTTCTTTTTGGGTCTTATCTCCTCCATCTCTGAGTGCAGTGAAACTTGTCCCTGACTCAATGTGATCCAGAAACAATGGAAAACCAACTGTAAGGTAGTTAAGGATAGAGCAGGCACCAGCATTTCCTTTCCCCAGGGCTGACCCCTGACTAGGCCTGCTGGCACCAACGAGAGGCCCTGATAATCCCACCTCTCTTCCCAGTTGCTGAGGAGGCTTTGTTATTTTCTTTGGTTTGTTCACATTTGACATAAACCCAAAAGACAGCCACCTCTGGGACAATTCTTTCAGAGGCTCAAGTGAGAAACCTGAATTTAACCATGAGAAAAAGAACAGTTCACCTCTGGCATGATTTCGATCTTCTCATATCGACGTTTGAAGGGCAGGGCGAGAACGTCGGCCCGACGGTAGGACATGGCTGGGGGCTGGCAGTCGATCATGAGGTCCATCCTGTGTGACTGGGCTGGGGGCGGCTGGGTGTACTGCTCAGGGCAGACCACATGCAGGGGCTGAGGACCAACAGAGCAGGGTCAAGGGAGAAGGCAGAGGAGGCCATGAACAGAGCAACCCACTCAGAGGCCCATTCCTTGCCCAGCTTTCCAGATGCTCAGGCCTGCTGCTTTCAGGCCACAGAATTTCATCTTCTCAAACCCAACTAACTGGCAGGAGGAGATGAGAGTTGTGTGGGGAAAGCAGAACCACCATTTCAGAGAAAGCTGAGCTGCCAGCTGTGCCCAGGGGTGAAGGACTGATGCCTCAGTTTGCATTATTTTCCACTATGTTTAAGTAATTTTCATGGTGACATCCATGTGTCTACTGCCAACTGGTTACTAAGCTCATTGAGGTCATGTTCTTCCTCCCACACGTCAGCTCCTAACAAGCTCTTTTCATGCTGGTTCGGTTCTGGGTTTGGAGTTTCTTATGCTACCTGCAGGTCAGAAGTTATTAGGCAGTAGACACTGCGAAGGTCACGTGCTCAACTGTATAGGACAATGAATCAAGATGAGACTATTAAAAAAAAGTCTCGTTATCTTGAGAGAAAAACATAAACCAATGTTTATTCTGGACAAATAACACAACTGTAAACAAATGGTGGCAACCCACAGGTCGCTGTGTTGTCCCTGCTTCCTCTCAAGAGTTTGGACTAAGCCACAAGTCCTTGAAGAATAAGAATTTCCAAAAGGCTGAACTGGCTTGGACTTAGCACAGCACTTTTTCTTTTGAGCAAATACTTCGTCAAACTGCCCTTTGCTTTTCCTCCTGACCAGAAGGTAACTTGGTCTCAAAGCTCTCTGACTCCACAATCATAGCCTAAGGACTTCTTCCAGGGTTGTTTCTTCTGAACTAGAGGTCAGCTGGTCTGTCCTACAGGGTCTCCCCTGGCAATTCCCATCAGGCGCCCCACTCCCAACTGCCAAAAGACTTACTGTCACGGTGCACTGACTTTGCTTCTTTGCTCCCCCTACTCCCAACTACCTCTTCCCTTTCTCTAGGACAGAAAATGCAGAACAAAAACAAACAAAACAACAAAACCCACACAAAACCAAACCAACACTGTATGGTAACGTGTAACAAGGGTCCAATATACATTTCAATTAAACTGCTTAAATAAGTATATTTCTATTTTTAAAATTTATTTTAAACTTACTGAAAATACTTCTAGAATGACTTTTGAAAGGTGGCAACAATTAGCTTTTTTTGGTTTTTGTTTTTGTTTTCCCTCTTCCTGTGGCGCTGGGGATCAAACCCAGGGCCTCATACATACTAAGCGAGCACTTTACTGCTCACTTGCAACCCGGCCTTTTACATTTTATTTTGAGACAGGGTCTTGTTAAATTATCCAGGTTGGTCTTGAACTTTCCTTCCTCCTGCTCAGCCTCCTGAGTAGCTGGGATTACAGGTATGTGCCACTGTGCGTAGCCTAACAATTTGCTTTTAAGTGGATATAACTGATCTTTATCAAAAGTAATTTGTTCATGCTTTCTTTCCCTTCTACTTTTGAGTTCTTGAGAGTGGAAACTTCTTTTAGAGTGTAAAGATCATTACTCTTAAGTTTGAAGGCTAACCAGCAAAAGTCCCAGCACTCTGTAGACATTTGAGAACCAAAGCAGTCGGGTCCACATGCAGGAAGATGTGCCTCCCCTCACGCCATGGATGTGCAAGCTACACAGAGGTGACACAGCCTTGTGAAGAAGCTGGCACAATTTTCTTTGTTACCTGCACTTCTTTAAGCAGCTTTGACACCTGGATGAAATTTAGTCGTGTATCAATGGGGCAGTATATGCATTTCATGGCCAAGGGCTGGTAAGGAGCCAGTGCTTCCAGGTATGAGAAGTCTGGTTCTAAGGACAGTACAAAAAGGAAATAAAAAATTGTATTGTGCATTATGATTACACAAGCTAGGGGATTCACTGCTGTCCTGTGTCAGTCCCGTACCTTCCCTTGCCCTTCTCCCTCCACCCTACCCTGGTCCCTTTTCTTTACTGGTCTCACTTCTACTTTCATGAAGTCCCTTTTCTTTCTTTCTTTCTCTCTAGCTTCTGCATATGAGATAAAGCATATGACCCTTGACTTTCTGAGTCTGGCTCATCTCCCTTAGCATGATGTTCTGCAGATCCATCCATTTTCCTGCAAATGACATAATTTTATTCTTTATGGTCTCCACTGTGTATACACACGTTTTCTTTATTCATTTACCTGTTGATGGACATCTAAGTTGGTTCTGTAGCTTGGCTATTATAAACTCTGCTGCTGTAAACATGGATATGCACATATTGCCACAATATGATGACTTTAATTCCTCAGAATAATTACCAAGGAGTGGTACAGCTGGGTCATACTGAGGAACCTCCGGACTGATTTCCACAGTGGTTCTACAAATTCACAATCCTACCAAAGAGTGTGTAAGTGTACCCTCATAAAGGAGATAAGAGGAGCTGCCAAGCAAGGTGGAGGTGGGTGTGGTCCAGGCCAAGCAGAAGGCCAGTGTGAAAGAGTGAGTAAGTAAGAGCAGGTTATGGGAGGGAAATGAATTCGAGATAAGTGAAGGGAGAGGCTGGGAGGAACTATGTGGGATGGACTTGGAAGTGGAGGATGGGAGTGGCCTCAAGGTTTTCAACGCAGAGAGGTAGATGAGATTTTAAATGAGGGAATAAGAAAATGGGAGGTAAGAGAAAATTCTTCACAATGCCAACTAAATGTAAATGTAAAAGAAATGATTAAAAAAATAATTTGGCAACCAGTGCAGTAATAATTTATTTAGATCAGGAGCTTCAATAAATGTTAAAATACTCATAAAAATTTGAGGGAGAAAGGATATATTACATATTCTCTGTTTCCTTTTTAAGATTGTGATTAAACACAAAGAGAAAAACAGTCAACGTCACAGTAAAGCGGCCTGGTTGAGACCACATAACCACATCACATCAGGTGCTCAGTGTGAGCACCAAGGGGCAAGATAAATCACCACCACGGCCACCTGCCAACAGAACACACCCAAGAGCAAATGAACAGACCCTGTGCCCATGTCGACAAATGCTTCTGCTGACTGCCACACTTCTGCCAGGAAGCTTGGTCCTTCCAACTGTGAGCCACTCTTGTCGTATCACTCAGTTTCTTTCTTGGGGGCCAGTGCAGCCTGCATGGCAAGGACTGCTCACTCCACTCCAGCAAGCTGCCCACCTAGAGCCGACAGAACCAGCTCACTCCTCATGTGGTAAGTGACAGTCTGACTCCCAGTGAGTTCACTGCTTCTCACGGAGCATGGGCTCGTGCTCTGGCACTAATGTCTTCAGGACATTAGATTACCACCTCCTGTGGGACAGATCTCCCAAAGAATTCCCAGAACCCGCCAAATGAGGTAAGCACAGGCCATCCAGGAGCAAAGACTCCTTTCCACAGGTGCAGCAGTCATAATGCAAGTGAAAAGGTGGCTTCTCACACTCACAGATTTCAGAAAAGACCCTACAGCTCGAGAAGTCCAACAAACCAGTTTAAACCTTATGCTCTTTACCAAAAGCAGCCATGATCATCGGGCCTTTCATTTGGTTGGCTAAAAGAAATAGTTTATATGGAGTTAGTACTTCTCCCTGTGCCTGAGTAAATACCAACTGCTGTTATGTCCTTCATAACTCATCAAAAGGAGCAGGAGAGACCAACTTTAGTCCTCCCACACATGCATTCCCTGGACAACCTCAGCAAAAGCTGGCAGTGGCCAAGTTCCAGATATTGTGAACCTATGTCTTGTGGCTGGACTTCCCCTGTCTTGGGTCCAAAGGTGGTCTGAGAAAGAGAAGAGCTGCTCCTGAAGTCTGGAGGCTTTCCAGGTGCTCTCTGCTTAGTGTGGGTGTTAACAGGAGCAAGCCTAGTACCCACAGCTGGACCACAGTGTCCTGCTGGACATAAACAACCTTAAAGAACACCAACATCAGATAAGGCCACTAAACAAGGCTTCCAAAATCATGGCCAGATACGAAAGAATACCCTCCCAACCACGATACAAGCAAACATCACCCTATCCTTGTTCTATGCCTCTTGTCTTCGAGATGAAAATCACTAAGGTGCCCAACTGCAGATCTCCTGATTGGGTCCTAACAGCACCTAATGCAGAGTGAGCTCAACATCAGTGGACCTGAAATCACCTAGCCCCAGCCCAGATCCTACAAGTAGTTCTTTTTAACCACACTAACCCCTGTGGTGTGTTCTACCTCTCTGCAATAAGGCCAGAACTTTGTTTGAGTACAGCCATGTTCCTGGTGGCCTCTGGCTGGGGCCACTGGTAATCCTCACAAACAGAGGTTGATACTTCTAAGGCTTCTTGGGTAAGCAGACTCTCTACCCCCAAACTGGAGTCTTAAAAGTAATCAGAAAACCACAAGGTGGGAAAGGCGACGGCTACTTTGTCAAGAGCTGTGGCATCCAGGCACTGTGCCCAGGGCTTGCCTACAGCACTCCCTGATTACCCCCAGAGGCCCACGGCAGTGGTTACCAGCAATCCCATTTCCAGAGAAGAAAGCGAGGTTTGGGAGGTGGCTCAGCTGAGGTTACAACAAGAGGGGTCAGATATTAGGTAAAAGTTGTTTTACTTTTTATAAAAAGTTTTTTACTTTGTAAGATTCCAAAACCCAAGGATGTTTGAAGACCTTACATGTCAAACTGACGCTGTATTAGTGATTAAGCCAAGCCCCTACTCATCCTCACTAAAGAAGTTATCTTCCCTGAAGGTTGTGTCTCTGGAACAAGTATAAGCCAGAGTAAAGGACGGTTGAAGGAGAAAGATCTTTCCCAATAAACAATTCCAGAAGGGTCAAGGAAGACTGTTTCTAGAATTGCTGCAATTCTTGAAAGGCCTTACAAAATCCTATCAAAAGGCATTCAGGCCGGGTGGTGGTGGTGCATGCCTGTAGTCCCAGGGGCTTGGGAGGCTAAGACGAGAGGATCTTGAGTTCAAAGCCAGGCTCAGCAACAGCGAGGTGCTAAGCAACTCAGTGAGACCCTGTCTCCAAAAAAATGAAAAATAGGGCTGGGAATATGGCTAAGTGAGTGCCCCTACACCCAATCTCTGGAACCAAAAAGAAAAAAAAGCAGCTCAGAATTCTGTCTCAGGGAAAAATCTTAAAAGAGCAGACATGCAAACTGTTCAAGAGCTGGGGATGTCCTCAATGTACAGCACTTTACTACAATGTACAAGGTGTTGGGCTTGATCCCCAGCACAGAAAATTGTGTTCAATATAGTTACCTAACAGCACATGTCACTTTACTCTTACTCCTTTGCTTGTGGTTACTAATTCTTTGGTACATAATATTCATATTTATGCCTTATAGTCAAGTCCTTCCACAGGTCTCTACTTCGCAGGAACATCCACTAATGGCCCCAGGACAAAGGGTAAGGTGTTGTTTAAAATTTACCTGTAAATATGACAGTGTTGAGACTAGATTTTCCCCAGAGCTCCATGAAGTGGACCACGTCTCCAAACCGGAGGGAGGGGTGCCCAGTGAACACCACACAAGGCTGTCTGAAGTCGTTGCTAAAGTCTCCATGGATGCTGGGGTAGTGCTTCAGCTTGTTGGTCTGAATGAGCTAGAATACACACAAAAAACGTAGAAAGAACTGTTAGCCTGTATGGGTTGAATGGAGACCAAAGCATGGGAAAAGGTGTAGAAATGACTTAAAATACAAACAAATGCTGGGCTAAGGAGGCTAAGGTAGGAGGATCGTGAGTTCAAGGCCAGCCTCAGCAACTTAGTGAGGCCCACAACTTGATAAGGCCCTGTCTCAAAAGAAAAAAATTTAAAATGGGCTGGGGATGTGGCTCAGTGGTTACGTGTACTGTGGATTAGAAAGGCCAAAATCTAGAATACCAGACGTTGGCAAGGATGTGAGGCAATGAAAAGGCTCATTCACCGCTGACAGGACGCAAACTGCTATAGCCACTTTGGAACAGAGTTTGGCACTTCTTTTTTTTTTTTTTTTTTTTTTAAATAAAAGTAAACATACACCTACCATAGGATCCATGAAGAGTAGAACACAGAATTTTAGGGCAGTGAAACTATTCTGTATGATTGTAGATACATGTCATTATATATTTGTCCCAATCCAGAGCATGTGTATCAAGAGTGGACGCTAACAGACTGGGTGATACAGGTGCCAATGGGAGTTCATCAGCTGTAACAAATGCTCCACTCTGGTGTGGGGTGTTGACAGCAGGGGAGGGCAGGGAATACATGGAAACCCTGTGTCCTTTCTGATCGATTTGCGGTAAGCTGGAAACCGCTCTAAAAAATAAGATTTACAACAATAGATCCAGATGCTCCTCAACTTACAATGGGGAGACATCCTGATAAACTCATCTTAAGTTGAATATACCGCATGCGGAGGTGTTCAACACATCCAGGGTACCAGGGCTCACGGCTTAGCGACACCAGGCACTGCTGCCTTGGCTGTGTCCCCTTGCAGTCATGGGGCTGACGGAGCTGTGTGCAGCATCTCAAGTGAGAATTGTACTGCATATTACAAGCTCAGGGAAAGAGGCAAACTCAAAGTGTGGTTCTACCCAATGCACACTGCTTTTGTACCCCCATTATAAAGTCAAAAGTTTTCCGTAAGTCGGGGACCATCTGCACAAAGGGATGTCATTAAAATTAGTCAAAGATCAAAAGTTCTTACCTACAATATGATTTTCAGAACAGAGGGGAAAGCCAGATCCTTTTGGTAATGTGAACATACTTGAAATTTTTAATCAGGTTGTTATGGCCTGAGTTTGTCTCTTTCTTTATAGCTTCCATAATCTAGGCATGGCCCAGAGTCCTCAATGTCAGTTCCTAATTTGAAATACAAGTAACTTTCCCAACATGTGTGACTCACCAAGTTCGAGTGACAATAAAACAACCCTCCCACAAGAAACTCTCCATAGAGAATCTCCCCACTGAGAGTTTAAACTGGGCTGAGTTGTTGAAGCCACTTAATACGAAGACTGAAGTGACTTTCAGAAATTTGGGAGTCGCAGGGCTACAGTAAGAAGCCAGTCACACGCAGCCTTAAGCTTGTCTCTAAAGTGTCTTGAACCAAGAGTCTCCCTGGCAGCAAAATGCTTGAGGTTACTCTCTCAACACAGGCCCATTGCAAGGCGACATCTCGTGCAGTTACAACCACAGATGGTTTCTTGTGACAAAGCTCAGAGATGCCTCCTGTGCCTAAACCTGACCCTGCCCTCCCACTCTAGCATCAAAAGGTCAGATGGCAAACATGCAGACTCCACAGATCTTTCATATCAACTAGGCCAAAGGAAGTGTTTCCTGAGCTGCTCTTCACTAGGTAAAGAAATGGTCTGTGACATGACTTAATTCAGTGTCACCCATATCCATGAGAGGGGAACCCAATAACAACTTCAAGTCCAAATGAAGTCACCCCTACGAGTGAGGATGTGGTCAGACTGGGACACTCTCCAACCAGAAACCAGACTCTCTTTACTTTGAAGATTTACTCTCTTATCAGAGAGATCTGGTTTTATTAGGAAGACTGCAATACAACCCTGAGATATTAACCAGCTGTCACTTGCTTGGATGGAGTAAGAAGATAGGCTGGGAGGTGTGGTGGTGTGCTCACACCTGTAGTCCCAGCTACTCAGGAGGCTGAGGCAGGAGGATTACAAATTAAAAGCCAGCCTCAGAGAAAGTGAGGGGCTAAGCAACTCAGTGAGACCCTGTCTCTAAATAAAATCCAAAATAGGACTGGGGGTGTGGCTCAGTGGTTGAGTGTCCCTGAATTCAATCCCTGATACCAGCTCCCCTGCCAAAAAAAAGATTAGTACAGATGGAAAATACTGAATTCCCACTTTCCTTGTAAGTTTTATACAAATAAAACAAACATTCTTTTTATAACTTCCATGGCCAAAATCATTATTTGTCCCATTAAATGGATGAGTAGCTGTCAAAGGACTAAGTGTATGGAATCCTGATGAAGAGGACTCTAAGAACAGTATCAGGTCTTTGCATGCTTACGTCACACCTACATTACAGGTAATACAGGCATTAACTGGATATCTACTAGTCAAGGCACAGAAACTATGATAAATTCACTATATTTTGCAAATTGGATTCACCTTCCACTTCACTTTACATTTCATCAGTGCAAACAAAGCCACAGGGCAGGTATTCTGTACAGTAATTTGTTGTCATGCTAAGGGCAGGACCATATGTTCTCATGGGCACTGGGGTCGACTCCCTCATTCCCCAGTGACAAGTGCACCTCAGGAACCCTGAGGTGCAGGTATGATCTATTCACATTCTTAACAGTAAAAGGCACAGGGTTTCCCATGACCGAGGTGCAGGTCAAAATGTAACACTGAGAAAACAAGTTTTAAAGAAAGCCTAACTGCTTTAGGGGAGAAGAAAAGAGACGCCAATGGCAAAATCCACAACAAAATGTGTTTTGCCACAATTGATTTTCTAATATTCTATTTCTAGTCTTTCACTGTGGTAATAACAGAGTTTATAAAAACCTTGGCGGGAGGTTTCAAGATGGTGGACTAGAGGGTGGCTGCATTTCATGTTGCTCCAGGACTCAGGATTCAAAAGAGGAGAAATTGAGAGACTTGGGACCAACTCAGAGCAGCTGGGTGAGTCTCTCCCGTTGGGGAGGCGTCCCAGATGGGGCGGTAGTCCCGGAACGCAGGGAACTTTGTGAAGTAGAGCTGCCGGCGAGACACCCCTCTCTCCGCTGGAGCAGTGAACTCGGACAACTGGGAGCGTCGTAGAGGAGGCCGCTCAGCACAGCGCTGGGACTCGGAGCAACCACTGGGGCTCCGGGCGGCGGCCCAGAGGAGGGGCTGCGAGGAGAGCTGTTTGGACTCAGAGCAACCACTTCTGAACACCGGGGCCTGCATGGAGGAGGAGGAAGAGGAGGAGCAGTGCGGTGAGGCGCTTGGACTTGGAGCGACTGCGCCAGAGCTACAGGCGGTTGCCAGAGGAGGAGCTGCTCGGCGAGCTGTTTGGACTCGGAGCGACCATTCCTGAACATCAGGGCCTGCCCGCAGGAGGAGGACGAGAAGCGTGGCTGCTTGGATTCGGAGTGACTATACCAGAGCTATGGGCGGTTGCCGGAGGAGGAGCTGCGTGGCGAGCTGTTTGGACTCAAAGCGACCTTTCCTGAACATCGGGGCCTGCCTGGAGGAGGAGGAGCGTGGCGGGTCGCTTGGACTCGCAGTGACTGCGTTGGAGCTCCAGGCGGCTGCTCAGAGGAGGAGGCGAGTGATGAGTTGTTTGGACTTAAAGCAACCGCTCCTGAACACCGGGGGGCTGCCTGGAGGAGGAGCGCGGTGGGTCGCTTGGTCTCCAGTGGCCGCACCAGAGCTTCGGGCGGCTGCCCGGAAGAGGCGTGCAGCGGGACACATGGACTCAGAGTGACTCACAGTGATCGCTCCTGAATACCCGGGGGGCTACATGGAGGAGGAGGAGGAATGGGGCGGGTCACTTGGACTTGGAGTGACTGCCCAGGGCTACGGGCGGTTGGCGGGAAGAGGAGGCTCGCAGTGAGTTGCTTGGACTCCTGGTGACCACACCGGAACACCGGGCGGCTGTCTGGAAGAAGAGGCGTGTGGCAGGTCTCTGGGACTCGGAACGACTGTAAGGGGCTCCAGGTGGCTGCTCAGAGGAGGGGCCGCATAGCCAGGCGATTAGGTGCAGAGCAGGGTCCCAGGACCTAGGAGTCTTCTCGGTGGAAGAGCCGCACAGAGACACGCTTCGGGGTGGAGCAAAGGTTCCAGGACTACGGGCAGATTCTCTGAGTAGAGGCAGCCTAAGGAGACTCATCTGCAAAGGGTAAGACTCCCAGGCCCAGGAGGTAGGGCCAGGCCCCTGGGAATGTTGCAGAGGAAGGCAGACCAGCCCAGGCAGAAGTTGTAGATTGAGGGGAACCTCTAGGAGGGGAACCAACCAGCGAGACCTCCCCACCAGGTGAGTCTTCCCTGCCGGGTGAGGTTTTCCCACAAGGACGGTAAAACCAGAGACACAGGCCCAAACAGGCCTTGCCTCAGCCTGCAGCCTAGTTACCCTTTGGATGACCATTGGTCAACAAGTGGAGGCACCTCTGCCCACTAGCAGGGAATATACCCCACCTGAAGGCCACCACCCCTAGAGAGGCAGCTTCCTTGTGGAGCACCGCACTATCAACTTCCTCCAAGACTTCAGCCTACTGAAGGCTAAGAGGGGATATACCAGAAATCTTCAGGGACATTATAAGTCAACAGAGGAAATCTGCAATATCTCAGCGGTCCACTGATACCTGAACAACATGAGAAAACAAGGGAAGAATATGCCCCAAACAAATCTAGATGTTACATCAATAAAACCCAATGACAGCACGGCAGAAGAAATGACAGAAAAGGAGTTCAGGATGTACATAATTAAAATGATCAGGGAAGCAAATGATGAGATGAAAGAGCAAATGCAGGCACTGAATGATTGCACCAATCGACAGTTAAAAGAGCAAATACAGGAAGCAAAAGAACATTTCAATAAAGAGTTAGAGATATTGAAAAAAAAAACCAAACAAATCCTTGAAATGAAGGAAACAATGAACCAAATTAAGAACTCC
This sequence comes from Sciurus vulgaris, assembly GCF_902686455.1. NCBI lineage: Eukaryota > Metazoa > Chordata > Mammalia > Rodentia > Sciuridae > Sciurus > Sciurus vulgaris. Next base: position 9,085,996 of record NC_136465.1, on the reverse strand, counting down.
ATAGAAAGCATATCCAATAGGATAGAACACCTGGAAGACAGAACCTCAGACATTGAAGACAAAATGTTTAACCTTGAAAACAAAGTTGAACAAACAGAGAAGATGGTAAGAAATCATGAACAGAATCTACAAGAACTATGGGATATCATGAAAAGGCCAAATTTAAGAATTATTGGGATTGAGGAAGGCTTAGAGAAACAAACCAAAGGAATGAACAATCTATTCAACGAAATATCAGAAAATTTCCCAAATCTGAAGAATGAAATGGAAAATCAAGTTCAAGAGGCTTATAGGACTCCAAATACACAAAATTACAATAGACCCACACCAAGGCACATTATAATGAAAATACCTAACACACAAAATAAAGACAGAATTTTAAAGGCTGTGAGAGAAAAGAACCAAATTACATTCAGGGGGAAACCAATACAGATATCAGCAGATTTTTCAATCCAGACCCTAAAAGCTAGAAGGGCCTGGAACAACATTTTTCAAGCTCTGAAAGAAAATGGATGCCAACCAAGAATCTTATACCCAGCAAAACTTACCTTCAAATTTGACGATGAAATAAAATCCTTTCATGATAAACAAAAGCTAAAAGAATTTACAAAAAGAAAGCCAGCATTACAGAACATTCTCAGCAAAATATTCCATGAGGAAGAGATGAAAAACAAAGAAGCAAATCAGCAAAGGGAGGAATTATCCTAAAGGATTTGTCAAATAAAGGAGGAACCAAGTCGTATCAAATAAATAAATAAATAAACAAATAAAATTTAAAAAATGAACCAAATGACCGGGAAACCAAATCATATCTCAATAATAACCCTGAATGTTAATGGCCTGAATTGATCAATCAAAAGACACAGACTGGCAGATTGGATTAAAAAGAAAGATCCAACAATATGTTGCGCCTGCAAGAGACTCATCTCATAGAAAAAGATACTCATAGACTAAAGGTGAAAGGATGGGGAAAAACATACCATGCACATGGACTCAGCAAAAAAGCTGGAGTATCCATCCTCATTTCAGATAGTGTGGACTTCAAGCCAAAGTTAGTCAGAAGGGATAAAGAAGGACATTTATACTGCTTAAGGGAAGCATAAATCACCAAGACATAACAATCATAAATATCTATGCCCCAAATGGTGGCTCATCCATGTATGTCAAACAAATCCTTCTCAATTTCAGAAACCAAATAGACCATAACACAATAATACTAGGTGATTTTAACACACCTCTCTCACTACTGGACAGATCCTCCAAACAAAAATTGAACAAAGAAACCATAGATCTCAATAACACAATCAATAATTTAGACTTAATGGACATTTATAGAATATACCATCCAACCAAGAGCGAATACACTTTCTTCTCAGCAGCACATGGATCCTTCTCTAAAATAGACTATATTCTATGTCACAAAGCTAATGTTAGCAAATACAAGAAGATAGAGACACTACCTTGTATTCTATCAGATCATAATGGATTGAAGTTAGAAATAAATGAAAGAGTAAAACACAGAAACTATTCCAACATCTGGAGATTAAACAATATGCTATTATATGATGAATGGATAACAGAAGATATTAGAAAGGAAATTAAAAAATTCTTAGAGGTAAATGAGAACAAAGAAACATCATATCAAAATCTCTGGGACACTATGAAAGCAGTACTTAGAGGAAAATTTATTTCATGGAGCGCATTTAATAAAAGAAGTAAAACTCAACAAATAAACGACCTAACACTACAGCTCAAAGCCCTAGAAAAAGAAGAACAGACCAGAAGTAGAAAAGTAGTAGAAGACAGGAAATAGTTAAACTCAGAGCTGAAATCAATGAAATTGAAACAAAAGAAACAATACAAAAAATTGACAAAATAAATACTTGGTTCTTCAAAAAAATAAACAAAATTGATAAACCTTATCCACACTAACAAAGAGAAGACGAGAGAAAACCCAAATCACTAAAATTCGGAATGAACAAGGAAATATCATAACAGACACGATTGAAATACAAAACATAATTAGAAACTATTTTGAAAATCTATACTCCAACAAAATAGAAAATTTCGAAGACATCAACAGGTTTCTAGAGACATATGAATTGCCTAAACTGAACGAGGAGGACATAAACAATTTAAATAGACCAATTTCAAGTAATGAAATAGAAGAGGTCATAAAAAGCCTACCAACAAAGGAAAGTCTGGGACCAGATGGGTTCTCAGCCGAGTTCTACAAAACCTTTAAAGAAGAGCTCATTCCAATACTTCTCAAAGTATTCCATGAAATAGAAGAGGAGGGAACCCTCCCAAACTCATTCTATGAGGCCAATATCACAGTGATACCTAAACCAGACAGAGACACATCGAGGAAAGAAAATTTCAGACCAATATCCTTAATGAACATCGACGCAAAAATTCTCAACAAAATTTTAGCAAATCGCATACAAAAACATATTAAAAAGATAGTGCACCATGATCCAATAGGTTTCATCCCAGGGATGCAAGGTTGGTTCAACATCAGGAAATCAATAAATGTAATTCACCATATCAATAGACTTAAAGTCAAGAATCACATGATTATTTCAATCGATGCAGAAAAAGCATTTGATAAAATACAGCATCCCTTCATGCTCAAAACACCAGAAAAAATAGGGATAGTGGGATCATTTCTTAACATTGTAAAGGCCATCTATGCTAAGCCCATGGCTAATATCATTCTAAATGGTGAAAAACTGAAAGCATTCCCCCTAAAAACTGGAACAAGGCAGGGATGCCCTCTTTCACCACTTCTATTCGATATCGTCCTTGAAACTCTAGCCAGAGCAATTAGACAGACCAAAGAAATTAAAGGGATACGAATAGGAAAAGAAGAACTCAAACTATCCCTATCTGCTGATGATATGATTATATACTTAGAGGAACCAGGAAATTCCACCAGAAAACTCTTAGAACTCATAAGTGAATTCAGTAAAGTGGCGGGATATAAGATCAATGCACATAAATCTAATGCATTTTTATACATAAGTGATGAATCTTTAGAAAGAATAATCAGGAAAAGTACCCCATTCACAATAGCCTCGAAAAAAATAAAATACTTGGGAATCAATCTCACAAAAGAGGTGAAAGACCTCTACAAGGAGAACTACAGTACACTAAAGAAAGAAATTAAAGAAAACCTTAGAAGATGGAAAGATCTCCCATGTTCTTGGATAGGAAGAATTAATATTGTCAAAATGGCCATACTACCTAAAGTGCTATACAGATTCAGTGCAATTCCAATTAAAATCTCAATGACGTACCTCACAGAAATAGAGCAAGCAATTATGAAATTCATCTGGAAGAATAAGAAACCCAGAATAGCTAAAGCAATCCTTAGCAGGAAGAGTGAAATGGGGTATTGCAATACCAGATCTTCAACTCTACTACAAAGCAATAGTAACAAAAACGGCATGGTATTGGCACCAAAATAGACAGGTAGATCAATGGTACAGAATAGAGGACATGGACAAAAACCCAAATAAATACAATTTTCTCATACTAGACAAAGGTGCCAAAAATATGCAATGGAGAAAAGATAGCCTCTTCAACAAATGGTGCTGGGAGAATTGGAAATCCATATGCAACATAATGAAACTAAACCCATATCTCTCACCATGCACGAAACTAAACTCAAAATGGATTAAGGACCTTGGAATCAGACCAGAGACCCTGCATCTTATAGAAGAAAAAGTAGGTCCAGATCTTCAACATGTCGGCTTAGGACCAGACTTCTTCAACAGGACTCCCATAGCACAAGAAATAAAAGCAAGAATCAATAACTGGGATAGATTCAAACTAAAAAGCTTTCTCTCAGCAAAGGAAACTATCAGCAATGCGAAGAAAGAGCCTACAGAGTGGGAGAAAATCTTTGCCAATCATACTTCAGATAGAGCACTAATCTCCAGAATCTATAAACAACTCAAAAAACTCTACACCAAGAATGCAAATAACCCAATCGACAAATGGGCTAAGGAAATGAACAGACACTTCACAGAAGAAGTTCTATAAGCAATCAACAAACATATGGAAAAATGTTTAACATCTCTAGTAAGAAGAGAAATGCAAATCAAAACCACCCTAAGATTCCATCTCACCCCAATTAGAATGGCGATTATCAAGAATACAAGCAACAACAGGTGTTGGCGAGGATGTGGGGAAAAAGGTACACTCATACATTGCTGGTGGGGCTGCAAATTAGTGCAGCCACTCTGGAAAGCAGTGTGGAGATTCCTTACAAAACTTGGAAGGAACCACCATTTGACCCAGCTATCCCACTCCTTGGCCTATACCCAAAGGACTTAAAATCAGCATACTACAGGGATACAGCCACATCAATGTTCATAGCTGCTCAATTCACAATAGCCAGATTGTGGAACCAACCTAGATGTCCTTCAATTGATGAATGGATAAAGAAACTGTGGTATATATATACAATGGAATATTACTCAGCCATAAAGAATGATAAAATTATGGCATTTGCAGGCAAATGGATGAAACTGGAGAATATCATGCTAAGTGAGATAAGCCAATCTCAAAAAATCAAAGGTTGAATGATATCGCTAATAAGTGGATGAGGACACATAAAGGGGGGAGGGAAGGGTTAGTGTTAGGGTTAGAGTTAGGGTTAGGGAGGGGGGCAAGAATGGAGGAAGGAAGGACTGTATAGAGGGAAAAGAAGGGTGGGAGGGGTGGGGGGAAGGGAAAAAATAACAGAATGAATCAAACACCATTACCCTATGTAAATTCATGATTACATAAATGGTATGCCTTTACGCCATGTACAAACAGAGAAGCAACATGTATCCCATTTGTTTACAATAAAAAAAAAAAAAAAAAAAAAAACCTTGGCTGCTGTAGTGTTACAGTATGAGGACTGAAAAATAACTTAAAGATCTTCCACTTGGCAGCCGGGTTCATAAAAGACCAATCTTACAGTAGGAAAATAGCAGTTCAACCAAATCAGCAGGTTTGTGGCAATTTACTCTGTGTCAAATGGCGAACTGAAAAGCAAAACAACTAACTCCCTTAAATACATACACACAAGCATACATTTTTGTGTCTGTCTATTCACACTGAAAATGTAACCGATTCAACTCAACATCATGGGATTAATTCTAGCCTTCTTTCTATATTTTTAATACCAAACCTTGCTGATTTTTTAAAACAAATTGAACACATATATGACCCCATACGCACATCTGGAAATTAAGCATTAACCGGCTTACTGAAAAATCCCTGTCTCCTCTAGTCACTACTATCCCACCCCACCTCCAGGATAACAACTAGCTTGGCTTCTAAATTAAAATTTGTCCTGATTTTGAACTTTTATATAAATAAAACCACACCCTATCTACCATTTTATGTCTGGTTTCTTTTACTCACGTCATGTTTGTGAAGTTCAGCTACTCTCTTACGTGTAACTGGAATTGATTCATTCTGACTATGTACAGTATTCCACTGTGTGAACACACCACAAAATCCATTTTCTTGATGGGCATCTGGGTATATACCAGTACTACTACCAAGAACTCTATGAAGATTTCTTTGTGTATCTTTCAGTAATATACCTATGTAACTTCTGTTCGGTATATACTTCAGGAACAACATTTCTAAGGCATAGAGTATATATGTAGCATATACTGCTAAATAGTTTTCTGAAGTGGTTGTACCAATTTAAACATCCTTTTAATTAAAATATAACAAAAAATTGGAAGTAACTCCATTATCCAGCAGGAGAAATGTTAAATTTATTTAGTGTGTTTGTGATATACTATAGAATATTATACAGGACAGAAAAACATCTAGGATATACCATTTGGTGAAAGAAAATTGGGTATTCAGCTAAATAAAAACACTCATTAGTTCTGTGAGGGAGGGGAATCTTTCTATTTTTTAAAGTGAATGTCATTTTCATCACTAAAATTTACACAAGATGGCCTTAAATGGAAAGATCATTTTGACAATGAATCTGTTACCAAAAAAGTTTAGCAGTAGATATTAGAATAAAATTCCTTTCACAGACAACAGACAGTGAACTGTATAAACAGGGTAGTAATATGATAAGTTAATAAGAGGAAACACAAATGAATTTTAAGAGTAATTCACTGTCATCTCGCTTGGGAAGTAAAAGGATGTATCAATTCACATAAGGATACTTTATATATATATATATATATATATATATGTGTGTGTGTGTGTGTGTGTGTGTGTGTATTTTTAGTTGTGGATGAATCTTTATTTTTACTTATTTATATGCAGTGCTGAGGATCAAACCCAGTGCCTCACACATGCTAGGCAAGTACTCTACCACTGAGCCACAACCTCAGCCACAAGGATATTTTTTTCCTAATGATCCACTATCCCCCATTCACTTTGAGTCATCTACAATTCTTTCTTATCCTGACCTAAGAATTCTGTTTTCTTACCTCTGCATGAGGAAAAGGTGGTTCTGGGAGATACACCTTACTCTGTTTGTTATGACAAAGCCTTTTAAAAAGAGGAAAAAAGATCAATGTTAGCAAGTGCACACTGTGGTATTTGTTGCCACCTAGTGGCAGTAGCACAAACATTAAGTACCAGTTTTAAGATTTTGTAACAGAGAATTTCTCTCTGAATAAATAAAAGCCAGTGCCTACAGAGCATTTAGGACACGTCTCATTTGACCATGTATATTGTTAAGCCTTTAAAATTCCTGAATAAATTATTAAAATACATAACTTGGCTTTGGAATAATTTTAGATTTACAGCAAAGTTAAGATAGCAGAGTTCCTGTGTCCCCAGTAGTTAACATCTTATATATTGGTGGCACATTCATCAAACTAAGGAATTAATATTGATATGTTACAACTTACTAATAAAAAATAATGAACTCCAGACTTTATTTAGATTTCACCAGTTTTTCAACTCTCATCCTTTGTCTGTTCCAGGATCCAGTCCAAGATACTATACTGCATTTAGCTGCAATCCATTCTGAGAAGAAAGTCACTCACCTTTTTCTAAGAAATGGTGGTTTTACACATGCACTATTTCATTAATAGCAGCACTACTAACTCTATGTGGAGGTGATCTTAGTCTGGAAACACTGGATGCTTCAAGTAATCTGTTAATTCTAGTCAGATATGACTTTAAAACAGAGATGTCTGAAGAAAGGAAATGTGGCAAAAAGTTACAACCAACAAATTAATGGGTGTGTTGAGAAGGTCTGACATTTAAAAACTGGGAATCATATATATGATGTATGTTTGTTAGACCCCGTCTCTAAGAATGCTGGCAAAGCAGTCTGAAAGCAATGATTCAGGACTTCAGGGCTTGGATTTTGTTACTAACTTCATATGAAATCCCTGATTTTTCCTAATATTAGCTTTCTTTAACCTTGATTTGAAAAAGATCGCTTTATTTTTTAAAATTTTTGGGAAGAGGACAAAATACAGAAGGAATGAAATTTTTGAGGGTTACCTTTTAATATCTAAATAGACACTAGTTATATTTCAAAGTCAGGGAGACAAATGTAAGTGTTCGAAAGTTAGATTGTTGCAAAGGATATTATGTAACAATTAGGAGAGGTTAGCAATGGAGAAGAGGTTACAATCTGACTGGAGATTGTGAAGCCCACCTACGAAAGTATTTGTGGGTAGTTCTGCTAACAGACTCCCTACGCTGTCATGCCTATCATCGCATAGGCCCAACAGGGACCCCCATACCCCTTCTCAGAGAGAGGCTGAAGGAGCCAATCAGTTTGCTGCTTCTGGGGGTATCTGCTGGCGTTCAAAAGGAGATCTGTAAATAGTGGGTTATCAGAAAAACCAAGAAAAAACAAGGCTAACTGGGAGTCTGAGAGACCCTCCTGCTTCCTGACAGTCAGACCTCAGGTCCCGAAAGCTTTTGAGGGCCTTGCTTGTTCAGTAAAAACTCAGCAAGGTCTTTGGGAACCATCCCCTCCCATTTCCACCCCTTGTGAAAACAAAACAACCAAGGAGGCGAATGTGCCCTTCCCTGGGAGCTGGGCTGACACTGTGACAGCAAGGAGCTGGGCTTCTGCAAGTGCCAAGCAGGGTCAGAAGAAGTCAGAACAGAACCCTGAGACAGAGAACCATAGGGCGTAGGAGCCAGGGGGGCTGGGAGCAGACTCAGGTGAGCAGCTGGGCCTGCGGCTGTGCCCAGAGTAACTCTCAGCAACAGAGGTAAGGAGGCACAGCTCTTGGAGTGGGTGGTGGGAGGCCTGTGCGGGTGAGGCCCCTGCTGCCTCCATAGCAATCACTTGATAAACTAATGCTGCTGTGGCGCTCACATCTGTCCATTTAAGTAACTGGGAACCTTATTCTGGGAGAAAGAGCACTTCACAGCTGGGTTACATAACAGAACAACACAAGTGCGTGGTAAACATGTTTCGAAATAGGACAGTGGTTCTCAACCTCCAGGTCCTGGTTGAGCTTTTCAAAATCCCAGCATCTTGCTGTTCTAAAACCAATTAAATTGGGTACACTGATTCTAGTTTCCCACAGGATTCCAAAGTGCAGCCCATGTTGAGAAATGCTGGCTTTCAGAGGTGGAGGGCAGGGAACTGGGGTCCAGGGAACTTTCAGAGTTAAGTTGGGACAGCGGCTCACCCTGAGTAAGGTTTATACAAGGAAAATATTTTTCTCAATTCTTGTGGGGTTTTTTCCCCTTGGTAAAAACATGTTTGTGTGAACCACACGGAGGGAAGAATATATGTGCCGACTTTCTGTTCTCTCCTTTTCTGTTCCTCTTCCCTCTTTCCCCTAATATCTTCATGGCTTAGAGTTCCGTCTTTTACTCGCTGCTCTCTGAATCCTACTCCTCTGCCTAGGCAGTCCCATTCATTCTTGTGGCTTCAACAACCCCAAGACAGACGACAGTCTAACCTGTGACTCCAGCCTGGCTTCTCAGACCTCTGGATTGGTGAAACTTCACATTTGTACATCCTTCAGGTGCCACAAATGCTTCAAGGGCAAAACCAAAATAACCATTCTTGCTGCATGAAACTGCCCTTCCTTTCTGCCCACCCTGTTTTGTTAGGGTCACACCATCGACCACACTAGAAACTGAGGTCTTAATCCTGGTTGCTGCCTTTACTAGATCAAGTACTCAGGAAGTCCTGCCAGTTGTATTTCCTGATCCCTCTTGAGGTGATGTCTCTCCTGTGTTCCTACAGGACAGTATGCAATGGAGTCTTCGCTCTCTCTTGGCCTTTGCAAAGCATCTTTCCTTGTGTTCAGTGTTCCCTCCTTCCCACCCCCTTCCAAACTCCACATAAGTGAAGGAGGATCTATATAAGATGCAAGTATAATCATGTCAAATTCTTGCTTAAAATCTAATGAGTTACCATTATTGAGCAGGTCTCTCTGGGGACCTTTTTTTGTGTGGTGCTGGGAATTGAACCCAGGGCCTTGTGCTTGTACTACCAACTGACCTACATCCCCAGCCCCTTCTCTCTGGCTTCTTATCCTCCCATTTTCTACCTGAACTTAAAAGCAAAGACCTCTAGAAAGTTTTCTGAATAAACGAACCCATTAAGCCCTCACGTGCCTACGTCATCTGCTCAACCCACACCATCCTACGCCTTAACAGTCCACCCGGTTCAGCCTCAGAGAGGGTTTCTGTCTGGCTGCTTTGCACTCCCAAGGGGCATGTTCTTTCAGCGAGCCTTTCTTACATCCCCCAATGGGGTAGCCACCCATTCTCTGAACACCACAGGGACATATGTAACTGCATATGCATCTCCCTCAGAAGTCTTCGGGGTGGGAGGAGCTTTATGCAACTGCCCTTTCCTTCAAGGTACAAATTCCTCAAGGTCAGAAATCCCTCCCGATCCCTAGTGGATGGCACTTAACATAGGATTATGGACTGAATTACTAAATTTGTAGATGGAAATAGGAAGAATTATGTGATTACTGAGTTTAAGATTTTAAGGGAGAGTGACATTAAGAAAGTGTAAAAGGTAGACACAGCTTATGAGGATGCCAACTTGTAGTTCATAGTGCTTATGCACTCAAAAGGATACGCTGGAAGTTGATAAAGTGATTCTATAGTTCTCATGCGAGAATAGCTCAGGGAATTTGGACTAGGAAAATCAAAGGAGAAACATACTTTACAAAAGAGTTACAATCATAATAAAGCTGCAGTTATTAAGGTATATGAGCACCACATTTGCCAAATAATCAGGATAGTCTAGAAACAACCCAGTATACACAAAAGTGTAGTATATGAAATTAATACATGTTACAAATTACTCAATAATTAGTACCAGCGTATGTAATTAGTTGACTGGGGAAAAAAATTTAAACTTCATGTTCCTCTCATGCTAAATAAATTCAAGATAAAATAGTTAAGGGGGGGGGCAAAAAAGAACAGACTAAATCATAATAAAACTGTCACGTTTACCCATGTGACATTAATAGGGGAATTTTCAAAACGTAATACTGACAGAAGACAGAGCACAAGAAACTAAAACAATAAAATAAAATAAAATAAAATAAAATAAAATAAAAAATTTTGTCAAAAACCCCCAAAACCAACCCAAAGGCCTAAATGCAATATGATACCCTGGATGAACACTGAAACAAAAAGGTCATTAATGGAAAATCTGGTGCAATCAGAATAAAGATGGGAGTCTAGTTAATAATGTGCTAATGTGTATGACTGTGTGAGACAATAATATCAGGAGAAACTGAGTGAAAGGCATACAGGAACTCTGCATTATTTTTCACTTTTCTGTAAGTCTAAAATTATTCCAAAGTATTGACTGTATTATTTTAAAAACAGGAAAAAAGTCAGATAAAATTAAAAAGGAAGTATCAAAATGGGAAAAAGTGTCTATGGAATTATAAAAAGAAGTTAATATCTTTGATATATACATAAAGAATTCAAGTATAAAGGTGAAGTACAAAATCTCTAAGAAGTTAAATGGGGGGAGGGAAGGAATAATTTACATAGAAACCTTTCTGGAAAGCAATTTAGATTCAGATAATGAACATTAAAAATATTTATATCCTTTGTTCCAGTAATTCCACTTTTAGAAACCTACCTCAAGCAAAAGATGTCCTTACATACACACAGAATATTAATTGAAGATTACTAAAAGCAAAAGATGAGAAAAGCCCTTGCATTCAATAAGAAAACAGTAAACTAGATTATACATACACAAATGATATAAAAATTATATCATGCTTGAGTCATGTAAGAATTATGTTCTTGCCGGGCATGGTGGCTCACATCTATAATCCCAGTGGCTTGGAAAGCTGAGGTAGGAGGACAGCAAGTTCAAAGGCAGTCTCAGTGACTTAGTGAGACCCTGTCTCAAAATTTTAAAAAAGGCGGTGGGGATTTTTCTTAGGGACAGATATGGCTCAGTGGTTAAGTGCCCCTGAGTTCAATTATTGGTACAAAAAAAAAAAAAAAAAAAGTCCTCTAAGAAAGATTTTATAATGTTTTGATCTATATTAATTATTATTTTTTAAAAGTAGGATTCACAATGAGATATTCAGCATGATCTCTATGAAGAAAGATGAAATGCATCAGAATGTTAATAGTGATTAAGTTATTTATGGATAGCAGTATTAGGTTTTTTTCTTTTTTTCTGTTTTCTGTAACTTTCATATTTTTTTTATAGTAAACATGTATTATATGAAACAAATACCCAAAAAACCCCCAGAAGCACAAAAACATCCTACAGTACTCTCACCTTGGTAGTCCTGGATCTTAAATCCAGCAAGATATTCCAACAACACGAACCATATGTGACGGGCAAAGACCGGACTCGAAGCCGCACAACCAGTGAAGACACCTCATGAGCCCTTATCATCTGCTGAACCCACACTCCCCATGCCCTAGCAGCCCACCCAACTCAGGCTGGCCCAGGAATGTTTTTTGTGATACCTTTATTGAGGATACAGATGAAGAAATTCTTAACATGCTGGGTAAATCTGCAGGTGAGAATTGAGTCAGATTATTAATTATTCAAGATTATCTTCCTGGGTTGGGGGGGCGTTCCCTATGCACAAAGGATAAAATTCAGTGCCAACAAGCAGCAATAGATCTGTGAACAAAGATGAGCAGTGGGCACGTGGATGGAGAAGGCAGACTCTAGATACAATCAAATGGGTAGAAAAAAATGGACTTTAAAAAAGCAGGGGTGGGAGGCAGAATAATGTACAAATTCCTTTTCCAATGGAAGTTTAGGAAAGCTGTGTTCATTTGGTTACTCCACTATTAAAAAGGGATTAGACACACTCTACATTATGTGTCTTCTCATGGTTCCTGAAAGTTTGGAAATGATATACTGTAAAAATTAAATTAATCTATTTTCCTCTCCCTCTTTTTTTGGCCACCAGTTACAGTTCAAACGTGCCTAAATAATCTTTAAAAGGCTCAATGATTTCATACTGTGTAATAATTTACCTGAGGATATGATCAAATAATTTCCTGCTATAGTTAAAACATGATTTTATCAAATGTACTATTGAAATGAAAAAAAAAAATCTAGTTTTCCTATCCAATTTGGTATATTTTAGGTAACATAAGCTTGAGCTTGAAATTTTTAAAAAAGTTTTAGAATGAAACTTCACCATGTAGGAGACAGGGGAACACAGGAGAAGTAGAGAATACTTTTGCTACTGACTTTTTTTTTTTTTTTCCTTTTGGGTGGTACTAGGAATTGAACCACTTAGCTACATCCCCAGTCCTTTTTGTCTTTTTTAGTTTGAGACAGGATCTAGCTAAATTGCTCATGCTGGCCTTGAACTTGGGATCACAGGCATGATCCCCATGCCTACCTGGTACTGGGTAAGTATAGGCTAAGTCCTCTTTCATCCTTCCCTCCTTGGTAATTATTCTTCTAAACTCTAGCAGTGTAACAGATTTGACTTTCAGTAATACAATCTTCTCATCACACATACAAACAACAAATGAAAATTTCATAGCAATGTGAGAAAGAAATAGCATTATTATCATCACTCTTACTGCTTGAACATACTGAATCAAATAGAACTCAGAACATTGACATACCACTCAGCAAAAATCTGGGAGAATTCAAGTGAACTGTTTGCCACCGGGGAGATGAAGTAGAAGGGGATATTGGAGAGGCCAGCTGAGTCAATGTACTGATACAGGCATTCCAGGAGGTCATAGATCACTCCAGAAGGGTAGCAGGGGACCAACACATTTCCTCCATTCCGAACTGTGAGAGCTAGAAAAGTTGAGGCCAAAGGGGGAAAAACAGTACCAAAAGGATATGTTTTAAAGGAAGAATCTAACTAAAAAAAATTTTGCATTTGTTTTCCCATTTCTGTTCTTATAATTCACTCACACATATAATAGTCTACTTCTTATGGAGAACAGCACCCAGGAAATCCAGAGGTTAAGAGATGATTTCCCATCACTGTCTAATTTAAGTCCTTGAGAATAAAGTGCATAATCAAGGGTTTGGGTTTTAAAGGTTCCAAGGTAGCTGAGTTTTAGGACAGAAACTTCAAGCTCCTTTTTTTTTTTTTTTTTTTTTTTTTTTTTAGATTCTGCTAAAACACTTGCTAGATTAGTCTCTCTTAGGTCTCTGACCACAGATGATGACCTATAAGGAAACAGGCCAAGTTTTTCTGTTTTACTCGGTGGCATTTTCTTTAATGTAAGAAAGCTCAATACCTTAAAGTAAGTTATCAAATGAGGAACTGTAACTTCTGGGTTATAATCATATTCAAAGTATGACTGGCTGAAAAAGACAAAGTGCAAACTTGAGTTTGTTTTTTTCTGATTAGTTTTCAAAAACACATTGATTTAAGTGGTTTTGAGGTGTAGAACCTGAAGGGTTTTTTGTTTTTGATACAGGGTCTTGCTGTGCTGCCTAGGCTGGCCTTGAACTGATCACTATCTTCCTTCCTTGGCCTCCCAAGTAGCTGGGATTACAGGTGTACCCCACCATGCCTAGCTTCAGAACCTGAAGTCTTAATGCCATGTGCTCTCCTATTCCCACTCTGATGTACAGTTCATTTGGATTCTGTGACATGAGAACTGAGGACCTGCTCCTATTAAAGAGTTCAACATAATGGGGAAAACAGATCAAATCAGCCATCAGGGCTCAAGAGTGTGGCTCTAGTCCTAACTTTGCTCCAAGTTCTGGGACCACAGGTTAGCCGCTATGACCTTGCAGGGCCTCAGTTTCCTCATGAGTTATGAAAGCAATGAATGAGATCAGTGAATTTTAGGCATTAGTTTGTGTAAAAATTGCCAAAGGAACATGTTGAACACGCAGCTTTCTTCTGGATCCTCCTCTCCTCAGAGATACTAATTTACTAGGTCTCTGGTAAGGCCCTCAAATTTGCATTTTTTTTTTAACTTTGGATTTTTCTTTTTTTCTTTCTTCTTCTTCTTCTTTTTTTTTTTTTTTAGTTGTAAATGGACACAATACTTTTATTTTTATGTGGTGCTGAGGATCAAATCCAGTGCCTCATACATGCTAGGCAACTGCTCTAAAACTGAGTTGCAACCCCAGCCCCCATCAAATTTGCATTTTTAATAAGTGATTTTATTGATTTTGAGGCAAGTGGTTAAGTAGACCCCACTCTGAAAGTGGATTAGACATAAATTTTCCCCCAAAATCTAAAGTGCTTTGAGTCTATGATTCCAGATAATAAACATACACAAACCCAAGGCTCTTTCTGAGACCAGTTCAACAATATTTCAAAGTAGAATAAATTACCTTTGGTTTAATACCAAAGAACAAAAACAGACTATGAGGGAAATTTCAAAGGACAGTGCTTTCCATGTAAATGGAAGAACATAACCCTTTCTTTTTCAAATGGCAAAGGTAATATCACTTAAAATTGCCAGGGTGAATGGCCGGAGCTCATCAACTCTTCTTGGTTTAATTGTCATGGACAAAATGTAGTGTCTCTCCCACCCAAATGTGTGTATGGTAGTCCTGATCTCCAATGTGATGGAATTATGAGCCAGGGACTTTGGGAGGTAATCACATTTAGATGAGGTCACAAGGGTGGAGACCTATGGTAAAACATGTGTGCCCTATAAGAAGAGGAAGAAATACCAGAGCATCCCCTCTTCTCCATGTGAGAACACAAAAAGAAGGTGTGCTGGTGGGATTTGATAAGGGAAAGAGTGTTTATACTCCAGTGGAAAGAGGGCTTTTACCAGACAGCAAAGCCAGCATGTAGTTCTCAGTTTTCCCAATCTCCAGAACTGTGAGAAAATAACTGTACTGCTGAAGCCATTCATTTATCATACTCTGTTACAGTAGCCTGAACTGCAAGACAGTAGCCAAACTACTTTTCCAAAAAAAGGTAGGATTTCTACATTTTGTTAAAAATTATATACAAAGAAAAATCGGTTTCTTCCAGGTAGAAAACATCCCATAAACCTCTCAATTTATCCCCTCTGCCCCAAGAAGGACGGCAAAAAACCCAAAATAAATAGGAAAATGACACCTGTTCATTTTATCACTGTTGTGAATTCAAAGTATAATGGTCTTTTCTGTTATGATTTATAAAGCAATGATGTGATTCTTCACTTCTCTGACACCTGCAACCCTGTAAATACTCTTTCCCCTACAAAATCCCACCAAAAAGCAAGGGGATTAAATAAGTATTTGTGAGAAAATGTTTAGTATTTGTTCTATAAAGTGCTAATGACTCTAATTTACTGTATTAACAACCACTGTTACCTCACCTTCAGAGTTAACTAAGTCAGAACTGTTCCTGTTGACAACAGTATTCTCTGAAGGATGGGCAGAAAGAAAAGGTGGACATGGGGGGGGGGCGCTTAAGAGAGACACCAGATGGTGTGACTAGGAAGGACGGGGGCGAAGAATGCTACAAAGCAAGGTACCCAGTGCCAAATCTGAGAGTCCCCCTACCCAGGTTGCTGCAGAACTCTCCGACCATGCCATCAGGGTTTGCAGTGGGGATCTGGGTAAGTCCTGTCAAAACCAGCACATCGCTGTTCTTCAGAGAAGCTTGGTCCATGGGCTGAAAAACAACCAAAAAATATGCTTAGTACTTTTTAAAGAAGATTTTTTTCCCCACAATTCCTATATTCTATTTATTTATTTTTATGTGGTGCTGAGATAAGCACTCTACCACTGAGCTACAGTCCCAGCCCTAGGCCTAGTACTTTTAAAAGGAATATTACCTACAAGTAACAAAGGAAAAGAGCATATGACATTGGTCTTTCCCTGTCCAACCTATCATCAAGTTCTTGTACCATCTCTAATGAAAAGGCTGTCATGGAATAGCGTGGCTTAGGGGGATGGAGACCCACAGGAGGAGGTACAGGGACAGCATGGAGTGATGAGCAAGTTCTCCATCTTGATGGGGCTAGTGATCACATCAAAATTTATAAAACTGTACATTGAAGATCATTGTACATTGAAGATCTTCAGTGATTCTCAAACTTCAGTGTGCATCACATTCACCCAAAGTGTTTGTAAAACATGGATTGCTGGGCCCACCCCTAGAGTTTCTGATTCAGTCCAAGTTTGGCCCTAGAATCTACATTTCTAATAAATTCCCAGGAAATGCTCCTGCTACTGACCTGGAAATCACACTTTGGGAACTAATGAATTATATAATTGGAGTCTCAAAATAACTCTGTGAAGTGCAGAAAGTAAGCCTACGCTATGGAAGTATAGAGTAGGGACTTGAAGAGGAAAGGTTTTTTTACCTTAAGTCCTGGCAGAGGAGCCAGGAAGAATGCTGGATTAAAGAGAAACCCAAGCCTACTCCCAATTTCATGACTAGCCCCATAACCTCCACCAGTCTTCCAGCTGGATGTCCTATGGAATCGGACTATGTTTTGACCCACCTCCCTTAGCTAACACACTTGATCTTCTCATGAACCGTGAAGTCCTTGGCATAGGAAAATGTGATTCTTATGAAGTGGTGACTTATTTTCACTCTGCACAATCTGAATTTGATTATTTTCAGGTCATTTAAAAATATTATCTTTTCTAAATACATCAGGATTCTAAGTGGAAACAAAAATGAAGACCATGGATTGAGATGTTAGAGAGTTCATAAATGTTTTCATCTTGTGACACATTTTTTCCTCACTTCTACTGAAAATCTCCACTGGAATGGCAGAAGAAAAAACCCTGCGACACAGTTTACTAAGAAGTCTTGTTTTTCCTCTGTCTATGCCACCTAGTAATTTTCTAATAAGGAAAGAACAATCCAAATAGTAGTCCAGGAAAGTAGCACCATGTGGATTGTTATTGAGTATATACACCTTTCAGAGTATTTTCCTTGAGCATTTTATATAAGCACAGACACATGGGCTTTATTATTTTATTTTTGTACTGGAGACTGAACCCATAAATAACATCGCTGCGTTATGAGCTGATTCGTAACATGAAAAAAATTTCTTTAATGTGGATATAGAAAAAGTTCAGTGGTGTAGATGACAATATTCAAATAGCTTCTATTTCCGCTTTGCATAGATATTTACCAATGTATGTAACAGCTTTTTCTCTGCTTGAGCAGAACTGATCCATTTGTACTTCTCCAACAAATACATACAGTTCTGCTGTTTTCACAGAAGAAAGGAAAGGGGAAGTAAAATATATTCATTTTTTTTACAGCAGATGTGTAATGTGCCTGGGATTGTTTCCTGTGTATACTAGAAGGAAACTGGATGGGGACAAAATATCATATTTAGCTTCAAGTGGCAATGGTTTTATACAGCCCTTGTTAGAATAAGGCAATAATGATACCCAAGGCTGATGGGGGATCTCAAATGGCCCAGGAACTTCCTGAGGTGGTACATACAATTCCCTGTGTGCTTATACACATCTCCCCATAGATTTATAATTGAGTTATCAGATGGAGTCATGACCCCAAAAAGTTTACGAATGACTGAGTCAAGCTGGGTGCAGTGGCGCACGCCTATAAACCCAGCAGTTCAGGAGGCTGAGGCAGGAGATAGCAAAAACAAAGGTGTATCACCCAGCCTCAGCAAGAGGGAGGCACTAAGCAACTCAATGAGCCCCTGTG
The DNA here is from genome assembly GCF_902686455.1 of Sciurus vulgaris. Taxonomy (NCBI): domain Eukaryota; kingdom Metazoa; phylum Chordata; class Mammalia; order Rodentia; family Sciuridae; genus Sciurus; species Sciurus vulgaris. The sequence continues at coordinate 9,067,943 of NC_136465.1, read as the reverse complement.
TCTAAACAAAATACAAATAGGGCTGGGGATGTGGCTCAGTGGTCGAGTGCCCGAGTTCAATCCTTGGTACCAAAAAAGAAAAGAATGATTAATTCAGATAAAAACACCTAAGAGGGAGCAAACTCTGGCCCTGACAACATTATCTTGGAACCTTGGCCATCAGCATACTCTTCCTTTGAAAATTATATGCCCACAAACAAGCAAAGGCAGCACCACAATGTGAATACCACTGAGCTGGAATGGTCACACCTCACCATCAGGTCCACTGGATGTTTGTAATTTTAGTCCTGTAGCTCAGAGACAGTCTGGTGGATTCCCAGGGTCCCAGAAGAGCAGTGGGCTCAAAAAGCTTTTAGTGACACTCTTCAAATCCAGCCGACACTGCACACATCTCCACTTCACCACCAAAGGGCAAACGTGCGTGTTACTGGTGTCAATGGTCACTCACTGAGTGCTTCAAGTGGAAACATTTTGTTTAAACAGAGAGAAAGTGCGTGTATGCATATGTGAGAAAGCTATCTTGTCCAGGAATCAAATAAAAGTACCTTACAAAATTTACAGTCATAAATAAGCTTCTGGGAAAAAAAAAAAAAAAAAAAAAAAACATGAGAAGCACTAAGCCCAAGAAGGCTGTGGCCACCATGCTTGTCCTCCAACGACTGACTTTCACTACACCTTTTGCATAGGCAATGAGAAAAAGAAGACCCAGTCCCTAGGTCCTAGAAGTTTATAATCTAGTTGAAAACACTGATGTATAATAATAAAATTTTTCCCCAAATAGTCATAGAAATAAAGCAAATTAAAGAATTTACACTGAGTATATAAATGCCAAGAATGCAGACTAGCGACTACCAGGCTGGGTGAGGTCAGTAATACATGGCTTTTTGGCAGATGAAGTCTGGGTTCTAGTGTTTTCTTCTTTGGCTAGGGAATTTGAGACTCAAGACAGTCCAGGTCACGCACTGTCTTTAGAGCATCTCTGTGACACCCCTCTCTTTCTCCCTCCTAAGATGCCCCTCATACATGTGCTGCCAGAGCACCCACTACCCATCTCAGCACTAACCTCGCTGAATTCTATTTACTTGCCTGTGTTCCCACAGGACTATGAAGCCTTTGTACCCCCACCCCTTTGTGAAACGTCCCAGCACATTCTAAATAAACAGTTGCTGAAAATGAATGCATGCAAAGAACATGGTCTGATGGTAAAGGGAAATGTGGAAGTGTCCACATGGGAACACTAGATGCCAGGAATGGCCTGACTGCAGGAATGTCTGGGAGCAGACAGGGAGCAAGATACCTGTGGATACCACAAGAATTCACTTGGCGTGAAGGGAGAGTCCATTTCAGGGCTGAGAAAAGGTATTAGTGAAAACAAAGTACAACTGATAAAGAACCACAAAGATCAGAATCATGCAGACCCAGGAGGCAGTAAGATATCAATAGCCTGGAGCAAGGAATGGCATTTTAGTAATAATTACAGAAGATAATGAAGGCAGGGGTGAGGAAAAATAGGTGAGAACATCTTAAGGTCCATATGGCCACTCAGACACGAAGAGAAAAAAGTTAAGGAGATGGAAGAAGCAGATGTTCACACCATCATAAAAACAACTAACAGGGCTGGGTTGTGGCTCAGAGGTACAGTGCTTGCCTGGCATGTGTGAGGTACTGGGTTCAATTCTCAGCACTGCATATAAATAAATGAATAAAAGGTCAATAAACAACTAAAAAAATTAGAAAAAATTAAAACAAAACAAACTAACAGACATTTAGGCATGGTTTGGGAAATGGAGAGAACAAGAACTTAAGATGACTCCAAAATCTGAAATCAGAGATGTAGTCTAAGGGAAACATGGTAGATGCAATGATTTAAAAGACTAAAGAGGTAATATTAAGTCTAGTGTTGGCAGGTTGCCAGCTTTCTGGGGAAAGCTAAACACAAAACAGCAGAGTGTGACGTACTTGGAATCTGCTGGGTACGTCAATCAAAGTAGTTAATAAGAGGTCAAGTTACGAAGAGTGAGAAGAGTAGCTGGCTGAGGACACCACAAGGTGTATGGGAAGAGGAACAGAGAAGACAGAAGGACATAATGGAGACAGGAATTTCCCTCTCTGAAATAAGTAGGTCGGAAAAGATAGTTTCATAGTACTTTCACCAACAATATGGCAGAAGATCAAGTAGAGTAACTAGAGAATAACAAAAAACGTTGCTCCAGAAGCCTAGACCACAAAGAATTTCAACAAGAGACTGATTGACAATGTCCGATGAAACTGCGAGATGCTGTGAAAGAGAAAAGTAAGTCGGGCCAGAAGCTGATCCCTGCACAAGTAGAGACGGTGACTTCACTCAGAATGTAAACCAGACACAGGAGGTGAAAGCGGAAAGCCAGGGACACAAGATGAGTTGAACGAGGTGTAGAGAGAATCTCTTCACAGTGAAGAGTTAGGAAAAGCTACTCAGACAAGGAGGCAGAGCAACCTGCAGGCTGTTTTGCGTGTTAGTAGTTCTAGGATTTGCTTAAAGGCAGAAAGGAAGCAATCAATGAAAAAGCCAGACTCAATGATCTGTAGTTCTTTGATGAGGTAAAGATAAAAACACATTTGAGATCGTGAAGTACACCACCATACCTGGCCTTCCAAGGTCCACTCAAACCCCATTCCTCCATGAGGTCCCTCAATTCCCTAGATGGAAGGGGTGCACCGTTTCTGAACCAGTGGCTTCAAACTCTTTTGGGACTGTTCACATATACCCCAAAGAAAAGTTTGGTATGTAAGCATCTTCTTCCCCTATTGTGCCTTCTGTAAATGTGCTCTCTCCTTATCCTTGTTCCTTTATAGCCCAGCACACTCCATTGCCCAAAGAAGGGGTTTACTTTTTATTTTTTACTTGTTCTTTGTTATATACAACAATAAAATGTATTCTGACATATCATACATACATGGTGTATAACTTCCCATTCTTGTGGTTATATATGATGTTGAGTTACACTGGGTTTGTATTCATATATGAATAGGTCTGATTCATTCTACTGTCTTTCCTATTCCCATCCCCTTTTACTTTTCTTCATTCCCCTTTGTCTAATAAAATGAACTTCTATTTTGCCCCTCTTCTATTGTGTGTTAGCATCCACATATCAGAGAGAACATTCAGCCTTTGGTTTTTGGGGATTGGTTTATTTCACTTAGCATGATAAGATAGTCTTCAGTTCTATGCATTTACCAGCAAATGTCATAATTTCATTCTTCTTTGTGGCTGAGTAATAGTCCATTGTGTACATATATACCACACTTTCTTTATCCATTCATCTGTTGAAAGGCACCTAAGTTGGTTCCATAGCTTAGCTATTGTGAATTAAGTTGCTATAAACACTGATTTGGCTGGGTCACTACAGTGTGCTAATTTTAACTCCTTTGGGTATATGCCAGGAGTGGGCTAGCTGGGTCTTGTAGCGGTTCCATTCCAAGTTTTCCAAGGAAATAGCTTTGATTAAATGAGGAAATAAATAACAAATATACAAATTCATGTAAATAGCACACATATTTTTGAGAGAAGGAAATTCTCTGCATAGAGGCAGAGCATAGCCAGAAAACAGGACAGCAAGTGTGGAATGACTCGGGGAAAGTGCAGCAGGCTGTCCAGACTCCTCTCACTTCATGTACCTGATTCCTGAGGAGTTCAACTCTCCAACAGACCTGGCTATTTACAGCTTGGCATCCCTGCCCCACATACACCAGGTTTAACCTTTCGGAGCTTCCAGATCGAAGTACTGCATAAACAACAAAACAGCCAGGGAAATTTAGGGGGAAGAAAAACAACATAGAAAATGAAACAGAACAAAACCAGTCTACCCAGTGACTGCCTTAGTTCTAAAAACCTGATTCAAGGAATCAAAGTGTAAGATTTTCTTTAGATTTAAGGGAAGAATCCACATTTTGATAACTAACCAATACCTCTATCTCAGGTATAGGTAGCTTTTGCTGTAATATGCTGGGGATTTTCACATCTAAAACTCAAGTTCGATCTCTGTGGTCAGGCAGAACAGCCCAGAAGCTATGAAATAACATGAGTATTGAATTGCTTTCTCAAACCGACACAGCATTTAATATTCAAATGCAGATTCACAAGCCACAGCAAATCCATTAATCTGATTTCCAAAGTCAGGAAGGCTTTGGCTCTAATAATCAGAAGTGCTCGCTAGTTATTGCCAATTCATTTATGGGATCTTTCCAACAGGCACGGCTTGTTTTGTTCTATTAGTGTCATTGTTTTTAAAGGGTGTCCTGTACACTCTTTCTGGGCAGACTGTGCAACTGCTTACAGTAGATGTTTTTCAAAAAACATGTAATTTAAATGTCTCGCAGTGAGAGCAGTTAAATACTTTATGGTCGACTCACATGACAAAATACTAGGCAGACATCGAACATCATGGTAGATACTTGATGACCTAAGGAAAGTTCACTGCACAGTTTATCAGGAAAAACAGAAAAGCAGGCTGCAAAGTTATCTCTTAATATTAGAATTAAAATAATTTTTATTTTTTCTCTAAGATTTTTGTATTTTCCAAAATTACTACAATAAATATGAAAGCTCCATTATGGTTTCTGACAAGATTGTGAGTAAACACAAGCTGCTGGTCCTCTCCCAGGATACCTCCTAGGGGGACAGAGGGAAGGGCAACTGATGAATCTGAGAAACAAAAGCAGAACTGGGAAGATTCCCAGGGAAACAGAGGTTCCTGGAGGGGGAAACTGGCAGGCAGTAGCCTCTATCATGGGTAAACAGAGCTCGGGTTAGATTTTTGTCCTTTTCCCTCCTCCATACCATTGGTGGTAACTCATAGTCTGTTGCAATATACTGCAGAGAAGAAGAAATAATTTAAAAATTGACTTATTTTTTTTTTTTGCATTAAACACATATTTAAGACAAATCACAGAGAAATTAATAGTGAAGATCACAGTGAAGGTAAGTGAAAAAAATCCTAAAAGTGAAAATTCTAAAAGCACATCTTACATAAAGGAATGTAAGTCTGAATGGTTTCAGAGTTCTTGATTGCAACAAGGGACACAAGCAGAAAATGAAGTAATATTTTCAAAGTTTTGTAGCTGCAAGGTCTTTTGCCTTCAGTTATATATCCATCCAAACTATCATTTAAGCGTAAAGAAAAAGGAAAAATGCTCTTAGTAATTCAAGGCCCCATAGGTTAATCCAAACTATCCATCCAAATTATCATTTAAGCGTAAAGAAAAAGGAAAAATGCTCTTAGTAATTCAAGGCCCCATAGGTTAATCATTTTAAGAGCCTCTTGGTGAACATTCCTCCAGCATTCCTGGAAGTATAAAAATAACCCAAAACTAAAATCCTAGACAGTATCAAGCTTGTGGGCAGGGGATAAAGCAGGGGAAAGAGAACTAAGATGAGAGACACATGAGGAAGGTGTGGCTTTGGGGAAAGACACAGATATCGATGAGATTTAGGGAAAATAAACTAAGGAAGAACTCACAAGAAAAAAACCAAAATATGCACTTTCAGTCTTGCAGAAGAAAACTTATACTTCTAAAGCTAGGCAAAAAAGGACTGGGAAAAGAATGATCTGGAAATGGTGAGCCGGGTATGTGGTGTATGCCTGCCTGAGTGCCAGCTACTTGGTAAGCTGAGGCAGGAGGAGGGCTTGAGACCAGTGGTTCAAGGCCAGTGTAGCAACATGGTGAGCCACCTTTAAAGAAAAAGCAAATAACGAAAATAACATAATAGGACCAAAAATAAGCTGCAATTGAATGACAGTTACAAAAACATTAATAGGTTCAATCAAAAGTATCTAGATTAAAAATAAAAAGTCTCTTACTATGTTTTCTACAAGGGTTCCACTCAACAGGGATAGAGAGAGAATGAAAACAAAGGGACTGAAAAAAAGAAAAGGAAGGGATGGAAAAAAATAGTAGGAACATAAGGAAGGTGGAAAGTCTCTTGGTATTTAATGTAGTGTGATAGATAAAAAAAGCAAGCATCAGAAATTCCTGAAAAAAGGAATAAATGATCAATAAAATGTAATGATCATGAACATATAGCCTCCTGAGCATACAGCTAAAGTAAATGAAAAGCAATAGTTGATAAAACTGCAGGGAGAAATACGTAAGTCAACAAATAACATACCCTTTTCAGAAACAAAAGACCTGAAAAACATGGAACACTCAAATTACTACAGATGGAATCATTTTTACCCTACAATGAATACATATTCTTTTCCAACATATGTAGAACATTTACAAAAATAATTGTGCTTCAAAGGAAGCTTAATCGAATTCAGTGAAAAAGTATACTTTTATCACAATGCAAAAAAAAAAAAAAAAAAAATAGAATACTGATATATGACCAAAAAAAAAAATAAAATGAGATGGCATCTCATCTAAAACATATGTAGTCAGCATATGAAAGAGACACCTGCATTCCCAAGCTTATTGCAGCACTAGTCATTAACAGCGAAGGTCATGGAGCCATCCTAGATGCCCACCAACGGATGAATGAACGAATAAAGCATGGTATAACATACACATAATAGATTATGCTCATCCATAAAGAAAAACAAAATTCTGTCATTTGTAGCAAAATGGATGGAATTAGAGGACATCATGTTGAGTGAAACAAGCCAGACAGAAAGACAGGTATTGCACATTCTCTCTCATATTAGAAACTAAAAACAGTAGAATAGTGACAATTAGGGACTGGGAAGGGCTAGGGGAGATGGTGGTGGAAGAAGGGTAGTCAGATAGAATCGGTGCATGCTATTTGCACATATGGAAATATTCACTGCATTCCATTAATATATACTATTAATTATGTGTTAATAAAAAAAAGAATTACCCACCCAAAATCCTATTTAACCCTAAATCTTACCAGACTGAATGAACTACAACAAATATACTGTAAAATAACCTTTGGTTATTTAAACCATGAATATTATAAACGGTCATGATCTACTTAAAGATGAATGACAAAGCACTGCATATCAAAACTTTAAAACAGAGTTAAATGATACTAAGATAATCTAATGGCTTTAACATTTACTGGAAAGTTAAGACAAAACAAATGAGATAAGTATTAAAAGAAAATCAACAGAGTAAACTCAAAGATATAAGGAAGGAAGGAAATGAAGGGCAGAATGAAAATACATTAGAGTCGAACGTTGGTGGCACACACCTTTAGTCCTAGCAACTTGAAAGGCTGAGGGAGGAGGATTGCTTGAGACTGGCCTGGGATAACATAGCAAAATCCCATTTAAAAAAAAAAAAAAAAGTCTAAAGACCAGAGATCACGCGATTATTTCAGACTCAAGAAAAAGCATTTGATAGAGTGTTGCATCTAAAAAACAAAACAATACAAAACAAAATCCTCCCCTGAGTTCTGGGTTCGATCCCTAGCACCCAAACCAAAACCAAAATATTAAAAAAAAAAAAAAAAAAAAATCAGAAAATTGGGATAGAGGACAAATTTCTAAAGTTGATGCATAAAGTGTGCAGTAAGCTTCATATTTCATGAAGAGATTACAAAAACATTCCTTTAGAATCTGGTGCAAGACAAGGATGCCTCCTATCATCTCGTCGTTCAACATGGTACTAGAAAGCTCAGCTAGAAAGAGAAGAGAAAAGCTATAAGGGTTGGAAAAGAATTGACAAAGTAGTTAATTCTCTGCAGATAACATTATCATCAACTGATAAATATTAGAGTAAGAGAATTGGGTATGGTTGCTGAACAAACGAGCAATTAAAAAAAATTACGCTGAGTCCTGTGCTCAGTGAAGGTTAGTTCTTTTCTTTCTTCTCCCTTTGTTCGGCCTCAGTTCTTTTCTCCCTCTCACCCACACTTATGTAACACTATTTTTCGTCCTTCCATAGTTTACTCGTAAATGTTCCCAACAGCTCAGTCTTTGGCCCTCAGCCTTTTATTTATATACTTTAAAAAGTATGATGACTCTCCAATTTGTTTCCAGGCTTGACTTCACATCCAAGTTCCAGTCTTATATTTCCATCTGTTTAATGGTCTATCAAATTCGTATCCATCATATCTACAACCCCATTCTGAAACAAATAACTACCCTGCCAACTCTTTCATGTTAACCGGATTACTGCCATTCTCAACGTCACTCAGGCACAAAACCTTTAACTTCTATTTTTTTCCCCTGAAGGTAGTGGAATTCAATACATACTTCTTGAATTAAAGACCTGTCCATGTTTGACTCAAGTCTCCTTTCTTACAGCTTCAGTCTTAATCCAAAGCCTCATTCCTCTATGCTTACGAGATCACAGCAGCAGCTTCTACTATTCTCCTTTGCTAGCAAGAATTCCATTCAAGTAGACCAGGATTAATAGACCCTTTTTGTCAAGTTTAACTTAAAGTAGAACTCTGCCATTATAGTGCATATGCAGTCATAAACCACAAATAAAAATGTGTGGCTATAATACAATAAAACATTACATACAAAAACAGGTGGTGGGACTGGGGTTGTGGCTCAATGGTACAGCACTTGCCGAGCATGTGTGAGGAACTGTTTGATCCTCTGCACCACATAAAAATAAACAAATAAAGGTATTTAAACAAACAAACAAACAAACAAACAAACAGGTGGTAGTAGGATATAGTTTACTGGCCTCTACAGTAGATTATCAAACTTTTACAAACCAAAACATTTCTTATGCCTACTAACTCAATGAAGAATTCAACAATATGGGTAAAGGAAATCTCATTTTTTTTTTCTTTTTTTAATGTATAACACAGGTTACCAGCTAGAAATTAAAATTAATTACTTAAGTATGTTGTTCATTTCTTTCAAGACCTTTATTTTCCCTTTAAATTTATGGACTTTGAAGGAATAATTTACCGGAAATTACATCAATAGTACTGTAAAAGGCTTTGATCTAAGCAGGACAAACCAGAAAAGTTGGCAGCCAAGTCATCTTTCTGTCTTTTATGGAAGAATATATCAGGAATGATAAAAGCTGCCAATACAAACTGTTGATTCAATGAAGCAGATTATAATGACAGTGATGGGCTTTTGATTTCAATAAGCGGGAAGAGCTCAGAATTCTGCTAGCTACAGGAAAAAATAGCAACTTGTCCCCTTTAGACCTTGAGATAAAACTTGGTTATAAAAAAAGGTAGGGAAAACAATGCGGAGTGGCAGCTAAGAAGCACCCTATTGTTCCAGACCAGAACACAGCATTCTTTTTCCCATATTAAAATGGAACATGTTAATAAGCTTGATTTAACAATCTACAATATGTATGTGTGTGTGTGTGTATATATATATATATATATATGAAAATATGCTGTACATCAGATACAAACTTTTACTTGTCAATTAAAAAGAGATGCAGGGGCTGGGGCAATAGCTCAGTCGGTAGAGTGCTTGCTTTGTAAGCACAAGGCCCTGGGTTCGATCCCCAGCAACCAAAAAAAAAAAAAAAAAAAAAAAAAAAAAAAAAAAGAGATGCAGGGGCTGAGGTTGTGGCTCAGTGGTAGCTGAGTGAGTGGTAGCATGTCTGCGGCCCTGGGTTCGATCTTCAGCATCACATATAAATAAATAAATAAATAGAATAAAGGGTCATCAACACCTTAAAAAAATGTGCATACACACACACACACACACACACACACATATATAAATAAGAGATGCAAATGTTTTGAATGGGGAGAGGATAAGAGGAAAAGTGGTCAAATGACTAGTTCTAAGCTTCATCTTTTGCTTTATTATTAAGGTAATAAAATCTTGAGGTTATGTTCATAAATTTACCAATTAAAAAAACAAGACAGAATATGGACTTTCCCTAGTTATCTATGTACCCATCAATCAGCTATCTCATCTCCCCATCCTGCCTTACAGACATGGGAAGAACCAGGATTTATGAACTGAACAAGAAATTTTTACAAAGACCTAAAAAGAATTAAATGTTATATTCATAACAATGTTTATGTACTTAGTTCTTTGCCAAATGGGACCACAATGAATGACCAATTTAAACCTTCCAATGCCTTCCCTCTACACATTCAAATAAAAGCAGAATTCCTCACTACGCGGTCCACAAAGTTCTAGGAGATCTGCGTCTGCTGCTCTTCTGGGCCGCACTGTTCACTGCAGGTAGTACGCTGCATTTCCACCCCTTCTCTGCTCTTTAAACACGCCCAGCTTGTTCTGCTCTAAGGGCCCTCCATTTACCATCTCTTTGAAGTGCTTTGCCCTCAGGTTTCACATGCCTCCTTGTGGTCTCAGTACAGATGGAAGGTTTCCAAAGCTTTCCCAACCATTCAATTTAAACTTGACCCAGTTGCTTTAGAAATAACCCTGCTTTGCTGTTTTTAAGACTTGTATCAATCTGCAATGACTGCTCATATTTATTCATTTACATTGTGTTCACCATCTTCTCCTCCTGTATACAATGAATGTAAGATCCATGTGCAGAGACTGCCTGGTGGTTACAACTTAATCCTTAATACTTAGACAAATGCTTGACACTTGGCCCTTGTGAAGTAGTTAATAGGTACAGAATAAATGAACAACCTTCTGTATTCTAGATCAGGCTACAGTCTTTGGAAGGACTAGGGCATCTCAGAATCTCAGAGGTGACCCTAAAGGCTATAGAATTCTTTCAGAGGGAAGTACAATCCTAAATGTTGGGATTCCAATAATCTCACTTTTCTAGAGTACTCTGAAGAAATCAAGATTAGAAAAAATTTTAAATGGTTGATAGCACACTGGACACATTCTGAATTTGGATTAAATAACCGTAAAGCTGAGTTGTTAAAAGAGAATTTATCATTACCTGAGGGTGTGTGGTAAGCAAGGAAGATCCAGAGACATAAGAAACTTTCTCATAATGGGACTGGATAATCCAGTTGGAACTTCCAAGGGCATAGCCAGAGCTCAGAGGAGTTACCTGTACAGCACCAAACAGCTCCTAAAAGAAATCACAGAAAGAACCCACAAGCTTTCAGCAATGCTGGCACAGTACATAAGTTTGAAGGAAAAAGAAACAAATACCAACTTTGTTCAGAAATAGAAAATATTTTAAAGTAAACCAGAAAGTTTAAAACAGAAGGACAACAGAGACTGTGGTGGACACAGAAAGTAATCCTGTTGTCTTTTCACCTGAGAATTTCAGCCCAACTGCTGTTCCTGGGCACTCAGGATGCATTCGCTAGAAGACAGAGGTGACACAGTAACAGAAAGAGTGGGAAACTTTGGTTTTCCTTTTTCCTTCTGGGCTAGGTGTTAGGCTCTTGGTTGTTCTAATGGAGAAATGGGAGCCCTTATTTAGGTCAGAGTTCAAGTTGTCCTTGCTGAACTCTTCTCTGTTCCCTGTTTCATTTGTCCCAGATCTGTAGTATCTGTTGTTCTCACCAGATGGGACAAGAGAGACCTTTCTCCTTTCTCTTGACTCATTACCTCACTAGCTGGTGACAGGGAACGTGAGGGTTAAGAATGAACCCCAACAAAAACCTGGCAGCATTGAAGGAAAACAAGTGATCTTTTTTCTTTGAACAAGATTCTTGGGGACAGAATGACTTTCAAAAGGGAACTACAGGATCCCCCAAAGTACAATATGAATTGAAAGTACTCATGAATCACTTAAGAATAACATGAACACTCACGATTTTCTGAGAATATCCCACCAGCTGGATTTTGCTAAGGGCAGAGTTCACCTCTTGCATTGTGTAGCATCTTCTCCAGGTTGACACTTCCACAGCATCCTTGAGAGGAGAAGGCAGGAGCCTGCAATTGCAATGTACACAATGTCATGTACTAGGCAAACATTTCTTCATGTGATAGAGCTTTCCTTTCCAGGGATTTGTATACTACATTTAAATTGGCCAATTTACTGGCATATGACTATTTATAGAATTTCAGTATAATCATTTTTATTTCTAAATAAATGGTCTACTGTCCTCTTTCATTTTTGATTCTGGCATTTTGAGTTTTCTATTTTTTTAGGGGGGGATTCAATTTAACTAAAAATTTATCAATATTATTGACTTAAAAATAAACATCTTTTGATTTCATTTATATTTTTTCTAATCTCAATTTTGTTATCCAGGATTTTTTCTTGGCAGGGTGGGGGGTACCAAGGATTGAACTCAGGGGTACTCGGACACTGAGTCACATCCCCAGCCCTATTTTTTGTGTTTTATTTAGAGACAGGGTCTCACCAAGTTGCTTAACACCTTGTTTTGCTGAGGCTGGTTTTGAACTCTCAATCCTCCTGACTCAGCCTCCCATGCCGCTGGGATTATAGGTGTGCACCACTGTGCCCAGCTTGGGTTCTTTTTTTTTTTTTTTCTTAAGTCAGTCTATTAATTATTGCAATCTGGGTTGTTTAGTTCATTTGCATCTAACTTTAATAGTGATATAGTTGGATTATGTCTGCCAACCTAATTTTTTTGTTTTCTATATGTCTTATATCTCTTCTGTTCCTCTATTCATCTTTTATTATTTTCCTTTATACTGTTTTCTGAAGTAGCCTTTTAATTCTTTAATTATTTACGCTTTTTTAGTTATTATAGTTGCTGTAGGGTTTACCATATACATCTTACTTAGAACTATTTTTGTTTCATTTTGTACTGCAGGACTCAACCCAGGGCCTTGCACATGCTAAGCAAGTGTTCTACCACTCAGCTATGCCCCTTGCCTGTGCATTAGTATTTGAAATCTCACACTGTTTTCCCTGTTCACAAAAAATAAAAGAAATAAACTACTAATGGGCACGAGAAAATAACTGAATTTAACATAGATGGGGTTTGGCACATAAGAGAATAAAGCATAATTTGTGACCTTTTGGTCACATCCCTTTAAACACACAAAAATGTGTCATTAGAAAAACATTTTATCATTTGCTCTAAAATGAGGAATAATCTGGAAGAGTGACCTCCCTGAAATACACTGAAAATAAAGTCAAAGTACTACTGGTGAATGAATGCATGCACTAGTCTACTCCTCTCTCCTGAAATACACTGAATCGCTGTAAAGGGTTACATATGTGCACCCTCATCTACACACATGGATAGCTCACCGTTACATTCAGGATAAAACACAAGGTTCCTGGCATGGTTTTATGAGGCCCTTCTTCATCTGGTCCTGCTTCTGCCTGTATTTTATATATTGAGCCCTTCCAGTGGCCAGGCTCACCTGTACCCACACTCTCTCCTGTCTTCCACCTTTTAGGTGGACAACATTTATTCCTATTTAAAACATAGACCGTTCATTCCTTTTTCTCAGATCTTGTGACACCATCTAGGCCAGAGGCACACTCATGTGCTCTCTGGGAAAGAGCCTGGCCCACATGTCACAGTGCAGGGAATTAAATGAGGCTATTGGCAGGGTGCTCCTACTGCTTCTCTCTTCCTTTGCAGTCCTGTACCTGCTGCTTTGAGGAAGGAGAGATTTCTCTCAGAGGCACTGGAATGATGGAAAAACAAGGATTTATACCCAGGAAAGCCCTGATTAAACCCCAGAGTTACCCCTTCACCTGAGCCCTGGTTCCCCCATTTATAAAAGGGGGAGAATTTCATCTTCCTTTCAGAGTTTTCTGCAAGGAAACTTTTTTGCAATGAATATAAAGGGTCTGGTGCAGAAGAGGTGCTGATAAAGGTTAGTTGTCAACCTGCCTCAACACTTACAGGCACTGCAGCCCCAGAGGCATAAGCTCTGTGCACACTACTGCAGCAAATTTCAACCCAGAATGATTCACCTCAATGAACAGCAAAGGTTCTGAACTTGTGTGGCCAGGCACTGCTCTAGAGGATCTAGAGGAAGAACCCAACCTACTACCCTGCTTTAATTCTTTTAAATCATCAGGATCAGAGAGCCATGGGACTTGGACCTCCAAGGGAGAAGGGTGGGGGTGAAGATCTTCCTTTGAACTGAGTACGAGCAGGATTTCTTGACTTTATGCCAGATCTGGAAGACTACAGTGGGAGATGCTAGGGGGCAGGGAGCTACACCTCTCCATTCAGGTGAGTGTGATGCAGCTTTGCTAGGTCCCTGCAACTGAGTCATCTCTCTAAGAGGATGACTAAAGCCATACACAAGGCTTTCTCTTCTTTGAATTTTCTTATGGCACTTGACAACCAGTACTGCCATTACCCAAAACATGAAACTCTTTTTGCTGGGTCTGTCCTCTCTATGGCCTCTTCTAGCATATTCTCCCCTCCCTGCTTCCCACCCAGGAAAATGTCCTGTGAAAATTAGGCAGACAAAGATCTGCAATGGTCTTTCTCAGCATAAGGCATTTGGTCACTCTAATGTTTCCAAGATCTGATATTCAGCCTAGGGAGTAAGCTGGCAACGCTCTGAGCCTTTGTAAGGGAAAGTGGAAGCAGGGAGATGGAAAAAGCCTACAGCCTGGTTGTCCTCAACACTCCAGAATCTATGGATAGAGAAATTACTGCAGCGTTTCAGGTTGGGAAACAATTTGTTTAAACCAAGTAAAAGACTTGTGAAAAATTCAGGTATATTTCTGGGTGGATCTTTTTCCATCTTCCCCTCAGGGTAAGTGGTATAGTAAGCATTAACTTAAGTTCTAGTGAAACTGAAGGAAGCATTTATTACTTTACCCAGAAACATTCACTATAGATGTTTCTTGATAACCAGTTTAAGTAGAATGTTTGAAGAAGAGTCTTGTTAAATATGCCTTTTTAAAAAAATTTTACTAATACCCACTGAAATAGTAATGTATCATTTTTATCCACTTATGTATTATTGGGAAAAGGCTGTTTTTCAAATCTGATTTAATGGTTTTTTTTTGCTTTTTTTAGTTGCACTATTCAGCACTTGACTTAACCTCTTTTTCTTCCTATATTTTTAAACTGAGGGTAAAATAACTTCCTCACAAACTACAGCAAATAAATACACACGCACACTACTAAGAAATATAAATACAGCCAACCTGCAGAATCCATGAGATTGGTTTTAGAAAGCCCCTGTGGATAGCCAAATCTATGAATGCTCACGTTTCTTATATAAAAAATGATGTAGCTGGGTGTAGTGGCACATGCCTGTAATCCTAGTGACTCAGAGGCTATGGTAGGAGGACTGTAAGTTCAGGTCAGCCTGGGCAACTTGGCGAGACACTGTCTCAAAATAAAAAATAAAAAGGGCTGGGATGTAGCTCTGTGGTAGAGAACCCCTAGGTTCAGTCCCCGGTAATGGGGGACAGATAGTGGGTGGGCAGGGAGAGAAAGTAGTTCTTGCATATAACCCATGCCTATCCTCCTATATACTTATTAAAAAACACTTTTTTTTTTTTTTTTTTTTTTTTTTGTGACTGGGTGTTGCTATATAACTCAGGCTGGCCCTGAACTCCTGCGCTCAAGTAATCCTGCCTCAGCCTGAGCAGCTGAGACTACAAGTTTGTCACACTACCCGGCATTTCACATATACTTTATTTTTTTTTTTCAATAAAAAAAAAAAAAGCATTTATTTAGAAGATATATTAGATATATTCCACATATACTTTAAATCATCTTTAGTGATTTGTAATGTCTAATACTATGTAAATGCTATGCAAATAGTTGTTATACTATAGTGTTTAGGAGTACTGACCAAAAAAAAAAAGCTCAGTGCAGGAGCAAATATTTTTAATAGGCAGTTGGTTGAATCTACAAATGTAGAACTAGACACACAGGGCTGTGTGGATAAATGTATATGAATTAATTCTATGTGTAAATGCACACCTCCTGCCCTCAGTGTGTATTAATTTCCTCTCTTACCCTTGTGACTAAATTCTCTGGGGAATTTACTCTGACATCTTACATATATTTATGCCTTTTAGAACTAAAACTAGTCATTTGTCCTGTCTGTACTTAGAAATACATAAAGTTTTCTTTTTCACATATATTTGGTGACTATTCTCACAAACAATTTAGGTAATTCTTTTTTTTTTTGTTAGCCAAAAAGTCATAAATTAGGGATTCAACAACGTATTACAGGCTTTTTCAAAAGAACACTATTCTCTTGTGCAACGCCAAGATTTAACTTCTAATTCTTTTTTTTTTTAACCTCTCAGTCCTGCCATGTTGCTATGTTTTGCTCATTCTGTGTCCTTGTCTCAGAATGATCTTCTGCCTCATTTCAGTCCTATCCAACCTGCCAAGCCCAGCCCAAGCCTTGCCCCTTAGTACTGAATCTGTCAATAAGCTCCTGCAGTTGTTAAGCTTTTGGGCTTTTTTAAAAAAACAAACTTACCATAATGCCAGGTACTTGTTAGTTATGAGTTACCAAACAAATAAGTCTGTGGTACTCTGAATTTTTTTTTCTTTTTTGTGGTGTTGGGGATCAAACCCAGAGCCTCACACATGCTAGGCAAGGGATTTACTACTGAGCCACATCCCTAGCCCTCTGAAAATTGAATATTTATGCTCAAAAATCCTTTTGCTAGTATCCTCTCTACTCCTAGATACTGAGTTACTTTGTCATTGCTTCCTTTTATCTCCTAACATCCTAACTTAGCTTTCCTTAAAACTCGTCTTTTGCTTATTTGAGGTCATAATTATAGAGAGGCATTTATAGAGCCATTAAAGTCATTAGGATTATTGGCTGATTTAGGATAAGTAGGATAAGGAAACCCAGAGGGAACTAGTTCTGTTTTTTTCTGGCTTTCTAATTTATCAAAGTCAAGTTCTCATAGTTAAATTTTTCATAAGTACTTTCTAAAAGATTTCAATGTTTTGTTTTCTCCTTATCACACTCCAGTGCCTAATAAACCTGTTTCCCAGTGTTCTGATATCATGCCAAAGCTCTGCTGCTCTTCCTACATCCGCCAGCACAACAAACACCACAACATCATGTCTTTTGGTTAAAGTGTTTTAAGATTTAGGACTGCAGGGACCACTTAAAAGTTGATAAGTAAAACACTGAGTTGTAAGTATTTGTTATATGAATGAATGAACAAAATTCATACAAGAGCAGAGTACAAAGATTACAAGGAGCAGAAAAGTTCTTCCCTCATTACAGAAAACAGCACTTTGCATGATGCAGGAGAATGAGGACATGGCAGATGTGTTAATGGACCTTACCAAAAGCAGAGCCTCAATATCAAGTACTTCTCAATATTGTGAAACTAGATTATAATCTCTAATTTTTGCATTAGACCACAGTTATCTCTAGAAAGCTCAAAGGCAATTGATTTGACTACTAATGCATGACAGGAACAACTCTTGAGAGTATGCAAACTACCTTTGCTTTAATTCTGTGGCTATGGAAAAGAATCTTACCCACAATCTGATATCTTAAGTAAACTTGCTCACCAGAACACAGTCCTAGAGAGATGAACCACTCTAGTTCTGAGTCAGATGTCTCAGTATTAAGTAATTAAAGGAAGTTTTTGTTTGTCAGTCAACATCCAGGAAGTCTGGCTAGCACTGGTCCCTCAGGCTAGTCAACTCTGAATGAAATGAAATGACAGTGTCAGGGATCGTAAGGCTGAATGAGCTGTGACGATTCCATCAAATGCTGCCACTCTAAAAGAACCTGCTTTAAGGAGCCTCTTCCTTGGACCTCTTAAAACTATAACATAAGGAGACTTGGAGATGATTTAATTCAATTATTACACTTCACAGAAAAGGAGACTGGGGTTCAGAGTGCTAAGAAGAGCAACAGTGGGGCTAGAAACAGTTTCCTTTTGTTCAGTGGACCACTCCGCCTTTTTTTTTTTTTTTTTAACTAGGAAAGGTGGAGTCTGCAGAAAAATGAGACTCAGATGATGTGTTCTGGTTCCTGAAAGGAGGTCGTGGGGACAAGGACTCTGGCATTTACTGAGCACCACTACATTTCATATTGTTTTAAGGACATCACTAACACTATTCAATTTAGTGAATTTTAGTTGAATTTTATTCAACTTACAAGAACTCTATGAAGTTGCTAACATCATCTCTATTATGTAAACAAGAAAATAGTCTAGAAGAAATAAATTGCTATAGTTACTAAGAGCAGATTTGAAATTTAAACATCAGTGTATTTGACTTCTAAGTCCATACCCTAAACTTTTCTTCCTATTATATAATTAGACCTGATAAATTCCTCCACGAACAGCCAAGAAGTGTCAGAGCAGAAGAACATAATCCCCGCCCGCTCCCACCGGTGTTCGGGTACTGGAGATTTAACCCAGAAGTGCTTTACTTGCTGAGGGTGGCCTTGAACTTGTGATCCTCCTCAGTCTCCCTGAAGAGTTGTTGGGATTACAGGCATGTACTACCACGCCCAGTCATATTAAATCATCAATTTTTAATATGCATATATTTAAAAAATCTATAACATATGAATCTTCATTTTAAGTTCAATGCTTATGAGGGGATTTCCTTAATGCTTACAAGAGGATTATGACAATATCTTGTAATGATTTACTTTTATTATTACTGTGAATTTCTGATCTTATTAAAAATGCTACCATTATGTAAAATATTAGAGGCTTGATTAATTTTCTTAACCGGAATATTTTGTTTTAAAATTTCCCATCAAAACTTACTCTGAAGTGAGTACTGGTAAGTCAGAGAGTCAAAAATTATATCGCAAGGGATTTTTCCTTCCCTTCGAAACCTATCTCCTTTTCAGGAAAAGTAAACTATAGTGTCAAAACTAGGAAGAAGGATGGTTGACTTATTTGAAATAAATCTCAAGGAAGTAGTGTCAACTGAGGCAGGAAGTCATATAACTGCCAAAAAGCAGAAGTAATAGTTTTTTTGGTATACATACTAATAATAAATCAAATGCTAATTCAAACCCACATGGAATGATTTAAGGGAATTTGTCAGATTTTTTTGACCAATGAGCTTGAAATACTTTAATGTTTTCTTTAGTTGATGGTCTTATTAGTAACTTAAGCTACTAAGATGCATTAATTTTAGGCACTTGGATCAAGATCTACTTTGAGAGTACCTAAGGAAGTTTTAAGTCCAAGTAAAAACTAGGGGCTTGAGTCTTAAAACCAGCTCACAGAGGATTTGCTTGAAACACATAGGGTTTTATTTTAATGTATGAGCCAACATTTTTAAAAGATTTTTAAAAATCACATGTAGCGCATCCAGATTTTGAACTTCTCTTAAAAAAAAAAAAAAAAGAAGAAGAAGAAGAAGAAGAAGAAAATGATTTGGCAGCCATGGTCTCATGTTCCCAAACCACAATAAGCTGAAGCTGTACTCAGCCGCTCCTAGAAAAGGATGTGGTCACCAGTCCCGTCCCCACCAGCCCACCTCACACCTTCCCAGCCTGCAGCATGTCGATCTGTGACCTCTGCTTTAGAACAACTGGGCAGGGAAAGTGAGCAGGAATTCTGGGGGTGGAGGATGAAAAAGTATAGAGGAGACAAGGTCTACATCACCTGGGAAAATTTTTCAATGAGCTAGACTGCAAGAATTGTTTTTTCCATATGAGTATGCCATGGTACTTTGGGACACTAGATATCAAATGGTCTGAGAGAGAAACCTAAAAGTGGTGTGAGTTTTTCAACATACTGTTGCCCCAATTAAGTAGCAATTTTAGTATGCTGGCCCAAGGTTAAATTCAAAAGAACCCTTTTTTCAGATGTCAATTAAAGAATAAATAGCTGTTCAAACTCTTGTATCAATTCTAATATTATGCCAAGTTTATCCAGAAGAAAAAAAAAGAACAAAACTTCCTTGGTATATCTAACACCTCAGCATATTTCTGATAATTAGACTCTCCTTTCTCTATCAATAACTGCGCCTCACTCATATCATGCTCAAAAGTCAAAATGTAAAACCTGACTAGGGTCAAAATGAAAGATGGCCTTTTCCAACAGTGCATGTTGTTCTCCTTGCTACTGTACCAATTTAGCTTGTGGTTTCTAATTTTTGCCCATCAGGTGGCAAGATGTGAAATTTCAAGGTTTTGCTTTAATTAACATCTTCTTTTAAAAGGAAGATTATCTAAACATTTTATGAGACCTTTCAGGACCCCACCGTAGCTCTCTTCTCCTTTAAATTCCATTCACATTCTCCCTAATACATGATGACATTTCTTTGGTGAGTAAGTTATTTTCTTACATTTTACAAAGAATGAGAAGCAAAGGAAAACTGCCAAGGACTTTGCCCAAGGTCACAGAAGAGGAGGCAAATAAGGACTTGGGACCTGAGATTTGGCCCAAGGTTTGGGAAGTCAGGAAATACTGACCTTTGAATACCGTTTCTGGTGTGCCAAAACGATTTGCAGCTGAATACTGTAAAGGGCACAGACTTAAAAGGAGGAAGTAAGGGAAGCCAAAGCATGTGTGTTCTGTGAGGGACGGAAACCAAAGTCCTGAGGTTTCTAAGAAGGCAGATACACAGAAATGGGGTCTTATGTGTGTGCCACGGAAAACAGAAAGAAAAGAGGGAAGGATGGTGGCACAGTGAGGGGTGACAGAAAAGGGAGCAGAGGATGAGAATGCCATGGGAGGAGGGGAGGGGCCCTGGACCGGCTGGGAGAGCTGTCAGATCAAGGAAGCCATTTAGCCAAGGCGAAGAGACTCACACAACATCCCTACAGAAGGAGACACAAAGGAGATGCAGAAAACAAGGGAGAAAACATATGTATTCCTCTACCCACAGCAGATAGGGATCACACCCACAAGGTCAGAGCCAGCACATGTACACAAAGTGTGGATCAGAAGTGTGGACTCTGCAGCCACAGGTGAGAACCTGGCTCTTGCCGCACACAGGTGGGGTGACCTTGAACAAGTTACTAAACTCTCTGTGCCATGTGTGTCTTCTGCAGAATGGCAGTAACACCATCACTCACCTCACAGAGTTGCTAAAGGATCACACAAATAACAGAATAGTATCTGGCACACGAGTGCTGCTTAAATTAAATAAGTTAACATACGTACAAAGAAATGCATAAATGAGACTCATGCTCAAACTCTGAAAAGACCCAACAGAAAAACAAAGCATATTTTTCTAGCTATGTATACACAGTCTTATAGAAAGGAGAGTGGCCAGAACTAAAACATTCTAAGGTTGAGATTAGCAGAACGATACCAGTATCACTGATCTAGAGGGGAGGAGTAATCACGATAGCTAGAAAAAAGTGGGCTTGGGTAGGAGTGCGTGGAACATGAACTACTCAGGAAGTCCAAAGACTAGTTTTAACCCCAGGCTCTTGATGTTCGGACCAGAAGGCTGGGTCTGCTGTGGGATAGGTAGGAAGGTGAAGGGGGCATTTGCTGGGGTTAGAGAAAGTCCAGTATGTTAAGATAAAAAGCTGCCTTCTTGACCACCCATGGTATTCTTATTTACTTCACCTTTTATAATCTGGTTTCTGGTTCTAGCACTCCAATGCAACTACATCCACTGGGATTGTCAATGACTTCCCCATCTCCACAGACAAGGGCTTTATCACCATTTTACTTGGCATTTCTGTAGATCTGACACCATTCAGCTTTCCTCTTACCTCCCTAGTCATTGCTTTGCAGCCTCCTTTACACTTCTTTTCAATCCTACTTCATAAGCTTCTTTGAAGCTTGAGTATTCCTCTTCATGCTTCTAGTTACTACCTTAGTTCAGGTCTCTGCCACCTCCCTGGCTTTCTGAAACTGTCCCACTGCTGGTCTCCTTTCCCCGACCTCTGCATTCCCTCCCACCCTCCATGCTGCTTCCAGAGTTCCTTTCCCCAAAATAAACTGGTCACGTCATTCTCCTCAAAAACCTCTACTGGCAAACCACACATTCTCAACGACGTAAAATTCAGGTCTCACATAAGAACCTGTACTACCTCCCTCTAGCCTCCCCTCTCTACTTTCATTTTTCACCTCTCCACCAGTCCTAATCCACACTGAACTTCCCAATGTCCTCTGAAGACACTCTGTCCCATGGCACCGTGCCTGGGCCCTTCTAAACCTTCTTTTTAATCTGGTAAATTCCTTTTATCCTTCTCCATATCCACCTTAATTTTCATTCCCTAAGGAATGCCCTCAGCTTCCTTACGCAGCAAGAGTTCCTCATTTTCTAAGTGCCTACAGTAGGACTGCAAGATTTTAACTGACCTGTTAGAACATCTAATTTTGCATTAAGCCTGAATACCTCAAAGAGAGAGTCCGAGGTTCCTTAACACTCCCATATCCAGCACAGGGTGTTATAAGCTAAATCAAATGTAATCCTTTCATGTAATATGAAGAATCTTTAATTCTAATGTGATCAATGCTTAAGCATAATGACTAAGCAAATGAAACAACTTGGCAAAGCAGAGGGCTCTACAGTCCACAGGAAGTCCTCACCGTTGTATGTCCTTATTCTTCCACAAGGAGGCAGACTGAGCCTTTGGCACTCTTTCAATGAAATTCACCAGTTCTTCCATAAGAAGCCTGAGTTTAAACAAAATGGGTGAAAAAGATTAGGTAAACACCTTGATCTAACACTGACCAGAAGAAATGGACTTGTCCACCCACCCTATCCTTCTTTATCATCCTCTCTGTTCAAATAAGATTGGGTGTCATTTTATATGGTGAAATAAAAAATGCAACTTTCTCACCAAAAAATGTCAAAAATTCTGAATTTAAGTGATTTAATCCACTTTTAAATCAAGTCTGATATGTTTCTCTCTAAACACAGATGTATACAAGCTTTTTAAACTAATTATAAGATTCCTGCCACTATATTACTAAATAAGAAGGTAAATTACTATGAACTACTCATCTTAGCAGCAGCAGGGTAGGGGCAAAATTACTTTTTAAAAATGACAATACCAAATGGAGATTTTAAGCTGACAAATGACCTTGATGTGTATTTCAAAAATCAGCAAGATTCCACTGGTACAACAGTCCAAGGACTAAGTCCTCAAAATTCAACTAAAGGATCAGGAAAAGGATAGATCTCTCTGAGATCAGGAGATGGAATACCGTAGAACTGTAGTCAACAGAAACTAAGGAATGCCACATTTAACTGAATCAAGCTAGGGATTTGTGGCAGAGAACTGTTCTTAAGGGCTAGAGGATCACGAAAAAGCTATAAACACACTATTAACATCTTGAGTCCCTGGTTCATAACCTAACATAGATCCATATTGACTTAAATCTCTTCCAAATCAACATAGAAATTTATTAGCACCTGAAAGTTGAACAACTTCATCTCACTTCCATTTATTTACTTAATCCTAATATCATCTCCTTCTCCCCGCTATTCCCCTGCCAGTACTGGAGATTAAACCCAGGAGCACTCTACCATAATTTACAGTCCCAGTCCCATTTTAAATACTGAGGCAGGGTCTTGATCAAATGCTGAGGCTGACCTCCAACTTGCAATACTCCTGCCTCAGCCTCTTAAGTAGCTGGAATTGCAGGTGTGCATCATGGCACCCACTCCTCCTTCTATCTTGAAGGAGCAGTATTAGTTCCAGCACCCCAACAGCTAGGACTCAGGATCGTTATTCTGGTTGAACTTTCATAAGAATACTCTGAGGTAGTCATCCTCACATTTTAACTTCTTCATATTAGACTAACATTTTTTGCTTTTTCTTTCACTGAAACTTATGCATCACTGAGGTTTACCTTCCTATATATTGGCCCCTCCTTGGATCCCTTACGGTTTTCTGTACATACTGCAGACAATGTAGTTTCACACACAAAGACTGTTTCATTTCCAATCATTTCATATTGCTGAACATCTGCAGGACACTATAACCTAAGAAACTATATCATGTCTAAATTTGGTATTTTGGGTCATGACAGTTTTATATCAATCTTGCTAATTTATTTCAAAACAGAGATTCTTTTCTGGGGTAATTTTCTTGACAAGTTTTTTTTTTTTTTTTTTTTTCTCATTAAATGGTACTATGGTTACTTGCAGCAACTACCCAATACAGTCAAGGCCCAGTGGGTCAGAGAGGGACAATGGAGTTCACTTGAAATCAAAGGAAGACTGTACAGTGCTGTTTCACTCTGTCACCAGCAGGAACATTTTAACCAACTAATTACTTATTTATCCCATTTTCTTTAAGCTGTCTCTATTTATAATCTGCAATAAACCATAAAAGGGGAATATTTTGAAAGCAAAACAATAAAATTTCTTTGCCTTCTTTATTTAAATGTGCTAAGTTCCTTCCTCTGAAGTTCTTTCTTTGCCTTGCATCTTTGTCGTAAACACTACCTCTCCTAATCAGTTCATCTGCAAGGAGCTATCTTCTTGAACTTCCAGTTTATGGAAAACAGAAACAAAACAAAACAACAAAAGCCAAACCAACACAAAACCAAAACCTAAAAACACAACACACTAGCAGGACTACCCACAGCATCATTCTCTAGGCACTTCCAAGTTGCCCACTCCTTCCTGTTCTTCGGTGAGTTGCTCTGAAGGAAGTAACAGTCAGTTTTGGCACCACACTCCACTGCCCAGTCATCGCTGAGAGGAGTTCTGCAGCACACCCAAGGGGATAAGAATAACGCTCTCACCTGCCGATCTGAACGGTGGGTTCTGTGGCATACACTGTGCCTGTGAATCCGGTGTGCTCAGTGATGTAGGGCAGCGCCATCATGCAGTGATAGTTTGAGATGAGAATCACATCTACTGTAGACAGGTCTATTAGCTCAGTCTGAAAAGGAAGGGATGATAGGTATCTATGCAGGACACATAGATCAACATGATGTGACTGAAAAATGATGCTGTCAGAATGCAGAGTACTTTTTGTACTTTAGAATAATGAGGCCTTTCCTGCAAAATTTCTGTTCTCTCATTGTAGGTTGTTTCCTAATACTACATTAAGCAGCGTTACAGGACAGCTAACAATGGGAATGCAGTCAGTCCCCAGCAACACCATTTTACCAGAACAAAGTTCTGGGGATACATGACGAGACACTCTAGCAGCTATGGCAAGTGAAATCAGGTAACCTGAAGCAGAGGGAGCATAGAATAAGCTCTAAGGGCTAATTGGAAATTAGTGCACCATTGCTACAGGTAATGGTAAACAGGGAAACAAGCAGAAACCTGCTCTTCAAAAGTCAAATGCAGAGACAACTGGCTTGTTTTTGGAGGCAACTTTGACCACCAGTTCTGTACACAGGGGAGAAAAAAAACAAAACAAAACAAACAAACAAACAAACAAAAAAAAAACGGGCAGCAGTCATTCAAAGAATTCTATCCTAATTCTCACATTCTATCCTAATCTTTACCTCAAATCTGCCCTTTAAGTCCATATTAAGGTTACATGTAACAAGAAGGAACAGCAGGTGAGGGAAAATGCTATCCAAGTTAGGTAAATTTTAAAGACACTCTTATAATAGAAGGAAGTTTTCTCCCATAAATTCAAGTCCTACTTGTTGAGACTCAGTTCTCTTCTTCCAATTGGCTGTCCTGATGTGCCTGGATCAAAGAACCCACTTGTTCCTCAGAACTGCCACAGTACTTAGGCGTACCCCTCTTGTGACAGAACCCTGTACAATGGTACCTCAGAGCAGCACCTTGTCCTCTGACTGTCCCCTCCCATCCAAGGTGGGCCTCAAAGCACTCATGTGGAAGGGATCCTTCTCTGTGAGGAGCACCAGCTGTGGGGAAAGTGAGGTGGTGTGGCTTGAGACCTCATCATGTTGCCCTGGAAACCAAACAATCCACCAAGGACAAGCACAGCCATGTCTATGGATGTGCTTCAGTCAGGAGAACAGGTTGTTGAACTAATATGTCCCCCACAAAGGAGAAAGAACAAAGATATCCATGACATAAGCAAATGATAAGAGGCAGTGTGCCACTTTGGCTATGGGTATTTTCTGGTTGAATGACTTTACATATAAAATAAGCTAATTTAATAAAGCTGCTGAGGCATCATAGGCTCCTGAGGACAGCAAGTGAGTAGAAGGACAAATGCGCCTCAAGGCTAGGGCAATGGCATTTATGTGAATAACATGCTAATGACAATGGCAGCCAAGAAGTATCACCCAGAACGCCACACTGTGCACTGCACCTGCAAGACAACATCCTCTTGATGAAGGATCACATAATACCCTGCTGGTTCTCTTCTGCACTACTCTTTGGAATTATTTCTGAACAAGTAAGGAAATTAAGACAGCATCCGAGTGGCAAATGAAGAAGATAAATGACAGGAATGACAGCTGAAACAACAATAAAGTTCAAAAGCATCATTACCTTCCCTTATACACGTAGCAACTGGGTAAAAAGAACCTCAAAATTTTTCTTTAATATTAAAAAAAATCAGCCCAGAGCCTAGAACCATGAGAAATTTGGTGAGGATAGTTAGAAGAAAAAAATATGTATTTATTGGGTGTGTTCATATATAATATATATGTATGTATCAAGAATCCAGGCTTACCTAGCCATTTTCCCCAAGAAATGAATTTACCATCCAAACCAAGTTTATGTATTCTATTTATATATTTATTTACATACTTTCAAATCAACAGAAACCAACAAAAATTATTTTAACCTTAGAACTGTTGTGTACAAACATTTGGGGTTCTATAAACTGAAAAATAAATCATAATTCGTTGGTTACTTCCTACACTGCACTAGACCATAACACAGTCTGTGAGATCGACCTTGGGGATACAAAGATTGTTTAAGGTGGCTGCACTAGATTACTAACTTCATGAGGACTGGGCTCGGGTCTGCTGGACTGACCCACAAGCCAGCAAAGACCAAATGGTAGTCAGTGCCTCTCTCTTCCATCTACCACATTCCTATTTCCACCCAGTCCTACTATGGCCTGGCACTACCTTAAAATAGTGACTATTACTCATCTGTGCCACATAATTTTGCTTGAAAAGCATTATATGACTTTAAATCCCTAACTATATCAGTATCGATTTGGCTTGGCAAAGGTGAACTGTGCAATGGTAACCATCTAATTTAAAAGTTGAGTATTCTGTGGGGCAAGTTAGAAAGTCCTAGCAGCATCAATTCAAATGTTCTACATTGTCTGGAAACTGAAGGCTGCAGTAATCAAGGTCATCTGTGGTATGCTGAAAATAAATGTAGCACCTGGGATCAGGAATAGCTGAACAGATGGGGAACTATCCGACCAGACCAATTCCTTAAGCGACAAACATGAATGACAAAAAGATTTTAACAGCTGTAATGGAGGGTTCAGGATTTTTTTTTTTTTTCCCCAGTGCTGGGGATTGAACCCAGGGCCTTCTGCTTAGAAGGCAAGCACTCTAACAACTGAGCCATCTCCCCAGTCCAGGATTCTTAATTGTCTGCCTTCACCTTTACTCTTAACAGTGTAGCTCAAGCTTCCTCCCTTACCTGTTACCTTCTATTATCTTGTCCTCTTTTTCTTTCTCTCTCATTATGGTAACCCCAAAGGTGTGTGTGCACACATACTTCAAAAAGAGAAAAAAAGTTTACCCATAGGGATCAAACAAGTGTAAAAATGTAACGAATGGGAGGAAGAAAGGATAAAATCAGGGAAGCTGCACTTCACATTGTCTTCTCTCTTTGGCCTGAAGTGTGAACTTGCTTTCCACAGGCACTGTAACTCACTGGGCATGTGGAAATAAAAGGGTGACAGCTTCTCATGGATTTCCTCAGGAATCCTGGGGAAACCACTGGCTTCCCTATAGTTCATCTACCCATTGAGAACTCCATGGACACTTCTCTAGGGATCAGCCCTGTCAGGCTGAGATTAGTTACCTCTAGAACTAAAGGAAACTGTCTTAGTTTCCTTTGAAAGGGTGAAACTGGTCCCAAACCCTATCAAGTCTCACTGTGATAATAATATGTAAGTATTACATATCCATTACTCAGTTCAGAATTCATGAATTTCAAACAATATTCAATATATTTTAAGTCAGTAAGAATTTTTATAGTTTACTGGCATTGGTTGAATAACAGCAACCCTCGATTACTCACTGTAAGCAAGACTATGAAAAGTAGGGTAATCTAAGCACAAAGGTATTAAAATTACAAAACCAAAAAGCTTGAGTTAATTCCTTACCTTATTCAAAACTATGCCATAAAAGAATTAGTGAGGGAGTATAGAAGAGAGTTATAAATAGGAAGAAGACAGTGACTTAAATGACTTATAGATGATATAAAAAGCTCCTAAATAATATTTTAGCTTATAAAAATGTGCTGGGAAAAAGAGATTCATTTCAATTTGAAAACAGAAAGCTAAGGCCCTTAAACTATGTCTTGACTTCACTGGGAGAGATTACATGATGCACTGTTTCTATATTAAGATTCCTTTTCATCTTACCTCTGGTAAACAGAATTCAGGCACAGAATCCACAAATACATGACCTGAGCACTCCTTCAGCTCCTAGAAGAGATGAGGAGGAAATACTAGTAAGAGATTTCTAATACAGTACCAAAGAAATAACATCTCCAACCATAACTAAACAGAATTCATGAATTCCTGTTTAATTCAGAATTCATGAATTTCAAACAATATTCAATATATTTTAAGTCAGTAAGAATTTTTTAATTTTCCTGTTTAGTTATGAGGTAAGTCAAAAGTCTTATTGAGGGCAAAAATACTGCTTGGTGGCAGACTCAGGATTCCAATGCACACTCCTTGATGCCTCTTCAAGGAAGTTGGGCAGCTGGGTAAGGTGGCACATACCTGTAACCCCAGCAGGTTGGGAGGCCTACACAGGAGGATCACAAGTTGAAAGCCAGCCTCAGCAAAAGCAAGGTACTAAGCAACTCGGTGAGACCCTGTTTCTACAAAAGGGCTGGGGATGTGGTTCAGTGGTCAAGGGCCCCTGAGTTCAATCCCTGGTACCAAAAAGTTAAAAAATAATAATAAAAAATAATAAGGAGGCCAGGCAGGAATGCATGCTGCTTCTATTACTCTGATTCAGTGGTTTTCAATAGTTATGAAGTCCAAACCAGCAACATTAGAGTTATCTGGAGACACATATAAAAAGAAAGCTCCCTGGGCCCTATCTAAGATCTAAGGAATCAGAAACTGGGGATAAGGACGTGGAATCTATATTTATGACAAGCACCTCCAGTGATTCTGTTGTGCAATCAGGTTAGAAGTCATGGCCCTAGACAAATTACTGAGCCCTTTCTCCACTTACCAAGGGTTGGGGGGGAAGGGGCAAATAAGGCAAGAAGCTCAAAGGTAGGGAAAAAGTATGAATGTAATACTTGCCCCTGTAGAACATATACTTTATTTGGGATTATAAACTAAATGTATTTATTCAAAAAGAAAGAAGTATACACATGAAGGAATAAATATAACTTCCCAATGAACCCATGACAATCACACTGCCTGTGAGACAGTGTGAATTCTTCCAAAGGCCAACCCTGAGAAAAGGAATGGAGAACAAGTAGTTTAAATGCAGTTGCTATTTTTCCAGTACCTCCCATATAAACGACTAAGTGATCAACAGGAAGAACGGTGGCTGATAATGGATGTTACTGAGTCACATTCCACTTAGGGAAACTAGAACTTATTCTCAGGGGAAACTTTGAGAAACGGTCTAAAACATATATCTCAGTGTTATTTATTTACCAACTCCTGTATAATGTGCAGTTTTAGGAAAAAAATTATCAGGCAAAGTCACATGGATACTGGCAGCTGGAATTATGCCAGAACACACTGAAATGGAAAGGCTTGAGGATATAGATGGCCACCAACAGGGTCTGCTACCATGCCTCCAATAGTTTTCTTCCCTCAGTGACACTTTAAACAAGTCTATGGCAGATTTTTCTGTATCTCAAGGTTAAAGTAATCTATGACTTTACAACAAAACCAGGAAGAATTTGGCCGACAGTACCCTTTGCTCTTTCCAGAAGGGAAAAATAATTAATAGTTTCATTCCTTTGTGTTATCATTAGTTACTGAACATATATTTCTACATTTTCAAATACAAATGTAGTATCTAAATTTATATACCAGAGTCTGAATGATGATTTTATCTGAAATAGGGTATTAATTATATTACTGTCCTTCCAAATTTTACAAATCTCATACTAGATACTATTTCCCTTTGTCTACTGCTTCTGCTCCTGTGAGTACCATTTAACTAGTGACAGGCTGAGTCAAAAACAGTTCTTAATTACAATGTACCTGCCAGTTAAAAACAAATAAGCAATTATGTTTAATGGGAGAAGATTCCCAACTCTCTTAGGATGAGGTTGAAAATGATTAAAGACAAACGATGGGAAATTTCAAAGCTTTGCTGACCTTAAACTGGCCATGCAATCTTCCTCCCCCAAACGCACTGGATCAGGACATGGCTGCTCGGAGGCACTCATCCTTCCTGGCCTGCAGAAGCATATTTGCCATTCCAAACACTTACAATGTCACTGTATTTTATTCATCACTCCATTTTAATGAAATACTCCACACACACATGCAAGTCATTTTGCTCACAATGCAGTGGTAATGGGATGCTTCTGAGCATTTTTCAGGGAACAATGATTTATAGCTAGTAGGAGACTAAGGCTGAAATCGGGTACACAAGTTTCTGAATGTCACATAATTTTATAGTTAGCCATAAGAGAAATCTGGTTTCAAATTATGCACTGACTTATACTTGGGGTGGGGGAGTGCAATTATAGGAATTAATTCTGCAAAAAAGGAACTTATTATTTAACATCTGTTATAAGACTATTCAGACGAATCATGTTAAAGATCTTAAAGTCATTCAGTTTTTCAATTGTAAAATTAGAAGAGGAAAAATGACTTAGAGGAACAAGAAAGGCAAGTTAAAAAGCTTTACACTTTTTAACTTGCCTTGTAAGCACAAGGCCCTGGGTTCGATCCCTAGCACTCCCACAAAAAAAGAGAATCTGCAGCAGCAGTACTTTTTTTTGGGTACCAGGAATTGAACCTGGAATGTTTTACCACTGAGCCACATCCCCATTTAGTTTTTATTTTGAGACAGGGTCTAAGCTGCTAAGTTGTTGAGGCTGGCTTTGAACTTGCCATCCTCCTGTTGCTGAGATGTAGCAGCGGTACTTAGAATTTTACATATGCACAAATTTGATCTAAAGCTGAACACTGAGATTTCTTCTTTTTTTAAAATTTTTGTTTTTAGTTGTAGATGGATACAATATCTTTATTTATTAATGCAGTACTGAGGATTGAACCCAGTGCCTCATGCATGCAAGGCAAGCATTCTACTACTGAACTATAAACCCAGACCTGCAATTTCTTTAAAAAGCATTTAAAAACAATAATTACCAAGTAGTACAGACCTTAGTGTGGCCTGTGGGTTATTTTGTGGGAGAATACACAAGAAAATTGAAAAGGACCCTATGAGTCACATTAGGACAGGTGGGCTCAGGTAAGATAAGATGGTTTTCCACTGGGTGCAGACAGGTTTCAGATTTCTGTCTTGGACATTACCTTGTCCAAGAAAGCATTTCCATCCTTCAGGGACCAGCCAGGAAGATTAGACAGCCTGGGACTGCAAAACAAAGATTAAATTATCCTAAGTAGATTATAATCTTCAGTGATTTTATGGTAACTATACTGTCTCCATAAAATTAAAAACAGTTTGAAATTACTAGCAGCAATGCTCACCCAAACAAAAATATGAGAAATAACCATTCAGAATTATGTGGCAATAGACTATTAGAGGTCAAATAGTTTACTACAAAATTAGAAAAATTAAAAAGAATGATGTGCAGAAAAATAAAGACAAATGAGGCATTAAAGTGCTTGGTGATTTTTCAATTGTTGCCCCAACTTTACCTTGTCTTGTTGTCTTTAATGACAATCCTGAGTGGAGGGCGATTGGGCAGCATCACAGTACATATGAGAAGGCAGGCATAGGTTACTGCATGTGGAAATGGACTGTAGTCAAATCCACACTCTGGATTTAATGCTGACAAGTGGATTAGTCACTTGTCACCTGTGGCTTCAGTTTCCAATTACAGAAAATGAAGCTAGTTTTCCCAAGCCTGATAAAATGACAGCTTGAACACTATTCACCTGGGTGAATAGTTCCTAGAAGGCAAGATTAACTTCAAGTAAATATGTTAAAAAGCCTGAATTAAAAAGTCATTTACTTCTAGTAAACTGTGTTCTACCAGTTGTGCAGAGAATTATACTTAAGCTGAAAATGCCAATAATTCAGGAGAGAAAACAATATTATGATAAAGCAAAAAACTTAATGACCAAAGAAATGTGTTAAGAAAAAGCACACCAGGAGTATGAGTAGGACAGTAAAAGGCTTTCTGCTCTTCATCTCAAGGTTAATGTCTGAAATGAAAATCAAGGGCAAAGTAAGGGTGTGAGAGTAAAAGGGCTCTCATTAGAAACCAAATATTTGCAGTCTTTCACTCTCTCTTCAAAATAATCTTATCAAATTCTGATTTCATAATCAAGCAGAAACATAGATATGCGAATATTTTTCAATCTTCTAGTAAAGATTAAAAATCTGAATAAAGGCAGGACATGGTGCTGCCTCATGTCTGTAATTCCCACTACTTGTTAGTGTGAGGCAGGAGGATCCTAAATTTCAGGCCAGCCTGGGCAACCTGGGGAGACTGTCTCAAAATATAAAAAATTTTAAAAAGGGCTAGGGATGTCACTCAGTGGTAAGGCACTTGCCCAGCATGTAGCAGGCCTTGGGTTCGAGCCCAATACTGTAAGTTCCAAACAAAGAAAATATAATCTGAATAAAATATATGCACACTTAATTTAAGGGAAAAAATTGAGAATTTGGGGAATAACTTCTAATTTTGACATTAATCCCAAACTTACAAAAAAGTTGCAAGACAGTAAGTACAATGAACTCCCATATACTTTTTACCTGTTTACATTTTGCCTTTATTAATCTAAAAGTGAGAATTTCAAATTTCATACTTGAGAATAAAAATCACTATTGGGAGAATCAAATTTGCTTGGTATAAATAATATCTGATACATGTCTTTCTTCTGGGAAAATTCTGGGACTTTTCTGCTCTAATCTCTCAGAAACATTGTATTACCATTACCTTTCATAATTCCCATCTCATTTTATAGTCAAGGGTGTTGTTACTTGTAAATGTCTTATTTCTTAAAAAATGTATTTCCTATCAGATCAGATTTAAAAAGCAGGCATTCTACTGGGTGTGGTGGCGAATGCCTGTAATCTTAGAGGCTTGGGAGGCTGAAGCAAGAGGATCACAAATTCAAAGCAAGCCTCAACAACTTATTGATGCACGTTGCAACTCAGCAAGATCCTGTCTCTAAATAAAAAAATAAAATAAAAAAGGGCTGGCGATATGGTCAGTTGTTAAGCACTCCTGGGTTCAATCCCCAGCACCAAAATAAATAAATAAGTAAATAAATAAATAAAATTAATAAATAAAAAGAAGGCATTCTAATAAAAGTGTAATCACAAGGCAATGCAGTCACCATTCTCATTCATGCACACTAACTCTCTGAAACAAGGCTGTAAACATTCATTCTTCTTTACAAAGAGACCAGGACCAAAGAAAGTTCCCTCTCCACCCAACACACACACACACACACACCACACAGAGTCAGACCACAGATGCAGTAAGTTGTTCTTGACAAATGATTAGAAATAGTATGCTGATGATCAGAAAATAACTGCATTTGCTGGTGAATGGATGGAGCTGGAGCATACCACACTAAGTGAAATAAGCCAATCCCAAAAAACCAAAAGCTGAATGTTTTCTCTGATATGCAGATGCTAATTCAAAATGGGGGGTGGCTAGGGAAGAATACAGTTACTTTAGATTAGGTAGAGGGGAGTGAAGGGAGGGGAGAGGCATGGGAATAGGAAGGACAGTAGAGTGAATCAGACATTATTACTCCATGTACATGTATAGCTATGTGACCGGTGGTATTCTTCACCACGTATAACCGGAAGAATGAAATTATACTCCATTACATATGATGTATCAAAGTGTATTCTGCTGTCATGTACAACTAATTAAAACAAATTTTAAAAAGCAAAAATTTCAGGGATTGTACTGATAAACATTCTTCCTAACATTAAAGCCGTATAGTCATTTTGGGTTTGGGACCTTGCTACTAGAGGGGTCTGAATGCTCAAAAGAAAGCATGGCCACATTACAACCATACAGGTTGAGCATGCCTTATATGAAATGTTTGGGACTAGAAGTGTTTCAGATTTCAGAGCAATTTGAATTTTGGAATGTTTGCATAGACTTTATTGGTTGAACATCCAAATCCCAAAATCTGAAATGCACCAAAACCTGAAACTTCTGGAGCCTCATGTCTGCATATTTCAGAGTTCAGATTAGGGGTCACAAAATATGCCACCAAATGGCAAAAGGATGATGCTGACTACAGACATGAAAATATCTGGTTAATGTGTTCCAATGAGTTAATGAATAAACCACAAAGAGTTAGTAAACTTTAAGTTACCAAAGGGGAAGGGAATTACTGTTTTGTTTCTCATGATCACAAAATTTGTGTAAAATTTATAAACACAGTGACAGCTCTCTATAGAAGTCTATTTTAAATAAAATATGATGGGTGATGATATTAGAAATATCATAATTGAAAACAAGTGCATCTGTGCCATTCACTATTTCATTACAACTTCTTAAAGAAAAATAACACCATTCTTTTTTTTAGTCAAAACTTGCATATAAGATTTATTTTTCTAGTGATTATTTATTTTGCAAAATAGGTAAATTACTCCCATAAAGAAACAAACAAGTAATCTAAGGCACTGTAAAGTTACCTATTCGCTTAGAAAAATGCTGAAAGGTAGTGTGAACATGATATACAATTATTTTTTTCTCGGTACTTCTAATTTTTGCAGTTTCCTAGTCCATTACATTACATTTATGATCAGAAAATGATAATGAAAGAGGCATGACTATTTTCATTCAAAAATATTTACACTAACTTATTACTCTAACCAAAGCGCTGGAATGATAGTAAAGACAAAAATCCGTGTTCTAGGAGTTTGCAGTCTAGCACAGGTGAAGAGTACACGGCAATTATGTGAAGAGTAAGATGAGAAAGCAGCCACGACTGGGGAAAGCAGAGGTGCCACGGCGCCACACAGAAGCATTTTTGACAGTTTGTGACAGAGCAGGGAATAGGAGGTAAAAATAGAGGTCTTTCCAGAAAAGAAAAGGGAAGAACCTCATCATTTGGTTCGTGTTATAGGAGACCAAGTGTTCGTTTTACTCACTCAGGAATCTACTTTGTGCCAAGTACTTAGCTAGATGCTGGTGATGTAAATGTGAGCAAAACATATCTGTCCTCCTGAGAAATAGGTGAGACAGAAAGTCAACTGATCGCATGAATAAACAGAGAACAAGCTATTTAAAATGATGACGCATATCACAGTACCAAGTATCACAACAGTTGCCTAAGAAGGGACCAATCTAGCAGCATCAAAAGACTTCCCTGGGATGATGACTGAGTAGAGATCTGGAGAGCAGCAGAGTCAAGGGAAAACTTGGTCAAGGGGCAGGGTATGGAGGGCACAGAGAAAGAAGACAGTAACCAGGTTCAGCAATTTCCTCCTGTCATTTCCCCTAGTCTTTGGTAGAGATATCTTACATAAAATGTTATTCAAATGAAATTTCAGGGAGAGTCCCTGAAGCTGGATGGAGTCCCCCCATCCCAACTAGAATGCCATCTCAATGTCTCTAACACATGAATCATCATCTTAGATGATCTAGAGAAGAGCTCCTGCTAAAAGCAGGCAGAGGGAACGTAGGGTGAGAGTAGAAGAAAAGATCCTTCCAGGCTGAGGAATATCATTTGTGGCAGCTTCAAGGCCAGATATAAGATTTCTTTGAAACTGAATGAAAACAAAGAGGAAAAGGTAGAGTAGAAAGAAAAGATATTTCAGGGGCTAGTATAAATGTAATACACCAAGATGAGTTTGGTGTCTATCCTGAGAGCAAAGAAAACCACTGAGAGGTTTTAAAAATGTGAAAGACATGCATTTCTAAAGGATCATTCTGCACAAAATGAAATTGGGTGCCTTTTGATAAAAAAGTCCATCACTGATGTGGTATACCTACACCAAAAATAATAAACCCAACCTAATCATTAGGAAACATAAGATACGACCAAATTAAGAGATGTCAAATAGAATAAGTTATTTCACTCTTAAAAATGTAAAGGTCATTCAAAAACAGACACACAAAACTCTTCCAGATTAAAGGAGATTAAAACCATGACGGCTAAATACAATGTGTGGTCTGGATGGTATCCTGGATTAAAAATTCAGCTTTTTTTTTTTTTTTTTTTTTTTGCTATCAAGGGCTTTATGATAAAATACGAATTGGTGAAACTAGTGAAATATGAATAAGGTATATAGATTAGATATTGGTTTAGTATCAAGGTAAATTTCCTGATTTTGATTACTGTACCATAGTTAAGAGAATGTCCTTGTTCTTAGGAAATATGTGCTCAAGTATTTGAAGGCTGAGGAGCATTATGTTGGAATATTATTCTCAAATGGGTCCGAAAAAACACTATACATACATATAAAGAGAAAATGATTACACAAATGTGTTAAAGTGTCAAAATTGGTGAGGGTATCAGGAGCTATAAGTGTTATTCCTGCAGTTTTCCAAATAGAAAGTTGTATCTAAAGATAACTGGCGAGCCAGCCTGCCTGTCCCCCAAGCTGAGGTCGGAGGCCATCATGGAGTTAGTTGGCCCGCCTGACCCCCACATCGAGGTCGTACGCCATCGCTGAGCCTGCCTGCCTGCCCCACTACTGCTGAGGGACACTGTACTTGCCTCTGTGCTGACTCAGCACACCCTTGCTGGGGCTCCCCAGCTTCTTTGGAGGCTGGTGCAGGCATTTTGAATTATTCCTGAGGGCGTGGCCATCATCATCGGAAGTGCAGCTCCTTTCCTGAGATACCTACAGGAGACGGGAGGCCCTTTGATAGGACTCGGGATTCAAGGAGAGGTATTGAGAGGCTCGGGACTAACTCAGAGCAGCAGGTGAGTCTCTCCCAATGGGTGAGGCTCCCTGGACAGGTCAGTAGTCCCGGAATGCAGTGACCTTTGTGGAGTAGAGTTGCCCAGTGAGACTCCCCATTTGGAGCTGTGAATCCAGACAATCCGGAGCATCGTAGAGGAGAACCACATAGCAAGAGGCTTCGGCGCAGAGCGAGGGTCCCAAGCCTGGGCAGTACATTCCCAAGGAATGTAGAGGAGGGCTGCTCAGAGAGAGAGTCCTTCGCAGCGTCAGGCCCCCAGATTAGGTGGTAGTTCTGGGCCCCAGGGAATGTTGCAGAGGAGGGCTGCCCATCAAGAGTCTCAAACACAGGGCAAGGCTCCCTGGCCCAGGAGGTAGGTCCAGACCCCTGGGAACATTGCAGAGGAGGGCTTCCCAGCCCAGGTGGAAGTTCTGGACTGAAGGGAACGTCTCGGAGGAGAGCTGCCCAGTGAGACTTCCCCACTGGGTGAGTCTTCCCTGCCGGGCATGGCTTTCCCACCAGGGTTGTAGAACCAGAGACACAGGCCCAGACCAGCCATGCCCCAGCCTGCAGTTTAGTCCCCCTTTTGACTGACCGACGGTCAACAAGTAGAGGTGCTTCTTCCCACCAGCAGGAAATATACCCTACCTGAAGGCCACTACCCCTAGAGGGGCAGCTTCCTTGTGTATCACTGCATTATCAAGTTCCTCCAAGACTTCAGGTTACTGAAAGCGAGGAGGCAAGTTATTGGAAATCTACAGGGCCACTGTAAGACAATAGAGTTTCACTACTAGAGGGGTGGACACCTGACCAATATGAGAAAACAAGGGAAGAAAATGTCCCAAACAAACCTAGATGCTAAATCAACAGAATCCAATGACAGCATGGCAGAAAAAATGTCAGAAAGGAAGTTCAGAATGTACATAATTAAAATGATCAGAGAAACAAACAATGAGATGAAAGAGCAAATGCAGGCTTTGAATGACCGCACCACTCAAGAGTTAAAAGAACAAATGCGGGAAGAAAAAGATCATTTCAATAAAGAGTTAGAGATACTGAAAAAAAAAACCTGACAAAAATCCTTGAAATGAAGGAAACAATACCAAATTAAAAACTCCATAGAAAGCATAACCAATAGGATAGAGCACCTAGAAGACAGACCCTCAGACACTGAAGACAAAATATTTAATCTTGAAAACAAAGTTGACCAAACAGAGAAGATGGTAAGAAATCATGAACAGAATCTACAAGAATTACAGGGTATCATGAAAAAGCCAAATTTAAGAATTATTGGGACTGAGGAAGGCTTAGAGAAACAAACCAAAGGAATGATTAATCTATTCAATGAAATATCAGAAAATTTCCAACATCTGAAGAATGAAATGGAAAATCAAGTACAAGAGGTTTATAGGACTCCAAATATACAAAATTACAACAGGCCCACACCAAAGTACATTATAATGAAAAACCTAACATACAAAATAAAGACAGAATTTTAAAGGCTGCGAGAGAAAAGAATCAAATTACGTTTGTGGGAAACCAATATGGATATCAGCAGATTTTTCAACCCAGACGCTAAAAGCTAGAAGGGCCTGGAACAACATTTACCAAGCCCTGAAAGAAAATGGATGCCAACCAAGAATCTTATACCCAGCAAAACTTACCTTCAGATTTGATGATGAAATAAAATCTTTCCATGATAAACAAAAGCTAAAAGAATTTACAAAAAGAAAGCTGTCACTACAGAACATTCTCAGCAAAATATTCCATGAGGAAGAGATGAAATACAATGATGTAAATCAGCAAAGGGAGGAACTACCCTAAAGGAATAGCCAAATAAAGGAGAAACCAAGTCGTGTCAAAAACCAAAATTGAGTCAAATGATCAGGAATACAAATCATATCTCAATAATAACCCTGAACATTAATGGCCCGAACTCATCAATCAAAAAACAATAGACTGGCAGATTGGATTAAAAAGAAAAACCCAACAATATGCTGCCTGCAAGAGACTCATCTCATAGAAACAGATACCCACAGACTAAAGGTGAAAGGATGGGAAAAAACATACATGCACAAGAACTCAGCAAAAAAGCCAGAGTATCCATCCTCATAAGAGATAATGTGGACTTCAAGCCAAAGTGAGTCAGAAGGGATAAAGAAGGACATTTCATACTGCTCAAGGGAAGCATAAATCACCAAGACACAACAATCATAAACATCTATGCCCCAAACGGTGGTTCATCCATGTACGTCCAACAAATCCTTCTCAATTCCAGAAATCAAATAGACCATAACACAATAATACTAGGTGATTTTAACACACCTCTCTCACCACTGGAGAGATCTTCCAAACAAAAATTGAATGAAGAAACCATTGATCTCAATAACACAATCAATAATTTAGACTTAACGGACATTTATAGAATATACCATCCAACAAACAGCGAATACACTTTCTTCTCAGCAGCACATGGATCCTTCTCTAAAATAGACTATATTCTATGCCACAAAGCTAATGTTAGCAAATACAAGAAGACAGAGATACTACTTTGTATTCTATCATATCATAATGGATTGAAATTAGAAATAAATGACAGAGTAAAAAACAGAAACTACTCCAACACCTGGAGGTTAAGTAATATGCTATTATATGATGAATGGATAACAGAAGACATCAGGAGGGAAATAAAAAAATTCTTAGAGGTAAATGAGAACAAAGATACATCATATCAAAATCTCTGGGACACTATGAAAGCAGTACTAAGAGGAAAATTTATTTCATGGAGTGCATTCAAAAAAAGAAGAAAAAAATCAACAAATAAATGACCTAACACTACAGCTCAGAGCCCTAGAAAAAAAAGAACAGAGCAACACCAAAAGTAGAAGTAGACAGGAAATGGTTAAAATCAGAGCTGAAATCAACAAAATTAAAACAAAAGAAACAACTGAAAAAATTGACAAAATAAATAGTTGGTTCTTTGAAAAAATAAACAAAATAGATAAACCCTTAGCCACACTAACAAAGAGAAGGAGAAAGAAAACTCAAATTACTAAAATTTGGAATGAACAAGGAAATATCACGACAGACACGAGTGAAATACAAAACAATTAAAAGCTATTTTGAAAATCTCTACTCCAACAAAATAGAAAATCTTGAAGACATCAACAGGTTTCTAGAGACATATGAATTATCTAAACTGAACCAGAAGGACCTACACAATTTAAATAGATCAATTTCAAGTAATGAAATAGAAGACGTCATCAAACGCCTACTAACAAAGAAAAGTCTGGGACCAGATGGGATGTCAGATGAGTTCTACAAAACCTTTACAGAAGAGCTCATTCCAATACTCCTCAAAGTATTCCTTGAAATAGAAGAGGAGGGAACCCTCCCAAACTCATTCGATGAAGCCAATATCACACTGATACCTAAACCAGACAGAGAGACATGGAGAAAAGAAAATTTCAGACCAATATCCTTAATGAACATTGATGCAAAAATTCTCAACAAAATTTTAGCATATTGCATACACAAATATATTAAAAAGATAGTGCACGATGATCAAGTGGGTTTTATCCCAGGAATGCAAGGTTGGTTCAACATCAGGAAATCAATAAATGTAATTCACTATATCAACAGACTTAAAGTCAAGAATCACATGATTATTTTGATAGATGCAGAAAAAGCATTTGATAAAATACAGCACCCCTTCATGCTCAAAACACTAGAAAAAATAGGGATGGTTGGAACATTCCTTAACATTGTAAAAGCCATCTATGCTAAGCCCATGGCTAATATCATTCTAAATGGTGAAAAACTGAAAGCATTCCCCCTAAAAACTGGAACAAGGCAGGGATGCTCTCTCTCACCACTTCTACTCAACATTGTTCTTGAAACTCTAGCCAGAGCAATTAGACAGACCAAAGAAATTAAAGGGATACTAATAGGAAAAGAAGAACTCAAACTATCCCTATTTGCTGATGACATGATTATATATTTAGAGAAACTGGGAAATTCCACCAGAAAACCTTTAGAACTCATAAGTGAATTCAGTAAAGTAGCAGGATATAAAATCAATGCTCATAAATCCAATGCATTTTTATTTATAAGTGAATCCTCAGAAAGAGAAGTTAGGAAAACTACCCCATTCACAACAGCCTCGAAAAAAATAAAATACTTGGGAATCAATCTAACAAAAGAGGTGAAAGACCTCTACAAGGAGAACTACAGTACACTAAAGAAAGAAATTAGAGAAAACCTTAGAAGATGGAAAGATCTCCCATGTTCTTAAATAGGCAGAATTAATATTGTCAAAATGGCCATACTACCAAAAGTGCTATACAGATTCAATGCAATTCCAATTAAAATCCCAATGATGTACTTCACAGAAATAGAGCAAGCAATCATGAAATTCATCTGGAAGAATAAGAAACCCAGAATAGCTAAAGCAATCCTTAGCAGGAAGAGTGAAGCAGGGGGTATCGCAATACCAGAACTTCAACTATACTACAAAGCAATAGTAACAAAAATGGCATGGTATTGGTACCAAAATAGACAGGTAGATCAATGGTACAGAATAGAGGACACGGACACAAACCCAAATAAATACAATTTTCTCATACTAGACAAAGGTGCCAAAAATATGCAATGGAGAAAAGATAGCCTCTTCAACAAATGGTGCTGGGAAAACTGGAAATCCATATGCAACAGAATGAAACTAAATCCCTATCTCTCACCCTGCACAAAACTCAACTCAAAATGGATCAAGGACCTTGGAATCAGACCAGAGACCCTTCCCTATAGAAGAAAAGGTAGGTCCACATCTTCAACATGTCGGCTTAGGATCAGACTTCCTTAACAGAACTCCCATAGCACAAGAAATAAAAGCAAGAATCAATAACTGGGATAGATTCAAACTAAAAAGCTTTCTCTCAGCAAAGGAAACTATCAGTAATGTGAAGAGAGAGCCTACAGAGTAGGAGAAGATCTTTGCCACTCATACTTCAGATAGAGCACTAATTTCCAGAATCTATAAAGAACTCAAAAAACTCTACACCAAGAATACATATAAACCAATCAACTAATGGGCTAAGGAAATGAACAGACACTTCACAGCAGATCTACAAGCAATCAACAAACATGAAAAAATGTTCAACATCTCTAGTAATAAGAGAAATGCAAATCAAAACTACCCTAAGATTCCATCTCACCCCAATTAGAATGGCGATTATCAAGAATACAAGCAACAACAGGTGTTGGCGAGGATGTGGGGAGAAAGGTACACTCATACATTGCTGGTGGGGCTGCAAATTAGTGCAGCCACTCTGGAAAGCAGTGTGGAGATTCCTTAGAAAACTTGGAATGGAACCACCATCTGACCCAGATATCCCGCTCCTTGGCCTATACCCAAAGGACTTAAAATCAGCATACTATAGAGATACAGCCACATCAATGTTCATAGCTCCTCAATTCACAATAGCCAGATTTTGGGACCATCCTAGATGCCCCTCAATTGATGAATGGATAAAGAAATGTGGTATGTATATATACAATGGAATATTACTTAGCTATAAAGAATAAAATTATGGCATTTGCAGGTAAATGGATGAAATTGGAGAATATCATGCTAAGTGAGATAAGCCAATCTCAAAAAACCAAAGGATGAATGATCTCGCTGATAAGTGGATGATGACACATAATGGGGAGTGGGAGGGGGGAAGAATGGAGGAAGGAGGGACTGTATAGAGGGAAAAGAGGGGTGGTAGGGGTGGGGGGAAGGAAAAAAATAACAGAATGAGTCAAAAACTATTTCCCTATGTAAATATATGATTACACAAATGGTAGGCCTCTACTTCATGTACAACAAGATGTATCTCATTTGTTTACAATAAAAATAAATTAAAAAGAAAAAAAAGATAACTGGCTTCTGGGGGCAGGATAAGACTTTAAGAAACTGGGTAGGAGGCTTTAGTAGTACCTATAAAAGATGGTAAGGACTATGGGAACATTGTAGAGAAGTGAATTCTGGAACTGTACAGAAGACAACAATGATACAGCTTAATGAAAGAATGAATGAATAAGGGAGAGTCATGAAGAGGGCTATATCTAAGTTAACTACTAGTTCTCTAGTTTTTTAAATCAGGATGCCAATCACTAAGATAGGAAACTATGATAGGAAATTTGGGGGAAAACCAGGTCTGGGAGAGTTTGTTGTTAGAGGAAGATGAGTCTCCAAAATATATAGAAAAGAAAAAAAAAGAGAAGTAAGAAGAGAACCAGGGAAGTGTGGCCAGAGGCTGGTGCTGATGAGTGGCTGAGTCATTTGTCATCTTAACGAAAGCTGTTCTGCTGGAGGAGTGTGGGCAGAGTAAAGCTGTACAGCAGTTAGAAATGAAGAGGAAAGTGGAGTTGAAAAGGTTAAAACATTTTTAAATTTTAACTTAAAAGTGACTGACTTTTATTAAATGGAAAAGAGTGAATTAAGATGTAAAGATCTGAGATAAAGGAAATAGAATAATAATTTGATGATAATTTAATAATACAATTAACTATCATGGTGAAAAGACTAAGGAGATGACATAGGGTGGAATCCAAAAGATGATAAAGCAATTCATTCATATAACAAATCTTTATTGAGCAGTGACTATATGCCAAGAACTATTTTAGGCTCTAGGAAAACAGCATAGAATAAACAATATCCCAGCCCTTAAGAAACATATCTGGTGGAGAAGACAATTTAAAAAACTGTATATGTAACGTAATGAGAAGTGCTATGAAGGTAAAGCAGGAGGGAGAGAAAGGGGGGATACTATTTTAAGAAAGCATGTCTCCATGAGCTCTGGCCTGACTGAGACCCTCTTTATAAGGAGCTACATGAACTCTCAACCATCCCACTAGTG
Organism: Sciurus vulgaris; assembly: GCF_902686455.1. Lineage (NCBI taxonomy): Eukaryota > Metazoa > Chordata > Mammalia > Rodentia > Sciuridae > Sciurus > Sciurus vulgaris. Next base: position 9,024,221 of record NC_136465.1, on the reverse strand, counting down.
TAACTTCCCTCTGAGTTTGGAAATAGAAGAGAGGATGAAGTGGAGCCAGGGCTCTGAGAATAGAACAATCAGGTGAGAATGAGAATGAAGAGGAAAGGGAGACACGCAACTGCAACTGTCTGACCACCTGTGGTTTGGCTCACCTGGCTTCACAAAGTAAGTAGGGTCCTCCTTGGAAATCCCAAAGTGTCTTGTATTTTATTTTAAAAAGTAATTATTTTAAGTGTGCAGCTGTTTCCTTATCCCTAGTTGAATCTTCAACTGCAATGTCTTTCTCCCCTGAGGATTACATGTTCTATGACAACAAGAGATCAGTCTTGCTCACGTCAGAATCCATGGTCCAGAACAGAGCAGATTCTTATTAAACGCTGCATGAACAAACAATTCACTCTTTGTGGGGAAACATTACCATGAAGGCATTTTATAAGAAATAACTTACCATGTAAATATTCCATTGCTCCTACTCCCCACCATGGATAATCCCTATGGATGTCAATGTATTTCTAAGTGCTGGGTGTAATTATAATGGAACCCCTTCAGTTTGGCATAAAATCTAAACTGAAATTATCTCTGACCTTATCCCAAACCATCCTTACCTCAGGGAAAAAAATCAGTGGTTGATTATAATTTTTCTTGATACTTTAGAGGTTATCACTATAAATAATTATTATATTCATTGAAGTCTTCAGGAATGACGGAGATAAATTAGATGACTTACTCAGCCAGCTATGCTTTTAAGCTCTTAAATCTGCTTCAAATAGCTTTCCCATCTCTTCTATGTGGTATAATTTTTCTGCTCCTGTGAGTATACTTGATTCTAAAAGTTAGCCACTTTTGTTATAAACTACCACTTCTAGGTAGTAGCAAGCTGGGAAACCAATTTCCTAAAATAAAATCTTAATTAAGTATAAATAGTGATGATTGTGGGCCCAAGGCAATCTATCTGATTTAAGACATGAACTTGGGCTATGTATACAGTTGTATGATATCTCAAGTTGACTAACATGAAAATAATACATACATACCTACTGAAAAGAAATGTCACAATGTAATGTCAAGTCCCTGCAAAGGCAGTTAAATGACCCTAAAATTCAATTCTTGGGCTCATCAGTTGGCCATTTATTAGCTCTTATAGGAATTAGCAAGTGAAATGAAATATACATGACCTCAGTTGCACTGAGCAGCACAGGAACATTTTACAGAAGCCCAGAAGAAGTTATAATAAAGAAGTCAATCAATAAATCAATAGGACACTTTCTACCAATACAGCCAAAGGAAATTATTTTGATAAAGAATATTTTTTAAGGAGATAAAGCAAACTTATGGGACGGTACATAGGTACTGGTAAATTTCACACTAACAGGTACCATTTTCCAGCTAACTAAATCTAATTTTGTCTCAGGATATAACAGCACATACCTTTGAACAAGTGGCAAAGGAAGGAAATTGAGGGTGGAAGTCATATCCAGTCCACAGTCCAACATAATGGTGGTTGATTTGAATTTCAGCACATTGCATGGTAAGGTTGGGTGACCCGACAGGCAATACTGAAAAAAAAAAAATTACATCGCTTTTATCAATATTCAATTACAGAGAAAGTCTAAGAAGTAAGGTGAACTAAGCAAACTGGCCATTTTTTTCTACTAAGAACAGCATGCAAATTCAGTTAACTCTATGCAACCTTTCTTTCACTGCTTGGGCACCACTTCTCCTCACAGTCCAAAACAATGAAAAATCTCAGGTCACAGCTCAGATTTTTTGTTAAGATAACAAGTTTTATCTCAGGGAAGCAGTTTGAGAGGGGCCACATTTGTTCAAGTTGGAGGTTTGAAGTCCATGGCTACCTGTTCAGCTTTCACATGACACTTCCCAGCTGCACCTAAGTACTGCCTAACAATGTGGAAGTCAATGAAACTCTAAGCTGAATCCTCCAATTTGTGTTTTAGGTTTGTTTTTTCCTCTGGGAAAAAGTCAAGTGACTTCCCAAAAAGGTCAAAGTTGGAAAGGTTGGCTGTTAAGGATCAGTAATAGTTTATGGCTCAGTGTTGTCAGAAGAAATGGTTCAAAATGTTTGGCCCGATGTGCACACACTAAGTAGGAGGGTGGGCTACTCACCCCAGCTAATCAGGAGTCTCTGATCTGGGAGAGTAGAGCTCAGATGTCAAGAGGTATAATCCACAAGGGTGTATAAAAGGGGAGCGCTGAGGCAAGATGGATACACTGACCTGAAATTTTCCCCATGTCCTCCTCATGTAGTGGGGAGGACAGTCATATTGCATTGACGTTTTGTTAGATGGGAGATACCCTGTCACCTTTAATAATTTTACTGTGCTCTGAAAGAAACAAATGAAAAAAGGGCCAAAGACTTCTCCCCCCACTTGTAAAGTCATTCTATAGAAGCCTCCCTTGAACAGCAAAGCTAGCAAATGGAGCAATCAGTGTTCCTAATCCCTTGACTTGTCCATAGTTTCCTTCTGATTTAAGCACAAGGACAAATCAGAGTAATCCTACATCAAAGCCCAGCCCTGCACAGCCATCCATCGCTTAGGCCAAGTCTTTCAAATATTTGCTATTTGGGTTCTGTCTGTTCATGGGATGAATTTTCTCCTTTTCCCCAGAGGACATCATAGGAATTGATGATTTCTTTTAAACTGCATATTCTAAAAATGAGGAGGCCAACAGCCAAGAAATTGTGGGTGTTTTGCAAACTTCTTTATTCCAAGTTTATGTATAATGGTTATATTTTATAAAACCAAAATTCCTGACTTACTGTGAAAAGCTACAAAGGTATTTATGATGAAAATGACAAATTATTTAAAACTGTAGTTGTCTTGCAAAAGTCCAGGATGCATTTTTTGGGTACTTAAACTTTATACAAGTTCCTTGATAGGTATCAGAACTATAGGAAAAAAACCTTTCCTACTAATTAAGTCAGAGATATCCTTATCTCACCTACACCGGATTCTCCACTGTTAGCTGAAGTCTTTATTCCTAGCAAATTAGTATCTGTCACAGATAAAAACTACCTCAAAATGAAGACAAAGCATCATGTAAGACTTGCTCCAATCATAGCAAATGTTCTAATGATATTTTTCCTATATCTCTCCTTTCAAAAGTAAAAAAGTAAGGTATTCAGAAAAACTTGGAAGGAAATAAAACAATGCATATAATAGTTGTTTCTGGGTGAAAAGATTATGGTGCAATTTTTTTTTTCCTCTCCGCTTTCTCTATCTTCCAAACATTCAGCAATGAGCATTTATTACACTTTTGTACTCAGAAAACAAAAGATAAGTGAAATTTTAACCAGCCATACAGAATAAACATTTTTTATCTTCACTCTTTATTCTAAATTTTGGATAAGAAAGTATACCAGGAGATAGATGATCAATATGTAAAAGGTGTTGCTCAAAAGATTTCAGCCAAAGAAATTAGCTGAAAGACCTCACATTTGTTACTGTTGTCTAAGGACAAAGGGGAAGGATTCTTTCTATAGTCTACAACCAAAAGGAAGAAACATTTTCAGAGCATCTACTAAAAGTGCAAGACCCCAGCCTCATCAGCCTATTTGTATGGATGAGAAAACTGCTTCATACAGTTTGAGCGATTTGTCTGAGAAGAGTTAACGACAGTGAGATCCCCTGACTCCCAAGATCCCACTGTTGCCTCCCAAACTGCACTGTAGGTCACCTGAGCACACTGAGACACAGGGAAAGTCAAGGTTCAAGCTACCAGTAAAGGAGGTTCCTCCACGGTGAGGATCTCATGAAAACTGAAGGAAGATCAGCAGAATAGAAGAAAGGGAGCTGGGGGAGGGAGGAGAGGAGAGGAGGGAAAGGGCAGTGATATCTGCCAAATTATATTGTTACTGCATTGTGTCATGCATGAATATGTAACAATAATCCCACCATGATGTAGAACTGTAATACTCCAATTAAAAATATGAGAGAAAACAAAAAGAGCAGATCATTACCAAAAAAAAAAAAGTACCCAGAGACTGGCTGCCTCCAAAAGCAGTCTCTGTAAGCCTCTAGTATGCTGCCTCTGATCCCTCAGCAACTTATTATCTAGTGAGGGTTGTAAGTGGAAGACGCAAAAAGAAGTCATCATGCGACTCGCTGCATTACCTTTACATTACTGGCTAAGTAAGCACGTGGATGTGAGGCAGCCGTTTCCTCACTGCTTAGCACCCAGGGCTGCTTCTGGCCACCCGACTATAACACAGCTGTGGTGATCACTTTAGTGCTGTGGCTTTTTCCATGCTGGACTATTTCTTTAGAGGATTCCCAGAAGTGGCATTAACTAGGTCAGAAAATATAAAGCATTTTATGCCTCTTGAAATCTGCTGCCAAAAAGCTTCCCAAAAAAGGCTGTTCCTATTTACAACTGCTGGTTACATAGCAGATCTGATGCAATGTTCATACATTATAGCCAAACCATCTAGAATCTCACCAATGCAAATACAACCTTAGTAGTAGCTAACTAGAGATAATTAAATGGCCTACGGAAAGTCAACAATTTGATAAATAGGTTTAGTTTTGAGATGCATTTTGTTGAAATTATATGTTGCTGGGGGTCTGGAGTAAGACTGTGTGTCTGGGCTCTAATCCTACCTAGTAGCTCTCATCTAGAAAAGCTGTCTCAAAGTGTGATTTCACAAGACTCAGTTTTCTCATCCGTGAAATGAAGTAGCAGATTTTATCCTCATAGAGTTGTTGTGAGGACTAAATGAATGGATACAACATCTAACACATAGTATATGCTCATTTTAGTTGTGCAGTTACTGTATCATTAAAGGGAAGAAGAGGTCACTTAAGTTTGGTAGAAGGAATTTAAACTCCATGGTGGCATTCACTAGTGTCTTGGATATTTGTGTTTCCCCTAAGACCAGGTATAGTCTTTCTGGCTGATACTTTGAATACACAAGGTCTTAAGTCTTTTACCACTGTTAAAAAAATAAAACGAAATTATCAGCCATTATCACTGGTTTTGGGAAATAGTCTGTCTTTTGCAAAAAGAACCATAAACTTTAACATGATACATGTTCTTTCCCCTAGTATTGTTAAAATACTTATAATAATATTCCATTATTATCATATGGTGTTTATTAGGTGTCAGGCACCCTGTAAGAAATTCACACTTCAATTCCTTTAATCCTCCAATGAATACCATGAGGTAGGCAGTATCTTCCAATTTTACAAATGAAAACTAATGAAGAAAAGAGATTATGAAACTTGCACAAGGTCCCAAAGCAGTAGGAAGCCACACCAGGATGTGACCCCAAAACAGTGAGTTCTAGAGTCAGTGCACTGGACCAACACAGCATGCATACCGTGCTACACAGAGAAAAGAATGGTCAGAGAGCTAATTTGTGCTTGTTTTACAGAGATGGTATGCTATAAAAGGCCTTACTTTAAGTTGATAAGAATGTAGTTGAGTTTATAGTTCAGCTCTAAATAGACTTAGGTAGATCACTAAGGTATGGCAAAGCAAAGTTCCAAAGGAGATTAAATTATTGTATTGTTGGGCAGTTCATCATAAGCAGTCATCTTTTGTTGGGCTTTTCTTTCCATTCAAAAAAACTGAAAGATACTACAATTTTTAACTGCCGAAACTGCCTTTAAATCTCTAACATAAACCTATAACCTTTAGGTTGAGTTAATGCCAACAATTTGCTGGCAGATGATAACAGCTATAAAGTCACTTTTTTAAAAACAAATAGGTGGTAGTGTTAATAAATGAGTTTTAAATGATATCATCAGTTTTCCTCTTTTCTCTAATTAACCACTCATATACCCACTGTGGAAACCTATCAGCAAATAGAAAAGATGTTCAGCTTGCTATTCTCCCTGGCAGTAGAATAGTGATTTTAGTTGTTTTTGATTCAAATCCACCTTTAAAACAGTAACGAATTTTAAGGAATTGTTTTTATCTAATGGTTTGCTTCTCAGTACATTAGAAAAATCTATTACTATGATTCACACTTAAGTCAATATAGTAAATATAGGAGAAAAAAAACTCAATAGATTCAGAAAATGTATTTAAAAGAATTCAATACCCATTCAAGGCAAGAATTCTTGCCAATCTCTATATGAAAGGTTATTTCTTCAATTTGATAAAAGGGTTCCCAACCATATCTTATATCATGAAACCAGAGAAACAGTTCTTTCAAAGTCAAGAAAAAGACAAGGATACTAGCTATGACTGCTAAAACTCAACACTATACTGGAAATGCCATATAGGGCAATAAGATAAGAAAAATAAAATGACCAGAAAGGAGAAATGAAACTGTCATCATTTGCTCATGATATGAGAAGACATTCTGAATACAAACTATTGCAACCAATAAGAGAGCTCATCAAGATTGCCCGATAAAAAATTCAATACATTAAACTTAACTGAGTTTTTATATGTCAGCAATAAATATTAGTAAAATAAGATTCAGGCATGGTAGCACATGCTTGTAATCTTAGTCACTGAGGAGGCTGAGACTGGAGGATCAGAAGTTAGAGGCCAGCCTCAGCAATTTAGTGAGGCCCTAAACAACTTAGAAAGATCCTGTCTCAAAAGAAAAAAAAAAAAAAAAAAAAAAAAAAGGAGGGAGTGGAGAGCTAGGTGGGATGGAGATGTAGCTCAGTGGTAAAAGCAACCCTGTGTTTAATCCCCAGTAACAAAATAAGAATTGTAATACCATTTACATAGCAAAAAATTAAATGTATCATAAAAGAAATGGTGTATAAAATTTTTATTTTGTTAATGGAAAAGAGAATTAGCTACAAAAAATAATTCTCTCCAAACTGTTTTTTTTATGGAACTTAAGAAACTTCTTTAAGTATCATAAAGAAGAGTCAGAGTAAGAATAGCTAAGCAAACAAAGAAGTACAATAATTAGAGAGGATGTTCACTTTCTGGACTGCCAACTTACTACAGGTGGACATTCCTAATCTGAAAATTTGAAATTCAAAATGCTACAAAATCTGGAACTTTTTGAACACAGACATTTGAGCACAATTATTCCTACTCTAACTATGAACATCACTAGTACAGTCTTCCTTAGGCTACAGAAGTTTTGTGGTACAAAAAAAAAAATTCAAAAGATACTAATGGAACATTCTTTTTGTATTAATAAAGCATTTGGTAGGGATGTTTGTTACTTTTTTTTTTTTTGCGGTGCTGGGGATCGAACCCAGGGCCCTGTGCTTGTAAGGCAAGCCCAACTGAGCTATCTCCCCAGCCCTATTTGTTACTTTTCAAGGAACTATGTTGAGTGGTAATAAGGGTTCACAATTTTCATTTTGATAACATACTTGTCTTGCTGCAAAATGAACAAAATTTAAAACTACTGATGTAACAATGGAAATGGAATAAAGGAAGAATGCTACCTCATGAGAAGGATGAGTCAACAAGATAAGGCCCTCGGGGAAAGGAAACAAACAGGTAACTTTTAGACTTTTAGTTTAAATGAATGAGGTTGTGTTATCAACCTCCCTCCCCTGCGCTGGGGACTGAACCCAAGGCTGTAGGCTCGGGAAGTGAGCGCTCTGCAAATGAGCTATGCACCCTGCCCTGGCACCAGAGTTTAATAAACTCCTTGAGGCTTTCTAGTCTTATGAGGTTTGGCAAAACCTTCTCTTAAAGATTCCACACAGCTTTGTAATACTATGGAAAAAATTTCGAATGATATTGATAATTATCTAATTACCAGAAAGGTTAATAAGTATATTTATACTTTATACATATTCATGAGTACATAAACACTGACACTGCACAAGGAACTCTAAATATAAAAGTAGACCCTAGCTTAGAAAGGGAAATGAACTGAGAATTTCATTGTGTGAATTACCTTCACTAAGTATTGACAAATGTATCCTATCCTTTAATTTCATCTTCTACAACTGAACTAAGTAAGTATACATTACTGTCATCATTTTAATCATAGAGGCCCAGGATCACACAGCTAATAACACACTGAATTTGCACTTGAACCATAAGTTCTAAATATTTCTTAAATGATTTCACTAAAGTATCAGGAATCAGAAACTACACGATAATGTATGATATAAAGAGCAACAGATTTACTTTAGAGATCATGGTTAGAGGGGAAAGAAAAGGAAAATCCAAGCACCTTAGTAATAAAACTGACTATAGGTTTCTTAGTCATCTAACTTGTTCCTCAGTACTGTGTGTCATACTGCTATCTAACCCCTGCTAGAATACTTGTGTGGAACAGAGAAGAGAGAGTTATCCAGTTTGTTAATTAAAATTACTGCCACAGTTATTTCCACATCCCTGACAAGTTGTACATTAGCATATTTAGCATTTTTAAAACATGGTACTTCCTAATGATAAAACCACAAAGTTTTTAATCTTAGATTTTTTTTTTTTAACAGTTCTGCTTATACCCATCAGACTTTTAGCGTCCACAAAAAAAATTATAGTATCTTGGAGAGGTTAAAGAGAACTTTGAGTTCAAAATGGATAAGACTAAATGGAAGACCTAAAACAATGAAAGTTCTGGAAAAGCACTACTCACTAAAAATAAAATGCACACCATGTACTTCATTTTAGATTTTGTAATGGTCAAATTAGAAAAGTAAAAAGGAACAGATGAAATTAATTTTAGAACATTTAACTCAATATATCTACATTATCATTTCAACATATAATATAAAATATTGACACATTTTACATTACTTTTTTGTAATGTCTTCAAAATCTAAAGTGAACTTTATGCTTAGTGTATTTCAATTCAAATACAAATTTTTCATCTGAAATAACCTGATTTATGCTTACATTCCATAAAATTTACTTCAAAAGAGTAGAACCATTTACACAGGTTCATGTAAACACACTGAAAATTTTCTCAATAACTGAATTATCAGTTTTTTGATTTTATGCTGGGGACTGAACCCATGGCCTCAAGCATGCTAGGCCTTCCCTACACCACTGAGCCACACACCCCCACTGAGTGAATAAGACAACCCAAAGATCTGAAGGAAGAACTTGAAAGAACTTGAAAACAGAAAATTAGATAAACCACAATTCTACGACTTCCTAAGAACACAAACAACACATTAAGGCGAGCAAAATATTTGAGCAGGCACTTGTTGAAGATTAAGGATGGCAAATGAAATGAGGCCCAAACAACAACTCTTAGAGAAGTACAAATTAAAACCACATGAGACACAACTACACCCTATCAGGTCAAAATTAAAAAGACTTACTATTAGCCCAAAAGCTTAGGGTCATCCTTGGTGCAAGCATACAGTGGAAATATTCCACTGTATGAACGTACCACAGTTCGTTTATCCACTCACAAAGTAATGGACATTTGGCTTGTTGCTAGTTTTTGATGATTATGAATAAAGTTGTTTAAACATTTACATACAGGTTTTTGAGGGGGCTTACAATTTTATTTCTCTTGGGTAAATAAAAATGGAATCGTTGAATTATAAGGTAAATATGTTTAACTTTATAAGAAACTATCAAACTGTTTCCCAAAGTGGAAATTTAGTTTTTTTTTTTTTTTAAACAAAAAGGACATAATTATTTTATTTTTAAAAATCAGAAATACAAAAAATTACAGCATGTGCTTATAAGCCAATTTATAAAATAAATGTGTAAAATGAAATATAAAATGATAAAATCCCTAACCTGAAGTGTACCAAATAATCCTAAAATTTCTTATGTCATTTAACTCTTTTTGCAATTCTCAACCTTGAGATTGTAAGTTTTTACCAAAAAAAGTTTTGAATTATTAGAAAATAATTTATATAACTCATAGATAACTCATTGGAAACAAAATTTGACTAAAATTAAACTTATTCCTCATTTATACAATTGATCATCACATTTAACAAACACACATATTAAAGATCTCTCCAAACATGCATAAGAAACTTTTTTGCAAACTTATCACTTTTTTTGCTGACAGGAGAGACCACTCCTTAAAGTAGCTATAGCTGATGCTCCAAACCACAGATTAATCTCAAAGTTATAGTTTTTCTTTTTTTTAACAGTAATTTTCATTTATTTTTTAAATTTTTAAAATATTTTTATTTTTTAAGTATATTTACTCTTTATTGCACTCCTCCATTACCATTTAACAATATAATATTCATCAATTTCTATACAGTTTTGGGCAGAACACAAAGATATTACCGTACTGAAAAAGAGACATAAGTTAATATAAAGTGTGCTTCTTCTCAGGAAGAGGTGAGATGGCAAACAGATTGGGGATCCAGGACACAAGCCACCAGGGATCATAGAATTTCACAATATAATCCACTGTTGTATAAACCACAAAATGAGCCAGCAAAGAGGACCCCAAACAAAAGTATCTGGAGAGCAAGATTTGGAGATGATCTGCCTTCCATCATTGGACAGATGACAGAGCCTCATTCAAGTACTACTGTGGCAACCGATTGTCTGGTCATGGCCTCTGACCACCTTTCCTAGTGTTTTTTTTTTTTCTTTTTTTATTTATTGTAAACAAATGGGATACATGTTGTTTGTCTGTCTGTACGTGGGTTAAAGGCATACCATTTGTATAATCATAAATTTACATATGATAATGTTTGATTCATTCTATTATTTTTTCCCTTCCCCCCACCCCTCCCACCCTTCTTTTCCCTCTAAACAGTCCTTTCTTCCTCTATTCTTGTCCCCCTCCCTAACTCTAACCCTAACCCTAACCCTAACACTAACTCCCCCCACCCTCCCCCTTATGTGTCATCATCCACTTCTCAGCGAGATCATTCGTCCTTTAATTTTTTGAGATTGGCTTATCTCACTTAGCATGATGGTCTCCAATTTTATCCATTTGCCTGTAAATGCCATAATTTTATCGTTCTTTATGGCAGAGTAATATTCCATTGTATATATATATACCACAGTTTCTTTATCCACTCATCAATTGAAGGACATCTAGGTTGGTTCCACAGTCTGGCTATTGTGAATTGAGCAGCTATGAACATTGATGTGGCTGTATCTCTGTAGTATGCTGATTTTAAGTCCTTTGGGTATAGACCAAGGAGTGGGATAGCTGGGTCAAATGGTGGTTCCATTCCAAGTTTTCTAAGGAATCTCCACACTGCTTTCCAGAGTGGCTGCACTAATTTGCAGCCCCACCAGCAATGTATGAGTGTACCTTTCTCCCCACATCCTCGCCAACACCTGTTGCTGCTTGTATTCTTGATAATCGCCATTCTAATTGGGGTGAGATGGAATCTTAGGGTGGTTTTGATTTGCATTTCTCTTATTACTAGAGATGTTGGAAATTTAGTTTTGACTTAAAAGACACCAGAGTCAGTTTTTACTGCTGGACTGCATGCATCCAACATCTCATTTAACCTTGGCATAAACCTTGGCAGTTCTAATTTTGTCTCTAAGGTAGTATTAGCCTGAATGAAAACCTAAACTCTTTGGAGCTCAATTTTCTCATCTGATTACTGAGGAGATTTAACTAGATTATTTCTAAGCTTTTTTCTGACACAAAAATATTGTTTCTCGATATTTCATCAATTCTCTGGGTCAACCAAAACTTGTTTTTTTTTTTTTTTTATATGATCAAGATATGTCTATGGCACTGTATTCTATTAAAACTGACCTTCTGAAAATGTAAGAAATTGTACAATGAACAAGCTAAAGGAATCAGATCAAATGATCAAAATACTTTTTTTTAAGAATGAAGAACTTAGTTTTTCCAGGGCTTGAAAATTTTTTTCTGCCCAACAGACCTAAGTCATTGCTATCAGTAACTGAGGCATCTGGAGACATTCCATGCACTAATAGGATATATGAAGTTTTTGATGTGGCAGGAAAAAGGAAGGGCACACACTACTGACTTATTGGCTTCCAGTGACCCAAATTTGCCTATTTTGAAACTATTACCCCTGCATCTTTGGGTCAGGCCTTCTAACATTCAGACACTTCTATAAATAAACTTCAGTTTTATTTGGTAATCTGTCACTTCCTTAAATATTTCACATCTTGACTTTATGTTGCAGGAGAGGTGTTAAATGTGCTAGTCATATTCTCTGTCAAACTGACTACATGACTGGACAAAACGGATAATTTTCTACTTAGGCAGAAAATATGTAGCACGCATGATGAACACAGAAAAGCCACTTTCTGGTTGGCCAATGACTAGGTATCACATATAGCACTTCCTATTTTTTGAGACAGAGCCATAATAAGTGCACCAGACTGGTTTCAAAACTGTCATCCTCCTGCCTCAGCCTCCTGAGTAATTGGGATTATAGGTGTGTGCTACCATGCGTTGTTGTAGGAAGGATTTTAAAAGTGTGCTCTTGAAGCCATGATCCTGGGAGACAATATCCATAGATTTAGTTATTATACTAAGAAATTTTATATGGCAAAAGTACTTCAAACAAGGCAAAATACACACTGGAAACATTAAACAACCAAGACAAAATTTGATATCTTTAACCTATAAAGAGCTATAATAAATATTAAGATAAGACATACATTTCAACAGAAAAATGGGCAAAAAAACACAAACAAGTAATTTATGAAAGGATAAAAGGGCACAAAAATACCTATCTGAGGATGTAACAGAAATGCAACTTAATTAAAATCCAGTAGGAAATACAAAATAAAATTATACCAAAACAAAATGCTCAGTCCATAGCTTACTAAAGGGCGGGGTGGGGTGGAGAAACTCATCAAGAACGTAAGGGGAGGGCTGGGGAGACAGCTCAGTTGGTAAAGTGCTTGCCTTGCAAGCACAGGGCCCTGGGTTTGATCCCCAGCACCACGGGGGAAAAAAAGAAGGAGGTATGGGGAAATAAGGCCTTTCATTTACATTCTGTGGGTGAAAATGAAAGCACTTCTGAAGATAATATTGAATCCTAATTTAAAATGTGCATGTGTAGTCTTTGAACTAGCAATTCTACTTAGGATTTGATACTAAGCAAAAAACTAGATAGGTGGAAAAAATTATGCAATGTGTTTCCATAGCATTGTGTGGGAGTAGGAAATGTAAATCAAAATGTTCAACAGTAGAATGAATCCATATAATGTTACACTGTAAAAATAATCAAAATGAACTATAAAATATTCAAAATGAAGACACTTATCAAAGTCTACTCCTTTCATCTGTATTCCCCCCTTTTTTTAAATAGAATTCCAAATCTATGGCCACCTAGAATGAAGACTATATTTGCTAGTCCCTCTTGGACCTGGATGTAGTCAAGTATGTAAATTTAGGCCAAGAAGAAATACATGTAAGAGGTGATGTGATTTTGAGAACTTATCAGAGAGGACATGTCTTCCTTTGAAGAGGACATGTCCTTCCTCTTCCTTGCTTGCTAGAATATGGATATAATGGCTTGAGCTGGTAATGTCATACAGGATGTCACATACTGCAGGTGGCAGAGCACAAACTAATTGTATCTTAGTCTGTACAGTGAATACATGGATGCACACATAGGTAAACACTCATGCAGCTGTATGTTTTAAATTTGTCTTTGTTTTACTGTCTGAAAAATTCACGAACACAACTCTGAGCACAGCATCATACTTTCTAGTGATTTATCTATATTCAACCTGCTGACAGGACTGGGAACATCCTATGCATTTACCAATTCTGGAGGAACAGTACCAATTCCCACCCCCCTTCTCAATGGAGAGGAAAGTTAAGGAGTTCCTTGGGGTTTCTGTTTCTCTCCTATTTCATATCTGGGCATTCTTATACTCTAAGTCACCAGATAGTCCCACTGGTCCTCAGGATGCCTTTTGTCTTCTGATGAATTTGTGAACTCTGTTACTGCTTATAAGGTCCTCTGCAGAGCACTTAGCACAATCATCTGTCCGAGGTGGTAATTCTGATTTTGTATTTGCTTTGAAGTATTTGCTAAGCTCCCTAATTCTTGTTTTGATCATATGCCACTTTTCAAAATATTTGCTGTAACTGCAGTGAAATCATACTTTTTAACTTCACATCCTAATGTTTTTCTTAATTATGTAAAATATAACTATTCTTACTTATTTGTCCTAGATTTCCAAAGGGCTCAATTTCAAGGCTTCAAAAGTTCAAAATTCTGACATTAAACTCTGAAATTTTCTTGGGGGTGGCGGGGGGGGGGGGGTAGAAAGCATACACTGTTACTGTTCTAACCACTAAGTCTTGTGTGAAAGCCCATCAGCTGTAGCTTCAATCTACTTTTCCAGCCTTCCCTCCCAGGACATGTGGCAAGTCTGCCCCTGCCCAACTTATAGTGATATGATAATCAAATCAATGTGCAAATCTTTCACATGTTTATAATACACCTATAATGAAAATGTTGGCATACTCAAGTGATGAATTAGGAAGTAATGAATTAGGAGGATGTTAGTGGGCAGAAATGTGACCAATGCACTGCACAGCAAAAAATACACTAATAAATTGTAATTGCCTGTCACTGGAGAAATAGAATAGCTCCTTCTCAAATCTTATTTACTTTAACTGTTCCTTCTGCCCCCAATATGACATATCTGTCAGCCAAAGTACTTTTTCCTTTTTTGTATGATGCTGGAGATGGAATCCACGGCCTTATACATGCATGTTAGGCAAGTGCTCTACCACTGAGCTACATTCCCCTATCCCTCAAGATACTTTTTAAAGCCAACTGAGATTTTACTTCTTCAGCAAACTGTGACTCTCTTGTTGGAATTCATCTTTCAAAACCCTAATCTTCCATAGGTCACTACTGCTTTTATTATAAACAGTGTCTTCACTAAAAAGACATGTGAGGGCTGTAGTTGTAGCTCAGTGGCAGAGCTCTTGCCGAGCATGTGTGAAGCACTGGGTTTGATCCTTAGCAGCACATAAAAATGAATAGATAAATAAATAAATTTTAAAATGACATGTGATCACATAGTAGAGTATACCCTGTACATTATGTCAGTTGTTAAACACTGAGTTACTGACAGCTAGGGACAATGTCTTTATTCATCTTTAGCATGTCTTAAGGCAGTGAGAATGTTTTGTACAATATAGGCATTTAGTAACTTTTACTCAACTATATAAACAAACAATGGAATTTTGTTATGGCTTCTTAAATCTGTTATAACTATCACTTAGTTGTTCATCAATGTTTTCTTTTTTTCCTTATTGGATCTACATAGCTTGAATCACACGTCATTTAAAACAAGCCACCACCTATGGCTCTCTGAGCCTTTTTGTTCCTACAGAGATTTTTTTTGGCATGTGTGGTAATTATGTTTATTTTAACAGACTGCTTTGTTTACATTTCTTGGTTTTTATCAGACCTGTCTCTGAAGTACAGAGAAACTATTTCTGGCTGTTCTGTTTTCCAAGGAAACCTTGCAATTTCTTTTAAGGTCATAGAAGTTTATTGCTTCTATGAGTCTGCTATGCACCATCTAAGACTTTCAGTTATAAAACCCATTGTTTGCCCAAAAGTCTGGAAGTGGCTTACAAGATATAATTAACTGCCTTGGACAAACAATAAAACACAAATAGATCTTCCCCTTAGAAAACAATTTTTTGTTGGGCTATGTAAAAGAATCTCACTTCACTAATGACTAAATATTATAGAGTAAGAGAGCAGCTAGCTATAGCATATAAATTAAAATAAACCAATGTAATTAACCATAGAAAGGAAAGAAGTCTGAAGCTGGGAGCAGTGGCCCACACCTAGGGTCCCAACTCAGGAGGTTGAGGCAGGAGGATCACAAGTTCAAGGCCAGCGTGGGCAATTTATTAAGACCTTATCTCAAAAAATAAAAAGGGCCAGGGATGCAACTCAGTGGTAAAGCACCTAGTATGGCAAATCCATTGGTAAATAAAAAATTTAAAAAGAAAGTTTGAAAAAATATCTGCCAATTATACACCTAGAAAACCCACAAGAACCAACTGGGAAACTACTAAAACAATATCATTCAATAAGAGACTGTACAGTGAATACAAGAAATAAATCACCTTCTTATATGTAAACTATGTAGGAAAAGATTCCAATTCAGAAATAATCAAAAAGATAAACTATTGTGATGTACATTTGACAGGAAACATAAAATAGCTATATTAAGAAGTTTAAAAATGCTACAAAGATACATTTAAAAAAATGACTGAGTAAAGGAAATGGTATTTCTTGTTCTTGGACAAACCCAATACACTGAAAGAAATCAGTCAATTCTCTCCTTAAACTTTATAAATGTGATCTGATAAAAAAATATATACAAAAAGAATTTGGATGGGAACTAATAACTCTAAGTTTACAGAGAATCAAAGTCTTAACTTTATGTGAGAAAATAAATGTTTCGGAGCAGCTTGGAAAATTCCAAAATAAAGAACAATAAGCAGAAGAACTACAAGATATTAAAATATACTCCAAAGCTACATATGGTAAAATAGTTTAGTACTGGTATAGTAAGATCAAGAGGAACAGAAGAACTCAGAAGGAAACAGAAATACAGACTTTCCTAAATATGTGAAAAGATGTTCCATATCCTAACACATAATGAAAAAAAATCAAATTAAAACTATAACATACCATTTTTTCACTTTTCAGTGAGGAAAAAAGAGTAAGTAAGCAGGGCTGGGGATACAGCTCAGCTCATACAGTGCTTGCTTTGCAAGCACAAGGTCCTGGGTTCAATCTCCAGCACCATTAAAAAAAAAAAAAAAAAAAAAAAAAGAGTAAATAAGCTGGATAACAGTACCAGGGTAGCTAGGGGTAGCCATGCAATCTGATAAATTGCTATGGAGGCATTTTGGCAATAAAACCAAATTGTACCTCCCCTTCGGACCATCAGTTTCACCACTAGAAATGTATTCCAGATGTAATTCCCAAGATTCTTACAAAGGATATTATCCTTAAAACATGATTTGCAATTGCAAAAGGCTGGACACAACCTAATGTTCACAGACATAAGTTTGGTAAGATAAATTAGGGTATATCTAAACAACAGAATATTACCCAACTGATTTTTTTTTTCCTTTTTGTATATAGTAAAATTTAATGAATAGTTTTCTACTACAAAAGAATTGGATTGGTACAAACATCTGGACTAGAAAAGAAGTCAAATTTAAGCATGAGACTTGGTTGACAAAGTGAGTCTGATATGGTGGTTGGCCCGTCTCCACTTAGATGGAGCAGCCTTGGGGGTGTAGCTCAGTGGAGAGCACTTGCCTAGCATGCTTGGTGCCCAGGCTTTGATCCCTGGCACTGGTGGTGAGGCCCAACAGATTTTTCTATAGCAATAGCATTAGTATATTTCTGAGAAATAGTGACACTAGCTTCATGAATTATGTTTTACATCAGCAACAAAAACCACACTTTAAATTTTAAGTAAAAACAAATTGTTGGGGGGTGGGGAGGAAGAGGTAGTGAAACTATTTTCCAGGCTAATACCCACAATTCCAAATTCTGCCTTCGGACTTTGAAAACACAAAGTGTCTGCTAGAAATAAATTTTTAAAAATACATGGAGTATTGAAAATATTTCATTGTTTAGAATTAAAGTATCTTGAAAACAAAAAGACTTGGGATCTTGGTTAAGTGTAGAACCCGATTCATTAGTGTGGGTATGCAGTTTTATAACATGAGGCAATTCATTGATATGATCTGTGTATTTCAAACTTGAAAAAGCAACACGTCAAACCAACCTGTATACTATTTATGTAAAACAAGAGATGATAATTACATACATACACATAAGTTCATAGAATCTCTGACATATTTACAAGCAACTGATAATGGATTCTCCCCCACCCCCCCCAGGGGAGAGGATAAGGAGTTGAAGGGAATCTTTTCCCTTCCCCCCTCCCCCTTTTGAGACATTGTTTGATTTTAAAAACATGTATTACCTAAGTAAAACACAAAAAGATGCTCTACATTATTAATCATTAGGGAAATGAAAATCACAACCACTACATCCACACCAGTTAGAATGGCTAGTATTAAAACAATAACAACCAAATAAAAAAAAAATGACAAGTGTTGATGAGAATGTGGAGAAATCAGAACCCCTGTGCATTAAAACAGTGCAGGTGCAGCCACTGTGAAAAATACTATGCAAGCTCCTCAATAAGTGAAATATAGAATTACCATATGATTCAACAATTCCTTCTCTGGGCATACACTACAAAAATTTAAAGTGTGGGCTTAAACAGATATTTGTACACCCATTTTCATAGCAGCAGTATCTGCAATAGGCAAAAGGTTGAAGCAACCTGGTGTCCATCAGCAGATGAATGGTTAAACAGACTGTGGTCTACACATACAAAGGAATATAAAAAGGCGGCAATTCTGACACATGTGACAGCATGGATGAACCTTGAATACATGGTGCTAAGTGAAATAAGCCAGTCACGAAAGGACAAATACTGTGTTTCCAGTGGCATGGGGTGCCCAGAGTGGTCAGATTCACAAACAGAAAGGAGGTGGTGACTGCCAGAAGCTGAGCGGCAAGCGGAGGTTGTGTTTAATGGACACAATCTAGGAAGATGAAAATGTGGGGACAATGGTGATGGCTGCACAGCAACATGAGCCATACTTAAAGCTGATAAATTACTGGCTTAAAATGGTAAATTTCCTATTTAAATTTTAAAAACTAATGCCTGAAGAAAGACCTATAGCAAGTAAAAACAATGAATTTGTCAATTAAAAATTTTTCCATGAAGAAAAGCTCAGCCCAGATAGCTTCACTGATGAATTCTATCAAAATGTTTAAAGAAGAAATAATATTAATTCTTCACACACTCTTATGGAATATAAAGGAGGCAATGTTTTCCAGCTCATTCTATGAGAATGATATTACACTAATACCAAAGTCAGACAAAGACATCATGAGAAAACTTAGAGTGATATCCCTCAAAAATACATATGCCATGCACAAAGCCCTAGGTTTAATCCCCAGCACTGCCAAAAAAAAAAAAAAAAATACATACGCTAGAATTCTTAACAAAATATTAGCAAACCAAATCCAGCAAGATATACAAAGGATGTATACCATGATCACGGAGCACTTATGTCAGGAATTCAAGACTGGTTGAGCAAATACAAAATTCAGTTAAGGAAATCTATCATATTAACAGAAGGACAAAGCCCAAATGACCATCTTGACAGACACCAGACTATCACGTTGACAGATGAAGGAAAGACTTTTGACAAAATCCAAGACCTATTCATGATAAAAATTCTCAACTAACTGGTAGAAGGACACGTTTTCAACTTGAAAAAGGAAAACTATGAAAAACACACAACTCATACTACACTTAGTATTAGAAGACTGAATGCTTTCCCTACAAGATGGGGCAGGAAAAATCAAGGATATCTGCTTGTACCACTTCTGTTCAGTAGTATACTGAGGGCTTTGGCCAGTGCAATCATGCAAGAAAAAGAAGTGAAAATCTGGGAGAAAACAGAAATGAAAATCTATGTTCATACAATCACAACAGCCAAAAGGTGAAACTAATCCACATATCTATCACCTTCAGCACAAATAAACAAAAAGTAGTATATTCATATAGTGGAACATTATTGAGCAATAAAAAGGAATCAACTACTGATACATTCTACAGTATGATGAACCTCAAAATATTAAGCTTAAGTGAAAGAAGTCAGACATAAAAGACTGCATAATTAATATGCTATTATATGATGAATGGATAACAGAAGATATTAGGAAGGAAATTAAAAAATTCTTAGAGGTAAATGAGAACAAAGAAACATCATATCAAAATCTCTGGGACACTATGAAAGCAGTACTTATTTATTAAATGTGCTCCATGAAATTTATTTCATGGAGCACATTTAATAAAAGAAGTAAAACTCAACAAATAAACGACCTAACACTACAGCTCGAAGCCCTAGAAAAAGAAGTACAGACCAGCACCAAAAGTAGTAGAAGACAGGAAATAGTTAAACTCAGAGCTGAAATCAATGAAATTGAAATAAAAGAAACAATACAAAAAATTGACAAAATAAATAGTTGGTTCTTCGAAAAAATAAACAAAATTGATAAACCTTTAGCCACACTAACAAAGAGAAGATGAGAGAAAACCCAAATCACTAAAATTCGGAATGAACAAGGAAATATCACAACAGACAGGACTGAAATACAAAACATAATTAGAAGCTATTTTGAAAATCTATACTCCAACAAAATAGAAAATTTCGAAGACATCAACAGGTTTCTAGAGACATATGAATTGCCTAAACTGAACAAGGAGGACATATACAATTTAAATAGACCAATTTCAAGTACTGAAATAGAAGAAGTCATCAAAAACCTACCAACAAAGAAAAGTCCGGGACCAGATGGGTTCTCAGCTGAGTTCTACAAAACCTTTAAAGAAGAGCTCATTCCAATACTTTTCAAAGTATTCCATAAAATAGAAGAGGAGGGAACCCTCCCAAACTCATTCTATGAAGCCAATATCACACTGATACCTAAACCAGACAGAGACACATCGAGGAAAGAAAATTTCAGACCAATATCCTTAATGAACATCGACGCAAAAATTCTCAACAAAATTTTAGCAAATCGCATACAAAAACATATTAAAAAGATAGTGCACCATGATCCAGTGGGTTTCATCCCAGGGATGCAAGGTTGGTTCAACATCAGGAAATCAATAAATGTAATTCACCATATCAATAGACTTAAAGTCAAGAATCACATGATTATTTCAATAGATGCAGAAAAAGCATTTGATAAAATTCAGCACCCCTTCATGCTCAAAACACTAGAAAAAATAGCGATAGTGGGAACATTCCTTAACATTGTAAAGGCCATTTATGCTAAGCCCATGGCTAATATCATTCTAAATGGTGAAAAACTGAAAGCATTCCCCCTAAAAACTGAACAAGGCAGGGATGCCCTCTTTCACCACTTCTATTCAACATCGTTCTTGAGACTCTAGCCAGAGCAATTAGACAAACCAAAGAAATTAAAGGGATACGAATTGGAAAAGAAGAACTCAAACTACCCCTGTTCGCTGATGACATGATTATATATTTAGAGGAACCTGGAAATTCCACCAGAAAACTCTTAGAACGCATAAGTGAATTCAGTAAAGTAGCAGGTTACAAGATCAATGCTCATAAATCCAACACATTTTTATACATAAGTGATGAATCTTCAGAAAGAGAAATTAGGAAAACTACCCCATTCACAATAGCCTCGAAAAAAATAAAATACTTGGGAATCAATCTAACAAAAGAGGTGAAAGACCTCTACAAGGAGAACTACAGAACACTAAAGAAAGAAATTAAAGAAAACCTTAGAAGATGGAAAGATCTCCCATGTTCTTGGATAGGAAGAATTAATATTGTCAAAATGGCCATACTACCAAAAGTGCTATACAGATTCAATGCAATTCCAATTAAAATCCCAATGACGTACTTCACAGAAATAGAGCAAGCAATCATGAAATTCATCTGGAAGAATAAGAAATAGCTAAAATAGCTAAAGCAATCCTTAGCAGGAAGAGTGAAACAGGGGGTATTGCAATACCAGATCTTCAACTCTACTACAAAGCAATAGTAACAAAAACGGCATGGTATTGGTACCAAAATAGAAAGGTAGATCAATAGTACAGAATAGAGGACACGGACACAAACCCAAATAAATACAATTTTCTCATACTAGACAAAGGGGCCAAAAATATGCAATGGAGAAAAGATAGCCTCTTCAACAAATGGTGCTGGGAGAATTGGAAATCCATATGCAACATAATGAAACTAAACCCATATCTCTCACCATGCACGAAACTAAACTCAAAATGGATTAAGGACCTCGGAATCAGACCAGAGACCCTGCATCTTATAGAAGAAAAAGTAGGTCCAGATCTTCAACATGTCGGCTTAGGACCAGACTTCTTCAACAGGACTCCCATAGCACAAGAAATAAAAGCAAGAATCAATAACTGGGATAGATTCAAACTAAAAAGCTTTCTCTCAGCAAAGGAAACTATCAGCAATGCGAAGAAAGAGCCTACAGAGTGGGAGAATATCTTTGCCAATCATACTTCAGACAGAGCACTAATCTCCAGAATCTATAAAGAACTCAAAAAACTCTACTCCAAGAATACAAATAATCCAGTCGACAAATGGGCGAAGGATATGAATAGACACTTCACAGAAGATCTACAAGCAATCAACAAACATATGGAAAAATGTTCAACATCTCTAGTAATAAGAGAAATGCAAATCAAAACCACCCTAAGATTCCATCTCACCCCAATTAGAATGGCGATTATCAAGAATACAAGCAACAACAGGTGTTGGCGAGGATGTGGGGAGAAAGGTACACTCATACATTGCTGGTGGGGCTGCAAGTTGGTGCAGCCACTCTGGAAAGCAGTGTGGAGATTCCTTACAAAACTTGGAATGGAACCACCATTTGACCCAGCTATCCCACTCCTTGGCCTATACCCAAAGGACTTAAAATCAGCATACTACAGAGATACAGCCACATCAATGTTCATAGCTGCTCAATTCACAATAGCCAGACTGTGGAATCAACCTAGATGTCCTTCAATTGATGAATGGATAAAGAAACTGTGGTATATATATACAATGGAATATTACTCAGCCATAAAGAATGATAAAATTATGGCATTTGCAGGCAAATGGATGAAATTGGAGAATATCCTGCTAAGTGAGATAAGCTAATCTCAAAAAGCCAAAGGACGAATGATATCGCTAATAAGTGGATGATGACACATAATGGGGAGAGGGAAAGGTTAGTGTTAGGGTTAGAGTTAGGGTTAGGGAGGGGGGCAAGTATGGGGGAAGGAAGGACTGTATAGAGGGAAAAGAGGGGTGGGGGGAAGGAAAAAAAGAATGAATCAAACAACATTACCCTATGTAAATTTATGATTACACAAATGGTATGCCTTTACGCCATGTACAAACAGAGAAACAACATGTATCCCATTTGTTTACAATAAAAAAAATACATTATAAAAAAAATATTGTCTAACAAAAAAAAAAAAAAAAGACTGCATAATTTATGAAAAGAGCAGAAAGGACAAATCTACAGAGATAAAGTAGATCAGTGGTTGCATGGGCCTAGAGGTAGTAATGGGGTCTGACTGTGAGTGAGCATTTGGGATCCTTCTGGAGAGATGCAAATGATCAATAACTGGACTGTGGTGATTGTTGCACAACTGCATTTGCTAATTCACTGCATTTGACCCTTTAAATGCACATGTTTTATGATATATAAACTATACCTCAAAAAAGTTGTTGAAAAACAAAAAAAATAGATAACCATTACAATAACAGTATTCTTTACATTATTAAAACTACTGCTTTATTCCCACATTTTCACATGCTGGAAAAAAGATATGGGAAGAAACACTTAAACATCTATAATTATGCTTTCCTCTATTTTAGTGGACTAGGAACATTAGAAATACTGTACTTAGGGAAAAAGAATCTGCTTTAGGCACAGATCTGAGAAATAGATTATGGAAGACATTTTATTATAAACCTCCCTCAATCCCTTCTTAAACATGAGTGATGAAAATTAAACTATCCTTAAGGGGAAAGAAAGCATTAGTTTTATAATTCGTATTAAAGAATAACTTTCTTGAACATCATCTGTCTATCTTTGAGAGAGCTAAAGTTCATTCAGTTGTGCTTTCAATAAATTTAAATATTTTAGATCTTTAAGGCATCTCCTTCAGACATACGGTCACTCAGGAACAACACAAACCTCTTTTCTTCCCTCACAGTAAATTCTTAGTGTTGACCGCTGAGCACCTGGAGGCTGTCAAGCTGACACTGTTTTTCACACCGTCTTCCCTACTTACTCCCCCTCCTGTCCTTACTGTTCCCACTCTTGCTATTTCTCATGATCTCTGCAAATTCTGGCACCTATTCTTCTTTCAGTCTTGCCTAATGCGTTAACTCCTAGCTTCATCTTACTGGACAGCCCTTCACTCGGGGGTGAACTCTGCTGTTGACTTACCATTTGCCCAGCTGCTTCACCAATCTGCTTGATCCCACAATTCCAACATCTTAATTTCCATGCATCAGGTATTTCAAAACTCAGTAGGTCTTTTATGTAATTTGTTACAGATTCTTATGGCACATTTTTTAACCAGAGAAATCTGCTTCCCTAAGAGGTATACTCGGCTCGGCGCTGTGACGCACACCTGTAATCCCAGCAGCTGAGGCAGAAGGATCACGGGTTCAAAGTCAGCCTCAGCAAAAGGGAGGTGCTAAGCAACTCAGTGAGCCCCTATCTCTAAATAAAATACAAAATAGGGTTGAGGATGTGGCTCAGTGGTCTAGTGCCCCTGAGTTCAATCCGCTGTACCAAAAACAAACAAACAAAAAATCCCCACACTCATACATGGCTGGTGGGAATGCAAATTGGTGCAACCATTATGGAAAGCAGTATGGTGATTCCTCAGAACACTTGGAATGGAACCACCATTTGACCTAGTTATCCCATGCCTCAGCATATACCCAAAGGACTTAAAATTAGCATACTATAGTGACCCAGCCACATCAATATTTATAGCAGCTCAATACACAATAGCTAAGCTCTGGAACCAACCTAGGTTCCTCAACAGGTGAATGGATAAAGAAAATGTGGTATATATATACAGTGGAATACTACTCAGTCATAAAGAAGAATGAAATTATGGCATTTGCTAGTAAATGGATGGAACTGAAGACTCATGCTAAGTGAAGTAAGTCAATCCCAAAAAACCAAAGGCCAGAAGTTCTCTCTGATATGAAGTAAGTCAATAACAAAAACCAAAGGCCAAAAGTTCTCTCTGATATGTGGATGCTAACACACCATAAGGGGAGGAAAGGAAAGAATAGAAGTTCACTGAATTAGACAAAAGGGAATGAAGGAAAGGGAGGGGGATGGGAATAGGAAAGACAGACTGAATTAGACATAACTTTCTTATGTCCACATATGAATACACAGAACAGTGTAACTGCACATTATGTACAACCACAAGAATGGGAAGTTACATTCCATGTATGTATAATATGTCAAAATACATTCTACTGCCATGTATAACTAAAAAGAATAAAAAATTGTAAAAAGAAAAATAAATGTGCTTCCTTTGCTGGTACATCTTCCCACATTCACAATCACTTCTAATGGTACAGTTGACTAAATATGGTCAAAGCCTTGAGTAGATGAAGGATGTCAGGCTAGATTAAACAAAGTTACATTAGTAAGACAAATAGTAAGAGCAAACAGCATTGCTGGCAAGGTGGGGAAAATGTATTCTCATGCACTACTGATATGTGGGCAATGAGCCTTATCTATTAAAATTTTAAGAAGGTATATTACTGGATACTCTTATACTACTTTCTATCATTATATTGCAAAAGTACTTGAGCCAGTGCTCAACAATATCTGTAAACAATGGCATTTACTGTAATACTGCTTCTACGAAAGCCCACTAGGCTTTAAGTTCCATATAAGCAGGGAATAAATCTGTTTTGTTCACTGAAGTACAGCCAGTTCCTTACGCAATGCCCACAAGAATTGTTCAGGAAGATTTGTTGAGTGAATAAATGGATGAAGATGGAGATCTGATGGTTGGTTTATTCTTGGACCCCCCCCCCCCCAATGGTATTTAGAAATCTAGGAGCAATTTTCCATTTGGAACAGCTAGGTTTTGAGTTCGATGGTCATGCTGCCCCTGAGCTCTTACAGTTTTTTGTCAAATACACTTTGCTGATGACCAGAGCAAATGGCAGAGGGATCTGAGTACTCACAATAAACCAGTCACAAAACAAATGTGCTACTGCTGTTAAAGCAAGATTTATGTTTGGAGTGGAACAGCATTCTTATTTTGCTAAGTAACCAGAGGCAAGGAATTTTTTTTTTTTTTTTTTCAATTCAACTATTTTTATTAAATCATTTTTTGCCTTGGTTAAGTATAAAAGACTTAATTTTTAGAGTAGTAACTCTGGACTCTGGAATGCCCAAGAATAAACTATCTATTTAGGGCACTATTGAAAAGGTATATAACTTGTTTTATGTCAGAGTCTGAGGAAATCAAGAAAGGAAAAAACCTACCATACTGACTTTGTGATAAAAAGACTTTTCAAAGGCTTGAAATGACATTACATCATACAGACACATGAGGGCACTCTAATCAATCAGCTAGGAGAAACAGAAGAGGAAAATCAGGTTGACATTTTAACAATCAACTGCAATAGGTGCATCAAACACAGGTAAAATTTTGAATGACTGTTATTTATAGCAAGAGATTTTCTGTTCTGGATCCAAGTTCTAGGAAATTAAAAGAATTCTGAGACTGTAAACAGAAAAAATCCAACACACTCAGACCCAAGGTGATGATTAACCACACCCCTTTCTAATGATTTGTTAAACTGACCTTGGAGTAGGATTTGCCCCTTTCAAGCAAAGATCTGCTATATAATCTATAACTTGCACTTGATGTCCTACTTGTCCTCCATTGGGAGTAGTCCATGAATCATTTCTTTGCTCCATCTGTTTTCCCCAGAGTAAGAGTGAGTTAAAAGTTTGAGCCAGTAGAAATGAAACAGCATTTTGCACAAAGGTGCATACACCATTGAAAAATACATTCCATGGCCTTCTCAAGTTTTTACATTTGCAAATACAACTACAGCATAAAGTTTTCTTAATCAAATTCAATAAGTAGAGTATAATACAGATTCAAATGACTTCTTTCAGACCTTTCACAACAATAATTCTGCAAGGAGCCACGGATAGTGAGGTAGATGGGCTCATTCACAAAGGATTATCATTAATCTTAAAGTCACATTCAAATTTGTGCCTCAGCGAGACTATAAATAATTCCATGTCACAGATCTCTGGGGTCAAATGTGATACTTAAAAATGTAAAGTGTTGAAACTTTGAATGCCAAGGGTATATTGTGGTTGCATGGTAAGTCTCTGTTGAATGAATAAGCTATAACATTCTTTCCATCTCTGGAACTATCTAGAAAGTACACATGCTACATTCTTGCACTTCTTAGCATTTTGTTCATTTTAGTCTTCATCTGTTTGAATGATTAGATTCCCAGCCACGATCTTTACAACTTACTGTCAGTGTACTAAATATTTTTTTGTCCACAGTCTTTTGCTAAGGACTCTGGTGAATTCCAGTTCCTATCTGTAGCTGACTGGCTATCAACGTATACCCAGTTATGCTCAATCTATACTAATAGGCAAACATGTCCTAAAATGTGTTAATTAGAAGATACAGTTCCAATTTTCTTGTTCTTTCTAAGACAATTAATTGAAAATAACAAATTTTTTTAGTTAAATAATGTTACCCAAATATAACATATTATAAATATAGGCAGTGATTAAGATCCTTTGATCACTATTCAAACATTACATTAGAATGACACTGTATTCATGTGGGTGTGTGAAAAGCCACTAAGGAAGTGATATATGCAAAGTTAGAGAATTACCAAGTGGTATTGTAGAAGCTAAATTTAGATAATATAAAATAGACTAATTTCACTTACTTAATTGGTATTCTCTGATAGGGGACTGTGAAATTATCAAAGAAGTTTCCAAACGTTAATTTTTTTTAACAAAAGTCTTTTTTTTTTTTTAAGATCTTAATTGAAACAAACTCAAATTTAAAGCTACTTTAAAAAAACAGCTTTATATACAATTTCTCAGTAGGCACTCTATCCTCCTTTCTGGGGCTGGGGATGCAGCTCAGTGGTACAGCACCTGCCTACCACTAGTCTATGGGGGTCTTGGATCAATCCCCAGTGCAGGGTGCTGTAGTCCCTGCTCCCACTAAGCAACAGACTATTCAGTCAGGGAGACTTGGGTTCAGATCTTGGCTCTATTACTTTTTTTAATCTGAGTAACTTTTGAGTCACTTACCTCACTTCCCCAAAGTCCACATTTTTTATCTGTAAAATGAGAATGCTATCACCCAGATTAGATGGGCCATTGCACTTAGCACAAGGCCTGGCTTACTATAATCTTGTTAACTTCATCTGTAATTTTTTTCTCAATATTACTCACATACTTTGACAGCACTGCAAAAAATATTTATTCAACTATTTAGTGAGGTTACACTCTGTCAGGCTCTCGGAATATAAAAGTTTACACGAGAGAGGACAAACACTACACCAATAATTACACGTCCTACAAGCAGGAAGGGTGCCATGGAAGTGCCTAACAGGAGAACTGATTCAAGAACTTGAAGAAGCACTATTTAAATAGATAACTGAAATATGAAGACATTAGCCAGGCAAAAAAAGAACGAGGCAGGCGATGGGACATATTCAAAGTTCCAAACACAAAAGAAAAGGGTTGGCTCCAGGAACTGAACATGTCCTACCTGTATGACTGGGGGAAAAAGGCAAGGGAGAAAGTGGTTAGATATGGGTGTGGAAAGATATTCTTCAGGGTCAACTCAACTAAGTTAAGAATTATAAGACCTGATCCTAAGGGCACAGGAAGCTATAAGAAAGCTTTATGGAACACAATTTAAAACAACTGCTGGGATGCACAGTAAAGAATAGATTCAAGAGGGTCAAGAATGAATACAAAGTTAGACAGTTTTACTCAACTCTGTCAAGTGAAAAGAGCACTATAGTGAAACTGGAGAGAAATAGACCTACTCAAAAAATTTTCACTAAGGAAGTAGTATCAGCGAGATATGGTGGGAGGTTCTACATGGGAAAGATACTTTGAGAAATCATAATCTCAAAAATGAGAATGTGCTGAACAAAATGTACTTCTGTGTATTGTGATTATCAGTCTTATCTTTATTGGGGGAAGGACTGCTGGGGACTGAACCCAGGGCCTTGCACCTGCTACACAAGCGATCTACTATTGAGCTACCTGCCAGACCTGATGATATAAATGCAGCCTACCTCATATTCCTGAAGCAGTACACAGAGTTAAAAATTTTAGGACACATGAAGATCTATTCAAACTCTTTGGGAGGCATAAACACACAAGTCTAACTTACTAAGGAACAATGCTTTTGAAACCACTTTGGTAGGTTGATAAGGATTCCACATTATTGGTCATTAACCTTTCAACTCCAAAAGATTTTAGTTCGCAATACATGGTTTGAAAGTAAAGAGGGAGGGAGTATCAACAGAAACACTTCCTTTTCCTCTAAGGCATCTTTTGACTCTTAGAGGAAGAAATTATTTTCTTTTTTCCTTTCTATGTTTTTACATCTCTAAATAGATTAAACAGGAGGATTTCATGAACAAAGTATCTGTAAATTAACCCCTGATATCCTCATGAATGTGTTAAGCAAAAAACTTTTTCACAGTTGCCTGTCTTCTGAAACTAAGCTGAGCATATCAAACACTGTTCTTTTTTCTTTTTCTTGTGTGTGATATCAATGACTGAATCCAGGAGCATTCTACCTATGAGCTATATCCCCAGCACTTTTTCGAAGTCTTATTTTAAGACAGGGTCTTGCTAAGATAGCCAGGCAGTGATGGAATTTGTGATCTTCCTGCTTCAGTCTTAAGTAGCTGCAATACAGGAGTGCACTGACACACCTGCCTTGATTTAGTCTTTACTGAGGACACAGGTTCTGTGTTTCAACCATTAAGGTGCCAAGCTCCTTTGATCCTATAAGTTGAACTCTTCATGAAAGGTCCTGTCCTACTATTTTTTCTGGGTGCTGGAAATTGAACCCAGGTTGTCAAGCATGCTAAGCGCTTGCTTAGCACTACCACTGAGCTACACTCTCAGGCTCCTACTTATCCTTCTTATCAGTTCATTCTCACCTTCCAAAAAGCAGTCCTCCACAATCATTTGTTCTTTCAGTTCACCAAACCCTGAACATGCCTTTATTTTACTGTGAACACATTGAATTGCAATTTTGGCTTGTTCCTCTATCTTCTTCCCTAGGTAGGGCAAGGGCCTCCCTTAGGGCAAGAGTGGTAACTTTCAATCTGAACAGTTAAATGTTTAGCACATTAACACAGAGACAAAGATAGTCTCAAGGTTTACTGACCTGTATCCTTCCCCTTTCCCAAATGGCATTAAAGTGAGACATTTTTGGAATTGAATCTACTTTTTAAAATACTTTGACTTCCTCTCAGAAAATATCTGGTGATCATCAAATGGGGTGGTTGGGTTGTAGTCTTTGGAAGAGAAATTCAAATAAGTATGTAAATAAAAAAATAAAACGAACACTTTCTTTTTGGGTAGCAATCATAGAAAGAATAGCTTAATAATAAGCTCCCTGCAAGAGCATGGATTTTAAAAGTCTGAGAAACAGCATTACACACCTGCTTTTCTATTATCTTAATTATGCTACAACTAGTCCAGTAGAGTTGGAATAATTAACTTGTCAGGACTGTATGCACACTAAGGGTAAAATGGCTCAAAACAAAGGTCCGAGAAGCTTTCCTGGAATCCAAGCGTTTGAGCTTTGGGATGCAAGACTTCTCCAGGAAGACGGGCATGCTCCATCTAGTCTTGAATCACGCAGTCCCTACAGCCCTAATCTGGAAGCCTTAACACTTCGTCTCTGCGCATCAAATCCGAGGCACAGTTTGAGACTCAAGTTCGCACCCTGGCCACGGCTTTCTCTGAATTCCAAGGGCAATTAGGTGTGTGTATCAGGAAATTTAAGGAGCAACCAGGTTCAGTCAGAAGCTGTCTACTCTCTGTTCAAGGCGAATCAGCCTTCTCAACAAGGGTCGGGAAAGAGGCGACTCAAGTGCCAAGCGAGTGGAAAGAGGTTAACCACCTCGGGAGGAAGCTGAGAAGCAAGGCCGAGCTCAGCTAGAGCTCGAGGGGGAAGGAATGTGACAGTCGACCGCATGTCTGTCCGAAGGGGCCCGCTAGCGAGCGATTAAGACCTCGGCACAGTGGCGTAGGTGAGTTTATGGAAGGAGAGGCAAGGGGGCGAATTCAAACCTCCACCTCAAAGAGCTGCAGCCTTCCTCTGGCCCCCTCAATTTCCAGCCCCATCTGCCGCCCTTCCTCCGCGACAGTTCCCGGCCCAAGGTGGAAACGACCAAGTCCAAAAGTATACGGCATCACCTCTGCCCTCCGACCCCGGAGCCGAGACTCACCAGTTTCATATTAGACTTTTGGTTGTTCAACACCGGTCGCCGCACTCCTGGAGCCTAGGAAGCACCTTCCGGTTCAACCTCGCCGCCGGCCGCCGAGAGCATCGCGGGACTTGCAGTCTTTCCTCCTCGCGTCCCTTCCCGGGGCATCCTGGGACGTGTAGTCCTCCCAAAGCATGCCGGGAACTGTGGTCGCCTCTCCCGTTCCTCCCTCTCCTCTCCTCTCCGAACACCTCCTTCCGTCGGCTCAAATTCATCTCGGCCGCCAATCCATCCTCCCTCTCCGCCCCAGCATGATATCATGTCCCCCACATGGGCCCGGCTCCCATGGTATTCTGGGATGTGTAGTCCCCGCGGCTCCGGTTCCCCTTGCCCCGCCTCCCTGTGGGAAGGCGGGTGGGCGCGGGCCTTGCCGGGAGCTGTAGTTCCCTGGGGCCTCTAGACGCCCAGCCCCGCACTTATACTCAAGGGAGGCAGAAACTACAACTCCCAGGGACGCCCGGCGGCAGCAGGTGGGAGCGGGGCTGTTGATATCAATATGGCGGTTGTCAACCAGACAAAGACAGTCAGTCTGATGTGATTGAGACAAGGGAGGTTTTCAGGGGGAGACTGGGAGACAGGGGCCTCCCCTCCCCCTTGTGCTCTTCCTGCGCGGCCTCAGCCCTCCCAGCCCCTCCCGACGGGCGCCCCACTCGGAAGACACCCCTCCCCCTCCCGCCTCCCTCCTCCCTACCCCAGCCCTTCGCACCGGGACGTTGGGGAGGGGGCTGTGCCGGGCGAGAGAACTCGGCGAGGATTCGGAGGTGAGTCGAGCGGTTTTGAAGCCGGACTGCCTCAAGTCTCTCTTCTCACTTGTTTCTCTTCACTTTAAGGGAAAAAAATTGAGGGGTTTTGGGGAGAAAGTGAGTGGGCGCCGGGGGTGGGTCCCCTCAGCGGCCGGTTGGAGAGGAGGGAGGAGGCAGGGGGCTGCCGAGGGGGCGACCCGGGCGCGGGGCGTGGGGTGGGGCAGTTCGTGAGGGGCGGAATTGAGCGGCGTCGACTGCTCTCCAACTCTGCTCTCCGGGCGGAAGGTTTGAATTCTGGAGGTGGGGTCTCCTGCCTGGAGTTTGGGAAACTGCGGTGGCGTCGAGGTGTGCGGGGCGGCGTGGGGCGTGGAGCTGCGGTGGGCGCCGCGTGACGTGCGCTCGGGCGCCGAGCTGCTGAGGGACGTCTGTAGGTGGGAAGTTGGAGGGGCAGCGGCGGAGCTGCCCGCCGGCCTGGGCGAGCGGCGGCGCGCGTGCGGGTGCTGGGCGCTGGGCGGCCGCGCTGCGGGCCGGCCGGGCTGGGCGGCTCGGCGCGTCCCGTCCCCCGGCCCGCGCACACTCCGCCTCCGCCCGGACGGATCTCCACCCCAAACTCCGGGCGGAGAACTGTGGCGGCGGTGCGGCGCGGGGATGGCTCTGGGCATCCTGAAGTCGGCGGAGAGGTGGGAAAGGAAAAGTGTTTCTTAGTATTTTATTCCGGAACTGTGTTCGGGTTACACTGTTGGGGCTACTTTGAAAGGCGTCCTCCACCCATTTCGCCCCGAAACCGTAGGTAGAGGTCTCTTGTTATCTTCCTGCTCAGTAAATTCGTAATCGCCGAGCCTTCGGGGGCGTGGGCCGGGGGTCGAGAGTGCTGGGCTGCGAACGCGTCTGCGTCTCGTAGAGGCGGAATGTCGGTTGTGTGCTCGGAGATAGGACGACTTCATTTCGTAGTCGGAAAAACTGTGGGAAATTGTTTGCGGGGAGAGGGGTGCGCTGAAAGTCGCCGCTGGTGTTTTTCTTCTACCCCACCCTGTTCTGTCTCACATTTGCCTGAAAGCTGGTATGGAAGAGCGAGGAAGCACTGGGTGAGTGCGGGGAAGAATGCACTTGGCAGTGAAGGTACCATACTGTGTAAAGTTGAACGGCATAAAGTGAATTCGGTTTTTATTTAGTCTGAAGCCTTTGCAAAACCTCATGTGTCATATAGGGTGGAATGATGTGACAGGTCCATTTGTCTGGGATCTTGCAGGTCCAGAAACGTTTTGCATGCTCTCTGCCTCTCTACCTTCCTTCCATCCTTTCTTCTTCCTTCCTCTCTTCCTTTTTTATTTCCTCCTTTATTTCTGCCTTCCTTGTTATAGTGTTCTTCCTGATGGACATAATACCTCCTGTGCTTTTTTGCTTAGTGTGTGCCAATATGGTTGTGCTTTTTTTTTTTTTTAATCATTTTTCTATAAAATGCATCCAGTAAGTGAGAAAGACCTGCATTTTGTTTTTATTTCGCATTTATGCCACAGGTAATTATCACATCGGGTTTGCAGTGCTTTGCAAGGAACTTACTCTGCACAACTAAGTTGCTCGATCTAATTGGATTATAAGTCAAGTTTGGGAGAATTTGGTTTTTGAATTTTCTCAATTAAGAGTTTAAAAGGGAAGAGAAGTGCAACAGCCCTTGTTTCTCACAGTCTTTAATATTTAATAACATTACACCGGGAAAATTTAAGATCACGTATATGTTACTTCCTTCAGTCTGATATACGATTTCTTCAACAGCCCTCTGTGACAGATTTTTAGTGTCATGGAATTTTAAATGACTAAAGGAATTGACATGGTTTCTATTTAGAATGTTGAGAAATTAGTGTTTTTACATATTTGGTTCAGAATTTATCAATTCTTGGATCTGCCACTTATCACTAAGGGACTTTTAGATTTCATAAAAAATGAAAGACATTGATACACTAGGTAATTCTGTGGTAGGTTTAATAACCTCTGATTTGAAATTTGTGCCATTGGTCATTCATACTGATAAGGGAACTGTAAGCATGAGGTAGCATATATATTTCGATTGACCTGAATAGAAAAAAACATGAATGTGTATTCTAAATTTGAATTTAAACTATAGAAAATGTTGTTTCAAAACTGAACCTTCAGTTTGTTAGACACCAGAATTTCCAGAATTACTTATTTTAAACTTGTGTCTTTACCTGAAATGTTCCTTTGCAAAAACCAGAAAAAAAGAATTCTTTGTAACATAGTGTATTTTTTGTTTTTCTGAAACATATACTCTAGTCATGGAATTTAAAAATGTATACTAATTATATTTTAAGATCTAAAAAATAAAATGTTAAAAGCTGGAAAAGGAGTGTTTTCTAGCCACCCTTTGCTCAAAAATATATATATTTTTTGTTTTTATCTATACAAATGTAATTTTCACTGGGAAAAGACATCATTAAACTTTCTAACAGTTGGATCAAAATCATTACATGTAAACCAGATCTATTCTTTGTATTCATTGGGCTGATTTTTTTTGTATCTTACGCACTGGGGCATTAAAATGATATAAAGCCTTTACTGCAGGTTAAAGCATAAAACATTCTCAGCATGTGAAAGTCATATGGTTTACGAAAAAAGTGGAAAACCAGGGCATTGGTGCCTGTCCAGCTTAAAATTTCATCCTGTAACTGTAAAGACACATTTATTTTAATGTTATCTCTTCTAAAAATGTTGCCTGTATTATGGGAGGTTGACAATCCAAACTTTAAAACCAGTGTTGTTAGTTTTGTGTACTGCATAAAGTGAACACTATTTGTGGTTACAA
Organism: Sciurus vulgaris; assembly: GCF_902686455.1. NCBI lineage: Eukaryota > Metazoa > Chordata > Mammalia > Rodentia > Sciuridae > Sciurus > Sciurus vulgaris. The sequence goes on along the minus strand of NC_136465.1, from coordinate 8,989,594 downwards.
ATGTGCATCTAGGAAAGGAGCCTTTAGGTTTATGTTGAATGCCTCCAGTGAGGCTTCATTTTTCCTGCTGGTCAGATTTCAGTCTTGTATCCCAAATCCTTATTTAAAGCATTAGAAATGAAACTTAATAGCTCATTATTGGTAAGTTTTAAGATATATTGCAACAAATCTTGCATTGTTTCATTCTCGCAGTTTTTGTTGAAAGTGTTGGTTGGAATACCATTGTTTCTTTCTTCAGTATGTGTTGAATTCATTGGTGATTTCATCTTTGTTCTTTTTGAGTCTCCTGTATGTATATTCATTCCATCCCAGTTTTATGTTTTGGAGAGCTACCATTTTTCCTATAAAAATCATGTTTTCTTTTACTATTTATTTAATTGTAGCTCTTCTTTTATTTTTCAATGTAGTTTTTAAAATTTGAATTATTTCTCCTGGGAATTATAAATTTATTGTTAATTTTCATAAATGAAAGTCAGTATAATATTCTACTTTTAAAATCATAACCTTTTATAGAAAAACGAAAGTGTTCATTGAAAATGTGTTAGTTTTGTTTTGTGTACCTGCTTTATATAATTTTTTTGACTTTCTGAGTTGCACTTTGGTATTCTTGGCTAGATTTTTTGGTTAACTGCTGGCTTTTACTTCTCAATTTGGTGAAAGCACCATTGATCTAGAGTGTCATATGTGTTTGTCCACACCTGCACTCACATATATACTATAAAGCATCTTAATGTTTCTTTTTATATCAGACATACTGCTCATAAAATACCAACCAGAGCCACAAGTAGCAGTATGCTGTGAATATTGCTTCAACCTGGGAACCAGAGTAACTTCCAGCACATGCTGTCCACATTAGAGAAACTCTGGAGATTTTCAGTATTATTATAAACCATTAATTTGACAGATTCTGCCAAAATATGGTTCTCTGAAAATGGGAGCTGTTGGTTTGAAATTTATTTCAAAAAATTAAGTAATTAATATGTGATTTAGATATCCCCTAGATGGCTCTTATTAGACTTGGAGCCCTTCACAGGGGCAGAGTGAAGATTTTTCAAATGATTATTTGATGTGAAACTTTTAGTTGGAGGTGCAGTTCAGTGGTAGTGCTTGGATCCCAGTACCATGAAAAACAGCAACAAAAATAACACCTTTTAGTTAGCATCTGTTCAAACATAATTCAGTGTTTTAGGTAACTTGTTTTCCTTAACCTTAGGTGAAACAAGTTGGAAATTTACTATAAGAATATCTTGAACACTTTCCAAGGGCATTAAATTACTGGAAGGCACTGGCTTTAGCATAGTTTTACCCTCAAAGTGGTAATACACTTGAAGGTGCAGTAAGTTTTTCAAGTGATTATTTTAATATTAATGTAGTATTTTACAGATCCTTAGCCTATAAGGGTAGTGTTTTATTTATTTTTAATGTTTGCCAACAAAAGGGGAAAAGGTCATAATAATCTGGTTTATCTTTGATGTGATCAGTTATTTTAATTTTTTTTAATTGTTAAAACAGGTGGCACCAGACACTTTCCTTTTGAGTGATGAAATGATTATAATTCACTCAAAAGACATTTGGATTTTTCTTAGAGTACTGTTGATGATTAAAATGTTTACTAAATTCTACATACTGTATATATATTCTTTGTAGTTTCTCTATGCATCTTGTGTTCAGTGATGATCTACATATGGTGTATTAATAACTCTCATTACAACATACATATTAAACAATTAGTATGGAGTTGCCAGGAAACAGTACTTTAATGTATATAGCCTGAATTTTTATAGAGGGACAGTGAAATGCTGTGAATACTGCTGAAATAAGGATGACTTGATACTGATCCTATCTGCCTTAAGATTTTGGTAAAGGCCTGGGGATTGTAGCTCAGTACCTAGCATGTGCAAGGCCCTGGGTTTGATTAGCAGTCCTGCAAGTAAGTAAAACAGTACTTGGTTGCTGGGTGGGCATGTTGGCACTCTCCTCAAATTCCAGTGACTTGAGAGGCCAAGGCAAGAGGATCACAAGTTCAAGGCCAGCCCCAACAATTTAGTGAGACCCTGTCTCAAAATGAAAAATAAAAAGGGCTGGGGATGTGCTTGCTCCATGGACCTGAGGTACCCAGGGTTTATACCCTAGTATTGCAAAACAAAGACACACCACAAACAAAACAAGAAAATGAACGTGAAGTGCTTGTCATGTGCCTAGTCAGTAAAGCCTTGAAATCATCCTCACTCCTCAGTTGTAAGATCAAGCTGATTTTGCATTCTCTGTATGTATTCACTTATTTTCATTCCATTGCTAGTCCCTTAATTCAGGCTTTTAGTATTTCTGAAATATTAGTCTCTTAACTAATCTTGTGCTTTTACTTGTTTTCATTAGTCATTCTACACTCATACCTGAGGGATTTTGCCAAAATAAAATGTGAATTTGATAGTCAGCCATACTTTGCCTATAATCCTTTAGTGGCTCCCCGGTCTTTCTGATGTATCCAGACTTGTAGAGTCATTCCACTAGTGTCCCTTTCAAACAGTCCAAACTTCTGGAGTCATTCTTCCTGTGATCCAAATCCTGGCTCTGTCAATATCTGACCTTGAGCAGGTATTTTAAAATGCCTGTATCTCAGTTTCCTCAGCTATAGAATGGGGGTAAAAATAGTACCTGTTTCATAGGATTACTGTGAACCCTTGGAATCCTGGTAAGTTCCAGTCATTATACATTAATAGGAAATTGCAAAAATTAGTAAAGCGGGCACTGTACCTTTCACCCAGTTTCCCCTGCAGGTTATATCTTACATAACTATAGAACGGGCTGGGGAGATAGCTCAGTTGGTAAAGTGCTTGCCTTGCAAGCACAGAGCCCTGGGTTCAATCCCCAGCACTGCAAAAAGAAAAAAAAAAAAAATAATAATAATAATAATAACAACTGTAGAACAATCTTAAAACTAGGAAATTGGTACAATGTGTGTGTATAGTTCTAAACCATTTTATCATGTGTAGATTATGTACCTATCACCTAAATCAAGATATAGAACTATTCTATTACCACAAAGATTGAATAATTTTCTTCAAAAATTTTATTGTTTTGTCAGTAGAAATAATTTTACTCTTTTGCCTTTGGTTGTATTTCAGAAATTATTTTGGCACATCTTAAAAGTTTATGAAAGATTCTAATTAAATATTTGTTAGAATTTAAACATTGGCAAGCTTATTTTAAATGTAGAATTATAATATTAGTATCCATTAAAATTCTCTAGTAGCCCAGTGTAGTGGGCATATGCCTATAATCCCACGTACTTGGGATGAAGAGGCAGAAGGATCACAAGTTCAAGACCAGCTTGGAAAACTTAGTGGGAACCTGGTTCAAAATAAAATAAAAAGACCTGGGGATATATCTCAGTGGTTGATAGAGTGACCTTAGTTTCTATCTCCAGTACACCAAAAAAAGAAAAATTAGTAAATTTTAATAATATTGACATTTTCTTTGTTTAAAATGTATAAGATTAAAATGAATTCAAGACTTATGTGATATATTTCTTACCAAAGAGGAAGTATGTTAATTACTTCAACCATTCAACCATTAGTTTGGTCTTTGACAGTGTTAATGCAAACTTGTCTGATTGTGAACTTATGTCATTGTTTTATTTTGAACTTGTTACAAAAAATTAGCTTCAAAGAAAGTAAATTCAAAGATTGTTTTCAGAGAAAGGATCTTTAAATATAAGGGATGGGGAAAACTTTAGATACTATTATATTGTTAGTTTGGGCACGAGAAAAATCCATTAAGTTAAAGGCTAGTTACAGGGCCGGTTATGATTTGCTGCCTCTTTATCTACTGTGTGGTAAAGAGAATTCTTAAGTATCACACTTGTGTGATAATAACAGCAAAGCTCGGTCATGTGATTTTTGCCTCAGAGTTTGAGACAGTTTTTATTTGTTAACACTGTGATAATTTGCTTTGGAAAAAAGACTAAAGTTTGTTTCATTGGCAAGGATATGATAAATATTGATGGTACTTTCTGGTAAGTCAGATTCATATTTACAGAGACTTTTGGCAACCTGTGATTTAAGAGTTTCTTCTTGGTACAACTTCTTTTCTCTTTGGGCTTATCTGTTTTCACCTTTTTATTTATTTTGGTATATGCCCTAAAAATATACTTTTTTTTTTTTTTTTTTCTTTTTCTTTTTTGGTACTGGGGAGTAAACCTGGGTGCTTATCCACTGAGCCACATCCCCAACTATTTTGAGACAGGGTCTCTCTAAGTTGCTTAGGGCCTTGCTGAATTGCTGAGGTTTGCCTTGAACTTGCAGTCATCCCTGTGTCAGCCTCCTGAGCTGCTGGGATTACAGGTGTAGACCACTGCACAAATGTGTTTGTGTATGTGTGTGTGTGTGTATTGTTTTGTCACACACAGACAAACCCTGTTTTAATTAGGAATCTTTCAGCTTCAAGGAGAATCTGTTGTAGGGATGCAACTGTTTTGTGTTAATGAAGAACAACTAGAACTTGTGTAAAAGAAAGAACTGCTGGGAATCTGAGAAGCAAGTCTCTCTGCCTGTCATTCTAGGGATATATGGTTTCTTGTTTCAGCTTCTCTTTCCATGTTTGTTTCATCTACGTTTCTCACATTCCCCTACCATTACTATTTGCCTTGCCCTAGTTTTTCATAGTCTCTGCTTCCCCACAGCTTTGACTCCTAGGTGAATTTGGTTTGCCGTGGTACTGATTTGAACTATTCTTTCAACTTAAGCTTACCTCTTACTGGTGACAACATTTTTCTTTTAGCTCAGTTGACAAAAAAGAAATTCAAATGCATTGTAAGACCATGAGTTAGACTATCTCTATTCCATGACCTTGACTATGTGGGAGCAGAGCGCATTTTATATATGGCTAATTTTGGGTGCTCTATATGTGGAGTTCTCTTGTAGGGATTGAACAGGGCACTCACACATGTCAAGTTTGGCAGTGCATATTGAGTTACTCTGTGGGCTACAAAGATGACTTGTATTTAATCCTTCAAGGGTCAAACAGTTTGCAGAAAATGGCAAAAGACTTCCTCTGTAATTTACTATTGACCTTCTATGTTAGTCAACTCAGACAATCCAGTGAGATGACAGAGTAGGTCTGTAGTACTAACTAGGATTAAGGCAGGAGAATCAGAGGTCACACAGGAGACACAGTTGTTCTTCCTCTACAATTTGGATCATAGATCTACTAAAGAAAGCAATGAAAGTATCCAGAAGTCATTATTTTAGGAGCCTAGTTACTACTGTTAAGGAGCATCCCTTTTTGAATAAGGAGTCCTCCCCCCCCCCCAATTCTTTCTCATATCAAGTAGACAATCTTTTGTCCTATCATTGGGGCCCAGAGATCTTAGGAGAACTCATTTCTTCACTATTCTAGTAACTAGAATATTTTCATACTCCCATTCTATACAATGACAACTGTTCACTTAGAAAATGCCATTATCCCAGATAAGCTTCCATGTTAGGTCAAGAGTAAGTTTTTGATTTCTACTTTAGAGGCAGTAAACAGGATTTCAGATACTAAGGTTATCTGTGATAACAAGCATCTTGTTCTATACTGATCTGGCTACCTAAGAATTGACATTGGATCATACCAGTGTCTAGTCAACACCTTATATTTAATAGAAGCACTGTAATGTCAGGGAAAATAACTAAAACATTTTTTTCCATGTCAATATTGGTGTTAATGTGGATTTCAGGGCTAAAAACTTCAAACAGGTCTTGCTTATGTTACCAAACCAGGATTGAGGTTTTTTGAAATAAGCATAAATCAAGCGTAGGCAACTAAAGAACCTAGAATAACTGAGTGAGATTATGAAAAACAGATAAAACAGTTGGGGAGTCAGAAAATTCTGAGCACATCGTGTGCAACAGAGGAAGGCAGTGGATCTCAACTTTTATGCAGAAGAATTGTCTAGAAAAATATTAAAGTTTTAGTTTGCTGATTTCTATCCCCAGATTCCTACAGATGAGCCTAGGAATGTGCATCCTTCATAAGCATACCAGATAATTCTAATTGATGTAGTCCTCAGAACACTTGGGAAATGCACAAACAAGGTAGTATCTACTGAAAGCCAAATATAGTATGTTCTTGGTTCTTTAGTAGTCTCAAATATTTGCTTGTAATTTGGAGTGTTTTCTCCTCCCCTTATATGTATCTGCCTTGTTTTAAATACTGTATATCCATCTTCTTTAATTGCTTGTGTCTCTATACTGTGACTTGGGATATGTTTTGGTTATAAATGGTTATTTTTGGTTGAGCATGATTATGCTATTCTTTTTTTAATAATTAAAAATGTTTTGTAGTTGTAGAAGGACAGAATGCCTTTATTTTTTTGTTTATTTTTATGTGGTGCTAAGGATCAAACCCATGCTAGGCAAGTGCTCTGCCACTGAGCTACAGTCACACAACCCTCACACATGCTAGGCAAGTGCTCTGCCACTGAGCTACAGTCCCAGCCCTGATTATGCTATTCTAACAGTTTAATGCCCCAAACATCTTATCTTCTGTTACAGCATCGGCTCATTATCTTAAGCCATACGTATGTTTGTGTGTGTGTACACAAAATACACACACACACACACACACACACACACACACATGAACATCACCCATCTTGAATCTTTGCACTCATAAATTAATTCCTCACTTTTTAAAAAGAGCTATCATCATTTTTCTCACTCTTAATTACTTCTAGAATATTGAAGCTGGTTGAGAACATGAACTTTGGAGCCAGATTGTTTTGGTGCAGATCTGATTTCCACTAGTTATTTTGTAACTTTGTATAAACCTCCATGTGTCAGTTTCTCAACCTGTAAACTGAGGATAAATAATAGTATATTCAGGTAGTAGGATTTTTGAGAGTATACAAGGAGCATTTGCAGGGTGCTTAGAATAATGGTTGGTACAGATTAAAATAAGATACAGTTTTTTATAGATCATCCATTGTCCTGTGCTTCTGTTTACAATATATTTATTCCTCTCAATCTATAGAATTCTCATGTTGCAAATAATCCCTTCCAGCTAATTTTTTTTTGTATATTTTCTTTTCAATTTTCCTTTTGTGGGTCTTCATTGCAGCATTTGGTGTAAATACTTGTGTCCCCATACTTAAAATTCTTTCTGTTGAGGTCTTCCTTTTATCATTCTTTTCCTTTCTTGTTAAGATTACCTGTGGTCTTTGTTTCTAGATTTGAAACCTTTAAATCACCCTTTAGTTCTTTCCTTTTCATGATTTCTCTTTCTCATCTTCCCTTCTTATTTCTCAGGGATCTGCTAATTCTTTTACTGTCACATCTGTTAGGTCATTCTCTGTTCCTATATCGTTGCAATCTTTATCCCTTCTTGAGATGATTGCAGCAGGAAAACTGGCCTTTCTACCCCTTCTCTTAGAATAATTTTCATCAAACTTTTCATCAAGTAATGCAAGAAGTTACTCTTAGTTCAGGTTGTGTTATATGCCACTTTTTAATCTCTGTGCTTTTTAAAGCTTCTCTAACGTTTTCTTTCTTTCCTTACTAGCATTCTATTCCTAAATGTGTTTTCTGTCTTCTAATCAAGTATATTACCTTTCCTCTATGTTTTTAGCTTTTTTCTTGGTATTTGCCTCTTTACCCATTTATTATGCTTATATTTTCTCTTATCTTGCCATCTGAAACTTTGTTCTTTTTTTTTTTTTTAACTTTTACTTTATTTATTTGTATGTGGTGCTGCTGAGAATCAAACCCAGTGCCTCACATGTGGTAGGCAAGCGCTCTGCCACTCAGCTACAGCCTTAACCCCTAAAACTTTTCTTAAAACCCAGTTAAATCCTTCTGTATGAGGAGACATTTTTCTTTTTTTTGATTTAAAAATATTTTTTCATACATGTATATAGGGTAATAATGTCTGTCTCATTTTATCGTCCTTCCCATCCTCTTCTCACTCCCTACCCTCCTCTCACTCCCCTCTGCATAATCCAAAGTTCCTTCCTTCTTCCCTACCTAATCCCATTATGGATCAGTATCCCCCCATCAGAGAAAACATTCAGCCTTTAGATTTTTGGGATTGGCTTATTTCACTTAGCATGATATTCTCCAACTCCATCCATTTACCTGCAAATGCCATAATTTCATTCTTCTTTAAGGCTGAATAATATTCCATTGTACCATATTTTCTTTATCCATTCATCTGTTGAAGGGTATCTAGGTTGGTTCCCTAGTTTAGCTATTGTGAATTGAGCTGCTATAAACATTGATGTGGCTGCATCACTGTAGTGTGCTGGTTTTAAGTCCTTTGGGTATAAACTGAGGAGTGGTATAGCTGGGTCAAATGGTGGGTACATACTGCTTTCCAAAGAGGTTGCACCAATCTGCAATTCCACCAACAATGTATGAGTGTACCTTTTTCCTTCACATCCTCGTCAACACTTATTATTACTTGTATTCTTGATAATTGCCATTCTGACTGGAGTGAGATGAAGTCTTAATCTTGATTTGTGTTTCTCTAATTGCAAGAGATGATGTTTGTTGATCGATTGTATTTCTTTTTCTCTGAAGTGTCTGTTCAGTTCCTTAGCCCATTTATTGATTATTTTTTTGATGTTAATTTTTTTTTTGAGTTCTTTATATATCCTGGAGGTTAGTGCTCTGAGGTGTGTGTGTGGTAAAGATTTTTTCCCATTCTGTAGGTTCTCTCTTCATGTTGTTGTTTCCTTTGCTGAGAAGAAGCTTTTTAGTTTAATTTTAATTCCATTTATTGATTCTTAATTTTACTTCTTGCACTTTAAGGATCTTGTTAAGGAAATCAGGTCCTAAGCTGACATAAATGACGACTTTTTCTTCTGTTAGGTGCAGGTTCTCTGTTCAAGTGCCTAAAAGCCTTTGATCCACTTTGAGTTGATTTTTGTGCAGGGTGAGCGATAGAAGTTTAATTTCATTTTGTTACACATGGATTTCTAGTTTTCCTAGCACCATTTATTAAATAGGCTATCTTTTCTCCAACGTATATGTTTAGCACCTTTGTCTAGTATGAGATAACTGTATTTATGTGGATTTGTCTCTGTGTCTTCTATTTTGTACCATTGGTCTACATCTCTGTTTTGGTGCCAATACCATGCCACTATTGCTCTATTATATAGTTTAAGATCTGGTAGTGTGATGCTTTCTGCTTCACTCTTCTTGCTAAGGATTGCCTTGGCTATTCTAGGTCTCTTATTTTTACAAATGAACTTCCTGATTGCCTTTTGGATTTCTATGAAGAATTTCATTGAGATTTTAACAGGAATTGCATTGACTGTTTAACACTTTTGGTAGTTTGGCCATTTTGACTATTAATTCTGCCTATCCGAGAGCATGGGAGATCTTCCCATCTTCTAAAGTTTTCAATTTCTTTCTTTAGTGTTCTGTAGTTCTCATTGTAGAGGCCTTTCACCTCTTTTGTTAGATTGATTTCCAAGTATTTTATTTTTGTTGGTGCTATTATGAATGGGGTAGTTTTTCTAATTTTTCTTCCAGTGGATTTGTTGCTTATGTATAGAAATGCATTTGATTTATGAGTATTGACTGCTACCTTGCCGAATTTGCTTATGAGTTCTAGAAGTTTTCTGGTGGAATTTTTTAGATCTTCTAAATATATAATCACATTGTTGGCAGATAGTGATAGTTCAGGTTCTTCTTTTCCTATTCATATTCCTTTAATTTCTTTCAAGGAGACAGTTTTCAATGAAAATTAACACACAAGTAGGAGTTGTTTGCTTTCTTTTAGAAGCTAGTCTCAATTCTAAGTCACTAATATAACTTTTTATACTTATGTCACCTTTTAAACATTTTAGTTTTCATATACTTTGTATCAATTGGATTCCGAATTGAAGTATTGGGTCCTTGAATGTCCTGTTGACTTGTCCCTTCTGCATTCTTTCCCCTCCCATTTTTATTTTCAGTTCCTTTATTAATTCTCAATCATCTAACCAATATTGATTATTATGTAAGGTGTAGGAAGCTCATGGTTTGGTTTTGATAGGATAAGAAAGAAAACTCAATGAGGCATAGGTCTCAATTCTGCACTTATTATTCTTGCTTCAGTAATTTCTCTGATCAGTATCCTGAGTACTAAATAGATAACCAAGTTCCTGAAAAGTAGTTTTGGCTGTAGAATCCTGGTATTAGTGACAGTGGTTAGGAATGATTAGATAGAAAAGAATTGATAAGGTAGAACTTTTAGATTCATTTTCTTCTGAGGGTAAGTTCTTCTCCCAACACCTCCACACAAACATTCTTCCTTTACTACTGCAGTAGGAGATCTACGGACTTAAGAATTGGAATTATAGTTATTACATTGAAAAGAATGCAAACAATAAATTTATGAAATAACAAGTTGTCCACTCCACTCTTCAGCACACTAGGTATTCTCATCTGTTTCCCATAACAACCACCCCAAAACTTGATGGCATAAAACAACCACCTTTTTATTATTCTCTCTCAGGATTACAGAGGCTGAGGAAGCCCAGTTATATGGTTCTCACTCAGAATCTCATGTAGTGACAGTCTCACAGTGCTGTGGTTATCTGAGCTAGACTCAGGTGCCTGACAACGCTCAGGTGGGGAGAACCACTCAAACAGCTGAGTGGTGGGACAGCTGCTTCTACTTAGGTCTCTTCCTTTCTCTGTGCCGGGTGTGTGTGTGTATGTATGTGTGTGTTGAACCTCTCTAGTGTGATGGCTTCAGGTAACTGTACTTGTCACATAGTACCTGAGAGTTCCAAAGGTATATATCCTGGGAGAGAAGGAAAGCCAGGCATATTGCTTTTTATGACACAGCCTTGGAGACTTCAGTGTTACTTCCACAGCATTCTACTCATGTACGCAGTCATGGAGTTCTGCCCAGATTCTAGAGCAGAGAACACAAACTTCACCTTTTGATGGGGCTAGTGGCAAGGTTCCTAAAGAGCATGTATGACGAAGTATTGTGGCAATTATGGAAAATGCAGCCTACCATACCAAAGATAAATACCATTAATAATTCGGTTTACTTTCAGGTATTTTTCTTTGTGTGTACAAATTGTATTCCCTAGTGCCTACTTGGTAGTGGCATAATGCTACAACTTATTTTTTTATTTAATAGTGTATAATGATTGAACCCAAGTCCTTCTGATAGAACTCCTCCCTCCCTGCAAAAAATATATCTGTGTGTGTGTGTGCACATGCATATACACATGTGTATTTGCTATTCTTCCAACCATCTGTGAGTTTTTTATCTCCTTTTTTCCCTTGGCTCCTTTTTTCCTCTGACCTACTCAGTAATCCTGTGGTTCTGTCTTGATCTCAGAAAAAGGGAAGAGATGAGAATCATTGTATATAAAGTAAGACTTGTTAATTTACTAAAGGATTTTTTTTTTGTTTTCTTAAATATAGAAAAGTTATCTTTAGTGACTTAAACTAGTAGTAATCAGTTAATAAAAACAATTTTGATATGGTCAAAATCATTAAAAACTGTTCACTTAAATATTTCACTTAAATCAAAATATATACATATTCATGTACCCATCAACTGATACAGGGCTGTGACTTTGGACTAATCAGGGACATTTGGCAATGTTTGCAGACATTTTTGATTGTCACTGCTGGAGTAGGGGTGCTGTTATCATCTCGTGATAGCAAAGCCAGAGATGCTGCTCAGTGCTCTTAAACTCATATACCAGTATCTTCCCATACCAACAAAGAATTCTCCCATCCAAATGCTGGGGTCAGAAAGCCTTAGGACCAAGGCCTTTTCTTTGGTCTGTCAAGTCCATGGATCGGCATGCTACCTCACATTTTCACACATAAATCATACCTGTAATTTATCATTTGTGATTTCAAGTTTTGATTCCTTTAAAATATAGGGAAACCTTAAAGATACTTTTTTTTTTTTTTTTTTTTTTTGGCGGTGCTGGGGATTAAACCCAGGGCCTTGTGCTTGCAAGGCAAGCTCTCTACCAACTGAACTACATCCCCAGCCCCCTTAAAGATACTTATAATCTGTGAGTCATACATTAATTTTTTAAAAATTTTTTCCTAGTCATTTACAGTAGTCTCATCTACATCCAATTCAGTAGCACTTTTTAAAAATAAACCATCTTAAATTGTACTAAAACACTTAACCCATTTTTCATTTCCTTGTTTTTATAGAACAAGTCTTCATACTCCTATCTTGCTAGTTTAGATAATGTATGATTAAATCCCGCAATTGCAATAACAGTTGGAATATAGTAAGAGAACAAACCCACACTTGGTTGACACACAGTGAAGTATATGAGGTAGTAGTCTAATTATTGTAGAAGGGGAATCTACAAAACATCCGTGTGTGGATATATATATATATATTTTATTTTTTTGATACTGGAGATTGAACCCAGTCGCTTAACCACTGAGCCATACCCCCACCACGACCTTTTTGTTTTAAATTTAACTTAGAGACAGGGTCTTGCGAAGTTGCTTAGGGCTGGTTAAGTTGATGAGACTGGCTTTGAACTCTCGATCCTTCTACCTCAACCTTCTGAACACTCAATCTAGTGCAGAGGCACACAACAAATCATGGATTGCACTGGATGTTTTAGGAGATTCCAGTCTGCTCATCATTTCTCTGGAATCTTAGGGCTTCTACTTTGGTCTTGATCTTCCAGCCCTTCACTGACCATTGAATTATGAAGCATCTCTCCTAGAGATCTGTTAAGTAATATGTGTGTGCTTGATTATTATATTGTCTGAGTTTAATTCATTGACAAACATTGGGGACATCACATTGTATAGTTTGTAAATGTGTTTTACACTGATTTGAATGTTTTATATTAATTTCTGAATGAAAATAGGAATATGTTGTTTGGTTTGTACCAGCTTACCTTATTTCAATTTATCAGAACTTTCCTAGAACCATAACTTGTTAAAGTTCCAAGACCAAGTTTTTCTTCAAATTCAAACCTACTTTTTTTTGTTAAGGGAAAAGGAAGGACATTGACATGAATCATATGTAGTTTGAATTTTTGTCTTTCAAGTATAAACTTGAAAACCTGTTTATTAAAACAAAAATAGACTACCATCTATTAAAATCTGGATTATGCAGAATGCCTTTTAAAATTTATTGTTAAATGTAACACCAGAGTAGCTAGGCATTTTGAAAGCATGTTTTAAAAAATGAGTTGAACAAGATATTTGATCTACCACTCTTCGTGAAGGCCAATTTTAGGATGATGGGAAAATCCTGTCAAATGTTTTCCAAATTATCAAATTATCTTTGGTAACACATTGTTTTTAGTGTTTTTTGTTTTGTTTTGTTTTTTTGGAGATGGTTTCCAACTATGTTGCCCAGGTTAGTACTGAACTAATAGGCTCAAAAGATCCTCCTGCCTCAGCCTCCTTAATAGATGAAGCTATGAGTGTGTACCACTGAAGCTGGCCTAACATGTTGTTTTAGAAATCTCAGCTGATTACTTTGTAAAATACAATAAAAGTAACTAGAAAAATTTAATGGGAAAACATCCAAAGAAATTCAGGGTTTAAGTCTCAATGTTTTATTATCAGATTCAGCAGATATAACATTACTTTGTCAAAGTGCCATTAAAGTTTCTAAACACTTTCTAAAAATTTTTTTAGTTGTTGAATTACCTCTGTTTTATTTATTTATATGTGGTGCTGAGAATTGAACGCAGTGCCTCAGATATGTGAGCAAGCATTCTACCACTGAGCCACAAACCCTGCCCTAAACACTTACTTTTAATTTCTGTAATTGCCTACTCACGGGCCAGTTTCAGATAGTGACAGTGCCCATGGATTGGGTGTTGGTCTGCAGATCACACTTTGAAAAGTACTCTTCTAAAATATACAGATGCTGCAGACGCTGTGTTAGGAGCCATTCCTAGTTTGGGAAGTTCTCTTTCAACAACTGACTCTACTCCTTCAAACAATACACAGGAACCTGATCTGCCTATTTGCTGAGCGGGCCTCTAATGAAGACCAAAACATGACACTGGGAGCCTTATTTAAAAGAATGTTTAGCCAGGTGCAGTGTTGCAGGCCTGTAGTCCCAGCAGCTTTGGAGTCTGAAGCTAAAAAGGCAGGATTACAAGTTCAAGACCAGACTCAGCAACTTACCAACATCCTGTCAAAAACAAAACAAAAAGGAATGGGGATGTGGTTTAGTGGTAGAGTTCTCCTGGGTTTAACTCCCCATACCACAAAAAAAAAAAAAAGAAAAGGAAAGTTTATTGAGGTATTAGTCCATTTTTCATTGTTATAAAAATATACCAGAGGCTAGGTAGTTAATAAAGAAGAGGTTTATTTGCCAGGCCTGGTGGCACATGTGTGTAATCCCAGTGACTCTGGAGTCTGGGGCAGGAAGATTGCAAGTTTGAGGGTACCCTTAGCAATTTAGATGAGGTAATTTAGTGAGGCCCCATCTCAAAATAAAAAATGACTAGGAATATAGCTCAGTGGTAAAATGCCTCTGGGCTCAATTCCCAGTACTCCCCCCCACCCCAAAATAAGAGGCTTATTTAGCTGACAGTTCTGTAGGTTCAAGAGCATGGCCCTTTACTGTCTAATGGCAGATGGCATCCCACTGATGGTAGCTCATATGTAAGAGTTCACATGGCCATACTGGAAGCCAGAAAGGGCTGCTTTTGCATAAACTTTTTCCTGGGGCCCTACATCCCTTTGAAAAGCAATGCCTCCAGTGACCTAATTACTTTCCTTTAGGCCCCACCTGTTAAAGTGTCTACCACTTTTTCCTCTGCTCCACTGGAGACCAAGCCTTCAACACATGAACCCTTGGAAGACAAATTTGCATTCAAACAATAGCAGGTGGTGTTTATGTACCATAAAATTCACCTGTATTAAGTATATAGTTCAAAGACTTTAAGTGAATTTTCTGATATGTGCAAAGTATACTACAGTCCAATTTTAGGAAGATTTTCATCACCTCAGTAAAGATACCTCATACTCTTTTATAATTAATTCTCATTTTCATCTCTAGCCCTAGATAAACACCAGTCGACTTTTTTTTTTAATACACACACACACATTTTAGTTGTAGATGGACACAATGCTTTCATTTCTTATTTTTATGTGGTGTTGAGGATCAAACCCAGTGCCTCACACATGCTAGGCATGTGCTCTACTGCTGAGCTACAACCCCAGCCCCACCAGTTGGACTTACTGTGTTTATACATTATCTCTTCTGGACATTTCATGCAAATGGAATCGAACAGCATATGGTCTTTTCTGTCTGATCTCTTGTTCAACTTGGTAAAATATTTTTGAAGTTCATCCATGTTGTAGCTGAATTTGTTCATTAACTGATGTATATTTGGATTGTTTTAGGTTGGAGGATGTTATAAATAATGTTTACATGACATTTGCACATAGCGTTTTATGTAAACATGTTTTAATTTCTTTTGAATCGATACTTAGGAGTGGAGTTATTGGCTTGCATGGTAAATTAAAGTTTAATTATTTATTTTTGTGGTGTCAGGGATCAAATCCAGGGTCTTGCATATTCTAAGCAAGTGCTCTGCTACTGCCCTACTCCACCCACAGCTGTGTTTTAACTTAATAAACTTCCAGGTGTTTTAGTTTTCAGCCAGTTATATATTAGGGTTGCAGTTTCTCCACATCCTTGTCACCACTTGTTAGTGCCATTTTGTTCATAGTCATTCTAGAAGGCTTAGTATCATATTACATTCTCCTAATGACTAATGATGCTGAGCATCTTTTCATGTGTTCTATGGCAGTCATATTCTTCTTTGCTGAAATATCTCTTCAGGTATTTGCCCATCTTATGGTTGGGTTGTTTGCCATATTATTGAGTTGTAAGAGTTCTTTATGTGTTCTGGTTATATGCAGTATCAGATATATGATTTGCAGATACTTTCTCTTAATCTTTGGTTTTTCTTTTCTTTTTCTCTTCCTTTTTGTTTTTTTTAAACGTATTTTGAAGTGAGAACCTTTCAACTCTCGCTAAAATTTATGCTGCTTTTTAAAAAATCACAGAGACTAATGAAATAGACCAGTGACAGGGTATCTTACTCGGTCTTCAGCCCCGTTTCAGAAAGTATTTATAATAATCTTTTCTGTTTGCTTGCTTGGTGATGCTAAATGACTAAGTTTTTCTTTTCAAATCTGATATTTTGACGGATGTGTTGGGGGAGCCATTTGGCTACTGTACTATTGACTGATAGTTCTCAAGCAGTCAGTGTCTTAAATGGAAACAATAAAAAGTGACTCTGGCTTATTTAAAAGTAAATTTTGTGTGGATGTTAGGAACCACTCAGAATTGCTAGAGGAACTTACAGGTTGTAAGAAGGAACCAGGTTGTACAATAGAAATAACTGTGAGAGGTTGTTCCCAGGCAGAAGCCAAGCCAGGTCCCCTCTGCAGGTACAGTCTCCTAAGGACAACATTATTCTTGCTTGCTTGCCAATGCTGGTGCTGGATAGATGCTGCTGCTGCTGCTTGACTTTTATACCTGTTGCTTTTGAATCTTAATCTTGATGCAGTGGTTATCTCTACTAAAGGACTATTTCTGGCTGTTTGTGACACTAGTTATAAACTCACCTGAAGCAGATGTATCTGCTTATACTCTATTTCTAAAGGAGGCTGGGATATGAATATGTAGCATTTTCAAGCTTCTTAAAGCGAGACAAATTCTACCTTTTATTAGTGTCAAAAGAAGTTCAAGTGTTTTCCATCTTAAAAAGAAAAATACAAGTTCTTCCAACCTCACTTTCCCATCCAGATTTTTCCATGGTCTTTTCTCTCTCCTACAGGTTTTTCTTGATGCCCTTCTCAATCCAGTTAAGAGTGGTGCACCCTCTTAACTAATCTCAAAACTTTATCATAATGTTTCTAAAATTCATGGTCAAATTTCAGTATTGTCATTGATAATCCTCTCCCCTCCTCCTTTTTTGAACACTTCCTTTCTTGACTTTTTTAAAAAAAAATTTTTTACTTGTAGATGGACACAATACCTTTATTTTATTTATATTTATGTGGTGCTGAGGATTGAACCCATTGCCTCACACATGGTAGGCAAGCACTCTACCACTGAGCTGCAAACCCAGCCCCCCTTTGTTGACTTCTTTGACACCCATATTTTGCCCCCCCCCCCTCCCCTGTAGTGGCTGGGAGCTTTATTTCCCTCCCAGGTCTTCAAATTTTCCAAATTGCTCCAGGCCCTATTTTCTTACCTACACCTGCTCCATAAGTAAGCCCATCTACTCCCTTATCCTCATTTACCACTTAAAGACTGGCCTACACCTCTCTGTTGAGCTATAGAGAGAACTTTCTATCCAACTAGATATTTTTTCTCTGATGTCTCAAAGACACCTCAAAATATCCAATTCCAAAAACCATATGCAGGTTCTCTCTGCTTCTAATATTGCTGCTTGCAGGAGGTGATGACAATCATCAAACACCTGTTCAAGCCAGAAACTTGGAGGGTTACCTCTGGTTCTTACTTCCTTCATATCTTCTAGAATTTTATTTCCAAGTATTTCCTGGATTTCACCATTTTGCTTTCTTCCTTCTGTTGTCACCCTTGTCCAAGCCTCCACCAGTGATGTCCTGGAATGGTTAGTGTAAAACCTCCTAGTAACACTCTGGTGTTGATCTTGCCCTTTTCCCCCTCAGGATAGCCAGATAGTTGATGTTATCTTTAAATCCTTAAACCCTTACCCTTAGGATACAGTTTAAGCAATTTAATATATCTTGTAAGACTTTTCGAGGTATTTGTTTTCAAACCTCTGTCATTCATCTTAACTAGTTTTCTTGCATTCGACGTTCCAGTTTACTGAACTTCTTTTACTTCCTCGGCTGGCAAACTTCTTTTTGCCTTAGTTTTTCCTCTCACATTGAAGAAAGTGGGAAATTGATTTTACTAATTAAAAGCTTAAAAATAGTTGCATCAAAATTTTTTCTTCTTTTTAAAATTTTTTTTATTGTAAACAAATGGGATACATGTTTCTGTTTCTACATGGAGTAACAGCATACCATTTGTGTAATCACACATTTACATAGGGTAATAATGTTTGATTCATTCTGTTATTTTTTCCTCCCCCCCACCCCTCTTTTCCCTCTATACAGTCCTTCCTTCTTCCATTCTTGCCCCCCTCCCACCCCCCATTACATGTCATCATCCGCTTATCAGCGAGATCATTCATCCTTTGGTTTTTTGAGATTGGCTTATCTCACTTAGCATGATATTCTCCACTTTCATTCATTTGCTTGCAAATGCCATAATTTTATTATTATTTATAGCTGAGTAATATTCCATTGTATATATATACCACAGTTTCTTTATCCATTCATCAATTGAAGGACATCTAGGTTGGTCCCACAGTCTGGCTATTGTGAATTGAGCAGCTATGAACATTGATGTGGCTGTATCTCTATAGTATGCTGATTTTAAGTCCTTTGGGTATAGGCCGAGGAGTGGGATAGCTGGGTCAAATGGTGGTTCCATTCCAAGTTTTCTAAGGAATCTCCACACTGCTTTCCAGAGTGACCGCACTAATTTGCAGCCCCACCAGCAATGTATGAGTGTACCTTTTTCCCCACATCCTCTCCAACACCTGTTGTTGCTTGTATTCTTGATAATCGCCATTCTAATTGGGGTGAGATGGAATCTTAGGGTGGTTTTGATTTGCATTTCTCTTATTACTAGAGATGTTGAACATTTTTTCATGTGTTTGTTGATTGCTTGTAGATATTCTTCTGTGAAGCATCTGTTCATATCCTTAGCCCATTTGTAGATTGGGTTATTTGTATTCTTGGTGTAGAGTTTTTCGAGTTCTTTATAGATTCTGGAAATTAGTGCTCTATCTGAAGTATGAGTGGCAAAGATCTTCTCCCACTCTGTAGGCTCTCTCTTTGCATTGCTGATAGTTTCCTTTGCTGACAGAAAGCTATTTAGTTTGAATCTGTCCCAGTTATTGATTCTTGTTTTTATTTCTTGTGCTGTGGGAGTCCTGTTAAGGAAGTCTGATTCTCCAACAAGTTGAAGATTTGGACCTACTTTTTCTTCTATAAGATGCAGGGTCTCTGGTCTGATTTCAAGGTCCTTGATCCATTGTGAGTTGATTTTTGTGCAGTGTGAGAGATAGGGATTTAGTTTCATTCTGTTGCATATGGATTTCCAGTTTTCCCAGCACCATTTGTTGAAGAGGCCATCTTTTCTCCATTGCATATTTTTGGCACCTTTGTCTAGTATGAAAAAATTGTATTTATTTGGGTTTGTGTTCATGTCTTCTATTCTGTACCATTGATCTACCTGTCTGTTTTGGTGCCAATACCATGTCGTTTTTGTTACTATTGCTTTGTAGTATAGTTGAAGTTCTGGTATTGCGATACCCCCTGCTTCACTCTTCTTGCTAAGGATTGCTTTAGCTATTTTAGCTATTTCTTATTCTTCCAGATGAATTTCATGATTGCTTGCTCTATTTCTGTGAAGTACGTCATTGGGATTTTAATTGGAATTGCATTGAATCTGTATAGCACTTTTGGTAGTATGGCCATTTTGACAATATTAATTCTTCCTATCCAAGCACATGGGAGATCTTTCCATCTTCTAAGGTTTTCTTTAATTTCTTTCTTTAGTGTTCTGTAGTTCTCCTTGTAGAGGTCTTTCACCTCTTTTGTTAGATTGATTCCCAAGTATTTTATTTTTTTCGAGGCTATTGTGAATGGGGTAGTTTTCCTAATTTCTCTTTCTGAAGATTCATCACTTATGTATAAAAATGTGTTGGATTTATGAGCATTGATCTTGTAACCTGCTACTTTACTGAATTCACTTATGAGTTCTTAAAGTTTTCTGGTGGAATTTCCCAGTTCCCCTAAATATATAATCATGTCATCAGCAAATAGTGACAGCTTAAGTTCCTCATTTCCAATTTGTATCCCTTTAATTTCTTTAGTCTGTCTAATTGCTCTGGCTAGAGTTTCGAGGACAGTGTTGAATAGAAGTGGTGAAAGAGAACATCCCTGTCTTGTTCCCGTTTTTCTCCATTAAGAACGATGTTGGCCATGGGCTTAGCATAAATACCCTTTACAATGTTCAGGTATGTTCCTACTATCCCTATTTTTTCTAGTGTTTTGTGCATGAAGGGGTGTTGTATTTTATCGAACGCTTTTTCTGCATCAATGGAAATAACCATATGATTCTTATCCTTAAGTCTGTTGACATGATGGATTACATTTATTGATTTCCGGATGTTAAACCATCCTTGCATTCCAGGGATGAACCCCACTTGATCGTGGTGCACGATTTTCTTAATATGTTTTTGGATACGGTTTGCCAATATTTTGTTAAGGATCTTTGCATCTATATTCATCAAGGATATAGGTCTAAACTTTTCTTTCCTTGATGTGTCTTTTCCTGGTTTGGGTATGAGGGTGATATTAGCTTCATAGAATGAGTTTGGTACGGTACCCTCCTTTTCTATTTCCTGGAATACTTTGAGAAGTATTGGAATGAGTTCTTCTTTGAAGGTGTTGTAGAACTCAGCTCAGAATCCATCTGGTCCTGGGCTTTTCTTGGATGGTAGATTTTTAATGGCTTCTTCTATTTCATTGCTTGATACTGATCTGTTTAAATTGTGTATGTCCTCCTGGTTCAGTTTGGGAGGAGCATATGTCTGTAGAAATTTGTCAATGTCTTTGGTAGTTTCTGTTTTGTTGGAATACAGATTTTCAAAGTAGCTTCTAATTATGTTCTGTATCTTAGTGGTGTCTGTCATGCTATTTTTTCATCACGAAGTTTAGTGATTTGAGTTTTCTCTCTCCTTCTCCTTGTTAATGTGGCTAAGGGTTTGTCTATTTTGTTTAATTTCTCAAAGAACCAACTTTTTGTTTTGTCAATTTTTTGAATTGTTTCTTTTGTTTCAATTTCATTGATTTCAGCTCTGATTTTAATTATTTTTTTGTCTTCTACTACTTTTGCTGTTATTCTGTTCTTCTTTTTCTAGGGCTTTGAGCTGTAATGTTAGGTCATTTAGTTGTTGACTTTTCATTCTTTTCTGGAATGTGCGCCATGCAATGAATTTTCCTCTTAGTACCGCTTTCATAATGTCCCAGAGATATGTTGTTGTATCATCGTTCTCAGTGACCTCTAAGAACTTTTTTATCTCCTCCCTGATGTTTTCTATTATCCATGCTTCATTCAATAGCATATTATTTAGTCTCCAAATGTTGGAGTAATTTCTGTTTTTTATTTTGTCATTGATTTCTACTCTCAGTCTATTTTGATCTGATAGAACACAAGGCAGTATCTCTATTTTTTTTTGCATTTCCTAAGGGCTGCTTTGTGGCATAACATGTGGTCTATTTTCAAGAAGGTTCCGTGTGCTGCTGAGAAGAAAGTGAATCCGCTCGTTGATGGAGGGAATATTCTGTATATGTCTATTAAGTCTAGGTTATTGATTGTGTTGTTGAGTTCTATGGTCTCTTTGGTTGGATTTGTTTGGAAGATCTATCTAGTGGTGACAGCGGTGCATTAAAGTCGCCCAGAATTATTGTGTTGTGGTCTGTGTGATTTCTGAAATTGAGAAGGATTTGTTTGATGTATAGGGATGCACCATTGTTTGGGGCATAAATATTTACTGTTGTTATGTCTTCCTGATTTATGGTTCCCTTAAGCAGTGTGAAATGTCCTTCTTTATCCCTTCTGACTAACTTTGGCTTGAAGTCCAAAGTTATCTGATATAAGGATGGAAACCCCCGCTTTTTACTGAGTTCATGTGCGTGGTAGGTTTTTTCCCATCCTTTCACCTTTAGTCTGTGGATGTCTTTTTGTATGAGATGAGTCTCTTGCAGGCAGCATATTGTTGGGTCTTTCTTTTTAGTCCATTCTGCCAGTCTATGTCTTTTGATTGATGAGTTTAGGCCATTAACGTTCAGGGTTATTATTGAGAAATGATTTGTATTCCCAGTCATTTGGGCTTATTTTTGGTTTTTAAGTTGGCTTGGTTTCTCCTTTTGAGTGGTTTTTCTCTAAGGTAGTTCCTCCCTTTGCTGACCTACATTGTTGTTTTTCATTTACTCCTTATGAAATATTTTGTTGAGAACATTCTGTAGCGCTGGCTTTCTATTTGTAAACTCTTTTAACTTTTGTTAATCATGGAAGGATTTTATTTCATCTTCAAATCTGAAGGTTAGTTTTGCTGGGTATAGAATTCTTGGTTGGCAACCATGTTCTTTCAGAGCTTGAAATTCGTTGTTCCGGGCCCTTCTAGCTTTTAGAGTCTGGGTTGAGAAGTCGGCTGCTATCCATATTAGTCTCCCCCTATATGTAATCTGATGCTTTTCTCTCACGGCCTTCAAAATCCTATCTTTACTTTGAATGTTAGGCATTTTCATTATAATGTGCCTTGGTATGGACCTGTTGTGATTTTGTGCATTTGGTGTTCTGTCAGCCTCTTGTATTTGATTTTCCATTTCATTCTTCAGGTTTGGGAAATTTTCTGATATTATTTCATTGAATAGGTTGTTCATTCCTTTGGTTTGTATCTCTGTGTCTTCCTCAATCCCAACAATTCTTAAATTTGGTCTTCACATGATGTCCCATAGTTCTTGGAGATTCTGTTCATGATTTCTTACCATCTTCTCTGTTTGGGCAACTGTATTTTCAAGATTAAATATTTTGTCTTCATTGTCTGAGGTTCTGTCTTCTAAGTGGTCTAGTCTTTTGATGATGCTTTCCATTGAGTTTTTTATTTGGTTTATTGTTGCCTTCATTTCAAGGATTTCCATTTGTTTTTTTTGTTTTTGTTTTTTTGAGACTATCTCTTTGTTGAAATAATCTTTTGCTTCCTGCAGTTGCTCAGTCAGCTCCTTGGTATTATCATTCATTGCCTGCATTTGTTCTCTTATCTCATCCTTTGCTTCGCGAATCATCTTAATCATGTATAATCTGAAGTCCTTTTCTGACATTTCTTCTAACATACTGTCATTGGATTCTATTACTGTAGAATCTAGATTTGTTTGGGTCATTTTCTTCCCTTGTTTTTTCATGTTCTTCATGTATCTTCCCCTCTAGCAGTGCAGATCTGGGGTATTGCAGATTTCCCCCTATAGGCTTATAGTGGCCCTATAGGTTTCCAAAACTCTTTCTTTAAGGGGAGATCAATATTAGCAGTGCCCAATTCAGGCACTATGCAGTCCTAGACCAAATAGCCCCTATGAGGACAATTACAAAATTGTCATAATAAACAGAATGAGTTAAAATATTATCTTCAGCAAAACAAAAAGATTTGCAAAAATGTCTGCAGTTTTAATGGAGGACAAAGACGATGCAGAGTGATGTAGAATGTAGCTGTTAATGGGATAAGAAAAGAATATACAGAAGTTCTAGATAATAGGGTGAGAGTGTAATCAAAAGAAATTGGATGTTAGCATGCAAAAAAAAGGGAGAAAGAGACTCTGAGGGAACAGGTAAGCAAAAGGAAAAGAGAGCAAGAAAAGTAAGAAATAAAAACTTAATATTTTCAATAAGGATGAAAAAGAAAATCTACAGTATAACAGTCATATAGTAATGAAACCTCCCAGTCTTCAGTAGCCTGATGCATGAGAGGTACTTGACATTGAGCTTCAAGTCTCCAGCAGGCATCACAGGATGGGATTTGCCCCACCTAAACATCGGAGTTCCAGCTTCCAGGATTATCCAAGATGGCTGCTCTGGCTTCCAAATGTGTTGGCAAATGGGGAGCTGTAGCTCAGGGTGTGGACATGGTCAGCTGGAGGTCCTGGAGGCAGGATGCGGTTGGTTAGGGAGGGTTCCTGGAGTTGGGGTGTGTTTGGTGTGGTTGCGGGATCCTGGAGGCCGGGTGCAGCCTGTCTGGGGTCCCGGTGATAAGGCGCAGTCAGTTGGTCTGGGTGTCCTGGTTGCAGGGAGTAGTCAGTCGATGTGAGGGTCCCAGAGGCAGGGAGTGATCGGTCGGGCTGAGGGCTCCTGGAGACAGGGCTCAGTCAGTCTGGCCAGGGTCCTATGGGGACTGGCTGTTGTCTCAAAATGGCGGCAACCACGTGTAATCAAACACGTGAACTGTAACAGTGAATTTCCAGGCAATAGCAGGCAACTGGGGCTCCACTGGCGGTGGGTGATGAGTTTGCCAAGTGTTATGGGATAGTAGGGAGGTAAACCTGCGTTGGGTGTTGGATAGGTGTAAGGCAGGTGATGGACAGGTGAGAGGTAGACAAATGGCAGATGATAGGTGCCTGCCAGTGAGCAATCTGCACTCAAAAAAGGTGTCGATATGCTGGCAGACTGCAGGTGGTCAAAGCAGACAAATGGGGTAAACAGCAGGGAATCGATAAGCAGCAAAAACTGCCTCACCGAGAAACAGATATCCTCTGCTTGAAACCAGAGTTATGGAGCGACAAAGAAGGCAGCCTCCCTCTCTTTTTTCTGCTTTTAACTGGGGAATTACTATTTTGCAAGGGAAACAAATATATGAACACATGCTTTCATTGTTCTTGATCATGACAAACATCTGTATAACATTTAGCTTAACAGACTGTGAACCGTAGCACTGTAGGCCACCATGCCAGTTGATGTGGCAATGAAAACCATTTAGCTTCCTAGCTTAGCTAAGTGCTCAGTAACATTTGCATTAAAAAATGAATATGAGGGCTGGGGAGATAGCTCAGTCGGTAGAGTGCTTGCCTTGGAAGCACAAGGCCCTGGGTTCGATCCCCAGCACTGCAAATAAAAAAAAAAAAAAAAAAAAGAATATGAGGTTTTCATTTCAGTGAAAATTTCTTTTTCTCTCACGAAATCTACTTCAAGAACCTACTTGTTAAAATTTATTTTATTTTATTTGAAAACAGTGTTATCCTTTACTTATAGTGAAAATGAAATACTATAGAAAAATAAGTGAGTGTATTGTAAACAGGTACAAATAAGGTGAAAGAACTACAAAGAAAATCTACTGAACATATTTTCATTTATCCAATAGAAGAAATATAACTGGACTAGAGTATAAGTAAAGAGGCTTTCAGTTGCAAAATAAGAAATTCTGTGGACGCTAACTTTAAATTACAGTAGTAATTTATTCATTTATGTATCTGAAAAATTTAAAGACAGAGTTGGCTTCTGGAACAGTTGACCCAAAGATTGTAAAATGTCATCAGTGATCTTGTATATTGTTGTGTTGTATTCTTTTGTTTTATTTTGTATTCTCAACTTCCTGTAGCAACTTGTTCAATAGAAATCTAATGCAAATCAATCTTTCCAACATTTTATTAACTACAGTTTAATAAAGAAAAATAAAGTAATTTTAATATTTTTCATTTTATTCAGTATGTTCAAATTATTAACATTTCCACATGTAATCAATATAAAAATTATTAGTGTGATATTTTACATTTTTTTTCATGCTGATTCTGAGGGTATTTTCCATTTGGACTAGCCACATTTAAAGGTACAGTAACCATATGTGGCTGTGGATACTTGTTGGACAGCACGGTTTTAGTTTCTACCTTGTGTTAAAGCTGACACTCCTTATTTTCTAAATTTGGTGCAGTAAGCAGCGTTGTGTGTTTTCTGCAGAGTTATATGTTTTCTTGTTCATATTTTTAGAAGAAACTATAGCATAATTTAACTCCCTTTTTGGTGAGGGAAAACTTACTATCTCTCAGCAGACAATCCAATGAATTTCATTATGTGTTTTGCATTTTATCGTCATCCATGGGCTCTGTGTTGTGGCAAGGAGGATGAGATATACTGAATGGTATATGCCAGGTAAGACCTACCTGTAGGGATGTTATCCAATATCTCCAAGATTTTTCCCTATGTTTTCTTGTATTAAGTTTTACAATTAGTTCTGTGATACATTTTGAGTTAATTTTTATAAAAGATTTTAAGTATGGGTCAAAGTTCAGTTTTTCACTTATGGATTTCTCTGTGTTCTAACTCCATTTATTGGAAGACAATCCCTTTTTCATTGAATTACCTTTGTGCCTTTGTCAAAATGGTTTCAGCCATTCACCTTTGTCTATAAATACAAATTTTGAAGTTAGTTTATCAGTGTATATGATAAGTTCTAGAATCTTGATTGGGGTTGTTCTGGCTATTATAACATTTTGCAGAGAATTGATTTTTTTGATAATTGACATATTAAAAATATTAAGTCTTCTTGTCCATGAACACTATGTATCTGTATTTATTTAAATTATCTTTGATGCTTTCCATCGTTTTCCATTTGTTGTTGGCATAGATTTTTGTGCATCTATTTTGTTAGATTTTTATATCAGTATTTCATGCTATAGTACTGTTGTAAATGGTAATTTTTAAAAAAAACCTGAATATTTCATTGTTAGCATGTAGAAAAGCATTTAATTTGTTGTTCTTGTATCTAGCAGACTTCCTAAATTCTCATATTTGAAGGTGATTTTTTTATTAGAAACCTCAAGATTTTCTATATGATAATCATATATATCATCTAGGGATAGCAATTACTTTTTCTATATGACAATCATATCATCTATGCATAGTATTACTTTTTCTTTCTAGTCTGTGTTTTTTATTTCTTTTCTCTCTCCTCTTACTATATTGGCTATAAGACTTCTGGTATGATGTTGAATAGTAGTGATTAGAGCAAACAAACTTGCCTTGTTTTCCATGTTAAGGCAAAAGCATTTCATCTTTCATTATTAAATATGATGTTAACTATTGAGATTTTATAAATGCCATTTATCAGTTAAAGGAAGTTATGTTCCTGTTTTGCTCCAAGTTTTGGTTATGAACAGTAGTCTCATTTTTAGCTAATGCTTTTTCTGCCTCTATTAAGATGATTCTTAGTCTGTTACTTTGGTAAATTATATCAATTGGTTTTTGAATCCTGAATAAACTGATTATCTTTCATATATAATTCTGGATTCAGTTGGCTATTGTTTGGCAGAGGATTTTTTCCATCTGTGTTCATGAAGGATGTTAGTGTGTAATTTTCTGGTAATGTAATTTATTTCTTTGGCTTTTATATTGGGGTAATTCTGACCTTATCAAATGATTTGGGATATGTTTTCTTCTCTTGTTTTCTGGAAGAGATTGAATAGAATTGTCATTGTATCTTTGAATATTTGGTGAGCTTGGCCAGTGAAAACATCCATGTCTAGAGTTGTTTTTTTTTTTTTTTTTTTAATTTTGTTGGAATATTTTAAAACTACAAACTCAATTTCTTTAATAGCTATTAGACTATTCAGATGATTAGTCTTGGTAGTCTCTGTGTTCAAGGAGTTGGCCCATTTCATCCATGTTCCTGAATTATGGATATAGAATTGTATATAATACTATCTTATTTTTTTAAGCTCTATAGAGTCTTTAGTGATGTTCCTTCTTTAATTACCAAAAATAACCATAACCAATGAATCGCTTGTGTTTCATGTGAGTATGTAACACCATTTCACCCCAGCACATCAAGTTTAAATGTTTCCAGTCTTTGGTTTAATATAAGTGTCTGAAAGAAGTAAAATCAGGCTCATCCAAAAGCAGTCATTTTCTGGATCATGAATGGACAGAATTTAAAAAGGCCTCCTAGTCTGGGGTTGTAGCTTAGTGATGGAGTGCTTGCCTTGCACATGTGAGGCACTGGGTTCGATCCATCAGTACCATATAAAAATAAAGATATTTTTAAAAGGCCTGTTGATGACATTTATGATATACTGTCAAAGTTTGTGTGCATCTACAGTGAAGAGTACTGAAATCATAAGAAGTGGCTTCTTCTAAAGAACACTAGCATCTTTTAAAGCATTTCTTTTAAAAATAATTTATTGGTACATTATAGTTATATATAATAGTGGGATTCATTGTTACATATTTGTACATGTACAACTCTAACTATAATTTGATGAAATTTGCTCCCTGGTACCTCCCCCTTTCTTTCATAAAACACTTCTTTATATTTTCAATTCTAAATTGAGAAATTAGGGAATTAATAAGTAAGTTATTTTTTTCTTGGTTTATGTGCCAATGGAAAGTGACTGAATTATTTGCTCATTGTCCGTATCACAGTCACCTTTTCCTTTATGGTGAGGGATTAAACCTCTGAGCAGATATAGACAAAAGAAAGACATCAGATGTCCATAACCTGATGACCTACATATAATTTTGGATGTCATAATCATATATAGACACATACTTTTTTAACATTCAACCAAAAACATTTCTTTGAAAGGTAATATATAATTTGAAGTTTTTATAAGTTTTGTTGCTAAATAAAAGCACAAACCTATTTTAAATTCTTTTGTTAAATGAATACTCACAGATCAATGTTATAAAATATAGGTTTTATTCTTTTTTAAGTACAAAAGTGGGGCTAGGGCTGTATCTTAGTGGTAGAGTGCTTGCCTACTCTGCATAAACCCTGCCCTGCGCCCCCCCCAAATGAAAGTAAACATAAGATTTTTTTTTTTTACAATTAACTTTACCTTAATTTTAAAAGGAAAGTCTTAGAAGGAATCTGTATGTTAATCTTTTATTTGTATTCATTGTTTGGCTCTCTATACCTTTTACTAACTTGTACCTCTCTGCATCAAATTCAAGTTAACTTGTTTGTTGTTTGATATTGGGGACTGAATTTACTGATACTCTACCACTGAGCTACATCCCTTTTGATTTTTGATTTTTAGATAGGGTTGTGCTGAGTTGCCCAGACTGGCCTTGAACTTGTGATGCTCCTTCCTCAGCCTCCCAGGCTTGCACCACCACTCCCAGCAAGTTAACTTGTTTTTGTTCACTCATCAAATCCCTACGAAGTTGCTACTATGAACAAGGCACTATAGTAGGGACTTGGAATGTAGTCATGAATAGTACAGAATTGATTATACCAAATGAATAAACCCTTATTTTCTTGTAAATCAATACATGAAGCATTTGCTTAAAGTTTATATTATCAGTTTCATTATTACAATAATTTTCTGTGTTAAAATTGGACATTTTCTGGTAGGTTATATATATATATATATATATGCATGTTTCTACATGTACACTTGTTTATAGATAAATTTATACATGTATTGGCATGTTGGAAGATAATTAGCAGTGGAAGAAGACAGTTAACAGCATAGATTCTGGACATGCTACAAGCTGTGTTATCTTTAACATATGCTGTTTCCTGCTTCACAAGTTTGAATGAAATGAGTTACTTCTGTGTAAAGCTCATAATTAGTACCTATAAAATACTTAGGACTCTGTTGGCATTGGCAGTTGTTGTGTTGGCTAATTGCTACATGTTGTCAGAAAATAAATTGTTTTGGTTTTTAATTTTTATAAATTAGAATAATTAGAAACTTTTAATGCAAATTAACTATTTTCCATGCTACTGATAGCTATGTTTATTTCAACTTTTTTTCTCCAATTCTGATTTGATAAGCTCTATTTCCATATCATAGACCAGAAGTATATTACATGACCACCACTACTCTCAAGGGAGTCTAGTGACTCCCATTGGTACCACAAATGAAATCAGAGTTTTGTTAGTTAGGAATAAACAGGAAGCATACAACAATAACAACAGAAAAAGACTTCTAACAAGCAATAGCAATGTCTGTCATAATGATTTTCTGTGGAGTCATTTTTCTTTCTCTTATTTTTATAGCATGTATCAGGAGCTTCTTCCTAAGCAAAATAATTAAATAAATGATATAAAATAAAAATGTTGGAAATAATTTAATATTTTTACATATATATCATGTACATACACCATATTTTATTAATCCTTTCATAATAATGATACTAATTTATAAAAATTAAATTTGTAATTCATAAGAATTAAAAAATAAAGTCATACCAAATTAATAAATGCTTTGTTCTAGATGCTAAGTGACCTTGACTCCAATGACATTTTAACTTAGGTTCCTTTTTCTGGAGAGGAAAGATGGTTAAGTTTATCCTATCCTTGTACTTGAAATATGTTTAAGGGATTAAGTTAATGTAGTACTTCTTGAAATTTTATCTGGTCACTGTGCCGCCATAATGGAAAAGATATAACTGCTAAAACAAGATATTATATGGCTAGCTTATGTGATGAGCTTTATCTTATTTAACAATTCTATATAAGCATATAATCCTTCATCAATAATAATTATCATCCCTAGGTATTTCCTTGAAGATAATGAATGGACAGTTATTGAGCTCCTACTATGCTAAAGACGGGTGCTTAGGTTTTAGAAAACAAATTATATGAATGAAATACAATTCTTTAACCTTAAAAAGTTTACTGCTTGATGAAGATGGGAACATGGCAAAGCAGTATGGTTATTAATATAAAAGAAATCAGGTAGCAAAGAAGTAAAGAGAATAATTTTCTTTGATTTTTGAGAGGCTAATCTCAGAAAAGGCATCATCTATCTTTTTAGAGACCAGACAGTCTATAAGACAGTGAGAAGATGAAATAATAATGATGGAGAATCTCAGGTAAATGAAATTGATAATTGAAGTAGAAATTTATTTTATTTCACTATCTTAGGAAATATAAGTATAGAACCTTCTAGTACACTTTTACCTTGTCTAGTTTATCCTAATCTAAATTAGGATTTATTTTATTTCACTGTCTTGAAATAGAATTTCACATAGTTCTCAGACCTGTAGTTAAGAACTCACCAGGCATTAATCCCGTGCTTGTTTTCTTAAAATTATTCTTAATCAGTAATGGAAACTTTGAGTACATGAAGTTGTTTTTGAAGAGGAATAACAATGTATTATTCTGTATTCTACTGCTATGAAATCTCATTTATACAGAGAGTGTTTTGGTAGAAACCATAGTTTTGGGAAATAATAATTATTTTTTTCTGGAATAATAATTTATAGTGTTTTAAATGATGTCACATTACCTATCAGGTAGAATTGTACAAAGCCTGCAGTAGACAGACATTACCTTCCCTTTTTGTTCTTGTTCTTTTTTTTTTTTTTTTTCCTTTTACAAAATTTAATATTTTATAAGTACACATAATATAAAATCGATCATTTTAGTTGTTTTAATGTGTTCAATTTACTGGCATTAAGGCATGTATAATACGGTGCAGCCATCACCACCATCTTCAACCTTAAACCATTCAGAAGTGATTCCCAGTTCTCTCACTGCAGCCTCTGGTAACTACTCATCAACTTTCTTTCTCTGTGGATTTGCCTATTTGGACATTTCATGTAATTGGAATCATGTAATATATGGACTCACATATCTGAATTATTTCACATGGCATAATGTCTTCAGGGTTCATCCATGTCGTAACATGACTTAGTACTTCATTACTTTTTATAGTTGAATAGAATTCTATTATGTAGATATGTCATATTAAGCCACATATTGTTTATCCATCCAAATTGATGGACACTTGGGCTATTTTTACTTTTGTCTATTATGAATTATGTAGCTATAGACATTTGTGTACAAGTTTTTATTTGAGTATCTTTTTTTTTTTTTTTTCCAGTTCCTTGGGATATATAACAACAAGTAGCATCTGGGTCATGCCCTAATTCTATGTTTAACTTCTTGAGAAATTACCAAACTTGTTTCTATAATGGTCACACCATTTTAAATGTCCAACAGCAATGTGCAAACATTCCCATTTCTTACATCCTAACACTTGTTATTTCTTGTTTTCTTTTTGTTCTAGCAATTGTAGTATAAAGTGATATCTCATTGTGGTGTTCATATGTCTTTCCCTAATGACTAATGTTGAGTATTCTTTCATGTTCTTGTCATTTGTATATCTTGAATGTCTATTCAGGTTTTTTCCCTGTTATTTTCATTTTTTTCCTCTGATATCAGGATAAAATCCAAGGTCCTGTGCAAAGGGCTATACCATTGAGGTACACCCCCAACCATTTTCATTTTTTATTTTGAGACAGGGTCTTGCTAAGTTGCCCAGGCTGTCCTTGAACTTTCCATCCTCCTGCCTGGTCAGTTTCCCAAGTAGCTGGGGTTATTGGCATGTACTTCTGCACCTGGTCTTCGCCTGTTTTTGAACTGGGTTTTTTGTTGTTTATATAGGAATTCTTCATATATTATGGATGTTAATACCTTGTCAAATATTCAATTTGCAAATCTATGTTCCCATTCTGTGGGCTGTTATTTTATTCTTGTTTTAGTGACTTTGATCCACAAAAGTTTTTAATTTTGATGAAGTTCATTTTATTTATTTTCTCTTATTGCCTGAGCTTTTGGTTTCATATCCAAGAAATCCTCACCAAGTCTGATGTCTTATTTTCCCCTTTAGTTTTAGCTCTTATGTTTTGGTATTTGACCCATTTTAAGGTGACTATTTTATATATGATGTTCTTTTTCTTTTTAATTGTTGAAGAAAGTGGAATTCAGTGATGTTGTGGATTACATATGAATAAGAGCTGAACAGCTTCTGGTAACTACTAGTCTACGCATTAAATGATACCATGTGCCTGATCTGTATTTAGAGATCTTTCTATTACAGACTAGGGGTTGATAAACTATGCCCACAGGCTAAATCTAGTTCATCACCTGTTTTGTAGGCATGTGCTAAGAATAAGAATGATGATAAATTTTAATAAAAATATAATTTAAAATATTATTTTTGACATGTGAAAATTACATTGTTCCAGTTTCTTTGTCCACGAATCAAGTTTCACTGAAACACAGGCATGCATATTTTTATATTATTTTACACTTGTATGTGGACAGAATGCCTTTATTTTATGTGTTCATTTTTATGTGGTGCTAAGGATCCAAACCAGCGCCTTACACAGGCTGGGCAAATGCTCTGCCACTGAGCTACAACTCCAGCCCCAGGCATGCATATTTTTGTATGTTTGTGGTTGTAGAGTGCACCATGTTTTGCATCAGTGACTATGAATTTAACCCCTGAATACTTTAAAGACAGAATGAGCTAGTTGTATCTGATCAAACTGACTTGCAGAGAAATTCTTTTTTTTATCGTCTTCTTCAGGATGTTCCTTAGTCCTAATTTGTTCTTTTTAAACTAGAGCAATATATTTAATCTTATCTTTAGTTTGTTGGCAAATAGTATGTGTTATAGTTTGTTCTCAGTTATGTGGTGGTAATGTGTAGAGTATTTTGAAGTACATGGAAATCTAAGAGTAAAAATGTAATGTAGTGTTTGTTAGTACTGTATTGCAGGTAAAGTACCTAGACCCTGTTAGAAATGTTGACTCAGCCTTGAGGATTTGACCCTAAGAATAAAAATCTGTCATTGTTTTATAGGTATCCATCTATTGTTTCTTTCTTATTATGCTGCTTCTTTTAAAATTTATTTTTAATGAGAGGCACTATTTATTTCTAAGAAATCTTTTATTTGATACTTATAAAGTCAACAATTATATGTATTTAAAACTAAAGTTTTAAAGAAACCTAAAAATAGCTAATGACTTTTCTCTCAACTTACTTTTGGTGAACTCAAGTTTGCTTCTTTTAGTTACTTATGAGAAATGATAGTTTGGGAAGCAGTTACAGCCTGGTGTGCTGATAATAAAATGAAGTTCACTGTTCAAATTAAACAAACATTTCACCAGCTTTGGTTTGTTTTTTTTTTTTTAAGTTGTCGATGGACCTTTATTTTATTTATTTATATGTGGTACTAAGATTTGAACCCAGTGCCTCACACATGCTAGGCAAGCACTTTTCCACTGAGTCACAACCCCAGCCCAAGCTTTGGTTTTTTGATAATGATTTGTTAACAGCAAAATGAATCTGAATTTGTCACTTGCCTTCTAAAAATTTTGTTAGAACATTTAGAATTTATATTAAATATGAAATATTTTATGACTTTAAATGGGTCAAATATACATATGTATTTATACATCAGATTTGTATGAATTCACATGTAATATATATACACACATATACATATGTACAGAGAAGATACATAGATATTCATTTAGAAGGTTGATGGACTAAATATATTAAAGATCTTTCTTATGTTTGAATTTAACCTTTGTGATTGAGAATACCTCTGCCAAAAAATTACAGTGCTTCTAAGCAACCTCATGACTTATTATTCCAGACTAACTTACAAGACATAGTTAAGTGTAATGGACTTTGTAAGATAAAGATTTTTTAATACCTTTGTTTATTTATTTTTATGTGGTGTTGAGAATCGAATCCAGTGCCTCACATGAGCTAGGCAAGTGCTCTACCACTGAGATATAACCTCAGCCCAAGATAAAGGTTTATGAATTCAACAATCTATATTTTTTCCATAATTTTTTGTGAGGCAGAGACAGTTTTCAATCATATAAGCCATTCAAAATGTATAAAATATAACATTACCCTTAGAATAATAACTGCACATGACTACTCTAATGAAAAGAGGTGTGGTGCTAGGCATGCCAGTTCCACCTGTCTGGGGAAGTTGTTGAAGACTTTTCAGAGAAAGTAACCCTTGCTGAGATTGGAAGGATGGCTAGAAATTAGCCTAAGAGGGAAGAAAGCAAAACTCCTGTGGTAAATTGTGTCTGACAAGTATAAGGATCACTTAATATGATTGGTCAGTAAACCTGAGGGCATGTTGGGAACATAAGTTGGTATGGCCATTATGAAGAATAGTAGGGATAGTCCTCAAAAAATTAAATAGAACTTCCATATGATCCAGCAATCCCCCTTCTGAGTATATATCCAAAAGAAATAAAGTCACTATCCTAAAGAGATACTTGCACTCTTGTGTTCCTTTCAGCACTATTCACAGTAGCTAAGATGGAAACAATCTAAGTGTCCATCAACAAATGAATGGATAAAGAAAATGGAAGTATCTACAGTAGACATTATTCAGCCTTAAAAAATAATTTATTACTATTTTTGACAACATGTCTAGTCCTAGAGGACATTGTGCTAAGTGAAATAAGCCAGATATAGGAAATGTATGCAAGTTGAACTCAGAAACAGAAGAAGGATAGTTAAAAGAGGTTAGAGGTAGGGGAGAGGAGCAGGGAATTTGAGAGGAAGAAAATGGGGAGATGTTGATCAAAAGGTTTAAACTCTCACAAGTTCTAGAGAACTGATGTACAGCATGATGACTATAGTTAATACTGCATTGTATACTTGAATTTGCTAAGAGAGTAGATTTGTCTGGGATAGGTTGATCATAGAGCAAGAAACATGCATTCCTTTTGGTCCTGTTTGAGTTTGATAAGTTATTGGATATATGTTTAGAGCTCAAAGAAAAGCTATTAGAACACTAAAATTTGTGAGGCTCACTCTTAACATCCTATTTTAAAGTGAAACGTTGTTGTCACTGTCCTGTATACTTTTTTTTTCTTTCTTTTTTTTTTTTTTTTTTTTTTTTTTTTGCGGTGCTGGGGATTGAACCCAGGGCCTTGTGCTTGCGAGGCAGACACTCTACCAACTGAGCTATGTCCTATTTACTTTTTATCTTTCTTACTATGCTTTTCTTTCCCCCATAGCACTTATTTTCTAACACACTCTGACACTTACTTTCTGGGTTTTTTTGTGTGTGTATTATTTTTATCCCCCTCCAAGTCCCAAAAGGTAAACTCACAGAGGGTGAGGCTTTTGTGTGTTCATCGTGTATTCCATGCAGACAACTGTGATGGCATGTAGGACTTGAATGTGTTAAATATCATTTAATATTGCCAAAATGAGTATTTGTTGAATGAATAAAGGGAGTGAGGCAGGGAATATAGGGGCTAGAATGTTAGGAAAATGAACATTTCACTGTTTTTAAACGATAGGAAGATAGAATAGGATTGATCCAGTTGTAGATATGTTTTTGCATTTCATATTGGGAAGATCTAGATGTTATTGCCAGATGGCTCTTTTCTGTAACATTGGAGGCAAGGTCTTTAT